>NC_090286.1:59333353-60576382 GCF_037392515.1 Haliotis asinina
TTCACGGGTGCAAGTGCTAATAATTTTGAACGCCGCCAAACATTCAGCCCAACCCTATATCACAATGCAGATGTGTGTGCGTGCTTGCGGGCGTGCGTGTCTGTGTGTGTGATCTTGGACCACATATGGTCAAAGTTGTAAACCGTCATGGGCAATATAAAGAGTAGATGTGCAGATGGCATTCCGACACGATATATTCTACATGGGAAATTAAGTAATGAAACTATAATATTACACCAATGAATGCGAAAGTATATATTTACTATATTCTTAATACTCAAAAATTATTCGAGTATGTTAATGTAATTTGGTGAGTGTATACCATTCGATAGTAACACCGATGCTCCGGGTTCGATTTCCCACAACTACACAATGTGTAAAGCCCCTTTCCGGTGTACCCCGCAGTGATATTGCGAGAATATGGCTAAGTGCGGTGTAACACAATAGTCCATCACAAACAGCAGAGGAAGTGGCTTAGTACGCTGGAGTAGCCTCCCTTTGGCAAAATGGCAACACTTCGTAAACGTTTATGGCCTTTTCAACTGCTACAAACCGGGAGACAGTTGAAGTGTCACTCTTGCTACTGTAGTGCATCCGACTCATGGCCGGCTGTACCTGTTAAGGAAGTTCAACGATTTATAGAAGACTGCATGAGAACTGTCGGAACTCGCGCTGACCATGCCACCTCTCTGGCTAACAACTTAGTAACAGCTGATCACAGGGGACATTACAGTCACGGCCTCAACAGACTAGGTTCGCCTTATTTTGATGGGACTTACACTTAAGGTGGAATAAAGACGTCGCGGAACAGACGCCAGTGGATTAATAGAGTTTTACCGATTTGAACCGTTTTTATGGGTCCTAGTCAAAATGGCCACACAACAAAATGGCCACAAAACTTCCAAGTCAAAATGGCCATACCAAAAAGTCAAAATGGCCACACATAAAGTCAAAATGGCCATACATTATTTTATTATTTTCCATTACTCATGACATTTGTATTTGTTGATGTCAAAATGTAAATACGAGAAAAGTTATATCAGACAAAGCTTGATGTTCATTACACATACACAAATCATTTTAAACAAATAACAAATATATATGTGTGTTCTTTATTCGTGTATAAGCACCTATTTACTGTTTGTTTTTACTGTTATCAGTTACTTCTACTCAAAATCTTGATCTTCTAATGGTCCAGTCAGCTGTTACGTCTAGTCAAAGAACACTAACAGTAGACACAAGGATTAACAATTAATTGATCAATGGCGGCTAGTTAACGAGGCATTTCTAGATTCACATATTAATTAAGGTTACACAATGTATGTAATCATGTGTTGATTAGTATTTAACGAGCCAATTAGAGGATAAGTGGACATTACACCTTCTGACCTCTTGAAGACTAAAATGAAAATAAATTTAAATATAACATCATACATATAATGTTTGCATTATATTTACAACATTATATTGCAAAGTATATCTACAGTAATAAAGAACTACAATGAATTACCATTATTTACTAGATGATATATATAATTTCATATATTTGAGAACAGGGGAAATACCTTTTGGATGTAGGTGTATCCACTAGACTCCATCAGTAGAGGTTTCCCTTCTGTGAGCTGGTCTCGAGAAGGGTGAACTTTTCTTCCACTTTAGTCTCAAAGTATCAGTTAGGAAAGTACCTCAATAATAAACACCTAGTTTTGTGTGACATGACTTCTTTTGTCATTTTTACACTTTGATATCAAATAATACAAATGACATGAGTATTGAAAATAAGAAAATAATGTATGGCCATTTTGATCTTTTCTATGACCATTTTGACTGGGGGTTGCGGCCATTTTGACTTTTTTGTGTGGCCATTTTGACTACGGTCAGTGTGGTCATTTTGTCCTATGGCAATTTTGACCTGTTCCCGTTTATATTGGATAGAACACTTTTATCACACCAATGTTAGTGGACCTGAGAAAATTGGATTGCTAAACAATTTACAGTCCGTTTGTGGATCGTGATAAGCCTTCTGAGTATTTGAATTGGTTTGTAACACCATAAACATTGTCTGTTATGGGATAAAGTACATTACCTGACGAGGACACTTAGTTACAGTGCCTATGTTACCCAACAAAACTGCAAAGTCTGACCTCAAATAACCCCCAATAACATGTTTTTGGCATCCATTGTCTTGTCTTACATTGTTTTCAGTTTGACTCTTTCGGCACTGTATAATATCATTTTGCTAGAGTTGTCTTTTTCCCATCTACAGATATGTACGTTCATGACATCGAATCAGGAATAACAGCTAGCAATGCAGTGCCCAGCATTATCAAGGAATCAGCCACTACAGCACACGTAGATGGCAACAACGTCCTTGGTCCAGTAGTGGGCAACTTCAGCATGGATCTGGCCATCCAAAAAGCCAAGTCCGCAGGTGTGGGCATGGTGGCCGCTAAAGGTACCGATAGCATTTGTACTGGATGTGGCAATATAGATATCAGTTGTCCATTGAGTCTTTAAAATTATCTGAAATGTTGATGGATGTTTAAACCAATAAATAGCAGTAAAGCAACAAAGCCACAAAATGAGAAAAGAATATAGGTTTGCATCAAAATGTTTTCAAAATGTTAAACAGGAAGCATTTTGTCTTCATTAAATATTGAACAAATAAATATTGAATTAACTGAAAGTATGATTAACATGGAAAATGAATGCAGAGGTGGAGCAATGTACAGATTGTACTTGGGGTGAATATCACAATGATATGCCATTAGTATTTAAGTTACCAAGGTGGAGAGAGAAGGGTGGGAAATTTCGTGTGACCATTTGTCCTTTTTGGCCTGAATATGTATCTAATATGCAAATATAGGAACAATTCTTCTTCGTGTTACAGGGTCCAACCATTTTGGTATTGCAGGCTGGTATTCCATGCTAGCATCTCAACAGGGTCTCCTTGTGAGTTGAATTTATCCTAACATTCTAAAAGATGCACATACTCATCACAATAATCTAAATTCAATGTCAAAACCATTTAAACACACCTTACGTTGCGTTCTCTCACCTCACCTCACCTCACCTCACCTCACCTCACCCCCTACACACCCTAACCCAACCCCGCCCCGCCCAGCCCTGCCCTGCCCTGCCCTGCCTCATCGCACCTCACCGCACCTCACCTCACCTCACCTCACCTCACCTCACCTCACCTCACCTCACCTCACCTCACCTCACCTCACTTGTGTTAACATGTCAGTTAACTCCTTTGACTTGTTACAGTGGCTGTGATGAATGTTGACATAATCACAGCAAGTGTTATGCAAACGTTATATACGTAGTGACACATCATCATCATCATCGTCATCGTCATCAATAAAGGAAGGCAGTCATATATTATGTGTAAATTAGAGTGCACTTGTGTGTTATGTTCAGAATAATTTTATATTGTCTGTAATGTTATGATGTGTTACTGAGTGAGGTTGTTTGTAATATTGTGATGTGTTACTGAGTGAGGTTGTTTGTAATGTTATGATGTGTTACTGAGTGAGGTTGTTTGTAATGCTATGATGTGTTACTGAGTGAGGTTGTTTGTAATATTGTGATGTGTTACTGAGTGAGGTTGTTTGTAATGTTATGATGTGTTACTGAGTGAGGTTGTTTGTAATGTTATGATGTGTTACTGAGTGAGGTTGTTTGTAATATTGTGATGTGTTACTGAGTGAGGTTGTTTGTAATGTTATGATGTGTTACTGAGTGAGGTTGTTTGTAATGCTATGATGTGTTACTGAGTGAGGTTGTTTGTAATGATTTGATGTGTTACTGAGTGAGGTTGTTTGTAATGCTATGATGTGTTACTGAGCGAGGTTGTTTGTAATGTTAAATGTAAAGTAAGGTCGTTTCTTGCAGGGAATGGCCTTCACCAACACATCTCCGTTGTCTGTACCAACAAGAGCTAGAAAGGTATATTGGAGAGACTCGCTCACACTCCCATGATAAGGCTCATGTAATAAATGATCTTTAATCAGCAGTGAACACACATTTTGTCCTTTGATGCAGTTCCAAGGGCCTGGTGCCAAACACAGACTCTGTGATTGCAAAACCAATATAGGCCCGGATTACTGAACAGCAGATAACATATTATTAAAGTTTTTATGAAATATACTGTTGATATAAGTTATATTTTTGATCATCCAAAGGTCCAATTAAACGTCTAGTATGATAAATTAATCAGTCAATCAATCTATTATTTTTTCAATAGAAAGGCCATTGGTCCATGTACAATACATTTCAAACATATTTTGTCGTGACCTTGCGATTCATTTTGCATGAATTTACATTTCAAGGTGTATTTTTCTCTGGGGAAGAGCTTTCTTGATTTACACAGCACAGATTTGAAGCGTCAATGATGAACAGACAGTCAACACGTTCATGTATAACAGTGACATTTGTGCAATGAAAAGGCAGGAGATATTATAATCTATTCTTTTGTATAAGGGGTATACAGGGAGGAAATGGTATTCATCTTCAACTGCCTGTAATTTACTCACTTGACAGATCCTTTCTTCATAGAGTAACCCTTCCCGTCTTCTTGTGTTGACTCTTAGCTGTTACTCAACAATAATCTTCTTAATTCCTTATTCTTGACAGTTGATAGTGAAACTGTTAGAATTTAGAATTTATAAAGTCTTTGTCATATGTCATCTTTCTTGATGCTGATGATGCCTCCATCCATTCTTGTTTATAACAATCTTTAATCCTTTGTTTAAATGTAATTGTGAAGTGTGGAATATCACTAACATTTTGTGACATCCAAACAAATTCTAAACTCTACTGCGAAAGCATTATGGTCACATGTTAAGTTGAAACATTAAAACCATGTTTAGTATGGGGTATTGGTACTATTCATGGTATGAATAATTAACACTATGTTTAGTATGGGGTATTGGTACTATGCATGGTATTAATCATTAACACCATGTTTAGTGGAAAGTATTGAAGCAATGTTTAGCATGAAGATACAGGTTTTGTCATCCCAAATGCCAAGCTATAATTTGTGCAGTCTGACAGTGTATTCTGAACACCCTCTCCATGTCCCCAGTAACTGTTTGCAGGCCACACTGGGGACGAACCCTCTGTCCCTGGCAGCCCCAGCACATGATGGTGATGAGTTTGTCCTGGACATGGCCACCACAACAGTAGCCTTGGGCAAGGTGAGGATCCTCTCATCAAATACTGAACAGGAAAAAACATACAATTTTCAAAAATATGAATTCTCACAAAAGTAAGTGTTCATGTTTATGCCTTCTAGTTGATAACTTGACAGAAAGCCAGTGTTGCGTTTCTTTTGATGGTAAGTATATCTTAAAATTGGGTTGGTCAGACATACATCACCGATGATTCATAATATTTCAGTTTTATCGGTTTGGGGTTTTGACTATTTCTTGTATAAGTGTGATGTTACACGCCTTGCAGTGATCTTCAACATCTTCAAGTGACGTGAGGTGAAATGGGGTGTAACATCGTACTTAAGAATATTTCGCTAATATGACAACATGCATGCAACTTCTTGTGCCAGCTCACTGAAATACCTTGCTACAGCTATGCATGAATACCCCTCTCAGACACATAATACTGACTCTGAGCTAAGTAGTTCTTGTTGCACCAAGTAAACCCAAGTGCAAGGCAGGGACAAACAAGTACCATATTTTAACATCTCTTGGTATGATGCGGCCAGGTATCCAGCCAGCAACCTTCTGCTTCTGATCTAATCACTGCACCACCGAGGTGATTCCTTTCTTCAGGATATCCGGTGGTATTTCATTAAAAGAGAATCCTGAGATTGAAATTTAATCCAAGAAAGAAATATATAATGAAAATCATTGTCACAAGGTAACGGACATACAGTGGTTGTAATAGTTCTGTGTTTTTGAGATTTTACTGCCATGTAATCCACCTGGTCACGTGTACTGACCTTACAGGGTATGCTGGAGTATTGACATACTAGCAACAATGTGCGTATTGATGATTGGAGTCATAATCTGGGGAAATTATAGTTTCTTTTGTGCATCAGCATACAAATGTACTCACTCAGTCAATGTCATTTCCACAGAGACCTATGTCAAGTTTATCGTTAACTAAAGTATCCCCTTATGCCTTGAAGGCATCAGTGAATAACTATCCTTGTGCCATCAAGCCTGTTATATCATTTGTTGTACAGTGTGTCAGTATGCAGTCACCAAACATGCCATCATGCCTGTTAGGGTGGACTACTTTTAAGCATTAATGTGACCTCTTTATCTCCTCAGATTGAACTTCACGACCGTAAAGGCATTAAGATCCCGAACAGCTGGGGTGTGGACAAGCATGGTCTGGTAAGTCAACACCTTACACATGTTGATAAATACTCTTCAGGCTGTCCTGCCACAAGCCATCAGTCATTATAGTCTAAACTGTCTCCGTTCCAAGGTAAAAGTATACATAAGAAGGCATCATGAGGAACAGATCAAGAAAATACAAATTTATAGATATGAACTTCTTTATAGTGAATAACACAATGTTTTATAGCGTATGCTTGTTCCTTGATCAGGTGATGAAGGAGCAAGCATGCTCTACGAAACGTCGTGTTATTCACATCACAAGTTGACATTGTCCTTTTCTTATGCATTCCACTTCTAATTGCCTTAACCCTAACTGTTCATGTTGCAGGAGTCCAATGACGCGAAGACTGATAGTGGATGGGGGTCTGATTTCACCTGAGACAACACCCCACCTGTTTTTGTTGCAGGAGTCCATTGACCAAAAGACTGTGATAGGTTGTGGAGGCCTGATTCCACCTGACATTACACCCCACCTGCTACAGGAGTCCATGGAAGACTGTGATAGAGGGTGGAGGTCAGATACCACACGAGATTACACCTCACCTGTTTGTGTTGCAGGAGTCCATGGAAGACTGTGATAGAGGTTGGAGGCCATATTCCACCCAACATTACACCCCACGTGTTTATGCTGCAGGAGTCCATGGAAGACTGTGATACTACACCACACCTGTTTATGTTGCAGGAGTCCAATGACCCGAAGACTGTGATAGAGGGTGGGGGTCTGATGATGGTTGGTGGATCAGAACTCACAGGTGCAACTTGTAAAATATTGCTTACACCTCACAACTTGTGATCAACTGTCTTACCAGTATAAAGATAACAAACAGGTTAACAGATATATTGTGAAGATAAAGCATTACAATGTGTCCTGCTCCTCACTCAAGCACACGTGACACATGTGGTCTCACCTCAGACAAGTGATTTAGGTCAATTGCCTCTGTTTACACAGCAGTGAATGGGTACTGATTGCGATAAGATGGTCATATGATAGTTAACCTTCTAGTGACCCTCAGTTAAAGTGTGTTCTGTAAGTGGTACATGTGTTTATGGTCTTGTTTAGGTGGGTACAAGGGTTATGGTCTGTCGATGCTGGTTGAGGTATTCTGTGGGATCTTGGCAGGGAGCACTTTTGGACCAAGCATACGAAAATGGCGAAACACTGATACTGTGGCAGACCTGGTAAGTGTTCCAGGATGTGACAAATTACAAACAGGATGCTATGGTGATTCTGGGTCTCAAGCAGCCTGTGGTATTTGCAAGATGTGGCAAAATGAATCATGTAGTCATACTTGTTGACAGCATCCCATCATATTATAACAACTACGAAAACAGTCAGATATCTTAAGAATAAGGTATACATTATAATGTATTATGCATTTGTAGATGGTGCTTTTTTAGTATTATTTGAATCCTGTTTAGGGACAGTGCTTCATTGCCATCGACCCTGAATGTTTTGCACCTGGATTCCGTGACAGAATGTCAGATTTGGTGAACACCTGTCGGACACTAGAGCCGGTATGTATGTCAGTAAAATTCACGGTGGAAGGGGATCAGTGAATGAGCAGGGATCTGGGGATGAACAGGGTATAGGAAGAGCAGGCTTTTGATGGAGAAAGCAAGGTTTGTTTGAAAGACAAAACTTGGAGGAAGAACAAGGATTTGGGGAAGAAAAGTGTTAAGGGGGAAAGCAGGTTTAAGGGGGATGAACATTTGCAGAGGTACGAAGAGCAGAGGAAGAAAGAGAGATGCATTCAGGATAAACAAAGACCTGAAAGACCCGTGAATGGAAGAAGAGCTCACCAGAACATAAGAACTTCCAGATATAAGGGAAAGTAAGAGATGGTTTCAGGGGATAAGGCATGGTGTCTTGCAAATCATGGTTTGAAAAGGGCAGGGATGGAGACAGAGCAGGTCTGAGGGGAATACAGGATTCAGAAAAAACAAAATTCATCTGGCATCCCCATTTGACAAACATTTGCAGGCTGAGGGAGAGACTGAGGTTCTGGTGGCAGGGGACCCCGAGAGGAAGCATATTGAGCTGTGCACATGCAGGGGAGGAATACCATACCATCCGAATCAGATACAGTTTGGGGTACGTAATGTACATTATTGAGTGTAATCCTTGTGTTCAGTCCTTGAAATACTTACTTAAGGGTGAGTGAGTGAGTTTAGTTTTACGCCGCACTCAGCAATATTACAGCTATATGGCGGCAGTCTGTAAATAATCGAGTCTGGACCAGACAATCCTGTGATCAACAACATGAGCATCGATCTGCGCAATTGGGAACCGATGACGTGTCAACCAAGTCAGCGAGTCTGACCACCCGATCCCGTTAGTCGCCTCTTATGACAAGCTGAGTCGCCTTTTATGGCAAGCATGGGTTGCTGAAGGCCTATGAAATACTTACTTAAAAGCCCATGTTTTGAATATGTTCAGTAAATATTATGGCAATGAAGCTAATCCAAGGTCCACTCCCACTGGCATCTTCAGAAATACCAGATAAACAAAAGCTGTGCTTAATAGTGACTGAAAATTATGTTATGCCGTTTTCAGCAATATCCCCAAATGAACGTGAACAAGATTCCATGCTGTGCGGGAGATCTACATACAATCAGTTTCACCAGCCATTGCAAAGCCCCTTGTTTGATCAAATGATGCTATTTTCCTATCAGTATTAATGTTTTCGAATAAATTGCATAAGATGTCCATGTATCACTATTTCAGATTGATCTGTCCAACAAACTAGGTGTGAAACAAATGCAGACAGTGTAGTCGCTCTAGGAATACTTGGATGTGAACTGCCAGCATCAACATCAAAGTAAAGGCCATGTTATGGGTATTGTGGAGATAAACCAGAGCAGACTTACATGCAGGGACTGATGTGAAGAGGAAACTCAGATCATCATAATGATGTTTGTGCAACTGATCTCACCTGACATTCGCTCACCTGCTTTAAGTTTTATTTGTTCATAAGAAAAATTTGTTTAGTGGTCTAGAAAGGTTAGAGGTTTTTGTGCCACTGTATCTTTTAAGTGTCCAGTTTCTGCCATTGCCAAACTATACAGGAATTTCCCCACTGGATTAACTGTTTTTTTGTATAATTCAGTTACAATCAATTAATGACATTGACGTCTTGTTCACAAATTGCCTCGCAGATTTCTGTTGATAACAACATTTGCAAAGCATGTTTTTAATCAAGGTACACAAGTAAGTTGTGGGACTTCACAAGGTAAGACCTGTGTTGCTGCAAAACAGGTTGATGAGATTATATTTATTAATTGCCTCCATTTTGTTTTAAACAGGAGACATAACTGTGATAACTGACAGAAATGATACTCATCTTTGGTGTCACTGAGCTACAAATTTCCAGCCTATGTCAGCAAGCTTTTGAAACTTTTACAGTAAATTTACTCACATACCCAATAAGATTCTAAACATTGTGTTTGTATCTTCACAAAAAATGTATATACCACTGCCATCCTGATATTTATATCTTTGTTCCGGCCATTGGGAGTCACTGCTGAACGATTTTTATGTTTATATGAAATTTCCTTGGTGCAAGAATGTTTGGTCGCTGATAAATCACTACAAGATCAGGAATGTGGGAAATATGTTCATGATTGTTTTTGAAACTTGATAGGCAGGGTGAGTTAGCTCTGCTCTTAGCTTACATAATAAACAGGTATATTTCTCTATTTTGAATTCAACATATTCTGTTTTCACATGTGTATAGTAGACTGTGGATTCAGTATCTTACAACGTAAGATGCCTGCATCCCACAAGCGCCTTTAGGAACCACTGCAGGTGACCTCGCCTTCCACTCACTCACTCACTCACTCACTCCCTCCAAGGGGGTTGCCAGTAAGTGGAATGTATTACACCCTGTTAGCCAGATGGTAAAGGCAGAAATGGTGACTTCCTATTTGTCTCATAAATTGGTGAATTAGTAGCAGTAGGACCAGTGTAAGCACAAGTGGCATTCATTAAAGATTTCTCCTGACACACTTCTGCTTTTCACATGTGGCTGAAACTTCATGTAAGTAATGACACATATGTCTGTGGGTCATGTGGTAACTCACAGCAGTGAACTATGAACCATATTTCTTGGACAAACATTATATTGAAGTAAGATGTGACAATGGAGCCAATTGAGTACTGAGCAGTGGTCAAGTTTTTTGTACCTGAAAAGTCACACACCAAAAGAGACCTTTGATAAAATGGAAGCAACTTACAGGAGGATGCCCCATTGTTTGATGTATTTAAACACTGGCATTGCCAGTTTAAAAGGGTTCGGACATCTGTGGAAAATGCTCCCACTCCAAGTCAACCTCAAGTGGAGACTGCCATGTTGGAAGTTCGCTGTTTCACTGTTTGCCAGCTAGCCCATGATGATATTTGCATACAACAATGGGAGAAGTGAGTAACTGTTGGTGGTTGCTATGTAATGAAGGAATAATAAATGTGCCAAGTGTCATTCCTCTAAGTCCACTGCAGGTGGGTCAGGGGAAATCTTTAAGGAATGCCCCTCGAAGGGAGACTCTAATTTGTCTGATGATCTGCCTGATAGTTAATGTTATCTGGTAGCATTTTTCAAAATATGAGGTATTTTTTCTGTCAGTGCATTCACCACTCTAAAACACTGAAGCCAAAACATATGTCTAATAGTTTATTACAAAGATTCTTTTCCTCTTCACTTCCTGTTGATATCACTCCTGCATTTTTCTGCCTTTGGTGGTAGTGTGGTGACTGAGTGCTAGAACTGCATGGAGGATAGCAAACACTGACAAAACAACAGTAGTCACAGCTTCATACAACAACTTGGGGGAGAACACCGTCCACACGAACAGGTGGTACCTCTCGATGGTCACAAGCACACAATACACACACAATGGAAGACCTCGGGACATCAGTATAATCATAGCAGCTTCTTGGTGACCAACTTTCAGTCTGAAAATAGGAAACACAGAATCAGTATGAGTCACTGGAAGTGCTCAATACAACTTGGAAACTTTACATTTACTCATGTTGTGAACAGACAGACATATGGAATCACTGAAACAAATCAAGGAATGATATAGGTTTGGTACATATTTTGCATTGCCAGTATAGACAATAACCTAATGATTTAAGCATTAGCCACTCACATCAAAGACTCAAGTTTGATTCACAAAAAGGGACAATATATGATCCCTAATTCTGGTGTATCCAGCCACTGCTGGTTCAAAGTTACTCTTTTTTCCATATAATGAACCAATCAATACAAATAATACATTCAGTACTGAACTGACATTATAGTCATTATTAGTGAATGTTAACACTGTGATAGAAAATGGTTACTTCTTGTTTCTGGAAATGTCATCTAAGTTGCCATCCGTCATACTGATGTACTTGAGGAGTGAGATCATCCAGAAGATTGGTCCAGCATAGGTGGAGAGACACATCAACAGCCCAATGAGAAGAGGGTTGTACTCATGGAGACCGACATAGCCGGCAGCCACATCCACTGTGGACAGACTGTTGGAGTTGCCCTGTGGACACACAGATACATTCCACTATAGACAGGTCAGACTTACAAGTACGGTGGTACCGGTTAGAGGTTTTAGGTTAATCACTCGTTTCAACACAAATGACAAGATTGAAGCTATATCCATATTCTGCAGGACAGCATAATAAATGGCATACTTGTCAAGGTTATTTTACTTTTTCATCATGTTAGTTTTGAAGTTTCAGAAGTAAAAGCCAACAGATAAATATGGTATCCAAAAATAAATAAAGATGCAAATGTAAAATAGTCAAGGATTCAATACTTTCGGTATCAATAAATATACACGGCATTTGTCTGATCACCTCCAAAGCAATCACATTCAACTGACACAACATCTAAAAAACCTTATGAAAGTATTGCATACAGATTTAGCGAGGTCAGTCAGGACATCAGTTAGTAAGATAGGGAGAACAGTCAGGAAATCAGTTATTAAGATAGCAAGGACAGTCAGGACATCAATTAATAAGACAGCAAGACAAACCTGGAAGAAGAAAGCAGCTTGTCCCATCCACAAACAGTACAGAGTCAGGAATGCAGGACGCAGCTTGACAACTGAGATCATGTGATTGGACACCAGGCTCTCGACTGCAGCAACCATGGCAACCAGCGCTGAATTGTGTGGCCGTAGCAACAGCATCATGACCAACAGCCATATTGTCTGTAGGCCTGACCAGAGACCAGCTGTCTGGTACCCAGGATCCTCTCGATGATTCTTCCATTGCCGTAGCAACAGGATAAGAGACAGGAGGATGATTAAGTAGGTTACCTGGGCTTCTGAGATTCCTCTGGGAACAACCAAAATGTGAAAGTTAATGTCAAATGTTGGCAGCTCCCTACATTAAACTTCAGTACAGTCTTAGATAAAAATTTGGACATTCCTATGTTAACATTTGTCTATTCCTATGGTAAAGGGTTGAAATAATTCTAATGTTAAATTTTGGTACATTCCCAGATAGAATATCTGAAACAGCTTCACCATGCCTGCATAAGACAATGACAATAAACATGTAACATTAGACTATGGTAGTAAAAGCATCAAAGTGACTGATAACTTCAGTTCATCAAAAAACATATTTAAAAGGCCAGGATTAACAAGGCAACGGTTCCACATGTCAATCAGTTCAGTTTATGGTTGTTCATTATACATGTCATTGACTTGCATCACATAGGGATTCAGATGGGCAGAGCAGCAAAACCCAATTGATTCTGAACGATGCATCATTATGCAACCTTTACTTTGGATTAAGCAATACTTCGAATCAGCACACAACTCCTCATTGACATTTAAGTGTAGTTTACTAAAAATAATACATGCTGATCATGTCACATACTATGTCTATGAAATACACAAATTTTTTAATCTTTCAAAAAAACTTTGCCTAATCATATAATGATATAAGGACAAGAAATACAACAGCTCTCTTACTTGGTCATCCCAGAGTATACACCAGGGAACACAATCACACCTGTAGCTGCTTTAGAGCAGTAGGCAGAGATCACAGCAATAATATTACAAGATGACTGGACAAGACATGATGAACGCCATCTGGTGATGACAAGACACAACATAGACATGACCACTGCAGCTGATAAGGCTGACTTGTTCTCTGGTCTGAAACAACAGAGAGTGAACGATGAAAAACTACACGTTTCCTCTTTAGGCTCACTTCACTATCACGTTATATCCCACCTTTTTAATTACTCACATACACTACTTCAACCAGTGCAAGGCTACCTGGATGCATATTTGGTACATGTATATATATTTTGGTGAGTTTATAATACCACAGTATTTCTATTCTGTATCTATGGTTATTTCTATGGTTGAGATCTCACCTGACAAGCCAGTCCCCAATGTCAGGAACAGTTCGCCATTTGTCTCCCGTCTGATTCCATCTCCTCAACGTCCGACACAGCATCAGCACAACAAAGATGGCTGCCACTGAAGTCACTGATGTCCACCATGTAATACTTGATGTACTACTGTGTATCGTCTCATTCTGATTGTTCATCTCATGGTAACATGTGTCTTTGTGAGGCTTATGAACATTCAAACTGTTTGTGCTTTGTTCATATCTATCAAAGGCACCCGTTCTCCCTGCTTTTTGACTGACTGCTTGAGAGCAGACGACACATATGAAGTTACAAATGATGACAGCATGCAGAGTAGTAATATAGAAATACCAGGTCTGATGTTCTTCCTCCACAAAACTGCTGGACAACAGACTCAGAGTGTACAGTACTGACCCGCTCAAGAACATCCACCCAACACACGACATCCTCAAACACTGAAACAAGGGAGAAAACCATTACACTGCTACAATAGTAGCATCATATAGTACCTTCCCACTAAGATTATGTCTAGGTTTATTAGACATTACAGACGTAGAGTGTACATGCCATTAGATTAAAACCAGAATATTTTGGCTTAAAAATACCAGTGTGGACTAGGCAAACTAGTGACCGACAGCAGCTTTGACCTCAACTACACACAGCCATGTGTATCAGCATTAGGATGAATTTTCTGTTCTGGAACCTTCTCTCCCCGGCTCCAAAAAATTCAAACCAACCATCATTTCAAAGATTCAGATTATCAAGTTCATAGTACAATACAGTATTTGAGTTCATAAAATATAATGGATGTAGTGTATTGGTATGGCAGTGCATGGTGAAGACACTCATACATTTTCAACTTACCATAATTCGGCCTCTGTATCTGATCAAGAACATAACCACGAACAGTGTTGCCATGACAACAGCTGTCATTGTGATTAGCTGAACTGGAAGGACAAGGATACTAGTTGTACACAGGAAGTCACTGCGGAACTGACTTGTACACATGGTCATGTGACCCAGCACGACAGGGATACAGCAAATGAGACAAACTGCCATTCTGTTGGTTGAAAGTTTCAATGTTGACATGTCAGACACTGACACCAGTAGTAGGAAGAGCAGTATCTAGAAGGACAAACCATTTATCAGCAATCAGAATTAAAGTTCTACAATAATTTGTACCTGTTAGACTACACAAATCCTGATTTGCCAGAAACAATATAATAATTCCTTACTTGGCATTTTGTGCATGATATATCTAACTCAATATGTTTTTTCTCTATATTAAACCCTTCTGTGTTCTATACTGGCGTCTCCTATTCTCGCGGTACTTACGAATATCAGCTGAAAAAATAATATAAAGTTCTTTTCGTATGTATGCTTGTTGTTTTTAAATGAAGAGATTCACCCTCTAACATCTGCTTCTATCAAGTGCTTGATCCATCAAGTGCATTATCTCACTTGAGCTCGATGAAAAACATGGTCGTCCACCTCTGTCGTCTCCTATTCTCACATTACAACGAGAAAGTAACGTTATTAGGTGTAAGGAAGGGGAATCTTATCAGGAAGGGCGGGGGAAAGTTACGATTTTTCCAAGTTGGTTAAAACTCATGAATATTCGTTACATTGCAAAATTTTGATAATTCACAGACTTGGGTCACCTCCTAGTTACTGGTCAATGATGTAAACAACCGCTAAGTATCACGCATTGGCGACCTCGGCAGAAAATGTGTTTACCGCGAGAATAGGAAACCCGCAAGAATAGGAGACGGCCCTTTACTTCTATTTTGTCACTACCAGTACTATGGGATCTATTTATTGACTGACATACCTTCTGATTGATATGTAGCAGCAATTCCCAACAAAGCTGGTTCTGCAGTTCATGTAGACACTAAAACTATAGATAAAGCTACACCAACTTGTTATTCCACATACCAGACTGATCAATACAATGCCAACTGCCATTCCATACAGGTCATAGTGTGTGGATGTTTCGCTGACCCTTGACCTCATCTCCTGCACAGCGTTCCCATATTCCTTCACCAGACGATTACCGATCATCTCCCAGGATGTTCTTGACAAGTTTGTACTTTTGGTCTTGAGCCAATCAGAGTGTCTGATCATCACTTGCTGATAATGACGATATCCAGTTTCTAGGTTATAATCATGAAGAAAAGTCTGTAGTTAGGGTGGACTATTTCTTAATGTTAGTCTTGCATAATCTGTAAACTGAACTAAACTACAGCTATATTTAATAGGCCACAATATTTTGTCCATGTATCGGAATACACATCTTTCCTTTCCTATTTTCTTGTCCTTGTTCCACCTTGCAAGCTACTGTAGCTTAAACCTGGAACTGTGTTCTTAATCAAGCGCTTCCTACACCATGTTGTCACATTCACAAAAGTGATTTCTTCAGTTGGTTTGTTCTTGATTTTTTCTATTATTGGTATGATTATCTTTTGGGATGCTCAAGTTGTTGAGGTTTATTTTATGAAAACAATTCCTCATCTGATGACTCAAGTTCAACAATTTAGCCAAATCTGACAAAAAACGATCAACCAGAGGCAAGACAGCTCTTCTATCTAAATGGATTAAGATGCAGAATAACGCTAATCTATTGCCTACTAGCAGTAAAGGATGCTCTCCTGTGATTAAGGCAATCACCTAAAGTATCAGCCAACAATATCTGTAACTGAGGTAAGTGTGTTAGCAGATGATTATGATTTCAGTGTTTAATGACAGCACTGATTGTTCACCTTTCTCCACATCAGCCACATTCCGTTCAAGTAAGCCTGACACCTGGTGGGCATTGAGCTGCATCAGTCGTACCTTGTCCTCAAGGCTATAACCAACCAGAGTTGGGGCAACAATCTCCCCAAGGTTATTCCTAGGTATGGGTATTCCAGTGAGGGCAGCCAGAGTGGGGGCAACATCGATCTGCATGATGCTTCCTCTACTAGTAAGGTCCAATCCTGCAAACAGTAAGTATTAAAAGTAAATGCGTTTTACATCTGATATTAGTTTTACATATAGCATCAGTGATGGAAACACCTTTGGGGGATTTAACCATGAACTACCCCACTGCAAGCAAAATATTGACAACACAAGAAGTATGTATATCAAACAATGCAATGGACAAGAATCATGCTTACGTGATGACATCTGAACATAACGTAACATCACAAAAAAACAAAAACTGCCTCAAAAACTATCAACTGTGAAATTCATCTCATATGATAACTTAGTTATACTGTTGTAAAATCATAATTTGTATATTGCTATAAGTTCCCAATTTTTATTGACACATCATAACTGTGTGCATGACACTATTTAACAGTTATCTGAGGTTCTGATTACAAAATGACACTTGACTTAATGAAGCATTATGTTGAAGGCAATACCTACCTGGTTCAGTGTCATTGAGACTGGCTACACCTACGTGGTATGATGTCATGGAGACTGACCACACCTTCATAATACAATGCCATGGAGAGTTGCCACACCAGCCTGAAATGTCATGAAGACTGGCTACATTTACCTGACACTACATCATGAGCAATCCCTTTCCTTACCTGGTACAACATCATGAAGACTTGGGCTGAGGAAGATGACAGGAACATTTGTCTCCCCTGGTGATGCCCCCCCATGGCCGCCCTGATCACTCATGCCATGATCTCCACACACCATCATCAAACTTGTCAAGTCCCTCTCCTCCGACTGGAAACAATCACAGTTTATAGGACAGCTTGTACACTTGATGTTCATAGGAAAACCTGACAGGATATCTATCATTGAAATTGACCATTTGATGAAACCCACTAGTACTGGTTTGGCACCAAGAAACACTGAAACTCTTTCAAAATGAAACAATTACAGCTGCAGGCATGTCTGTGGGTTGCATCTCTGCTCAGTATACAGCAGCACCTTAGATAATTCTATGTATATATCATTACTCTCATATGAGGATAGGTCAAACATGGACCTACCCATTGCCTCATCGCTTGATACAACTTCTGCAAGACGTTGTCCATCTCAAACAGTTTAGGACTGATGAGGGGACTTCTCGGGCCATCGAGATGACCAATGTGGTCTAGTCCAAGGTAATGAAGGACCATGACATCCCAGTCGTCAAGAGTCATCTCCTCCGGGAGGTGGCGGGTCACATTCATATCAACCTAAACAAATTACACATTTCTTGTGGTATCAGTAAACAAACATGTAGTCTGAAATCATTTCTTTCACAATTTTCAGTACAATTTACTCGGGTTTTTTTCTGTATAACTGTTACAATATTCTACTACAACATTGACATGTTGGAGAAAGACAAGATATTTCTACCCATAAAGGAACCATGTTGGCCAGGTGACAAACGTTTTTAGATACATAGTGAACAGACCCATGAAGACCTGGGCTAGAATAGGCCTTCAGCAACCCATGCTTGCCATAAAAGGTGACTATGCTTGTCATAAGAGGCAACTAAGGGGATCAGGTGGTCTGGCTTGCTGACTTAGATGACATGTGCAATCAGTTCCCAATTGCACAGATTGCTCATGTTGTAGATCACTGGTCCAGACACAATTATTTACAAACCGCTGCCATATAGCTGGAATATTATGGCACAAAACTAACTCACTCACTCACTCACTCACTCACTCACTCACATGGTAAACATGATGATCATGAAAGGACATGATCGATTAACTTCTGATCTGGGGCTGCTACATCAACATTATGAGAACTTAGAACAGATTTGTTGTCTACCTCAGTATAATCTGTAACAAAGAAGGATGTCGTGCCATCAGTCCTGTCAAAGTGATCTGGGAACAGCTTCATCCATGTGTCATCACCATAAAACACTAATTCCTTCCCTGCTCTTTTCAGCTGTGAGATGATGTTATCCTCATCCAGGGAACTTGAACCAAAGTTCAGAACAACATCTACAAATCCTGGGATACCACCAGTTGTTAGCGCCTACAAAAAGATTTATTCTTTGTAATCTGCATCCTCGTTTCAAATTTAACATCAATATGATCTTCCAAATTGTCATTTGTAGTGCATCCGGAGCACCTATAGAATACAGCAGCACAACTCCTCCTGAGAACGTTAGAGTTAAGTTACCTAACCTAAGTTAAACCTAAACCTATTCCTAACCTAACCCTAACCTGACCCTAATCACCTACAATTACATAAAAAAGTATTATGACATGTTTTTAAAGTTTGTGGGGTTGTATTCTAAAGGTAGGCCATGTATCCATACCATATTTATTACATTAATCATAAGTGCCTGTTATGTCTATTTGGGGGTGGTGAGGTAGCCTTGTGGCTAAAGCATTCATTTGTCATGCTGAAGACCCGGGTTTATTTACCCAGGCACAATGTGTGAAATCCATTATTGGTGTCTGCTCGCTGTGAAAATAAACTCAATTGCTCACTCAATACTATCAACCATGACTGCCATAAAACTGTTTATAAGGGTCCATATGACAAAAAATGACAGTCAGTTTGCCATGATACATTGATAGGAATAATGTCTAAATTTCACAACTTTTACTGTCATCATCAATAAAATTGACAGGAGAGTCCTTTTTCATATTTTCATCATGCTGAGGATGCAGAGTTAGCCATCTTTATGTCATTTGTGGTTTTTGTTTTTGCAGAAGTTGCTGACATATATTAATGTTGTCATGCTCAATGTAGGTGATGGATACCTTACAAAGAAGCCTGACCTTGTCATTTAGGTTGTCACTGGTCAACAAGACTGCAGTCCACTAGGCACTGTCATATTGTGCTAATGATCACCAGTCATGTTGCATACCATTACACTTAAATTGGTTAATTAAGGGTATAGGGATATTTTACCTAATCTTTATCCGAAGCAAATGGGGATCCATGTTCGAATGCAACTTAAATAACCTGTGATTGCCATTAGAAGTGACTAATGGGACTGAGTGGTCTGGCTTGTTGACATGGTTGACACATGTCATCGATTCCCAATTGTGGATATCATTGTTCATGATGTTGGTCATTGGATTGTCTGGTCCAGACTCGATTATTTACTGACCGCCGCTATATAGGTGCAATATTGATGAGTGCAGCGTAAAACTAAACTCACAGCAGTCCCTTTCGGAACATGTACATGCACCCCACATGCATAGTACATACGATCAAATGTTGAGTCGTAAACGCTGAACATGCTGAATACCTTTATTCGAGGTAGCGTAACAGTTGGTGAGTGGACCTTTGCTGTTAAAGACAGCACATGACGATCTCTTATCATTTCCTTCAGGAATGGCATGTACGTTTGAGAAGCAAGAACAAAGTCCGCCCTCAATGCATCAATAACAACTACGATAAGTCTGTCGTAGCGTCCACTTGGTACTGAATTATCAGTATCTCCTGGAACGACTGGGGAATCCTCCAGTTTGGCAAAACCTTTTAGACCTTGTTTAAGGGGAAAAAATCCTTTCAGAAATACAGAAAGAGATAAAAGCTGCATTAACGACAAAACAATTACAAAATACTCTTTCTTTGCCATTGTCTAACAAATCAAACAAAGAACTGCGATAGTGGGCCCGATAGTGTTTTACAATCTGAAACAAGTTAGCACATTATTATGAATCATGGAGGCGGCCATTTTTGTTGTAAACATCCGGTTCATTACAAAACTGTCAGTGATGAATTAGGCAAAATATATGTTTCATAGTATTGCATCTGAATATAATTTGAATATTTAGCATAATACGACAGAAGACGTCCCATACAAAGTAAACCTCGAGAGCTCATCATAAGTTAACAGAATTTAGAGTGAATGTGCATTGAAATTTGCCGTTCGTATAGATTCCAAACTTCCGGTTTTGTTCAACAAGCATGTTCGACGGATCAAGTAGCGACGAGGACGGTGAATTTCACATCAACAAGGAGTATGCAGATCGATACAACAAGTGGAGACAAGCAGAGGAGCTACAAAGATGTAACTAATCTAAACTATCATATTTCCATGTCAATTATCATATGAGATGTTCACAGTTTTAACTAAGCTGAGTTGCAAAGAGCTTGGTTTGAACATTTTGGCAAAGTCGAAATGTTACCGTTGTGGATGTGTCATATGGGCAGTGGGATCGGGTATATATTCAAAATCTTACGTCATATATCAGTTTGGTGTTTGTTTTCTGGTATACTGAAGAATCATTGATACCTATATTATCACTAGACGAGAGCCGTGATGCGGTCCTATACAGGCAAGACATGACCCTGCATCGCGGCCGAGAACACCACCTTCATAAATCCCATTCAGATTCTAGCGGCCGATTACCCCTCATGTTTTCTTGAGATTTTTTAAATATACTTCCCGTAGGTTTTTGACTGAAAAGTCGATACCGATCTACTCCTAGATAATTTCCCTACACATACACGTAACTGTCATGCTCTTATGATGATATGTTTATATATTGATGGGCACGTTACTCGTAAACTTTGTGTTTCAATGACCGCGAGCTGACATATTGACATGCTATGCCATGCGCCAAATTTCTATAATCTGTATCGGAAGACGTTCTTCATTAGTGGTACGCAAAACTCACTCTCGCGTCTCCTGTTTCGTACTTTTGTACATCTCACATTGTATATAACATATTTATCTGTTTCTATGTCACAGTTTACAGCTTATCCTTGCAGGGAGAATTCCATTCACATTAATGCAGAAATTGTTTTCCAAGGATCAAGCAGATGTATATGTTAATAACAGAAGACATGACCCACTGGATGCCAACTTTTTTTAGCCTGAGGATCAGAAAAATGAACGGTGTACGAGAATTGCTGCTCTGGATCTAACTACGGCTATAACTCAGCTATGTACAGTAGTAGTTCCTATCCGATGATGTAAATTTGAAATGTATATACATACGTGGTTTGGAAAGTAGACCTAGTTAAATGTGGTCCGCAAATTTGCAATATCAGTTGAAAACCAGTAAATTTCTCGTGTAGAGTGCGAAGATTTTCCATTTGGAATGTTTCATGAAACTCAGAGCGCGAATAAAATACTGCCTGATATCCGAATGACATAATATATGACATGGATGCCTATTCCTATGTAAAAACTTTAAATGTTCAATGTTTAAAAACGGATTGTTGACGAGACTTGATTTACCTTTGGGTTGTTGTTGTTGTTGTTGTTGTTAGGTATATTTTCTTTTGTAATTGGTAGTTTAAATTAGCAACTGAGATAGTTAGTAGCTCTGTCCTCATAGGATGTTGAAGTAGTGTAAAATTATGGTCCTGAGACAGGTATCGCCTCATGAACTTAGGTCCCGCAACATTCAAAGTAAATGCAAACTTACCAGATTTTCTAAACGTATGATTTTCGTGGGTTATCCAAATATGGCTAGATTTGACTACAATCGCTCGCGGTAGAAAAGATCATGTAAATCCAGATAGGGTCCATGAAGGTAGACAAATTACTGTAAGTCACCGAGATACCCGGTGATCTACCTTTAGTTGGTGCGTATCCCCAGTCCTTTTTTAAAATTTATTTTATTTGAATTTATTTCTCCATCAGTGATAATCTAGTTATATTCCTGTCCTTTCCATAACTTTATCTGTCTTTATGAGTCATTAGAAGATGACAAATCCTACCAGCCCTCACTTCTTACATAGAAAAGAACAAATCTGAGATTACCTAAAGCTTGATTTTTGTTTGAGAAGTTCAAATCGCTTCCACCGGTATAATAATTAAAATGAATTGATATGGTTGACATATTGCCAGTGTAGTTATCACTAACCCACCTTTTGAATGTCCTGACAGATAAACAACGGAATAACTTACCATGTGTTTCAATGTCTACACGAAAATTATGAGGTTTCACGTTGTTTTGTTTCCTTTTTTTGCTCCTTAATTTTTCCATAAGTAAAGTTCAATAACCAGCTTAATATCCTGCTCTGGCAATTTAATGTGATCACGCCGCGTATATTATAAAAAAAAGCAAAAAAACAAAACGAGTATTTGAGTCCATCAAATGGCAAAATGACACTGATACATAAATACCAAAAGATAATTTGAAGACATTAGAAAGTAATAGCAACGAAGAAGACAAAGCTCAGATGATTCAGATGATTACAACACCGTATTACTCACAGAAATTAGGAATGACATTCACATTTAAAATTGTAGTTTCTCTGTATTCTTTCTGCAAACCTGAAACTGCAAATATCATTCATATGTTATTTAAACATACACATGTAAAATCATTGAGGAACAACCAAGCATAATTGGGTGAGTGAGTTTAGTTTTACACTGCACTCAGCAATATTCCAGCTATATGGCGCTGGTCTGTAAATATTCGAGCATGGACCAGACAATCCAGTGATCAAACACATTGAACATCGCAAATGGAATACGATGATACACGTGGACCAAGTCAGCCAGACCTCTTACGACAGATATGTGATGCTGAAAATCATATCTATCCCGGACATTTGCACAAACTTATAAAATGGACAGAAAATAATTCTGGTACTAAACTAAATGCATAATAGAACACCCTCATTTTTCATGAGAAAAAGAAATGTTTGAATGTTTGAAATTCTCGGACATGTATCGAAGTGAAAAATCATAGTGAAAACACAAGATCGTGCTCCCTTAAGTGTCGTGAGCACTACATTGTACATAAACAAATGTGCTTGATCCCACCTAAACATCTTATTCGTTTGGATGTGAATGGAATCATCTCTGCAAAGAAAACCTATAAAGACATAAAAACAGATAAATACCTAAGAGTGATTGTAACGAAAACACGAGCGCGCAAAACAGGAAACGCGAGAGTGAGTTTTGCATACCACTAATGAAGAACGTCTTCCGATACAGACTATAGAAATTTGGCACATGCGCATAGCATGTCAGCATGTCAGCTCGCTATCGTTGACACACTAAGTTTACGGGTAACATGCCCATTAATATATAAATGTATGATCATAAAACATGACAGTTACGTGTATGTGTAGGGAAATTATCTGGGAGTAGATCGGTATCGACTTTTCAGTCAAAAACCTATGGGAAGTATATTTAAAAAATCTTAAGAAAATATGAGGGGTAATTGGCCGCTAGAATCTGAATAGGATTTATAAAGGTGGTGTTCTCGGCCGCGATGCAGGGTCATGTCTTGCCTGTATAGGACCGCATCGCGGCTCTCGGCTAGGTCGTGTCTTGCCTGTATAGGACCGCATCACGGCTCTCGGCTAGGTCATGTCTTGCCTGTAGAGGACCGCATCACGGCTCTCGGCTATATTATCACATGAACCATTGTAAAACATTTGGCCATTAACCAGGTTGGGGAGAACCGCAAATCAAGCAATTATAGTTAGATCGAGCTACAGTTGTTCAAACGAGCTGTAGGCTGATAGGTCGAACGAGCTATAATCACACATACACGGAAGTGGCCCTTTAAGAACAACCTTCAGCACTGCAGCCATGGCAGTGCACCACATGACTGGAATCGACTGACACATATGTGAATGAAAATACACCCCTGTTAACCTTCGGACAACTTATCAACATTCGAGTATTTACTGTGAACCACCCCGCCTTTTTATAGCGTCAGAAAACCTATCATCAAATGAAACACATGTATATATATAATTTATAATGCAGATTTGTTGCAAATCATAATACATATGTAGAATCTATAAGATCACTCATCCTTTAATACTTGCCTCCTTCATACTTTATCTGAATGATAGGAACTTAGTCCAGATTAGTGTACAAATTGGGGCATTTTGACCAAATTTGCTGGGGCGTTTTATCACTGGGGCGATTTGACTGGCACCCGATGTAACCCATCAACTTCAGTACCAGTGAATATTGTCCCATCTGACATGTTGTCTTTATTTTTCAGTGAAGGACAAATATGGAGATGTGGAAGGATCAGATTCTGACTCTGACTCTGAGAGTGAAGATGAGGATGGGGAGGTAATCAAAAATGACAGAACTTAGAAGTCTCCTCAGCCTCAGTCATGTTCACCACATGACAGCAACGTATATTACAGGATGCATTTTATTATGGATGATGCTACTATTTACACTTCCTCAGCTACTGATTCTTGTCCTTCAGGCACTCACTGCAAATCTGGAGAAGGGTTGGCTGAAGGCCCTTTCTGCATTGAAAAACAAGGATCCAAAGATCTACCAGAAAGATGTCAAGTTTTATTCAAGTAATTGGAAGCACATTATTTTTGACACATTTAGTTTCTTAGTTTGAGTACTTGTTAAACTGTTTGTGTTATGCTGTTAATAAAACATTTTGATTAAAAAAACATTTGGGTTTTGGTGGATGATTTTTTATTTGATTAATCATATGTCTTCAGAAGAGATAGGTAAACTATTATTCCTTGTAGTTTATAGGCTATTCCCAAATTCCCAACACTCTCCATATATACCTATTTCTTATTACACTCACTCACCTAATTCCTATTACTCAACAAATCCTTGCATTCCGGGTTGAACAAGTCAGCATGTTGCATAAATGATATTTGCAGAGTGGGATGTATTTGTTCCAACATCTGTTGGGTAATATAGTGTTTGCTGTAGTCAGACATGAAAAGATGAAGATGAAAAAGGCAGTAGCGGTATGGGCTATTCCAGTTCATCACTGTAATTTATTACCATTGTAACAAGAGGCATCTACCATGTGCTATGACATTTAGAATGACATCATGATCTGGTGAGTTTTACTTCAACCAGGCTTGAAACAAAACATGCTTATGGTGAGTTCCGTGTGTGTGTGCTGATGGATCAAACAAGTGATGGCTCTTGCTGTGAAACCATATATAACCATCACTGTGTAGTTGCCTGCATACAAAATCATTCATGATTGGTGACCATGTATTTGTCATGGCTAGTCAGACTGAAGTGAAGAGCTTGAATGTAGTTGACCTGAGACTCACAGCAGTTCAAGTTGTTAAAGCATGATATTACATGTAATAAACAAACTGACAGGTTAAAACAAGATGATTGTGACACTAGAAGAAAACAGACACTGATATTTCATACATTATAAAATATCTGAAGTTGGTTTTTGTGTGAAGGTGATGAAGAAGGCAACAGCAGCAGTGGAAAGGAAAAGAAAAGAAAGGACAAACCACTGTATCTGAAGGACTATGAAAGAAAGCTGATCCTGGAGAAACAAGGGTTGGTAATTCACAAGTGGCATATTCAAAATAATCATTTAAAAACTAAATAGATTCATTGTATTTAGTGTATTTGACATACTGGCACTTTGCTGAAATCTAAATTGACACTGTTATGATACCCCAGCAAAGATGGTTAATTATTTAGAAAGTTTTAAAATCACACAGACCAGTCCAAAAAAGGGTATCGCCAGGTGTCACAAACACCAACTTACTTCAGGATTCCTCTTTGCCTCCGTAATGCATGCTGAGTATTTTCTTGTACATCGTTCACAATCACATTGTTGCCGCAGAGAAGGGAGTGTATACATTCATGCAATAATGAATTCTGACCATTTTTACATTATATTTAGTTTACAACTAATGATGCCTTGAAGTGAACTTGAATTGTAAATCTTTGTGTCAAGTGATGTTTTTTAGCTTATATCTCAACTATCCTGTTGTCATTGACATTCTCTGTGATATCTGAATTTACCTTTTTCTGTGCATCATATACTTATTCCCTTTGCAAGAATGATTTTGCGCATCAATTCAAATCCTAAAAGAGATAAAACTGACAAATTGGGTTGGAGGGAGTGGAGTTACTTGTTAGTGAAGGTATGTCTCTTAGTTGAGAAGGTGCTATGGTATTAGTATTAACACTGATTCCTCGTCATCAGGTTAGCACACAGAGATTGTGTATGAAACAGAGTTCCAGATAAGTTTTTGACCATGTGGGTATGATACACATACTATTGAAACTAAGTGGGTATTTCCAGTTTCAAGTGGGTATCTATGCTTTTGGATACCCGCCATCTTTTTAAAATCAGTGTATTCATTTGAAATAAGTATAACAGATGCATCATTTTTCAGTTCAGTAATAAAGTGAGATAAAATGCATCCAACAATGCCAAATTATAGTTTATACACCTTTACTCATGTGTATTCCTAAAACGTTCAAAGTCAGTGTCACATCTTTTCAATCGTGGGATATTTGTTACTGATATGGTAAAATATCAGTACAGTCACAAATGGCTGAAGGAATGGTATTAATCCAGCTAGGGTCCATGTAGCTAGCCAAAGTACTGTTAGTACCCATGGTCCCAGGAATGGTGATCTACCTTCAGTTGTTGGTGATCCTCATCAGTTTTTGTATTGTATTGTTCTAATTTGAAATCCTATTTTAGAGATAGTTTTATTACTGTGATATGCTAGTTGCTTCTACTATCCTTCATCAACAGGTTTTTAGAATTTGTGCATTTATCATGAATTCATAATCATTTAAAGTCACAATATGATTGACATTCTGCCACTGTGACTAAAAATCTCACTCACTCACTCACTCACTCATTACCCATGTGTGCTGTAAGAAATATGTGCCTTAGCCTGCATCTGTTTTTGTGTAATGCAAGATACCAAGATGGCAATTTAATCATTCAACAGTCATATCTTCACTCTTGTCAGTTTTGTTGTTTGTTTGTTGTTTCATTTCCACACTGCAAATAGATAGTTTATTTAAAATATCAACAACAGTTGGTTCTGATTTTGAAACACGGCACTTGCCTCTTAATTCAACAGGAAGTCTTCTAATGAAGTTGTTGTTTCCTGTTTGTAAGACGTTAGAAATTAGATATTTTACTTTGAGAATATGGACACTTGCCCAACATTTTCAGTTTGTTTGCAGAAAGCTGCTATTTCATTTGTCGTTATTGACCCAGTTATAGATGGATCAATCAGTGAAGAGTTAACAAACCACGATTGGTATTCTATCTCTGTTGCACATTTCAACTGCCTGTAGAATTATTCAAGAATTGTTTAATCATGATTACTTAGAGGCGGAAAAGTTTAATGTTCAACTGGATTGATTTGATGTGATACGCAGCATGATTTTGATGTATTGGGTAAATACATATTGTAATTTTGACAGAGCGTAAACATAAATATTTAGTGCTTTTTCATGCGTTGGTATATATTTTTCTTGCTTATTGCAAGTTTTCTATATTATATTTTACGCAACTACGTAGCTTATCTGGAGCTATGTGAAATTTCTCAACACGGGTTGACATTTAGTGTGAAGACAATATGTTGTGTGTACCATAAGTAACATCATGCTAATCTTGGTAGAGTTGTTATTTATTTATCTGTCTCTGCTGGTGACAGCAGTGACGACAGCGACTCAGGAGTCAGGGACCCAGACCAGACACCTGGCTACTACAAGCAGCAGGAACAGCTTCGAAAAAGGTTAGTTATGCATCTGGCTCTACGTATGTTCTCTATGATGCTTTAAGTTAGCTAACTACTTCTTCACATTTGACAATGGTGTGGTGGTCATTCTTATCACCGCTGTGTCTTTTGTTACATATTGAACTGTTTGAGAGACATGTTTGACTTTGTCATGGTACTTTAGAACAGGTTGCCTATAGCACAATTAGTCTATAGTACAGTTAGCCTATAGTACAGGTTGCATACAGAACAGGTGACCTGTAGTACAGCTGGCATGCAGTACAAGTGGCATGCACTACAGATATCTTACACCATAGGTGGCCTATAGTACAGATAGCTTTTAGTGTAGGTGCTGTAAAGTACGGCTGGTCTGTAGTACAGGTGGCATACACTACAGGTGACCTTTTGAACAGGTGGACTGTAGCATAGGTGGCCTACAGTACAGGTGAACTGTAGTACAGGTGGTGTAAAGTAAAAGTGGCCTACAATGCAGGTGAACTGTTTTGCAAATGGTATAAAGTACAGGTGGTGTGTAGTACAGGTGGCATTCAGTACAAGTGACCTGTAGTACATGGGATGTAAAGTACAAGTGGCCTGTAGTACAAACTACCTATAGTATAGGTGTTTTCACATCCATGTGATACAAGAGCATATTGAAAACTAGTATGTGTTCTGGCATTGTCCTAATGTTGATAGTGTGTTCAACTTCAAGCATTGCCCCCAATGTATAGTATGGGTTTCAGCATAGTCCCCAGTGTTAAGTTTGTATTTCAGCATTGCCCACAATGTTGAGTGTGTGTTCCAGTAACCCAACCCACCCCCCTCCTCCCCCTCATGTTAAGTTTGTGTCTCAACATTGCCCTCAGTGTTAAGTGTGTTTTCAAGCATTGCCGGATGTTAGGTGTGTGCTCCAGCATTGCCCACAATATTGAGTGTGTGTTCCAGTAACCCACCCCGCCCCTCATGTTGAATGTGTGATCAAGCATTGCCCATAATGTTGAGTGTGTGTTCAAGCATTGCCCCTGATGTTGAATGAGTGTTCAAGCATTGCCCCTAATGTTGAATGAGTGTTCCAACATTGCTCCTAATGTTGCATTAGTGTGTAAGCATTGTCCCTACTGTTGAATGTTTGTTCCAGCATTGGCCCCAATGTTGAATGAGTGTCCCAGCATTGCCCCTAATGTTGAATGAGTGTCCCAGCATTGCCCCTACTGTTGAATGAGTTTCCCAACATTGCCCCTAATGTTGAATTAGTGTTCAAGCATTGCCCCTAGTGTTGATTGTGTGTTACAACATTGCCCCTAATGTTGAATGAGTGTCCCAACATTGCCCCTAATGTTGAATTAGTGTTCAATCATTGCCCCAAGTGTTGATTGTGTGTTACAACATTGCCCCTAATGTTGAATGAGTGTCCCAGCACTTGCCCTTATGTTGAATGTGTGTTCCAGCATTGCTGAGGCTGTGGGTGAGTCAAGTGACAGTGATGAGGATCTGCTGACTCACAGGGTCAGGACACAAGATGAGGAGGTGAATATACCCGTCCGAAAGGATCACTGCTGCTACCAAGCAAAGGGTGGCACTGTAGTCATATGCAACACAAATCTTGATGTAAACCTAGGATATGCCGACTGAGATCGTAAGTTATTAGTCTGTCACATAGCTGTCAACCCTCAGAGCTCCCAGTGCTTGATCTTTTTGGAAAGCCAGGTGCCAGGTCCAGGGCGAAGCCATGATAGAGGGACACTGGGGATGAAGCACCCTCCGAAAATGTTTTTTAGGCATTTTCGTTGCTCATCTTGGCATGCTACTCCTCGCTTAAAACTGGTTTATAGCCTCTACTTCCCTGTGCACTGAGCATTGCGCTAATACTAACACCCAGAAACACATACCCAGTTATATATTAATTTCCAGACAATTCGGATGACATTTATCACATATTTACTTCGGTTTAATTATATTAAACATTAAACAATTTTGGGGGGTCAAATTTCTCAATGTGTGAGATTTTGGTACCTGCGTGTGAGTGTGTGACATGAGGCTCAAATGCATGAGAGTTGACAGGTATGCTGTCAGCACCATACACTTTTGAATATTTAAGACTCATGTTGATATTTTGTGGTATAGATAAATAGTTGAAGAATTTTGTTGACATCATTAGGTCATCCAAATGACACTCCATTTGATAGAGATTTCTTTTTATTTTCTAATTGATTATAAGACAAAAATATTATGGATGTCACTTCCCCTTAATTGTATACACCAGCTGTGTTGGGCTTTTCCTTTCCAGTTCGTCAGGTAAATGTTATGTAATTAATTGTTACTTCTTTTGTGTTACGTGCTGACTGAAAGTGGAATCAGATGGTTACAGTCTTGATTAGTATTGTATTACTGTACCCAGCATAAGTTTGTTGATAATGTATTACTGTACCCAGCATACGTTTGTTGATAATGTATTACTGTACCCAGCATACGTTTGTTGATAATGTATTACTGTACCCAGCATACGTTTGTTGATAATGTATTACTGTACCCAGCATAAGTTTGTTGATAATGTATTACTGTACCCAGCATAAGTTTGTTGATAATGTATTACTGTACCCAGCATACGTTTGTTGATAATGTATTACTGTACCCAGCATACGTTTGTTGATAATGTATTACTGTACCCAGCATACGTTTGTTGATAATGTATTACTGTACCCAGCATACATTTGTTGATAATGTATTACTGTACCCAGCATAAGTTTGTTGATAATGTATTACTGTACCCAGCATAAGTTTGTTGATAATGTATTACTGTACCCAGCATACGTTTGTTGATAATGTATTACTGTACCCAGCATACGTTTGTTGATAATGTATTACTGTACCCAGCATAAGTTTGTTGATAATGTATAACTGTACCCAGCATAAGTTTGTTGATAATGTATTACTGTACCCGGCATGAGTTTGGAACTACAATCACTTGCTCACTCATATTTCAGGAAGATGAAGAGAGGGAATACCTTGCATGGCTCAAAGGTCAGAAGAAGACGTTGAAGTCACACCAAGCCGTGAAGGAGGACCTGGTGAGATTTTACATGAATGCTACTTGTATCAACTACTGCATATGTTTCAGGTGAAGTACTTGCCTGATCACTTCATTTGATAAGGATGAACATATGTGCTTTTAGATTTAATGGAAACAGGTTTCTCACCAATGTCAGGTACCGTCAAGTCTTGTTAATCCAACCACCATTTATCTAACAATTTGCTTAATCTGACACTTTTGTTGGTGACAAATGAAATGACGTAACTTAGTCTGAGTTACTGAATCTGACATCCTTGTTAATCTGACAGCTTGCAGTGCAATGGATGATATTGGATTAAAGAGACTTGACTATACAGTGGATGCCCTCTAAACCAGCATGCATTGAGACTGGTGAAATATGCTGGTATACGTGTGTACCGGTTTAGCTACCTTTTCCCTTTCCAACCTGAGAATGATATTCCATGTGTCATAAATACAACTGAATAACGTGTATATTTTTGTCATATTCTTTATTCATTAATAAAGATAACATTAAATAATACAACACAACATTAAATAATACTTGTGTATAATTTATGACTTGAAAAAATAATTAGCCTGCTGTTTCTTTGATTTCATTTCAAGAGCATAAACCTTAGCCATGCTGTGTTGTTAGTACACATTCCACTAATCTTCAAAGCCATCTTCACAATGACACTTTGAATGACTCACAAATCGGGAGATGCCAGTTAATTTAATTTGCCATGTGCCGCTCACCAATTTACCTCACCTACTTATGCTTAACCACTGTACTTAACTGTAATCCACTATATTGATAATACACATTCAGCCAATCAACAGGCGAGCCAAGATAGCAGATGCTGGTTTTGTTTAACTACTGTGCAGACAGTATTGTGCCAAAGGACAGAGTATGCTGAATCCGGATTAGAGGGCATGCAAATGATCATAAATTAAATGTCTTCTGTTGGGACCAAATTCTAGTGCTGATATTGAAAACATGCTGGATTTTAGGGATGCAGGTTTTGAGGATTTCCACTGTATTCTAATGTAGTTTTGTTCACTGCAACAATTGTTGGTGCTCAGTGCAGGGTAGCACTGGTGAAGAATTGAACGATGTTCTTACCTTCTGTTTCTTGACAACATAATTCACAAGCTGCTTTGTTGTTCAGGAACCTCTGAGGAAGTACTGGAATGATCCCAAACTGGATGAGGGGGAGAAGTTCTTGAAGGACTTCATCCTGAACAAGAGATACGTTGACAAGGATGCAGAGAGGTAAAACTCAGGAACATGGATGTAGATTGGTAGAGCATCATGAAACTGGGGAAATTAGATGTAGATTGGTAGAGCATAGTGAAGCTGGAGGACATAGACCTAGATTGATAGGGTATATATAAGCTCATGGACATAGATGTAGATTGGTAGAGCATATTGGAGCTGGGGAGCATAAATGTTGATTGGTAGAGCATGTATAAGCTCATGGACATAGATGTAGATTGTAGAGCATGTATAAGCTCATGGACATAGATGTAGATTGTAGAGCATGTATAAGCTCATGGACATAGATGTAGATTGTAGAGCATGTATAAGCTCATGGACATAGATGTAGATTGTAGAGCATGTATAAGCTCATGGACATAGATGTAGATTGTAGAGCATGTATAAGCTGAGGGACATAGATGTAGATTGTAGAGCATGTATAAGCTGAGGAATGGTGATGTAGATCAGTAGATGTTGTACCGGGAAGGCTGTAATGTATTATTCTGTTTTCCCGGGAGAGCTAATTAGTAGTACTGCCAAAGCTAAAGATAAGGTGCCAGGAAGCATAATCCATATCGGTAGCAGAGAGAATTCTTTTCAAAACATTGTTATGATCTTTGCTTTTTTTAACGTTAGACTTCAACTTTAACGTCTTTATTTTCATAAATCACCATCGGTGGTACAAGAGCAAAGAATATATAATATTAACAAATGTTCATAAACATAAACATGCGCCATGATGATGTATCACAATTTATACAAGTGAGAGGTGAATAGTGAAAAACATTTGCTATGCTTAATATTGACAGGCGACATGACCTTGTTAGGCGTTGATAAATTGGCCCAATTGTGGTATTTTTAGGGGATGAGTGATTTTCTGTTGGAATTGAGTCATATACGTTTAACAAGATAATTGAATTCCTCGCCAACTAAATTAGTCACAAACTAAATTAGTAGCCAACTAAACAGAACATGCCGAGGAATTTATATATATTTCAGATAAACCAATTTTGTCTAATAAATGTTTATTTTTCCTTAACCTGACTCATGCTTAATTGCTTACTCTCTTCTTCCTGGCAAAGATAGTGGAACATCTAAAATCCCTTGAAGTTCCCTTCTAAAAGAAGTGTACGTAAAATCACACTCAGCCATGTATTACCTCCCTTGCCTACCACATGGTCAGCTAACCACCATGACCTCACTTCCTTCCTATCGCCCGTCGATGGCAACTGGAGGCACCTGGGGTCCCGTATATGGCGATAAGTTTTTCATTCCTTTGGTGTTTCTAACTAAATTTGTGTTACATGTGTTTTTTGACTTGTATATGTTTATTATTATTGTATAATTTGTGATTCTTGTGCCTTTTTCTAACACGTCTTTCATCAACTGAGACTTAGTGTTTTCAGTGCAAGTTATGGCTGTCGGCGGTTGACCCGCATGTACTTTGGCCGGCATGTAAACCTTTATGTTCTGCTCATACTCATTTAAAATTTTGCATTAAATTGTCTGAAGCAGAATTCTTATTATATCTACGGTCTGTTCACAGACATGCTAGAGATAAGCTACGTCGGCTCACATTATGTCTAATCTAGTGAAATTGAATCGGGTAACCGATTTTATCCAGTGAGATGCCAGCCGTATCTCTGAGATTGTGTCCAGGACTCAGAAGAAACCAGGGCCAAGAAAATTAAATCATCAAAGTCAAAGTCTTCATCTGTAAGATCATCGCAGAATCATCCCTCATTGTTGAAGAACGTCAATTTTTTTTACAAGTCTCCATTGATGATACGGAGGGAAGACATCAGTCGCATGTCGACTGCAACCTCGGGCATAGTAGACAACTCTTCAACACAGTCGTCAATGCACACGCCGCATGCATTTGATGCAGGCGCCTTCATGCAACAATTCACAACGTAGATGATGAACTTATGGAGCGACGATTAGAAGAGGAAAGACGATTGCACTTGTCGACGGTGTCGACTGCGATTCAGTGAAACCATTCATCTAGACATGCACTCACTTCTGAGGATGAAGAGGAGGTGCACGCTTTAGAAGATCCAGGTCCCGGTCAGGTCACAGCACAGAGAAGGATATACCCATGCCAAGTGAGTGCACTCACACAAGTAGTTATACTTGGGGGAGTGACGTCACACGCTCATGTGAGTGCACTTCTGGATGGACTCGTCAGCGGAGAAGGTCTCATTCAGTCTCCCCTATTCATAGAAGTCATATGCAGTCACCCTTCGGACTTTGCACTCAATGCAGCTGTTCAATGCAGACGCCTGCATCCAACATGAGCCTGATAAGGTCTTCGTCAGCAGCCTCAGTCATCACAGCAGACACCTCTATAAGTCAGCCGTGACTGCAGTCAAAGCAGTCGTTTGACGCAGATCTTTTTATGCAACATGAGTTTGGAAGTCATGTTGAAGAAGGACGAAGACTACAATCTTCAAGTACATCAACTGCTGCACCATGTGAGCACTCAACTAGTTACACTCAACGTTACATCTACAATCTGATTGGTCCCGAGAGACAACGCTCTGCAAAGAAAGCCGGTGATGTCACATCTACAATCTGATTTGTCTTTGAGAGACAGCGCCCTGCGCAGAATGTGGTGTTATTGTTCCAGTATCAGGAAGTTGTCGGTGACTTTCAACGCTGGAAAGATGTCGACTACACTCTAGATTAACAGTTTACAGCATCATTTGATTCGTCAGGCAGCATAGAGGTCTTCTAACAGCAGACTCAATGTGGCCTGTCACAAGGCTTGCAGCAGTGAATGACAGCTCCTGGACAGGCAACCAGCTATGAATGGACTTCCTGCAAATGTCAACACACTCGTAATGAATAGTATTGATGATCTGGAAACGAAGAATGACGTATCTTCAAGGCATACATGTTCTTCATAAGAGAAGTCAACTCAGTCTACAGTCTACAGGACTTCATTATCAGGCTACTAGCTCAGTTCGGATGGAATGTGAATCTAAATTCCTCAGGATTTGATTCATCACTGCATAGAAATACACCGCTGTCCCAGAGAATCGGTCAAGTTGATGTTAGAACCAGTTCTGCTCTCTCCGCTACCATTACGACAGTGTCAGTGTCTACTCGGTCTGCTCACGTCTCCTCAGGATATGACCAGAAGAAGACGCCTACAATTATGTCTATGACAGCGATTCCTGAGTCACGGTTTCATGTCTTGACCAGTTTACGATGCTGGACAACTTGAAACCATCTGGTGCCCATCTAAACAAGGAGTAGCAGCAGGATTCTGGAAGACAGAAGATCTAACTCTTCCCATCAACCAGTTGGAGAAGAAAGTGGTGATCCATGCTATCCATCACTGGATGACAACACTGAGAGACAAGCTACTGATGATCCACACAGACAATTTAACAGTGGCTTTCTACTGAAAACAAGCAAGGCTCAATGAGATAGCCATCTCTACTACACATGTTGTTTCAACTTTTCGACATGGTCGACAGTCTGAATCTCCAAGTACAAGCATGTCACATACCAGGAGTCTCGTCCTCTTCGTCCATCACCAACAGAGTGGATGCTGAGAGGGGTATTAATTAATCAGACAGATGTTTGGATCACTTATTTGCAACAAGATTCCACAAACAGAGTACAAACTTTAGATAGAAAGGTATCACCGGTACCAGATCCATTAGCCTGGGCAACAGACGCTCTCAGCATCCCATGGGAAGGACTAAAATGCATTCGCGTTTTCCCTTCCAGTGCTGCTACCAAAAGTCATAGAGAAAATAAACACACGAAGAGGCTACAACTGACTTTGGTAGCACCTTACTGGATAACAAGTCTTTGGTTTCCAACACTCATAGAGGACTTACGACAACCAACACTACAACTACCAGATTGGGAAAATCTTCTCCTCCGTCCCCACACGAAACAGGCACACAGCAACCCATCTGCGTTCCGACTTTACGTGTGGAATGTATCAAAATCTGTTTAAAACACAGAGGATACTTGACAAGAGCAGTTACCTTAGCCTTACGGAATTACACTCACACCCTTTATGATGACAAGTGGAAGCGGTTTCAGACATACTCCAAGAAGAAAGGCTTCACGGTGATGAAGGCAACATGTGCGCAGATGGCAGAATATTTATGTCACCTACGACATTCCAGAGGTCTGAAAGGTTCTACATTATCTTCATACTTGACAGCTCTCAGCTCAGTTGTCACCATGGAAACGGGGACCTAGCGGACTAAAATACCAGAGTCACTTGCCTTGGTACACTCGTTCAAGTTGGAAGATCAGCATCGTAGATTTAGAGCTCCAGCATGGGATCTAAACATCGTATTCCAAAATCTCACAAGTGATGCGTACGAGCCGCTTGACTGAACCTCATTTGAACTGCTAACTCAGAAGACGCTGTTTTTACTTGCCTTGGCTACAGCTGCATGAATGTCAGAAATTCATGCTCGAGACTTCAACCACATGAGCTTTGATCGAAGTCATCTGGGTCTACGATGGGATTTTACTGGAACCTCCACGAGCCTCCAACACACATGAAGTCAGAGTCTTGGCCTCTACACTAGCGCTACATGGGAATTGCTCGTTATCAACTATAATGGAGGCTGCTTTTGGAAGTCAAACGCGGTGTTTGCCAACAACTACCTATAAGACATAGCCACGAAGGACATCTCTGGCATTCATCAGTTTGGGCCTCTTGTCGCTGCTCAGCAACTAACAGTTCCCTGACGACGCTGACTTAACTCACCCGATTTATCACGTGACTTGTGGAAACCAGATACTCTGCAGACTATATTGGTGGAAAGTCTATGCGCATGTCTTGGACAGACTAGCATCAGTGATTATGACCTTGTATTCATTATGAAGATAATTAATATGAAGAAAGGTCGCAACTAGCTTTGATTGTTATATCGTGATAATTAGTGATAATTAGTTGCATCAGAAACTAACAAGACATAAGCTGTTAGTGCCATCACATACCAGTCAACGAAGCTCTTTCAACTGGATGTGATTCACCCCCAAAAAACTGAATTATCGCCATTACAAGTTCCCATTATGGGGGGGGGAATTATTGGATGTAATTTACAACAGACAGCAGAATCCAGCGTGGTCTGACCCACCACCGTTTCCGTCAGATTCTGTAAGCAATTAAGTATGAGTCAGGATAAGGAAAAATATGTAATTTTCTGAATAAAATTTGATATTTTATACTTATCCTGACTCATGGCGATAGCCCTCATAGACACGTGTTCTCGTGTCGGGCGATTAAGGGTGAGAGTGAAGTATCATAGTGGTCAGCTGACCATGTGGAGGGAAAGGGAGGTAATACATGGTGTCATTTTACATCCGCTTCTTTTAGAAAGGAACTTCAAGGGATTTCACGTGTTCGCCAGGAAGAAGAGAGTAAGCAATTAAGCATGAGTTGGGATAAGTATAAAATATCAATTTTATTCAGAAAATTACATTGTGGAGTGTAACCAAAGGTACGCCGCAGGATGTTGTGCGTAGTCATGGCTAATACATTGGTATAAAACGCAAGGTAGTTTGATCATCTAAGCAGATGTAAGTTTATGCCAAAAGGACGAACATGCTGACATGGATTCGTATATCTAATGGGACTTTACCAAATTCGCCATAAACCGTAAAGTTTGTTGGGCATTTCAGAGACCACCACTAGATCATCAAGGTTGCACTGTCTGAACTTCTCAAATTGTCTTAAACTCGAAGACAGACAGACAGAAATGGTATTTACCATAGATAATGACAATTTAATGTCAAATTCAATCTAATGTATAATGAAGAATAGAGGAGAAAATGTGGTAATAACTTTAGATATATTGTTATATGTGCCAAAATTAAAGAGTGCCCTCGTTGATCCTGTTTTCTTTGTAATTTCTCAGAGCCTCTGAGTGAGGCATGCCACGTTCATTCATCCATAACATTGCGTTGAAAGTACTGCAAAGGCTATGCTCACTGAACCGAGAAGCATCACGATTTTAGCCTTCATGCCCATGAACCGATCAGTACAACGTACCAGAATATTACCATGGACCAGTTCACAAATGTTGGTGTTGGTATCAAATGATGTCCTGTTTGTCTGCTACCCTTAGGATTCCTACCTACGACGAGATTGTGGATGACAGTGATGACATCTCTGACGAGGAATATATTGAAATGCAGGAGAAGTTTGAGAGGAAGTACAATTTTCGTTTTGAAGAACCGGGCGCTGATGATGTGAGTATTTAGTGGATGTGTGTCATGGTTTTAACAGTCTGGGCCAAACAATTGTCTCAGTTTGTAGAACGTGTTATCTGGTAATTTTTACATTAAAAGCTGGCTTATTATTTCTGTTATATAACAGCAAGAAAATCTATTGACTTCTACCTCTACGGAAATGCCTTACCTTAAGTGCTGTTTTAGATGGCTTGTTTGGTTGAAGCTAGGGCTGAGAACTGCAGAGCTATCATCACAAAGGTGTTTTTTCTTCACAGCTTGTGAGCAGAGGTCGGGTATATATCATGTTTTTCATCACGATGTTTGTCATATTATGACAAAACCTTTATCAACTGTCACAGATTAAGAGTTTTCCAAGGAATATCGATGATTCGGTGAGGAGAAAGGACAACAAGAGAGCTGATCAGAGAGTGGCTAAGAAAAACAGGAAGAAGGAGGTGAGATATCAACTTTCTTTAATCAAAGGTACCTCAAAGACTGACATCTTCATGTCCTCAAATAAATAATCATGGATCTTTACTGAAATATGGTTATTCCATCAGTGGTCATGTATGATTCAGTATTCAAATGGTGATTCGGACAAAAGTACATTTTTAAGATTATCTTGATGTTTGGGACTGGTTCCTGCATGCTTATGAATTAACTTAAGTTTCATAAAGCAATTGAATATCTACATTATACACATTTCTGCTGCTTGAATGACTAAAAACTGTCAGCAAATGTTTTATTAATGGTCTTATTGCAAGAATTATCCCCCTTACAGGAGAAGAATCAGCGACTTGATGAGCTAAAACAACTGAAGAAGATGAAGCGTCAGGAGATTGAGCAAAAGATTGAACATCTACGTGAGATCACTGGGAACAAGGACATTGGCTTCAGTTCTGCCGACCTGGAGGGTGACTTTGACCCCGAGGAACATGATCGTATGATGCAGGTATGTGGGATTAGAGTGAGTTTAGTTTTGTGCCACACTCGGCAATATTCTAGCTATATGACTGCGTTCTGTAAATATCAAATCTGGACAATCCAGTGATCAATAGTTTCAGCATAAGTCTATGCAACTGTGAACCAATGAAATGGGTTCACCAAGTCAGTGAGCCAGACCACCCGATCCCATCAGTCGCCTTTTCTGACAAGCATGGGCTGCTGAAGATCAAATTTACTCTGTATCTTCATGAATCTGTGAGATCAGATGTACTTCACTGTATTAGGAATGAATGCTCTGTTTCGACTAGCAGAGAAATACCATGATTCAAATATTGTCCCCGTGTACATATTTACTGCATAAATATTTTCAAAAAAATAATTGACAGAGGAAAGAAAATACAAGCTGATGTGCAAGTTGAAAGCAAATTGTACTTTTTGTTGACTGAGTCATTAGGTTGTGCATTTGTTGCAGCAATACTTCGCCGATGAGTACTACGGGGATGGAGAGGGTGAGGAGATGAAACCACCATGCTCCATGGAGGACGAGGATCTCCAGACAGGTGACGTAAATACTGTTATCCATAGGGGGGTTCAAGGTCAGAGAAGGTCACCAGGATCTCCTGTTATAAAACTACATCATTCACATAGGGTTTAAGAGCTTATGGTCTAGTTGATTCCATGCCAATGTTGCTTTAGGGTGGGGTTCATTGAATCATGCTTTCAGACATGGAGGAGATGTAGGAACTGATGTTTTGGAGGTTAACCTTTTGTGACACCTGAAATGAGCCTACTGCAGTAGTTGTGGTCAAATGAGTAACATCGGCACTTTTGTTGGTGTGGTGATGATGAATGGTGCCTTTTTTTCTGAAGTAGGAATGGCATTTGTCGCTGGGAAACTGATGTGTTTCTCAAAAGTTAAATATGAGTAAAAGAAATATGCCTAAATTTCTGACACAATTTGAGACTGTGAGGGAAAACTGTAAATGAAACGTTTCGGTAACTTCAGTGTTTATCATACAACATTCCTACATGCACATGAAGTGATGTTGGCAGATCTTGTTTTGTGTTGACAGACAACTGGGACTACTGGACCGGGGAGGAGGAGAACAAGGACGAGCTGTACGCTGATGACCCAGGCTTTGTGGTAGGCTTGTTTGTACCCTGGATACACTTGGCATGGTTGGGAGAGGGTTTCATGCTGTTCATGAAGGCACCATTCGGAGCCCAGTAATAGAGTGAGTGAGTGAATTGAGTTTTACACCGCACTCAGCAATATTCCAGCTATATGGCGACGATCTGTAAATAATCGAATCTGAATCAGATAATCCAGTCATCAACAACATGAGCATCGATCTGCGCAATTGGGAACCGATGACATGTGTCAACCAAGTCAGCAAGCCTGACCACCCGATCCCGTTAGTCACCTCTTACGACATGAGTCGCCTTTTATGGCAAGCATGCAGTAATAGAAGGCACAGCACATGCAGAGATGGATCCTGCAAGATGGAACATGCCAGAAACCAGGTCATGGATTCAAACACAGTTGGTGCAGGTTACGTTGCTAGGTTTATCACACGCTCATGGGTTTGATCGAAATTGTACATGTGTACATACTGCTTTTATAGTCCATATCCTGTCTATCACAGTTACATGAAATTGACACCATTGTTTCCAGTAGGCAAGTGACACAGCTCTCTGAAGAATCAGTAGACTAATCCTGAGTGTTTCATGTTATTAGGGGCTTCACAACTGCTAGAGGCTTGTGCTGCTTTTATTGTCTGTAGTCTACAGTTTATGTTTGTCTGTCTGATGATACTCTTTTGCCTGTCATATCTGATGTTCTTTGTCTATTGTCCTATGTCTTGTTGTCACCTGTTGACAGATGGATGCCGATTATGATCCAAGTCAAGACACAAGGTCAGAAAGGAAGAAGAAAAAGAAGAAAAGCAAATTAGCACAAGCTCTTTCTAAGGAGAAACCTGTCTTCAACCCAGGTAGACACTGAAACCATGCTTTACATTCCTGCCCAGTCTGTGGAAATAAGACATAACATTTCTACAGGACAAAATGTTAATACTGTTGAAGGTTTCCGTCTGTCATTAATATATGACATGGCCTTACTGTTTTCATTAATATACGACATGGCCTTACTGTTTTCATTAATATACGACATGGCCTTACTGTTTTCATTAATATACGACATGGCCTTACTGTTTTCATTAATATACGACATGGCCTTACTGTTTTCATTAACATATGACACGGCCTTACTGTTTTCATTAATATACGACATGGCCTTACTGTTTTCATTAATATACGACATGGCCTTACTGTTTTCATTAATATACGACATGGCCTTACTGTTTTCATTAACATATGACACGGCCTTACTGTTTTCATAAATATATGACATGGCCTTACTGTTTTCATTAATATACGACATGGCCTTACTGTTTTCATTAATATACGACACGGCCTTACTGTTTTCATTAATATATGACATGGCCTTACTGTTTTCATTAATATACGACATGGCCTTACTGTTTTCATTAATATATAACACGGACGTACTGTTTTCATTAATATATGACACGGCCTTACTGTTTTCATTAATATATGACACGGCCTTACTGTTTTCATTAATATACGACATGGCCTTACTGTTTTCATTAATATATGACATGGCCTTACTGTTTTCATTAATATATGACATGGCCTTACTGTTTTCATTAATATACGACACGGCCTTACTGTTTTCATTAATATATGACATGGCCTTACTGTTTTCGTTAATATACGACATGGCCTTACTGTTTTCATTAATATATGACACGGACGTACTGTTTTCATTAATATATGACACGGCCTTACTGTTTTCATTAATATACGACATGGACGTACTGTTTTCATAAATATACGACACGGCCTTACTGTTTTCATTAACATATGACACGGCCTTACTGTTTTCATTAACATATGACACGGCCTTACTGTTTTCATTAATATATGACACGGCCTTACTGTTTTCATTAATATACGACGCGGCCTTACTCTGTTCAATAATATATGACACGGCCTTACTGTTTTCATTAGTATATGACACGGCCTTACTGTTTTCATTTCCAGTGATTACCAACTCCACTTGATGAATGTTTAAAATAAAGGTTGAATGTCTAAGATAAAGTTTGAATGTTTAAAGGTCACATGCAACCAAAAAATCAAACATAATTTAAACACTTGTATCACTTATTCATGACATATAATATACATTGCTGCTTGTAAAAAGACAAATAAACAAAATTATAAGCGTACAATCGCGATTCAAAAGTGCACTATTTTGTACTTGGGCTTACTTCCCCCGAAACGAAGCCCTCGGGAGACCGACCCCAGTCATAGTGGGTGGATATGCACTCAAATGTAACGACGGCTTCCGATTGGCTGTTTCATTCGCTGATATGCTGAGGGTTCATTGTGTGTACAGAAAGATGATCCGTTTGGTGGGCATTTTAGAAGTATAGCCAGTCACAAGAAAGTAAGATTCTTTATGGATAACAACTTCTTTTTGTGTACTTGATGCGTCGTTTCAGTATGGATTCATATAATGTTGTCAAACAAAATCATATACACTAAAAGAAGTCGTTATCCATGAAGAATGTATATAGAGATGTTGGGTTTGGAAAATACATGTTCTCTGAATTTGCGCTCAATCCAATAAAAAATCATGTCAGTAGAGATGGTAAACTACTGCGTGGCTGGAATCTGTCATTCGTCCAAGTACAAAGCAGGACTTGAAACTGACAAGAGTTTGCACCAGTTTCCGTCAGATCCAGTCATCCGAAAAAAAATGAATGTAGCTTGTTTGCAACCCACAGACATAAAAACATGTCATGTGTATCACACGTGCCTAATTACATAATGTGGCAGACACGGGACTCGGGTGCACGAGTCACAAATCAACTTATTTTCTTTATGTCGTATAGTCTGATAGGTGTTAAGTTCAAAATGCACGTGGTCAATGATTGAAGCTGTGTACTGCATGTTGTCTTTAGTAGACAGGCAGACAGACATATAGGTGTGAATAAACCAGACACTGAGCTTTCTCTGTGACAGAGACTGCTTACCACAATCAACAAGATGTTTTACGTAACGAGTAGATTATTTACTTGTTTGTGTATACAACCAAGATCAGACTACTGCTCACGACCTCAGATGCTGGGCATGCATACTGTTTCAAGCTCCGCGAACCTATTCACTGCGCATGCGTTATGGACGCAGCGCAGCACAGGTGTTGAAACCAGTTTTCCCCCCAGCGCTGGGGGGAATTTAGTGAAACGTTTGAACTCGGATTTCGCGGGCTTTTTTTTCATCGCGTTTTCTTCAACTTTATAGGTTGAATTGGCATTTTTTATGATTTGTTTCGGTAAGTGCATACCGAAAAGTTCCAGAATCTGCAAAGTTGTGTTTTACGTTGCATGTGACCTTTAAGATAAAGGGTGAATGCCTAAAATAATAGGTGAATGTTTAAAATAAAGGTTGAATGTCTAAAATAAAGGATGAATGTTTAAAATAAACGTTAAATGTTTAAAATGAAGAATGAATGTTTAAAATAAAAGTTGAATGTCTAATACAAAGGTGGAATGTTTAAAATAAAGGGTGAATGTCTAACATAAAGGTTGAATGTTTAAAATGTTTAAGTTAGAGGATGAATGTTTCATATAAAGGATTTATGTTTAAGAGTCTGTCATGTGTATTTTCAATTGCAGATGACAAGTCATTTGAGCAGTATATTGACGAATACTACAAACTTGACTATGAAGATATGATTGGAGACATGCCATGTAGATTCAAGTATCGGAAAGTGATGGCTAATGACTTTGGCCTCAGCGTCGATGAGGTAGATACATATTGTCTGAGTGTCATATCTTTGTTAATGTAGGATAAAGTCAGTAGTTAGGTCAGTGTGTGTTCATGAGATTATTCTCAAAGGGGAGGCCAAATCAGAAATACAGGTGTAAGAGGAGGAAAACCAAGTTCTATTGGTAGTCAGCTTCTTTATTGTTTGTGCAACCTACATCAAAACAGCGCACCCATTGCAATAAAGAAGTTGACTGTCCCTGAAACTTGGTTTTACTTCATCTATACAACTTGGGGAGGTCATTATAAATACTCAGGGAGGTCATTAAAAACAATTAGAAATCATTGGACCATGTTGTTATTTTCAAATGTATGGAGCATTAAAACACACAGCCCCTTCCCCCTTGTAATAAACAAGGGTCTCAAAGGACAGATACCCCATCTCAATGTGCAGGGTTTTTGTGTTTCTGATTTGTGGAATTGGAAGCTATCAGAACATTACTGGAAAGATTGACAAGCTCTGTGATTGAATTCTGCATTCTGTTTTGTCTACAGATTCTAACATGTCGAGACAAAGAGTTGAACTCATGGGTGTCAGTTAAGAAGATGAGTCAATACAGGTGTGTAAATATGTATGATCTGTGGTCAAAATAGGTGGCAAACATGTACAGGTACACAGAGGCAGGGAGACATGAACATTTGAGCAATACAGAGGTGGGGAGACCTACAGAAGACCTACATGTACAGTTATAAAAATGTAGAGGTGGGAGACATACAGGCAGGAATGACATGTTCAGGCAGGCGAGATATGTAGTGTTTTACACATGTACATGTGTAAAAACATGCAGGTAGGAAGCAACATACAGGTGATGATGACTGTACAGGTTCAGATGATACAGAAGACATGAACATGTGGGAAATAAGTAAACATGCATAGGTAGGGAAGGTGTACAGGTGGAACTTTCAGACTGTGCAACATTATGATTTATTGTTCCAGGAGTGAAGAGGAGGAGAAACGAGACCTGTCTGTATATAGACATCGGGCTGCCACCAAGAAGAAGACCAACATCTTGACCTCACTGCAAGAAAGGTAACATAAGATTCAGCACTCGTTCAAGACGTTTTTTTACACATTTATGATGAAATGTAGCATGGATGAAAAACTACACAGTGGTTAACACAGCTGACAGTGACACTCAGTTTTTAATACTGTTGCATGGTGGTGATGAATGGCACCTGATGAAGGAGCAAGCATATGCTAATTGTTAGTGAATGAAGAAGTAGGCATCCATAAATCTTGCATTCCTTCTTTTTGTGTGTGTTTTTTGTATGTATGGTCGCCATCTTGGTTACCTTGGCGAGACAGCTGTGAGAATGGTTCGCAGACATGTGGGTGCACAGCCGGACACATGTGTTCAGGATCGAGTGCTTCTTTGCATATGCAGGCGCCACAATTCTGAACGTGCCTCAGGTACATTTATGATGGCATCATGATGAAATAAGGCTACCATTGAACATGTTTTGATGGAGTACTGACTGTTTTTCAGTGTGAAAAAGGAACCCGCCAGTCCCAAACCCAGCACCAGCTCCACAACAGGAAGTGCCCAGACCACAAATCAGTCAAAGAAGAAGAAGAAAAAGAAGAAGAAAAGTGGCAGTGGCCAGGTGTATGTCAGAAATGAAGTAGACTCTCTGAGTGACACAGTAAAGGAGGAGGATGTTCCTGCTCATGGGAAGAAGAAAGGAGCCGACAGAAAGGTTGCTGCTAACGGTGAAGCAGACTTTATCAGTAGCATTAACACAGGAAAAGGGGAGGATCATGCAGATGGTCCTTCCGATAGGAAAAAGAAAAAGAAAAAGAGGAAGAGAACTGAGGAAGTGGCCTCCTCCCAAGGTGACCACAACAGTGCAGAAACACATAGTTCAAATAAAAGCAAGAAAGCCAAGTTGGACAGTGGTGTGCTTGATACAAAGGGCACATCCACTGAAGACGGTAAGGAACATTGTGAACAGTCACAGAAGAAACAGAAAAACAAGAAAGAAAAGAAAAAGAACTTTGGAATGTCAGATGACAGGTTGAAGGCATATGGTATTGATCCCAAAAAGATCAGATTCATGAAAACAGACAATTTTAAGAAGGAAAAACAGAAATAAGATGTTCAGAATTTGTACATATGAAATATAAAAAAAATGTACAATCATAAGGTTTCTTTTGTCTGTCATGGTGATAATCCTGTTACTTTACTTTGAACTCAGGGTATATCTGCATTTTGGCAATCATGTCAGGCCCACTGTCATTCCACAGTCACAGATACGAAGCATTCATCGACATTATTTACTTCAGGAGTGCAATGTGGGCTTCAGTTTTCCACCTGTAAAGGACCAGGCTAAGTTTGCCTTCAGTATCCCATCCTTGTTAAAGGATATGACTTATATGTGTTCAGGTCAGGCTCACTAACTTTGTATGTCATGTACGAATCGGGAAGTCAGACTCACTAACTTTGTAGGTCATGTACGAATTGGGAAGTCAGGCTCACTAACTGTGTATGTCACTATCTCCTGATTGGGAAGATCAAATCTCATAATGTCAATCACTTCATTAAATAACAAACTGCCTCTTTATTGACTACATGCAGTTGCTTGATCCGTCAGATTCTTCTAATTGGGAATGATATAACTTCACAAAAAGAGGATGTTTTATGAAATTTATTGTCAGATTATCACATACAAAAACTAACATTAAAATCTGGAAATTTCATAAGTCAATCCCAACAGTCTTGTTAAGCCTGACACTGTCCTACAGACACAGGATATTTTACATTCAAGAGAGCTTAACATCACACAACCATGAATACTCCTCAACACACACATGTAGCACAAATAGTAATTGATGACAAAAGTATTTCCTGTGAAACATCATAGCATCCATAGACTTTCTTTTTCATTAACTGTTGCCAGAACATTTTTCAACTACTGTACACAAAATTTTGTGACAGCAAAATAAGGGTCAAGTTTTCGGCAAGCCAAGAACTGAATTAGTGGAATATGGCCATGTCTAATATTTCCTTCGAAAGAAAGGTGAAGTCTATGAAAGTACTATCATCCAAACACAGATTTTTATGGCAGGGGCATGGATAGGACAAGATACTCAAATAATCTTCAAGTGAGTGAGTATGGTTTAATGACACTAAGGGCAGTGCTCCAGCAATATCATGGCTGGGGACATCAAAAATCGGCTTCACACATAGTACTAATATGGGGAATTAAATCAAGGTCTTCAACATGAGCAGACACTTTAACCATTAGGCTACACTACCATACCAAATACTCTTCAAGACATGAACAGTTTTTGTTTTTAACTTTTCAAAACCATCAGGTTGAGCATGACTTTATTAAGCATTGTTTTCAACAATATAACTTGTCTTCATAATATTATGAATTTATGAAGAGTATGATGAGTTAAAAAGTTTAATTCAAATGAGGATAAAAGTATTGCAACAGTCAACCCAGTGGTTACCAAGCCACAGATAAAATGCATCCTGTTACTACGGACATGACAATGTGTGGATACACTGGAAACATGAATGAATGTGTCTGAATTACTGCTGTGGGTTATTAGTTGATATAAGAACATGGGCTCATGCAAATATCAGGGAAAAATGAAAAAATTTGTTTGTCATTTATTGAACATGATCGACATCAATAATATACAGTACGGCTTCATTTCAAGAGAAGGGTTCACCATTAACAGATATAACAGCTGTTACAAAATGCCCTTTACAAACATTTCAAACTGATCAACATCTAAAATTAATGGTAACATTATTTTCATCATTAAAAAAGATAAAAATTTAACAAGAATGTGACAAACATGATTCAATTGATTACAAATATAAACCATAAACAGCATCAGTAAACACATTAAGTTGTCGATAAGTTACATCATTAAAAATAAAAATCATTGTTGAAGAGTGAAAGTTAATATTGCATTCTGCTTATCAGCAACATTGAAGAACAGACAAATTGAAGTAATGACAGTATTTTCACTCTGATTATGCTTGTCTTCATCAACTCCTGTCACTTACAGGACTTTCAAGTGATAGGTAATTTTAACATTAAGGCAATACTGAAACAAAGACACCCCACACTTTATAAAACACACAAGTTGTTAAACAAATTCTCCTGAAATTAGTCATAAATTAGCTTGACATGCGTCAACTGGTATGAAATGAATTTAATTTATAGCAGTGAAGTATAAGTTATACATTATAGAACCAATACAACTAGATGGATCAATCATGGCGCATAAATACTGAATAAATACTGACCATTCCATATTGAACCAGTTACATGTGAAGTGTTGTCATACTGGAAAGTCCTCACTCATACATACCCAGTATACCATATAGCATTCTCAAGGATTTGTTCTGATACACATGCTAAAAGGGCACAACATTAATGTGTTGACTGTACTAATCACTAACAGATGCATCAGTTGAGTTCTGTAGACTGTAGTAGTTATTTTATGGTATGTGAGCCTGATGCGCACGGAAGCCCTGAAGTGATGCAGGTTTTAGGTGTATACTGCTTTGGTGGAATCCGCTAGCAAGGGTCTGGTCATGAGAACGCCAGGAAGTCATCTGGCCAGATTGGGATTACCCATTATCATAGACTTCTGTAAAACACAGTGACCTGCAGTGCTTCAGATACCTGGGCTACCATGCAGCCAGTGGTTGTATCCAGTTTGACTAGCTGTATGATTGCAGGTACCGATGGGTGAAACTCACTGATGTTCCCCCACTATACACCAGGGATTAGACAAGTGAACGGAATTAGCATATGTTTTTTACTTGTAACCATCATGACAAGAATATTCACATTCAGACTTCCTTATGTTGGCATGAATGCCCCTACCCACCCACAATTTGCAGAAGAAACATTTATACAGGTGCTTTCAAGGCATTGCCCGTGCTGGAGATTTAATGTTTGTTAATATCAATGGAACTTGTACATTTGAGCTATGTGGACAACACACTTACAATACTGTGAGGGACAATGATCAAATGAAGAAAATTATCTATTGCATGAGTCATCTATACTGACGTGAGATCATATGGGTTATTGAATGTAACCTTCAGCACAGCAGAAACATGTTTATAGTCAAGTCTCGTTAATACGACCTCCATTTATCCAACAATCGGCTTTATCCGACACTTTTGTTGGTAACAAATTGAATAAACGTAACTTAGTCTCACTTATTCAGTCTAACATCCTCGTTATTCCAACAGTTTGCTGTGCAACAGACGATGTCAGATTAAGAAGACTTGGCTGTATATATTTACTCTCCTACTGAATGGGAATCTGATATCTATAGAAAGGTTTCTGTAAGAAATATGTCCTTCAGAAACAAAAATTGTCATGAATTATTCATTTGCTACTGTGACTGCCAAACCATCTTTTCTTGGGAGTCAATAGATTTTGACGGGAGGAGAAAGTGTAAGTACTGTAAGTCAATAATAAACCTTGCAATGATCGCATATCAAAGTGAGTAAATACTGACACATCAGCAATGTTGCAGCCATTTTTGGCGATCATGTCAAAGGTAAACAGTATAAAAACAGACAGACAAGTCTCCAAACTGATTTAACAAAATTGTGTACTAAAAGCAAATGCATGTTGTATGCATTTTGGTAGAATATCCTTGAACAGGGAACTTCTAAAACTGATTTCCATGTATTCCCCATTTGAGTTATTTTGACCCCAATGACGACATGTTATTCCTGACCAGGTTTTACATATGCTTGACTCAGTTACGTTATACCCCAGATTCTGCTCTAGATCCTCCTTCAAACAATTTTACTACTCATGAATATCAACATGGTACTCTATGAAGTAAAATTCCATGACTACTATCTACAACATTGTTCAATTTGGCTTGGTGATACCTGCTGTAAGATGGTTAGAATCCCTCCAATAAAAACATTTCATTAGTTAAAGAAAGAGCTACAGGTACACAGACACCCATCTTGATAAGAAAATACCTGAGATACTAAACACTAAAGCCTGGTACACATGTAGACATTGTACCATACTTTCAGCTTCTTCATCAAAAAGTAACTATGTAAATTAACAATAACATCATTAAGAGAAATGGATTGTATGTTTAACAATGGATCACCACTAAACATGGAGATAAACTCCGCTGCATTGAAGTAATCACAGATGATATAAAATCTTCTCAAGGACCAAGCTTCGATTCACATTGAGATGCTTGCAAACATCAATATATCACATGACTGAAGGCATTCAAACAGAAAACACATTTTGATTTTAATTTTTTGTTTTGAAGACTATCCTTAATGAACTTTCTTTGTAAGAGAAATGTTATTAGAAACATTTTAAACCAGTAGCTGACAATTCAAGGTGCCAAATATTACCACAGGAATGTCTCCATAGTAACCTTATACAATTGTCAATGAAATATTAAGATACATTGCAAGAAGCTGAAATGTATTGCTTGGTCTATGATATATAAAAAGGCTGCCTAGTGTGAATGTTTATCAGACTTTGTTGTCGCGGACACGGATCCCCCAGATGCTGGTGCGTCTGATGCCAGTGGTGGGCCTGGCGATGCTGGAGAAGGGGAACTTGTTAATCTCTATATGGCGCATGCTGCGACGCACAACCTGCAGTGCATCCTCACGGAACATCCCAAACAGATCTAGTGCCAGCAGGTTGCCGATCTTGTCAAGAACACTGATGGAAAAAGGTCAAAATGAAAAGTCTTCCAAATATAAACCATACACATTAGCTATGCTTCCCAACAGGTTAATGGATCAAAATAAAAAAAATCCTTAAAGTTCAAATAGATTGCTTACCGTTTACATTACTGTGTGCACATACAATGCAATGTGGTCTGTCATTATCCCATTGTTAAAAGATTGTAATTTTCTGAATTCAGTTCATATTTTATACTTATCCTGACTCGTGCTCATTTGCTTATTTCCTCCCTTGATGCGAAGATAGTGGAACAAATCCCTTGAAGGTCCCTTCTTTTGAAATGGATGTACAATCACATTCACCCACAGGAAGCGTCCCCGTTTCCTGCCACATTGGTTACATGACCAACCCTGTTTGTCACTCTTTCCGTAATTCCATAAGCCTGACACAAGAAATGCAGAGAATCCAACATGTCTGACTGGGGCGGTAGAAAGGGCATAACATCATAAGTCAGGATAAGTTTAAAATATCAATTTTATTCAGAAAATTACATATTTTTCCTTATCCTGACTCATGCTTATTTGCTTACAGAATCTGACATACTAGCAATCGGCGGTGGGTCAGACCATGATGGATTTTGTTGGCTGCCACATGAGTACATCCAGTACTTACCCTTCCCTTTGGGGAACCGTAACAGCGGTAATTCAGGAACATGGTGATATATATCAGCTAGTATCCTGCTAGTGTCTAATACAACTGTATGTCAAGATTTCTATCAAGACAAGTTGCGACGCTTCACAAGTATCTTCATTACGAGTACCTGGTCAAAATCACTCATGCTAGTCTTTTCCAGATATGCGCATGGACTTTCAACCATTTTACTCCACAAAGTATCTTGGTCTCAACAAGTCAGGTGATAAAAAGTGAGATTTAGATGTACTAGTTTCTTCCTCCAACATGCTACCTGTACCAACTCTTTCTTCATGATGTCCTCATCATAGAGTTGCACTGCTCCTTCATGTACATGTAACTCCCTTACAAGTACAGGGTTATCATCACTCTTGATTAAAACAAGGGTGAGTGAAAACCAGCACCTTTGTGGAATCGTAAGTTGTGGTACAGCGAGTGGCCCAAACTGGTAAATGCCAGCAACGTCCTCCATGGCTGTGTACAAGTATCTTCATAATGAGTACAGGACATAATCACTCATGGATTCTCAACCATTATACTCCGCAGGGTTTCTTAGTCTCAACAAGTCACATGATAAAAGGATAAGTGAAACTCAGTGCCTATAGGGAACCGTCAGTTGTGATCCAAATTGTGAATGCCATTGATGTCCTCCAGTGTCCTGTAGGTAGTGGTTGGCAAACACCATATTTGATTTCCAAAAGCAGCCCTCCATCATGAATGTTAGCGAGCAGTTTCCACGTAGAGCGAGTGTCAACACCAAAACTCTTACCTTGTAGGGGTTGGAAGCTCACAGAGGTTCGAATCCTGCTGCTTTTAGGCCCCCAGCATAACGGCGCTCATTCATACTGAGAAAGTGTTACTGAAGATGTATTTTCAATTCTCTGAGTGGACATAATGATAAATCCTGTGTATCATGCAATAATGCCGGGATGTGGAATTGTCATACTAGTTGTTCAGGCAGTCAATTTTGGGCAACAAATTCCATTGCAGTATTTGGCTCCCAGCGCCAAACGTCGGAGTGACATTCATGTCTGGGTGCATCCCTGGAGTGGTCATCATTCTGTGAATGCTGCATCCAACGAAGATGACGAACAATGATGACATCTGTGACGATCGGCGATGCAGTCCTTGCGGCTGTAGCAGGACACGTGCATGTGTGCATTCACCAAGTCTATGAAGAGTGCATCCTCTAAACTGTGTCGAGATGATACAGCTGATGGTGATGATCTTCATGAACTGGAGCATTCACACAGTGCAATCATCTAAACTGTCAAGATGATACAGCTGATGGTGAATGGAACAGGTGATGGTGAAGATCTCCATGAACAGAAGCATTCATTCAGTGCATCTTGTCACTGCGTTGAGATGATATAGCTGATGCATCTTCTTCATCCAGAGGACCTGTTGCAGCTATTGAATTGTCACACAAGGTGACTGTAATAGTTGTCCAAATGCTGCAGTGAATGTAGATTCACAGAAGCATCCGACATGCTGAGTGTAGACTCTCTGAAGGTTGCAGTGTTGTAGATGAAGATGAAGGTCAGGTAGATGCTGCATGTTGCGATGATTCCTTGAAGGTCTGTACCTCGTCATGGATGTCTTGTTTGTCAGGAGGGACGATATTTTCGCTGAAGGACTACATAGAAGAGGTGGTCCGTTGTTTCAGTGATGATCTAGTAGTATCTAGTAGTTGAAGACCAGCCTTGGAAGATGTTGATGACTTCAGCTGTGGTTGGGATGACATCAATTCTGACAACCTCTTCTGGGATAGGGCCTAGTCTCCATATTATCCCGAAGGCAACCACTGTGGTATGTCTGGCGATTCACTATAAACCTGGATATCAGCAGTAGTTAGCACATGGCAATAAGACGCAATAAGATTCAAATTGCCAGACATGACTTGAGACAGTCTACTTAAAGGTTTTTAGCACATATTTGAATAGTAAACAAACACAAACAAAATTCTTACCAAGTTCACAGTGACAGTAGGACATAATAATAGGGATGGAGGAGAGAGTGACTAACAGGGATAGTCATGTGACCGTTGTGGCAGGAACCGAGAAGGCTTCTTGTGAGCGAGTGAGATTTTACGTCCACTTCAAAAGAAGCGAACTTCAAGGGATTTCAAGTGTTCCACTATCTTCGCATAGAGAGGAAATAAGCAAATAAGCATGAGTCAGGGTAAAGAAAGATTACGGATTCAAGGAATCAACTCCTCTTTCATATTGTCATCAGGAATGAATAAAAGGATATTCTGCTATACAGCAGTACACAGTAAACACCTATTCCTCAGTTTGCCATTAAACAAGCATGGGCTACATAGAGTTGGGACTTTGGATGTAAGTAGAGGAGAGCATTTATACTTACGGGAATGTGGTGGAGGCGATGTGATAGCATCTGCTGAGAGCCAAGTGCTCCAGCTCTGTCAGATGGTCAGCTATGTGATGGACTGATGCACAGGTGATGCTGGTGGAATCACTCAAGTCCAGCTCGTTCAGGTAGGGACATGCACGACACAACTGCAACACATCTACAGAGGGAATACAGCAATAGATACATTCATATGTACAGTGACGTGCCATAATTATGTCATAAAATGGCCGCCCGGCAGCAGTAGTAACAGGTGGGGCACAATCTACTAAAAGGCTCACAGTTAATGTAGGGGGAGTAACTCTCATTGTCTGCTTCATGTACACAAGTTAAAAGTGAATTTATCAAAATTGGAAAGAGAAAGGAAAAAGCTTGTCAAACATGTAAGGAAAATCACTCGAGATGAATTTAGCTGGTTTTTAACAGGCAGACACTGCAGATTCCGTCCAAAGGGATCAAAGCACAATTTCAAAGTTTTTAAAGAGAGTTCATGTGTAGGAAAATGAAGAGAACATGCCCAGACATGGTAGGCCCCCAGTTTTGTCAGAGAAAGGAGACACTTTTGAGAACTGTCAAAAACAACAGAAGAAGTTCGCTTGGGGATATTACAAGTATTGTTATTGAGGCATTACCCACTAAAGTAAGAGGACTGTTAAAAGACATATCCATAAGTTGAATTACAGGAAAAGATTAGTGAGGATGAAACTGACAGTAAGTGCTGTGAACAGATTAAAGAGAATGTCATATTGTAGGACACATTTTCATTTGAAAAAATCACACTGATTGGTCCAGTGATATTTAGTGGTGAAAGTAAAATTGTTCTTGGCAAAAATAAAATTTCTGTTTGGAGAATGCCTGGTCATAAGTATAGACCACATTGTGTTGGCCGCAGGTTCCCTGATTTCAGCAAAAGGGGAGGACTATCTGTGATGAAGATGGAGATGAACATCATACCATGGAGTTGATACAGTGCTCCAAATTCATGGAAATATCATCAGTAAGAAGTACAATATTGGACCAAAATCTGATTCCTGTCATTGCCAAACACTTCACAAATGGTGATTATCTTTTCCAAGATGACAATGGCCCATGGCATGAGTCTTATTTTACAAAAGATTGGAAAACAACGAATGAAATCAAATGTTTATTGTGGCATCACAATCATCAGACCTGAACAGCATAGAAAAGATCGGGTTGCTGATGAAGATTATGCTACAGAGAGTTTCTCACACCATCAGATCAAAGGAGAAACCTCTCAGCAGATTCTCAGGATTAAACAGTCATTGCCTCTGCATCATGTTCAGGCACTATACTCATCATCTTCCAATAAAAAAAACAGCTGTGAGGATAAATAAAGGTCACATCACACAGTATTATGCATCCAAAGTAGATTTTGGGGGGTAAGTAAGATTTAATATTTACTTTTCTGTGCCCCTCTATAAACTTTGTCCCTAAACATGGCAGCCATTTACTGACATAATTCTGGACATCACTGTATTATGTGGACATCTGATTATAACAGGCTGGCTATCAGTATATATCATATCATAACTGTCTACTAAATATCTACTGCTTACTGATAAATATTGTAGAAGTAACTTTGATCAAAATTAAAAGCAAAAGAAATCCACATTTTTCACTTGACAGGTGAGTCTTAATACATTTATGTATATTTTTTCTATCAAAACGGTATTCTGAACATGGTTTTGAAGCAACCTCTGAATGTTGTGTATCTGTGTTGTCAGTGGCAGTAATGTTGACAGTTCAATGAACCTAAACATATGAGCCAGCCCTCCTGGATTCTGCGGCAAATTTTTAAGAATTCCGTGGCAAATTTAAGCAAATTCTGCACCCTATTTTTCAATACTCTGCAAAACATTCTGTGGTTAAAACATTTACAAAAAACAACCAAAACATTCCACAGACCTTCCCAGTTTAATTCTCAAACACAGATATAAAGTTAAGTCGACAGTACACATCACATCCTGAGTAAGTTTGATGACAAAGCACCCACACCTTTTTCTGTTTTTGAGAATTTTTAACTTTGATGCAGACGAACAACTTCCGGTTTCACGCAAATAACAATTTTATATGTGAACTAAATCTGAAATAATTTCAATTTTCAGAATGATCGATTTTGAGAACATAATTGAAGTGTCAAATTCATACAATATTATCTGAAAGATGCCTAAAACTTACTTTATTAACAAAATATCTTTAATCATGATTATTTTTGAAAATGTCACAGTAAATATATCAAGTCGTTTTACGTGTAACGATCCTACTTTGGACATTATCTCTACTTTTAAATTTGACCCCTGAAGGTCCCAGGGGAGAATAGGCCTTTAGCAACCTATGCTTGCCATAGAAGGCAACTATGCTTGTTGTAAGAGGCGAATAACGGGATCGGGTGGTCAGGCTTGCTGACTTGGTTGACACATGTCATCAGTTCCCAATTGCGCAGTTCGATGCTCATGTTGTTAGTCACTGGATTGTCTGGTCCAGACTTGATTATTTACAGACCGCCCCCATATAGATGGAATATTGCGGAGTGCAGCGTAAAACTAAACTCACTCACTCACTTTTCATTTCGACTGTCAGTCAGTTTTCACTCAGTTTTTAATATAAGCAAATTCCACAGCAGACATGTGGCAAATTCTGCACAGATTCTGCAAGAAAATGTGTTTTCCACATTTTCTGCATCGAAAGGTAAATTCAGCGATTTATCCTGCAACAGCAGAATCACTGAATCCAGGAGGGACTGATGAGCACACCTAAACAAGTGTCCCTTACCTTCATCAGTGATGTTGTCTCTGCAACCGCTAATGTTGAGTTTGCGTACACTGTCCGGCAGACAAAGTGTGACATACATGACATTGTTACGATCCAAGGATGTCCAGGCCAGATTGATGGAGTCAAGTTTCCGACAATTTGACATGATGGGTACCAGACCATTAGCAGTGATTCCTCGACACATACACAAGTTCAGAGTGTCCAGATCCTTGTTCTCTCCAATATAGCTGAAAGTATATGTCGCTATGAAAACTTGTACTTGCTTGTAACCCAGCCTCACTGAGCTTAATCAATAAATGACAAATACAGGCATTATCTCCAGCATGGAATTTGTTTGAAAGGCTACTTGGCAGGTTGCAGAAATGATGTGGTAGCATTACATGTTAAATGTGGTGAAATTATAAAATCTGTTAATGACCACTGACAGCCATCAAACTCACCATCAGCCATGACCGTTGACTGAACGAACCGACAGGATGTCAGAGTGACTGAAAGGATTCTTGACAGCCCATTTTTCAAAAATAACTATTAACTCTATTTGTTTTCTCTCAGAACTGTTTTCTCAAACAAATGGCAGTACAAACCTGCAGATATTATCACTGAGCTCAGCATTCTCCAAGCTGATTTTCTTTAGATCAGTACACACAGAAAACAGCTGTTCCAGGGTGTCCACACCAATGGCTGCCATACTCAGGTCTAAATACTGGACTCGGTACATACTGGAGACACACAAACACAATATATACATGTGTTGCTAAAATTTAATCGTTCTCCGTTCTTTTGTATGTTGTGTACACTTGACATAAATTCAACTGAGAGGCTTTCTTAAAAAGATAAAAACAGTGGGTAAACCATAGTTTACATGAAAATGGAGGCATCCATGAACATTGTATTGTAAAACATTTCTTACAGCTATAACAGGTATATAAACACTTTGCATGGATGGTCCATGGCCTCTGAGCTAAACTGGGACTAAACTGGTGATATTTATTGTTGGCTTTTACCAAACACACCAAAAGCAGACTGACACACTGAATCAAACAATTGCACACACTGTTGGTCATAGATATAAAATTACTTAAACTTGACTTACTGGTGCTCTGCCAGTGTTATCATTCGACAGGCATTACTGACAAACATTCACTGCAAACCTCACCTTGAAGCTTTGATTTCTTTGGTTGGACCTGTGAATAATGGATTCTCAATCTGAAAAAAAGATCATTATGAAGGAGATGTTGAAGAAAGTTCATGATTCACTGTCTAGTACAATTTGTCAGGTCAGGTACCTGCATAAACTTACACTTATTTAGTTTGATTAATTCATTTTAATTCATGTACAGACAAGACACCAACAAGTTTAGCCAAGAATGACAAGAGCTATCTCACCTCTGCTTTAGCCAAGCGGAGGATGCGTACACCTCTGTTGATGACATTGCCCAGTGTTCCAGGTCCCAAGGCTTTGTTGGACAGATCTATCCGCTTCCACAGAGACTCGTCCATGCTGAGACACAACAGTTGTACAAGATCCATTTTAACTGATGTAATTTTCTGAATAAACTAGTTTATAGTATATACTTACCCCAAATCATGCTTATTTGCTTATCTCCTCCCTCTATGTGAAGATAGTGGAACACTTGACATCCCTTCTTTTGAAGCGGATGTACAATACACTCACCCACTGGAAGTCCCGTTTCCTGCCACACTGGTCACATGACCAACCCTATTTGTCACTCTTTCCATAATTCCATAAGCCCGACATGAATCAAATGTCTCTGAGCAGGGCGGTAGGGAGGGCATAACATCATGAGTCCAGATAAGTATAAAATATTAATTTTATTCAGAAAATTACATATTTTTCCACATGTATATTTGCTTACAGAATCTGACGTAATCAGCGGTGGATCAGACCACGATTGATTTTGTTGGCTACCATTTAAGTACATCCAGTACGTCCTCCCTTCAGGAACTGTAACAGCAGTAATTCCAACCTGATCTTTCATCCGTGAAACGGGTAGATCACATCCAGTCAACCTTCTCTTCTTGTCAAGTGATCATTGGCTGGAACATGATGATATATAGACCAGCCAGCAGTCTAAGTAAACTTAGCCCCAGTGTCATTCATTACATTCCTATACTGGGTCAAACAAAACCTGGTAAGAGATTGCGTCAGGTAACCTTTGAGTGACCTATGACCATCCAATCAAATGCAAGACAACTAAACAGATTTTTAATGCTCTCATTGGGCATAATGATAAATCCTGTGTATCATGCAGTCCCAAGGACTGTCAATAATGCCAGGATGTGGAATTGTCGTACTAGTTGTTCAGGCAGTTGATTTTTTGGCAGAAAATTCCATTACAGTCTCACGATGATCGGTGTCGAATCATGTACAATTGAAGTCCAAAGCATGTATTTCTGACATCTGTGCTGCTGTACATATGGCAAGTAGAAACAGCGATGTGTGTGTCAACAGTTTGAAGGATGTCTGATCTAGAGACTCGTAAGTGTCACTGGTAAGATGTTGAAGTACAACATTCAAGTCCCAAGCTGGTGCCTTAAATCTGCGTTGTCGGTCTTCCAGCTTGAACCAGTGCAGTAGGGCGAGCAAAGCCGGCCCTTTGTCAGTTTGACCCCAGATGTCCTGGTGAAGACAGATCTGAGTGCCCATAAGTAGGTCAAGCATGTAGAACCTTTACAGGTCACATGCAACCAAAACATCAAACATAATTAAAACAGTTATCACTTGTTCATGATATATAAAATGCACTGGCGATTGTGAAAAAAGCAAATAAACAAAATTATGTGCGTAAAATCACAAATCAAAAGTGCAACGTTTTGTTCTTGGGTTTACCTCCCTCGAAACGAAGTGACCATGATAACGAACCCAGTCACAGCCAGTCATGTGTAATGATGCCTTGTCATTGGCCACTGGTTCATTTGCCGATACGCTTAGCCAGCTCTTTGTTTATGACTTAAAAACCCGATAGATGCTAATTTCAAATTGCATGTGGTCAATGATTGTTGTGCATTGCATATTGTCTTTAGCAGACAGGCAGGCAGACATATAAGTGTCAATAAACTCTGCGACAGAGTCTGCTCATCACAATCAACAAGTCTTTTTCATGTAACAAGTAGATTATTTACTTGTTTGTGTACACAACCAAGAATAGACTACTGCTCACGACCTCATACTCCAGGCATGCATACTGTTTGAAACTCTGCAAACCTAATCACTGCGCATGCGTTATGAGCGCAGCACAGCATAGTTGTTGAAAGCACCTTTTCCCCAGTGCTGGAGGAAAATTAGTGAATCATTTGAACTACGAATTCGCCAGCTTTTTTCATCGCATATTTTTTATAGGTTGAATCAGTAGTCTGTTCCTCAATGTGGTACTGTGGTCATTAGAACGTTCATCTCCAGGTGGTTGACATGCAGAGTGTGTCCGTTGTCTCAACACTTTAGAGTTGTGAAGATTTCCTTCTCAGAATGTAGAACTTTTTTCAGATTTAACTCTGACTTCATCAAATCTTCCGGTAATGCAATACCATTCTATGTACGCCACACTCATTCTTGCAGGAACATTTCTATCAGTTGAATATTCATGAAGACAGTTGGTGAGGTAGTACGAACAGGCACAAGCTTCATCTGTAATGAATGTTGGTACCAGAATCGTTCTGTCTTCACACCATTAACACTGTAAGTTGTTCACTGGTCACGAGGGGGGGCATGGGTTGAGATACTCTTGATGTTTGTTTATGCTCCCTGAGCCCGAAGGATATCAAATACTGTATAAGGTCTCAAGTTGACTCCAACCGTCTCGTCAGGCGATGGAGGAGAGAGTGACAAACAGGGCTGGTCATGTGACTGGGATTTCAAGTGTTCCACTATCTTCGCATAGAGGAAGGAAATATGTCAGGATAAGGAAAAGTATACAACCACTGTATGATATTGATACTGTATACAGAATGACAGTGCAATGACAGGTCATCAGGCCCCTAACAATACACACCTAAAACTAGCTACAGATTGATGAACTTGCTTCTCTGGCTATTTTGACTAATGTAAAAGAGTGTCTCTAACTCTAAACATCAGATAATAAACAACAGCTGCTCAAACCTGCTTGAATGTAAATTATCAAATAATAACCGACAAAACACTGGATGTTTCATGAAGTGTTCAGAAATCTGATCGTGATAAACAAACATTAACCAGATTTATAGTTGAAATCATTTACAGTAACTGAACAGGGTAATACTCACACTAGCCTATTCCAGCGTGAGCAAACTCGAGCACATGATGCTAACACAAACTTAGGCAGCCACTGGAATACCTTCAAGATGGCTTCATCATACATGTTGTTAAAATGATCTGTACAAACACAAAATGTTCTCAGATTAACCATTTCAAAAACAGACCATAAGCATAACATAAGTAAAGTATGACACTAAAAAAAAAATCATTGACAGCAAGTCATAAGCAGTACATATTAGTCTTCAAATTGTTGCCAGTATGCATGTTTTTTGCAAGGTAGGATTAAAAGCCCATTCAAAGGCAAAATGTTACACATTTCTGACAATATTTTAGCTTATATTTATATTTTATATATTGAGGACATATGCACTCACTCTTCCTCTTGATTCAATAAAAGACTTATTATCCCTTACGATTTACCTGAGATCAATCATTGAAACTTCAAGGTGAACAGCTTCTAACCAGATAACACCTGCCATACATGGAATGTAAACAATTGCTCTGAACAGTGAAAACTGTTGCATGTGGTGCTGCCTGTGTTTGCCATACTGATCGCAATCATGTTGCATTATAGGATTTTCGGAAAGAATGGGAATTTGCTTGAACTAATGGTAGACCGGACGGGGGCACAAGAGTTGGTTTAATGCAACGATGAAACAGTTCCTACAAATTATTAATTTAATATTGTAATGATTTTGTACATTTTGTAAGTGTACATGATCGTTTGGAATAAAGTACATGATAGCATTCCCAACGACTGGATTGTTGGTAATTATGTAGAGAAATGTGACATTGTGCCTTTACTGAGAGGTCATAAGCTAAGTTTTGTTGAAAAACCCAACCAACCAATGAATTCTAGTGCCAACCATATCTTTTTAAACAGTATGAATGAAATAAGTTTTCAGATACCATTGTTTTACCCCTGGACCGCGGGACATCAGTCATTCTGATAGAGAAAGTCGACATGGAGGCTGCAAACTTGACTGAATAACAATTACACATTGATAAATGTGTCATCAGTGTGTACTTTACTTTTAAACACAAATGTGAAAAAAAGAGAGATGTGATTGGAATCCCAACATTTATTTACTTGGCCTCATTGTTGTGGAGTCAGTCCATATGCATGGCATATCAACACAGTCAGTGCTTCTGTTTCCTTACAACATCGCTAAACTGATTTCAGCGACCCAGTTGGCACATTTATGCAATCAGTTCTGAATCCCACATAAAGTGTCACATAAACATTCTCACCTTGTCCATCTATGTCATTGTGGTATTTAGGTCCCAGAAATCTTCGTATGCTTCTTTTAGGTGTCAACAGACTATCACAGTCATCACTACTGGGGGAGAAGTTGTCCCTCTGACAAGGCAGCAGTACTCTCGGAGCCTGGGAGAATATAATATATACTCACAATCATCACTACTCTCAATCATCACCACTCTCACTATCATCACTTCTCCCAAAATCATCACTACTTGGGAGATATTACTTCTTTGACAAGACAGCTGCATTGGAGAATATAACAGTTGCTTTGCTAGAAAATATGACCTTTGACACCAATGAATTTCACTTTTCAAGATAATTATGAGTGAAATGCAAAAAAAATAATAAAACCATGCAAAAACTATTTTCTGTGCATATTTTGGATACATAGATTCTATCTACATAATTTTAAAAAGTACCTTAAAACCGCAAAATACAGACAAACAATAAGTTTTAACATGATTCAGGATTGTAATAATAATTACTGAAGATGAAAGGGTAATGGCCAAAGGAATGATGTAACATAAGATTGTCAGCTCTTGCTGATGCAAGTTGACTGAATGGGAACAGGTCAAAATGGCCACATGACAAAATGGCCACACTGACCCTAGCCAAAATGGCCACACAAATATGTCAAAATGACATTTGTATTAGTTGATATCAAAGTGTAAAAATGACAGAAATTATATGGCACAAAACTTGGTGTCCATTATTGAGGTACTTTCCTCATTGATACTTTGAGACTGAGGTGAAAGACAAGTTCACCCTTCTCGAGAAAGGGAACCTCTACTGATGGAGTCTAGTGGATAAACCTATGTCCAAAACGTATTTCCCCTCTTCTCAAATATATGAAATGATAAATATATATCATCTAGTAAATAAACGTAATTCATTGTAGCTCGTTATTACCATACATATGCTTTGTAATGTAATGTTGTAAATACAACAGACATTACATGTATGATGTCATATTTATTAAATTTATTTTCATTTCAGTCTTCAAGAGGTCAGAGGGTGTAATGCCCACTTATCCTCTAATTGGCTCGTTAAATACTTATCAACACATGATTACATACATTGTGTAACCTTAATTAATATGTGAATCTAGAAGTGCCTCATTAACTAGGCACCATTGATCAATTAATTGTTAATCCTTGTGTCTATTGATATTGTTCTTATACTTTTCAGGACAAGTAAGCAGCCATGGAAATCCAAAGAGGACTATTGGAATGTTCAAGTTTTTGACTGGACGCAACAGCTGACTGGACAATTAGAAAATCAAGATTTTGACTAGAAGTAACTGATAAACAGTAAAAATAAACAGTGAAAAGATCCTGGTACATGAGTAAAGAACATACGTACATATATATTTGTTATTTGTATAAAATGATTTGTCTATGAGTAATAAACATCAGGTTTTGTCTGATATAACTTCTTTTCTCATTTTTACACTTTGATATCAAATAATACAAATGTCATGAGGACTGAAAAATAATAAAATAATTTATGGCCATTTTGACCTTTTTGTGTGGCTATTTTGACTTTTTGGTATGGCCATTTTGATAAGGGGTTTGTGGCCATTTTGACTTTTCTGTGGCTATTTTGACGTGTGGCCATTTTGACTAGGACCCGACGGAAGTGTAAGATAACAAGGTGAGCAAGGTGCAGAGCTGACAGCATTCATGACCTCCCAATATCTGTATCACAAGTTACCATCACTGCTCAAGATTTTTCTGTGTCTTTCAGTGTTTTCTCTAACTTTCCTGCAGAAACCCATACCAGTTATTTGACTGACTTATTTCTCTGGGCTGTTCATTACTATGTTAATCAAAAATAATTAAGCTTTTATTTCCAATATTAATAAATGGTGCACTCAACAGTTTCATTCAAAAGACAGCTTCTTTTTGAAATCTGGAACATTAATACATGACCTAAAGTTCATAAACAGAACAAAACAAGAAGCTGGTGACAATAATGGCAAGCATGCACTTCTTAATCTGTCCTACATCAAAGGTTGTAAATATTTCATTGTAAACTATATCTAAAACAGATGAGTCTGTTACCTCATGTTGATGTTATTTATGGAAGTGTATGCACAGAAGGCTGGTAACAGAGAATTAAGTTCTTATCTACGTGTTTTGGAATTTAGGAAACATTTCGAAGGTGTCTGGCAAGTGTATAATAGTTAATACTCTGTACATGTTAATATTCACTATTTCAAACCACCTTCATATATGATAGAACTGAAATGGTATACCACAGTGTATTGTTTTTAGTTCGGTACAACAAAATTTACTTTATATTCGGTTTTCGTACTGAAAGTATAATCTAACTCACCATATGCAAATTACTTTTATGATGTTGTCCCAAATATTCCATATGATTTAATTCTAAATGACATCTTCATGTAGCTAGCTTCTGACGTTTCTGTGTCGCTACTGTCAACAGCTCCCACTAATTCAATTAACCAAACCAACAGTGCCTTGCCACAAAAACATTCATCCTATTGAATTCAAAACCATTATACTAAAACAAAAACTGTGTGTACTGTGATACATACCAAACCGTGACATGGTGTACCGTTGTACCATTAATATATGAGCATTCCAAAATAATATTGGTCTTCATATTGTGAAAAGAATATACAAATAATGCTGCTCAGCCTCAGTTAAGACAATATTTCCGTGACTTTACTAATACTGCATACATGTTAAAAGCAAAGACAGGTAAGTTGTGTTAACATTACAGAAGTTAAAAATCTGAGATCATAATAAGTATTGTTTGTATGTACATACTTGTGGTACTTGTAGTGGTGTGTTTCCTTGAGCACAGCCACACACTGTTGGCGTATTTTCAGCCAGACTTGAAGCACTTTCATGGCTGCTGTCAGACAGCAACTCCACACCCATTTCCTGGTAGATCTGCTCTGTGTTGCAGTTGTCCACGGCCCATGTTGTACGCTTCCGACAGTGGATTCCACATTCCACTCGACGCTTTTTGCTGGAGAAGCACAAATAGCATGAAAGATTACACTACAGTCTTTCAATGGCATTTAGAAATGATACACACAAAGTATCTGTATAAAAAGGTCACACTCCTGAAATATAATTAATTGTTATCCATAAAGTTTTTCAATAGTGTACTTAAACTCCTAACTCAAAGATGCCAGTAGCAAAGCTCCGGATAAGCTTTTGACCATGTGAGTAAGATACCCATACTATTGAAACTAAGTGGGTATTTCCAATTTCAAGTGGGTATCTATGCTTTTAGATACACACCATCTTTTTAAAATGCAGGTGTTCTTTCAAACAAGTAGAACAGATACAAGATTTTTGATTCAATAACAAAATTAGACAAAGCCCATTCCAATAATACCAAACTATAGCTAACATAGCTTTACCCATGTATAGTCCCAAAACTTTCAAAGTAAGTTTAGCTCTACACACCTTTTTAATCATAGAATATTTGTTGTTTAATTATGGCTAAATATCAGTACAATCGCAAATGGCTAAAGGGATCTTATAAATCTTGCTGGGGTCCATGCAGGCAGCAAAGGTACTGTAACTCACCATGGTCCCTAGAATAGAATAGACCTACCTTCAGTTGTTGGCAATCCTCGGCATTTTTAACATTGTATTGTCTAAATCCTATATAGAAATACACGCTAGTTTTATTTTGTATTACTATAACTACCTTTACTGAGGTTCGTCTACAGGTTTGGGGAATTTGAGCATTTATCATGAATTTATAATCATTTTAAGTCACAAAAAGGCTGAAATACTGCCATTGTGACTATGAATTGTAACTCATTCAATCACTCACTCATTACACATGTGTGTTGTAAGAAATATTATGTGCTTTAGTCTGCATCTGTTTGGTGTAATACAAGATATCAAGATGGCTATTTAAAGGGGCACTGATGCAGAGCAATTTCCGTGGACTGGTGTAAACTTTTGTTATTGTTTTTCTCCAGTGAGTACCCAGATGATATCCCAGAATTCGTGACTGGTTCGTGACCTCTGCTGCGCAGTCCGTATGTGCAACTGATAGTTTAATTATAGACAGATCAACTGCATTACAAATGTATTATGAAAACAAATGAAACACTTTGAAGATTAATCATCTGCCAGTGGTAGAAATGGTAAAAAACTATTAGGACGGAAAAATACCGAAGCCAATGTACGTCTCTATATTTTGTCTCATAACCCTAATTAGTTTATTGTCATATTTGTATGATTTTGAAAATTAATAAAAGAACACACGGTCTGCTTATACTCAAAGTAAATTTCTAACATAACAGCAACATTTATACATTGTATAGATTGTCAATGTGGATCCTATTTCAGACACATACGCGATCAGGTGTGTGTTTTCTGCCATATCGATTCTGCTGAATGCTACAAAAAATAAATTAAAACAAAATGCAAATAATGAATGTAAAACAGACTAATTTTATAGCAACAATGTCAGGCTACTACCTTGTTCAGGAATGTATCAATATCCACGTAAAAGAAATCGTATTCCATTCATCTGCAGCTGGTAAATAATCCTGCTCTGTGTCGCGTGTCTTACACAACTGTCTAATTTGCGAAAAAGTAATACATCGTTTCACGTCTTTCGTTGGTGAAAACCTGATAAACCTCTCACTGGTCACCCAAGATAGCACACCTGGCAACTAACTGTATGATGTCCGCTATTCTAAGTAATTTAGTTAACCAATAATGAGCAATCAATCAATCAACGCAAGGGTGGTTAATTCTTTGAAGGGAGGATGTTGTTTTTACAATCGCACTTTACGACAGGGTGTAGTCATCTACACACACTACCTTTTGACAAAAGTAATTAATCAATCAGTGTATTATCGGTTAATCCTTTGATCAATGTTTGTTTTTGTAACTCAGCTGATAAACCCTCTTGCATCACTTACATGCACATATTACATAACATACAATACATTTGCCATTTCAGACCTTTATTTATAATGTTGAGTATTTACTCCAGACAGGAGAAATGCCAAATGGGAACCTTTGTTGAGTAACCTGAGTGGTGTTACTACTAATTATACCTGTTATAAATTCATTAATTGACCATCCAGAGAATGATGACAAATAACATGTGTAGGTTTACACCATCGAACGCGAGTTACAGCAAGGAAGATGTAATCTCTGTGTGGCATGCAGCCTGAAAATACTTATGGGCCGAAACTGTTTTGAGGATACCAACGGAATTTCGTTACATAAGTAATACATACAGGCAATTGCTGTGTACTTGGGTAAATAGGTGAAATAAGGGGATTTTTTACGTAAGAAAATTTTCAGATTTCTCCACCAAAGGCAAAGTCATCGTTTATTGTTTACGAATTCAAATAAATCAACTGTGTGTTTTTATTATCATAAATAATAAACCATTGTAGCTACCATAGCTACCAAACTTTACGTATGATATTTGCTATCACAGCTGAACTAACACTCAAAACTACCTATATATATAAAGCTTTGCAATCTTCCGGAGTGAAACAAATGGCTTGCTACATGCCTGTAGACATCATATTTTCATGTAACATGATTGAATGTCGAGGTTAAAAACAGAGAAATAGGATCAAATTGAGTAACTATACCATCCAAGCATCCGAAAAAAACTACACTGCTGGGATATTTTGTTACGATCAGACAAGGAATACCATGGATATTTTTATATAATGGCATATCATGGGCATCCGGCCTCCTGACTCTTTTGGGTGAAGAAATTCTGCTAATATGGACAGGAGCCCAGTTCCTTTGTCCGTCACGGTCGAAGGAGCGGGCGCTGACCAATTTGCAGTTTGGTTCAGTAATTAGACCGTTAGCGAGAAACATTATTCGCTCCGCATCAGTGCCCCTTTAATGATATAAAGACCATGTCTTCAATTTATCGGTTTTCTTCAAATCCGTATTCCCATCAAGTTGTTTCATTTCCATGCTGCAATTAGCTAATGTTAAAAGTTCATCTAAAATATAACCGATAATTGATTCCGATTGTGATACACACTACTTGCTTATTAATTCAACTAGTAGTCTTCTAATGAAGTTGGGGTGTTTTCTGCTTGTGCACAATCCACATATGGAAAGAAAAATATTGTCAGATGGTTGTAGAACAGGGAAATGCAATTTACTTTTAAAAAAAAAAGGAAAAAAGGAAAAATCAACCACTAAAATTTAAAAAATATGAACACAAAAAAATTTACTTACCAAGTAGATATGAATAAAGACTGGGTGGTAATTTAGCATTATAAAATAGAAATATGTACAGTTTAGACACAGAATTTATTTTCAAAGAATACACATTATTCTGTTCCCAAAGGATTTGCGTAAGTTGATCATTTATGACAGAAATTCTCACCTAAAAATAAAATATTATTTCAACGTTAAAAAAGAAATAAACAAAGTCATATCACAAAATGTTAAAATGTCATTTAACATTTCAGCATGAGAGAACTAACTTTGAAGAACGTGGGAGGAAACACAGATAACAAGCAATCTTAATCTGTACTGTACTTGTTGACAAAGAAGCCTGGCTCACTATAGTGATTAGCATTGATAAAGAAAAGTTGAAACAGTGTGTACTGACATAATATGGTAATTGTCAATCTAACATTTTGTCAGAAAACAAACATAATACTTTAACGGTACATATGTGTATTGATGGGCCTTTGCAAAGAATCACTGGATGCTAAGCCCATGACACAAAACGAACTTTAAATTTGCAAAATCACAAAAACGGAGAGGTTTTAGGAGCTGATTTTGCAGTTAAAAGTTTGTTTGGCTATAAAATATTGCATATACCTTGGATTTGTAAATGAATTTTCTTTAGATGACTCCAGTGTAGATTTTTTTCCAGCCTTGTTTTTACCCATCTTTGATTTTAGCGCCAAGGGTCCCCAGCATATTTTCGCGTAAAAATTTCCAAGCCACGCATGCGTATATTTGCCGGAAGTAAATGTCCTTTTCCCTGACATAGTATATTCATAACAATAGAATACATTACAAATTATATTATAAACATCTGATGGCATCTACATAAATATACCACTTTTTTCAAAGTGAACCAGTAATGGTTAAACTGTTTTGAACATAAAGTTAGAGTTCAGGTTAGATACAAGCATCAGCGCTACAACAAAAACATAATATATCCTTTATCATACCAATTTACTTCATGACAAAAACACATGAACGCATTTGGCAATGCTGGGGAATGTCATTTATGCTTATAAAGAAGAACCAACCATCAGTTACAATACTGTATCAAGCGTTTGCATATCATGCACATTGACATTTGAAGTTCATTGTCCTAGGCAACAGAGGTATAAGTTGTTTTTGGAAAATAGTTCCTATTTACGCATGCGCAGTGTTGCAGGAAGTTGTGATATAAGCAGACGGAACATGTGTGTGTGCTTGAAGTGACATTGACAAAACTTAGCCGTTAAGGTAAACATTAATTCAGTTCTTGATTCAGTTGACAAGTGTTTCATAAAGTGTGAAAGGAATTGTTCTCATTTTCGTGTTATGTACTTTCTGAGGCAGTTCAACAATTAGATTTGAAAACGTTTGGTATGATTTAGTTGACATCGAGACGAATCGAGTTTGTAAAAGATGCAATCCCGAGCAAAGATGTCAACATGCACAGCAAAAATACAACGTAATTCAAGTAAAACCTTTAGCAATAACAACATTGTTTACCAACATAACAGTGCCCATCACACATGTTTAACTGTTGTATTTACACGTAACTTAGATCACCTTGATGCAATGACTGTGTATGAAACCCCAAGAACTGAAAAACATTAGACAAGTACTAAACGTAGGAAAATGAGATGAGGTGTTAAAATAATATAATGAATGAACTACCTGTAAGTGAGATAAACTTGAACATCTGCAAATAAGAAAAGGCATAACTTGGTGGTCACCGTTGATTACAAACGTTTATTGGCTGAAAGTATTTTCCAGACAAATCGCATTTATTGCTTGATGAATGGGTAGGCTGATCTTTGTAGGTTATAGCTTGATTGATCATGAACTATACAACGTCATCTGATTACCACAATTGTAAATTATTTTTTAAATATTTGCCATAGTCAGTAACATGGTCAAAATTTAAATGAAGTATATAGAAACTATTTTGGCCCACAGGGCCAGCTATGAGGTAAAGTTGTAAGTCTCACATGTGACTTTCAAGAGGTGTGTACAGTTTACCTTGAACCAATACATTGGTGGCAGATACTTAATAATATTGTTTATTCAGAATTAAAGGGCAACAGATTTTACAAAAATAACAATGTGTGGAGAACATACTTCAAAGCTAATTAGCTGATAATTACATGGAGATCGATAGTGACATCCTTTTAAAAGTATACATATCCCCTTATTACAGTAGAACTTGGGCCTGCCTTTAGAATACAGCACCACAAACTTTAACGACATGTCATTATACTATTTTACGTAATTGCAGGTTATTTTGTTCAAAATCATGTTCTTGAAACAATGCCCTATGACGCTAGCATAGCAACAAGGTCGTCAAGCTCAGCAAGTGCGTATAAGCTCCGCTCATTGATGTTTCATCTCTACCAGCCATGTCATTACAGAAATCCAACGATGTTGCGAGTTTCACGTAGTAGTTCCAGGCAGATACACAATTTTTCACAAGCGCCAGTTTTAAATATTTTTCTTTTTTGACTAATATGCTCATATTTCTTTGTATTAAGAGATGCTGAGGTGTTGTTTAGAAATTTAGAAAACGGATGTCTTCTTCATCCTCCAAAACAAAATTATCAAGAATTCCAGGTTGGGCATTAAAATTCCCCATTAGCAATCAAAGATTGCGATCAGTCATATAGTCAGCAAACTGGTCTTTCAGTTTCTCTAAGTCATGTATCATTGTTTCAACAATAATGTGAACTGTTCAACAAAACAGAAGAGTTCTCTATCATCTAACTTTAATAGAAGTCTGTGAATGTTCCATGAACAGAAGTTCAAGTCAATTTGTTCATGATGGCTGTTGAGACCATGGCCACTGTGCTATGGAGACTGGTCCTCCCCTGGTGAGGAGACATGGTCAGATAACCCAGTGGCTGGAGTATGCAAGCTACCTTAAGCAGAAAACAGATACATGTACATAGGATAAGTGTAGCAATGGAACTGTGTGACTTCTGTCCACAGACACGTGTGAGTGATTACGGTGACATTTGGCATTCATCCAGTTCATTATCTGCAACATACCAAGTGGTAGCAAAGAAGGTAATTTCAGCTAAACTAAACTGTGTGCATAAGTGAGTGATTTTGGTAATGATTTTGTAAGAACAGAAGCGAACATTGTAAGTATGTGGTTCTCAGTATGGCATGAGGAGCCTTGGGCATCCCTGCTGAAGCCACATGCAGGAGTATACTCTTGATTTTTGCCGCAGCTAGGGAAAGTGTTGTGGGTTCAATGACAGTATCCTCCATATGTACAAATTATGTTGATTTGGAAAACATGGTTAAAGAAATGTGAGAGAAGTTAATCCAAAATCACAGTTTCGTGAATGGGAAATGGATACATACGATAAATTGGTGCTTGCTTAACAAATAATGCTGAACTCGTAAGGATAGTGACGGAGTCATCAGGGAATCCAAGGGCTAAGGATCAAGGCATGCAAGGTCCTGATTGCAACCTTCCTATGCTGGACAAAGTCCTAGATCTTACTGGTGCCTCAGACATGGATGCTGTTTTATGATCATGCTAACCGCCGACACCTTAAATTTTACATTTTTTTACCCATGCAGTCTTTCTGTTGCCACTAACAGGGATCAGTAATATTTGAGGGTTTGACTGTCCCTATGTCCTGTGCAAAGTACTAGAATATGACTGGTCATGAGAAGATGCCGAAAAAAGTCAGTATTATCAGCTATTAAATACCAGGACATACTTTACCTTTGATTGGGATTTTCATTTTCTACTGGCCCACATGACAGTCAAATATTAAAATATGCCACTGCAAACCCTGGCATGAAGTACCTATTCATGTTTTCATGTTTTTGCTAGGTACAATAAGAAAGTATTAAGTAAATTGTATCAGATAACTATTCCAAAGCCCTTACCTGCTGCTTTTGATACATGGGCACGCACTCATTCAAACATTTGTATGGACAACTGTTATCCAGTTCATTTCACTCTTTTCACTTTTTCTCTGCCAATATGTTCTTGATTGTATATATGTTGAATTAAGAAATTGTGGCATTTGTATCAGTCTCCTTTTTAAGAACTTGTGCGATAGCCTAATGTTTACAGCATTCACTAGTCACACCGAAGACCCAAGTTTGATTCTCCTCATGGGTACAATGTGTGAAGCCCATTTCTGGTGCCCCCCACCATGATACTGCTGGAAAATTGCTAAAAGTGGCGTAAAGCCCATTCATTTCTTGTGAATACATATGTTTCAATCAACACTTAAAAGTCTTTAAAGACTGTCCCACAGTGACATTTCCACCAGCCAATGTATTCAGTATCAAGCAATCTCATCCCACTCTCTCAATGTTACTGAAAATGTAAAAACTGAATGACGAACAAGAATACTGTGACTGAGGGTTAAATATGTGTATTTAGGCTGGCTGAGTTTATCAATAATTAGAAATGTTGTCCATAGGGGGAAAAAATATTTTCATTTCTTTCAGACACTTTTGCTGAAAGTTAACTCTAGAACATTATTCAATAATTGATCAATGTTAAGTTATCTATTCTCTATAATCTGTCAATAACCAGCCTTAGTATTAGCACACTTCATGGTTTAGTTGACTAAAGGTGATCCTAAGACCCCCTGCAATGCTTAGTCAGATACAAATAACATTTTAACTAAAGAAAAAAATATCGAATAATATCCGGTATGCCTAATGATTCGGTTTTATTTTTGTATGTTTTAAGTTATTTTATTCTGTTTTATTTCAGACATACCAAACAGTATTTTTTAAGTTTCTGTAATCCAAAAATATCTGACCTTGGTGAAAATTATATTTTGATATGAATTCCTATTATCCGTATTTACATGGACAAAGGCCAAAGGCTGGCCATCATGGTTAATTACACAGATTGTTGTCTTGGTTGTTATCTTGCATTGTCAGCATGTCATTGGTAACATCTGGCATCAGCCTTGTCCTTGCTGAAAGCAGAGCAAACTCACCATATTAATATAATCTCCTTTAAATTCTATAAAGTTGATGAAGAAGCGAATTGAGAAAAATTGACAATACAATAAATTGTCATGTGAACCATTTTAGCCACAATACCACAGATGAAATTAATTCATTCTTTTATTCCAGATATAGGAAACTGATGGTTGAACATGTGATTAAAATAATTCCTGAAGTGCAACTGGTGTCAGTCTCCTCTGATCAAGCAACGTGAAAGGCCTTTTCCCGGTTATCAACGTCCTGTCGCTCCGAAGCCATGGGTGCCTCGAACTCTTCACCTGCTCCTACTATGGCTAGTACCCAGAGTGGCCCTCCTAGTGAATGTCCCATGCATCAGAAGCAGTCACCTAAGGATGTGAATTCTGCCATGTCAGCAGCGCCATCCAATTACCCAAGTGAATGTCCTATGCATCAGGCATCACAAGAGGAGAAAATTAACCTTGATAATATGGTAATTACGAAACATTCTTGAGAGCCATTTAGAAGTTGGTGAATATATGAGATGAGTATATGGATGACAACTTCTTCTTTATTATGTACAACACAACATTTCAGGGCAAGTAGAAGGAGCAAAAAGTAGCCCAGAACGTTGTTTTATACCATAAAGAAGGCATTGCCATCGATATACTTGTCTTATAATTACAGATGTAAAGAATGCTTTGATTTAGTGTGCATGGCTGAACCTTTGTTAAATGTTTAAAATGGAAGTTCTTCCTTTCTCGTTGTAAATCTAAACCATGATAAATGTAGCCATTACTGTAGTGAATGGTTAATTTACTAGTATAATAATTCCATAAACAATGACCTACCTTGATTCAGAATACACAAGTGATGTAACAATGTGGTGAGTTTGCAATGTGATATATACCACAATTCTATGGGTTTGACGTGATTCATACCCTGATTTTGTACTCTGTTTTTCAATAGTTTAGTAATTTATTTATAAATTTTACAGATTTTTATGGGATTATTTTTAGTGTAGAAACAGAGGCTTCAGTGCAGTACGAATGGCAAATTTGCATAAACTGGTTGTTGGACATTTTCTGTCACTGTTTCAGACCATTAATGTAATGCATTGCAATACAGTGGTTTAAACTGATGTATTGTGTCATGGGCTTTGTGTTGAATGCAATACTGTATCATTTTATTGCTGCTTCTCATATGCACAAGAGGTAATCCTGCAGTATACCATGACTGCACTGGTTGAGTGATTTGTGTGAGTGAGTGAGTTTAGTTTTACAATGCACTCAGCAAAATTCCAGCTATATGGCAGCGGTCTGTAAATAATCAAGTCTGGATCAGACAATCCAGTGATCAACAACATGAGCATTGATCTGCGCAATTGGGAACCGATGACACGTGTCAACCAAGTCAGCAAGCCTGGCCACCCGATCATGTTAGTCGCCTCTTATGACAAGCATAGTCGCCATTTATGGCAAGCATGGGTTGCTGAAGGCCTATTATTCTACCCTGGACCTTTATGGGTCGGGAGCGATTTGAGGTTGTAAAAATATGCTTATCTGGCTGACTGCCAGGAAAGACAGTCATTGACAGTATTTACAACAAATGAGCATTCTTGTTGCAGATGCCTCCCCCAAACCAGAGACCAGCCCCTGACCAGCCCTTTCCTCTGCCAACAAGTCGTGTAACATCAAAAATACCAAAGGCTGGTACAGAAAATGAAAACTGGGTGTACCCTTCTCAACAGATGTTTTGGAATGCTATGCTTAGAAAGGGTGAGCAGATTTGTTGTCAAATGATTGCTGTTATGGGAGATGTATATGGTGATGTAGATGTCTCAATACCAACTTCTTGAATCAGTGTTCAATTCTCAGATATTGACTTTAATATTAACTATCCTGTCAAAAATTGTAATTAAAAATTTGAAAAATGTGTATCAGTCATGTGAATCTCAGTAAACGTGTCATGTTAGCTTCTGTCACAGTCTTGGAAATCCTTCTTTGGAAAATAGTGCACAGTATCAGTCATTTTCAAAATGCCTGCCATTTATGTACAGTGATGACCATGTTTTACTTTTCATGCTTTATGTGATCTTTGTTGTCTCAGCAGTGATGGTGTATCCTAGTGGTTAATGCATTGTTCATCACACTGAACACCAGAAATCAAATGTTTCCTTATCCTGACTCATGCTTATTGCTTATCTCCTCTTCCCTGGCAAAGGTAGTAGGATACCTGAAATCTCTTGAAGTTCCCGTCTAAAAGAAGCAGACGTAAAATACACTCACCCATCAGTAGCCTCCTCCTCATGTGCACATGGTCAGCTGATCGGCCATGATTATCACTCTCTACCTATTGCCCGACCAAGGGTGGCTGAAGGCACCAGGGGTCCCATATACGACGATAAATTTTTCAGTTCCTTTGGTCCTTTGACTAAATTTGTGTTGTGTGTGATATTTGGCTTATTTATATGCATCATTATGTATCATTTTTGTGATTATTGTGTCTTTATTTAGCTCTAAGTTTTCAGTTGATGAAATCATGCCGTAATCTACGTTGTAGATTATGGCTGTCAGCGGTTGACCCGCGCTTAGTTTGTCCAGCATGTAAGCCCTTATGTTCTTCTGATACTCATTGTAAAGTTTGCAGAAATTTATGATTCAGAATTTACTTTATACATACAGTCTGTTCACAGACGTGCGAGGAACAGGCAGTGTTGGCTTGTGTTAGCTCTGGCAAAGTCTGGTATTATGAATTCAGGTAACCGTTTATCTATTTCTGCTGAGATTCATTCCACTATTCCAGAGATATGTCAGCTGAATGTACGAGGTTATGTCTAGGGTCTGGCGAGTTGTCTCCTAAGATACAGAAGAGACCGTCTGCAGAGGCAGGGCTGACAGTCAAAGAAGTCTAGATCGTCGAAGTCAAACTTATCTTCATCTAAATCATCGCAGAATCAACATTCTTTGATGAAGAAATCTTTTGTCCCTTTACAAGAACGACACATCTTTGACAAGCCACAATTGATTCTAGGCATTGAGCAAGATATCAACCATTTTAATCAACGTGCGTCATCTTCTAGATCGACCCCAACAGCATCATCAATGCCTCAGAACCCTTATGAACATCATCAGACATCACAGACTTTGTCAGCAACCTCTGGCATCGTGGCAAGCAACTCTACAACTCAGCCGTCACTACACTCAACGCAGCCAATCAACTCAGACTACAGTTAGACTTCACAATCAGGCTACTAACACAACTGGGATGGTTAGTAAATCATTTGAAGTCGAAATTGGAACTAGAACAAGATCTCACATTGCTCGGGATTCATTTCATCACCACATTGAATCAGATTGTCATCCCAGAGGACTGGTGGGTAAGATTCAAGAAATGATAAAGCAAGCACTACTGCCTCCATTCACACTTTGACTATGGCAGTGTCTACTAGGTCTTCTCACGTCAGCACAAGATATGACCGAAAGAGAAGGACTGCAGTTGTGTCCATTACAATGCTTCTTAAGTCTTTATCTCAACAACAGAGGCCAGATTCTGCTCCCAGACAGTGTGAAGCCCCTTCTACTTTGCTGGACTCGCCGATCGAATACGCGGGGACTTATATGTTAGAGCGGGTATTCAACAACCGTCTTTACATAGACGCATCTCTACAAGGATGGGGAGCTCATCTAGACGAGGTAGCAGCATGGGCCTGGAACAAAGAGGAACAGGATCTTCACATCAGCCAGTCGGAAATGAAATGGGTCATTCTTGCCATCCGTCACTGGTCAGTACCACTGATGATCCACACGGACAACTCAACAGTGGCATTTTACGTAAAACAAGGGTCAACAAGACCGCCATCTCTACTGCACATGACGTTTCAACTCTTCGACTTAGTCAACAGTCTGAATCTTCAAGTACAACCATGTCACATACTAGAAGCCTGCAACATCATGGCAGACGCCCTATCTCGTCCTCTTTGTCCATCACGAACAGAATGGATGCTGCATCGGAAATCAGTCAGGCATTCAGATCGCCGCAAATAGACTTATTTGCAACAAGTTCAACAAACAGACAACAACCTTTTTGTCACTGCTATCAGATCCCTTAGCCTGGGCAACAGACGCTCTCAGCATCCTGTGGGAAGGATTAAACACGTTTCCCCTACCCAGTGCTGCTACCAAAAGTCATCAGGAAAATCAAACAAACGAAGGGGTTACAACTGATTTAGGTTGCACCTTATTGGCCAATGAGACATTGGTTTCCAAAACTTATGGCAGAGTTAATACAACCAGTACTACAACTAACAGATTGGTAGAATCTCCGACTTCACGTATGGACCGTTACAAGACCTGTTTAAAGCACAGAGGATATTCTGTGAGAGCAGCGAAAGCAGTCACCTTAGCCTTGAAACGATTTGAGGCATGCGCCAGAAAGAAAGGATTCTCAGCGATGAAGGCGACACAACCTCAGATAGCAAATTATCTATGCCATCTACATCATTCCAGAGGTCTGAAAGGCTCTACATTATCTACATACCTGGCAGCTCTTAGCTCAGTCGTCACCATGGGAACAGGGACCAAGCTGACTAAGGTACCAGAGTTACTTGCATAACTACACTCTTTCAAGTTGGAAGATTTAGAGCTCCAGCATGGGATCTAAATGTCGTACTCCAACATCTCACAAGTGATGCGTTTGAGCCGCTCGATCATTCCTCAGTTCAACTGAGACACCTACAGAATTATCCCGCAACACTACCTCAGTGTGGATCAGAGCTGTTGTACTGAGATTCTGCTAAGCAGCAGGAACCTCCACGAGCCTCCAACCCACATGAAGTCAGAGCCTTGGCCTCTACAGTAGTGCTACGTGGGAATTGCTCGCTGTCAACTTTAATGGAGGGCTGCTTTTGGAAGTCAAACACGGTCTTTTCCAACCATTATCTACAAGACAGCCACGGAGGAGGTCTCTGGCATTCATCAGTTTGGGCCCCTTGTCGTTGCACAGCAACTAACAGTTCCCTGAAGGCCCTGAGTTCATCACATGACTTGTGGAAGCCAGACGCTCTGCAGAGTATAATGGTGGAAAGTCTGTGGAAAGTGCATGTGTTGAACAGACTAGCATGAGTGATTATGACCTTGTGCTCATAATGAAGATACATGTACATGTCGCAACTAGTCTCGATTACAATATCTTGACATTAAGTTGCATCAGACTAGCAGGACGCTAGTTACTTTTTGTCATCACGTGCCAGTCACGTCTGCAGAAGACAAGTTCGACTGGATGTGATCCCCCCATGAATCTACAATGAATAATAGAAGAACAGGACCAAATTATCGCCGTTACAAGTTCCTGAAGGGGGGGGGAAGAGGAGGAGGAGGAGGAGGGGACATTTTGGACATAATATTAGCTGACAGCCGGCTGAATCTAGCGTGGCCTGACCCACCGCCGTTTCCTTCGGATTCTGTAAGCAGTTTAGCATGAGTCAGGCTAAGGAAAAATGTGTAATTTTCTGAATAAAATTGATATTTTATGCTTATCCTGATTCACGAAGGAAGTCCTCCTAGCCACCCCTCTCAGGCACGCTGAATTCCTATATTCTTATTTTGGATGATTAATAGGAGACAGTGATAATCATGGCCAATCAGCTGACCATGTGCACGGGAAAGGGAGGCTACTCGTGGGTGAGTGTATTTTTACGTCTGCTTCTTATAGACGAGAACTTCAAGGGATTTCAGGTATTCCACTACCTTCACAAGGGAAGAGGAGATAAACAATTAAGCATGAGTCAGGATAAGTATAAAATATCAATTTTATTCAGAAAATTTCATTTCCCCACATGAGAAGCATGTGTGAAGCCCATTTCTCACGTCACCTGCTCTGTGTGTGTGTGTGCAAGATTACAATGTTCAATATTTGTGTGTTTGAATGCTGGCAATGTTTGATTCTTTGTGTGTGGAGGCTGGCGATGGAAGGATGATGACATGAAGCCAGAAGACATGCAACACATCATCAGCATCCACAATGCTAACAATGACCAAGCCTGGGAGGAAGTACTCAAGTGGGAAGCCTTGCATGCCAGGTCAGTATCCAGTCATTCATTCTACACAACTCATACATCATACACCTTTACATGTCAAGGTTGTTGGAATGTTTTCTGAAAGCATTTCCATAGATTCTGATAATGGGGACAGGCTTCTGTATTAGCGTGTTAAAAGATGAAGTAGACCTCATGGAGCTGTTTAAATGTTACTGTATATTCAGAAGATAAGCGTAGATTGCTGGGAACGTACCTTTTAACTAAGATCCACCCCAAGAGATTAGCCTAGGTTGCTGGTTACCTAATGTATCCAAGGATATCCCCAGGAGATTTGAACATGTTGTAACCAAGAATCATGCTTGGAGATCACCATTGGTTGCAGGGAACCTATTTTAAACCCAGATCCTCACTAGGATAAGACAACTGTAATAAACATAAGGATGGGAACAAATAATATGTGTGGGGAACTTTTACTGTTACAGCTGTAACCAAGAGTTGTTTCCCTTGCATTGCAAACTTGTTATCAATGTTCAGAAATTTTGTTTTAGGATTCAGTGAGTTCATGTTTTGGTTTTTTGGGGGTTTTTTTTCAGGCAATGTGACTGTCCCAAGTTGAAAAGGTTTGGTGGGAAAGCAAAAGAGTTTTCCCCAAGAGCAAGGATTCGAGGTTGGTTCGGGTGAGTTGTTAAAATCGATTGTCATCGAGTTTGTGTGTTAAACATTGGATCTTAGAATTCTTCAATGATTGCTTGCAATATACATGCCTCAGGATTTTTAAACTCAACTGAACTCAACAGTTTTCTGTTTGATTGACCATCTTTGGGGTTGAAATACTGACTCCAATTTTTTTGCATATATTTTTGCCTTGAAACTTTTGATCATGTTCTGCTTAAAGAAATGTTCGACAAGTAAAAGTGTTAATTCACTCATGTGTGAACAGACTGACACTTGAATCGGAAGAATATATTCAGTATTTATGAAGCTCCTTGAGCAATTGTGATGACTCCTAATGTGTTGCTTAATCACAACCAGAGTAGGAACTGGAGGCAGAGTAATGCCACATGGGAATCAGGTGGTTTCTAGTGCTGTCAGATGCTACACTGTACAGATAATGTGCAATTATGGGCTTTTTGATAGGTCAGTAGGTACCTCTCTTTTTTTGACAAATTAAAGCAGTCTTGACCGCAGACCCATCAAGAGTAGTTGTCAACGTCATACATAACCTATGATTAAAGGTGGAAGATTTATTGATGTCAACTTCAGTATTTTGAGAAACAACATTTCAGAGTATGTTCTTATTCAGTCATCAGGTCATTTATTTGGTTGAGAACATACTGCTACATGTCAGTGGAATATTTTGGCTTTGGCGTGTAGACAGAATATGATTGGCTTAGGTGTGGTGAATAACTCCTCAGGTAAAAGTCATGCTGTCAGGTGCTGCAGTGTGCAAACATATATCATATCACATTACATGCATGCTATACACTCAGCATGCGCTGCAATGAATGGGATTATCAAATACCATTTGAACAATTGCTTCCAGCCTCTCAAGTAATAGGGATGTCTTTATGGTGATTACAAAGCTTCAGAGGTAAAGCCAATTTCAGGCATTACCATTTGCCAACGTCTGCCTTTAACTGCAGAGTGGGAAACACATGACACATTACCAGTCACTGCACATAATGCAAATCAGCATGTGTATTTATTTTGTGAGAATCATTTACTGTGTTTTCATGTTATTTCAATTCCCATAATGTGTTCTAGGGAGCAGTTACGTTAGATAGAGAGTGAGAGCAGTTTCCTTTTGACTACACGTAAACTAATGTGTGAAATGAAGTTGGCACCTTCTCAATAATGTAGGGATGGATGGCATGCTGTTTGAAAAACTTTTGATCTGTGAATGAATATTTCATTTTGGATGCTAAAAGAAAAACAATTCCACTCTTTTCTCTGAGGATAGTGTTAAACACATTCAAACCATTTGGAGACAGATACTTACTATTTGTAGAGACCACACCAATGTTTCATGCAATGTTTTCAAACTTTTATGGATAACAACTGTGTTATTGTTCGTAAGATCTTTTTATGTGCACATAGGTCGGTTGGGCAGCCTAGTGGTTAAAGGGTGACCTCCCATATGTTAGCTGTCCCATTTGTCAGACTAGTTAACAAAAAGTTATGGTTTGTTGCATTTGGGTACACTGCAGTCTTACCATAATACAAAGTATTAAGTAATTGACTGATCCAGTCACAATCACACCTGATTAATTTGTCTTATGATTGGTCTGTCTGACAAATGGGGTGTCTAACTTTTGGGAATAAACCTGTTATAGCATCCACTTGTCATGCTGAACACCAGGGTTGAATTTCCCCTATGGTTAGAATGTGTTAAGCCCATTTCAGGTGTCCCCTGTTGGATATTACTGGAATATTTCTAAAAGGGACATAAAACAGTCACTTGTGTGAGCATAGCCTATTTACTGTGAGTATACAAAGTAATCTTTTGAACTACATAGTAATTCTTCAACAGTGAGGGTTCAGCAGTGAAGAGAGAAGGGAGGTAAGTTCAGTGTAAGTAGAGTGATGGGACTGGGTGTGATAATCGGGGTAACAATGCAACACTCCTGGCAGATTCAACACCATCAGATGAGGGAATATCCAGTGCACTGGCTCTCTGATCTCTGTGGATTGCAGGGATTCACCTAGGCCTATTTTGAGTTTGGTCTTCAGACACAATGCTGCAGCAAATGTCAGTAAGAAAATAAAAATTGAGATGAAATGTTTCCAGATTCTTGTCTTATTCAGAGTTCCAGATAAACTCCCATTTGTGTATTTTACACAATAAAATCACATTTACTCAATTCTTTACAAATAAGTGAGTACAAAAAATACGTGAGAATCTCTTAAAACACAATAGGTCTATAATACCTAGCATACTTTACTTTCTAAATTGGCTTGCAAATGATAATTTGTCGTGGCACCCAAACTCTTAAACAGCGTTAGCAAATGTCAAGTGATGTCTACGTATATACATATACTATTATAGCCGTAGCCTCTGTTGAAGATCACTGTAATAGTCACGTGGCTTCCATGTTAAGTGTTTATGCATGGCTGCCAACTATTTGGCAATATAAGAATTGCTAAAAACTTATGTCTCTTGAGTAGCATTTATATTTATGTTTTATCAGTGTTAATTGCCCAATAAGGATAAGAAACTGTGGGTGAAAACACTTAAGTCAAGTCTTTAAACTAGTGAGAGAACACAAAATGCTAGTTACTCCTCAAAACATGCAATTACTTACACATAAACAGGCATAGGAGTAAATACCCAATTGTTAGAAAAATTATCTTTTAAAATTAAATGTTAGGTTTTGTTGAGGTGATTTGAGTTTCATTGAAAACATGATGAATCTACTGAAAGAAGTTCTGACAGTATTATCTTAGATAAGCTTCTGGTATGCATATCTTGTTAAGCTTTAGCCGATGAACAATGTATTTTTGGAGTTTGGAGTGAAAGCATTCGTTATTGATAAGAATGCACATTTTGTTATAGGAAACATTCAAAAAGCAGCCCCTACCCCACCACCACCCCCATTTAATTATGTCTTTGGAAACTATGGTAGATTTTGAGGACATACTTACGTAAATGATACATGTTCTGTTACTCACATAGCAACTATCAATAGAGATATGTCACAAAGTGGAGATCAATAACTGCTTCTGCTTTCAACACATGAAGGTTGCGGATCTTGCTCTGAATAGTTCGTTCCCAAGTTCAATATTTTCTATGAAAACTTGACTAACTAAGCGCTTGTTTTGTGTTTGTGAACTGAAAAATGTAAATATAAAGTTACACAGAGGAAACAGACAACTGTTTCCTGCTTGACGGCAAATCACATTGTCACGGTTTGTCTGCCATTGTTTTTTGTTGGGATGTTATATCTTTTGTTCTTTTCATTCTTATTTCTGTCAGATTTGTCATTCTTTAAAAGACTAAGTAGTGCTTTCTTTTTCAACAAATGGACACAATTATCAGTCCGTCTCAACAACTTACTTACCATGGGAAGTGGAGGCATAGTGTCACTTATAGCTGCCATTATTAATTTGGCAGATTGAATTTATCACAAGTGATTCACAAATGATAATTATTTCACACTACACACCTTTGGAAATGCTGACTAGAATCAGCTAATCCCCTAACCCATACTTGCCCTACGAGGCGACTAACTGGGGCGGGTGGTCAGGCTCGCTGACTTGGGTGACACATGTCATCCTGTTCCAGTTGTGTTGATCATTGCTCATGCTAGTGATCGCTGGATTTACAAACCACCACCTTAAAACTAGAATATTGCTGACTTGAACTTGATCACTCACTATTCCCATTACAAGTAATTGTTTGTCAGTATAACCCATGACTCTGCAACACTGTATGACATGATTATTGTTTAAGAAAACAGGTCACTTAATATCTTCTAAAAACACCCTTAGTTGTTCATCAGGTGTTCACAAAACGTTGAAGTTTAATTAACTGAAACTAACTTATTGAGGCCTTCATTGTCATGGTGTACTAGTTCTTTCCCTTCTTTCTGTGGTGATATATATAAGTCTCACATCACAGATGCTGGCCTGTCCCACACCTTGGCCATGCTACTGCAGAGTTGACCTGTTTCATCATAAATATACTCCCCATCAAAAAGTTAAAACTCACTCAAAACACTAACTATATGTTATGTATATATATGTTTACATTGAAGATTGATTTCTCTCTTGGGGGAACCAACTGCAAACCTTATGCAGATGAATTGCACAAGGATCATGCAGCAAATTGTTTAAAAGGATGTGCAAATATGCAAGCAGCTGCATCAAAGTGTAAAGTTTTATTCATAATTGGCCACTAATTTTTATGATTTATTGATATCATGACAATAATCTTTTCACTGTAAAGAATTTGTTTTGCAATGCCTCAGTTCATATGTAAACAGTACCTATAAACGGTGTGGACTATTTTGTGCAGAATTTTGCGGAGAACAGTCACTTGAAGTAAGTGGCTGTATTTAGACTGGTGAGTCTAAACTTTTGATGTGAAGCATATTTCATGGTGTGTAATGGCCTGACCTGCACCTGACTTATTTTGACTTCTCTGTTATGTCAGATAAGTATATTAGTTAATGTTGGTGATATATAACCCCTGTGTGGCCTCTATAATTGGGACTGTGGAGACATAATAAGTTTTGCATTTTGGGGGCATTGAGGCTCGATCAATATTAAAATATGGTCCAGAGTTTGCAGAAGGTTAATTACTTTGAAAATGTTGCCATCACAGTCAATAACCTGAGATAAGGATGTCATACTGAAAGCTGCAGACTAGTGGATGCTTGGTTCTACCTAAGTCTCATGAAATAAACCGTACACTAAATAGATTTCTTATGTTCATTAATATTGTTGACATCAGAGAATATTCATCCATTGACTTCTTTCTGGCCCTGAGGTATTCTTCCGCACCTGTCAAGAAAAGGTCAAAGTAAATCATTTCAGAACTCTGATTTGTGGTTTATTTTCACAGAAAGAAATACTGCATTTTACATGGGTAAGGTGTGGCATAAATTATGAACGGTCCCATACTGTGGCACTTTGACCTTGGATGACGGAGTCCATACTTTAAATGTATTTCAATGGCTCAAGGTAAAGGTCAGCATTCAGTTTCTTATGACCCATTCTGTTTCATCAATTTCTGAGGCAAAACGGTTGTAATAGAAGTAACTGTTAATATAGTTGTACTATTCACTGTTAAAAAGGTGTCCTTGCACTTCCCTTTCTGTCCTGATTTGTTTGATCCTGTAATTCATATATGATACAAAACAAAACTCTTCATAATTGTGCTGCCCATGTATGTCCTAATTCATCATTTGCTGGTATGACAGGTAGCCTGATATGTCAGTAGAGTCTGCCTGCTGTGGTTTAACTTGCTCCCTCGTTTCCTCACTCACTCACTGCAATGGAGGAAATCAAACAATAGCCTTGCTACGAACAACAACAGTCCATTTGGGATAAATTAGAACAAAATCAATAGTTTGCCATCAAATATTACTACAATAAGGGATGCAGTAAATAGAATATTCATAGTGTCTTGCAAAATGCCATGTTGATCCCATCTCGTGAAGGAGCAAATTTGAATATTTTCTCATTCACTGAATGAGGATAACATGGCAAGAGCGTATGAATATCTTCTGACAGGATAACATCAGGGCATTTATGTGAAGCCTTATCTCATGGCATTACCATGCATATCTTCTGTTTTACATAGTTCATGGGGAATGCATTCCTTGCAATCAATGTTGCCAATTTCAGAAAGTTATAGGACCAATTTAGTGCTTAGGACATTGTTAAGAGTCCATAGTGAATTTTTGTGGCCAATTTACTAAACATACATTTAGCCATGAACATACATAAACAACAAGAATGTTTTCACATTCATTTGCTGAAGTTTCAGTTCCTGTGTCAACTGAAGTCTCAGATTCATGGGGAGAGGGGTGTTGGTTCATTTCTTTGTTACCTGTGTCCCTCGATTTCCCTGAATTCAATGTCAGCTGATTATCAAACAGCCATCATTTCTAGGCAAGTCTTCAGTCGTGTTCCCACTCCATCACTTCTGACTGGTCCTTTCCACAGCCCAGAACTTAGTGCCCACATATTCATCACTCTGCTTGACTTAACTGCAGTATTCAGACACTTTCATTGATGTTAAAGATCAAGCTAATCTGTGTTTTGCTGTATAAAGAGCTACAGATCACTTATAGCATCAACAGCTTTCTTTTGGTATTCAGTATGTTTGTAGAGGTTTTGAAAGGTATTAAGAAGTGATACACATAAAGACGAGAAGTTATGGGTGTCAGCTTTGTTCTTTTGAGGAACATAAGGTTTCTCAGTAATCAGGTGAAAATGATGAAGGACTAAGAACATACTGCGAAATGTCATGTCACTCTAAATATAGAAGTTGACATGGATAAATTCTTTCTTTAAGTACAATTGTACTCCCTTCAGTCAGGTCTATAAAGTTTATGAAAATGGATGAAAGTTACCATATATATTTGGTCTTATGGATACCTCAAGCACGTCACATATTTAAACAGCAAAATGTCAAGGTTACAGTAGCCATACCTCTGCATTATTCACATGTGATCATGGTGCTGCATTTGATCTGTCAACAGAGATCTGCAACAAGACAGACAGGTATGCCGTCTGAAAAATCTATGTATAGTTAAGCATATAGACTCTGGAACTGAGTATATCATCTTGCCAAGCTGCATCTCAGCCTTTGGAACTTTTTTCTACTGTGTGTTTTTACAAAGAAAATGATTGAACTCATCAAAGTATTCAAGATTGACCATCATCTGAGAAATGACAAGTTGATGTTGGTCTCAATCAGTTCTATGTGAAGTATCATATGAGAAGTTGATGGTTGCACGTATGAACATTGCGAAGAAGGAAATGTGTACGGGGAAACTGACAGCACTCATTACATGAAATGATAAACAGTTGATAACAAACAGTGAATGAAATAGTTTGTTGAAACTTGTTTGAAGTTTCAGGTTTAGATAGCTAGGGTTAATTCCAAAGCTAAGAAGTTAATTCCAAACAAGTAATTGTAGTGTCCTGAATTACACTGGCCTCTCATGTTTTGTTCCTAATCATGATGTGTGGACCTGTTATTAGTCACGTAAGGCTTTCAAAAGGAAAAGTAGCAGGTAACTGTTCCAAATAACTGGGTGTGTTTTTGCATTATTGTCTGCCTCACTGTCTAATGAATGGAGTGGGTGAGAGTATGTGGTTGGATAAGTGTGATGGTGGCTACTAAGGAAGAGGTTAAGACAGATGCTTGATTTGTAAGTTTTCATTGAAGTCACTAAGGACAAGCCTTTCCCCATTTTCTGATGAATGAGCTGTAATTCATCCAATAATCGCTATAGCCTGGTGTAAATAAGAGAATTTCGTTGCAGCCATATCAAATCCCACTGGAGGAAATTAAAAATTAATGCAAGTAGTTGGTGGCCCCACTCCTCTCCTTCACTTATCATCAGAGCCAGTTCTATCATTCATGTCCGCGTCAGCTAATCCTGTGAGCTAGAAGAGAAAGAGCTTGTAATTGATTCAAATAGCTGTGACAGTTTAGTGTCGTGGTCCCAATAGAGTATCCCGTGGCTGCAGAAGCCGATAAGAACCTACATTCACACCTTCTGTGCAAGTTAAACCAACAATGCTACAGATTTTTTTCCACTGATTACCCCTGGGGGCTGATCAGCAACCTTCTGAATCCAGCTAATATGGTTTGGTGGAAGAATTTAGTGTCAGTATAAAGCTATTGTGCAACAGGAGCTCTCTGTGAAGCAAATGCAGCCTTTAGCATTGCGCCTCTCTCACCTACAGGGATTCCACTTTATGAGATCTGTCACTTCTCGTTTGCTGACAAATTTTATGGTCAAATCTTATTAAATGCAAACTTTATGTCAGAATGATAGTGTTTAAATGTCAAGCCGTGATTGTAATTTTATCATGTTAGGATTTCAAGTGGCACTGCATGTATGTTGCTCCAATCGATGAATAAGATGGAAGTAGGTTTCTGTGACCTCATGGGAATATATTCTAATCTATTAGCACCGACAACAGTGTGAAATGCCCACTCAATTTACACTCCAAAAACTTAAAATGCTGTTTCTAAATATTGGTCTTTTCTTCTGCATGAGTAATGAAAGTTGGATTGTAGTAGAGATGTGGTACGTTCATCCCAAATAGCAAAGTATGACCTTGACTGAAGTCTAACCTTTGACCTTCATACTGCCATGTAACTATAAAACTTTTGATGACTATCCTATTTTATAATAGATCCTTTAGAACTATTGGCAGAACATTTGTTTGTATTTTGTCACAAAAAAAAACAATACATTGATTTGGTTTTGAACTGCTTCAGAAGACGATCTGTGTTTGCATCATGAAACAGCAGATAGTTATAAAACCGTGATGTTACAATAAAAGCTTATTTCTATATATTCAGATGTGGAGGGTTTGATATATTAGTTTTGGCATTACATACAAACCATTTGCAACATCTACTGTCTTGTAAAGAAGTGATTTCCATTTTTATGCACATTTACAATGGATGCAACCTTTTGGTTGAAAATTGTATTGTTTTCCCTACTGAGAGCTCTTCTAGTTAAGGATTTTCATTAAAATAACATCGATAGCATTTTCATACAAATAACATCAATAGCATTGATATCAGTACATTAACGATGGATGATGATGATAGATCAGAACTGTATACCATACTTTCCCCATGAGAATCTAGATTTCTTGTACAGGGTAGCCTCAAACAGATAGCATTTCAACAGCTTCTGAGGCGTTCATTAAATAAAGTAGCATCATACAAAGGATATATGGTACTTTTCATTTAAAGAAAAGATATTAAGATTTACATCTGCACAAGCAGGCTCATTCCCCACTACTCTTACGCCTTACACTGCCAGGCTCATTCCCAGTACACCTACACCACCACGCTCATTCCAAGTACACTAATGTCTCTTAAGTCCAACACCACTAGAGTTATTCCCAGTACTCCTTCATTCCCATTTCACCAGGCTCATTTCCTGTACATCTACACCACCAGGCTCATTCCCTGTACACCTACACCACCAGGCTCGTTCCCAGTACACCTACACCACCACGCTCATTCCAAGTACACTAATGTCTCTTAAGTCCAACACCGCTAGAGTTATTCCCAGTACTCCTTCATTCCCATTTCACCACGCTCATTCCCTGTACACCTACACCACCAGGCTCGTTCCCAGTACACCTACACCACCACGCTCATTCCCTGTACACCTACACCACCAGGCTCGTTCCCAGTACACCTACACCACCACGCTCATTCCCTGTACACCTACACCACAAGGCTCATTCCCAGTACACCTACACCTCCAGGCTCATTCCCAATACACCTACACCTCCAGACTCATTCCCTGTACACCTAATTCACCAGGTTCATTCCCTTTACACCTACACCACCAGGATTGTTCCCAGTACACCTATGCCACCATGATCATTCCGATTCATAGATCGATGTTATCATCTGGCTTCATGTAAGTTGTCTACAACATGTGTAGCAATGGAACAGATGACAAGTAACAGTGACATTTGCAAGGTTCAGCCACTTCCAGTTAGAGGTGGAGTCTGCTATTGGAATGTGTATAATTTCTGATTAGTTAATAAGACACAATTGAAATACAAAATGGAATGTTATGTGCAGAAGTAATTTTGTTGAGCATTTTGTCATGATTTCTCCAACCATTTTCACCTGCAGTGGGCATTTTGTCAATTCCAAGAAATAATATGCCATATCACTTGCCATGAAATGACTTTGAGAGTTCAAATGTTGCCAGAATGCAACAGGATATGATGAAATTACAAGACATAACTTTGGAGGGTTATTTGTCAAGTTCTTTTACTGAAACTATGTAATGAACACTTCTTGTTAACTAGTCAAGACAATGAGTATTTCAGTCTCAAACTTTTAACTTGTTAAATTTTTAACTGTAAATCTAGCATGGCAGACCTTTGTACATATGTGTAATTATCCATTACAAGAGAGCAACAGTTTCAGAGAGTTCTCAATTAAGAGCTAGTGTCAAACTTGAAATAAAAGGTATCTGCTCTAAACTACATGAAGTCTCAATATGCAGTAGGTTTATGCCCTTGTCACTACATTTACATCTGTTACAGTCATTATACAGTTAATGTATTGGTTAATTGCCTCACCCCTATCAGTTTGTTCAGCAAGAACACACAAACATGAAATGTAAATTTACAATCCTGAAAGCTTTCCAGTTCCATGGGACATGACTCAAATTCTTGTTTTACTATTACGTGGCCAACAGGAGGCATGGTAGTACATATTGTGCTTTCCAAACAACTAACAGGAACAGTTATCACCACTTTCAAAATAGTTCACGTTATTCACCAAATTTTACATAAAATTCATATATAAGTTATTGTCTTTCTAACCTTGACATACTGAGTGCATTTCATTAAATGGTATTTTATTTTTAAAATGAAATTTGAAAGTGCAGACCCTACTCTCATTTTGAATGTGGACGAATGATGGTATGAGCTGATTTTGTGGATGTTTTATTCACCTAATTGAATTGTTTCTAATTGTCAGATCGAACTGGAATTTTGTTTGTGGATAGGTGTTGGTGAAAGGAAACCAAAATGTAAATCACACCAGATTATTTACGTTTTAAGCATGCAACTTAACTGATATTCCACTCTTGGACCAACAGATGTATTTTCTCTTTATAGTAACTTGTATTGGCTGTTGGTGAATTTCGTAGACAAAACATGTACATATTCCAATAGATTGGTAGACGTTTGTAGAAGAAATAAAAGGAATACAGTTGATATTAGCATTTTTTAATAAGATTTGTATCTGTTTGATGCTGTGATTCAGCAATTTGTTTCGCTGGTTGACAAAAACGTGGACATTCAAGTGGAGCTGTATTTATCTTTTATGTGAAAATTTATAGAAAACCATATAGGAAAATGACAATTTGAGAGAAAAACAAACTTCTGTCTATTGGTTTGAATATTTGTTTATTTAACCATGGAAACGTTTTAGGGTATCCAACATCTATCTGAAAATTCCATTTGGAAAAACAATGAAATTGACACATTCAGATCAGCGCAAGTACTATATCGAGGAAGTAGCAATAACTGGTCGCTAGCCAGTAGACACCTTGAAAACAGGTTTTCACTTACCTACTTGTATGACACATGAATATATATTTGCCAGCATTATTTCAGGACTTCACTCAAATGTCTGAACTATTCTCAAACATGAGTCTTGATTAGTACCTTCAGTTGTAATTAATTAGCCTGTTTGTTCGTGGTCTGGTGTACAATAGTAGATAATTAGTGTTGACTTCAAAGAAAAGCAAACAATACTACTTCTGTATGTCATCAGGTACAGACACTACCTGCAGCACAACTATTTATTATCTATTGAGCTGTCCAGGTAGAAGTGTGGATCAATGCCAAGTGTTGTGTCTCAGTATTAGCTGTATCTGTCTCTTCTAATTGCAATAATAATTTGGTCTGGGCTAGACTAGTTAATTATCCAGTTCAGTCTAACAAGAATTATCTGTTAATAAGAATATTATGTAGATTGTCTGCTTGTATATAATCTGATTTCTCAGTCCTTAGGAAGGACACAATGTTAACCTTTTGAGGCAATGCAGATATTTCAAGAAACACTTTCAGCTGATAATTGACAACATTTTCCATGCAATACTCATTTTTTATGTGATAGGGTTGTTGACTCTTGATCATGTGTCAGGTAAACGTCACATTGATAATTGCTAGGAAATATTGCTTACCGATACAGTATGCTGACTGAAATAAGAATCTAGGAAACAAGAGAGTGAGGTGCCCTGGTTTTAACTTCATGTTCGGATGCCTTGAATCAAGTGAAACTGTAATTCATCTGTAGCGTCAGAGTTGATGAGGCATGGATATTAAGAGCTAAATGTGACAATATTATATTTTTATTCAGTGAGAATTTCACTAAGATTTCATTACAGCACTGAAATTTCAGGTTCAAATTGTTTTTAATGTAGGGGCGTTTTGCATTAGGTCATATCGAAGTGTATGTAGATGAAATTATTGAAATGTAAGTAAAAAGTCTTTTACAATGTTTCTAGTTTTACAAAGCCTAAATAAACATGGGTTCTCTTGAGTAAGGATTTGTGCTAGTATGAAGTTTCATGAGTGTTCCCTTCTGAGATCATTGAGGAAGTCAGACAACTCTTTGTGGTATTGCTACTTATGCTTTGACATCACAGGAACACAAGATCTTCATCAGACATTGATTCCAATCCTTCACAGCCAAATATTTTGTAATTTAGAAAACTGTAACATGAAACATTTGAGTCAAAGACAATATTATTGAAGCAGAAGGTGTGAACTGAATCAGTCAGGACACATTTGCTGATCAAAGCTCTTGCAGCACTTACGACAGTCCCCCTGTGGGTAATCACGAAAGCCATATCCCTGGCTGAGATATGATCTGACCTCACACAAGCTGTGGGAGCAAGGATAGAGTGATACAGTTATTTACACAATATGGCAGGAGTTGCCAGACAGGGGTGTCATTATTACTTTTATGATTATGCACCTCGCAGGACAAGTGCACAGTTATATTATTTTCAATTTATAGGAGAACTAGCAAGTGGTGTCATTATTACTTTTATGATTTTGCACCTCTCAGAACAAGTTCCACAATTATATTATTTTAAAATTATAGAACTAGCAGAACATCATCTTCCCACTATTCTGGGCGCACTTAGCACATCATGATTGTGAAATGCTGTGCTCTTTTGATGCATATATTATCATCCTTATGTCTGTGACACACTTACTGGATAATAAAACCCCTCACACTGCTCAGTGACACAGGCTTGTACATGTTGTGAAGTTACTTAAGAGTAAAGTGTCATGGAACATCAAGCAAGTAATTGATGATACAGCACATTAACATAAGAAGTAATATGAGAAACAACGGTGTAGAGTACTATGGTCCAATATGGCTTTGCAAATCCTGATTGAGCATAAATCTAACACAGCTGGGATGACATGTCAAGTCAGCAAGCCTGAAAACTTTATTCCATGAGTAGTTTGCATGAGTTATTGAAGACCAATACCAACCTGGAACTTCACTGGTTTTATGTCCATGACCTTGTGTTAGTGCAGCTATAGCCTTGGGTATATGTCCTAAGTGATCAAGACTTCATCATTGTCAGAAATTGCTCGCAGTGAGCTTTCAAATGTACATTCTCAACCCTGTGAAGATCCCAATTAGCCTTGTCTTCATCAAAGAATGCCTGACATAAGAGGCACAAGGGGATCAGGGGTCCTCACTTGGTCGCACATGCCATCATAACGCAACTGCTCCGTCGCTCCTTTCACGAAGCAACCTAAACTAAGGTTAACCTCAACTCCCATTCTTTATCATTGCACTAAGGTTACCTTAGTGACTTAAGATTACCTTAGCATTTTGTGAAAAGGGTCCAAGATCTATGTTTATGATGTCAGTTACTGGATTGTCTGGTCCAGGTTTGATTATGTACAGTCCACCTACATATAGGAGGAATATACATAACACATATATGAACAGGGATGTGAAGGGTAATCCCTTTACATGAGTGGGCAGTGAAGGATCTAGATTTTACTTCAACACTATTATTTTTGTCTGGTGTAATGAACCTGTTGTCAACTCTGCAACCACTTCGTCAGATGTGTTGAAACACAGACAGGCAGGGAAAATGTTGCCTCATCGAATACTATTGGGTCTCATATTCACAGTTGAAAGATGAATTATTATTGTCTGATCTTGAGATCACAGAAGGGAGCATGCTGTGGATGATATCACCGCTCTTCCATTGTTGGAAGAAGAATAGCTCCCAGGAGTAGGAATGAGTTCTTCCAGCTGAATTATATCTCGGGATCTGTAACATGCAGGGGTTATTTTGTGATACATATCAACAGATACATATCAGCCGTTTGCATCTTCATTCGTGTTTCTACTCTGATAATGGTAGAACGATAAGAGTATCTGCTTGCACTAAATTCCATACAATGTGAAATCTCAAAGCCCAACACTTTACACAACTGTATACAAATATATTCAGGGAAGAATGGTCTTCAGCTGACACTTGTGAGTGTCAAGGGAATTGAAGAGTTTCAGGTTGAGGGCAGATGGGTCCAGAGAACCACAGCCATTGAATATTTGACAAATGATTTCAGGGTTCAAATGGCCACCTGTACGTTTTGTTTATTGCCCAGTTAGAGACGTATTAAGCTGGTGTGAATATTGTGTAGGTATCTGTATGTTTCTATATCTTAAATCCTACTGTGTTTATATTTGACGTTTATAGATTTGCCACTGTTCCTTCATGGAATGCTATGCAAGTGAGTGTGTGAGTTTAGTTTTACGCCACACTCAGCTTTACTTAGCTTTACTCCAGGTCTGGACCAGACAATCTAGTGATCAACAGCATGAACATCAATTTGTGCAATTTGAAACCGATGCCGTGTCAACAAGCCTGACCACCCAATCCTGTTAGTCACCTCTTACAACAAGCATAGTCACCTTTTATAGAAAGCATCGGCTGCTAAAGGCCTATCCTACCCCGGGTCTTCACCTTCACATGTATTGAATCTATGCAATAAATATCTTATCTTTATCAGTCCCAGGCTTGTTTGTCTCCACTACAAACACTTCAGGCCTAGATTTTCTAACATCTCTTAGCACTAAAATAGTTCGCACTTACAACTGTCAAGGCCCAGATTTTTACCATCATGCGTTATATATACACTGTGGCTGCCAGTTCTACAGGAGGTAGACAGTTTAATGTCATCCATGTGACAGTCATGTCACAGGTAGGGGCAGGTGATCCTGAACATCAGGCTACATGACATGTTTACAGCAGAGTCATTAGTACTGCTGTAAAACCTAGGTGTTGTCTTCTCTGCGGGATTGTGTTCCTGCCTGCTTTACAGTATTGATGATTCTTTCTTTACCAGGTTTATTAATTCAAGATGTATGTATCTTCCAAGCTAAAAATCAATGGAAAGACATCATGAATCAGTCATGAAGCATTCATTTCATTCACTCAGTATTTGATTAAGAGCCCTCAGAGAATAGAATAAGCATGTTGGACTCAATTACAAAATATTTTTCAGGGTTAAATCTATTCATTTATGTCTAAAACTGTGTTTTTATGTCACATAGCAGTGGTGTTAATGTCTTCAAGTTCTATTTAGTTAGAAGTAATTTTTCACTGTGATGAAAAGTTGCATGAAAATCTCATTATGAGGATGGACTTTGTATTGATATGTAGGGTAGCCTGCTGCTAGAGCCTAGGAAGAGTAGCAGGGTTGTTAGACACTCTGGGCACACAACTGTCACAGAGAATCTCTGCCTACTCCTTTACACCACAATTATGTTTGACATCAGTGTGGTCATACAATCAGCTGCCAATGATATCCAGGAGTCATTATCTTCCTTCCTGTTGCTTGCTAGCATCTATCCCAGTCTCTCCGACAGGCAGGCTGTCTGTATGGGATGTTCTGTTCATGGACAGCTCTCGCCTGCCTTTGTCGGAATACACAGCATAGTTGCCCAACATTGAGTGATGGTGTTTGTTTGATTACCATGACTTATGTCTTGATCTACTGTACTTGACATATTGATCAGGGATAGAATCTGACAGTAGCATTGTGCTTTCTGAAGTGTCATTGACTCGTATAAGGTTGTGCCCCTTAGGTGTTTAAGGATCTTGTGGACGAGCTTGCATATGCCAAATTGTACATCTTGATTTATCTTCACTAAGCCTTTACTGTTTAGTTTCAGCAAAGTAAGTTTAGTTTTACGAAACACTCACAGTGTTCACGAATAGCGTCTGACCCTCTGATAAATCTGGCAGATTCACCAGTGGTCAGATAGAAACAACCAACTCGCCAGCCCCAGTGTCTGACTGAATATTTCACAATGTCTTTGTGTGAAGTTGTTATTTGCAGCATGTGACACTTGTTTCCTGCTTATAAATTTTATGTTTGTTATCATATAATGTTAATAATTTCAATGCCAAATATAAGAAATATTAAATCTGAAATGTTTGTTTAACTTTATTCTGTGGGTCCTGTGAATTTTCAGTGGATCAGACAGAAATCTGAAACTTACAGGACCCAATGTCCTGTTACTTTGAAACACCTTCTCAACTCTGCACTCAACAATATTCCAGCTGTTTGGCCACAGTCTGTAAATAATGAAGTCCAGACAAGATAATCCAGTGATTGATGGCATGAGCATCTATCTACATCATTGGGATACAATAAAATCTGTCAATCAAGTCAGAAAGCCTGACCACCTGATTTCATTAGTTATCTTATGACAAGTATGGGTTACTGAAGATCAATTCTAACCTGGATCATCATGGGTTTAGCAAGGTGTAAATGTCCAAGACATCATCACTTGGAACAATCGTCCCCAGATCTGAATTTCTCTTCAGTTACCCAAGCCTTCTCAGCCGCAAACAAAATTTCAGCCAATCAGAGCGGCACGTCTCCATGATGTAATAGTAGGTATAGATATGAGGGTCTATGCAGAATTCATGTACATTTCAGGGGTTAAACTGTTTCGTTTACAGGTTTGTAGAAACCTGAAATCGCAACAGCTGTTGTGAAAACTGAAAGTTCTATGTTCCCACAATCTACTGTTATTTAGTTTTGTCTCCTGTTTTGCCTAGTTTCCAAGTTACAACCCTTGTTTTCATAGACGATTTTGTCAAAATTACTTGGTGTCGCTAGGTTGTAATCCGTGTTAGGTGGTATAAACCTAGACGTTATTTGTCATCATTCACTAGATGCTCAGTTAATGAATTTATAACAGGTTTAATTAGTGGTAGCGCCACTTAGATTATCCGACAAAGGTTCCTATTTGGCATTTATTTTGTCTGGATCAATCAAAAGATATACGATAACACACTCTTTGATTAATTACTTTTATACAGATTTCAATGGGGATTTATCAAAAGGTAGTGTTTATGTATGTAGATTTACAAATCTAAACTGAATACACTGTGTCGTGTATGTGTCTATGTAAAAACAACACCCTTCTTTCAAAGGATTAACCGCCAATACATTGATTGATGGCTCATTATTGGCTAACTAAATAATTTTTTAAAAAGAATGACGCACATTATACAATTAGTTGCCAGGTGTGCGATCTTGGGTGACCAATGAGACAGCAATGTGAAAAACCTGAAATGATACATTTGGTATATTAGATTGTTGAAAGACACATCACTTGGGAAATCTGTAGATGAATTATATATCACTCGTTTTTGTGGATATTGATGGATACATTCCTCGAACAAAGTAAGAGTCTGACATTGCTCCTATAACTTTAATTTGTTTTAATTTTAATATTTGCATTTTGTTTTTGTTAAGTTGTTGTAGCTTTCAACAGAATCATTGTTTTCGTTGTGAAATTGTAATGATACAGATGACATACAGTACGGCGTGCGTGCGAATGATGATTCATATAAGCAAAGTATAAAATGTCTACATATTACATTCCTGTTATACATTCGCAGATTGCTTCTTTTTGTTAAGTTTCAAAATGCGTACATGTATGAATATAAAGTAATAAAGATTATGAGACCAAATATAAAGATGTATATTGACAAGTATGTACATACTGGTGAGTGAACGTTTACAAACCAAGTAAATTTAGCAAGTGTAGAAATTTATCGGGCAGGATTTTAACTTCAACCCCGCTTATGTTATGTTACAAGTTGTGTCATGCAAACTCCTTTTGGTCATGATTCAAATACATATTTAACTACTAGTAGAGAGTAGTTTTGATTTTCTAACTTGATGAAAACAAACCATAATTTCATTAATTCAAATGTATTTTAGTCTGTGACTTCACGATTTTCGAACATGGCGGCACCCTCTCTGAGAATGAATGCTATATAAGTTTGTTTTCACGACTTACAAAATCAAAATTACTTTCTACTGGTAGTAAAATATGTATTTTATTGATGGACAATGAGATTTTGTATGACATTGCTTATAACATAACAATTACTCTCTTGGAAGCGAGGTAGAGGGCAATATGATATTACTTGCAATATTAATGTCACTTCGACCCCCACCTTGTTTCCATGGAAGAAGTCGTTGTGTTACAAGTTGTGTCATGTAAAATCCTTTTGGCCATGATTCATATACACATTTAACTTCTAGTAAAAAGTAGGTTTGATTTTCTAACTTGATGGAAACAAACCATAATCTCAATAATTCTAACGGACTTTAGCCCATGATTTCATGATGTTCAAAAATGGCAGCGCCCTGTCTGAGGAAAAATGCTATTTAAGTTTCCTTACTTCTTCTTACTTACAAAATCAAAATTACTTTTCACTGGTAGTAAAATGTGTATTTCATGGATGGACATTAGAATTTTAAAAGACATTGCATATAACATAACAATTTCACTCTTGGAATCAAGGCGGGGCTTGATATAATACTACTTACGATAATATTGGCAATTCGATCACAACCTCGCATCCGAGGAAGAAAGCGTGATATTCATGCAAAATCCTTTTGGTCAGCAATGTGTAGTAAGCAGTCTCTATTTTATAAACTCGATGAAACATGAACTCCTTTTTCTATCCTGGAAGCGTGGTAGGGGGCGAACCTCTGAAGCCTCTGATTTAGTATATACCACAGGCTTCCACAACGCCCCCTTTCGCACACACAAACAACCAATTTAAGCAAAAACTGCAGGGTCCGTTGGAAATCTGTGCATAGTGACACCATCAACCAACCTCAAGGAGCAATCGACAGCAACACAACAATTTGGCATGTCTTTGGTGACATCGAGACATCAGCGAAATGACGAGCTTTCTACACATTTTCTATACAACTAACTGAAAATCGTTCCTTCTGTGACGTCACTGCAGGGCTCTGGTGACAGAGTTATGTAACCTGTCTGTGGTTTCATTTGTGGGCAAGAGAGAAGCAGACGGCTTTTTATCAACTTTTAAGCACTTGGTATTAATTAACCACAAGTTTGTTTTTTTAAAAGAATGTTGTTCCGTTTATGACTAACCAGAAGTCTTTCATATGTAGTGGTAAAAAGAGTACCAAAAAATTTAGTTTAGTTGTTCCTTAAGACCTTTGGAACTTCTGTATTCCTGAGGCTGTGCCTCAGGAAATACAGAATTTACAAGGGTCTTACAGTCACTGATGTATTATTCTTAACATCGATCTTTTGTAGTTTATCTTTAAACAAAAACATTTGGCACAATGAAACACAAAATTTCTTGGATGGCCATGAAGGGAGATAACTCAGGATGGCTTAGTTTACAATGAAAATGATCAAATTTGAGGTTTTGTTAAACTACTTGTGAAATAGATAAACATTTTATTTTTGGGGATACATTTATTTACACAAACAAATAAGAAATTTTATAACAACAGTTTTTTTACACTGTTTATACTCACAACTGCATGCGGCAACTCAAAAGATTTTGAAGCGATCAGTCGTTTGGAAGCCGCATTCCATCTCTGGTCATTCATACAACCAGTGTGTCACATGACAGAATAGACAAACCCGGCTACATTCGACAAATTTACCTAGAGGGTAATAAAGCTGTATACATACTCATTATCCCCCACAACACATTTTGTAGGGGGGTATTAAAATGGTCTTTTTTAGAACAGATCTTTAATACCCTTCAGTATTTCTTTACCAAACTTTTCACATATGAGATAGGTCTAGTGGTGCACTGGTGCCTTTTGGTAGTTTTGGAATCCTAAATAATATACTTTTCGCATTTCCATGGCAACATGACTTGACAGAAAATCGTGGTAGTATTCTTTTCCAGAGCAGAACTTTTAAACTGATATTGATAACTTTAACTTCTTGTTAGTTTTACTATTATTTATCCCAATTGCATAAACAAACCTCAGGATGTCAACCACTAATTATGTCCAGATTCTGTTTTTTCACAGATCATTTCATATAGCTGGAATATTGCTGGCTGCTGATTTCTGCATTATACAACAAACAAGTCTCCCACCTTAACTGAATATGTCTAGAGCAGACGCTCAACAATCTAACATCTCTTGCAAGGAAAAATATGTGACGCCCCCACACAAGCAAGCATTCATCAATTGCTTCCGTAGCCTTAAGAGGCAAAGTGATTTTGTGTTCAACCCCATTGTTCTTAGTCATTTTAGACTTCTATTGATTTGGAAGACTGGATAAAAATAGTAACACAATGTCGAACATTTTGAACATGGTTAAAGAGAAAGAAACATTAGCTCTCTGAAACTTTGAAGGTGTTCAGTATGATGAATGATAATGAAGCCATGTTTAGGACAGCTGTATTTACATGACTGGTGAACATATATGACACTGACTGAAAGCCACTAGCTGCCTTCATACTTACAGGCTTTCATTTCTTAGCTTGTTGATAGGTCTAGCAGGAGGTATTGATTGTTTACTCTAGGTCAGAAAATAATTTTTTTAGGTTATCATTAATACCCACTTCAGAGGTATACATGCATTCAAAATGTATCTTGAAAATCATGAAACAGAACATGTAATATATAGGCTAAACAGAAAAGATGGATCAGTAATTTTGATGAGCCCTGTAAGCATTACTGTTGAGGACTGCATTGTTTGACAGGACTAATTAAAGACTTGGGTAATATTAGTGTCCCATGCAGCCCCTTCGCTGGGTGGTGTACTCCTAGATACTATTTCCCCAGTAAGCAATGAAATCAATAGGAAACTCGGCGATCATCTAAATTGTTAATTTTCATATGACAAATCAGCTTAGAAAAGAGTAGTGGTGAATTTTCTTCTGTGAAGTTTCTGTCAACGTGGCTTTTGAGGGCCTGTCATTTATTGCTATTGTCAACAAGATGTAAGAAAACATGTTAATTTAGAGGGACGTGCAAAATGTTTCTCCTTCTCTTGGGAAAGGGATATGGAAATAATCGACATACATTACTAAATATATTTTTATATTATGTGATATTTTTCCTGAAAAACTGTTTGTTGAGAAGGTTTTTTGATGAGGGACATGACAACATCAGGACAAACACTCCAGAACAGATACTGAGAAAAGGTCAATGTGATGCACAAGCCCCCCCACACTATTATAAATGACAAGTCCTCAAGAGCAGAGGAGGACAATAGATGTGTCTTCTATAGTCAGAATGGAGACATGTTTCATGATGTTGATCCCATGGGGATCGCCTCCATTCATGGTAGTACCCTCTCAAACCTCTATGAACATACTCATGCACAGCATAGACATTAAATTTGTTTTTGTTGAACCAAAGCAGAGGTTGTTTTAGGAACTCAAGTTATGTGTATGTTCCGTGGGAGAAGACTTTGCTGAGTTTAGCATATGTTCCCTTTTCGTCATCCAAATTCTGGTGGTTATGTCTTGTTCAATAGGAGACATCCACGACATATGCACAAGCTAGACAGAGGGGATAACTACAATATGAATACCGGCTTGATAGGAAGATAACCACAACATGTACACCTGCTTGACAGGGAGATAACCCCAATATGTACTCTTGCCTGATGGAATAACCACTATGCTTGGCCCTGTTCAAAATTGGAATAACGTGAGTGAACTTGCTTAACAGGTGACAGCCACCGCAAGCAATGCAACTGAGAAGATAAGATAAGATAAGAGATCAGATAGTGCTTTATTATCCTGATGGAAATTTCCTTTGCTGTAACGGTCAACATTGAAAACTCATGCAATACAACAAAAACAAATACTCATACATAAGACCACAACAACACCCATACATGTGTCAAATATATTTACCATGTGTAATATAGTTGATTATTTTTTTACTTCTAGGTATGAGTCAACCAATAAGTCAACACAAATAATTTTGTGTTAACAAGAAACCTTCGTTGGAGTGTATAAATCCAACATTTGGAAATCACCTATAAGCCTTAGAATCATAGCCTTTCTATGCTGAGTGATTGATTGGCGTAACTTTCAGCCACTGATAGCATTCACACACAAGGATTCCTGAGATTCATCTCCTATGCAATGTCATTGTCAGAAATAAAGTCACTCCATCGTTTCTGATACAACATGATCAATTTGTGGTGTTGGCATCAAACATCACAACAGTGAGGTGATACAACGTAATGCTGCTTCATTCGACCAGCTACCTTTGACCATTGTCAGGATACACGGGCTAATAACAGTTGATCCTTCGTCCTAATGAGCAACAATATCCTGTACAGACCCATATCATGTGACTGTTTAATGATGTACAAGGTTTCAGAATCCCTTCAAAAATTATGATTAATCACTGAAGCAAGTAATTGATGATCCAGCACATTAACATCATATGAAATAATATGACGAACAACAATGTAAAGTATTATGGTAAAAAATGTCTTTGCAAATCCTGATTGAAGTTCTTCAAAGAGGTCTCTGTATTGATTGTGCCAGTTAATATGAACACCGCTGAGTGAACGCCTTCATCATGGATTAAAGGACTGCTGATCGATGTTGATGGTTTATCTGTGTTTACTGTGTTTAGTGCCATGGCTTATTACTGTTGTATGTAGCTTAACAGACCCTGGGTTTTTTTTGTTCTTCAGATATGAACTCCCATTTGACCGACATGATTGGATTGTTGACCGCTGTGGCAAGGAAGTTCGCTACATTATTGACTATTATGATGGTGGAGCAGTGAATAAGAGCACGTATCAGTTCACACTTTTAGATGTGCGACCAGCGTTTGATTCTCCAGGTGCAGTGTGGGACAGGATGAAAGTAGCCTTTATGAGATGGAGGATGAATTCAAGTGATAAGGAATCGCAGGCAAACTCTAAAGCTGTCTATCACAACAAGGAAGCTGTAAAGAGCACCTCAGATTAGCCACGGCATAAATCTTGACCAGTTTCACTGGCACTGGCTTTAAGTGTCTGGATGTATTGAGGAAACAATAGTGTTACTCCAGGTGCAAGGGAGAATTGTGTAGGGAACTCCTGGTGCTGAAGCCAGTGAGTGGAATGGATGAGGCTGTCAGGTGACTGTGAGGAGAAGTTTCAGTAAGAGCATTGGGGCAGCACCTGGAGTAGGTCAGGACTGCAGGTTAATAAATGAATGACAGTGTTGCTGGAGACTGATTGCAGAAGAAGTCAATCTATTGACATTGCATCTGTCTGTGGTTTGCCATTAACATCTTCTGATTTCACCAAATTTAATTGATTATTTGATGTAATCATCTTGCTTTGTTCAGTTGGTGAAATTGCATGATTCATTGTGTAAATTGTAATTATAGAAAATAAAGTTATGTTTTCCATTTGAATTAAAGTTTGATGTGAGACAAGCAAAGGCATGATACAATACTAATTCTCTTTGAACTGTCAAAGGAACTGATATAGAAGCCTTGTATCTGTGGGGACAAGGTTTCAGAGAGGGCCAAGCAATCCATCACTGGTCACCCTCTATAGGACTCTTCCTTTGGAGTTAGTTGTCAGGAATGAATTTGTTGGGCACTGAATTATCAGGTATGGATAGATTGTTTACATATCACCATCTTAATGCTGAAATACTGCTTTATACAACAACCCAAAAAAATCCCATTGCTCAGGGGGAGATTAATCTTAGCAGGCTGTGACTTGGCTCAACGTATGTCATAGTACCATGATGAAGATGGGTATACTGGAGGTAAAGGGTAATAAGACATTTTCATGAAATGTTACAGCTTTTAACAGCTTTTAAGCTTCAATACCAAATTTAGAGAAAATATTAAGACATTATGATCACACTGCAGCTACACGTGTACAGATATATGACCTTATATGACATGGATTGTCCATTGTGCTCCAGTCAAGATGATTCCAGATTACTTACTGCCATGGTTTAGCTTGATGATTGATGACTGGGTGTTGAATGACAATCTGCTGCCAACCTGGATCTACAAGAACCACCCAAGTCTACTTTTTAAAGCAAGAAACATATTGCCTGTGTTTCCGGTAACCTAATATGTTCAGCATTTTGCAACACTATTTTTAATCACTTGCAAGCAATCATTAAGGACGTTTGTCCATACTTACATAAAGATCAAATGCCTGATATTTTCAAGAACCTACGTCATAAGGCAGGGCTTAGTTGAAGGCAGATGCACCAGCAAACCTATCCTTCAAACATACATCCAAATGCCATCAAACATTTCTAATTTGTGTCTGAATTACCCCTGTAAACATCAGCAGTACATTTAAGTTTGTTTACTGAACTCCATCATTAATTAACATGGAACTTGACACTTTCTTTGGCTTAATTGGACAACAGGGGCTTGCAACCGTGTTCCTGTTGCTCAATACACCACTTTGGCCCTGAATTCACCCAGACGGGTGGTTGAATGGGCCCAGTTCGGTCATGCCAAGCCCTGTGCTACATTTATGTACTACTGGAAAATGTGGAAATTATACAATGTTTAAAGACTTGGCTGATTTTTTTATCTCAGAAATTCAATTTGTCTGTTTTTTGCCTAGTGAGTGAGTGAGTGAGTTGAGTTTTACGCCGCACTCAGCAATATTCCAGCTATATGGCGGCGGTCTGTAAATAATCGAGTCTGGACCAGACAATCCAGTGACCAACAACATGAGCATCGATCTACGCAATTGGGAACCGATGACATGTGTCAACCAAGTCAGCGAGTCTGACCACCCGATCCCGTTAGTCGCCTCTTACGACAAGCTGTGTCGCCTTCTATGGCAAGCATGGGTTGCTGAAGGCCTATTCTACCCCGGGACCTTCACGGGTCTTTTTTGCCTAGAGTTGTGTGAGAGAAGGCGGTGGCTCATGGACCAATCTGGTGGAATTATTAATCATTTAATTCTTCTGCTGGAGTATGTATGGATATGGGTATCCTTGGTGCCGTAAGCTGGAGGCCCGCTTGCTTAAGCATTGTCCTCGTAATACTCAGTGGTGGTTGGGGAGCTCGGATGATGAACCATATTAAACTAACCCTGGCTTATGAAATTCCACCCCAAAAAAATGAACGACTACTTGAAATTGACTCCGATGATACTGACCACAGACAGTCTGCATCGATTGAGTATTGGCAGCATTTCGTTGTGATTGAGACTCCTGACAAGACACAGTTAAAGCTGGACCCCTTTGCTGTATCCAATGGTATTCGAGGTATTGCAGGAGATGTGAAAAACTTTAGACACTTATGTTCAGGTGCGCTGTTAGTTGAATGTGGTAAAAAACAACAATCAATCAACCAGTGTGCTCACTGTGGTGAGAAGACACACACAACAGAAGATTGTGACAGTGATTTTAAAAAAATGCACCAACTGCTGAGGCAACCATTCTTCATTTTTCCATTTGGAAAGAGCAAATGGAGATCAACAAAATCAAATTTACTCAAAATATCTCTTTTACTGAGGCAAAAAAACCTGGAAAAGAGATCTGATCTTCCAGAAAGTTATGTAACAGTAGCAAAAACATCACTGGAGTCTACCTCTAAAATAACAAAATCATCAGCAGGCTGACAAACTACCTTGACGTGGGTAAATGTGGATTCTCCACAGCTTTTGTACCCTGCTATATCATCTCAGACTGAGGAATCTCTTCCCAGTACATCAAAGTCTTCTTCTGATCACATATCATCATCATCTCAATCCCACTCAAAGTCGCAATTGACAGCTGATAGTCAGCAAACTGTTAAGAGTAAACCTAAGCCTAAGACTGATGCTTCAAAACAACAAAGTGGCAGAGCTCCTAAAGGGTCACAGAATAAAATTCAATTGTTCAATAAATATGGGTCTCTTGAAGACATGGACGTTTCTGAAAACGTCCATTCTAGGGCACATAGCTTGTCGCCCTCCAAAAGAGTGCGGGGTAGATCCCAATAAATCAACCCAATAGACAGTTTATTCCAATAATATTGTATTGTGGAACTGCAGAGGACTGAGGACTAATTTACATGAATTAAGTTATTAGTCCAAGATTTTGCACCTTCAGCCATATGTCTCCAAGAGACATATTTAAAACAAACAGATACATTTGACCTTCATCATTTTAATGCATATCATTGTTTTGCACGTCCAGATTATCCATTCTAGTCAGACAAAACGTTGTTCAAAGCCCTGTTTCACTTATTACAAATATGCAGGCTGTTGCAGTGAGAATTACTTTACATGTAGCGCTTACACTATGCTCTCTTTACATTTCGCCGTCTTCAACGTTTTCCAAAACTGATCTTCAAGCTGTATATGACCAACTCCCGAAGCCCTGTATTATAATGGGACATTTAAATGGGCACAACCCACTCTGGGGTAGTGTAACAACAAACGCTAAAGGTAAATTGTTGGAGGACTTTTGTTCTGACAATGATTTATGTATTTATAATGATGGTTCCAGCACATATTTACACCCTGGTACAGGGACCTATTCTTCTGTCGACTTGTCACTCACAAATTCAGAACTACTAAATTAATTTGAATGGTCAGTCCACGATGACCTTTGTGGAAGTGACCGTTTTCCTACTGAACTAAAATCTGTAAATCCATCTGATGTTCCTCCATCATCAAGGCGGAATTTTGAAAAGGCTAACTGGGCTTTATATGAAACACTGTGTGCGGAGAAACGTAAACCTGAATGTTTTATTGACGTTCCTTATGCTGTTAAATGCTTTTCTGATGAATTGAGTTCCATAGCTGATGAGTGTATACCAAATTCCTCTGCAGTTCCACATATTCGAAAACCTTGGTTCAACAATGATTGCAAACAAGCTAGGAAGGCAAGGAAAAAAGCAGAGCATTATTTCCATCGCCATCCTATGGTGCATAATGTGAATTAATTTAAAATTTTAAATGCTAAAGCGTGGCGGTTTAAACAGAACAAACGCCAATCTTGGCAAAATTATGTATCCAAAATGAATTCTCAGACACCCATGTCCAAGGTATGGAACATGGTCCAGAAAATTAAAGGTAAAGGTACTAAATCTAGTGTCCATCTTAAACATGGAGATCAATTACTCACAGATAAATCAGATATTGCGAATAAACTGGGTGAAACCCTCGCTAAACACTCACCCTCTTCTATTTATGTACCTAAACAATACCAAAAACAACAAGAAAAGAAAACTATTAACTTCAGTTCTGATAACGGGAAAGACTATCATGAACTATTTTCTATTCATGAGCTCTATACCACTCTTGATCAAGCCCACGATACTGCTACAGGAGCTGATAACATACATTATCATCTCCTGAAGCACTTACCAGAATCCTGTCTTCGAACTCTGTTGACTATTTTTGACGATAGTAGTACCAATACCTAAACCTGGACGTGATCATACCAATCCGTCGAGTTATCGACCTATTTCACTAACTAGCTGTGTTTGCAAGACCATGGAACGCATGATAAATAATCGACTTGTTTGGTACTTTGAAACTAATAACCTCATAACAGATTTGCAGTGTGGTTTCCGTAAAAATAGAAGTACTGTCGAGCACCTAGTGCAACTGGAATAATTTGTTAAAAACGCACTAATTAATAAACAACACGTTGTGTCTATCTTTTCTGATCTCGAAAAAGCATGTGACACTACATGGAAATATGGCATTTTAAGAGATTTACATCGAGGTCGTTTGCCTGAAATTATAGCCAACTTTTTATTTTTAAATGACAGACAATTCCAGGTCCATGTGGGTTCTACCCACAATCAGGATCAGGGTGTTCTGCAATTCAGTATTTTGTCTCACTCTTTTTAGCATCAAGATCAACAGTTTATCTAAAGCTTTAAACGATTTAATAGATGGATCGTTTTTTGTGGATGATTATAATATTTCTTGTGGGAAAAATATGCATATTATTGAAAGGCAACTACAGTTGCGTTTAAACAAAATAGATAACTGGTGTCTTGAAAACGGCTTCAAATTTTCTAAATCAAAAACCAACTGTATACACTTCTGTTGTAAATACAAACCTCATAAAGACCCAGAACTATTTCTAAGTGGTACCCCAATCAAAGTGGTCAAGGAGGCCAAGTTCTTGGGACTTATTTTCAATTCACATTTGACCTTTTTGCAGCATATTAAATCCCTTGAAGTCAAATGCCTGAAGGCACTCGATTTATTAGAGGTTGTTTCTAATTGAAAATGGGGAGGGGATCTGGTCCGAACTAAACTTGATCGTATCGTATATGGTGGAGCTTATCAAAGCAACCTAAAACTACATGATCCTGTACACCACCAAGGCCTAAGACTTTGTCTTGGTTCTTTCAGAACCTCTCCTACTGACAGTCTATACATCGAAGCTGATGAACCTTCTCTCAACCAACCCCATATAAAACTATCTTTACAATACTTTACAAAGTTAGCTTCTAATGAGTCTAATCCTGCATTTAATTGTGTCTTTAATCCTCTTTATGAGGATTTGTATAACAAAAAGTCTTCCCCTGTTCTGCCTCTTGGGCTCAGAATTAAGCCATTTCTTGCTGCTTCTAGTATTGAGCTAGAAAATATAGCTCCTTCCCGACTTCTTTCTTCACCTCCTTGGCAAGTGGTTAGGCCCCAAGTGGACCTAACATTAACTACATTTAAAAAATCAGAAACTAATGAATTACAACACAAACAAGAATATAATCACTCAAAACATTAATATAGCAATTATAAATCCTTATTTACAGATGGATCCCAGAATAGTGGCACAGTGGCTTGTGCCACTGTCATTGGATCCAGAACGATATCTTCTCAATTACCAGACAACAGTTCTATTTTTACAGCTGTAGCTAACGCCATCCTAACAGCTCTTAAATATATTGAAAGACACCCTAAACACAAACAGTATATAATCTATTCCGACTCTCTTTCTTGCTTTCAGGCTATTAAAAATATTTCTTGTAAACATCCACTTTTAATTGAAAATATTGAATTGTATAATGATCTTGCTACTGGCCAATACGACATCGTCTTCTGTTGGTTAACCAGCCACATGGGCACTTCCGGCAACACAGTGGCCGATCTTGCTGCTAAGGCAGCAGTCAACAAATCTGTGACACCACTTCTTATTCTATACACTGATTACAAAGCTAGCATTAGAACTTACATCCGTGATCTGATGCAGAAGAAGTTGGACACCCAAGTAGGTACAAATAAATTACATGAATTAAAACCGTATATTGGTTACACCTACTTGGGCTGTCAGTCCAGATTAGAAGAGGTTATTTTACGACAATGTCGTATTGGCCATACTAGATATACTCATTCATGCCTTTTAAAAGGTGAGGATCCTCCATTTTGTATCCCTTGTGATGAGAGAATCACGGTCAAGCATATTTTGCTTGACTGTGTTGAATTCTCCATCACAAGGGATAAGTATTTTACAGTTAAAACAATTAAGGATCTTTTTACCAGCGTTAGGTCTAATTTCATGATTGTTTTTTTAAAAGAAATTGATTTTTTGGTTGAATTCTGAATAATATGTTGTGTAAATAGATGTACTTTAATTATTGGAAGTTTGGATTAGTAACTTGAATTGTTGGTGGCTGTACCCTCAAAGGGGGTTGAAGTATTGTAAAATTATTGTGCTCCTGAGAAGGTCCAAAAACATTCACAGTAAATTTAAACTTTCCACTGTTCTTATTCGTAGCATATGTGTATTTTTAATTTTTGGCTAGAAGTGTCTAAATTGCTAGCAGCTGAGGGGATGATGTAAATCCAACTAGGGTCCATGCAGGTAGCAAAAAGTCCCCGTGGTCCCTAGTATGGTGATCTACCTCCAGTTCTTGGCAATCTATAGCCTGATTTTATATTGTACTGTCCGAGTAGTGATATTAGCTTTAACTTTCCACGCTAGTTTTAATCCCATTTGTGATATTCTCGTTGTTTTACCGTCCTTCTTTGACATTTTTTTTATACTATACATATATTTCATTTCAGTATTAAATGTTCTCGTCACGATATGGCTGAGACATTGCCAATGTGACGTTAAATATTAACTCACTCACTCACTCACTCACTTTGGCTTAATAGCCAAACCTTTAGCACATAAAGATAATGTAATCATCGGTTTATGTGACACTGTCTGCAGGCGAACCTGTTATAACATTTATTAATTTATGGGACCGGGGTGCTGCCAGGTTTTCCCCCAGTGTTTTCACAACAACATACAACTGGTTGAAGCTGAATAATTTCGAGTGCAGATAGTTAGAATCTATGATAGATAATAAACAATTTATCCCCAAGCCAATTTCTAAAGTCACAAGTATGCATAGATTATGTTAGCCTGAATACACTGACTTAGTGCTACCACAAACCCATTTTTATGAAAGGTTTTGACAATCTGAATTATTCAAATAGTTCCAAGATGTGCCTTCCCATCCAGCTTCAGCATCCTGCTTTGTCATCCTTTGTGGGTTGCCCTGACATGTTCCACTAACAATCAATAGACCGTACTTGGTATGTTGAGGCCTATTTGCACCTGTTAGTAACCTTACATTTTCCAATAATGTTTACAAGACATCAAATTGATATACTAACAATCACATATGTTCACAACAAATAAATTATCAAATATTTAGTATCCTAGGGAAGGTAATATTTTACAGTTTAGTCCTGCCTCATGTCTATATTTCAAAATGGAAGTGTATTGACTTGTCATAGCACTGTAGTTACAGGTTGTACACTTCAATGCTTATGTCATTTACTTTTCATTTATTTGTGAGGTAGATATTGGGTACCTGTAGTTCACTTCTTTAGTTTCTTTTCAAATTCCATTTGTGCATCAAACAGCTTCCCACTGCCTGAGCTCATTCACTGTGCACTACCCAAGCGTTTTTTATACCCTGCAATGCGTTTTGGGGGAGTATTAAAATGCACATGGTCTTGTGCATCTGTCCATCCGTGCACGTTTATCTTTTCTGGAGCAGAACTTTAAAACCATTCAATATTTCTAAACCAAACTTGGCATATAGATAGATATGGTGGTCTTTTGATAGTTTTGGATTTCTGAATAAAATATTTTTGGCAATTCCATGGCAACAAGTTTGACTTCGAATGAAATTAGTGGCAGTGCTTTTTCACGGATCAGAACTCTGAAACTGTTCACTATTTCTTCACCAAACATGGCACTTGGCTTGGCCTAGTGGTGTGCTCATTATTAGTAAACATACTCATGAACTGTGTTAGGCCGTTGCAGGGGATATTGATGACTTTGTCTTCATGGGGTTTTTATTTTTGGCATTTCTCCAAATTTTAAAGAAATTATAGTCACTAGGTGCTGAATTTGGAGGGTGGGGATCATATCTACCCGAAAACAGAGCAGCCAACACAGCCTTCTATTTTTAACTGAAACACTGACCTAAAGGAGGGCACCCTGTCAAGGGTTTCACAGACCCTTGCAGTATATACGAGGGGAAGTCAATATGTTCATAGAACTCGATAGAAAACAGAACACAATGGTTGTGATATTGGTTTTATTTTTCAATATAGTCTCCCTGAACCTCGATGCATTTTGCCCATTTGTCTTTGAGACTGTCTATGCCCTTGAAATAGAAGTCTTCAGATTGGTCCCTCAGCCACGCCTCTGTTGTTGCCTTGAGGTCATCATCATTGGCAAATCTTGTTCCACGCAAGTGAGATTTCAAATTGAGAAACAGATAGTAGTCGCTGGGGGCCAGATCTGGACTGTATGGGGGATGGTTTAGTTGTTCGAAGCCACATTGTTGAAGAGAAGCTTGTGCAACACGGCTCTTGTGGACTGGTGCATTGTCGTGGAGAAGCATGACTCCAGCTGTCAACTTCCCACGCCTCTTCTCTTTGATGGCCGCTCTCAATCTTTTCAACAAGTCAGCATAGTAAGCCCCTGTGATCGTAGTTTTAGGTGGTTTATAGTCTATGAGAATCACACCCTTTGAATCCCAGAAAACGGTTGCCATGATCTTGCCAGCAGAAGGTTGTGTTTTGAACCTCTTGGGTGCAGGAGAATGCTTGTGCTTCCACTGCATGGATTCTTGTTTGGTTTCGGGATCCCAGTGATGAATCCAGGTTTCATCCCCAGTAACCAGACGAGCATGAAAGTTATCAGGATCAGCGTTGTAGATGTCCAACAGCTCACGACTGGATTCAACTCTCTGGTGACGATCATGTGCATTTAGGTTACGAGGGACCCATCTTGCGGATACCTTGGACATGTGCAGGTGTTCATGGATCACTGTGCAAACACTTCCATGTGAAATGCCACACTCTGAAGCTATCTCGTCCACCTTTATTCTCCGATCGGACATAATTAAGCGTTGGATCCGGGCAATTGTATCTTCTGTAATGGCTTCAGAAGGTCTTCCTGACCGTGGGTCATCTTCCAAGGAGCTGCGACCTCTCTTAAACTCAGCTGACCATTTTGCCACAGTGGAATATTGAGGGGCTTCCTCGCCATACACATTGATCATGCGTTTGTGGATTTCGGTTGCATTCACACCTTCTTTAGTGAGAAACTTGATAACTGCACGAAACTCAGTTTTGGAGGTTTCCATGATTTGTGCAGGGTAATCGTCTTTTAAAGACTCTAACTCTCAAGTAAATGCTCGAGGAAGGTTGGGTATCAGTATACAGAGTCACAGATGAATCAACTCAATAATGACACCAATGACAACATCACCAAGGATATATCAGCACCCACTTCTATGAACTTAATGACTTCCCCTCGTAAGTTGATAGGCATAATGTTCACCATTCATTAGGTTGTTCCTAAAGGGAAATGTGTATAACGCCTTTGCTGTCTGCCCCAAAGGAAAGTGACTTATGCTGTTATTCAGTGATGGTCAAATAGCAAAGTTCCTCCTACTGATAACCCAACCTGAAACAGAAAATCAAGAGATGAGTAAAATCAGTATTTAGATTAATGCAGAAGGTTCCAGTCTGTAGTCTGTATGACAAGAGGATGACTTCAACTTTCCAGTAGTCAGCTTCACCTTCCTGTCAATCAGTATTCCAGCAGGTTTGTTGACATTTCGTGGGAACGTTCAGTCATGCAGTTTCTGCAAAGATTTAAAAAAGCTTCAAAAGTTACCATTTTAGAAAACAATGGACAATTGAGGACAGTTTTGAATGTTACGATTGTCACATGCTCAAAACTCAATCTTGCTATGATCAAAATAAGTAATGTGTAATTACATAGCATGCTGAATTAATGGCAGAAAATTTCAAGTGAAATGTAGTATGAATATTTTCAAAATAAAAAATATTCCACAATGAGGCACTAAATTTGGTTTTAACAGCAGCATCAGTATAAATACCTGTCTGCTCTGGCTTTTGGAAGGAGAATCAGAATAATGGTGCTGCCTTTTCCTCAAGTGAAGTGATGACTCCTTGCATGTTGTAGGAACATGCATCAAGCTAAACATACTTGAAAAGGGGAGCAAAATTCAAGATAAGGTGTTTAAGCTTTGGAGAGCATTTTATTGTAATGACAACCTGAGTTCGGCTAGTTTACAGAGAATCATGCCCAGTGATTCAGTGAATGTCAAAGGGCTAAGTGGGTGACCAAAGACATTGGATCTTGTTAAAATATTAAATACACACTTTGTGGAAAATATCACTGCAGGAAGTCATTTTGGAAATAGTCTTCTTTCAGGGATGTTTATAAGTATTAAAACATGCAAGCATTGAAAAGAAAATTATTACATTAATTTGTATTCATATTTTCAAGTTTGGTTAATACATTCTTAAATCAAAAAGGGTTGTACAGCAAGTCAGTGATAGCTTTGTCTATCAAGCATATAACAGATTAAATCAATAACAGATTAAATTCGGCACCGGTTGTCATGGACAGTTTACTTCACCAAATATGCTCAAAGGCTGAGTGCGTTATTTATGTGATCATTATGAAATGTCAATTATCGCTATCTTATGCAGAATGAGACCACACTGTAAATCTGAAATAACTATGGCAGCCTTGGGTCATGACAATGATGAGAATTTAATTCACAGCAGCTCACCATTTTTTTAGACAGAAAATGTAAAATGCCACTTTGAGTTGTCAGTGCCCGTCATGAATCTTGTCCTTGTTTAATGGAGACAGAAATATGACAAGCTTGGTTCCAGTAAGTCTTAAAACCAGAATAGATCTGTCATCATTTGTGGCAACATGTTGTTTTGTGCCTTGAACTGCTATGAGTAATCCCATTACAAAGCACCTGTCAAAAGAAACATCTGTAATTTTCATATGACATCACTATGATCACATCTTGACAGAAGCATTAAAGTTTTAGAATAGAAAACAGGTTCAATGTGGCTCCAGTTTTCTCCGGTGGATATTTAAATTTGACACCAACATTCTCATTTCTTTTCCTCTGTTCACAAATCAATGGAAATTATGAACTGTGTGCTTTAATTTGGTAATGTCAGGTCAATGTGTTGGTTTCAAGTGTATTTATAATTAAATGTACTTATTGCCTTCTACTGCCCAGGTATTTTGGATCTGTCACATGAAGGCCGTAAGAACTTGAGTCCATCATCCCTGCTGCATCACTTGAATCAACCCTGTGAAAAGTCAAGTATTCATACACTGGTTAAACAAGTGTATAAATGTATATTTCTCCATATGAAGGGGAACAAAACTGATTGATGAGTTGGGGTTTCATCCAGAGATGAAGCTAAATGACGTAGAAAAGCCTGTGATTACACGTTATTCCTGGATTCACTCAGCACACAAAGGCAGATATGTTCATTAGCCTGGAAGTGAGGATGCTATGTTGTATTAATGAAAACTTTTATTTTGTATTCACAGAATTCAAAATTCTTTCTTTAGGTGTTATTTTCAGTGGCAGTAACTGACTGAAGTGTTAGTAAAATGTTGAGTATTGCTGGTGGCTGTGAGTGGAATATTGAGTTATTGCCCATGTTTATATGAAGATGGCAGTTTTTATCATTCAAAAAAAAGGTCACGACTGGACAGTTTCCATAAGGCTAGCTGTACATTACAAGGGGTGATTGATTGGTTGTGAGTGATACATAGAAGGAATCAAGTGATTGTGAAATATTTTGTTATGAGGTGAAGTGAAATGTGGTTTCACACCATACTTAAGAACATTTCGCTCATGTGATGACGTGCATGCATGTGTATGAGTGGCAGCTTGTAGCAGCCCTGAGCTGGGTTTATATTGCTACCTCACTGAGATGCCATGCTGCAGTGAAGCATGAATACCCCACTCAGCCACATTGTACTTACTCCAAGCCAACCAGTCCTTTTTGTACCCATGAATGTTATATGCCAGGTAGGGATCAACAAATACTATGTTTCAACGTCATTTGATATGATGTGGCCAGGGATTGAAGGAGGGAGTCCAAGTCACAACACCATGGAAATGGTCTGTTTTGTTGTGGATATGATATGAAGTCTTGGACTCTAAAATCTACTGAAAAACTATTTGCAGAAAAAATCATAAATACCAAGAGCCATCCTTGAGTAGATGATCACAATGCTGCACAGGTAGTCAGTAGTGTTGCAGGTAAAGCCTTGATGTCAGCCCATCTTGTCATCACCTAGCACATGATCCACAGAATCAACAAAGTAAGGACGACCAAATCATCCATCAGAGATTTTCCAGACGATTAAATCCAAAGTGCATCAGTGTTGAAATGGATTATCACAAACAGTTGAGCAATGAAGAAAATTCATAAAGTGCACTAGGGGAAACATGTCTTGCTATGATCTAGCTCTGCTAGAAACTCCTGGAAAGGTTCTTGCAGTGATTTGTTGTTATGGCACTCCCACCTGCTGGGAGGGGTTCTGCTTCCATGTTCTGGGATGTGAAGAGTGTCATCTGGTGACCTGTCTTCCAAATGGACAGACAGTAAACAAGGCATGTTGTGCTACAGTCTTAAAGCAGCTCAGGGATGGTAATCGACTAAGAGATGTGTGAACCTGAAGAAAGGTGTGTTCTATCACAACAAAGCTCCATCAGCTCCCAGTTTATTCCCCTGGTCTGCCTTTGCCAGACATCTATCTGTTTCCAGACATGAAGTTCAAGATGGAACTCAAGCGATTACACCAAAGCTGTTGTGGAGAACCATTGCTGAGCCTTAGGAATGACTTCAATGAAACTGGGATAACATCCCATCAAACTTGTTGGCAAAAGTACATCAGAGTTGAAGTGGTTGATCTTTTGAAATAGCTCATGCTGATTTAACTTGGGAACAGTCTTTTTGTGCGAGCATCAGAACATATCAATCACATCTCATACAAGAGGGACAAAGGGGAAATTTGAATCCACACTTTGACCAATCTCTTCCCTCCTTTCACCACACCCACGCTCACACATTTCACCAAAGTGATAAATGTCCTTGACTTTCACCACTTCAGCCGTTCCCATGATACAGTGATTTGACTGGAATCCTGTTCATGGCGAAGTTTAAACCAACTTACTTGCACATTTTCTGGACATTATGGACACAAACTGACTGACATGTATGTTTCCAGTTCTCATTTGATGTTCATTATGGCTGCCGCACAAAAACTTATTGCAACAGGGGCATGTCCTATGTGATACAGGAGTAGTATAACTGTGATGTACCTTGTGATATGTCTGTGAAACACTCTTTGACATATTTATGACATATTGTTTGATATGAATATGACACAACACTGACCCAAGAAGTAATTTTTAAATATGAATTTTCTTTTCATGGCAGAGTTGATTATGCCTATTTATTGACTGTCTCCTATAGCATGTACCAGTTCATGTTTCATCATAGTGATTGGACAGTAATTGACACATTCTTGCAGCTCAACTTGCAACCCAGCCTCCAGGCTGAAATATAATTGAAAATTAGATGCTTCAGAATTCCAGAAACAGACATTTGGTGTTTTCTTTGATGTGAGGGAAAATCTTTGAAGATGAGATTGGTGCAGACAGTCTGTTGCTGGTGTCACCATGGCTGCGGGTTCTGTGATTGAAGCTGTGTGATAGTATTGATGTGATACGGTGGATCATTGGCTGGAGTTATACCACACTGACCCGGACACTAACTTCACTTGTGTCACAATATTTTGGTCATGTTTGTGTTAGAGCATGTTACTGGAACACAGACATGTTATCAATACAGGCACAACAATGGATGGGTTGGAAATAATGCCATAGTCCATTGTTCTAGCATAGAGGTGTAACAACGCAGGCATAACAATAGAGGGATAACACTAGAGGTGTACCAACAGATGTGTACCATTAGAGGGGTAATAATAGAGCTGTACCAATAGAGGTCTAACAATAGAGGTCTAACAATAGAGGTGTACAAATGGAGGTGTAACAATAGAGGTGTACCAATAGAGGTGTAACAATAGAGGTGTACAAATGGAGGTGTAACAATAGAGGTGTACAAATGGAGGTGTAACAATAGAGGTGTAGCAATAGAGGTCTAACAATAGAGGTGTACCAATAGAGGTGTACAAATGGAGGTGTAACAATAGAGGTCTAACAATAGAGGTGTACCAATAGAGGTGTACAAATGGAGGGGTATCAATAGAGGTTTTGCAAATGGAGGTGTAACAATACCTGGTAGCAACAGAGAGGTAAATACAGAGGTGTACCAAAACAGGTGTACAAATGGAAGGGTAACAATGGAGGGATATCAATAGATGTGTACCAACACAGGTGTACCAATGGAGGGGTACCAGTAGAAGGATACCAATAGAGGGGTACCAATAGAAGTATAGCTATAGAGGGGTGCCATTAGAAGGATACCAACAGAGGGGTACCAATAGTAGTATACCTCTAGAGGGGTGCCAATAGAAGGATACCAATAGAGGGGTACCAATAGAAGGATATCAATAGGATACCAATAGACTGGTACCAAAAGAGGAATATCAACACAGGGGTACCAATTGGAGTATATCAATAGAGGGGTACCAAAAGAGGAATAACAATAGAGGGGTACCAATTGAAGTATATCAATAGATGGGTACCAAAAGAGGAATAACAATAGAGGGGTACCAACAGAAGTATACCAGTAGAGGGGTACCAAAAGAGGAATAACAATAGAGGGTACCAATAGAAGTGTACCAATAGAGGGGCACCGATAGAAGGATACCAATAGACTGGTACCAAAAGAGGAATAACAATAGAGGGGTACCAACAGAAGTATACCTGTAGAGGGGCACCAAAAGAGGAATAACAATAGAGGGTACCAATAGAGGAATAACAATAGAGGGGTACCAAAAGAGTAGAAATGTACCAACAGTGATGTAACAATAGAGATGTAGTGAAGATCCAGTGTAGAATTGATCTTAAGTGACCCATGCTTGTCATAAGAGGTGACTAACAGAATCAGGTAGTCAGGGTCGCTGACTTGGTTGACACGTCATTGTATCCCATTTGCATAGACTGATGCTCATGCTGTTGATCACTTGATTGCCTGGCCTGGACTCGATTATTTACAGGCTGCTGCCATGTAGCTGAAATTTTACTGAGTCTGGTATAAGACTTAACTCTCTCCCACATTCATACACTCACTCACTATATTGCCTAGATGCTCACACTGAAAACTCAGGTTTGATTCCTCAATTAGGTAAAATGTGTGAAGCCTGTTCTTGGTATTCCCTGTATCAGGTATTGCTGGAACAACTTTAGAAGTGATGGAAAACCATACTCACTAACTCCCTCACATACTATCATTCTAACCCACCTACTCACAAGCTCTCTCCAGTGATGACCATACTCACTTCAATCGCAGGTGCTTACACACATTTTCACTTACTAACACATTTACATAATTACACACCACACCACACCACACTCACAATTTTCATCCAGGCACATCAGGTCAACCTCAAGTGACAGAACAGAGAAATTTCTAGTACAGTTGGTTGTCTATTATCTCATGTGGAGATGGATTCTGCTACGACAGAAAGACACTGAAATCATTAATATCAAGCGGTGTCACAGCTGGGTTTAGATATCAGTTAAACATCCAATATACTGTACAGGGCAGGGTAATAAACAACATATATTGGGACATGTTTGGCCACATCAAAAAGACAAAACAGGAATTCATAATGGATGAAATGAAATCTGTTCATGGCTTGGAGGATTGGAACCAATGGTCAATCAAGTCACCGTATTTATGTGTGTCTTTGTTGTGTCAGTAAGTACTTGCTGTGTCAATGCTGTGTCAGTGAGTACTTGCTGTGTTGATGCTGTGTCAGTGAGTACTTGCTGTGTCAATGCTGTGTCAGTGAGTACTTGCTGTGTTGATGCTGTGTGAGTACTTGCTGTGTCGATGCTGTGTAATTAAGTACTTGCTGTGTTGGTGCTGTGTCAGTAAGTACTTGCTGTGTTGATGCTGTGTCAGTGAGTACTTGCTGTGTTGGTGCTGTGGTCCTTCCAATATATACTGAGGGAAGCAAATAAAGGATCACAGGAAAATTCAAGCATTCCCTCAATACTTTCCAGTTTTCATCACCAGCTTTGAATAGTGCTGTGGTGATGAAAACTGGAAAAAATAAAGGAAAGCTTGATTTTTCCTGTGATCCTTTATTTGTTTTTCTCAGTATATACTGCAATTTGATTCTCTCAGTATATCATGATGTTTTTGGAAAACCGCACTACACAGACTGGCTTTCCAAATACTTGTCATAAATGCTAGAGCAGAACAAATGTTTTGGTGTAACACTGATTGATTGCCTGTTGTCTTGTGCTGCCTGACAATATGGCCAACAGAACTGCTGATCAAGATGCAATAATATTTACATCATTTCAAGTATATAAACAAGTCAACATTAGCAGAGGCACTGTTTGTCAAACATGCTGTAGTTGCTAAGATACAAGGGTTCTGTTCTTGTATGTGTCAGTTCTGGCAGACAGTTGTGTTTTTTTACATCGTTAATCACATTTTCTAAATGTGTCTACAGAAGATAATCTGCTTACATGATGTTCATGGTTCCTGGTCACATATTTGGGTTTCACTTGCAACAATAAAGATCCACTTTAACCTGCAATTGTGTGTTATAACTGCGATATTGGCCATGAGCCTGATCACAGTGCTTTATGTATGACTGGTCACTTATAGACGCGCCTGGACATTGGTTCGATTCCTCACATGGGTACAATATGTCAAGCCTATTTTTGTAAAACTAAATTTAGTTAGTCAGTCAGTCACTACAGATTCTGCCAAGCTTTGTCACACAAGTGGAGGCTCCTCCAACATACAACTGTGAAACTGTTGTTGTTTGTTGTATTTTGCCAGACTCAGTAACGTCCCAGCTTTATGGCTGCATTCTGTAAATATTCAAGTCTGAACCAGACAATCCAGTGATCAACAGCATGAGCATCGATCCACACAACTGAGATACAATGATCTGACCACATGATCCTAATAGTTGCCTCTTATGACAAGCAATTAATCAGTATTCATTGGTTAAAATGTGTCATATGGCTCGGCATGTGTCTTGCTGCCCTGACAGCAACATTCATTTGTTTTTTGTTGTTTAATGCAATACTCTGTAATATTCCGTGCCCTATGGTAGCGGTCTGGGCAATCCAGTCACCAACAGCATGAGCATCAGTCAAAACAAATTCATATATAACAACATCTGTCAAACAAGTCAGAGAGTCTGACCACTCGATAATGTTGCTTGCTTTTTACGACAATTATGGATTCTGATCTGGAACATTTCACAGCTATTAAACACTGAATGGACTATAAAAATAAAACAATGGTGGAAGACACAACTTTTACCTGCTGATTGTTTCAAAAGTATAAACTAAAATTCAACAAATGATTGTTTATGACACTTTATTTTTAAAAAAACAATTCAATATAGACATCAAATGTAAACAAACTCTATACAAAAGTAAAAAAATATGTAATCCCATCTTTCCAGTCTAAATATTCACAGCAAAGCTAGGTATACATACATACACAACAATCACCACACATTCCCTATGCAGACATATCATACAGAGATGCTACATATGATGTGTGATGTAATCGCTTTACAAGTTGAACAGCCAATTATGAATTAAGAAAATTAGCACTTCTTAGCACTACAAAATACACAAAAAAGGAAATGTGTTCCAAGAGTAACAAGAGGACAAAACTTGATCCCCAAACTTTACACTCAGATATATAAGAGATATAGCTGTTTCTCATGTGAATCTTAATCCCTTATGAGTTTAGGTGCACGATCACCAAAACAAAAGTATACTTAAAAATCTATTTTTCATTTAGACACATAACCTCACTGATATTCATTTAAATAACTTATTGTCACTAGACCAACTTTACACCTATCAGTTTTTACTCTATAAGGCCAGACCAATTTTATTCTTGTTTTACAGATTCTTGTCCTCAAAAAACCTTAAGGCAAGTAGAAGTAAGAAAACTCATCAGCCAAAGAAAAAACCCATATGAGTTTTTCAAAGGCATTGCCTTTCAAGCACGTACTCGCTAAGGTGCTCGAAGCACTTACTTATAACACAGATATTATTAGATAATTCAGTTTAAAGTATCTGAGAACAAATACCAGTGTTTTAGTGTCTAACAAACTGTCTTACTTACTCGAAGTCTCACTGTGATTAACTTAACATTTGGATTATATTTTTCGAGTGGGGACAGTTTGTTTAATTTTTCTTTTCTTTTTCTTGAAAAAATATAACTGGCGGATCAAAAATGAAAAGATAAAATTGGTGTGGCCTAGTATGAAATAGAAAATGACTGACACTTTGAGCTAGGTCTGCACTGTTTTACTGGTATACCAGTATATTGCAATATGTTTTTTAAACGACAGGTATTGCAATATTTTTTGTTGAGAACCGGTATATTGGGTAAAAAACAAAGTTTTTGTTATAATCTTTATGGTTTCAATTAAAATCTACATATACTTTTATTCACAACAGATTATTTCATTCATTATTCAATGACAACACTGCATACTGTAATACCATAAATTGTATAAAAAGGAAATAGTATCTCTGACATTTTGGGATTGCTGTTATCAGAACCATAACATACATGTTTAAGGACTTCTCAAGTAGAAAACAGGATTGACATGCACAATTTGTGTCACTCACTGTCAAATACTTAAGGTCCCCAAATATCGCAATACATATCGCAAAACAGACACCTATATCATTATCTACACTTTTGTTGCCAGTACACAGCCCTACTTTGAGCATACTGTAACTCTGTTTTGTTATTGTGTTGCTTCCTTATCAGGCAGAAATTCCAAGGACTTTCACTGTATCATTGTGTGTCCTTAATCATTTCCAGAAAGAGAACCTCAATCACTTTCTCTCGCTTCTCATCAGATATCAACATAATTATGTCAACACACATCATGTAAATATAATGTCAGTAATAAAGATCATGCCCCATATTATCTCCGTTGAGTGAAGGACTACTAAAATCTTGAAAGCAGTTTTCGAAAGAGGTTAAGGATATCACTAGTTCTATTTCACAGGAAGAAAACTGCCCAGACAACCTTTCAAACCCTGTCATAAGCTATGTCGGATATTTTACGAAAGAATCAGTCAAAATAGATATCAGCAAAAAATCAACAACAAACATGATGAAACAAAAACTACCATAAGCCAGTATCTGTGGTATCTACTGCATGCACCATGGGGAACTAAATGCTGTCACAGCAAGTGGATCAAGGCCATGGCTTAGTTTGGATCTGTCACTTACTGACATCAGGACTCTGCATTCAAAAGAGGAATATATATACAGTAATATATGCAGGCAGTAGAAATACGTAAGAATATATTTTGTGAAGACGTAGATGGAGGTCAAACATATATCTGTATTGTGATATACCACTATCTCTACTATCAGATCTCTTGTTTGCTTTCAGTCTCCATACTGTCACATCTCTGTATTATCTCTGTATTGTCTATACTGTGACAGGCCTCTCTATTTTCACTCATTTCTGCATTGTCGCCTATCTCTGTCTTATCTATATTGTCCTTAGCTTTGTTTTGTAACATCCATTGTCACAACTCTCTGCATTGTCACATGCCTGTATACTGTCATGTTTCTGTATTAACACAGATCTCTGTAAACATTTGCATTTTTAAATATGCTTCTGTTGTCAGATATCTATTGTTACACATAAAATATATATTATGCTGCATATCTTTGTATCACCAGTTCATTTCATTGTACCACTTGCTTCATGGGAAACATACAGAGATGTTTTCATTAATACTGTGTTGGCATGGGAACAGGTCCTGGTGACTGATGCCAGACAACCATGGCATTCAGGAATGCAATCAGAGAACAAGTTGGTACATACGGAATAATATTCCCTTCAATCACTGCCTGTGAATACCACAGATACAGTCCACTGATGCTGAATCAGATGTAACGGCACATTTGTCAAACCTATCTTGCGTCAACACAACGCAGATATGTCTCCCAACTCATTCAAAATAAACATGCTAATTCAACATCATGCACCACAGGAAGAAAACTGTTTGAAGTATGTAAATGTGCTCCTGGTGTATGTGCATTTGAACACTTGCCCAAGATGGGAGTTAGTTGATGCCATCACCTTTAGTAGACAGACACACAAAGATAGCAGCATACTGAATATGAGTTTAGAAACAATTAACATTTCAAAAGCATCAGTAAATTAACCAGCAACTGAAAACATATCTTGCATCCAAACAAAAACATGTTCCTGTTCCTAGAAACGTCTCAACAAAACATGCTGCACCTTTGGGGAGGTGAAATGTTCTGGTGTAATGTCAGTGTTGTACTATCCATCATGCTGTGGTCCAGTCAAAGTAATGCCAGTGCTGTGCTATCCATCATGCTGTGGTCCAGCCAAAGTAATGCCAGTGTTGTACTATCCATCATGCTGTGGCCCAGCCAAAGTAATGCCAGGGTTGTACTATCCATCATGCTGTGACCCAGCCAAAGTAATGTCAGTGTTGTACTATCCATCATGCTGTGACCCAGCCAAAGTAATGTCAGTGTTGTACTATCCATCATGCTGTTGTGTAGCATGGATTCGATGCAGACACATTACTGACTCAGTGCCAGCCCACATGGTCCAGAGTAATGCCAGTGTTGTACTATCCACCTTGCTGTTGTGTTGTGGAGCAACAAAACTCCCAAGAGTACATCATGTTTCCACAAGTGATATAAACAAAGGATAAGCCAGTCATGCACTGAACAAGATTGCTTGTGATATCAATCACAGGCATGCCTCATGAATATTGCAGACCAGTTACCTGATTACTGTTTGAACTTTCACCAGTATATCGTACTTCTGATGCATGTCATACGAGGTGGCTTAATGGATTAGGTGTTCATGCTTTCTGACTTGATTAACTGTTGCTCACAACATCAATCACAAGATTGTCTGATTTAGATTTGAATATTTACAGGCTGTCATGGAGCTGGTGTACTGGTGTGTGCTGAAAAACAACAACTGCATACCTCATGAATACTGTCACAATGCTGCAGTTTCTGCCTAGGAAGTTGGGGAGTGCCATCAAATATCAGACGAGCAAATTAAGGATTTCCGTCAAATATCAGACGAGGAAATTAAGGAGTGCTATTAAATATGAGACGAAGAAGTTAAGGGACAGCCATCAAATATCAGATGAAGAAGTTAAGGAGTGCTGGCAGATATTAGTCCTAAATGGGGGCAGTGGGGTAGTCCAGTGGTCGGAGCATTAGCTCATTACACCAAAGACCCGGGTTTGATCCCTCACATGGATACAATGTGTGAAGCCCATTACTGGTGTCCCTTGCTGTGAATACTGCTGGAATACTGCTACAAGCGGTGTAAAACCATACTCAGACACAAAGTCTATCCTAAATGGACATTAACTCATGTCCAGATTCCCACCAGCATGTGGCCTGTCTCTATTTACAAATACCACAAGTCCACAACGCCACAAAGATTACAACGCCACAAAGATTACACAATAGGAAGGCAGGACGTGGCTACATTAAGTGTATTGAATGATGCCAGTCAAACATGAAGGCTAAGTGAAACCTTAAAAACATCATTACCACGTTATCTGAAGCAGGCAGGAACTAATTTTCAGATTTGTATCAAAAGATAAGGATGATTAGTCACGTCAAGTATATTATCAGAGTTGTTGAACTGTAGTTCTGATTTAGCATACCATTGTTTACATTAGGTCTTTAACCTGGTTACAGGAGAGTGAGTGAGTGAGTTTAATTTTACGCTGCACTCAGTTATATTCCAGCAACATGGAGGCATTCTCTAAATAACTGAGTCTGGACTAGACAATATGAATGATCAACAGAATGAGCATCAGTCAGTTGGGAACCAATGACATGTGTCAAGCATGTCAGCGAGCCTGACCACCCGATCCTGTTAGTTGCCTCTTACAACAAGCCAGGGTTACTGAAGGCCAATATTCTAACCTTCACCTGTATGGGTAAGGCTACAGGAAATGTGGTAGCTGTGGAGGACAACTCACAATTTGCTGTAAGCTATCCTCATTACATTATGTTTATATTAATTAACTAAAACCACTTTCACTCTGTCAAAAATGTGACATTACTTTTCAGTCTGGTGTTTTTTCAACCAGTCTGGTATTACCACAACCAACATCAGTCTGGTATTACCTCAACCAACATCAGTCTGGTATTACCACAACCAACATCAGTCTCGTATTACCACAACCAACATCAGTCTGGTATTACCTCAACCAACATCAGTCTGGTATTACCTCAACCAACATCAGTCTGGTATTACCTCAACCAACATCAGTCTGGTATTACCTCAACCAACATCAGTCTGGTATTACTTCATCCAACATCAGTCTGGTATTACCACAACCAACATCAGTCTGGTATTACCACAACCAACATCAGTCTGGTATTACCACAACCAACATCAGTCTCTTATTACCTCAACCAACATCAGTCTCGTATTACCACAACCAACATCAGTCTGGTATTACCACAACCAACATCAGTCTGGTATTACTTCATCCAACATCAGTCTGGTATTACCTCAACCAACATCAGTCTGGTATTACCTCTACCAACATCACTCCGGTATTTACTTTATCCAACATCAGTCTGGTATTACCTCAACCAATATCAGTCTGGTATTACTTGTTCCAACATCAGTCTGGTGTTACTTAAATTAACTCAAGTCTGGTATTTCCTTAACTGACACAAGTCTAGTGTTACCACAACCAACATCAGTCTGGTATTACCACAACCAACATCAGTCTGGTATTACCTCAACCAACATCAGTCTGGTATTACCACAACCAACATCAGTCTGGTATTACAACAACCAACATCAGTCTGGTATTACCTCAACCAACATCAGTCTGGTATTACCTCATCCAACATCAGTCTGGTATTACTTCATCCAACATCAGTCTGGTATTACCTCAACCAACATCAGTCTGGTATTACCTCTACCAACATCACTCCGGTATTTACTTTATCCAACATCAGTCTGGTATTACCTCAACCAATATCAGTCTGGTATTACTTGTTCCAACATCAGTCTGGTATTACTTAAATTAACTCAAGTCTGGTATTTCCTTAACTGACACAAGTCTCGTGTTACTACAACCAACACCAGTCTGGTATGGAAAGCACATGACCTTGGACAAGCCTGCTGAGCATCATAACCCAAACACTAGAATAATAGAGCAGAGAACTCAGTTCACTTAAGTAAGACAAACAATCAGGTTTTTGCCTTCAGACGAAAGTAAATATATGCACTTGTCCAAAAATAGATAAAACAAAGGTGTACTCATGTGCAGATGATTAACACTGAATAAACCTCAGGCAGCATTACAAAGCAGATCTGATGGCAAGCTAAAGGAAATTGATTTTATGACAATATCTGGTGAGTCATTGAGATGCTAGATTAATAATCATATTTGGTTTTTTTTTACCATATTTGATGCTGTGAGCAGCTGAAAGACAGCTGAGGACTTACCCTTCAGAGTTGACTACCTGATACTCTGACATAGGAGCACATCACATTCAGCATACAGAACTTGGAAATCATGCAAAATTGTTTGTAGTAATTGGTCCCTTGTGGATTATTCTTTTCAGATCAAAGTCTTCACAGCACATTAAAGTTTGATTTGTAATACTCAACTTTGTATGATCCATGTTTAATTCAATAAATATTAATGAATTGCCAGCACAAAGAGATTCAGTTTCACGATGCTGTTTTCTTATGAGATTGGCTTGAGCTTCATTTTTTATTAATATCAAAATAAACATGCCTTACTCTTCATCAAAATTTGCAGTTTCAGAGGATGAAATAAAAGGAAAAATTCATGAGATTGAAACATAATGTGAACATCGTGGAAACCCACAATGATGTCTCTTATTCATCGTGACAGCCAGAGGTCCTCTGCAGTCATTCCACGGCTACGGCATCATACCGAGATATCATAGCTCTTCAATGTGAGCTTAGGTGAAATAGGGTTTAACGTCTTACCTGAGAATATTTTACTCACATGACGACCTGCCTGACCAAGACTTAAGTTGGGTTTCAAGTGCCAGCTCAGTGAGATACTATGCAGCAGCTAGGCAAGGATACCCACCTCAGACACATTATACTGACTCCGATCTGACCAGTCCTTGTTGTACCCATTAATGTTGAGCACCAGACAGGGACCAACAAGTACCATATTTTAATGCATGTTTTTTTATGATGCGACAGGCACTCGAATCCACGGACCTTCTGATTTTCAGACAGACACTATAACCACTGCAGCTCTTAAAACCATACCAACATCTAATAGTTGTCACTTCACACCCAGATATTATAGCTCTTAAAACCATACCAACATATCAAAGCTGTCTTAAAACCATACCAACATATCAAAGCTGTCACATTTTACCCAAATATTATAGCTCTTAAAACCATACCAACATATCAAAGCTGTCACATTATACCCAGATATTATAGCTCTTAAATCCATACCAACATAAGAAGGCTGTTACATCACACCCAGATGTTACAGCTCTTAAATCCATACCAACATAAGAAGGCTGTTACATCACACCCAGATGTTACAGCTCTTAAATCCATACCAACATAAGAAGGCTGTTACATCACACCCAGATGTTACAGCTCTTAAATCCATACCAACATAAGAAGGCTGTTACATCACACCCAGATGTTACAGCTCTTAAATCCATACCAATATATGAAGGCTGTTACATCATACCCAAATGTTATAGCTCTTAAATCCATACCAACATATCAAGGCTGTCACATCATACCCACATATTATAACAGGCATTCTATATTATAGCCAGTGTTGTCATCTGGATAACATCATGTGTAGACATTTTAGTTGTTGTTATGCACATGGTATAGCCATAAACAGTACAAAGGGATTATATCAGATAATACAATATGCTGCCTCAGATCTTGTGCTCTACAATTCATCAGGTATTCTTTTCTGAATGGTCTCTTCCATCTGCAAGTCACTGACTTCCTCATAAAGAACCTTTTTGCTCTCTGTTGAGTGATGGAGGCCCTTAACATCAAACCTCAGTGATTCAATCTCCACAACATCGTCCATTTCAACTGTCTCCCTCCGATCAGACCCATTGTCCCCTGGTATGAGGTGACGGAACTCACGATTAACAGAAAACAAAAACGCTAAAATGTTGGGATAGTTAAATTCTCCCATTGCTTTCTTATCAAAGGGTATGGCATTGAATTGTGGGGATTCCATACTCTCGCCCCCACTGGCCATGAGAACGAGCAGAGTAGGCATGTCCTTGTAAAACTTTTCCATTCCAAGACCACGAAGACCTGAAGCAGATGGCTGTACAATCCTGCCGAAACTGAAGTATTTTTGGAAGCGAAGTGACAGAGCTTTCATCATGGCTGAAGATTCCTTCTCTTCTGAAAAAGAGACAAACAAAAACATTATTGATCCAATCATGAGCCTGCTTTCAAATAAGTGATAATTCGTAGCTCTGTGACACCCCGAGATAGATCGCAGCCCTGCAGTGATGCAATATCTTGTTCAGCACTGAACAAAAAAGTTGTTGACATCCGCACATTGCAGAGAGGAAGCAGGACCACTCTCCGAGCCTGCCCCTCAGAGGAAATCAGTTATATCTTGGACACCACTCCAGCAGGCTGCTAATGAAGCACAAATATTGATATTTGTCCCCTTTTGTTTTAATAAGCCAATGAAATTGACTTCAAACTGACTTGCTAAATTTAATTTCAACCTGCAATCAAGACTGTATAACATATTCCATCCAACAAAACTGTGCCACTAGATGAACATGGCTAACATAACATCATTTCACTTTATCCTGAATCTTGTGGATTCCTCAAGTAGTGAATAAGATCATTAAACTTTTATTTCAACATCTATATTTCCCATTTCATGAATATTTCAAACTTGAATACCTTTCAAACCACTGTCACAAGATCTATATTCATTTTCTGATGACTCCAGAATTATATTTTATTGCCAGCTGCAGACGTGAGTTAACTCTGCACATCTGCGCACAGATGATTACATGTAAGACGTTGGGACATCAGCAAATGTACTATATACACATATGATCTCCGGATCCATAATGTATAAAGAAAATATTGCATACTGCTCCCAGTAAGTACAACTGCTCCCCTATTCATAATACAATATAGTGTTTCTCAGGTCGACCTGCACAGGCTCAATGTGCAGATCTGTACAATACTTCACAGCACTACACAATCACCACATACCTGTTATTATTACATTTTCAGCACTGTAAAAAGGGCTGGAATGATAAAAGACATTCTTCTATTGTAAGCTGTGCATAACAAGATTTATTTCTCGGCAGCACAGGGATATAATCGTTAAGTATGTGTTTACATTATAAAGCTATGCGACAGCTGTGCTTTGAGACGGGGTAATGGGGGAATTGATTGTCACAAACATACATCAACAGGAATCCTTTCAATGGCAACCTGCTACCACTCTACAGCTGACATAAATTCTACGTTCTTAACAGGTTCATTTTCATGGTATCTTGACTTATATAGTCATCCGTATCATCACTGGTACTGCCATCTTATCATGACCAGTGAAGATTTCAGTAACGCATGCTTGTCATAAGACACGACTAATGGGATCGAGTGGTCAGGCTCACTGACTCCTTTGACACGTCACCACATCCCAGTTGTGTAGATCAATGCTCATGCTGTTGATCACTGGATTGTTTGGCCCAAACTCCACTATTTACAGAATATTTATGTAAAATATTGCTGACAGCAGCGCAAAACTAAACTTACACAGTCACTTATTTTATCACTGCCAGCCTATGTGTAAATCCAATGAGAGATAATTGGTATCAAACATGTGACATCAATTCTAGATAACCAAATGGCAATTCCAAAGTGATAATCTGATGACAAAATATGACACACCACTTTGTGTTCTTATATCTTATCTAGTTTCAATTATCATCTTGATAATCCATGGGTATGACAGAAATGTGGAGGGTCTCACAAAGTGCGATGGGGACAGTCGTGTGGACAGTCACACTAAGTGTGATGGGGATGGTCGTGTGGACAGTCACACTAAGTGCCTTGGGGATGGTCTTGTGGACAGTCACACTAAGTGTGATGGGGATGGTCGTGTGGAGAGTCACACTAAGTCTGATATGGATGGTCGTGTGGACAGTCACACTAAGTGTGATGGGGACGGTCATGTGGACAGTCACACTAAGTGTGATGGGGATGGTCGTGTGGACAGTCACACTAAGTGTGATGGGGACAGTCGTGTGGACAGTCACACTAAGTGCGATGGGGACGGTCATGTGGACAGTCACACTAAGTGCCTTGGGGATGGTCTTGTGGACAGTCACACTAAGTGTGATGGGGATGGTCGTGTGGAGAGTCACACTAAGTCTGATATGGATGGTCGTGTGGACAGTCACACTAAGTGTGATGGGGACGGTCATGTGGACAGTCACACTAAGTGTGATGGGGATGGTCGTGTGGACAGTCACACTAAGTGTGATGGGGACGGTCGTGTGGACAGTCACACTAAGTGCGATGGGGACGGTCGTGTGGACAGTCACACTAAATGCGATGGGGACGGTCATGTGGACAGTCACACTAAGTGTGATGGGGACGGTCGTGTGGACAGTCACACTAAGTGCGATGGGGACGGTCGTGTGGACAGTCACACTAAATGCGATGGGGACGGTCATGTGGACAGTCACACTAAGTGTGATGGGGATGGTCATGTGGACAGTCACACTAAGTGCAACCATTTTATGAATCTATATCAAATCCATGATACCAGATGTTTCTATAAAGCGCCTAGCTTCAAACTGCTCAGCAGCACTGTTATGGCGGCCTCCACAAGGAAGACAAAGGTTTTAAAGGCAAACAGGCTTGAGAAAAACAAATGAATCTTCAACAGTGGTCAGTTGTTTGAGCTGATCTTATGGCAAGGAACCAGGTACCCTTGACTCCGCTGGATCTGTTTTCTAGTTTGGTTCTGGTCTCTGGAACAGTTAAGATTCATGTGATCGGTTGGCTAGAGAGTGTGGCTGATTTTGCTCGTTGACTGTAGTCTCTTGAGGTAGTAGTTAATCAGATTAGTCAGTCATATGTAAGTTATGGTCAGGAGTTAATTAAAGCTCGAAACGAGTAGTTTTAATGGCGCGGTTTCATTTATAGCGATGTCAGGAATTTTGTACTTGTACCTTACTAGAGTATATGTGACCTTTAAATGGTCCGATGTCATCAGCTGACTTGGTTCTGCAGCATTATCCTGCATGTAGGTGACATTTATAACAGCACTGCAGTACTCTATTCTTGACAAAACATTATAATAGGCTACAGCTTGTATTTTTATTTGGACTATTGTGTTCAAATTAATCTCATATAGCCAAATCAAAATTACAACACTGTCAATCTCTTGACAGCATATGAAGATCTGGGATAGAATTGATCTTCAGTAACCCATACTTGTCGTAAGAGGCAACTAACAGGATTGGGTAGTAAGACTTGCTGACTTGATCAGCACAAGTCATTACTAGATTGTCTGGTCCAGACTTGATTATAATTAGACTACTGCCATATAGCTGGAATATTGCTGAGTGTGGTGTAAAGCCAAACTCACTCACTCACTCACACACTCACCATGATGACACACATCAGAAATAAAACATATGCAAAGGAAAGTAAAGTCTTCAAAACTATTATTCAACTTTGCAAACTCAGCAGTTTAGTGCCCATCAAAACACATCAGTCATGTGGACACATGACTACTACACGTGGCCACTGTTGTTATTTTTTTTAAGAGCCATATGTGCAGATGCCACATACGGTATTGAAGAAGTCATGTTCTATGGATGCATGAATACTTCACTTGAAAATGATACAAGCCAGTCTCGGATAACATAACATATTAAATATGGTCACCAAGGCCATCATGTCTAAAACTGGATCAGAATTTCATAAGCACTGTTCAGTCCTATTACTTGATACTCAAAATTTCACAGGTTTCAGAAGACACATCACAATGCAGAATCTGCATATTTTGGTGGATGTAAAGTTTTTGAAGGTCAAAATAAGTAAGATTGTATGAGTTTTAAGTACAAAAAGTGCATGACTCCTTAAATATATCTGCCTAATCACTTTCAGTATGGCTGCCTTCTTGTTTGTTGTATCTACGAAGGTTCTATCCTAGGCAAGGACACCTTAGTCCATCTATGTCTGCCCACAAACTGTTCAGCTGCTATCACTTTACCTTCAAACTATATTCTACTTCAGGTTTGGCATCAAGACTACATTGTATTTGTTTTTCAAAGTATTTAAGTATTTAACAAATGGTTATTCAGAAAGAATGATAATTATTCTGTGTAATATGAGATGTTTGATCAGGAGGAATACCCTTTATTCTATGTATGTATTGTACTAAATATTATTCAATCTTGCTTTTTAGTCATTGCTCACTGTTAGCCTTGGCTTCATGACTAATTTTCTTTTTCAAAGTACTCAAAGATGTCTGATCAGAAGAATATTACATACTTTTTGTACTGAAAAACAACTATGTACTGAAGTACTACAGCTCAGCTCAACCTTGACTGCTTACAAGAAGGTCCCAGATTAAACAGAAAGCAGTTAAAGGTGGATATGTTTAAAGCATACAGTTACACATGCCATCTGACAATAAATGCACAGGTGGAGAAAAGTGCTTTTGATCATAAAAAACAGAATAAATGTTATATTTCCTCAAATGGCCAGTTCTATCATTCATGTTTTATCATAAAAATTCAATAAAAAATTGGTTTTATGATATATGTATCCATTAATAAGGTAATATGACTGTGATTGTAAATATAGGTGAGCTGACGCAACATCAATAACTTGTGATACAATTTTGGTGAATGAAATAAATATAAACCTATTTTAAGATTGTATGTAAGCAACAGACCAAATATGCCATTAACTCCTTTTATACAGTGTAATTGAATTGTGTATGAAATCTGTTGCCATGGTATTTCTGCTGTTACAAGCTCATAGTATGACAGTGCATTGCAACAAAAAATAACAAATGCACCATGCACCCACTCTGCACAGCTGTGATTTATAAACAGAATGTGTATTGTAGATGAGACACGAAGACATCAACATCCCCAACAATGAATATGTCTACTAGTTAAGATTATGTCAAATGTTTTGTGTGTTTGTAGTGGTAGTTTGTAAAAGTGGAAGGACAATGTTGTGCCAAGTTTGGTGAAGAAAATATTGAATCTTTGTAAGTTCTGCTCTGGAAAAGAGCACTACCACTAATTTCAGTCTAAGTCAAACTTGTTCCCATGGAAATGAAAAATATCTTATTCAGACATAAAAAACAGATGACCACAAGATCTATATGCCAAGTTTGTTGAAGAAATAGTAAACAGTTTTAGGTTCTGCTCTGGGAAAGTGCACTACCAACAATTTCAGTCAAAGTCAAATTTGGAAATGGAAATGTACATGCCATGGAAATGAAATCCCAAATTATCAAAAGGCAAGAGTACACCACCAGGTCTATCCAAGTTTCCCCCCATAAAACAATACCTCACATTACATGAAGACAATCAGTCTGTGAATATGGGTATTTACACCCTGAATAAACAGCACTGTCCTGTTTTGGAAGCTTTAAATGCCACTGCTGATGTGTGTATAACATCATTATCACATTAATTGCTTTCGTCAACACTGCGACATTTTATTGTATTTGTACAATCACTGGATTTGTACTGCCATTGTATTCTTTAGCAGTTATTGATGCTGACTTGCAAACCGACTTTATAATAAAATTGTAATGTATTTTATTGCTGTTTATTGGTTTACCACTAGGGTGTGAAACTCCCAAAAACTTCAGTCAGACCACAAGGCTGGTTACCTGCCCACAAAAAAATGCTAATTTACATAATATAATTAATTTATCATTTATGTTTAAGAGTGAATTAATAATGACTTATTATCCTGAAATATGATTAATATTTTAATTTACATGTCTAAATTTTAACCTTACCGTCTGGCAGGTGAATTTGAGAATCTGGCAGTTTGTGTTGAAAATAACCCGTCCATGGTGGTCTGGCAGGCAGGTATTGCAAACCCTGTTAACATCTAACATTTTTACATACAGATTTCTAGACCCAAGTCAATCATTGTTCCTGAAGATGTGATTGTGTTAGGGCAGACAGTTGTTGCACAAGCTCCCCCACAATACGTCTGCATATGCTGTGGGTCAATACATGATTGACAGTTGACACCTGGTGTCCCTGATTCCATTTGTCTGTCATGTGAGGAGACATGTTTCACCTGATGGGCGTCCTTCCCTGTCCATAAGTTATGGCATAATCTTTGCAGAAGTAACTCTCAACAACCTATTTATGGAGAATCGATATGTTAAGAAATGGACAGTTTCCTATTTGGGGTAAATCAATATTTACTGAATGGATATGCTCGGCTCACTCACCCTGGAACAGTTACAGTCATTAGTGGCAACTTATGGAGCAAAACATTAACGCAATCAGCTTTTGATGGCGCAATGTCAAAGGAACTGCACCAACATTTCTTGAAGAAATGCCAGTACTTAATTAGGCTTTAAATAGGCAGAAATAAGGAAGAAAATCTCACACTCCTTAAATAAAGACATGCATAATCGCAACATATGGCAACTAAAAGTAGATATGAAATGGCAAGAGCATGGAGCCTTTTATGTGGCCCACATGAGCCACTTGGAGTGAGAATGTGGAGCCATCTACAACATCAATCTGAGCCAAAAATAACAGGTTTCTGTTTCACCCTAGGTATATAACTCCGCAGAGTGAGTGAGTGAGTGAGTGAGTGAGTGAGTGAGTGAGTGAGGTTTAATGCTGCTTTTAGCAGGATTCCAGCAATGTCACTAGAATTGGGTTTCACACATTGTACCCATCTGGGAATCGAACCCAGGTCTTCAGAGTAACATGTGGATGTTTAAACCACTAGCCTACACCACTGCCCCATATCAAAGGTAGCCAGTTGGGATAATAATGTGTCCTTTTCTCTATGAACAAGAGGACCTCCTTCAAATAAGAGTGTGGAGCCATCTGCATGACCAGCAGGAGCCAGTTGGAATGAGAATGTGTAATCCTCTCATTGACCAACAGGACATCCTTAAAAAATAAAATATCATTATTGGCTGGAGCAAGCACATGAAGCTTCAGCTACACAGTGAGTACACAGCACACACACTGCTAAAATATTACTACCTACCAAATTTAAAACCTATTAAGCAAATCTGCTCTCTAAACCACAAGACATTTCATGATCAAAGAGCAAAGGTCAAAGTCAGTATTTCATATGTTATAATATAAAAAAAACTGTGCATATATGTTGAGATATATATCTGACAATAGTTTGAAATTTCTACTAAATAAACAGAAGTAATATGTTCACTACGGCTGCCCCCTCATGTACAACCTGTTACCAGAAAACAATATTTCAAATGAAGGATACTCAGAGGATGCATTCTATAAACCAACATTCTGCTGCATAGCCACAGGATATTTCTGCTGTTGTCACAGTCATGTAGAACACATATTAAGTAATATGATAATCACAGATCATAGAACATATAGTAAAGCACATCGATTGTGCCCCCAAATCAACAACACACCAGTGAGTGGGCAAGAGAAAACATAAACTGAGTTCTACTTCACAAATGTAAATTATTTTAGTCTGCAGGTGACAAAACCTTTCATGAAAAAAGTCTCCTGGTGACATGTCTGAATCTCATTATGAAGAGATAAGCTGTCACAAAATCTGATTCACAATAAACTGTAGTCCTTCTGTTTCCTAGTTTTGGTACATGTATTTATTCCTGTTTATAACAGGTTGTTATTAAAACTGTTGTCAATGGTAGATGAAATCAGCAGAATACACGTAACTTTATATACTCTACAAAATTGGAAATTTGACACCTGGATTTAATGGTAATATTTGTGACAGGGAAATTCAGTCTATTTTACTGTTGTACCATACACGGCATGTGGGGCCGATTGGACATGGTTTGCACAACCTGTGTGAAAAGTGTCAAAAAGCGTGAAAAAAAACGTATAAAAAACACAAAAATGGGCACTGAGTCATGTGATCACCATAGCGATACACTGGAATACAAGCACACAGACATTGCTAAACAGGAAAATTCATCAAAATTGCAAGGTCAATCAAAAGGCAAATATGCCATGACTGAAATCAGCAACACGAACGTACCATTGGGCAGGCTTAATGCTGGAAAACACTTTGTGTCAGGAGCACAAGCCCTGGGTTCCGCTACAACACATTTTGAGGAACTGCTGTCTAAAAAGTCGGCTCTGTTGCAGTTTCTCTCATGCATGGCTGCATGTTAAAAAAAGACAACATACAAACAGATTGTACTTTCTCCACAACTGCAACCTCAACAAACGGTTGCCACACGTTACATCTGGGATTTGACTTTCTCTGTGGAGAACATATGTTTAACATTTGACCACTTCCTCAAAGGCACTGTGTGTTCCTATCAGACAGTTGTTCAGATGTAGACTGTCAGCACAGAAATCAGATATCACTGCAGGTGTCTCTGAGCAAATACCACCTGACATAATTTCATGGTCCTCTATGGTGAAGGAAGAAAAAACACCCTGCACAGTGTTGTTTGCATGGTTAATAAATGTACTACGTAAGCACGGCTGATACATGTACTATGTGAGTGCATGGTTGATACATGTACTATGTGAGTGCATGGTTGATACATGTACTATGTGAGTGCATGGTTGATTCAAGTGCTATGTGAGTGCATGGCTGATACATGTACTATGTGAGTGCATGGTTGATACAAGTGCTATGTGAGTGCATGGTTGATACAAGTGCTATGTGAGTGCATGGTTGATACAAGTGCTATGTGAGTGCATGGTTGATAAAAGTACTATGTGAGTGCATGACTGCTACAAGTACTATGCGAGTGCATGCCTGATACAAGTACTATGTGAGTGCATGGCTGATACATGTAGTATGTGAGTGCATGGCTGATGTGAGTGCATGACCGACATCCAATGCTTGAGGCAAACAAATACCAGCACCTTGAGCAAGTAATAGTTGCATGAATAAGTGCACTATAGAAACATCCTATAATAATAAATAATAATAATAAATATAAGAATTTTCTGTCTTGTCAAACCATGGGCTGGGTGCAAATGTATTTAGGTTTGACTCGAACTGCAAGTTGCAGAAACAGCTCCATGCCAGAAATGACAATACAACATGGCACACCAACAGGGCGTCTTTCAGCCAACCAGGGCACAGCATACAGGTCAATAGATAAGCTTCCCTGGAAACGGTTTCAACACTGCGTTACTGCCAGAAGACAGCCACTAGCCCCTGGGATGCAATAAATCGTCTTTAATTACTATATCAAATTAGCCAGTACATAAATTGACTTTGTGAACCAAATTATGACTCGGTGTATTCCTTCTGGCACCAGTCGGTGGACTATCATATCCTACTGCCATATTAACTACATCCCTTCCACCAACACAACCACTTGCTTACTCTGGTTCATAACATCATCTGACATTCAAATATATATTGCGCAACACTAAACTATCACCCACAACACTGGATCTTCATGTCTATCATCAACATCATAGGATCCTCATGCCTTTCCTTTGGTACCATATTATATGGTCTCTGCTTTCGGCAACAACATAGGACCATCATGCCTTTCACCAGATACCATATTATATGGTCTCTGCTTTCACCAACAACATAAGATCTGCTTTCGCCAACAACATAGGATCTTCATGTCTATCACCAACAACATAGGATCATCATGTCTTTCACCAGATAACATATTATATGGTCTCTGCTTTAACCAACAATATAAGATCTTCATGTCTATCACCACCAACATAAGATAGTCATGCCTGTAACCCACAGTCTTAGGCTTTTATGTCTTTAACCAAAGACATATGATTTTCATGTCTATCATTCACAATGTAAGATGTTCATGTCTTTAATCAACAACATAAGATCCTTATGTCTTTAAGCCATAATATAAGATCTTCATGTCTTTAAGCCACAACATGAACTCTTCTGAGACATCTGTCACACACAACATCTCCTAGCTACCTGACTACCATTCCAGAAAGCCAGTCATTGTGCCAGGGAATATACTGACATGGCTTTCTGGAATGCCTAGGGTTTTTTTTCAGAAACAGACATCAAGTCTTGCACAAATCACACAATTTGTTTGGAAGATTAGTTATGTACAATATGTCACTGTTTCCCGTGTTTGTACTGAACTCTCTTGACAATAAATACAGAGACAGACAATATTGCAAAAGCAAGGGGTTCTCACACATTTGGCATGAATGTTCTACTCTACCAAGTCAAATCTGTTTCTGTGAAATATCTATATTCTGGGTTAAAACAACTATTCCTTCTTGATCTTCATTTATCTCTGATTTAAGAATGAGTGGCAATGTCTGTCCCTGATACTAACCATTTAAAGTAATAAATAGATTTTAAAATTCAATCTAAGCTAAAACACTAAGAATTATTTTCAAATAGCCAGAAAATACAGAAAATTACAAAAAGCAGTTATATTTCTTTGATGAAATCATTGCTATTTCACTTGAAATGCAGGATAAAGAAGAAGGTTCTCACTGCAGAACTGCTGCATCATGGAGGAAATTGGAGACAAGCATGTGTCACTGACATCAATCTCACAGCATGGTCAGGTCATTCCACGTTAAGCGGGTCAGACACAAGTTGACCTAACGCACATTCATTATTAGCTGCATTAACGACCTGGACTTATATAAAGTCAGTTGCTGCTACCTGTTATGAAGACAGCAGGGAATCGAGAGGGCTTCGACATGTAACTGTCAATCAAGAAGTCTTCAAGGTCATCAGAGGTCAGCTGCAAGGTTGTATCAGGGATGGAACTGACAGCCGTTGATCTTGCAGTGTTAGGGTCGCTAACTCTACGCCAAGATTTTAATTTTGTTTTCTTGGTGCCATGCTTGTACACACGTGCATCGCTGTCATTGTCAGCACTGTAGCCCTGCAAAAATTGTGAGAAAGTGATTCCTATTAACAATGGAGGAAAACAGAAACAATTATAGAATATATTTGCTTTCACTGTTACTCACATACATCATGCTGCTTACTCAAATACAGTTTGCCGTTCTAAAATGTAATAATTGGTGAAGCCAATAATAACAGGCTTCTGTTTCGTCCTAGGTATATAACTCAGCACAATGAGTGAGTGAGTGAGTGAGTGAGTGAGTGAGTTTACTTTTGCCCCGCACTTGGCAATATTCCAGTTATATGGCAGCAGTCTGTAAATAATCGAGTCTGGACCAGACAATCCAGCATGAGCTTCGACCTGCACAATTGGGAACAGATAACATGTGTCAAGCAAGTCAGTGAGCCTGACCACCTGATCCTGTTAGTCGCCTCTTATCACAAGCATAGTCACATTTTATGGCAAGCATGGGCTGCTAAAGGTCTATTCAACTCAAAACCTTCAAGGGTCTGTACCTCCACACAGCACCCTGGTTCCTACTGAAAGCTGGCCCCCTGTGGACCTTGTGCAGCAGAGGAACATGGTGAGTGAGGTGGGGACACCAGAAATTGTCATCATACACTGCAATGTGGACAAAGGAACCCATGACTTTGGGGAACAAGAAAAAATAATTTAACCTCTAGGCTACCCCACTGCTCATTTTGAAAACATGGCACAACATGCATTTGAATAAAGTAGACTTTCGTATCATCCTGTTCTGAAGGTATTAGATATCCATACACAAATCAAACCTATCGATCGTAGTGAGTGGATATGGTTTACGCCACTTTCAACAATGTTCCAACAATACAATGATGGGGGGCACTAGAAATGGGCATCACATATTGCATTTAGTGACTTGTTCTGATATTGATATCAAGAGGTTGTTGCAGCTATAGGCAGGAAGCTGACTGAATTTACACTTGTGTTGATATTATATAATCTTAAAGAACACAACAAAATGGCACCAAAGTAGATTAAGACTGTGTCCCAGTGGCCACACTGTGAGAAGACATCCATGGCCATTTCCAGCATACAGTGATCTGTTAAACTTGATAGGGGATGGTGTCATTTAATGTCATAGTTACCTAACTTTAAAGGCAAATATATTGGTTGAAATCCATTTCATTTTTACATCTGATACTGATGTTTTGCAAAACATCTGTAGTGTCCAAACGTGAGTTCTGATGTCAAGTTTTCTTTAAACTTTTAACCTCCTGTGGCTTGCATCATTTGCAGCCGTCTCTCTGGCTTGTGGTTTCTGATTAAGATTCTTGATAACTTTCTAAATTTGGTAATATTTCTTTTTCTTTCTTCATTACAATCTGAATTCCAACGTCCCGAACAAACCACTATGGTCCCATATGGCCTTGAAGTGCTGCCATGGTTGTGGTGTCTTCAACAAAATGACAAAATATCTGTCAAACTTAATTGTTTTCCTGTATTTACAAATCATGGCCACATAATGAAGGTTGATAGCATGAGTCTCTTTCTTCACCATGTCAAAGTTTCAAAACTTCAGGTTTTGCTGTTCATGAGCACAAAAATGAAAAATATTTTTCTCTATAAGTCAATAAACTGGATGTGTTGGCTAACCAGTACATATTAACAGACTGAAAAACAGACTAATGTCATAAATGTGTGAGTATATGAGTGATAGAGTGATAGGGTGAGTGAGTGAGTGAGTGAATGAGTGAATGAGTGAGAGAGAGAGAGAGAGAGAGAGAATGGCTTTAAGCCGCAATATTCAAGCAGGGGACACCAAAATGGCTTTGCACATTGTACCCATGTGGAGCATGGAACTGGGTCTTGCACATGACAAGCAACACCTTAATCTGTAGGCTACTCCACTGTGCCAAACCAGGGAAGGATGGGGGAGAGTTACTACTGCATGAAGCTACAATGCAGCACTGTACCCGTAGATGACACCAAGATGGCCTTCACAAGATGCCGGTGTGAGAAATCCATATTGACTAAGGGCTACTAATTCTCCCATTGGTTAAAAAGTATCAATCATTTTAATCTTGGAGATAATCATACCGATCAAAAAGAGAGATTCATTCAAGGATCACTGACATGTTTTGTAATCTTTTTGAAAGAGCAATTAGCAAAATTCCCAATGTTTTATAGATCTTGAGGCACATCAAATATTGATGCCCTGACAAAATCAATCATAATTCCAATTTAACAACTCAGGCATTATATTAGATTTTCATTTTTTATCATGCATTTGAAAATAAACCATTTTTCTATTTCCTTTTCAAAGACTGACAAGAGCTAATCACACAGTTATACGCACGCAGTTCTTAATCATCGTAGGAGATTGAAATTGACTCATCTTTTTAAAACGGGTACCTTTCCCAATTTCTTGCTCAAGAGCTCAGTATGGCTGCAGTACTATGATACTGTAAGGGGCAGTGGCTTAGCTGATGCTTTTCCTGGTCTTACCGAAGTTTGCTCCTCACCTGGGTTCAATGTGTGAAGCTCATTTCTAGCATTCCCTGATGTGATATTGCAGTACAGTCTCTTTCACTGTATTGCTGCAATGCTGGTAACTTCTCCAAGGTACTGAAGCTCACCTCCTTCTGACAATTTACAAAGTCATAATACCACAAAATTCTATGCATAAAAATAAGTGTGTGTGTGTTCTTTCGCAAATTAAAATGAAAGAGATACTTTAGGCTTGGGCAAACCAGGGGCCCCTTTCACAAAACTCTCGTAAGCCTAAGGTCTCGTAACTTTTCTCGTAGCATTCCTACTGCCTATGTTACAGTATAGGAGGCACGAATGCTACGGGAAAAGTTACGAGACCTTAGGCTTACGAGAGCTTTGTGAAAGGGGCCCCAGCACTGTTTGCAAGTTCAGTTCAAGTAGGTCATGGTGTTCGAGACCCATTTTCAGCATCACATATTAACAATAACAACAAAATGCAAAATATCTTTTAACATGACAATTGGACTTCCTGTCAATCATCTAAATTGTAACCCCTGTCTCTAACACAAACCACCTGAAATCCCTTTTCCTGGTCTGTATCTGATTTAATAAGAGTCATGTGAGACAATACTTTCATTTATATCCCAAAGCATGAGTCAGTTGCTGGGGACGCAAACAACGATGCACGTCATTGCTGTTTGCCTCTTTGGTGAAACCCCGGGAAACAGCCTAGAACTGGCAACCATCAGTGAGGCATGTTGTGCCATTTCAACCAAGGAAGTATGAACCACATGGTTGTCTGTCTGGCTGTTACACAGATATTCAACACCACCAATCACAGACTTATGTAAATGTCACATCACTACTTTGATAATGCTATTTTTTGAACGGCTTTATAAGTGAAAAGGGTTTAAGCAGTAATATTCAATCAACATCGCATCAAGGATCTGGGGTTACAAACATCCCACAATGTACTCATGTAGGGAATAGAACTCAAACAACTGGCATGACCACTGAACACTTTAACCACAGGACTATTCTACCTTGCTTCAAATGTTTAAAATAACCAATCTTGTTACCCAAAATCAGATCATTCCTTTACAAACCTACAACTGATAGAGATGTGCACCCCTCCTTTTGTCCTGAAATTTTGTTATATGACCACTGAAACTTGGATGAAAATGTTTCTGCCCCTGGTATCTCTACAGAAAAAGCATATACACACCCATGCTATACATCCTTCAATTACTGGTTTCTGATGATAAATCTGAATCACCATTGTAGATAATTTGCTTAACAGTTCGTATTACATTCCAAAAAAAAAATACACAAATTTATGCATCTAAACATACCATTACTTTAATATCTGCTATTATTTCTTTGTTCTGGGAGATTTGTGAAAAATCTAAATAATATTTTTGTATAAAGTGCAAGTTGTCTAAAACACTTTTACTGTATCACATGAAAACATCTGGACTTTGTGGCAAATTTCGTTTTATGTTTCCAGGTGTTTTCTTTTGCATGTTCTTTTGTAGATAGAGTGTCAAGCTCAGTTTGTGGCAAGTATTAGTACTTCTTAAATGGACCTCTGTAAATACTATCAAGAATCTTTAATCCAGTACACCCAATCTTAGAAGGACAAGTGGATCATTCTGCAAGTGATGTGTGGAGTAGGGAATTGTCTTATAAAGTTTTGCTCAGAGATTAGTGTCATTTAAAGAGCTGGATCATTATGTCTGGTCAATGAAGGCATATTAATTAAGATTTGAAATATGCTTGCCACATAATAATTCAGTTAGATATTGGATGAAGCAATCTTATTAAACTAGTATACTAGCTGTCTCCACTGCTATCACTTCACATAAAGCTACATATCCTGAAAGCACAGAAGTTTCCAAAATTCTAAATCTGTGACAACTGTGACGTCATATACTTTTCAGTGATATCATTACTACGTCACCTCTTCCCAATCCCATTAATTGTTCCTTCTTAATGTGCAAAATGGTTTATTACACTGTTAAACCCAATACAACATTAATATCATTACAAACTATTATTTACAATTTCTTGTAGTAGTTGTTCGTTGTTGTTGAGGTCCACCATGCCGACCCAGACCACGCCCCTCAGGCTGACGGCCATAGACTTCCAGCTTCTCTCAAGCATCCCAGTGTGAAAGATGACGATCCATGGATCAGGACGTTTAATCACCAAGTCGGAAAAGTTTCCCGCGGTTAGCGGGAAGATGTCCTGAAACATCTCATAGTCTTTAAATGCTGGTGTTGTTTGATCGCTGAAAACATACTGACTACTGAGTACCTCTTCGACAGTCATAAACAGGATCAAAAGTAACACAACACCACTACATGTGGCCATTTTGAAAACTTCTAAATGCAACTCAGGATATCCGCGTTATGAGTAGAAATTCGTCAAGACCCGCTTCTAAAAGGGACACTCAATGTTTACGAAAAAAGTTGATAATAAAATCATTAAGAGATTAGTTAGAAGCATCTGAATACACTATGATGGTGAATGTTAAGCAGATGCCGTGTCATATGTCTTAAAGCCCCAAATTTAGTGATTTCTGAAGTCTTTTCTTGACCCAGTAGAGCAACATATTTTAGGTGTTACGAATTTGAATGTACACCGGCCTGAACGCGGAAGTCGATTTGTCGAAACGCGATAGGATAGTTTACCTTGGTTACCATTGAACGCGCAGTGCAGGTGATTAACCTAGTCAGTTACGGCCAGAAACAAAAGTCGCATTGTGCAATCTATCTTTATGTATGTTTTGAACAGAAAAGGTATCCGTATTAAAAACAAGCTTTATTTTGAACTGTTTTCACATGTAATACTATTTCGTCCATTTAAACCGAGGTCATATATTCTTTAATATTCCATTCAAATTAGTTTTTTTATTATCTTACCCAAATCTGATGTATTTTGATAATCCACATACATCAAAGAATGTGCTGTAATTACCTATTGGATCCAATAACCAATTAAGTTCACAAATCAATACATTTTTAAAGGTATCACCTTCCCTGTGTAAACTTGAGTGTATAATTCCAAAGGGGAAAGTTAACAGAACAAGGTGCGAAACTAACAAACAACAAGTATAGGTGATTAAATCAACAATTGTATCCAAAATTTAACTGGGTCCACGTATTTATTTAAAAGTATCACTATGGCCGTACAAATTTTAGAGGCGGTACAAACTGAAGGTAATACAATATGAAGATCACTGACGACAGCAATACAAATTATGATGTAAAAATATTCGACTCTCAGCAACAGTACAACTTAAATTAGGCCAAGGCGGGTGTGATTATCACTCACAAAGCTGGACGTCTAGCGACACGGGATGTAATGTGAAACATGATCTTTAATAATGAGAATATTTCTGACGCCCCTTTTCCGGACTAGATATCTAGCTGAAAGTGAACAGTCTGATCATTACCCAGGATAAGTTGAGATAACACAAGCTGCCTATTAGGTAGCTAGAAGGTTAATAGTCACATGAGCTATTTCACCGGGTACCCATTTTCTGCTTTGTCAACAGATGCAATTTTTAACAAACTCGCTTTCCTAAGGTGAAACCACATGTTGCACGTTTGCTTCGTTTTGAGTTAAGTTGGAGAAACTCATGAGTCAAGATGCCAAACACGAGCACCCATCCAAAAACATTCCGCTCCTATCGTTGCTTAACTTCACCTGATTTGTGACCAGAACTCGACGCACAGGACCACACACCACCACGAGAGGAGGCAAGAGTTAACACCCCTTATATATCTGAGTGTGTGAGTTTAGTTTTACACCGCACTCGGCAATGTTCCAGCTATATGGCGGCGATCTGTAAATTATGGAGTCTGGATCAGACAATCCAGTGACCAACAACGTGCGCAGTTGGGAACCGATGACATGTGTCAACCAAGTCAGCGAGCCTGACCACCCGATCCCGTTAGTCGCCTCTTATGACAAGCATGGGTTGCTGAAGGTCTATTCTGAAAAGATGATGGGAAATTCTTCACCAAAATAGTTTAAGATAACTCAATCTGGAATAACCTCCTTGTATCCCTTTCCGGACAATTATGTCTAAACATCGCACAATACTGACACTTACTGATCTACAGCTACAATGTTTACCAGCTGATACATTGTTGCACAGCTTGCAATCCGCCTCAAAACCACTCCAAAGTTTGAGCGTAGGTAGCGATTCCTCCGTTAAACCACGGGCAAAGTTAATATCAATGAACAGTGAAACCTGATCACCTTTGACCAACATGTGGTATCAGTGATAATGATGCCTTATCCTTTAATAGGTTTGGTGCCTGAATGAAATTCTTGCAAAGACAAACTCAAACAATGAGTTCCCTTTCCAGTGATCAAATAAGTTGTCTGTTATATTTCCTTGAAATTAACAAACACGGTGGCCAAACTCCAGCACAGATATCGTTAGAATGAAAGGCCAATATAAAAGGTTCCCGAAAACATAGTTCTTGAAGGACAGGATAGTTCAAGTCCTTATCGTCTGTTGGAATCTCTCTAGAGGTCTTTGCGACTCAGGTAGACTGACTGACTAACTGATTCCTAACCTGCTGAAGTACAAACGGTAGTATGCATGAACAGGCTACCTAACTTGGACCAACACACTCAGTGAAGACCCTGATGAAAGGCTCTTCTAAGCCAAGGACAGGTTTCAGTGGTATTCAGTTCTGATATAATTTCCCAAGCAATTGTCACACAGGGCAGTTTTTTTCCAGCAACATCATACCGAAAATTAATTTGTGAAAATAATATTATACCCTCCATTCTTTATTAGCAGGTACAATAGGAGTCATTTGCTCAAGACGCAAAGGTGAAGTAATAAAGGAAACTAGAACCTTGTCATCTAAGAACTTTTAGTCCCTGATCTTCTCTCTGAGACAAAACCAACTGCCCCCTGCCCAGAACTGGTTCCTAAATAACCGAACTGTCAGAATGTTTAGCACTCTCCCCGTATACTGCTCATACTGGCCTTTCAGCCAAATCATAGCCAGGATCAATCTGTGGACGAATACCGACACAGGAACGAAATGATCAGCCAAATATTTCCCCTGGCAGACCGTTCCTAATAAGCAAGATATCACATTTGCCAAGGTTACCCCCCACCCCCACCCTTTCCGACATCAAGACCGCCTTCAAAGTCATAAAATGGAGAGGCGCACTTGTGAAAACACAAAACCATTCTGAAGAAACCTCAGAATGGACTGATGACTTCTCAGAAAGTGACAAAAATGAAGAGAACCGTTATCCTGAAATAAGGTAACGGGCTTAATATTGGAACGGTCATCATTTCCAGACACGAAACCTGCACAATGTGGATGATTTCTGGTTGCTGAAAGGATTTACTTTGAACATATAGCAAGTCAAGAAGAATCATGTCTCAGCATGGAATCATGCACTGTCAAAGTCTTTGCTATTCAAGTCACGGACAACATGCCCAAGCCCAACGCTGACAATATTGAAGTATAATAGTCTTACAAACTGTCAGGAATCCTTTCCAACCTCGCAGTCAGACAAGATCTTTGAGTCTACCTTGATTCGTCCGTAACGTTAGTTATCCGGGCAGAACGCGGTATTACTTTTAAATCTAGCCTAAAGACCTGTGGATCTGCTTAACAATCACTGACAATTGTTCATCTTTTAGTTGTATGCACTCAGATGTTCCTTGCTGCGTGGAGTTCAGTCATGTGTCCTAGCTCACTACTAGATAGGTAAGTCGTCCTCTCACGAAACAAACTTTGATGACTTCTCTACAAAAGCTAGCCTTTGACTTGACAGAAGCTTTAGTGGAAGACGTATCCCATTTCAAACCGAGCTTTCTCCCCTCAGAAATGATATGCCCTGGCTACCTGTAACATTTACGAGCAGACTGACGAAGATAACACCAACACCACCAAGCGAGAGCGGAGGTAGCGCATATGTGCATCTATAGAGGATATTATATGAGTGCCCATGTCATACTATGTTTACGACACGAGTGCCCAAATGTTGGTATTTCCTGAGCGAGAGCGATTAATATACCGATATTTAGGCACGAGTGTCGAAAACAGTATGACATGGACACGAATATACTTACAATAGTCTAGGTTCTACCTAAAAGTCTGCTTTTAAACAGCTAGCTATCCGATTTTGCCGCATTTAGAACGTAACGTCACTGGAGAAACGTGACGTCATAGCATTGTTCATAACGTCACGTCAGCATGACTGAGGGATTTGCTCTAGGGTATCCCATGAAAAACATGAACCCCTATATTTTCGTCCGCGTAGGTAATAAATGATATTTATTACACATCTGGTGAAACATAACCTGTGTCATATATATCTTATGAGTGCACGTATCACTTTTCCCAAGCGACCATTGCTTACGTGTTTTATTGCACAGTTGTACATTAATAAAATAAAATGGATAAGGAAATAATTATTACACTCGAGCAAGAGAGTATGTCAGTCGCTGGCTCTCGCAAAATTTCACACTCGTTTCCAATATGTCGTATGACATACATGCTTGTGTCATAATCTCATTTTCACAGATTTTCAAGTGTGTTCCAGGGTAATACAAGACACTATTATGGATGACAACTTCTTTAATTCTTTTAACATGACGTTTCAAGGCTAATTCTTGCCCCTTCATGATGATTATCCACCTGACGAAGGGGCAAGAATAGTGTCTTGTATTACCTCACCAACTTCTAAATGCCTTTGAAGAATTTCATGTGTTCCAGGAGTTATTCAGTAATGTTTCAGGACACGCGTACGCACGCATGTACACACACACACACACTCTCTCTTTTTTTGTGTTTTTATGGTTCTGATTTTTCGATTAAAATGAAGGCATTTGTTTCTGTCGACAGACAGACATAGATAAGAAACACGTATACTATCGAAGAGTTGAATTTAGCGCGTCACTACCTGTCACATGTTAGTCATGTGATATTTTGTGCACCATAATTCGTCAACTTCTGACTACGAAAATATAAGTGAAATACGTTATATTCACTGAGTCACTGATGTGAGAAATTACTTTAAGAATTTCTCATACATCATGTCTATATGTAGACGTATTTAGGTCACGTCGGTATTTAATTAAGGGAAGATCACCTGTGATAGTGAATTGCACCTGTCGACACTGTTTGGTTTACTGACTGGATAAACAGCGCTTTGTTTTTTTTAATCTGAAGACAAATTTAAAGCTAGTCCCAATATGCGGTATATATACTGTTCATGACGTTCTCAAAAACTGCACAGTGTTTGATATCATAGACACAACGTCTCCAAGAAATTTGTCAGTTTTGCAAATTTAAACGCATTGTATAACATCTTGATTGGTGAGAAATCGCTGCTTTAATTAAATGTGTATTCATGACTGTGTTTTAGAAGATGTTTGTCTACAGCTGAGAAAAAAACCCCATACAGGTCATCATGGCACTGTGTTGTCCCGAAGCCTGGGTTATCGATTGCTTGATTAGACACATTTAATACGGTTATTGTATGCGTCGATGTAAGTATTGTCTTAAATCTTGTTTTGAAGGTTGATTCATGACAGCCAGTGTTTCTATTGGAGAAAGTAATACTTCATCTATTACTGAGAAAGTCTCAAGAATATTGTTCATGATTGTTCATGATTTGCACGACGGCTCACGTCTTTGTGAGTTGGCGACTTGGGTGTCACAACTGCATGACTGTGTCAAGTTTCGGGGTCAGAGGTCAAGAATCAATATTGACAGTTAATGTCTACAATTGATAAATTAACCACCATACACAGACACATCGGAAAACATATTAAACAATTTCAAGGCGACACCATATTGTCAAAATCCATACAGAAGTTTCACAATGTTTTCATTTGACAGCGCCCTCTCGTGGCTCAGTTTACCGCCATTTTGAAGAGAACCCAGTGTTTGTGTGTGGAAGACCGAAGTTTGAAACGGTTATATTTGAGGAAGAGATATGGACGGGTAAGTCTAGGGCTTGACAGCTGTTTGTATACTTGAGTACTGTTCGACCATATACAAAAAAGTCATTTATTGATTTGTATTTATATAAAAACCGCTGTCATTTGTCGTCATTGTGTTCTTTGTTAGTGTCGCCATGCTTCGTCATCCAGCCACATGTGGGTCTCGGAGACCCCGTAATTCGCAGATTACACAACTGTCCTACCGATCAGAATATGTTTTCAATCACTAGGACATTAATTTGATTCAGATAGACTCCTGGCAATGTGTTCCGATGCGTGACAAAGTCGGTGTAGCCATTTGTGCAGCCGTTAAGCGGCATGAGTCGACCAGCATGTGTTTCCTGGTGAACTTGTCAAAACATGGGGAACTGGTGTGTGTGTACATAGTGTGTATTTACTTGGCCTGATTAGTGTACACGTTGCGGCTCGGACTTGATCTTTCAGTTGATTGGATTTATTAATTAAACAGATATTGTGTCAGAAACTATTTCTTGACTGGTCGGCGTTTGTTATCCGATTCGTTTGATAGTAAACATTTTCCTCTTCAGTCGTGACGTCAGAATGCATCTTGAATGGACACAGGTTATGAGATCCGTTTACTTGCGATTGAGGTCATATCTCACCATGCCGTTTTCACTAATTCACCTACATATAAACAACTCAATCAAGAAGTTCTGGATGATAGAAATTGTGGTTACCATTTTATTGATCTAACCTTCCTTCTGTCCAGTTTGGATATGACCTGATGATCTTGTGCTGAATATTTACACTGAAATGTCACACACGGTTTTGGTTTTATGGTGGAATGCTTTTGGTATATTTTTTTCTCTTGCATTTGACAAGATAGGACCTGTCGTCATGTTAATTCATGGCTTTGAATCCAGCGATTTTTTAATAAAAAAGGTGTTGTTTTGGAACAGGGTTTAGCAAGTAAGCAACTATTGTTAATCAGCCAGTCTACTGAGATCTGTGAAGGCCAATGGTAAAAATCTTTTGTTTTTTCATGCTGTAACTAGTACTCATCAGAAGAATCTTACGATAGCTCAAGGTTTTGCTATTGTGTGTGTCCCGATCTATTCTCTTTATAATTGTGGCTATTGCTGAAAAAAATGAAAATGTTTTTACAAGTTTCTATCTATGAAACCAAACTCCTCACTCTTTTAAAACTGGGGAAGTCCGGATACCTTCTCCTGACCACAGAATCAAGTTAATTTTGCTAAAATATGCAACCTGGCTGATGTGTGCCATCAGACCCTGATATAGACAAGATGGTAATTGTGTCAACTGCTGGGTGAGTTATGGAGTTGGAAACATTAAAACACTGCCTGCTGTGGTAACATCATATAGATATGGGAAGATGTATACTTTGTCAACTGCTGGGTGAGGTGATGATGTTAGTTGGAACGCTGCCTACTCTATCCTGTAGATATGGGAAGATGCTCATTGATTCAACCGCTTGGTAGGGTTATGATGATGCTAATGTTAGTTAGAACACTGCCTAGTGTAGGAACATCATGTATCCTGTAGATATGGGATGATGCTCATTGTGTCAACCACTCTGTGGGGTTATGTTGTTGCTAACATTAGTTGTAAGTCTGCCACTGTAGGAACATCATGTATCCAATAGATGTGGGAAGATGCTCATTGTGTCAACCACTGGGTGTGGATATGAGTGTGCTAACATTAGTTATAACACTGCCTACTGTATGAACATCATGAAACGTTAGCAAAGGAAGCTAGGGGTAAGGTGTTTTAACTCCCATGCCGTAACATGGACTTGTAAAGGTTGTAAACCTAAGGTAGTTTTGTACAGCAGCACCTTGGTCATCAAGGCCCCAGGTCAAGTTGGTTGTAAGATTTGACTCTGAAGGGTATTTAGATAGGCTCGTTGGTTGAGTACAGGCAGGGATTTATCCAGAATTCCAAACTAACAGCCCTTTTAAAGCAAGCCCAAAAAGTCCAAACAAACTTCCTTAATATTTTAGTATTTTCAAAGTTCAATTTTTGCCAGCTCATGACTAGTACTGCATTATGGTCAGTACCCTACTGCAAATAGGTATACTTTGGTATTTGGCCCCAGTTACTGCTGGCATGGGGCAAGAGATTGGACTGCGGCCAGCTTGGATGAATTCTTGACAAAGTAAATGGTCCAAAGATGGATGTCGTTCTTAGATGGCTTAGCTGATAAGTGTTTCATGGTACCTGTTGTTTATCCGATTGATGCATGGAAAGCTTCAGGAAGACAGGGCATGCACACAATTTGAACATATCTTTGTGGAACTAAACCTCTGTGAAATGTTGTTTTTGATACTGATTAGGGTTATCTTTTACTTCACACAGCAAAAGTAATTCTTGTTTTTAAATATATGTTTGTGTTTCACATGAAAATTCTATTGGAATGAGTTTTGAAAATGTTGCTGGCACAACCATATTGTGAAGAATGGATGCAAGAGGAGCTCCTTGCAGTGTTAGGAATGTTAAGAGTTGCTGAAGTATATGTCAGTTAAGTGACATATTGTTCTGTCAGTGTGTTATCACTGTTACTTGCTGTGTTTTATGTGTCCTTTGAGTAACGTGTGTGTAATGAGGAGAAATAAGGCCATGAGTATATCGCACACAACCAAACATTTGTGACAGTTGTTATTGATTGAACTGGTTATCACACCTTGAATAATGAAGTAGCTTGACAAAATGAAGACATGCAAAATAAGCATCATATAGACGACAACTGTGGGACATACAGAAATTGGCAGAAACTGTGGGACATATTGACAGTGGCAGAAACTGTGGGACATATGGAGAATTTGCGGAATTTGGGAGTGGGACATGTACTGGTATACATTAGCCAAAACTGGGACCTATAGACATTGGCAGAAACTCTGGGACATGTAGACATTGGCAGAAATTGTTGAATATATAGGCATTGGTAGAACCTGTGAAACAATCCGAACATACTGACATTTGCAGAAATTGGGACATGTACACATTGGCGGAAAATGTGGGACATTTAGTTTTCAAAATTACTTTGGACATGATATTTGAGCCTATAATCAGGGAATCAAATCCAGATTCATTATCGTAGTGAATGTTCTTTGTTGTTGAATGCCCCCCCTCTCCAGTTTTACAGCTATGTGATGGTGGTCTGTAAATAAGCAATTCTGGACCAGACAATCCAGATGCCTCGAAGTAACATGTTTGTGGTGGACATCAAAAGCAAGTAACCAGCCTTTCTTGAAATGGTTTAAGGTAAAGTCCGACTGCAACAGGGATTGTGAAAGAGAACTTTGACAATGGACCATTTTCAGAATTATTAGCCATTTTCTGAATTTAGAATGGGCCACTGTCCTTGTATCAATAGTAAACTTCCTAATTTTAATGGGCCATTTTTCATTCTAATGTGCAAAATGGCATTTATAGAAAAGAAAATCAACAGAAGCTGTGTTTGCTAAAACTTGTCCTCAAAACGTGACACTTTCTCTGATTTAGCAAATAGCTTTAGTACTTTGGATGTTATGAACTTCAGTACCCTGGATGCCATGCCGTTTGCATCTGCATGTGAAAGTCATTGCATCTTCAGCCACAGGCTGGAGGCATAGACAGACAAATCCTTGATAGGTAATGCCTCTCCTCCTTGTCTTGGTCACTAGAGCTTCCAAACCATGTATAACCAAGCCTGAAAACAAGGGCTATGTAGATTTAAAGCTGAGGTGGAGAAAGGGAATTGCTTTTATGAGTGATGAGGATTGATTTTAGTTTAGGTTATATGTGTCTTTGAAGGTATCGAGCACTTGATGGAGGAACCTGTGGCAAAAAAGGCATGGGAAAGATGTACTAATCCTCTGTCAGTTTTATCTATAGTAACCCACACCTGGTCATTACATCTGAATTAAGCCTTGGCAGGTGTATTTCATGTAGGATGCCTGCCTGGATATCTATATCAAAAGTTAGCTTTAATAATCAAAATTTGCCCTGATATGTAGCAGCAGAACACCATGCACAGAATGTTGTCCTTTACCTATAAGTGATAATGATAGAACACCATGCACAGAATGTTGATCTTTACTTATACGTTATAATGGTAGAACACCATGCACAGAATGTTGATCTTTACCTGTGAAATGTAATGATAGAACACCATGCACAGAATATTGTCCTTTACCTATATAATATATTGATACAACACCATACACAGAATGGTCCCTTTTACCTATGCGTTATAATGGTAGAACACCAAGCACAGAATGGTGCCCTTTACCTATGCATTATAATGGTAGAACACCATGCACAGAATGGTGCCCTTTACCTATAAGTTAAAATGGTAGAACACCATGCATAGAATGTTGCCCTTTACCTATAAGTTAAAATGGTAGAACACCATGCAGGATGCCTGCCTGGATATCTATATCAAAAGTTAGCTTTAATAATCAAAATTTGCCCTGATATGTAGCAGCAGAACACCATGCACAGAATGGTGCCCTTTACCTATAAGTTAAAATGGTAGAACACCATGCATAGAATGTTGCCCTTTACCTATAAGTTAAAATGGTAGAACACCATGCAGGATGCCTGCCTGGATATCTATATCAAAAGTTAGCTTTAATAATCAAAATTTGCCCTGATATGTAGCAGCAGAACACCATGTACAGAATGTTGTCCTTTACCTATAAGTTATAATGGTAGAACACCATACACAGAATGTTGCCCTTTACCTATAAGTTATAATGGTAGAACACCATGCACAGAATGTTGTCCCTTAGATGTAAGAGCCGAAACCATGCACAATTTTTGTCCGTTACATTTGATGGTAGAACATCATGCACAGATTGTTGTCCCTTACAAGCAGTGGTATGTCGACATCTTTTAACCATAGTAACCAATATGTCTTGGTGGCTGTGTAGTTCATTAGTCTTGTCAAGTCATGTCAGCGCACCATGGACTGTTTCCAGAAGAGCACATTGTCATGTACCATGTTCTGTGAGAAAACATTCCGATATTACTGTGAGTTTGGACATTTTCACATCGACAGGGAGCACTGATGTAAGGACTGGCACTAATTCATGGTTAGGTTATGGAATTAACAGTCAACAACAGCAGGGATGATAGAGCCTCATGGACAATCGAAATACTTTTCATGTTTGTATTTATGTGGCTAGCTTCATATTAATATCATTTAGCCTATCAATGAGTGACTACATTGTGAGGTATTTGATTAGTAGTGCTACCTACAGTGCTTCTTATTTTACCTAACTCATAAATGTCGCTTTCTGATTGGCTAGGCGCTCTTCTATTATTTTCAATTTACCCCACTTACAAAAGTGGTACATTTCTATATATCCCGTTGTCAATGGCAACTCATTCTGTACTTCATGGTAGTTCTTCTTTTACCTTGAATACCATTGAATCATGCATGATACACACAAATTGCTGATATAACTCTCAATCTGTTTTTCTTGTCTCTGCAAAATCTAGCTATGGGCACGAAAAATTTGCCAAAACGTTCAAATGTAGTCCTTGTGAATATTAAGAAAGGGTATTACACCGATTTTACTAAGTCAGTACCTGGTGGGAAAAAAACATGATGCAGCATTCAAATCACAGGCTTCCTGAAGTGTATGATCCGATAGCTATGCTTCAAACAGTTCAAAATTAATTTTGAGGTTTTCGATAAGATAAATATGTTGTTCACTGGTCCTTGGGGGCCCATAGGTTGATGTATCCTTGATGCTTGGGCCCAGGGAACATAAACATTGAGGATACCCCCCTCATGACCAGTGAACCACATATAATGTCACATCAGGGCATGAAGTTCCACAGAAATGGTTAGGGAATTGAGGTAAGAAAACGCTAGGTTAATTTACACTGAAATGAAAATTCACAACAAGAAATTGAGAAAGGCAGACGGCGTTACTGCAGGATACTTGCCAGTTGTCCAGCACTTACATTGCTGAAAGTGGTTGTTCCCAGCAATAGGCTTCATCAACTATATAAAATGTAATCTGAAGACTTGCTTTGCTCATCAAAGATTAGAATGGTCATGGAGTATTGATCCTGAACATTGCAGTCCTCATGGAAAGGTGCTATTTGGAATGAAGATGTATTGGAGTACCGACACAATGGCTGTCGTGGTGGTTATGAAAGAGGTTAGAAGCTTTTGCTGGTTTGAACAACTCTGTACTTTGACGATGAATTGCTGCATAATTGGAAGATCAGATAGCATTGTGTGTTCATTCTTACTCCCTTGCGTACAAGTCAAGAAACTGGTGGGTATAAAATCACAGTATTAAATTTAAATAAATGGATTACTGAAAATCAGTAACAGCAAAAGTTAGTTCACCTCTCCGTTCACATGATCAGAACACAGAGGGAAAATCTAATCCCTCTGTCTGTTTATTGTAGAAACCTAGTAGATTGGAACACTGAATCTGTTGATCCTTTTTAGCTTATCCTTTCCACTGTTGGAATCACTGCCACTTCCTTAATTTGCATGAAAAAGTGTTAGTCAACTGATAACACTACCTTTATGCAGCTGCAGCTGATAGCACACGAGAGGGATCAGAAAATGTGCTCAAGTTGTCTTTAAATATCTGTTCTCTTGATGCCTGGAAGGGTAGAGTATGAAAGATGATGAGGAGGGGTGTGTTCAGACAAAACTTTTCTCAGTATGTAGGTGCTTTAATAGTTGACAGTGTACATTAAGACTTGACCAAGGGGACTCCATGGTATATGTGATTCCCCAGCACCTGTATGTTTTTTTTTTGTCAGAGTCACATGACTTGTTCAATTATGTGTCTTCATTAAATGATGTGTTTCGGCATGTCTCATAATATCCAGTGCTGATTTGTTTGGCCAAGACTCTGTAATTGGCTCATGTACCCCACGAGTGGTCATTCAAATTTTTCCTATGGCCGTACTGAATCGGGCAAGAATGTTGCTGACTGCTCCATCAAAGAGCAAATAAACTTCATGTAGAAGAAATGCTCATCTGAGCTGCAGTTTCTGGACTAATCATAAACACACGTGACCAAGTTGTCAAATGGCAGTTCGAAGATATACTCCAAAATGTTGTGCTCCTCGTCATAAAGAAGTTGACATCCATAAAATTCTCTTCCTTACACGTGACCAGTCAGACAAAACAATCTTTAGAAGTCATCCAAATACCAAACACATCAACGTATGGTGTTGAAATGGTTTGGGGACTTAGTTAATGTATTTCTGAATGCCAAGATCTGTTATACCACCACTGAAATGATTCATCCCCAAGACTTCAACAGTATATGAGCGACTACTCATTTGGGATGACCTCTTTTAATGGGATTTCTGACTTGTTGAGGAGTAAAATCTATGATCAACAGACAAGTGGTTGACGTCATGACTCGGAAATAGTTTAAACCATGTTGACGTCAACAACAGTTGTGATAAATAAGTTAAAGTAAGAAGTGAATCAGTAAGTATTATGGAGTTTAGTTTTAACTCTGAGCAATCAGTGTATACCCAACCAGAAACAGACCTGAAACAAAGGTAACTCTCTGTAATTTCAGCTCTTCCTTGCCTGTAGTATTTGGCAAGTTAAGGGACAGAGCAAGTCTAGATTACTAGGTGCAGGTTTCTCTTAAGCTTAAGAAAGTCTTGCTGCTCCTTTTTTTGACATTTTATTAGTCAAGTGGAGTCGCTTTATGTCACACCGGCATTATTTCAGCCATAAATTGATGAGATCAAGTTTGCACTCATTTCCGTTCTGTGTCCGTGGTATTGAGATGTTTAACAGCTGTAATATTTTTTGTGTGTTAAGTGTAAGACTACCAAGCTAATTATTAATTTATGTCAGTAAGTTTAAAATACAGCTTAGTGTATGAAAACAGACTGTTAGTGTGTCATTAATGAAGCCGCTGGAACTACACAGTACAAGGAGTTTCTTCCTGAGACCTTTTGTCTTTGAAATAGACTGCCACTGTCTGACCTTGAGGATATGGAAGGGACAGGAAGGAGGAAGCTGGCTGGGTGGTTGGTTGTGGGACACGCCCTCTCCTGAAGTGTTGTTTGACAGTAGCATGTTAGTGACCACTGGGAGTACATATATTTCTTGGGGAAAAAAATATTTAGGATGCTTAGATCACAGATGTTAGAGCATATGAGTTTTGAATTCCGTGTGAATATTGTAGGGAGATCACATACCTTTATGAGCAGGATCTGCTGTCCTTTAAGAATATGTTAGTGAGCCATGAATATCCAGCACCCTGTTGATTCTGTCGGGATTGTGACCATATGTCAGTGACATGGCTATCTTTTGACTTCACCAGTGAAGATCCAGGTTAGAATGATCTTCAGTAATCCATGCTTTTCAGAAGAGGCGACTAACGGGATGCTTGGTCAGACTCTTGGACTTGGTTGACTCATGTCATCATATCCCAGTTGTGTAGATACATGCTCATGCAATTGATCACTGCATTGTCAGGTCCGAGGGTTCCCCCTAGACATTTAAATTTGGGGGTAGTCAGAATAAAAATTTGGGGGTCAAACAATTCACAAAGATAATTAATTTTCAACCAGTAATTATTTTTTCAGGTATATGTGTCTAAGTTTGAATTCTAAAAAAATATTGTGTAGTTTGCAATTGGTTTGAAATGAGAAATCATTTATGTTACATTTATTATCTATAGCATTGAATCATGTGGTTTTGATTAGTGACTTTATTGCATGAGAAGCAATGCAGTGTTTGTTTTTTATGCATATTTTCTCTTCACACTGCATCAGGCATGCAAGTTTTCTGCGTTGGGGGAACCCTGTGGTCCACTCGATTATTTACAGACCACCACTTTAAATCTGTAATATTGGTAAAGGCATAGTAAAACTAAACTCGCTCACTCATCTTTTATCTTTATTCCTAAAATAAACTGACAACAATTACCTTTTCCATTGAATGATCACTAATTGGAAGAGCATACACCACAGCTAGTGGTCAGTGTACTGAGTTATATGGCCATAGAAGGGCAGACAACTTGTCAGAACGACGCAGATTACAACTCTCATGAACAGTATGCCACAGAACAAACTGTGGACAACATGAGCGGTGTGTGCCATTTCCCTGTCATGTTTGTGGAGAAATCAATGTGGAAGCCAACTGTTGTAGTGGAAAGTTTGATTTTAATTTCCATGTAGAAGCTGCGAACAAATTTCAAACAAGATTTGATTCCAGGCGGATTCTTTGTCAGCAGTGGGGAAGTTTCATGTGGATACTCTGATAGCGACATGTTTAAGTGATTGTTGAAAACAGCCAAATCTGTCCAAACAAGAAGTAAAGACATATATACTTGTTTGAAAAGCTGTTCCAGTCATTCATTACTTGTCACTTGAAATATGTTAATTTAGTCGTGATTATCACAAGTAAGTATCTTATGGCAATTAGTGTTTCAAATCTTCTGAAGTTTAGTAGCTAGTAAATCTTTCTTTACACTGTATCAGCTGCTCTTTAACTTCATATGCTTTGGCTGTAAGGTTGGTGATGGAGGTCAGAGCAATATTTACTCAGCCCTAAACTGTCATGCTTATTTCGACCACCAACTGGTATAAGATAACAGTCCCAGTCAAAGTCCTGATGTTAAATACCTTAGACTCATCAGCTTGTAACACAGGATGTATTCGTTTCATGTGTGATGGAGCTATTTCATCTAGACTTGTTGATGATCTGTGAAACTCTTGTTGTGTACCTAGAGTCAGATACACATAGTGTTGTTCCTGTACTTTGACTAGTGAATCAATAAAATAGTTGTATCATTCAGGGAATAAAGGATTATGACTCACAGGTAGAAGTCAACATGAAGTATCTAAAAGCCTGAACAATGATAGCATTGAAAAACGTTTCCATTATCTGGATTGCCTTCAGCTCATTGGCTGGTGCATGTTTTTACGTGAGTTTGTGTTCTGAATTATTACATATTTTTCCAGGGATTGTTTGAGCCTTCTTCCCCAATGTGTTGCGTGAGTTTGTTGTTTGCTCCAGTGATGCATAAATTACACATGGCTCTGTGTATACGAGTAGTTCTACAGCTGGACATTACTGTATCTGTGTATTCTTAATTCACAGGCCTTTAACTACTGAAGGTTCAGACACTGATTTGAGACAGTTTGATATGTAAATTAAAAGGTAAACTTAGCACATTAGGACGCTATCATGATTGTCAGTTATGTTGGAACACGACAGGAGTTTGTAAATGGATAATCTTCTTGTGTTTATTGAATATATTAACTTTGACGCTGTCTTAATTGAAATCAGCGTGAGGTCTCTGCGTTTGTGCGTAATACTTGTTGCTGTTACATGCTGTGAGTTGAAGTCATTTATATCAAGCGATTTGTAACTATAACTGTTACTACTTCTGATGGCGTGACAATAAGTGGCAGTTGGATGGTTGGACACAAGAGTAGCTTTATAATGTATTGTAGTTGGTGACCCATGACAGGAAAGGGGAGATAATCCATCTATGTTGGAATATTGTATGTTGAGATAAAGACATTTCTTTTCAGAGGGGTGGTCTGACAGAGAAGGCTTCTTGGCTGCTCAACAGATTCAGTGTTCCAATCTACTAGGTTTCTACAATAAACAGACAGAGGGATTAGATTTTCCATCTGTGTTCTGATCATGTGAACGGAGAGGTTAGTTTCATAGGAAGCTACTGGCACAGTTACACTTCTTTCTGCACTTGTAGACATATCAGAGTCTTTGTTTGGCCATGTTTCCAAATCAGCCCCAGACAGGGGAATCTACTAGGTAGTTGTGTATGTCATAGGAACAAATATGGAAAGCTTCACAAGGTATGTTAGCCAGCGTGAATGTTTGCCATCTGAGTATTCATGGATTTAGAAAGTGTATTTAGGTACAGTTATACAGACTGCATGATCAACCCATTCTTGCATTAAACACAGACATTGAGGAAGTTGAAGCAATCTAACTGCCATGCTGGGGGCTCACAGACAGTAGTGTGAGATGGCTTGGACCATCTTATGTTATTACTCTGGCAACTGACAGTCATTTCCATGTCTTGGTTTACATTCTCAGTTATCCTGGAGTGTGTTATATTCAGCATCAGTTTAGGCTCCCTTACACTGTATTTTTAAACTTTTAAGATTCTTCTCTCAAAAACCAATTATTTGATATTAATATTTAACTAACAAGAGTTGGAGTCTCCTGATTGTTTCACATTACATTGATTAGTCTAAGAATGAAGATTTTTTATGGATATCAACTTCTTTATGTGTTCTCACATAAAGAAGTTGATATCCATAAAAATCTTCATTCTTATGTATTTTCACTTCTAAATGACATTCAAAGAATTGATTGATTAGTCTCACATACCTCATACAAAGTCATGGGCGTTTTTGAGGTTCTGTTTAGTAATATGTATTACTAAAATGAAACTAAATTGTCATGAGAATTAATTAATTACAATGTGATATGATTCGTAGTTATTTTTCTGTGACCTCATTAATCTGCGTAGGCGGTACATGATATCCATTGAGATTGACATCAGTGTACCTGGAGGATTAGTGCAGAACTTGAGTGTGGTATATATTGTCGTAATGCCAGTCACCTGCATACTGCAGTGCGACATATATTCGTATGTTCCTTACATAAATATCAATCATATGTATTTATGAAGAGATTGCAAGGTGTTGAAAGCAGCTGTATTGAAATAAAACTGAAATGAGTCATGAGTAAAGTGACTATGACTGACTAAATGGAGATGCACTGATCGGGTTACTGTGTTAAGGCGACCCCCATTGATCGACCCCCATTGATCGTGAAGCATGCAGGCTCACCAATAGACAGCAGAGTTGTTTGGTAGGTTACAAGGGTTGACACTTTCCAGGGGGAGTAAAGTCAAGAACTGTCAGTGAAGGAAGGTTTTCATCTATCATTCTGTGTGTGTTAGCTGCTGTGTATCATCTTGTCATTTATAGTGTTTCTTGTGTCAACAGTAATGTTTACTGTCAGGCAACTTGAACTTTCCAGAATAAGCAACATTATAGATAGATCATGAAATCTTATTAGCCATTTAATCCAATATTAAGAAAGTTAATTTATTTACTATTAAATGTAGAATCTGGTAATTCCAATATCACATCTCTTTTTATTGGACATATTTTACCCTTGTGTTCCCTTCTGTTCAAGTTCTGTTATATACCATGTTCAGCGTATTTAGAAACAGAACAAAGCTGACAATGCAGGAGACTATTTGCTATGTGGGAATTGTGTCAGTATGTTATGAAACTTTCTATATGTCAATTCAGTCATGATCTGTCATGCCTCAACTTGCATATGTTCCTTAACTTTATACCAGGATCTGCATATGTTGGCTTGACTCCCAAATCCAGTTCTGGTTTGGATATATATATATATCTATATTTTCAGGTGACATAATGCTTTTTTCAAACATGAATAAGTGGATCATTGTGATGAAGTCCTTACTTATTCACTAACATTCTTGGGGGCTCCAATTTTACATTGTGCTTATTTGCAAACACTATTATGACATTGTGATAATACTTCAGTATTCCTAAACATTTTTGGGAAGACTATGGAGAGTTATTCAAATATCATTAGCCTTAGAAAGTACTAACATGTCTGTGGTTATACTTTGCTGCAAGTATTTGTGACGGTGCATTGCATGTGATTGTCTGGTCTGGATCCAGTTAGTTTTCTTCCAGCAGTATTAACGCTTGGCACCAGGTAAATATTGCAGCCTGTACAAGGGCATCCATCTGCAATTAGGGGCTGTCTTTGCAGTGGGCTGGACATACAATCATTAGTGGTTCCATTGAACTGACTGAACAAGTCATTAAAAAAAACACCTTCAAAATTTGATTGTAAGAAGTGCCTATTTTTTTGTCTCTGACTTACCATGTCTGAGACACAGGACATGTATGTCTGGATTCTCCATCATGAATTCCTGCATTGTTGATTAATTCTAGCAGACATGGTGGGTTGTGGTCATGTGGCCAAAATCACAATCATGGCGATGTTGTTCCCTTGCCATGCCAGAAACTGTACTTGGCAGTGGTCATCCCTCACAGTCTGCTGATATTGCCTGCTTCCTCTGTTGACTGTTGGATTCTGACCACTGCAACACAACTCGCTATACTTGTCTCTTTCAGTGTACCCTGCTACTGTGGTCAGCTGCTTCCATGTTCAAACTGTCTTCAAATAAGTTTGTGGCAATATCGACAGTATGGGGTCTTTGTTATTTGTCCTTACTGGATACGTACCATTTTCACAAAAATCGTTTTAAATGGAGGAGGATTTATGTGATGGTAATGCTAATGACAGGCAGAAAAAGTTAGTGCCAATTATTTTTACATATATTTTTTGCATTTTAGAGATGCATTCAAAATCCTGTTTACCTGTCTTATTTTGTATACTAAAAGTCTGGGTTTGATTCTCTATGAGTGCGATTTGTGAGGGCCATTTATGGTGTCCTCTGCCTCTATTGCAGGTATATTGTTAAAACTGTACTATGTTAACATGAATTTCGAAGTTAAAATAAAGAACAATTCAGGTATTTTTACTGACATTTGCTGCACATATGGGGCAGAATATCCTTCGCTGAGGAATCATTGTAAAATCGTTTAATCCTTCCTCATTCCACCCAACCCATTAAGTATGATTTTTTGCACATATTCCTAAGGTGAAGGTGTAAACTTGAGAAAGAGGCAATCCACATAATATTATGAACCATTAACTTACGTTTTCCTGGAAAACTATTACTCAACTGTTGCAATAGTATCTTAAATTAATCAGTGACGTGAAAGTGTGTTAGGATTGAAGCTCATTTTCTGAATGACTAGTTGCCACAAGCCTAATTTGAAACTGTTTCTTGACTTTGTCTTGCATCTCTCCCGACCTTGACCTTGTCTGACCTTCACCTCTTCTCATCTTTTTCAGGGACTATCTAGCATCTGGCACTAAGGTATGTACCTAACCGTCTTGCATCAACTCTCCCCAACCTTGTTTACACCCTACTCATGTTCAGATTATTTTCAAACTTCATCTTCCATCCGTTCACTTGTTGCTGATTCCTCTCGTTCTTGCTCTCAAAATATTAATAAACTAATAAGACATTCATTAAAAGAACTCACTGGTGTGTGAAAAATAGAGAATGGCTTTGTTTATGAATGTCCAACTTATTAAATGTGATAACACTTTGTTGAGAAAGAAATGTGTTCCGACCACGTGGACAGATAGAACATTCATGTTGTCTCTTGTAACATATCTCAACACTGAAGAGGTAAGATTTAGTCTTTTTTGTGATGTTTTTCTCTAGAGAGATTTGACTAGTGTTTGTGATTTTGATTATGACTGCCTGACAGAGGTCATGATGGGTCCTGCAATAAAGTGCCCAAAATGTGAATGATACAGAAATATATGTATCCTGTGTATCTGTGTGGGTTCTTGCAAACAAGACACAGAACGAACCAGTATATCAGTACAATTGGAACAACATGAATAATGGGCAAAACCTTGTCCATAACCAGAGGAAAACAACCAGTCTGTGTTGTCATTTGGTAGAACTATGCAGTGTTCAAAATTAACAAATGAATGCAAGTCTGAGAAAGTGACTCATCAGCTTTCGTTATGAATGAACAATTTCTCCATTGGCCAACTTTAGACAGTACGTTTTTAGTTGACTAGTGAATGCAAGAATGAGTTTCCGATGTGGAACACAACATTTAAGTCTGAGAATCGGAAACCAAATTCAGTAGATAAACATACTGTTTTGGAAAATCATAGGTATATAACAAAATTATGATAGCTATGATGATATAATGGGATTATGTACTGCTGAATTACGGATTAACCAATCACAATCCAGTATTTACAGAAGTCATGGTAGAATATTTTAAGTGTGTTATTAAACAACCAAGTTTCAATTAATCAAAGTATATTTTTGACAATATTTTCTTAACTCCATCTTTCGCTTGATTTTTTTACTATTTTTTATCATCAGAATACCACTAGTTTAGATATGAAAGTTTCTTACTTCATTCCAGGTCTTGTTATTGCTGGAGATCAATTTCATATGCCATTGTGGCATTTTCAACTAACAGCCAATGTGTTTACAGAAGTGAAGTATGTCTGTAGGTTCTCCCGTACTTGTTTGCAAAATGACTTCCCATTGGTTAAACTTGTAGGACATTAACTATCTCAAAATTTGTCCCAAATCCTTCTTGTACATACTGAAATCTCCAAATATTCAAAAAAATTTCTATAAATTATTAATCATACAATCAAATGGTCACGATTGTTTCCTTCATAATTGTAACCACTGTAACCTACAGGCTACAAATTTTGGTGTCTCCACCGGGATTCGAACACGGGCCTTTGGTGTGAGAGTCCGGCATGTTGTGCTCCACATGATGCTAAGTGTAGTATACAATCCTAATACTGGACGAAGTTTGTCTTGGATAGTATTTATGAGAATAACAGATGAAAACAGTATATTTTGCCAATATTCAGTCAGAATAATGGTGTGTGAAATGAACTCCGAAATGTTCTAATTTTATGGCGTGAAAGAACAATCAATCATTAAGTCGTTATTGATTCGTCATTCTCCTGATGACAAGACAGTGGAATAACCAAATGGTTGAGGTGTTCAGTCTTATAACAAAGACTCAGGTTCACATTAGCAAATGTCTACAGTGTGTGAAGCCCATTTCTGGAGTAACCTGGCATAATATTACTGGAATATTGCTAAAACCAGTGTAAAACCTCGCTCACTGCTTGAGAACAAAAATGCCAACTTACATATGACATACGTGTAGATCTGTGTCATTACATCTCTCTGCAAAAGTAATTAATAATGTAACTGAAATCAGAATAGATGTAGATTAATATGACAGTACTTTAAACAGTGTCACATTTGCTGCAACTGCTGCTGTTCTTGGGAATCTCTGTGACAAGTTCCAACTACATACAGACTGCTCTTTGATACTTGTGCAGATACACTCAAAATACATGCTTCTCACTCAAGCTTACTGGCTGTTCTTTCTGTGTGTAATCATAAATCATACTGGCTACTAAATATGACACTACTTCTGGCAAATTAGGAGACTCTTCTCAGTCTGTGAAACGAATTTAATTCCTTTCCTCTGTGCAAAATTGTGGAATTACACAGTGTTATCTCCCCTTGTTTGTTTTCAATATCAATTCTTTAATCAATCTTATTGTTTATGATAAAATTAAAAATTTGCCACAGAATCCAGGAGGGACTGATAATTGCATGATCAAGTTGGACAGGGCAAGTCAGGACTAATATGTATGTCTGACAGTGTAGCACAAATAATTCTGTACTTATATGAAAATTTCAAGGGCAGTTACTTTGCCCAGCTGAGGTAAAGGATGGTTGCTGGAATATTTTGCCACATGGTTGCACCCAGACGAATAAAGGATGGTTTTTGCTATATGTTGTGGTGCGATAAACACATGTGCAGCAGAAGATTCTGGCAGAAGGTGACACATGGCTCTGACGTGTTATGATGAGTAATAAGCACCTGATAATTAGTAATGAGGACAGGCTTCATGCCCACCACCAGGAAATGCCACATACACAATTTATGCTTGTCATGTTGGATATTGGTGTAATTTGCTAAAGCTATTAAACGCGATAATTTGGCACGCTGTTGCTTATTTTTAGCTCTTCAAGAGTTTGATTTTCCTATTTTCTGTTGATGTCTTTCTAAATTGTCATTATATGTACTTCTATTCCACTCCCTTGTATAACCTCCAGTGTCTCTGCCAGCCACACCCCTTTGGCATGGTTGAGCAAATCATCAAAGGGAGACGGTCTTTCAGCCCATTCAACAACTTTCTTTGTTTATGTTAAGACAGAGTTTTGATGAAAGGTTATTATTTGAGCATATCTTGGTAATATCTGCAATCACCTATAAATTTCCTGCACTCTAACTGTAAATCAATGTAATGTATGTTTCTCTGCAACACAGCTTGTTTGTTCTGGTATGTGATCAATATACCTGCTTTTTGATTATTCCTCTCTAGTGGGTTAGTTATCTATCAATGTACAAGGTAAACTGCAGACATTTAGGGACGAGGGGTAGGACAACAGTAGCGACAGTATATAGGGAACATGTTAGGTCAGTCAGCGTTATGAAGCTTTATCACATCCTGGTGAGGGTTAGCAGTGCGATAAAACAATTTAATAATATTGTTATCACTACCCCAGGTGACCTCAGGACATTCAGGTGGATAATTTCTTGCTCCAAGACTTGCTTTAAGTTGAAGAATCCTTGAGTGATAGCAGTGTACTGATGATTTTGTTACATCATGTAGGTGTTATATGAAATATTGCAGGAGTTTTTTTTTTCAAAAGTTGTTTTAGTGAAGAATAATGTGTCCTCAGGGGATTATTTTACTATTATACTACTGACACATATAGAGATAATTACCCCTGTGATTTTTTGTATTGTATGTGTATATATTATCGGAAGAAATAATAACATTTGGAAACCTGTTGCAAAATATAATTATTCTTACTTGTAAATATACCAAAGTAATGTGTGTTTATCACAGTGTGTAATCAAGGTTAATAATGAGTTCTAGGACATTCTTGTAGAATATAAAGTAGATATGGAGAGGTTGGTTTGAGAGGAGTGTCAGTTTATGCCCATGGTATTATCAAAGATACTGCTGGACCTATGGAATCACATGTTTGTAAGGGAATGGAGTGTCAGTTGTTAGGATTTACTCTGTTAGTTTAAAGTGAGTGTTTATCCCAATGAGGTGTAGAGTTAAATTTATTTATGTGTGTATATTGAAATTTCTGGATCATTAATAGACCGAAAGAATAGGTGTTAATGATTTGTTACTGATATTCTTTGAAAGAACACGGCTGTGTTGGAAGACTGATATTTGAACCTAGTTGTTTGGGATTGGGACTTGCAGTGGAAGAGTGACATTAAAAAACAATCAATCTTACCTGCCTTTGTGTTATTTATTCTTTTTGTGCTCTAATTGTACTGTGCTTTTAAGAGCCAAATGAGAATGGAGATCAAGAGACCTGAGAGAGGACTCTTCATGCACTCACCTTTCTGTGGACAGTCGTTTCCTGCAGTTTCTATTCAAAAAGACTTAAGCCCAGATCAGGAATGATGTGTCTTGGTCCACAGTACTGAGACACAAAACTGGAATACTGACCATGGTGGTGGTATGCCAAACTCGTGGCATACGATTATGTAAACAATAAGGTATCTTTATGGACCACTTTGTTAGTCTTTAATAGAAGAATTGTTTGAGTTGTTAATTGCAATGATGTGTCCTTGATGTCAAGGAAAAGCAAAATATTGTCAGGATGTGTTTCTGAACCAGAGAAGATAGTTCAATTTAATATTCGGAATCTAATTCCACATGAAGTAAAATTGCACAGATGCTTGTACAAATTGATGAAGTGAACTTGAAAATGACTATAAATCATTGTGATATCAGCTAAAGTAACCAGAGATAGGGCGATGCATTTGTACTCCCACCGTGTTGTGATCCTGATATGAAAGAACTAATTGCAATTCCTTGACCAGCTTAATGAAGACAAAACTTCACATTTTCTACGTGATAGCGGATCAGCTTACAACTTGAGAAGTTAATTTCCTTTGCAAACCATGATTTATTTGTAGCTGTGTATTATTTCAAGAGAAGGATCATTAGAGGATATTCTTAAATGGATTGTAAATGTCATTCCTATAGAAATAAATAGATGTTTGCTGGAAGAAGACCAAGGAGTTTTAATTTCAAGTGTGAGCATTTTTGATGATTTTTTTTTAACAGAAGTGCTGACAGACAAATACAATGAAGGGGAAATAACTCTGTATACCTTACCGGTGGCTTGGCCCAATCCCTGCTATAAGACCATTTCCACTTGGGGTAGCTTGCAATGACAAATATTAGTGAAATTAAAATTCTATGATCTTTTGTAAATGAGTGAAACAATGAGAACATATCAAGTTACAGCTTGATTCAATAAGTTTGATTGCATAAGAAACAAACACAGAGATCTAGGAAGATTGTATGAACTGTCCACTAAGTTCAGTTCATTATCACAGTTGGTTACTTACAGTGGCAAACATATAAAACAAGTGGTGGGAACCAAAAACAAGGAGAGGAGAGTTTGTTATAAATACAGTGAATGTAATTAAAGGAGAAAGAATTTCTTTTGTCACAGGTAGTGAGTTTGTAGCTCATTCTTGAATTGCTATGTATAGGTTTGATGGTATTATAGTGTTGATCAGATGAGGACATTATTATCATGAAAGGTGGTGAGAACTGTCAAAAATGATTTTTCATGAATGAGGAAATATGACAAATTAAAGATAATAATTTATTCTTTCTTGGCATTCTCATATAAATACATGTAGTAGTGAATATTATAGTGAGGATATTTTATGAGGTGTACTTTGTAAAACTCATTTGCTTTAAGGAGACCATGCAATAGACAACAACATGAGCATTGATCTGCGCAATTGGGAACCGATGACGTGTCAACCAAGTCATTGAGTCTGACCATCCGATCCCGTTAGTCGCCTCTTACAACAAGCATAGTCACCTTTTACGGCAAGCATGGGTTGCTGAATGCCTGTTCTACCCCCAGACCTTCACAAGCCTCCTTTCTGGAATTATCTGTCGTGATATTGCTGGAATGTTGCGAAAAAAAAATAATAACTCACATTGTAGAAACAAAGTTTTACAATGCGCGCATATGAATCGAAACAGCAGCATACGTTTACAAGACTGGCTGCACATCACACCCACTCACCCACTCACTCACTCACTCACTCACTCACTCACTCACTCACTCACTCACTTGGGGGTGGTGGGGTAGCCTAGTGGTTACAGCGTTTGTTACGCCAATGAACGTGTTCCTTTCCCCACATGGATACAGTTTGGGATGCACATTTTTTGGCATACCCATCTAAAATATTGCTAAAAGTGATGCAAAACTAAACTCACCCACTCAGATTAATCCAAAATGATACATATTTTTACTAATTTCATTTTAGACATGACAGATTTATACACAGATATTGTCTGTTAAATATCCTGTCAAGAATGACTTGGTTCTGGAAGAGTAACAGCATGCAACCATTACAGATTAAGACTAACTGCATGTAAACACCAGATGTTAACTACAAATATGAAAATATGCTCTAGCAAGCAAGTTCAAATAAATTACATGTGACATCATATGTTGACCATGCAAAAGGAGCCAGACACCACACCACCTTTACCCTTTACCCTTTACCTCAGATAATCTGCTGTGCCTGAACTCTCGGAAGTTGATATGAACTTTTGTAAATCTACAAATTGACTGCAACAGTATAACGGAGGTGTAAATACTACAAGTGCTGTGAACACAGTTTTTCTTTTTACAGTTAAACCTCAGGAAATACTGATTATATTAATGTCCATTCATGAAGTGAAATATCTTGATATTATACTTGGATCAGTTGGGTAGTCTAGTAGTGAAGCTGGTTGTGTCGAGAACCCGTGTTCAATTCCACTTGTGTTTCAAAGTGTAATGCCATTTCTTGGTGTTTAGTGATATTACTGGTATGTTGTTAGAAGAGGTGGAAAACTAAACTCACTCGCTCATTGATGTATCCTGAATATGAGTGTTGACTGCATTGATACACTGATGATGACTTATCGGATCAAGAGAAGTGAAACTGATGAAAAGTAACAAACAAGAGAGGATTTAGTTTAACATGGGGACTCGACGTCTGAAAGACTCAACACTTGCTTCTGTAATAGGATCAACTCAACTCTCTTTGTCCACGGCTAAATGCCAATGAACCAGCTTACATTTGTACATGAGGAACAAGTCAACATATTTATTTTGACAGTGTTAGAATTGCATAACCAAACATACATGTTTGAACATGTGAAGTATTAATGCAGTTATCTCCCCCTAGCTGAACCCACAGGGCACAGTGGTGAATGTGGTGAGTGGTATTTGCAGAGGAGGTAATCCTTGGTGTCTTCACCCTTGGGCAACCTGATTCAAGCATAGTGAAAACAGATTCTGCAATGTTGTCTATTCTTATGCTGTGATTAATAGCCGAACATTTTATACAGGGCAAAGGAGAGGAATTTTAACTAAATTATTATGTAAACAACATTCATGGGACTTTTTTCATTACAATGGAGTATTGATTCAGTAAGGTTGAATTTTGCCTCTTAAAATTATACTGCAAAGAGGACTCCAGGCAGTTGGGAGCTGGGTGTGCATTTTTATAATTGGTTTGCACACAGTTGCTATCGAAGCAAAATAGTTTTGAATGTCATTTGAATTTAATTTGTTAAATTAAGTCATTTATTGATATGAACTTTTTGTTGTTGAATGGCTAACAGTTTCTTTGGTTATTAAAAGTGAAAATATTTAATTGTGATTCAACAATTTTTTTCAAAATTTGTCAGAAACTGGATTCTTGCACAGAATAATATGGTGTTTGCATCTGTGACTGTGGCAGGCTCATACTGAGCGCTAAACAGTAAGATTGAATTTCTAATGATAGTGTGATGGTTACCTAACATTGCAAGGAGGCTTGTCAACAGAAGCATTATGACCTGTCCAGCTAAAAGATAAGTGATGCCTGATGCTTGTCTTCTTGTGGGAATACAGGTCAGAATAGGTCCCCAGGACCTTGTGTTTGTTTTACAGTGGGAAATGCTGAGATAACTATGGTGTGGATTGGGTTATTACAAAACATGACATGATTGAGTAACGCTGTCGTACCTCAACTGCACGAATTGTTGTTAATGCCCTAGTTTTATTAGTAGTGGGGTAGTGCAGTGGTTGTAGCATTGATGTGTCATGCAAAGGCCAAAGTTTGTTCCCCAAATTGTAAGGGCGGTGGGGAAGCCCAGTGGTTAGATGCCTGCACATCCTGCTGAAGGTCCGGGTTCAATTTCCCACATGGGTATAATGTGTTAAGCCTGTTTCTGGTGTACCCTGCTGTGATATTGCCTGAATATTGATAAAAGCAGCGTAAAACCATACTCACTCACTCCCAGATTGTTACATTAACCTCATTCATTTTCCTCAAACCATGTTACTTAAACAGTGTGGAAAGTGCTCTCACCAACTCACTGACAAATGTTAACTCACGGCATGTTATAGCTGCCCATATATCAGTCTGGTAACGTTTTAAAGATTCAGATTACATCCAACCATGATGTTATTGATGAAACTGATGTAGAATTAAACATTCTGTTGAAAGTCGCCACCTGTGGAGGTTCCAAGGTGGAGCCCAAGTGTTAAGAAAATGTCAGGAAGTCTTGTGATACTGTCTGTTTAATTATCAGCATGTCTCCTCTACTTCTTCCTCTCTGGTGACGCTAGAGAGAAAGACTAGTGGTCGACTGTGTTGTCTTTACAGCGGCAACAACAGCATAATTGGTGATTAGTGAGCTGATGTAAGGCAGTCGCAGTGTTTGGACAGGATCACTTTCGCCTAAAAAATGGAAATGGAGGGTGTGAGCGGGAGACATGTTCGGAGATGTTTAGTTTGGTTCGTGCAGGGTATAAGTATTTGTTGACTGTAGATTGTACGAGTGTTTGTAGAAGTGTATGACCATGCTTTGCCTGTGGCTTTATTCCTGCTGAACCAGGAGAGATTGAAGTATACCTAGGTGATTAAGTCGCCAGTCAAACCAGGATCAACTCTGGGTATATTACGAAGATTTATACACCACTGTCCTTGCACTGTCACCCAGTGTTTTACGCAGTATTGATCCTGTCTAGCTATTGCACTAACAAATTAAATCCTTTTAATTTATCAGCTTTATCATGCAGGTACAGTTGTCTGTTTGGAGAGAAAAATGACCCCTTAAGCGGTGAAATGTGTGACGTGTTAAATGTCACTGACGGCCAACAAATGGTAATTGCTTCTTGTAAATAACAAAAAAAACATTTGTACAGAAAATGTTGAACTTCGATGTCGTTTCTTCTTTAATTTCTCCTTGTTTTTGAAATATCTTGTGCATTTTGTCATAGAACGTATTTTTCTCATTTTGTTTGGTGGTGGTATTTCAGCTCTTCAAGGAATGTTCTCGTATATATGATATTTTCTTGTATCTAATCTCTCACTGTGCATGGGAACTGAAACGAGAGAACCCTGCAGACTAATAGCAATCTTTATGAGGAGTAATATTCCAGGTTTCAGTTCAGTGGCTTAGAGCACAGTGACATGCCATAGAACAGGTTACCATTAATGTACTGATGGGGCACAAGGACACAATGTCTTGAAAAATTTCAAACACTTGAATTAGTTTCTTACAGTAAACTGACATATTCAGATGCAAATTGAGAGCATCAGTGTCACGTGTAAAATGATTCAAGTTCAAAGAAAGTTGTTTTTTGTCTACTTGAAAGAGCCATGTTCCATTCTACGTTGTAAAAAGTTCTATGGACAGATACAGAGTTAGTGTGAAAATATACTGAAATACAGTTCATGTATTCAGTAGATGGCCCAAATACAGTTTGTTGGCCATCCAGTGTGCTTGCCCAGTTTGACCATGGCAATATCCCTTACCATAGGTTTGAACCTTGCATTTGGACTAACGGATAGAATTATTCTCAACACCATTTCACAGATTTGAATTTTTGTTCAGATTTCAGACAAAGTGGATTGGACACTTTTTAACTTGTAATTATGGAGAGAGGTGGTATGCGGTGCATAGTTTGTTACTTTATTGATATTTCATTTCGGATTTGTTATCGTAGATGAAATATTTAATAGAGAAAAGTTGATGAATAGCTGTTGGGTATAGAGAAGCATCCCTGTCGCCAATGCCACATTAAAAATTGATTATTTCCATTGAGCATGTGTGTGGTATAGGAAGGTGGAAATGTGTCCCCCGATAGCTGCAAATCGTGATTATGTATGTCGTATTGATATGCTGGAATGATTGAGTGGTCGGGAAGCGACTGATGATTAAAAAGATACTGTTTATGTCTGATAATGACGTGTGTGCATCCATTTTCCCTGATTGTCACTGTAGTGGAAGAGTAGGTAAACAGTGATGTTGAGCGTGAAATTCAGGCCTGGGACAGAAGCGGATAGAAACCCAGAGCCATGGGACACCAGGGGAGATAACGATTTATTGATAGGCAGATCAGTAGAGCATGGTATTAATAACGGTGTACACTGATGTATGTACTAATCAGTTCCACCAGAGGGCACCACTACCTACCTGGCCGAATCTCCCACACGTTCACTCTCCTGAGTCTGATTAGCACATGCTTCCATAGCAACCCATGTAAACAAATAATAACCTTTTGTCACACATGAGAAGTAAGTTGAAAAGTATTGATGGTGTATGGAATTGGCAAAAAATCAATAGCCTGCATTGATTGGTACAAATGTCAGAAAACAGGTTTTTATTGACTCCAGCTCTGACACTGTATAATAAATATGTAGAAACAGCTTGTATATTGTTGGAGAAGCAATGTGAAAAAATATCCTGTTGTTATTTTCATGGGCTTTCTTTCTTATTTCACAGTAATCAAAGAAGATAGCATTGTGTTTTCAACACGAAGAAATTATGGTTGTTGTGACCAAGCCGGTGACACCTAAAGGACCTTGAGTATGTAAACAATGAACTGGAAGTGATGTGTTTCGCTCTTCAGTATCAGTTTCAGTTGTGCTAGTGATTTCCTTGTATCACTAGCATTGTCCTTCAAGGAAGATGTACCAGCACCATGTGAGGGGCCCCTTTTATCCCAAATACACAAACACAAGGAACTTTGTTACTCTGAAAATAAATGATAATTTGTACGGAAGGAATTGTATGTTTGGGCAGAATACCAATTTGACACATCGTCTAAAGATTCTGGTTAGTCTTTGAGACAATTAGCAGGTTATGGTTTGCTGACGTAGCTGCTGCATGTCATCGTGTGGCTGGAATGTAGGAGATATGTCTAAAATCCAACTATACATTTATTTTTATCTGTCATTAAGATATATTCACTCTTAGAGTCTGATATACAGACCCTGAAACAAATGTAAGCCCATGCTAGTCTAGAAAATATAGCAAGTCTAGATTTCCACAGTTTCAGGAAGAAAGTCTCATGGCTCCTTTTCATAGTTTCATTTTTTGGATAGAAGAGTTTTATCTGTGAAATATGTCCATTTCAGAGACTAGTCTTTAGTCTATCACCTGTAATACATTCCTTACCTTGAAACTGCTTTTTAAATGAATGTTGTAAATAGTTAGAAATGTTATTACTGCTTTGAAGATGATAATTGCTTGGCTGTGTGTGAAGGTTGAAAAAAAGATTTCCTTGCTGTTTGTGTCTTTGTATCATTATGAGTTCTGTTGTTTATTAGAACAAAGGTATGAATTATACGTTATATTTGGTTTGATTATTTTTTCTGTTTAAAGTTGCACTCAGCAATATTTCTCTGTGATAGTGGTCTGAGACTGTCAGTGCGTCAATACCCAGTGATCAAATCAGGGATGCTCCATCTGGTAACATAAATGATGATGATGATGATGTTTATGACATCAGTTGTATATCAGTATACCTAACACATGCAGATCAGTTGGGCTCGTACTTGGTGTTCCGGCTACCATCTGTCAACAAACCACCGACACCTCAATGTTTCCGGGAAACATCATACAATTAGTTGTCAGGCATGCTGTTTGAGAGTCCCCATGGACTGTGTATGTAGCTTTACTTACCTGGAGTGATGGTGTAGTAGGTTGTAAATTGTAGGTTTTTGGTGACATTAATACCTTATACCAAATTGGAAGGGTTCCAAACTTGGGCTGGCTGAATATTCATCAGGGTGCTGTAGTATAAAGCAATATTAGCGCTAAGGTAACTGTAAATTGCATACCTTAACATAGACTTAAGGTTGTCTTAGTGCAAAGTTGTTTTGTACAACTGCACAACATTACAGGCTGTTGCATGCTTTTGTTGCAGATTTTCTGATAATCATCATTGTAGGAGAGAGAAAATATAATTAGTGCTTATATGAAATGAAATAGAAAAGTCGTGTATATTAAGATTTTCATCAAATTTTGCATGTTGAAATAAAAAATATGTATTTTACAAAGGTGTTAATTTAAAGTTGTGTGACTTGATTTGATCATGTTAGCTTCAGAAGTGATTTGTTGGTACTTGGTCCCACTGCTGTGTGAACAGTGCCATCTGGGTGACGCTTGCCTAATTAAGGCGGCAATACGTGCTACAGTTCCTGCCGGCCTTGCAAGCAGAGTGGTAGGTGATTAGCAGCCATTAACAGGAATTGTAATGGCGACCTTCAAGTGCATCCCAGAAGGACACATAGCGATTTGTCCCCAACAATCAGGCTGCGAGGAGGCGATCATGTCTGTCTGATGAAATACACATAATAAACTTAGATAACTCTGGGTATTTGTAGCATTTGTTAGTTAATATGATATATTGTTGCAGTGTCTTCCCACTTAATGAGATTGGTAAAGGTGAGCTGCCAAATATAGTTGGATTTATCATTTTACTGGGCTTTACTGAGTTTCATTGTGCTAAATCAGGTAAATGCATCTGTCAGATCCATACTATATGGAAGTCTGTTTGATGAACACGTCTTTATACTCTGAAGTGCTAGGTAGCCAAGTGGTTAGGGGTATTGCCTAGGTGAGATGAAGGTCTAGGTTTTGTTCCACTCACTGGCACGGGGATGTGGGGTAGCCTAGTTGTTTAAGTGTTTGTTTTGACACGCGGAAGACTCAGGTTCGATTCCCGACATAGGTACAATGTGTGAAGTCCACGTGTGGTGTCCTCTCTCAGGATATTGTTGGAATATTGCTAAGAATGTATAATGCAGAAAATTGACCAAAAGAGCCAAACCTTACATTGTTTAATAACATGGAAAAAGTAATTACAAAATAATCTTTGTTAGTTTTGGATGAACAAAACTGTTGTTTTATGGTTAGATAGGATGATGGTACACGGTTATGGTTTCAACACTAATAGGTTCAGAATGGGAATGAATGTAGAGAAGAAAACAATTTGGGGTGGTAGGGATGTGGGTGGTGTTTGGGGATGTGGGTGGTGGTGTTGGTGGGGATTTTTGTATGTAGAACATTTTCCCTATGAGATTGGAGCTTTTCCAGGTCTGCTTCTGTTGGTTGTGTTAATGCTGCTTGACTAAAGATGGGACATATGTCTGTGATCTTAAGTCTGCACCTGGCATGTGTGTGGAACTGATACTGCAGTGCTTGCTGGATGTCACCATGTGTAAGGTTCAGATACCAATGTCATTACAAGTTGGTGAAATTACTCAGAAATTCACTTCCTGGGTCTAACGAGTGGCAGGAGCTGAATTTAGCATTGAACACTCAATGCAAGATCTGTGGAAATGATCAGATGTGGCTTTAGTTGATGTAATTGGCCGGACGTTTAAAACTTTTATCTATCTTTCTGGCTACAAAAATTGATAATTGCTCATAAATAGAAATGCACATGCGAAAATCACTTGAAAATGTCTATTTGCTGCTTTATAGGCCAGGAAAGTTTCTACCACCCTTTCAAACAGCAGTAAGCACATTTGGTCTCACTACACATTTCCCTGAGAAAGAAAGAGAGAGAGAGAGAGACTTCAACAATGCTTACTCACTTGCAGAACTTCAGCTGCTGACATACACTTTCATCATTCACTCACTCATTCGCAGACTTTCACTTGCATTCACAGAACTTCAATGCCTTATGTGATACACGTGTTATTCAATGCCTAATGTGATACTTTGGTGTCTGACCATGTGATAACAACATATACGACACTGTCTTGTCTGGGCCAACAGGCTGTAATTGTTATTGTTGGCCAAGCTTTCATCAAAGCTGGCATCTAAGTAAAACATTGCAAGGATAGACACAGTACCACTTTCATGACTGTTTTAGCTACATAGTGACCTTTTGTTCTATCAACAAATGCCCTTCTCTAATAACCAATCTTCCTTCAGGGAGTGCTGTACCGGATATTATCAGTTTCTCATTGTTACAATTTGTCCATTTCTGATTGAAATACAATACAACACAATCCAGTGATTGGTGTTTGTGAAAATGGAATTTCTATTCAGTTCTGCATATTAAATTCTTGCTGACATCGTTAATGTAAATTGATGTAGCACCAGCCAATCTAACGGTCAGACAGTCTGCTTACGGTGCAAGTTAATCAAGGGCAATAGAATGTGATAAAGTGGAGATGTATTCCTCTGGTACTGGTCACCCCACACTGTGGCTGAAGGTTCAGCCTTGTTTTATCCAGGTGTCAAGCCTGGATTAAGCCAGTCGTTGCCTTCCGGTTTCACGTGATCGGGAACAAGTTGCCACCAAACACTGATGGATCAGGCGCGCTTGTTGTACTGAACTGGGAGAGTTTGATGTGGAATATTCAGATCTGGATCTGCTGCCATTGTGTTGGCTAATGTCTCTGAATATGAAACATGATTATCTCATGGGAAAACTTCATAAAAATCAATCCATTATGAAAGGAAGTATGTGAATTGTTGAGGGATTGGGATTAAAGTGCTCTGTGAATAGGGGCAGTATAAGGGTCAGTGCGCTGTTATTGAAGAGCAAAAGTGTGAGAAAAAAGGGCTCAGACAGGGACTTGTGCATAGTTGTGGGAAAATAGCACTTTTCTTATATGTTGGAAAATCCAAGGTACGATGATGGTTCATTGTTTTTGAAATGTGATTGACATAAAAACTGTAACGTTATTGTGTTAGTGATTATCCAGGGAATTCAGCAGAAAACATGGTTTGAATACTGAGGTAATGTTCTAGCTTGTTTGTCCTCAATTGATGTTTGCCATATTTCATGTTTGTTTCTGTTTTGAAAGAGATTAATGTGTAAATCTTGGTATGCAAGTGTTGTTGAACATGACAATCACTCAGTATGCAAGCTCTGTGACTAGTCAAACAATCAAGTCTGGACCACATGAACCAGTGATTGTTATTATGAATTAACCTGCTCATCTCCCTCCCTCACTTTTAAATCATGCAATACCTCTGGATAGACCAGTACTTTCACTAAACTTAGTCATAGACTTGCACTTGATCACTCTCTCACTGGTCTTCTAGATCATGCAGTGCTTCTGGATTGATCAGTACATGAAAAGACTCGCACTCTCCCTTATTCTTTCAGATCATTTACTGGTTCTTTAAGAAGTACCCATAAACTCTGGTCAGATCTGTATGCTGTAGAAACAGTGTCTGTGTACTGTATACTTTGTACATGTATAGCAACAATAAAGTCAAGCATTTAGAGAGGAGTCATAGCAACAAGTGTTGAGGAAAGGGCTGAGGTAAGTGGGGAGGGGGTAGGTGTGGATCAGGAACTGTTTGCAGAGTTGTTGGTGCTTACTTTTAAGTACGCAAACACAGATAAGCCAGTTTGGGAGGTAAACTGTGGTCCACACGCCCCACCCAACTAGTACATACCCTCGGTTGTCATGCGACTGGCATTATTGGCCTAGAATTTCAAATTGCTGCTACACACTAGTGTCAGCTGAAATTATGGCAAATTAATGCCATTTTGTGTCCAGGCAGGAAATGGGCACTGTGATATTTAAACAGCAATTTGCATAAGTTTTGGATCAGAGTTTTTGTAATAGTCAGCTATTTTGATTGTAATGGTTTGAAATAATAAAAGGATGGTAATGTGATAAAGTAATATCAAATGTTAATGTTTTACTTTGTTTTTTGTCCGCAGTCGTATGTTGAAATTTATGAAAATGCAGTACACTGCTTTAAAAATAGAAATTATGTCTAAAAGAATATGCTAGTGTTGAAAGAATTAGTGAGAGGCTAATGTTTGAAATGATAGCACAGATAGTGATAAATACTTATTACTCAAGTCAGCAGATAAATATAAAACTGTTGTTTGATCACAATGTTGCATTGCTGCAGCTGTGTTAGAAGGGAGCTGTGTAAAGTGGGTGTTTGTGGATGATTATTTGCTTGATGTCCCCATGTTGATGTGGTAGCATTTCAAGTTTTGTCGTGATTGCAAAGCGCAAATAAATGTTGCTTGAAATAGAAAGTCCTTGTTCTACACTTGTCTTTGGTTGCACATAGTGTGTGTACAAAGTTAGATATATTAGTCTTAAATCTGACACCCACTCTAACTTCTGGTTGAAGTCAGTGGCGGAGGAAATAATGTTAGTGAGTGATATGACTCCCTTCACACCTGATGTTGTCAAACAAAGACTGTTATAGCCATGTTGATGAGGTCATTCATCAAGCAGGCATCACTGTGACTACCATCAACCTGTTCATGTGCTGGGAGGCAGGTGCCCCCTACTGTGTCACACTGACTATAATGGACAGTCTGAACCACCATGAACTATCCATGTAATCAACATTTCAGGAAGCTTGAAGCCAAAGTTTTGAAAACTGGTTTTAATTACCTGCATTCTGGAATGTTTTCCCCACATAACTTAATTAAACCCAACATGTCATCGTTCCAGTGTCAGGTCTCTGTGTTAGCCTGACCTTGACTTCCATGTTGCCCATCTCATTGGGATGTGGTTTCCATTTTAACTGATGACGTACACGTCAATACTTCATACTTCATACCAGACGTTCATAGAGTACAATAAAATTTTGCACAGTCAAAACAGTGTGTCCCATCACTCAACAATATTCTAGCTATCTCACTGGTCAATGAGCAGTTGATAAGAAGAAAAACATACCAGACCAGTCAGGTATGTTGATTCAGATGATCTCAGCACTATAACAGGTCTGTGTTATAGTGTGGGAGTTAATGCTAATATCACTTTATGTGTGGACCCGGGACTTACACCATGAGTAGCCTGACAACTTGCCTCAGCCATCTTCCCATGAGGTGGCTCACCATTAGTCTCTTTGGTTGATACTAGTGGAAATGTGGAAGTTCCCACCACCTTGATCTAATGGCATTGACCTTAAACTGTTTACTTCTGTGATAAGATATTTTAGACACTGGTTGTTGGTTTGGGATTTAGTTCATGACAAAATACCAGTGCCTCTAGCAGACAAGTTCTTGCCAAGCAATCTGTGTTGAAAGAGTTAAGTTTTGAATTGGACTTGGAAGCATAATGTTGTCGGCCTCTTGTCATGTTGAATGGTCTGCAGACCCAGAGCTTTCCACATACTGTCCGCAAGTCGTGTCATAATAAGTTGTTGATACGTACACACTTCCAGAAGCTGGTCCATTATCCCATCAACCAATATCCTGAAATGTAATATGGAGACTATAGAACAAACAAAGGTAGAGCTTTGGCGCCCTCTCAGAGGACCGTTGGATGATCGAGATGAGATGCAGTTTTGATGGGGGACAACAATGGTGTGCGAGAATCGTCTGTTTCGGTGACGAGAGTTGATGCAGATTTAATTGCTGACTAGAGATGAACGTCCACCATTTTAGACTATTTGTATTGATTTGTAATGGGTAATGGTCGATGGTTGAAAATTTTATGATGAGATTGTGGGATGCAACATTGTGGAATCCGTTACGAATCAATCTTAGTTTCTCCACAGATGTCAGCTGGAGAACCATTGTATGTTCATGCCTCACTCTATGAATTGTGGACATATATACTCAGCCTTAACACAAAGGCAAAGCATTGTATTCCCCACAGGCATTCTTTGTCCAGGTTTTAACTTACTTGCTGCTTTAACTTTGTGCAAATTGAATTTCCTCTGCAGGAACAAAAATTACTGGTGAAAGTTTAAGACTTCATATTTATGTTTTCATCCAGAAATTGTTCATTTTAAGAATCAGTATTGTACAGAAATGTTGCTGTCAGTGTCGTACAATGGAAGCAGTTCCCTTGGTAGCATCTTCAGTATCAGTGATGTGTTTATACATTTACACCCATCCACTGAACTAAATCTTGAAACAGTATGAAATTGAAAGAACAATGGCACATGATGTCATTGATTTCTGTATCGGCCATTGTTGGTATCTCCTATGCCATGATGGATACCCAGTCCGCTATCTTCAGGATGAAAGCTGTTGCCATTGTCACATCCCTAGAGAGTGGTACGTTGTTTTCATTAATTATAATAATCAATAAATGTTATTGTAACTGCATCCTTTGTCATTTAGAACTTTTCTGTTTGAGGTACACAGTGTAAATCTTCCAGCTACCAAATAATGTATGGAAACAATTAAGCTAATGTATTTCTTCTCCTTGATCAGCGTGGTGCGTTTGTTTGCTGGTTGACGCAAAACAAGGCGTTACAGACAGACACTAAAATCTGTGTGTCTGTTGGTGCTTTAGCTCAGGTGCGACATTCAGAGCTCGCAAATACATTGCCTACGTGGATGGGGACACTCGGCATCTTCTGTGATAATATCACAGTATTGATATCAATTTCCCAAAGAAATGTTTCCATGGCAACTGTGAAATGAATTTTATATTTGTAAATGTTAAGATATTATAGTGCAACATTTCAGTACTGTAATCTAGTCTGTCCTGATGGCAATTCGGTAAAGATCATGTTACATGTCATCATTGCTTGAAGGATTTCCAGTTTGCAGGAGGAAGTGTGGTTTGTTCTGGTTCTTGCTGTTAGAGATGCGTCTGCATTGACAGTAGAGTATGGTGCACACTGCAGCTTAGTCTGCCGGGACTTTCCTCCTGGTTTGTGCCATATCCTTCCGATGTTCAGGTCTGCCACAAGTCCCTTGTTCCAGGTAAAATAGGTGCAGTTTGTCCACACTCCTCAAACACACCCATCCATAGTTTCTTTTTTTTCTACAACTCAATTTATCGGTTTTCCATTTTCAAACACAATTGATCTCTCATCCATGTCATGTGTCTGGCTCATTAAACTAAAAGGTATTGCTTTGTTTTTTATCAAAAGGAAAGATTTTTATGGATAAAGAGACAAAAAAAAGAGGAATGTAACCCTTAATCAGCAATCTGTATAGCCACGTATTTACATTAATTTTCAAATTGTTTGAAAGCCTAACCATTATTGGTGTGGAATTCATTGTATTGTGTTTTTATAAAATGTATTTAATTATGAATGCTAATTCATTGCTAATTTTTTTTATGCAGTGTCTGTAAAGGCAGCATGATGCTTCTTGAAAACTGCTTCAGTGGGATAGCTTAATGGTTAAGGTGTCCGTCATTATTCTTGTTCTATTCCCTTACAGTGTGTGAAGCCCATTTCTGGTGTTGCCCGCAGTGGTAGTGCTGGAATTTTGCTAAAAGTGGCATAAAACTATACTCACTCTCCCTTGAGAACAAGGCTTCTGGCATATCAGACTGAACTTATGAAATGGCAGTGTATTTCTTTGAGCTTCTGGTGCTTATAAATTCAGAGGATCATTTGAAAAACTATTTGAAATATTACTGGTTTGCAAAGAAATTGCAATGTCCGAAATTCATCTTGTTGCCAAATACTACATCGAGAATTAGCTGTGTAGTGCACAATACTACTTTGGAACAAGACAGTGAAACTGGAGTGAACTCTACAAATCTGAAGCTTTACTGAACATCTCCATGGTGCCAATGATGAACGTGCAATAAACACTACTTGCAATATTCCACTGTGTATTTGAGACACAAAAAGCCTTGTAAGATACCTGATACTCTTGTAATACAAAGGATTTATATGAAGGATGATGTTTGTTAATGTCAGCTTATGTGCTTTAATTACATTTATGACCTTTTTTTACATATTTTTTAGCTGACAACGTATCAGTATTCCAGTGTCAGGAATCTGTTGTTCGTACTTAGAGACATTTTCAACACTATGTCCTGGCACTTTGGCTGCAAGTATGTGGTTCTGTCAACAGAACACAATCAGGGAAACTTCAACAACAACGGGTGAGACAGAAGGTGGATGGACTGTATGTAATCTTCTCTCCTGTGATTTCGTCCTGCTTTGCACCGAAACATATTCATGTTATCTCTAATATTCTGCAGCAGGTATACAGGCCGATATCAACATTCCCAGGTGCCACAGGCCGTTACACTCTATATTCCATAGCCATGTCTAAATAATATCTAATTTGTGGAAGCAACCTGTCTTGATTCAGTTATTGAATCCATCGCTTTTCATGATGTCAGAAAATATGTGTATCACTTCAGTTCACTGTATTACTATTCTATAATAATCTTTTTTCTTTCACTTTTTCCTACAATGTAACTTAACACCAATTCTTGGCAACAAGTTTTAAAAGTGGGTCAATATCCTGAATTTAAGAGAGAAAATTGAAAATGTATTTAGAATGTATGAAATCAACACAAGTGCATATAGAACTTGCCAAACTTACATCTAAGTCACTATTTCCTTATTTTCATGCAAGGTGTAATGTAATGAATAATAATAATAATGAAAATTTATGTAGATATCTCAGATTTTCCTGTCCTTAGTATGTGCATTAATCCTAGTAAGATATGCGTGTTATATATTAACTTACTCAAAACATACTGAATAACCCATTTCAACCAAAGTCTTATGTCTGAAATATGCATTATCATAGATGAGGATGGTATCCATTGCTGTAATATGATTGGGTAACTTACATCACGTGATTGCAGGGATGACAAGAACCCATTGCCCAACATCCCAGTTCAGTTTTCTTTTCTGCTGATCTAGCAAATTTGTATATCATGCTGTAACTTTGTCAAGTTGTCTTTCCAATTTTAAATAAATTATATAAAACTGAATAAGAAGTTGTTATGATATCTCACAAATGCCAAAAATGCCACAATTTTGTATTCGTTTTTACTTAATCAAGATGTGAAAAGTTTATTAAAACAAGCTAAAATTGATTGAAATTGTAATTTTAATAACATGCAACAAAAACCCCTTTATTTATTAACAGTAGGATTATACCTTTCATACGGTATGTGACATGTTGTACCAGTGATGTTTTACAATCTATTATTTTCCTTGATAAGTGTTGGCTTCATCTGTTGCCATCATGTCTAGGGACGACATAACTGTCCAAGCTTCTGCTTCACTCATGTAGAAAGTGTTAATATATTCCTCTGTTCCCTAGCAATGAATGAGCACCCAGTAGGATATGATTCTGATATCAGTGTTAACTTTCACTTGGTTGTATACTCCTCAGGGAGTAGTAAAAGCAACTGAAGTGCACTTACTGATCCCTTGTTTGGGGTGATAGTTGATGAGTGTTTTGTGAGTTATTAATATGCACATTATTGTTATTGTTTATGGATTGAGATGAGTAAATGAAAATGAAGGTTTTTTGGTTGATCCTGGCACTGTCAGGCTGGTAAGGCTCATCATTAGCTCAGGGCCCTTGCCCTCTCCACACTGCCCAGACAGCAGATGGAACTTCTCCCATGAATATTTTGGAGGATCTGATGACCTTCCAATACTGGAGAAGGGCTGGTGTTGCTGACATGGAGCTTGATTACTTCCATCAAGAGATTAGAAGGTACCTTACCATAGTCACCAAGGATGTTTCACAGCTGGACACTCTTGAGTGTCAGCGAGACATAAGTCAGATCTGCATACTTGACTTGTTTTTCCTGGCAACTTTTGTGTAAATGATTTGATGAATATTGTAGTTATAATATGCTGATATCCCTCGTATCATCCCAGGATATACCGGCTGTGGGTTTGAATCCCATATTTGCCACAGTTATGATACTGGTTTTGCAAGCGTCCTCCTGGATATGAGTTTCAGAGTGATACTTTATTTCATGTTTTGCATGTTTTGCATAAAAAAAACAAAACCTAAATAACAATGCCATGCTGACATTTAGCTTAAATATTTGAGATGATTGCATAAGTTTGACAAAATCCAGCCCCATGTGTAGCTGGCAGGTGTTATTCAGGTGTTAATCTCTGTATCTTTTGTTGCAATCTTTTGTCATTGTTTAATCATCGCCCACCACAGGTTCACACACCTGATTGCTGACTGCCATTTAATGAGTGTTTTATTTCTTTACTTGTAATCTCCCCCCTGCTTCCCCATGCACATGCACACCTTCTCATTGATCCTCACATTTATTCAGGTTTTTTTCCACAAATACATTCTTGTGATGAAGATATAAAGACCATAATAGCTGTGGTTAATCCCTTTTCTGGAATCACTGCTTTTAAACAATCACTGAAACTATTTGAGTTTCTAAAGCCTTTTGAGCCCTTTGGGCACACACAAGAGCCTTTTGTCCCATGTCCGACTCGAGGGGCCAGCACTCGTCCCATAAAGGACTGGTCCTTGTCCTCCCATCAGGAAATTACAGGAAATACTGCCTATTGTTGGTATGTAATTGATGTTGCTATGGTCTGCATTAGCTGCGTCCCCAAGCTACGTCCCATTCCCGGTTGAGTTGACTACCGGGGCTATGTGGACATAATGAGATTTTAACAGGACAAGTTAATATTTAATAAAACTTCCCAGGAGAACACCGAATGCTTTAATGGAAAATCGAGTCCAAATGTCTTGAAATGCATTTTAAACCTGTTGGAAGTAAATTCATGTTGGTAGAAGGATTGTTGCCGATGATGAATCTTTCAACACATGTGATTTATAATGATGGTTTATGATTCCATTTTGAGCTGGCACTTTCCAGCAGTTTCTCAGCTCACGTCTGCATCATACATCTCCATCATGGTGCTGTCGTTTCTCCTCATACCTCCGGCCGCTGCGCTGTCTGCAGATGGGAAAGTGTTGATAGATATATTAGAGCACTGACTGATCAACATCACCAGCCATCAAATATTGTATATATGCACGTATTACACACCAGGCACATGGTGTGCAAACATCTCAAGAAAAATAGGTCTATTAGATACTAGAGATGGTTGGTTCAATGAAACAGTGTTGTTCAGATCACGATAGCAAAGAGGCATGAAGCTTCACAAAACAGGTTGTATTTTTATCCTTTATTACCCAGGGTATTGGGTAAAAATTAGTGCAAAATAATCTCTGCGTTCTCTTTTTATTTTATTACCATTGTTTCCTTTTATTTGTCTGGACATAATAGGTCAGATTGTGTTTCTTTTCAGTGACCTACAGACACAATATTGTATTTACAATAACAAATGTCTTTAAGTACCTTTTTAATCCACATGGTAGAAATTGATAAACCCATCAATTGAAATAGTATAGCAGTCAATAATATCATAAACCTTGTCTGGTATATATAAGGTCACATTGATTATGATACATAGTTGATTATTATTCTGAGGTAAGAGTGTTTGATGTGATGTTTTTGTGAAGTCAATTCACTTTTATGCCGAACATACAATTCTCACACAGTAAGGGGTTTTTGTAATTGTGGTCATGTCGTACACACTGACATGGTATTACAGAAATAGACTGGAACTGTTAAAACATGTGTTCGCCCTCAGTCCAACACCAACAGTTTGCAGAATAATGTCAACAATAAAGGATATGCTTCACACAATTCATTGGGAGCTTTTGCTCTAAGGACATGTTTGATGGAAATAATAAGTATTGCTATGAGAGGCAGATGAGAGATGAAGGTGAATGGTTAGTTGGTGATTGGAGTCTAGTTGGTGACGTGGCTGAATTCTTTTCATGGTAATTTTAAAATAAAGGGAAGTATCTAAGTAAGGCAGATTAATGTCAGCATGTATTTGCTAATAATAACCAGATCCAGCAAGGGTTTTTTCAAGAACTCTTTAGGCATTCTTTGTGTTCTGTTTTACTTAGACAGTCTATGGAAATGAAATTCACAGATGTTATACCTCTCTGTTTATTTTCATGTTCCTTTTATTTACAGATTGATGAGGTATGAATATTGTGCTTGTATATTATTTAAATATAAGATGGATTGGGTGGTTTTTGTGGTATGTGCTGACATTAGATCACATGTTCTGATGTTACAGGTTCTGGCTAACGGAGGGTCCTGACTAATCAGTTTCTCATTATAGGATGCGGACATGCATGGTTATAAGACATATAATCCAAGACTTACTTACTGGAATCATGTCTTACCTAAAAGATATTAAAGAAGTTTGTTCCCACAGTAAAGCGTTTTAGCCAGATTTAGTGCACTTGTTGGCTACACATTAAAGAGTTTAAAAACCTGTATGACCAAAACAAATAGGATTTAAACTATTAATAAAGTTATTACAAAGTATTTCATAACGTTTATCCAGTAGGCATGACATGGTATATTTACCAGTTACTTTGTAGTATATCTTTATTGAAATGGTTGTTTCAGTTTTACAATTCTGAAACACCTGTTGCAAATATCGCACATATGTATATGTGTTATATAGAAATCAATACACATGTAAAAAAATATTCACTATCCTGGCTTTGATAAAGCATTGCTGTAAAATCTTCATATGTTTCTCCCTCCTCTTTTGTCTATCCTTTAGACAAAGGTTATGTAAGATGTACAGTGAAACAAGCACCTGTTCTGTTGGTCGCTGTTAATATTAATTTGAGCAAAGATTGCTGAGCGATGGTTAGTGTCCATTTTGTGTGTTTTATTGACCCAAGTCATCCTGTGTTTGTTGGAGAGAGATGACAGAAAATGTGATGTTTTGTCCCTGCTTGAAGCAAGATCAATACTGTGAATGGTCGGTGTTGAGATCTGATGTTAAGATCAAACTGGGAGGGTGTTTCCCCATGCCCAATTTATATCTTACAACTCCAGTCTGTAGTTGAGCATACTATCTGCAGCAAATTCCAACGTAGATATCATAAATGGAATCTATTATTATCTTGGCAAGGAGCATCATGTGACCGAACCTCTGCATCCAATACCTGTCATAGCTCTCCTTGCTTACCTGGTGGAGGTGGCAGAAAGGCTCACGACACATCAGGATACATTTAGTAAAATTACCATTGATCCTAGTGGCGGTTTTCCCCGATCCACCCGGCACCTGTCGTGTCACCTGACCTGGTTATTTGTTATGCGTGGCCTATGAAACACATAGAAAGCAAATATTTGTCTGTTCTCCAATCCCATTATCAAGGACTCGGACCTGTCATAGCCTGGGCTTTCAATGGAAGACAGGAGGGTGGACAGCCTGATCTCGTTATAGAACTTGTGTGATTGCTTCAGGGGGGACAGCAGTTACTGGAACAGCACGCGGGAGGGATATTGTTTGTGAAAAAAGCTTGAAGCGGGAGAGCGTGGCCGTGTTGACATTCAGGATACAGGGAGACTTGAAAGCGTGGGGCTCAGCAGTGACTGACCTTTCTATGAGCAGTTTGATCACTGCACGGCTAGCAGTAATAGCAGTAGGCTGGAGTGATTGCCGGAACAGCCAACAAGCCAGCTGTCTATAGGTCTCCCGTCACAGTGATAGGTCAAGTCCGGGTGTGCTACTTCATTGTGTAGAGTACTCACTCACACAACCTTTTCTTCTCTCACAGGCCAGGGATAAGTGACTGGCCACATGCATGTAGTTTAGGGTGACCCACTATGTATGTATGCTGGTACAACTACGGATTGCCCCACCCTTCAGCAGGAACCACTGCTCTACAAACTACCCCGACAGTCAGTGCCATCCCTCAAGCCACACCCGCCCCCTCCCCAGCGGATCTTCTCTTGCCGGTGCCCACCTCTGCTGCCGCCGTTGCTGCTGCTGCACAGCAATCCATCATCACCCCGTTAGCTGTGTCTAGAAAGGTAGGTTCTCTCACCTGGGGAAAATGACTACATAGAGAGATGTGACATGCTTGGCTTTGGGTCCATTAATAGGGTGTTCTGTCTTAACGGTGTGGTTTATGTTGTCAGGGTTGATGTTAATGTGTTTACATCTTTGTGATGAGGTGTACCATGTATTATCAGGATGGTTTCTCTGTGAGACATCTGTTGATTTAGTGTCGGTAGTGAAAGGCTTGTTAAACCACCAACATGACTTACAGTTAGTCAGCAGTTAGAACCAATTTCATATAATTGAGGGCTATGACATTTTGTCAGTGTCAATTCCTGTGTCGCTATGAATGGAGGCAAGTTGGAGCCAGAATTGAACGGATGTTGTTACCCACGTGTTTAAGGCAGGGATGTAAGGGGCTTGTGGCTGTGAATGAAAGATGGGAGCCAGAACACAGCATCATTTGGTCACCTGGCAGACGGTTCAGTCCATTGTGTCTGCTGACTTCACCTCTGTTTTACTACAATAGAATTTGAAAAGGATTTACTTGAATTGTTAAAGTGTCATTTATTGTCTGATGGGGTTGTCAGGGGTAACAGGGAATTGTCCGCTATTCAAGCGTGGGTATGTGGCCTGTGTTTTATGACCAGAACGTGTAGACACCTCTGTTGCTCACAGTGAAACCACTACAACGAAATACCATCATAAATTCTACCCAACGACTCCAGGTTGAGACACTGGTCTCCTCTTAACATCCCGTTACAAACATATGTTGTAGATATTTATGGGTACCCTACTCAAACTAACCCTAATTCTGCTTGAAAATTATACCCATAATAAAAGTTAGCATGAGCATTGTCTGATATCTGCCCACCCCACCTGACATAGATCATCTCGCATGCAAATATTGACATGGCAAACAAAGATTGTGCAATCTGTAATAGCCTTGAATGTCAAGAGTGAGAGTGTCGCCTATGAGTTAACCATAACAGCAGGAAAAAGTCAACTAGTTTTGATATACATTAGAATTTGGAAATTTTGAATCAAAAGTGAACATGTTTAAATTGTTTCAAATGGCACAGGAAATATTTATATGGCGGAAATCTTTGAAAATAAGCTGACATGAGTAACAGGTGTTCTTTATACAGCCACACAACCAGTATTCCTTGTATTGAAAGCAAGAGGAAGTATATTGGAGAGGGTATTTCCATTCTAAGAACAAGGAAAGAGAGAGCTGTTCTTTAAGGAACATCGAATTGAATTCCCAGGTTGGAGGAAGTTAGCTAAAATTAATTGGTGCAGACTGACTTTTTTAAATTCAATTTCATGGGAATAGTTTAAGAAGCTGTTTTATCAAGGAAGTGTGAAAACCAGTTTATTGTTTTTTGCATGACTTTAGTAGTGTGTGAGCATATCATGTAAGTCCTGTCTCAACTGAAAGGCTCAACTATTGACATAGAATAAATATTATTTATTTGCTACATTGTTAAATGGATATGAAGGAGTTGTGTGTATTTATTTGTCACATTTTTGACTGACCTGTAGGCTGTGCTAACAAGGAGCAGTGTTTTTAATGAATCCTCCAATGTAAAACCTAGCTGTTGCTCATCTGGATATGATGGCGACAAGTTCTGGTGTGGGATATACTGTAGGTAACAGCAGCAGCTGGGTGGTGGAGGGGGGTGTCACCTGCTGCAAATTAACCAATGGTCATTTGGATGTGGACAAAGGCTGGTCAATAGATTTGTATCAATGCCAAACATCAACAGTGGGATATGAGGTTATTATGTAATGGTGAATAACAGCTGTATACTGTGGCTTAAACTAGTGTATGTAATGGTTGAAATGAGAACAATGTAGTTGTGTAGGCCAGCAGGAAGTGTTGGCTGGCCACCAGTCTGACCAGCAGTGGTTGGCTTATCTTACTTCCCAGCTGCTCAACCCCCATCCTCCACACAATGTGCTGGATAAATGATATCAGCTGCTTTCAAATGTTTAAATTCTTTGTTAGAATCGGCTTGAATAGTTCTATGTTATTTTTATGTCATGCAGGACGACAAGGGACTGATAGCAATCACCCTGTGATATTACAAACAGCATTTATACCTTTGAAGTATAAGTACAATTGTCTTGCACCTGGCATCATCGTGTAACTATGACAGGGACGAACAGAAAAATACTGTATCACTTCAGTATTGATCATGGAAGTACCCATACAGAGATTGTCCTGAAACTAATTGTGCAGAATTTATGTACTTTATTTGTTAATATTGAACAACTGTCCTGACTGGCCTGTCATCTCAATATCCATGCCAGCTTTGAGAAGTGGTTCCAGCTTTTCTTGAGCTGATCCTCCTTCATGTCTTGTGTCACATACCACCATGTATTTCTTTTGCTTTCCATTCATCAGTCTTGAGAATCCTTCGTGAGAAATCCCAACATGTGTAATGAGAGAATTCGTATTTGGAAAGGAAGTTGATTCGGGATGCCCATGTTCAGTTGACAGAGTCATCTGTTTTGTCTGAAAATTAATATGAAGATATGACAGCTATGTGTGTGAAAGAGTGTGCTAATTGACAGTGTGCATGGATGGAGGGTGGAGCTCCAGGTACTGGATAGGCAACACCACCTTATATCCTTGACTTTCCCATTAATTGCAGTGTATCACAGCTGGGCCTGTTAGTGCTATTTATTTGCTTCAGATAGCTGTTAACAGCCTGCCTTGTGTATTAAATGCTTTTTTCTAGGGTATAAAATCAAATGGTTTTCCATAAAAGCCCTTGTTCTAACATTCCCGAGATGAAATAATGAGGACGTGGGCTTTGTGTCACGCAGGGATGCCTGCTTGGTGGTGGGTTATTTTAGGAAAAGATAGTAGACAATAAAGTGGCAGTAATCAATAACTTTAATTGACAGTTTAGCTCTGGTCAAAATTGACACCATGCAAACTGAATTGAAAATAAGTTTTTGATGTGTGTTGAGGGACAGTGCAGTCATGCATGCCCAGATGAGATGGAGCAAGTAAAAAGCTTTCATGGAGTTTGTTTTAATGGTTCCCGATACAAGATGTGTATGTATTTCCAAAGTGCAACCACTTGTATTATAACCCAATGAACATGAGCATGGTGGGCCTTACATCAAATGGTTAAATGACTCTAACCCTGGTGAAAGGGCAAGAATCAGATTCAGCAGTTTCATACATATCAATCTACTGTACAATTTACTGTTGAGAGTTAGAGGCTTATTGCCACCCATGGCTTTAGCTCAAGTTAGGTCTAACTTGTTTTGACAGACAAATCAGATTCAGGTGCTTGCCTTGACATTGGTAACCAGAGAAGACTTGAGATGATGCTGTCATATGAGTGCTTTAGAGAACTGCAGTCTATAGACTGCCAGGAATGTTCCCTGGTATCGCTCATCTGTGTCTTGTTATACCATGCCAAAAGGAACTAAGTACAAAGGACTCTGTTACTTATTGAGGCGTCCTCAATGTCTATTATTTATATATATTTGCTACCATTGCTTTCGAGTCTAACTTGAATGGCATGACTGTAAATGTAACTGTCCAATAAGATAACTCTCAGGAGCAAGAGAAATCTTATGCTAAGTTAGGGACAATAGTATTGTCTGTTGCTGGTGATCTGTCACTCCAAAAATGAAGCTATGGTTGTAAATTGATCTAGGTATATATCATAATAGATGGAGATTTAATACACAGGATGCTGGTGCAGATGTAGCCGTCGGGGACAATGACCTGATGATGGTGGTTTAGATGTCTGTAAATTATTCTGTGATACTTAACTAAAGCTCACCTGATTCCACATGTTTCCGTGTCTATGTTCACTTTTTGAGGGAGTCAGGTGTGAACATTATACAAGAGATGTCCAATAATGTCAGCGAATATTTTGAAGTCATCTTCTTGTTTCTAGACTTTGGAAGTTCAGGGTAATATAAGGTAGGATTGAATCATGTAAGTAGTGTTGAAGAAACACTACAGTCAGACATAGTTGTGTTAAATCGAAGGCAAATTTTATATCAATGCTTCCAGTTACCTGAGGTTCAGTACAACAGCTGAACAGATATGCAATACTCATGTATCATGCTTGAACTTTGACACAATGTTTGACACATCTTTGACACATCAAAGTTCGACAGAGTGCTGATTGACTGTACTAGCTGGTCATTGACAAATGATTGAGGTTGGTATTTTTAATCGGTTGGTGACATATTGTATGGAAACATTCATTTGGTGGTACACTTGATCCAAGACAAACATATGAACTAAGTTGTGTTGTAAAAAGACAAAAAATCTAACATGTCTTAATTACATAACCTTAAACTAGCAGTATGTCAGAATAGACGCAAATAAAACAAATCTGTAATATATATTCCAGATGTAAATCGTGACGTGTATTAATTTTAATTCAGTTTTAATCACCAACTGCTTTAAGGCTGCAGCACCATCTGTTGGTCTCTAGTACAGTTTGGAATATGTCATTTCCCACAGTGACGGTGAGAAGTATAAAAACCTGAAGCTCAAGAAATTTGTTTTTGTGGAGCTACCAGAAACCTGAAGAACTTGGAAAAATGGAGGGACTGTGTCAATTATAGGCAGCTTTTGCTGACTGATCGGCTATGACACTTTACTGGGGATCAGATTTCTGTTTCTTTTGAAACAGGAGTAGGGAATGTTTGGCAAGGACCAGCTGCAGGAATTGGGTGATAGCCTATATGCAGACTGGGGAGGGCAGCATCCAACCACTTATAGCGGTACCCCACTTGTACAAAAGGTTCCAGTCATGACCATCTTGACAAGGAGGCTTGTCTTATGGCTTGCAAGGAACAGCTTATTCCTATGGTGTGTGTGGTATTTGTCCCCTGATTTGTCACTGTGATGTGCTGACAGTTGTTAAAAATGGCATGGAGGATGGTGCATCAAGTCACTGTCTTCAGCATATGTGGAAGAATCTTTGCAGGATGGTAGTATTTGGGGATGTTCTGTATTTGTGAGGAGATAAGTTACAGTTTCCACCTTCTGGGGGTCGAGCAGGTTGTCTGGCTGATTGGCAGGGTTTTCCACAGTTAGCCAACATTATACAGCTAACAAGATTGCTTAAGAGTCGAGGGAACATTTCCCTTCCTCTTCTAATTCCCTTTGGCAGAAGGGTCACAGCCCAGCCCACCTTCCCAGCACCAGTGTGACAAGTTCTCACTAGCTGTTTGTCTTACCTTGCTTGGTTCAACCTCTGTCATGGCTAAGGTCTGATCTGCAGCGGAAATAATTGTAAACATTGTTCATTATGCAGATTTCACACCAACTATGGTGGTATTACCAATTCCCCATTCAGAAGGTAGTGTAACGGATGTTGTGTTGGAACCATTGATTACCACTGCCAGGGAGCTGGTGGCCAGATACATTGGTCAGCTGGTTGGCAGGTGTGGATTTACGCTCCCAAGTCACCTTTGGCTAATTTGCTTACCTCAGTTTTTTTCTGTGTGTGAGATGCTGTCATCTTAGATTACAGTTTAAATTGCCACAGTATATGATTTAAAGAACTGGTTTTGTTTTGTGTGAATGCTTACCTTGTTTTTCATTGATAATTTAAAGATGTCATGTGGTATGTGTTCATAATGATATATTTACATAATACCAATCATATACAACAAATACGCATACTTGAATAATAAGAAAGAAGTTTGGTTATAAACCTCATATGAATGAAAATAGGGGAAAAAATAATTTTGAAGAAATGATAGCAATGTGTCTGATGGAACAACCTCATAGTGAAATCCTTTATGTAACACAGCATCATTTAAGTGGCATGTACACTGCTGTGCCAAACTGGCTGATACCCAATGTGTAACGCCTCATTGGCTCTAATTGGAATGTGGGACTTGTAATGAGGTGTCCAGTATCTTCAAGAAAATCCCATGTAATCTATCATTTTCTGATGCTGACACTGTTTCCCATCATGCGTTGCTCCAGCTTCAGGAGGCAGGGGAAATTCTTCAAATTTTATGAGTTTTTTTATCAGCCACAAGTGTTGTTTATGAGATCTTAATGTGATAGTACTCATGTTTAAATCAAATAATCATCTCTTTAAAATTGTTTCACCAAAATTGGTTTATTTTATTGGCTTAATTTGGGACTTAACCAAATGATAAATTGGCAATTGCTCGGTCTGTGACTTCTGTTTGGAGCAAATGTATGTATTTGCACTGGTTATTTTCATGTCATCAATAAGGTGGAAACAAGGCATACTGTTTTGGCATTTAGCAGAATGTCATTTCTGTGTGTAATCTGGAGAATTATTTCATTTCAATAGAACCTTACGAAAAACAATATTTGACTACTTTGTCATAAGTTTCTTTATTTGAAGTGAATGTTCTTTTCCTGAAATCATTACAGTAGTTACGAGCCATTTATCTAAACTTTCACATTGATTTTTTTGTCATCTCTCAAAATGTCTTGACCATTATGATAATGTAGACCTTTGTCAGCCATGACATGATGTAATCCTCGTCAGTCATGACCAAAAGGAAATAGATAAAATGTTTATGAAATAGAAAATAGAAATGTTTTTCATTAGTTTTGCAACCTGACGGACATCGTCTGGAGGTGAGGTGTTTCTGTGGACAGAGAGGGCAGGCAGGCAGCAGGTAGTGCATGCTGGGGTATTGTCTGCAGCTGCCATCAAGTCTCTTACAGTCAGTAAAGCCTCTGCTGGATTGCAGTACAGACCATACTGTCATCTGACTCTTGTCCTGACATTTGAAGGAAGCTTGTCAGCTGTTTGCCAGCTTGGAAGCTCTACAAGTCCCCAGGAAGGATTATCTTGCTGTTCTACAATGAGATTCCAGTCCACTGTAATTGTGATACAGGAGATTACTTCATGTATGCAAAGAATGCCCATAGATGCCTATGGTTTACATGCTGCTCATGTTGCCCTTGTTGTATATGAATGCTGTGCTGTAGAAGTGATACATTTTTGTCAGATTTAAAAATATTAAATCATTATTCAAGGCTAACATATGGTGAGCGGTCATGTGTTCATAAAACATCTGTGTTTGTTTCTGATGCAGGAGACTAAAGTGTGAATGCAACCACTTCAACATACTCCCCTGCCCATGAGATTATGTCATTGCCATACAGTCTGCAGGTGTAGTGTTTAATGCTTTAGCCATCGGGGCTCTTAAACAGCTGTCACAGCCAGTTTCACAGCCTTGTTAACTGAATAACTGTTTAGTGATTTGAAGATGCAGTATTTTCCATTTCCTTCTATGAGAAGTCCATATGTCTAACTCTACTCTAAATCTACCGTAGTACTGGAGTTCATTGTTGTGAGAAACCATGATACAGTCTGCAGCCTGTTCCCTATCAACAGAACACATGTATTGAGCAAGCAAGGGTGTTCAGCCTATCACATATGTCTTCTCCATTCATTGCCAGTCTTAATGGAAATGTAATTTCATCTGTTCCTTACAACTTTTGAGCAAGCATGGTTTGGTTCTCCAAGATGTTTCAGTTGATGCTGAAGTGAGGCTTACCTTTCCATGCATGGATCCCCTGATCTGGGTTTGAGTACTGACTCATCGTGATTATGATGCTTGGTTTGTTTGCACCATGCTCATACTTGTCAAGGATGAAACGAGTGTGTTTAAAGAGGGAAACAGTTTCGTCCTGGAACCTAACGATTATGAGCTGAGCTTGACAAAGATTAGTTTACTCCAATTAGAGAGCAAGACTGCTTGATATTCTACTACAGTATTGAAAATGAGAAGGGCGATAAGAGGGAAGAGATTCGTAGACATTGCAACAGGATGGCAAGCAATATTTTGATATTTTATAAGACTTAGAGCAGTCTCCCATATGAAACAGCCCTTCTAATTATTTGTTGCAAGACACAGTGCATACATACAGTAAGCACTTGAGAATTCATGCTTAAAATTTGCAACATGAAACATTCCATGAATGTGTGCACCGTAGAATCAGTACATAATGTCTACCTGGCCTTTTGTGCCTGGAGGTGTTTCTATTCTTGAAGTGATGTACAAACACCTCTTTTTTTTGTTACAACAAAAACAGTGTCTGATGAAATTGTGTCTGCACAAGACGTACCCATGGCCGATGGCCGTGAGCAGGAGGAAGCCAATGCATTGCAGTGTTTGATAGACTCTGAGAAGCTTGGTTACTATGTGCAGACTAATTCTTTAATAGAATTATCTTATTGTCCAGTCTCGCCCAGTCCCCTGTGAAATATTGGCAACCAGCGGTGAGCCTTCCAACTACCAGTCTATTTGTGGATGTCCACGCCCTCTAATGACTAGTTGCAGTGCAGCTGGTGGGGAGGCGTTGACAAAATGACAGAGAATTTGGTATTTCCTGAAAGAGCAGAGAGGAAATGTGAACTGTGATTTCTGTCTACCCTAGGTCTATTTGAGTCACTATGAACTCTGGGCTACGCCATGCATATGTCAGCTGCTTATTGTATGTGTGCTGTAGATGTTTCATTACACCAAGAATATACCACACAAGATATAGAAGATACTGAACAACCTGTGTAATACCATTTTTATTTGATGAGTAAATGCTGTGGTATCACACACTTTTGCTTGTTTGATACTAAATCTTCCATGAAGTTTGATAAAAATGATATTTCACGGGGGTGAGTTTAGTATTCTGTTTATTCCTCTCCAAAATAAATTGATGGATATTGCCTACAGTGTGATGACAATCAGCTTTCCAAGAGTTAAGCAAGCTTTCATACAATTATGACAGATATTACCACTGTGGCATCATAACTGCAAACCATTATGATGTCATAGTCTAGCTGTATTACACTAGTGTAATATTGTCATGAAAATATTACTGTGCAACTAATAAAATCAGTATATTAAAGCTCTTTCACAGAACTGGAAACAGATGGGTTTTCTTTTTCAAAATGCCCTCCATTAAACATGAAGTAAGATGTAGGGGTTTCTCCAAGGTTCCTTGAAAACTGTTCATGATTTTGAGTGATTCAGAAATAAAATTGTAAAGAATCAAGATTTTGTTGCTTTGAGGTTTAAATGTTACATGCACTTTCTGTTCAATCTGTGTGGGTTTGATTAGAGGTGGTATTTGTTGTCAAGATAGGGTGTTTTGTTGGAATTCATGTAAGCCTTATGTCTAAAGACAGATTGGTTGTGTAGAGCTGTATTACTGAGGTATTGGGATTGATTCCCTCTTTACCCATACTCTGATGTTTCAAAGTTTGTCAGCGCCAAACTTGTGCTCAGGGTTTTTGCTGAATTGGTCAACTTCTAGGTCCTGCATTGTTTCATATTTCTGTTCTTACACAGAGGTGACAAAGAAGCATTTAAAGTAGCCACCTCATTCATGCACCTGCTGAAGGTGTTCTAGTGTGATTAAGAGACAGTGTTTCCTTCTGATCCCTTGTCTATAGGTTGATTCAATTGGCACATCTCTGAAGACATATCTGACATAGTGCTTTCCTCCAAATTTCATGCAAGAACTTGTGTTGTTTGAAACAGATGCCAGTGTATGTGTGTGTTATGCTGCAGGAGACTAGTCTTGACAGGAGAATGCAATGTATTCACAAGGAAAGGGATTCGGAATGTAGCAACTCGCACAGTAGTGGAGGAGGATGATGTTCTATGGATACTTTGATGCTGTAGTTCCGGTCACTGATGGCAAGCACCAGAGGACTGGCTTGCTTGCTGCACATGTGCAGACCATCATCCTCCCTGTCACCTTGACCTTTGTGACCAACATGCTTCCTTGTTGGAAGTGATGGGAGAGGGCAGGGAAGAATCTCAGGAACAGCATAAACATTCTTGTAAATGGCTTCATCATTGTTGAGGCAGATGGGACTCAAAATATTGTTTCTTGCCAGAAGACCTCAAATCATATTTTGTGTGCCTTTATTCTCACTGATGCAGTGGGAACAGTAGACTGATGCTTAATCTCTGAATATTTATCGTTTTGATTGTAACAAACAAACCCATATAAAAATTGAAGAGAAACCCCAAAGAGACCAGAGATTCTGAACCTGACCAAATCTAGACTTACTGTATTTAGGGCTTTAGCACTGCAGAGGGAGTTTGGCAGTAGGGAAAATGATACTGTTCAGGGACTGGGAGACAGACTATGGACACAGAAGGGTGCAGATTTAAGAATTTACTACACTTGATAGTTCAGAATACAGCATGGCATGAGTTCAGATTTCAGTGGAAATATATGTCGTGGATGTTTGAATTTTTTCAGCATGTGCCCAGTTGTGTGAAGTTGGAAAGGATAACTGAGAGATAAATGATAGAATCATTGAGAAACTTCAGTAGGCCTTTTGTGTGATAGAGTAAGGTTCTACACATGTACCTGCCTAGGGCAGGTTTGAAGCATTATGTTGGGAATCTGACAAATCTACTGGCACTGAGGCAGCAGCCCAACAAAATGGGAATAATACCTCATCCATTTGATCGCTGGTTGTATTAACACAAAGAGCGCATACTTTTGTTTGGCATTTCCTCTTGGTATTGGAGGAGTATCAAGTTGAAAATGGCCTTAACCTTTCAGACCATCTCAATTTAATTTTTTGTTGTTGTCAGGTTAGTGTATTCTGTGTTTTCCTGGCTGTTCCTGCCGCATCTCTGAAGGACATTGTTCTCTCCCAGAGCGTTAACGGTGCACTGGCTCTAATGTTCCATTGCTGAATAATTGTTGATACTTATTGATTCTCCGACATGGCTGAGTGAACTTGCTGAATTGAGTCAAAATAAGTTCAGTCTTGTCATTACAAAGGTTAAAAAAGCTTTTAATGTCTGGGAAATGTTTACAGGCTGAATTTGTCATTTTTGATAGTACTGAATTGAATTGAGTAATAGGGAAGAAACAGGTGGTTAGGCTGAAGTATTCATTTCACCAGGGGCGAAAAGAGGTAATAGAATGTTGTGGAGGAAGGTAGTGGAAGAAGATGACTGTTGTTTAGGAAAATTACAACTTTCCCCAAGTGGATTTAATGGAGTCAACGAGTGGATCTTGAGATCTCAACTGCTTGTTGAGGTTGATGGGGAATTAGTGGTAGCTTAGTTACTTATGCGGCATCACAGACTCTGTACTGGGTAATTTGGTCCCCACTGCAGTAGATGCAGCTGTGAAAGGGTTGGCAGGTAGCCCAGTAGTTGGTCAGATCACTTTTATCAATACCAGGTTGTTTCCATTCGATCTCTCATACCAATTAATGACAGCAAGATCACTTGTACTCAAATTGTACTAGTTGATGTTCAGAAGGTGATTCTCTTCTGTGTAGGTCTTTATATCTGTCATTATATGTCATTTCGGATTTCTTCATGTGTATTTTTTTTTAAATCTTGTCGAAATGTAAGTAACTAAATCAGTTTTTAATACAAAACTACTCTTTCACAGTTACGTTTTGACCAAGGACTTATCTACAGAGGACATTTTTCTTATAATCTTCTTGATTCTCCCATGTCATCATTACTTCTGAGCAGATGGCCAGAATCAGCAGACTGGTTACCTTATGCAGCTGACGGGTGTCAGAGAAACACGAGAAACAATAGTACTTACAGATGAATCACATTGTGTGTAGTTCTTCAAAGATATTTAGAAGTTGGACAAACATGAATTCTTGCTCTGAAACATTGTATAAATGAAAAAAAGGAAAGAGTTCTTATCCATAAAACAAGTCATGTATTCACATTGTGTGTCAGTTAGTCATCATGGCGAATTATCAGAAAGGCCACTTGATACAAGTCATGAAATGTCATTGCCTCTTTCACACTTCACTGTTCATTATTTTACATTGGTGAAAAGTATTGTTACTCACTTTCATTACAAATCCCATGTTATGCACAAGAGAAAAAAATACAACTTTCCTTTTCAGATGTGGAGCTTTAAAAAAATTAAAATGTAGAACTACCCTTTGATTAGGCTTTTTTGTGTAATAGATGTGTTTTGTTTTGTGTGATGTGAAATTAATAAGATGTTTCCCCATCACAGAATTGTGCAGTGTAGACTAAGCCCATGTGGGCATTATGTTGTTATCTCCGTGTAGGCTTTCTGGTGCGTGTGAGAAAGCAGGAACAAAAGTTGCCTTGACGGCAGCATCAAGTGATTAAACTACCTTCCACTGCTGGGCAGGCCGTTAAATAATTAAATACATCACATTCACCTTTCGCAGGAGTGTGAGGCTCTTTACAAAGTGTTTATATAATGTTTCTTTTATGACATTGTTGGTATCATACACTGTAAGGCCTACTTGTCCAAGTCAAGTGAGAAATGAAGACTTTTTTTGTGTAAGGTCGAAAGTTTGCTCACAAGAATGGGTTTGACTCTGACCGAGAATCATCCAGGCTCTTTCTGTTACCCTCTCCTCATCTATGGTTGAAAAAACACAAATGATTTGATCTTTTTCCAATGTGTCTCCATTAGGAAGTAATTTTTAATTTTCAAATGCTTGTTTTCCAGTGGGTATTTTTAAATATGTTTAGTGTCAATTATTTTGTTATTAATTAGAAAAGGAGGAAATTATTTGAATTTGTCTCATAATTATTTCCTTGTGGTATTGCTGATAGAAAGCTGTTTAGGTTGTATTTGTATAACTGTCACTTGGAAATAGATCTTCCTTGTATCATAGTTTTCAAATGCTCCAACTTATTTTCCCTGTTCACAAATTTTCTCTTTCATTGCTATGGTCGTGTCTTGGCTGCAGATAATAGTGTGAGACTATATCAGGTCAGAGTCAATATGAAATACATGTAGTGTGTTTGACAATCTCAAATAGAACTGGCCCTCCACTGTCATCTAGCAGAGAGCTAATGGTTGCTGGCTGGGGTATGTTGACTTTGGAGCGGACAATCTACTTGTACTTCGTCATACCATGCCAGCCTGAAATAAGTCGACCATATATGTCAGCAGAATTTGGATCTGCATTATGTGGAGAAAAACATGAATTCACCTTGCTATAACCTGACACATGTTTATCCTAAATAATATTTGTAAACTACATCTGCATGAAAAAAATTCTATTCACTGATAATGTGCGAAATTACTTTTAATAATTTTTCATACATCACAGACTGTTTGTATATCAGTCATGTCAGTATTTAATTAAGGGAAGATCACCAGTATTTGCACCTGTCAACACTGTTTTGGTTTACTGATTGGAGACACACAAGATTGTTATATAGTGCTCTGTTTTGACATTTACCTGTATCTTATATAACGTTCTTGTACAGTAAATTTTCTTGTTGGTGTATTATATACTGGACAAAAATAGTTAGGGATATTTGTAAATTTTGAAATTATGAATAATGATGTATTCACTCATTGTCACACAGATAAAATATCAATCATAAAAATAACAGTATCCCTAACTTATTTTGTCTAGTATATTTAGGGTACTGTAGTTATTTTCAGACTATTCATTCAAGTGGTGTATACATCTATGTATCATACTTTGAGCCTCCTGACTTAATAGCAAATAACAGGAGAGGTTCATAGGTCAATATGAAATATATGTCACACTGACCAGGGCTTTACTGGTATTTATGACCAAGCTGAAGTAAAGACACAGCTGTAAATGTAATTACTTTATGATGCTGTAGGGTAAACTTTACAACATGTCTGCTATAAACATACTGCCCTAGGATATGCTAGGTACAACTGGTGATATTCCACTTCACAAAACAAGAAAGCATTCAGCATAATAACAACCTAGAAACAGCATATCTTGATTGTTTGCTACAAAGGCTGACTTCACCGGCTTACACTCCTGGGGTGTTTTTTGTTGTTGTTGTGTATTTTATGTGTTCGATTCATTCAAACAATTTGTTCATAATGTCATGAAATTGGTTATAGTTCTTGCAGACAGGTTCCCTTAGTCAACTGACTATGAACTAATAAATTGCGTATTTGATACTTCATGAGAGTGTATTCTGACATTTAGCTATATTGTTAATATACATGTCAAATCAGATCTTGACAGACTGATTTTTAATGTCATGATTTTATGGAACAGTTGTATGTCTTAATGTAACTGAATTTCATTTTATGGGACATATTTCTGAAAAATTATCAATTTCGTTAACTATTAACAATGCATGTCTTAGACAAGACCTAGCAATAAGGATGCATTTTTTAGTCCAAGCTGGTTTGTATGTTCCAGCATTCCAGCATGCTTGTTCAGTCAGTAATTTACAGGGATCTAATATAGTATGAAATGAATATGGTTGACTGCAAAGTATGCCAGCTAGATAATTTGATTAAAAATTATTGTGTATCATTAGCAGTTTTGTAATTACTGTCATCTGCTGTGCTGCAGTTATAATGGATGACAGTATTGTGTTATGTTGTAATGTATACTTCTATGCACGTTTCCTTTAAGCTTGTTAACGTCAGCCCGAAGTTCAGGAGGTGATGCATTATGTTTTTAAGAGTTATTGATTGTTAACATGTTTGAATGAACAGCGTTGCGAGACATAGACACAGGTTGTTGGTCAATAATCCTTGAATCGTTAAACTCTGATGCGTGACATGGCACAGAACTACATGTCATGAATAACCCATGGCTTGTTGTTATAGAAGCAGGGGTATTCAATAGTTCACTCTTCTGTCACCACATAGCATGGATTAATTGATTTGTACACCTTCATTAACGGTGGAAAACAAAGTTCTAGTCAACTCTTTTATCAGTCTGACATTTTGGTGTAGGCACAAATACCATTATCCAGCAAGTGAAGACGGTGTATAACGGTGTTAATACCAGCATCCTTAGAAACTGGATTTCCTTCATCTTCACAACTTCTAAAATGTCTATCATTGAAGTTTATTAACGATGTCACAGCAGGTGTTACGGCATGCATCGTGAATTAATGATCAGTATAGTTCTTAGTATCGTTGTTTGCATATCTGGACAGAAACTAGTCATGAAAAAGAATACTGTTCAGTTTGGAACAAACATAACATACGTCTCATTTAGGATTACACTTTCTTAATAAAGTCCAAATACTATTTTTGGTAGAGTCCTCTCCAGGATTCGAACCCTCACCCTCAAAGTCAGGCACCTAATCCTTCAAACACAGCCGCCTAACCCGCTCAGCCACCAAGGCTTCAACAAAAATGGAAGGTGGACAACTGGTAGTTTAGACTGCGTACTTTGTTTACCCCTCTAATAACTGTAATTGGCACGGCGCCCATGACTGAAAAGCTATGACTACACAATGCCATTTAGAAAGTGGTCGGATGTTACATGTCATATTTTGATTACACTTTCTTAGGACCCGTGAAGGTCCTGGGGTAGAATAGGCCTTCAGCAACCCATGTTTGCTGTACAAGGCGACTCAGCTTGTTGTAAGAGGCGACAAACAGGATTGGGTGGTCAGGCTCGCTGACTTGGTTGACACATGTCATCGGTTCCCAATTGTGCAAACCGATGCTCATGTTGTTGATCACTGGATTGTCAGGCCCAGACATGATTATTTACAGATCGCCGCCATATAGCTGGAATATTGCTGAGTGTGGCTTACAACTAAACTCTCACTCACTCACTCACTCACTCACTCACTCCACTTTCTTAGTTAAGTACACATTCTAGTACCTTTTTTGGTGGAGTCACATCTGGGATTTGAACCCACACTCTAAGAGTCAGGCATGTAATCTCCAGCACACAAGGGACACAAGTCGTACCAATTTACACAAAGTATGCTGTCTAGACTACCACTTGTCCGACTTCCATTTTTGTGGAAGTTGCGGTTGCTGAGTGGTCTAGACAGCTGACTTCATGTGCTGGCGATTAGGTGCCTGACTCTGACGGTGCGGGTTTGAATCTTGGATGGGACTCCACCCAAGAAAAATATGCTAGAATTTGTACTTTACTGAGAATGTGTAATCCCAATTATGACATGTTACGTTTGACCACTTTCTAAAAGGCATTGTCTAATCATGACAAGGAACAAGTAAACAGTTGAACCAGACCCCTTGTGTACATCAAGCATTAGGTGCAGTTGGAGGAATTTTAACAATAGGTGGATTAAATTTGATAATGCTTTAGGCCTCATGTGTTAACTGTTGAAGGACAGGCGTTTCCTGTGAACTGACTGGAACTCCCATAGCCTAGCAGACAGGCAAGTGGAACCACACCAAACATCTAAGGGACTTGTGGCGTACTTTGTGTATGTATGGGCCTCTTATTAAAATATATTTGGCCCAGTGCGATATTGGTTAGACATAAATGTAATTGGTTATTATTCATTAATGGAAATGCATTTGCTGGTTTTAAGCATTGGTCATCATAAATGTGTCCCAGATTCAGTTTTGGACATTGCAATGTGGCTGTTTGCTGGTGGTGATGAAAGCATTTGTTTGGAAGACAGTTTCAGTACTGTTATGTGGGCTGGAGATGTAAAATATTGACATAAAATCAGTCTGTGCACGACTGAAATAGGTGGTTTGCATGAGAGTGATTAGAATGTTTTCAGCTAAATAATTCTCTGCATGCACAGTGGTGTGAGTCACTCATTGCTGCTTTTTTTTTTTTTTTAATATAGTGTTTTTATATATTTTTGGTTGGGGATTGATAATTTGCATGTATGTGTGTAAGATCACGAATGTACTGAATGTCTGGGTTGGACTGTCTGTTGTCCATTGGTTGTGTCCTGGTCCTCCTTCATCTTTCAACAGCAGTATTGGTTCATCCGCCGTCAGCTCCGTTTACGTTTGTGGTGGAAAAAGGTTGACTTTTAACAGGAGAGGGCAAATTTTGTTGGTGATTAGGCTTAGCAGGTCTTGGTGAGTTTGCAAAGAATTTGCAGTGTAATTTGTGTAAGCTTTTTCGGCTTGTGTTATTAGCACAAGTGTAAAATGTGCAGGCAATGTGTCTGAGGACGATTAAGCCGACAGGTTAAGTGTATAAAGTCACTTATCCAACAAACTGTGTATATTCACTGTTTTGATGTCATGGAAACCACCTGTTGTTGAGAAATGGCTGCCTTAATAGACTAAGTAAATGTTTGCGTGGGCCATGGCAGGATAATTCTTGTTCCCTGTGGAGTACAACAGCTTGTAGGGTTGCATTTGGGGTTTAGAGGATGAGTGTGTTTGAGGTGTTGTACAAGAGGGGAAGAGGTGGAGTTTCTTTGACATGTCAGAAAGAATGTACCAATGGTTACCCTGGCCCTGGTGTGAAAGAAAACTGATCGCTTTAGAGGTGGAATGCCGATGTGTGATTCACACATTGATTCAGTATACCTTGGTAATAAAATACAGCGAAAGACAAACGTTGTAAAACCTGTTTGTGTTATTGTGAATGTTGTTGTGTAGGTAAACAGTTTGTAGAGAGGCAGTTGAAGCCCTCTGAGGTTGTGTTCCCTTTCATTGTCACAGTCCGTTACAGGAAGTAGGACTACTTTCATGTCTTCCTTCAGATTTTTGTAATGGAATGCATCAACCTTGAATTATCTTGGTATTGGACTGTAGGGGGTGAATTTGGACAGCTGTCAATGGTTTCATCAGTATATGTCTTCATTTTGTGACTACAGTTTTGTAGTTGAATTTAAATGCTATCTGTCGTGAGGTAGCCCTCTGCCACTGCTAAATTTTGCAGAGGCAGAAGGTAGCTAAGTAAGAAAAAGATTTCTGGTTCAATTTCCAAAGTCAGGTTTGCATGTGAAGCCTCTTTGTGGTTCCCAGCTGTGATATTTTGGTAATATTGCAAACAGAGATTATAATCCAATGCAAACATTTCCAATCGTTACCATCATCACTACAGTTACAGCCATATCTCTTATTGTAACATGCTCACGCTGTCAGACAACTTTTTCTTTGCTGGTTCAACGTGTTGTGTCTGACATGTCAGTTCTGTGCCTGCAAATTACGTTCATTTGATTGAAAGAAAGTTTCTGATATACCTCTTCAAGGATTATTAGTGGCGTAGGGGATTTATCAAATTTAAGGAAGAAAATCTATGTGTAATAATTTAATGTTGGTCGGTTGGTTAAAAAAAAGTGAAAATGAAACGTTTCTCTTGATAAATGTGAACTGTCCAATTTTATAAAAACATTAATTTCCCTGACTTGATTTGTATTAACGCATTGTGAATTGTCAAATTGAGTCAAGTGTTGTCAACCTGGGAACTGTGATATGATAAAGAGTACTAACTCCTTGAATGCAGTTGTTGCCCTTTTATGTTTTGTGTGTTAATGAATGCTGTCTGTCAGTCGAGTGACATTAATGGTTGATGTAATTGTCACGCGGAGACCAGATGATTGTTCTCGTTAATAAGGAAAACAGTCTTACAGTATAGAATTATGTCTATGACTTTAGTCTTTGACAGTTTGATGAAGCTTTTATGACCTGATGGTAAAAAGTAGTTCTGAGAAAATTCTGACTTGTCTGTTTATTACACTTTTACTTGATTAGGCAGATACACTGTGTTTTGAAAGTCTTTGAATGTAATTGTCATTGCTCACTTAAATTCCCTTTTTGGGGTGGTGGGGTAGCCCAGTGGTTAAAATATTTGCTCATCATGCTGTAGGTTAAGGTTCGATTTTCCTGAAGGGTACAACATGAAACCAACTTTGGGTGTCCCCTGCTATGATATTGCTGGAATATTGCTAAAAGCGCTGTAAAAACATGCTCACTCACTCTTGGCTAACGGAGCTTGAATTTCCAACAATTATTTTTTGTCTTCTCATTGACAGAGGCTGTGGGGTAGCATGTCATTTTAGACATTTGATCATCCCATGAAAGCCATGAGTTCGATTCCCTCATAGGTACTGTTTCAAGCCTTGTGTGTATGATCAATAGAGCTTTTGTTTGTGGCTAATCTGCATACCGAATTATCCATTTCATTAAATATTCAGAGGTGATAATAAATTGAAATGATCCGAAGGTATAGAATTAAAAAAAACACCATGGCAGCCGAACTCCAATTACAGACAGGTGACTTGGAGTCTATTATTCTCTTGACAACACACTGAATTACTTATGTAGATATATGTGGACAAATGTCGATATGTTAGCATCTTTTGTGGTTCACTAGTCAAGCATAAGCAACCCTTAATGAAATTATTTTGACATTAGTAGCTTTTGCCAGGTTATTGTCATCAGCTGTGGGGAGAAAAGTTCACCACATTGACTGTACAAGTTATGTGGTAATGCCCCAAATAAGTGTATCTGTGTAAGTTTACCTTGTTGAAGATCTGGGAAGTGAAATAGCTTATGCACTTTGACCAGGAGGTTATATGGCTTTCTTCATGGTCAGTAGGGGATAAGTCTTACCTTATACCCCCGATCTAGCATTGCATGTCAGCCCACAGACAAAATTTTGATTTTATCTCCTGTTGTTGAGGATTTGCCTTTGTTTGAAAGTGCAAGGTAACAGAAGGCTTAAGGATTCCCTAGTTCTCTTATCTGCACAGTTCAAATTGACACTCGAGCATGTTTGGTGAAGACTGATATATATCAGCTATACTACCCTGCAGTTTACGACAGGAAAGGGACAACCACGTAATTTGTTCAGGTGTGTCATGGGCCTCGGGTAGTCCAATCTGTTGACGTCTGCTACCAAACTGTAATCACAATGAAGGTGAGTGCTTGTCTTGATGACTTGATCAAGATGGATGTGGTTATGTTGTATTTGTAGTTTCCTTGCTCTCAGTCTTTGTGGAGGATAGGATGTGTTGACAGGAGTCTGTTCTGATAAGGCAGTGTCTGGGTGGGACATGGGCAGTTCATGGTGTGACGTGGCTCATAGCACTGTTCAAGTTTGACACAGATATTACAATGTGCTTACTTACTTCATTAGATGATGTCTAGTACTGGTTTAAGACTTTTAGTAATGTTTCCTCAGCTTAAAGGTAGTTCACCCTGTTAAACAAATGCTTTATGTATTGTGAGCAGGTCTTTAAGGATGATGATTTGTATGCTTAAAGAAGATGTTGCCAAGATGGAGGTGTCTATTATTGACTGTATTTGAATATTTCTTGTATTGTTCTAGAAAGGAATCTTTCAAGTTAAAGATGAATATCTCAAAGCCCCTTGATGATGAATGTAAATCATCTCTTTAAGCAGTGTGTTTCATGTGTGAACAGTAGGTGTTGACTTTTACATAATATGTTAACAAGTGCACAATTATATAGTCCAACTGTGTTAATTCATTTAGAACATAGCAAGTCACTTTACTAAAACATCTGTGTAATCATGTGATTTTGTCAAATTACCGCAGGAGAAAGGAAGTAAACGTGTTCTTGATGTGACGTAGATTCACCTTGTTCACAGTTAAGTAAACACTCCAGAGGACAGAAAGTGTGTCTGTGAACAAGTCATAGCAAGATATTTTATCTGTTTAATGGACAGCATACTGTTAGGACCTATCCAGGTTATATTGACAGCTGAAATATGTAAAGAGGGATATTTATCAAACATTAGCGATGTGTGTCGGGTATAGCATGCAGTTATTGATCGTAGGTACTGTCACCCAGGTGACGTCTCGTCCATGGCAGTCAGCCCCGGCTTTCTTCCTCCTATTCACACGACACAAATCACATGTTAATGCTTCACCAGGGTAATCGAACGTTTGAAAGCAGTGAGTGCATATTTGTCGAGTTAAACAAGACAATATGAAAGCAGGGTATGGCCTCTCCAGGCCATCATTGTTTTCAGAAGAAAGGGAGATAAGCATGATTGAGTTACAATTCTTTGTGGCCCAGTGTTCAGTGCTACAGCGCTCTAATGTTAGGAATGGATTTCGAATGGTAAGGAAGGAAATAAAATGCTGATGAAAAGATAGCGTGCCTGGCGTACCGTTATAGATACACAGGCATATTGTAAGGCTGTGGTAAGCATGAGAGCGTCCTTTTTGGGATTGGTCAACTGACAGCACCATGAAGAGTGAAGTCAGCTTCAAAAAGGTTAATAAGACACTTTTGACGTGTCCTGTCACGTCTCAGGATTCTTCGGTCTCATGCATGCAAGATATCTAAAGCTTCGTGACACAAGATGATCACAAAGATGTTTTGATCAGTAGAAAATTGTGACTGGGTTGTAACGGTACTTCAAAGCGTTCAGCTTATTGGTCTCTTCAGTGAGGTGTGTACAATGTGTGGAGGCTTGCAGATACAATGATTGTGTTGCTGGGGTTGACATGGCGTGTCACGTGAGATAAATCATTGTATTGATATTGGTGATAGACATTTCAAGCTTTTGTTTAGGAAGTCTAGAGGATTAAGTTTGAAAAAGATTTTTGTGGTACTAATTTGACATCTGCATTTTACTTTTCTTTCTTCATATATCTGCCTGTTAAGTATAAGTAGAATATGAACTGTAACTAGGATTTAATTAGGTTATTACTGACCAACTGTCATCTGTGTTGGGCAGGGTAAGGAAGAAACTGATTTGTGACTGAAGAAGATTGCCTATTCCAGACAGCCATGGTTGACAGGTTAATACACACAATCTCCCTTGTTGTTTGTAGTTGATAACATTGAAGGGAAGTTGTCACTGTTCTGAGTAGTCCACAATGTTGCAGTGGAGGTTGCTGTTACTGTCAATAGTAGACAACATTGCAGGCAGGAGGTCTCTGCTGACAGTTAACTCTTTCAACACCAATCAACCAGAGGCGTATACTGCCATGACACTGAGTTCCCAGGGATTCTGAGGTCATAGATGAAGCCTGTGTTTATCAAGGAAAATATGAGGTCATAAATCATTATTACTACTACATATCGTATACTATTTGAAATGTCTAATCCTACTGTTTATGAACATGAAAGTTATTTTTTACCTTATTATTCACATAATAGAACTACGACAAATAAGTTAATTTTTAATGAAAATGCAGGCTTACACATTTATTTATATGTCCAGATAAACCACGAAGGAAGCAAAAACTGGGGCGATTTTCTTTTTTTATCACTGTACCCTTGCCAAGAGAATATTCAGAGTTGTAAGAAATGATTTTAGTGGATAAAGATTGGTTTCTGATGACGCTTTTTCGCCTCAGTCTGCAATAAGGATCTTGATTGGTCAAAATGAGACACATGACCGAAGTCAGCTATTCAGATAACAGCAATGGATACTGTCATTGTGTTCGTTTGACAACTTTTACGACTACTTTTGTTGATTTTATGCTCCAGTTTATTTGATTTGTTTAATTATGTCCTCTAAAGCGTTCGTTTGTCACACCGAAGACTGAGCACAATGTGTAAAGCTCATTTCTGGTGTCCCCTGCTGTGATATTATTGGAATATTGCTAAAAGTGGTGTAAAACTAAATTCACTCACTCACTCACTCCTCTAAACATTGTTAATTTGCTCACTGAGAACTCTGACCCAGACTGGTTGCTGAAGCGTGTGCGCAAGAATAGTCTTTTTCAATAACATTGTGAAAAATAGTTTGATTCTCATCCTGTCAATAATATATGGCCGTTTGAAAGGTAATAAGTGTTTACAGGCAATATGAAGAAAGATCGATTTGATAAATGAATCAAGTTAGCTTCCTAGCATTATATATCATTTTGATGCCTACGTGTCTTGGGACTGGTGGCGTCTTGGCTGATTTTTCGGCCTACGGTGTTGAATGGGTTAATGGCGTTGGAAGAGATGGTTTTTCTACTGTCAGTGGTCAACAGTGTTTTGGTGGAAGTGCCTGGTATTGTCCGTAGTCCATGGTGCTGCATTAGAAGTTGTCAGTGTTATCTGTAGTCCATGATGTGACCTATGAACTCTGCAATTATTGTGAGGGGAAAGATGATTGTTAACAAATGACATTTAATGTTTGTCTTGCCAGCTGACTTGTAGATTAAGGACATGTTGTCATTAGAATCAGCATTAGTAGCTGAGTACTTGCTGTAAGACGGCCATTACTCTCATGTAATTAGCCTGATGCCAGTCCATATTCATCCGTATTTACTCAACTTAAGTCATCAGGCTGGCAGGATGACCATAGTGTTGGATATTATCACTTGTTCATCCTGCACTCATTTAGCAGCTTCACAGCAAATCCAGTTAATTTACAGCTAACAAGCACTTCTTCAGCTTATGGTCTTCCTTGTTTTGTAAATCTTATTGGTAAAGAAGTTCAACATTCTCATATTTGAAGACAAATATTGTGAAAGTTTCTTTGCGTTAAGAATTGAATGAAATATGACAGAATAACGCTGTAATGTTACTGGACACCATTCTGAAAAGACTTTTGACTCTGAACCTTGGTTTCTTATGTTTTCCAATAAAGATTTTGAATTAGAGCTTTAACATGCAAGTAAAGAATTGAACTGATTAATAGCAAATGGAATTCTGCTCCTTTGCTTTTGCAGAAAATAAATAATTTGTCTCCTAAAACATTTAACTATTTAACAGTGTTATTAGTATGTTAGCTCTCGAGGGAAATCAAAGAAGGTGCTATATAGAATAAAATTTTTATATGTCAGTCTTTTCCCTTATCAAATTGATATTCCATGTCCAGTCAGAAAACATGTGCTTTCAGTGTAATTTATATTTAAGATGATGCAAACAGGGGTGTTTAGATCGAATGTGACTTAAAACATCTCACAGATGATCAATCAATTACACGTCTGTCTAAATTTATTGAGCTCATTGAGAAACATTTTCCATTTACGCCGTGGATAAGACAAGTTGGTCTGATTGACTCGGCTGAGCCTACAGTTAATTCTTTATCTGCTTTTTATCACACACGAGTCCAGCTAACATTAATTGATCAATTATCGATAAGGAAGCAGTGTTGATGTGTGTCTCTACACCTCTAATGCTTGTGTATAGGCTGCAGGGCTGCATGTCAGGGACTGCACTACCACACTCTTCTCAGTGTATTGAGTGGTTGACTGGCTGAAGGATTGGTTGGTGTAGAGACTTATGTATTAGTACACTGGTTAGCTGCAGTACTGTGTAAAGTGTGAGAGCGAAGACTGACACAAAGGTGTAGCTGTAACTGGTCTTGTTGGAACAGGGCTAATATATTAGTGTACAGGCAGGTACAGTGTTCCATTGAAATTGGGCGCCTGTAGGGAGATGCTTGTATTGCAGAAGCAGTGCATGTGACACAGGGAACAGTGTTTATCAGTCAGGGCAGGGTGTTTGACCTAAAGTAGGGCTTGATGAAAGGGGTTATCTTGTTGTGTCGGAATGTGTAATGGCAAACCCAAGAGGCTGGTGGCAATCAGGAGAGGCAAGGGAACCTCGACCATTCTGTCAGTGGTAGGAGGGGATGGTGAGCAGAAGAAACAAGCTGAGGGAACAAATTACTTAATCATTTTTATGGAAACTTTCGTAACGTTGTTAGTATTAATTTTACACTCTTTGTACAGCTGAATGACAGGTAACAAGGCGTTTTATGTTGGGGTTGGTAAAATGATTTTTTTAGTGACTCAAGGTGACAAATTAAGAAGTTACGCTAGTGATTTAGATCTTCTCTTATGGCATGGCATGGATGCATCTTCACTTGCGGTCCAGTAGTGAAAGAAATGAGACAACAGTAATGAAATATACGTAAAATAACTACAGAGCCTTAGAGGAAGTTGTTGGCAGTCTGGCAGCCTTGTGATTAGTTGCCTAACTGCATGTTGCAGTCTCACAGCCATGGCAGGAGAAACTTGCTCCATAATTACTCATTAATGAAAGAGATTAAAAGCAGTTTAGATAATTTAAGATTGTTGAGAAGTCTGCTATTGGAGCAGTGGCAGACTGGCCTCATCAGCACCAACTTCAACAGCTGTAGTCGTAACAGTCTTCGTCTGCTGGGGCTCAGTGCTCCTTCAGGGTCAAATGGTTTCAAGTGTGTGAAAATACAGGAGAGAGTGTACATGTTGTGATGATGGCATAGTAATGTTGGACTATTGATAGAATCGGAATGTTGCAGGAGCTAGTACACAGATAACAACACTACTGACATGGACCTCTCATCGCCTCACGAGATATTCTCACATCAAACTTAAAAAATTACTTCCTTAGTTTGGAGCTTTTTATTTCTCATTATTGAAGCCAAACTGGTACCAGTTGTTCTCTTGGAAGTGTTGTGCTACCATTTCTGTGCATCATGAAAAACATTTGAGTAACTATTGAGTTGAATGGAATGTAGCATTGATAATGGTTAGCTCTGTGGGATGTTAGCCCTCACCTGTTATTGTTGATGCTCCAAGGGTTCACTCTTTCTTGACGAAACAGAGCCTCGAGTTGTTCCCCTTCAGTGCTGGCCATTAACCATCAATGTTTATCAGGGCTCTCAATATTTGAGTTTGTTGCCATCAATAACACTTCAGATGTTGTTCCATGAGCACCAAAGTTAGAACTTGATAAGTAAATCTACTTTCAAAGAAGAATAAATATTTTCCATGTTGTGTAACTAGTGGTATACACATTGTTGATTATGTCTTTTAATATAACAGTGCATCCACATTGCAATCTGGATCAATCAGTTTCGTCATCATTTTACTTCGAGAACAACCAGCTGTTGCCATTGCAACAAAGTGGTTCATCGGTCTGTTATTTCCTGTATGTTTTGTGCAAGTCACAGAATTTATTGTGAACTAAATAGTGTTTTGTTGGTTGTAAATCGGTGTTATGTCAGTGAGTGAAAGACAGAGCTATGCCTGTCTTGAGTTGTGCTCTGTCCTCTGAGACTAGTATATTTTCTCATACAGCTCAGCTGGCTGTTAGCATTGCTTGATCTCTGTTTGATCAGGTTACATTTGCCCTGGAAATGTCATTGTGCTGAGGATAGAGTAAAAGTAGTTTAATTTTAAAAGAAATGATCTTACGTATCCAGTTTCATGAAGTTTTTATGTGTTTATAATCAGTTTTTATGATGATTATCCCAAGCTGGTAAGGAAGTATTCAACAGTGTTGGCCAGAACAAATGGAAAAATGTGACCTTTGGAAAAAGCTTGCAAAGAAATCAAAATTTAATGATCAACTTTGCCAGCAATTGTAGATAATCCCTGCTAGTGATAGTATTCAACAGATTGGTTAGTCGCACATCTAACGTCACACTGTACTGCAATGTAAGATGTGGTTTGAGTATTTACACGGTATTAAGTTGGTATTTGGTGTGTGAAGGCTGGCCTGATTTACCTCCCTTACTCTGTTGAAGGTGTATATTGGAGCTATATCCTCCCAGTAAAGATTACCACTAGTACTTACTACATTCTGGGTCCTGCGTATGTAGAGCTGCTGGAACAAGCTTGCAGTGGGAGCAAATCTCAGATTTTACCAGACCTGTGTGACTGCTGAACATGAGTATATGACTAAACAGTGTGACATCTATAGTCATTGGGACTGTTTTGCTGGATCAACTGAACACTAACAGAGTGATGAATGAGTCCTATGCCGTGTATTTTAAAGCAAATGTCCCTTTTGTTTAGTGTTGTAATAAGTCCGTCAGCTGGAAGGGGCAGTGGAGTAGCCTAGTGGTTACAGCATTCACTTGTCATGCCGAAACCTTGGGTTTGATTCTCCAAAGGGCCCCAAGTGTGAAGTGCATTTCTGTTCTGTGATATTGCTGAAATATTGCTAAAAGAGGCATAAACCCAACTCGCTCACACACTGTCAATTGGTCAGTTATGTATTATCAATAGACACCATGCAGTCATCACACATTGCACAGTTTATTCTCGGACACTATTACAATACTAGTTACAAAAAAGTCTGATGCCAGAATAAGACAAACTATCATTTCTTTACATACGTATTTAATTCCTTTAGAAATCATGTCAAAATGGACCTGCAGTTCAATGGATTGTGGCAGGCTCCTGCCCGTAAACAGGACAAATATCTTAAGTTGCGTGATGTTTTGGAATGATGGGACATGATATAGGTCAAAGTTCTTTAAAATGAATATCACAGAAAAGGAACAGTGAGGCCACTAGGTACACAGTGGCAATGTGACCTGACCTCTGACCATGTGACCTCTACATCAGACCTTTGCCATAACAAGTGGGAGATGAAAGAGTTGTTGGTAACTCGACACCCTCCATCACCCAGCAATGGGGGCTAGGGAAACTAGCAATGGGAGGAGGACATATACAGATATATACACCACCTAGCCTTGTTGGACAAATACACATATACATCTTGGAGGCAGTACTGTAAATACACACCTACACAGCTTAGAGCCAGTGTTATTGGAGGTTTGCAGGTATAAAGCTGTAGGAACTATGTATTACTTTTATGCATAATTCTTTCCTTCGTTGTACTGAAAACAGAGTATATTGATTATATATACACAGCTCTTTCTCACCTCCAGAAAAAAAGTTATATGACTATACCAGACACTAATGATTCTATGTTAGATATGTTACAGACAGAACAGAAATAAATTTGTTATTATATACGTAATTGGCTTCAAACTGGCTTTATGGCCTTCATGCAGATGAAAGCACCAAAATACGAATGAATGAGTGCAGCTGTTAAACCTTGCATAATAGGATATGCACCGATATATGCCATGGAATAAAATAATGAACATTGTGTTTTACACATAGTGGATCATATTGCTTGTTGATGTTACCAGAGACAATTACATAGTCCCTACTTCATAGCAGAATGCTATTAACGAATGCCCATTTGGATGTTAAACATATTCACTTTTACAAGCATTGTGTTTAAACGATTTCGCTTTGATCGTGGTAAAGAAAGAAGCAAGAGAGAGACACAAATGTTTCATTATATTTATTCATCTGGCTTACCTTTAGTATAAAGTGTTCCAGGAACAGGCAGCATGGTAGGTCATACCCAGATATTGTATCACCAATACCTTGTTAATATATTCGAACATATTGTGTATATTGTATAGATTTGTCGTGAAGTGTATCGGGCAGCATTCTGTATAATCAATGCTTTCCTCACAATCAGTATAATTGTGCAATATGTGATATGTATTTTTTTTATAAGGATATGGTTTATGCTAAAAATGTCACATACATATTGTCTGCTGAAACTTGTTACGGTGTTGTTTGTTTTGTTCAACTTTGTGAGCATGTTGGTTGATATGGCAAAGTGTGGTTGTATTAGGTGTTGTTGGGAGCAGCTTCTCAGGTTAGCAGTGTCATCAGAATGGTAGTGATGTTGTGGCTGCATATTTGGAGCTGCAGCATGGCGGCTACGGAGAACATTTCCTGATGTCCCTTTGTCTGTCTCACAGTCCCTGAACCATATTAATTTCCACCATCTTTGCGTTCCCTGCAGTGCTAAAGCCCTAAATTAAGCAAGTCTAGATTTCCTCAGGTTCAGAATCTCTGGTCACCTTGGGGATCTTTTTCAACAAAAAGGGTCTATTTGTTACAGTCGACCTGATAGATACTCAAAGACTTATTCTTGGTGTGCCCAGGTGCAAGCCTGAAATGCAGTCATTGTCCTGCTCCTACCCTTCCTGCAGCTTTGTAGACCACTCTAAGATGACCAAGCACCTGCTGCTGGAGGTTTTAGCACAAGACAGCAGGGACTTAATACTTGAATGTTCTCATGTGGTTCGAATTGGTTATATAGCTGGTGTTATCCAAATTATCATGGACAAACTCTTTGAAAACTTACCATGACCTATGCAATTATTGCAGGGCATTATCTCAGTGATGTTTGCTCTTGTAAGATATTCACTGCAAGTCTTATATATACCCTAATACCATCATTGAATCAATTTTTGTTGCCCCCATCAAATTAATGCTTATCCCTACCTCCCTCCTTTTCCATTTCCCGTTCCTACTGTCTATGTGATCCTATCATATGGCTGACTAGCCAGGCTATTTCTCTCTGCCTCCCACCCACACAGGCCTTGACTGGAGAGTCATGGCTGACTCACACATGTATCCCAGGTACCCTACTCCACCAGGACCTACCCTTGTCATGAAACATATTTCTGATGCAACATTTAAACTCCCAAGGCCTGCTCATGGGGATACCATAACCCTGGATGGAGGTCATGAGTAAACCCAGCCTTCCCCTACCGTGTTAAGACTGGAGTACATGTGGCCTACATCCAATATCCCTCCCTCCCTCCTACACTCTAGAGAATCTCCCTATTGTTGCTGGCTGTCCCACACTGTGGCTGTGTCAGTTTAAAGAGATCTCCATGGCAGCTGGAGCACCTAGACTGTCTCTGACCCCTGTGACCCCTGTAACTGGTATATAGGATCTTGGTCACATCAAAAGTAACCCCCTGTCCCACCCCCACCCCTACCAGTCTGTTGTCAAACATGCAATCAGCCCTTCTTCTTTCAAAGAACTCAAAGTGTTACTTTCCCACTGCAGCTAGAAAAGTTTTCATAGCTATAGCCGCATATTTGTCATGAGAAAGCATATATTACATATGTATTTACTGTCTAATGTTTCAGATAATTGATATTTCTATAGTACATCTGAACATTTGCTTCGGCATTTAAGGAATTCATTGCTTCTTAAGCGAAATGTATCCCGTGGGCAAATAGTGTGTTGGCGGCACCACCTGTCTGTCAGGTCGTAACAGCATGAGGGGACAGGAGAGGGTGGAGCCTGCTCATAGTGTGTCATAATTCTACACTGTTTAAAGTGCCGGGATTTATTATATGCTCATACAAGTTGGAAAGGATTTTAGAGGAAACACCTGGTATGTTTTGAAATAATCTTGTCCTTTAAGCTTCTGGTTTAGTTATCATACAGTGCGCAATATAAAGTTGTAGGCAGTGTAGCTATTGGCAAAAGGAGACAGCACATGAAAAGTGTATATTGACGGTGTTGTGGGTTTTATGCATGGAACGTGTGAGCTGTGTATAGTACAGAAGCATATACCAAGTCTAGATGTTAATTGTCATGTGTCTCTGTCATAACAATGTTACATGTTGGAAGTGTGGAAGCTGTGTAGTACAGGAAGATATATCAAGTCTGGGTGTTGAGTGTGGTGTGGTAATAACATTGTGTATAGTACAGGAAGGTATATAAAAGGAGGGTATGTAAAGTTTACAAAGAGTGTGTTGGGTTGTAACAATTTTTCAGGTTGTACATAAGAAGTGAGTTGTGTATAGTACAGGAGGGTATATCAACTCTAGCTGTTTAATGTGGTATAGTAAAAACCTTGCCGGTTATATGTGGGAAGTGCGTGACCTGTTCGTAGTACAGGAGGGTATATCAAGTCTACATCTTGAGTCATATGCAGAGATGGTCCCTCCCTCACTTCCCCCTCCAGTCAGACTGTTCCCATTAAACTTTGCATCCCTCGTCCTGCGCTGCCACACAACTGCTTTCACAGATGCTGTGGGAATTCTAGAACTCCCATCCAAGCTCACAGTAGAAAAGATTTGGCAATTTAGAGTAGGCTAATAGTGTTGACTCCTCCAAGACTAGCGAAGTGCCAAGCAAGGAATGCTGTTCCCTCTGTCCAGGCCCCAACACTGAAGGGCTGCATACACGGACCAGTGGTTAAGTCCTAGTAACTGGGGCTCAACACACTGTCAAAACGGGAATTCTTTGGAACTTTCACCGGGTAGGATCAAGAGTTTGTGAGTCACATTGTGTTGCTGATTGGTGACAGTAGAGGTGGTATTCTCATACCCTCCCTCCCAGACTAGGATAGCTGCCCCTGCTGCCTTCTTGGTTTACCCGTCTACACAGCTGAGGTATGTGGGGATAAGTTGACACAATAATAACTATAAGCTGTATGCATCGTACATTATTGGCGGGAAGTCTTGTGTTTCACATGTGTAGGATTGCTGCCTAATTTGTCTGTTTGGTCGTCTTAACTTTTCAAAGAATGTGAAAACCTATCCCAGGGACTGACAGGCTTGCAATGTTAGAATTAATTGCTATCACGTTTGTTTATTTAACAAGTCATTTTAAAAAAAAAAAAAAAAAAAAAATGGGTTTCAATCTTTTTGACACATTCCTATATACCATCTTGTTGTCATGAAGTCAGCCAGTGAGTGAGTGAGTGCAGTGCCTTGATTATCTACCGTGACGTGTTTGAAACTAAATCATGTTCACAGGTTATGGGCCGAGACAAGGTTGACTACTGTTCAGCTTCTTGTTTATGCTATGTGAAAAGACCTTTTTCAGCACATTACTTCACCATAATGAGTAACATTCTATTGAGTCATCTTTTGACTCAGACTATGGCAACTGGTTATTTTATGTAGTCTATGGCATAAAAATGATTCATGAACAAAGTTATTTGATTATCCATTAGTTTGCAATAGAAAGAAATCTGGAGAGTGTTTGTGTTCACATGCTTTTAAATCTGAAGTTGCTTGATGCCCCCAGTCTGTGATGTTGATGATAAATGTTTTCGGACTAGAGGTGGATGGAGTAGCCACTTAGTTCAGTTGTTCGTCTGTGAAAGCAGGGTTCTAATCCCTGAACGGATACAATATATCATAGCCCATGAATACACTCCATACTCGCTCCAGATTTTCCAGGACATTGACTGTCTTAACATTAAAAGCTATTTTTTTTTCAATTCTACTTTTGTCATGTGAAAAGACCGTATTTATTGTGTTCAGAAGAAAATATACCTGTAGTCACAACAGGATTGACTTGTTTTAAGCAAGATATATATCTCTTGTTAAATACTAATCCTAACACAACCAGTTCATTGTCCTGACAGACCAACCTGAGTTAGTACAGAGACTATCTCTGTTTATCACATTCTCAATTGAGTAAGTCTTGACATAAGATATGTGCTGTCTTGCTGAATAACCTTCTTACCTGTATTCCCTCCCTGTCACCTGTCTGCAACCTCCCCACACCTGGTGCACTGTCTAATCCATTGAGTATGATGAATTCTCACAGGCTGAAGTTGTATTACTCCTTGGCTCAGTGGATGAGGTGACAGCTTACAATGCCCTCGGTTGGCTCAGTGTTTGAACCTGCAACTGAACTGATATACCTACAATTTGGTAAGATAAGGAGAGCATTAGAGATTGTGAAATGTGTAGAAATGTCTTAATTTTTGTTTGTTTGCTCTGTAATACTTTGGGCAGTGGGTTAGCCAGTGGTTAAAGCATTTGGGTTTGATGGGTTGGATTCCCCACATCATTAAAATGTGCGAAGCCCATTTCTGGTCACCCCTGCCATGATATTACTGGAATATTGCTAAGAGCAGCGTAAAAACCTACTCACTCGCTCGCTTTTTAATACTGCTGTTACCAGTGTCTGACGACAGCCTGTAGATAATTGTACATCAACCAAACCAGTGATAAGTATTACTACAAACTTCCCACACCATCTGGATATAAGGATACACATTCAACGCCATGGAGGAAAACATTTATTCACCTGCAATTTGAAAAAAACCCAAACATCTTACGTATGAGGGGTTTCAAATTTCAGTCCTGATTCAACGTAGCATGTGATTGTCAAATAACGCACCATGTTAGTCACCCTATCTGTACGTTGTTCTGTAAACATATGGCTGTTGTATTATGAGCTACTGAGGTGGCAAGTTAGGTCAGTGACACTGTTTTTAGAAGAGCTGTTTGTTTTGTTTGGGACTCTTTCCCTGTGAAGGAAGTCCTACATGTTTGAGTGTGGTGCTTTTTGACAACATCAGGCACACAAATTGGATTAACACCGATCATTTCCAGCAGTGGTATTAATAGTAGTACTCTTTCTGTGGGTGAATGGTGGCAGTATCGATCTGGGGTCTGTTCGGGCTGCTTCAGTAAATGGTGTGAAAGGTGGTAGCACTCTCTCACCCCATCCGCTGCAGGAGTACCAACAAATCTGCTCAGCCATGAAACATTGACATGGCACTGCACAGAAACAAGTTGAATTAGGACAAAGACTAAATGAGGGGAGTAATAAAGAGAACTGAGACAAACAAGTGTTTTTTTCTGATCTTTGAAAGGTGTATGTTTATATGGACTTGAAGTACATCATGAGACATAAGTAAGCCAGTCAAAGACTGTTAGTACTTCCCTTTGACCAATCTCATTACCTAGCTAATGAGCATGTGTATAATTGGTTTCTGTCATGTTGTTTCAGGTGTTTATTTGACCATAAGATATGTTTTAGTTAGCTTGAACTGAAAATTATGATCCTGGACTTGACATTGCAATGTTTGGACCAATGGGGGTACTACCTTGGGAGTTCACAAGAGTGAATGCTGTCCTCTCAACTTGCTATACAAGTCACATGGCTGTTGTTAGTGGAGTAAACGGATATATTTTAACACTGTAATATCAATAAAAGAGCAGAGAAGGTTCTTGGCTTTAGTCAATTCAATAGATGTCCATTGAAGCGTTCAGTTCGCAAATGCACCGTTACTCCTTAAGGTAGAATATATGGCCATTGCTTTTGTGCTTTTCAGTCTGTTGGTCTTTTATGCTTGTATTGCCAACCAGACAGCAGCTAAATAGACGTGATTCAATAAAGGTGAAATTAAGTGATGTCCGAAGCCTTGGCAGTGGTAGTAATTCTTTGTGCTGTGTCAGGGTTGACTGTTGACACTGGTATCTCACCTGGGCATGGAAAGCTATGTTTGTCCTCGACTTGCCTGTACTTGTGACTCCTACAAGTCACAGGTTTGTGCAAGATTATAGTGCACCTTGATGTTCAGATTCAATAGTCTATAGTACAGCCTCCACTTTTAAGAACTAACTTTAAACATGTTTTCGAAAATTCTTGACATTTTTTGTGAAAGTTCATTTTGATGCATCACCTGTCATTTTTGGGGTGTCAGAGTATGTTCATAGTTTTAAGTATTATTTTTATCTAAAAGACTCTAACATTCATGTAGAAAGTTTATATCTTAGTTGCCATGGCAACAGTATCACTCAACCATCACTTGTGTTTAGGATGCTTGGAGTAATTCAAAGGAAGTTCTATTGAAGAAAAAAATGAATGTATGTAAATATTTGCCAGTGCAAATAGTGACACGATTTTTTTTTTCATTATGAATATTGAGTTTTGCTTTAAAGAGGAATGTAATGATATATCCTCTGATGTCCCCAGTTAACAAAGCTTTTGAATTTTGAATGAGTTCCACCAAAGTATGCCAAGGTACTTTGGGGCTATTAATATCAGAGCTTAATGAGTTAGGCAGATGGCCTTGAGGCTGGTAAACCAAGAGGAGTGTGGGATCGCTGCCTCTGAGAGTTGACAGTATCAATTTAAAAATTATCTCCGATTTCCCAAAATTTTTACTCAAGGCTTTGGTAGGTTTGAAAACATTGTGTTCACAGAGTCCATTGTAGACTGAACTTTGGCATATAGCTGTGTCGCAGCATCAGCTATAGTAGCAGCAGCAGCATTGCCTCTTCCCACACATGGCTCTGTAATGGGTGTTTCTGTTGTCTACAGTTACACACATGAATCACACCCAACAAGTCCTCCAGCAGCACATAGAGGACTCCTCAGGTTGGAGCTCCATTGATCCACAGCCACATGGCTCAGCAGGACAGATGTGTCATGACACCTGATATGGTCTGAGTTCAGGCCTACACTCTGTTGACATTTTGATTGTGTTGAACATTGCGTTAATCCACACCATTGTATGTTCACTCTTCCACACTTTGGTCACAAAAGTAGGGGGTGTAGTTAGTCTTACGTGGAAGCCAGCAGTTGATGAACTGGAAAATGCAATTCAAGGTGTTTTTGACTGCTGCAGATAGTTTAGTTGGTCTTCCTCAAGTGGAGGTAGCCATCAGGTAGAAGGGTGGTTAGTCTTTCTCTAGTGGAGTTAGCCATCAGGGAGGAGGGCAGATAGTTTTTCTCCAGTGGAGGTAGCCATCACATGATGAGGGAGGGTGGGGGAGGCATGGCAGGCTTCCCACTGGGGCTGAGGGAATCAGTGATGGACATGGTTCACTGAGCCAGGCCAAGGGAAGTAGTAAATCGAGAGCCACCACTCCATGCTGAGTAGCAACACATACCACTCCATCCAGCTTCAAAGAGGTAAAATGTTTTTATCTGTCGAAATTGCCACTTAAGATTTAAATTGTTTGCTGATGTTTTAGTGATAAATGAATTTTCTTCCATCTGGTGAGGAGGCCATGTGTATGTGGTGTAGCTATCCGGGCATGTTGGCTCAAGGCAAAAAATACTGATACGAGCCGATAAGTGTTATGTTTATCATCATCCTGCTACCTCCCATTCCCTCCTTCTCTCTACCCTCCTCCCTCCATCCTACCCCTCCCCCAGTTCCCTATGGGTAGTGAGCTGGCTTGATGATGCAATCACTGCTTCAAGAGGTCGGGCTACATCTGGATTTCTGATTAAATTTCAAAACATGGGATGTTGTGAGATTCAACATTTTAAGTTCGTGTCCAGATATTTGTTTCCTCAAGTTTCAGCAATTCAGTCTATGCAAAGTTGAGCAATATTCAACTTACTCACCCTGATATTATGTATGTTATTTTGTCTTTAGCTGTGCTAGTAAGTAGATTAATAGCATCAATGGAGTTTGTTATAACTTTTTCCTGTAAAAACAAGAATCTTCATGAATTTTGAGTGAATTCTGGAAACAGATTTGAATTTAAAAGATGCATATGTACGCTTTCTGCTGGACTGGGATGCTGGTGTACAGGGCAATTTGAGACAGTGAAAAAGATGGATTGCTGACATTAGAAAGAATTAGAAAAACTGTTGGTTGTTGTGGGATGTTTGCAGTGAGTAGCTGGCTTCTCTAGACTGCCACGTATGCAGACTTGTCAGCATCAATGGGAACAGGCTTCTGCCAGAACATGGCAAGTCAAAGGGAGGAATGAATTTAAGGCCACAGACTTATGTTTACTGACGTTCATGAGTGACATGTTATTAGAAACAGGAGTGAAGTTGAAGATTTATAGGCTGAGAAATAGTGACTGAAGAGTTTAATGGCTATTTTTGTTTCAGCAGAAATTTCTCACATTTCTTGACTTTATTTATCATATTGCTTACTCGAGTGATTGTTTTGTTTTGTCAGGTTTCCAATAACCTTGTCTGGTATGATTGTGGTGACTTACTTGAATTGGATGGCAATGCTCGGTAGCCATTTTGATTTGTTTGATGAACATTTTTTATTTATGTGGTTTAAGAGTCATGCAATTGCAATTACATGACCAATAAACATTCCCCAAATCATTTGTGTATAATAGTATAAAGGAAATACCAATGTTCTGAGTTATTTTCAATCCATTACGAAAATTACCAATCATGTTCATGAAAATTGTTGATCGTATGAGGTAAACTGGCTCGCGAAAAGCATACCGCAGTATGTTTGTTGTTGTATTGTGAAGTTTGAATTTCAAAATACCGGTTAACTGTTATTATCGCCTAGGTGTCAAGTGATGGTGTCACCATGCAGAGAGTTTCCACCTAACCCCCTCAGTTTGTGTTAAATATGTTGTTTGTAAGTGTGAAACGAGCGTTGTGGAAGCATGTACGTATTAAATTGGGTGGTTTGACACCTACCTTGCATCCAGGATAGAAGATACTATTTAGATTTATTTTCACTGAGTTAATATGATTAAACTACTTGCTAGTTGTAGTAAATGATCGATGATCAAAAGGATTTTGCATGACACAACTTGTAACATAACGATATCTTCCTTGGAAGCGAGGTTGTGGTGGAAGTGACAATAATACTGACACAGAACCCACCCCCCACCCCTAACCCCCCCAAAAAATATTTTGCTGAATGTTCTGTGTGTCCTCTCCAGTGTGTGAGCTAGAAGTGTCAAACAAAGGTCACAGTGCTTGTATCAGTGTGATGTGCACACTCCTTGGAGAGCTAAGGTTTTGTTTCTCGTCAGCAACCCCTAGTATGTCATCAACAATTCATGGCCTAGTGGGACAGTAATCTCTTATCTGGTATAAATTTCATTAGCCCTAATACCAGGCGATACTATGTACAAACATTCACCTCGCTTCTATCAATTTTTCATGACCAAAGAGAAATCTCTGATTTTGCAAGTTCTTCCACCGAATCTCAGTCTCCCAGAATGTTTGGCTCTGTCACTGAATATCCAGTTTGAGGGCCCCCTACATGCCAGCTGGCCCTTAGGTAGTGTCAGGAAGCTAGATATTGACGGTGCATGATTCATCATCTCTGGTGCCACCTGTTGTCAGAGAGAAGAGCTAGCTAATGTCAACCTGTGCTTGCCTAACGTGTAAACCTACATTTGCTCTGTACCTTCCAGTATTTCAAAGTGCCATTGTAGTCGGTGGGGGCTGTAACAGAATTGTTACTTCATGAGCGTTTCATTATGCAAGATTTGTCTTGGCTTTCTGACAAGGTGCTGGTCACCTTCTCAACCCATGACTTACAACTCCCCTCTAAATCTTTCAAATCACCAATTCTTAGAATTGTAAATCAGTATTTGCCAGTTGAATTGTAAAATTGCAATAAAGGCAAACTATAGCATGGCTTCCTAGTTAATTCAATTCGACCATTATTCAAAGATATGAAGTATTTTAAAATAAATGTTGTTTTGGGGTTTGCACTTCCCAGTGAAGTCCAAAACTATCATACTTTCAGAAATTTTGTCATGTTCTGGATTCAAACCCAGACTCTCAAATCCTGATGAGGAGTGAAGTCTTAAAATTTCTAGAATTTGCACTTTGCTGAGAAAGTAAAAATATAACAGATGTTTTATTTGACCCAAATAAGACAGCATTGTGAATTCAAGTATTGCTACCTTTACCTTTCAAAATCATTACATATGTATGGTGTTTTAATTTTTAGCCAGTGGTGTATTCTGAACTAATGTGAACATGTATTTTTAAATGGGAGTGAGCACACATGAACAGTACATGCTAAACTACCTATCCTGAAGGACATGGTACCATGTATCAGTTCATGTATTGACATATCCGTCCCCTCAGCAGCTGGAGACACACTCAAATCGGTTTGACTGAGTTGTCTCCCTTCCATGGAAACGTAAGCTTTGTTGATTTAAAAGGTACCTGTCATGTATTTACATTGTGAAAAGCTGTTTGATTTTTTAGTTGTTTGTGCTGTTGTTATCTATTATGAACACTGGTACACATGCAGCTGTGACTGCTGGGGGCAAGGTCGCCAGACTTCAACTGGAGGCCGTGAAAGATTTGTATTGTAATTGGTGCTTCCCAACCCATCTGTTGCCAGTAACATTTGATCACAAGCAGTTCGTCAGGCATGCCTCCTAGTAGCAGTCACACAGCAACAGTAAAGTGTTGTATTAATAAGAGTAAATATGTACATATTCCAGTCTAATCCTAAATAGCTCCAAAGAAGCTAGGAAGTCAAAGATTTTGAAATTGAAAAAGTTTACTGTGAGGTTGTCATTGAGAAGTTTTCATTTTGACTTGTTTTGATTGTCAAATGACATGCAGTATTTCTGAAGGATTGTGTTGTGGAGGTAATGGGTAGGGTTATAAGATTGTATTAAGCAGCATTTAGAGGTTCATGAACATTATTCATAATGGGTCATGGTCATTGCTACTTTTCATCGCCTATCCTGCTGATACATTGGTACTGTTATTAGTACCACATCAGCCATCTACACCTGTTACTGACAACTGACAGCGAAGTCTGCTACTACTCGTATTTTGTGAAATTTATGATGAGCTCTTGTCATCGAGCACTTGTCCCTTCTGCCCAACCAGCTTTATCTAGCCTTCAAAGTTCCATATTGTACGCTTTGCTGAACCTTGTGATGTTGACACATCATGGCGTGTTGCTTGAGTAATCCTTTGTTGGGCGACTCGTCTCTATTGTGAATCTATTGATTTTTTAAAAAGTGGCAAGGCAACATCTGATGGCCTAATGACAGGTAGATTAGTTACAGGTAAAAATGTCACAGTAGCGTGATGAAGGTGTGTGTGTCACTCAATGTGTGATAGAAGTCAGCAGGAATTGAATGTCCCTTAACTAGTGGTCGGTGCCTGATTGGCGAAAAGCATTACGTGTCAGCTGTTGCTCAGTTGTACGTGTGTTTGTGTGGTGTTGTGATTATCCGATTCCACATGCACCTTCCTCATCAGCTCAGATAGTTTTCATCAGTTTGGTCTCGAGTATCAGCTTATATTTAACTGTTGGCAATAAAATGATTCACTGATGATTTTCCGCTGATCAAAACAGTGCCTATGTGTAGATTCTTGAGAATTGATCATTGCAAGTTATGAAGATTTTTGTCATCTTGAATGGAATGAGGTTTGGTAGTTCTCAGCTAGCCACACAAGAATATGTCACCATTATTCAAATGATTTTTCCTTTATCAAGTAAATATGTTGACATGCCTGGGCAATTATTTTCTGGCTGCTCACTGCTGTAGTGTGTATAGAGAATTGATTTCAAATCCACTTGTGTTCAGCGGTTCTATTGGTGGAGTCGGTGATATTTTAACCAAATCTAATTTTATGGCGACAGACTCGTACAGTGGCAACACGTGCTATTCCGTGTTGCAGGAAAATGAGACTCATTCAATATTCCCGCAGTTGTAACATTTAGTCTGCTGATGTGGCATCACCGCACTGACTGCTGCTGCCATAGATGACGATTTATGAATGTGATCCACACTGACAGTTGCTATCCCAAACTAGTGCAGAGCAGGTGCTTGTTCAGGTGCTTTTGTTGCTACTCGGATTCAGGTATGTTTAGCTTGTAGCTAGGGAGGAATAAGCTGTTGTCTGTCACAGTGTTTGTATGTCCTGTTTAGTGCATTGGCTTACTCCCTGACTGGAGCCAATTAAAACTTCCACAGTCATGACCGTGTGTTAGAGCCCAGGGCCCAGACGGGTGGTATGGGTGCTCAGCTAAAAGCTTTTAGCAGGATGTTTGTGTATCCATGGGGCATTGATATTGGGTGTTGTTGATATTGATTGCCATGGTAACATACAATTACAGTGTTTTCCCTAGTATTCTTTTGAAAGCTTTGTTTGTTTGCATCAAATATCTACGGCTCATTGCGTCTGTTGCTGGGCCAACATATATATTGACTTTTTGTGTTGTCACTACAAGTTGGACTGCATTCCGGACCCAGTGATTTTTTTTTTTTTTTTTTTTTCTCTTTTTATAATTTGGTTCAGTAATCAGAGTATTCACATTTCAGAATGGATAGTGATTTTTCATGTGTTGTGCTGCATGGTTTCCTTTGTGGAATATCAATAGAAAACTGTTAGGTTTTTGTAGATATATCCCAAGGAATTTGTCTTTTTCCATCAGTGTTTTTTACATTAAAACATTCAAAATATTCAATGTAAAAATAGATTATCAGACCAGATGTCCTTTGAACCAAGTTATTACATTTTGTGATATTTGTTTAATTTGTGTTAAATTCTTCTTCTTCTTAAAACTTGTCCTATCGTTTCACCAGAACACTAAAATATTTATTCTTCGTGCTTCTTTTCCATGGCAACATAGAACTGAATTCTTTTACTCGTGAATGGCATTTCTACTTTTATTTTGAAGACTGTCTCCGTGTAACTTGCAAGTGTAATATAAATAATATGGTTTAAGTTTGTTTGGTGTCCACTGCAAAGCCAGGATTAGAGGGCCATGTTTGTCAGCCTTTCATTGGTGGTGCAGAGAGTAAGTTCCATTGTAAGGGATCATTAAGAATTTATGCTCGTGTAAACTGAGATGCAAATGGTAACTGCTGGTGACTGTCGGCCAAGTAGAAATGGAAATGGTTTTGATGCCACTGGTAAGGTAGTAATTCTGCGTTTGATGTTTATATTAATTTTTTATGAGAGTGTGATGGCACTGGAAAGCCTGCACGACCGCACCAAGAGCTGGTTCAGGGCTTCCTGACTAGTTGAGTGGCGAGTTGCTTCTATGGTTGGGACTGCTGTCACAGCAGAACTCTGTGATTGTGCAGAACTGGTCGGCCAGCCAGCCTGACAGTGAACCAGCCAGGCAAACCAATGGCAGACACTGAGATGAGAATGGCTGTAACGTACAGGATGTGTTGTCAAATCAATGGACCAACAGTGCATTGTGGGCTATAGATTGTCCAACCACTGTTATTGGTAACTTGGTTTGTCGTTAAAAACGACTGTGTGCAATAATAGCAACCAGCGTAACATATTTCTGCTGCTCTCCGTTGCCCTTAGCAAGCTCTTGCTTTTTGTGGCCCAAGGTCTGAACGCTTGAATGGCCCCGTTATAATGAAAGGAGAACACACCTTGGTGAATTAAGCCAATAGAAGTGGTGGATCCTGTCGCTGACTGGGTCGGTTGAGGCCCGTCTCATTCCTGGCTAGAATTGCTTCACTTGGATCTGTCCTCCCCTCCTTCCGTCTCTCCGTCTCTCTCTCTGCTTGTCTGTGCCTCCGCCATCTATCTGCTTGCTGCTATTAGAGGTAAGTGCTGACATCCAACTGTAACATAAGTACGACATGCGCTGGCTTAAATCGGTGAACCATGAGCATGGAGCACCTTTTGACAGTCCACAAGTGGTTGGACCCAACGTGACATGAGGATCTCAGTTGTAAAGCTGTGCTTTGAAACTACTTGATGCATATTATGTAAGAGTCCCAGTTCTACTTTGTGTTCATGCTTAATTGACTTGAATTAGTGATTTATGAACATGTGTTGTGGAGTGACTGGGTATAGGTGCACATTGTAGGTAAATACAGACAGGATTCACTCATAGTTGAGTGTAAATACAGTTTGTTGAGTGAGACTCACTCACTCGCTTGCTCCAAGGACCTCTATGTCACTTGGTTATTCACCTATGTCTGTAGGCCTTGCATACCTCTGACGACCCATCCAGATGAAAGTATCTTCACTGTGTTTGAGTCATGAGATAGGCTTGACTGCTTTCTCTCAGTTTACAACACCTACACATGAGAACACATGTACACACATTCCAATCTTTGTCAGATTGACTGTTAAAGGTTCAGGGCTTGTCATCATTTAATGTTAAGTTGTAAGCTATCATATAAATGTATATTGTAATGAAAGTATGATATGTTTTGTAGTGATTCCAGGAATGTGACCATCACACCTGTCTGAGTGACACCTGTCGTTAGAGAGGGACACACCCATATGTCCTTTGATTTCTCTGGAGTGCATCTGCATATGTCCCGCCCATATTCAACACATGGGATATTCTTGATTTATTGACAGGACATAATGTTAAACGTACAAGTAATGGTTGTCAATTTCCCACGTAGTGTATTTGGCTCTGTGCATACAGGTAGATGAGTTCAGCTGTGTGTCTGCATAAATTGTACTTTTTCCTGTAATCACAAATTCTATACATCATTGGAAATTATGTTTGCAGTGTCAATTTGCTTTGTTGCTGTTATGAGTTAGATTGGTGGCGCGGCTGGGTTTCTATGGTTTCAGTGGCAGGCCTCCTGTTGTGATGATACTGTCCCAGGTCCAGCTCCCTGGGGATGGTTTCTTGATAGTCTCATACCAGTTTAAAATCAATAAGTGTCTTTGACCTAGTTAATAATGCACACCTTGTAGATACATATTGATGCATATATCAGTGACCATCTATTCAACCTGTTTCGAATGTCACGGGTTCTTGAAAAATTAACATTTTCATTTTGCCATTGTCCATACTAGGTACTGGCTTGCTCACAGTAATTGCTGAAAAGAGCTTTCAAGAAAGGTGCATGGATTTCAGGTCATATTATAGCATTTTGTAAGTCTATTTGATGATGTTATGCATTTCTTTTACTGATAGTTTAATGCTAAAGTAGTTTGGGGACACATAATTTTCTGTATTCCTTAACTCCCACAATGGGTCAGGTATGCGGCTGTACAATTGAAACACCTGTTACAGATTCCGGAAGATATACCATGCCACACAAGAAAGAAGCACCCTTGTTTACACATGTTAAAGGCCAATACCAACTTCTAAATGCCTCTCAAGAATCTTGTTACACATGGTATTGTTACAGGTGAAATTGTAACACTGTTAGTATACGCGATACTGTTTAATTCAGGTAACATGTAGAATTTCAACACTGGAATTAAACACTGTATCAAAGTGGTTAAAGGTGGTATTGCAACACTGTAGTTATAGGTGGAATTGTATCAAAGTGGTTACAGGTGGAATTGTATCACCCTGGTTGCATGAAGAATTGTAACACTGTAGTTACAGGTTGGATTGTTACACTGTGGTCCCACAAGGAATATTCGCAGTTCCCTGCCAAGTAGAGGTTGTTGCATCTTGCAAGCTCCGACTTGGTGTCCAGTTGTTGAATGTGCAAGGATTCATCTTGAGCTAAGAGGATTAGGGGATTAGCAAGGTTTGAGGGAGGTAATCACAGTGATTGTATTGGCTTTAAGTCTTTGTTTGAGGGAATGTGTACATTGTGTAGTGTTGGTTTAATCATGGGCGCGTATGTGCTGTATTTACCGCCAATGTCTTCTTGTGGGTGGCCTCACATGCACCGATTTAGTGAATCGTGTAGATGTCAGCTGTGGTGACTGATTGTATGTGAGAGATGGACAAGGATAACCTGACAGTCAGGTGATGAATATATATGCAACACTGTGTCCATCTTTGACATCATGTTGACGATACATCCTCATAAACAGATATTGCCATCAGTTCTTGATCTGGTGGGTTCAAAGTTATGCAAAACAGTTAGGTCTTTTTCATACTGCATCATCTGATAAAAATGTGATGGACAATATATAATCTTTTCTTTTACTCTGTCCACCAAGATTTGAATTTTCTAAGTTTTGTCGACCACCAAGTCTGCAAAGTTGATGATTGAAATAAAATTCTGTAGCACAAGTGGTGTGCTCCGCCGACACCCCCACACTAATACGGCAATTGTCAGTTACTCCATTATTATTCGTGTCAATAAACCAGGTACTTCACCTCTGTCTAGCATTCATTGAAGTTGAATTGGTTTCAACAGACATAGCTGAAAGGATTTTCCCCTTTTCACTGAAGCTTTAGTATTAAAAAAATGTTGGCAGTGCGGGGGAAATTCTCAATTTTAACTCCCAGTTTAACTTGAATGACTGGTGTAGAAAATGTAACCTTTCCTGTATCATGAGAAATTAACAACTAAAACATTCAAGGATAGGTTTTGATTGTGATGAGACTGAGTGTGGCCAACTTACCTGTTTAAAATAATAGTCTGAATGTGGACTACTTACCTGTTTAAAATAATAGTATAGGTTTAAAACTATATTTCTTGGTCATCTCCTTTGTTTTCTTAAGTTGACTGAGACATGGTCCATGACTCTGTTAAACACTTGAAGATAGTGTGGTGGTTATCTGCATACTCGTTTGTTGAAAGATAAACTTAGTTGTCTGCTGATAGTTGTGTGAAGGAAGCTTGATGAGTGACTTGTACCCTGGCTAATATACTAGTGCTGTGTAGAGGGCTGTGTACTACATCACTTGATGGACGAGGCAGCAGCCACAGTGGTAGCGGCCTCAGGTAGTGCTGAACCATCAACATTCTCACTAATGACCTTCACTTGACCTTTCTTCTGGTCGTTTAGCTTAGAATGAGAAGTTACTTTGGGACAATAACAAACGTTGACTTCATGTGGAAGGAAAGCCATGAATGTTTAAGCAAGTTCTGTTGGAGGCCTGTCTGCCATTCTGTTAATAATGTGTTCTACAGGAATCTGCTCATACATCTAGTTACAAACATTAACACACTGTTCTTGTTGTCACTTGTTACTTGATGATCTACTGAAGAGTTCTGTGACCACATTCATTGAGTGTGGTGAGGGGTGATTACATGGACTTGTCGTTGATCTGCATCTGAGACCTTGTGTCAGGTGAACAGCTACTCAAAATAGTGAATGAGTTTAGTTTTACGCCGCACTCAGCAGTATTGCACCTGTACTGCAGCAGTCAGTAAATAATCGAAACTGGACCAGACAATCCAGTGATCAACAGCATGAGCATCGATCTGCACAATTGGGAACTGATGACATGTCAACCAAGTCAGCAAACCTGACTACCCAATCCTGTTACTTGTCTCTTAAGACAAGCATAGTCACCTTATATGGCAAGCATGGGTTACTGAAGGCCTATTTTCCCTGGACCTTCATGGGTCCTACTCAAAAGAAGTTAAAAGAACACCCAATTACATAATATATGCAACTACATTCATAGCATCTCTGAAATATTTCATGTCAGACTGGAATGATTTCATAAAACTAATGAATTGATAAAACAGTGACATATATTATTCTAATAGCAGTTTTATTTAATGAGTAGATAGAACAATGACATATATTTATCTGAAATCAAAGTCAAGTCACTTTGCTCGAAACACAGTCCATGTCTAGTGCACCTGATTGCGATACAAGGAGCCATGTATCAAGTCTGTCTCATAATTGTTGGAGCTGTTCAGATTAAACAGTGAATGTGTATCTGCGATTAGTGACATCAACAGGACATGAACCTAGATTAACTAACTTAGTCCGGTAAAACAATATTGATCTGTGATATCATTCAGGACAAACCTGTAATTGATTGGATGTGATGGATGTAATTGTTCTTTCCAGTAAGGAAAGTCACATGTGGAGGGACTGGTCTGACTGATTGACGATGCTGTACAAGTATTTGGAAGCTGATACGTTATTCAGTCTACCAGAGGAGATCTTCTGTATTGCTGAACTGCTGAATTTGTTTGTTGTCAGTTCACAAGTGAATAAATGAAATCTGTGTCCAAACAGGGCTTCAGTAATGATCAAGAATAGATTCTTTTAAAATAGTATTCAGATTTCAATGTTTATCATGATCTATGGAGACTGTGGATAGTCATTTGTCGACCTGTCAGAGTGCCTTTAGATACGACTCACACCGAATGATAAATGTGGATGTCTTAATTGTTCCATCCTTTCATACCCGGGAGACAATTCTCTAAGCAGCTCAGTGTGAAATACCAAAATATATAATACTCTAACAGAGATAGTATTCTTGAAAAAAACCAAACAGATTTATGATTGTCATTGGCAGCAACTTGTTGCACCAAAGGGGTAGAGATAGTGTGGATATGGACCACCATTATCGTCTATTTTGGTCCCTGCTAGGGTGTCAGATCTGCATATTATGATAATTGTATATGATGGTATTAATTCCTGTGGAAAGGCCATCAGACATAATTGCAGCTCATTTTACAATATAACTCTCCTTACACTAGGAATGTGAATTCCTTTTCTGGCATTTATGTTTATGGCACAAGGGAGTTGTAAATATGAATAATGAACCAAAAGTGCCCATATCACAGCTAATTTGTCGGAATATTGTTCCAGAATGTCAAAAGGGCTATGTAGAGAATCTGATTGGAAGTAACATGATATTGTGGTGTGTTCCTTGTCATCACACTGGATTCTTAGTTTTGATGCAAAAGCTGTTTCATCTTTTGAAAGGCCACAAAACTTCATCATTTGCAAGAATCACGAGCAGTAAGAAAAGACATCAAAAACAAGTATCTCAGAGGAAAGTGATCTCTTGGAAAAAAATCGTAGTTTCATAGTTTTACAATATTTGATGATATGTTTAATTTTTTTTCTAAGCTGATTTATGAAAGCTAGCTTCAGTTGTTTGAGACCTGTCACATCAAACTGACATGGAGACCTGCGGTGTTGCACTGCGAGGTTCACATGTGTTCTTTAAGTGTAGGGTAAGAGCCTGTTGATTCAGGGGTAATTGAACCTGCACAATAGGTGGTGGTTTATGCAATCCATCCATGGCGGTGTTACGTCAAACACCCTGTAGATTCATTGTAGATTCATTGTAGATTCATGGGCTCTGCTCAGTAGGGAGGTGGCAGATCTGACATTCAGGGGTTTTAGATGAACATCAAACTCCTTGTTTTGTTGTTGAAGCCATCTTCTCAGGCATATGTTATTTATGTGTCATGGAAGCTTTTACGTAACTCTGTAGACATTACTTCACTGAACAGGTCTTCAGGCCTCCATCTTGTCATGAAACCTCTCCAACGCCACAATTGTTTGTGACTGATAAGTAGATAAATAAAAATAGCTGAATGCCCTTGAACTCTGTGGTATGTGAATTACTTCTAACTATTTTCCAATAGTTAGATAAAATATGGTTAGAAATATCAACAAATTTTGTGTCATCCCGTCCACAAAAATTACGGATGGTAAACTGTTTAGAGGAAATGTCACTGCTCCATTGTGAATAATACCTGCCTTAGATTTGCACGCTTAAGTCCGTTTTTAAAAAGCATGATTGATCATTAGTAGGTGTAGTGTAGCTGTGGTGAAGCTGTGCACTGTTGCTGCCGGCTGAGTGCAGAAACCCCATTCATTCGGTCACATCACACACGTGTCAGTCAAACACAAAGCTATCAATCATACATATTGTCTAGAATAGATTTCATTATCAGTGAATACTTGAGATATAGGTGTCAATCACATTAATCAAGAAATCAAGACTCATTTAAACCAAAATTAACTTTGATGACTGCTCTTGAAATAATTATTGTAATGATATATGTTCTTGGGGTCAGACAAAGGCTGACATGGGATGCTGGTACAATGACTTCACATGGTCTGGTAGCACAGAAATAGATTCATTAGTGCTCAGTAGACCCCTCTGTCCCCTGCCAGTTGTATATAATGAGCAATGGGACAACCCCTGTTTCCCCTGGGGGTGCCGCAAAAGGGGTAAGACTAATACTAGCATCTTACATTATGTATTTGCTGCCTTGGCCTCTTGAAACCGTCAAGTATGTAGGATGTGTTTATTAAAACACAGTTTCAGACTGTTACACCATTGTGCAACTAACTGTTTGCACCAAAAAGTATTCTTAACTGAAAACATAAAGTTTTTGATTTTTGTCAAAATGTTTTCAACACTTAAGTTTTGTCAAAAATATTTATCAGAGATCAGAAACCCTAAGGAGCACCCATAGAATAAGTATCCTTTTCACAGTCAGGTAGTATGTTGTCAACGGATGCTCAGATGTGCCAATACCTCCTCATATATACTCCGCCTTGTATTTAGCCCATTGACAGACAGTGCCTGATCGAATATTGAAGCACTGATTGCACACATAGGCAAGATAAATTGTTCATAATGGATATAATACTTCCCAGGACGCCAAGCCATAAGTACCAGCCTGCAATAGGCAGTATCTAACAAATCCCGAAATAAGTGGCTTCATCAGATCTTGCTGGAATTTTAATTTGGCTGTATCTTCAACAGTGAGTCACAGTACTGTGTCTATGTAAGTATTTGTCATAACATCCTTCCTGATAGTCTGGCACTTATTGGTCCTTGTGGGTGGGGCTTACAACCAACTCAGTTCTCCGTACAGCGCAGTGGTAGAGAAGAGTCACAGCTTGCACTATAGCATCACAGCTCCACAATAGCTACAATGTATACAGTTGTGCCTCCACACCCTGCCCCAACGGTGCCGCCAGAATACATGTACTACCCCCCAGGACAGCCTGTCATATATACCGTCAAGGTGGGACATATCATGCTAGTACTAGTGTTTTCTGTAGCCATATAAACTTTTTACTCTCTGTTACGGCCATGGCCATTTTGATGACAAATGTGATTACTATCCTGGTTTTGCCATACGGGACGTATAGATTAATCTGCACAAAGAATGTAGAATACAGTCGTGGCAGTTTAATCACAATGAGCTGGATGATAATGTTCATCATAGTTTTGATCGTCTGCTTGTTGCATTCTTTGTGAAAAAATTGCGACAATCACTTTGTTTTATCAGTGAGCAGCACCTGATGTGTGCAATGTTTTGATGTGTTGGCGGTGAGAGCTGTTAGCAAATGAGGTATATAATGACTCTATTCTGTTCAGTCCAGAACATATTTTCATTTTTTACATCCATTATGGAACCATTACCTGTTAATGTGAAGGCTGAATATGTTTCCTACAGTGCCTTCAACTACTGCCATGTTTGTGGAAGAGTAACGTATGATGGATTGAATTCTGTGTAATGTTTGGTAATTTAGTGACGAGTATGTGTTTTCTCATCATTTTTTCACTGTGATTTCTGAATTTGTTGTTCTGATTGACTTCCCACTCATGGTCCTATTGTACATTTACTAAATTTTTTACCAAACATGTAATCATCGTATATGCTTACATGCTTGTATTCAAATCAAAATCAATCAGCGAAAGTGATTTTTGTTTTTAGGAAAGTACCTTCTGAAATGTTGGAAAATAAGTGCAATAATGTAAAAAAGTAGTTTTGGGGTTTTAGGAAAGTACCTTCTGAAATATTGGAGAATAGTGCAGGAAAAATGTTTGGTGCATTAAATGTGTGAAGACAAGGAGATATGACTGCAACATCTGTTATCTATAGCAGTAGGAATTCAAACTAGGATGTCCAGAACATCTGTTGCAAGTTCTGGAATAATCACACGATAGTAAAGATAATTCATGCATCACTCTGTGATGGGCTGAGGTGTTGTATTCCTCAACAATCCATATTTCGGTCTTGTTCTCCTCTAGCGATCCGGGTCACTGCATAGGGAGGGATGCGTTCATGAGTAATGATCCCCCCATAGGATTTGCTGTTTATGTCCTGTAGCGGAGATGAAGGGGGAGGAGGGAGCAAGCTGTTCCTCACTGATATGATCGACAGGAAGCAGTGCCTGTCCCCAGCCATTGTTTATAGTCATCTACTTGCATATGATATGACCCTAGTTGGGCACCTAGTTTCCCTCTCTTCTTCTGCTGTGGAAACTGATAATTACATCCTTGTTTCGTTGCAAGTGTTGAAGCTGAAATAAATTTGCATATTGTTTGGTCTGATTTCTACATGCGGTTTGTTCTTTGTTCTGAACATTAGGGCTATATCCTTTGTTCTGTATATATGCTGTATTCTGCTGAGGCCTCTTGAACATTAGCGCTATATCCTTTGTTCCGTATATATGCTGTATTCTGCTGAGGCATTTTGAACAGTGGAGGTGCATACGACTGATCTACATATTAGACACTGAAGTTCAAAATACCAACATCCTGACAACTGATGAACAAAGGAATGTGTGGAACATCACAGTGAAATGGGTTGACATTGAATTTGTCTTCTCTCACGTGGTCGTGTCATGCCATGCACAGTGCAATCTGATCAGTTCTGGTGATTATAGCAGAGAAGGAAGATTCTGGTCATATGTACATAGGCTTTTCATGTCGGGTGAATATGGTGACATGTATACTATAGGACTTTCAATGTCGGGGGAGTATGGTGACTTGTATACTATAGTGCTTTCCATGTCAGGTGAATGTGGTGCCCTGTATATTATAGGACTTTCCATGTCAGAGGAATATGATGATATGTATATTATAGGCCCTTCCGTGCCAGGGGAGTATGGTGACTTGTGTGCTATAGAGCTTTCCATGTCGGTGGAATATAGTGTCACGTATGCCAGAGCTCCAGATAAGCGACATATTTGCATAAATTATGCAATAGAAAAGTTGAAAAATGAAAAAAAAAAAATAAAGTCCAGCTTATAAAAAACGCTTAATATTTACGTTTATGCTTTATCAAAATAACTATTCATATTTCTCCAGTACATCAACATCATGTTGCATATCATACCATTTCAAGCCTATCAAACATAAATTTTTTCTATCTCCAGATATTTGTGATTTAAAGGCTTATTAATTCTAAATGCAAATAAAATGTGCAACATATATAAAATCCCAATCGTGGCTCATCTATTAAAAGCGACCAATCAAATAGTTGTTTTCCTTTTGTAAACTAATCGATAATGGTGAGCAAGCGTAGCGGAAAGCTTCAATACGCTCAAAGTAAAATATGTACTTTTCATGCTTGCAGCAGCAAAATACTTCATTAGAGGACTACTAGATGTATTAATAGGCAAGTATTGTGTCTCACAATCACATCAATCAATTGCCAGTGATATTTTAATTGAACTCATAACATTAGCTATTCTGGGTTTGAAAGTGAAACAAGACGGTGGGAAGCTTTTGTAACAAAGAACCCAACCCCAAATAACTGTTTGTGTGGGCTGTTATATCATCAAATATTCATCTTGGTATCTTGCTATATACCAAAACTGATGTAGACTAAGGCACATATTATTTCTCACAGCATAAGCGGATAAGGCTGTATTAACTATCAGTATCATTAAGCATTGTTGGGAGGATTTTGTCTTATTTTATAATCAAATGTTTTTGAATAAAAAATGTCGCACCTGTTATACTTACTTGAAATGAATACCAGGATTTTGAAAACATGATGGGTATTTAAATGTATAAATATCCACTTGAAAATTGTAATACCCACTTAGTTTCATATGTATGGATATCATACCCTCATGGTCAAAAGCTGTTCTGGAGTTGTGTGTATGCTATAGGGCTTTCCATGTCAGAGGAATATGGTGACATATACACAATAGGGCTTTCCATGTCAGAGGAATATGGTGACATATAAACTATAGGGCTTTCCATGTCAGAGGAATGTGGTGACTTATATGATATAGGGCTTTCCATGTTTGAGGAGTATGGTGACGTATATGCTATAGGGCTTTCCATGTCTGAGGAATATGGTGATGTATATGCTGTGGGGCTTTCCATGTTAGAGGAATATGGTGACATATACTGTTGGGCTTTCCATGTCGGGTATTATGGTGACATACATACTGGGCATGTATATGCATAAGTATTGAGAAGTATACAATGTTGACTTCAAGGAGATTGTAAGAGAATATAAGATTAATGTCAAAACTGTTATGTGAAATATACACTAATAGCATCTATGATATTGTAATGGAACAGATACAGACATCTATCGCCAAGAGTATTCTCATGCTCAATTGGCTTTGTTGCAAGCTATGCATTGAATGAAATGTGCTCGATGAAGAAACTGAGCAAAGAAACTCCACACAAACATGTCAAGGGAGAAAAGGCCTGGGGCTTATTCCTGGTGTAGGGTTCCTTATGGTATTGTAATGGCTGTTTACAGAACATGATTTTGATAGTGCTCTGTCATTGAGGTATTTTGACAAGATTGTTGAACAATTTCCTCATCCATGAAGAAAATACAGTTTATCAGGTTTATACCATTTCCACAGCTTGGGGATTTATGATAGGAAACTATTTACTGTATGAAAAATGGGGTAAGTGAGTGAATCTGCTATTAAGTTTTTTTTACCAATATCCTTGGCAAGTGAGCACCAACACTTGACATCACTGTTCACATGGGAATAGAACCTGGTGTCAGGCTTCACATGCAAACCCCTGACAAGGCTGGCCATTCTCAGTCAGTCTTGATTCAGTGGAATATTCTTGTGCAGTAAGTCTAAATCCATTTCGGATGAAGAAAGTGATGCTATCAATACCGTGTATGGTTAATAAAATAATCATATCCTTTCTGCTGTATTATGTCACAGGACCATTAATGTTCCATAGATTATTGGAGAAAAACAACCTTTTGTCTGGGTGTTCTTTATGCGAATGTTGGTAGCATGATGAAAACTTAATAGAATCCTATCTGACTGATGGATTTTATGATGCGTACTGAGAGTGATCTGATCAAGACCTTGCTGTAGTGGGGTTTTATTTGGCTTGTAGTCATCTGGTTGTAAAGTGTTTAATGGTGTAAGCAGCCATGAATTATTGAAGCAGATTGTAAGCTGTACATTATTCTCAAAAGGTTAGAAGTAGATGGGGGAGATATGCCAAACAACTGTTGCCCTTAACAACCAGACCGAGAGAAACAAGGAGAGCATGTTCTTCATAAAATATCTTATATTGGAATAGCATAGCCAGGGAAGGTTTCCCTAAATCTGAATTATAGATGGTTGCGAAAATATCCTGTTTTTGTTTTAGTCAGGTGATTATTGTTGTCTTGTTGCTGGACAAATATTTGTCAAAATATGAAGAATGTTTGAGGTGTCGGGATGTGATGGATATCATCAGTGGTCATTGCCATGGGGACACTGTGTCAGCTGACCTAGTAGGAGTATGTGGTGTGCCATCATGTGATAACAGTTTCAATATTTCCCATTGCTCATAAACAATTAATGATGTTATCTACATAGAAATCATAGTACTTTTGTGCTCTGTGAAAGACAAGGCAGACCATTCCTTTTAGCTATGAAAGATGCTGAAATATTTAACTTGCTTTTGTTTAATATGTCTCTTGGTTGCAAGGGAAGTAACGTCTGATTTAATTGATGTTGTTACAAACCATATTGCTGCAGAATACATGGTTTGTTGTCTGACATTTTGCCTGATTGCATTAAGTGAGATGGCCGAGGAGACAGTAGCTTGTATCTACTTATTACTGAATATTGTTTTACATGACTGTATGATGCTGTTGTCACAGCATTGCCATTAGACCATCTCAGTGTCCACTATAACTGTATAGCAGCAGCAGCAGGTACTTGGAGAAAACAGCACATTATCACCAGTAGCTGCTGCAGCTACAGTTTTTAGCTGGGTTTTTATTGAACTGTACCTGCTTACTTGTTTTACAGAGGAAAACATTTTTTTATGATGATGATTTTATTTTGAAACTATAACTAAATTTTTTTCTGTTCATTATATTTTGGATAATTGGTTGTTATTCCTCTATTGTTTGTTGTGTTGCAGAGAGGATCAGAAGAACTGATGTCGCACAGCCCGATGGTGACGAACGGCACAGGGATGAGCCCTCAACATGCTCACAATTCTGACATCAGTAATGATGCCAAGAAGGTAGGTTGTATATATTGTCTCCCCACAAGTAGAACTTACATGTTGGCCCTCTTAGGTAGGACTTTGTTTTTAACACGTTTGAGGAGGACTTGTTGGCCATCTCAGGTAGGTCTTTAACGTTCGCCCCTCAAGTAGGATGTAGTTGTTGATCTCAGATAGGACTGACTTGCTAACTCTCTCCTGCAGGACTTCACTCAGGAAAAATGTAGTTGCTAACTCTCTCCTGCAGGACTTCACTCAGGAAAAACGTAGTTGCTAACTCTCTCCTGCAGGACTTCACTCAGGAAAAACGTACTTGCTTTCCCAAATAGGACTTATATGTGTCTCACTTAAGGCAGTACTATGGTTGGAATAGCTTAATTGATTTAATTAAGGTTGTTTGATTGGATGTTGATATTTGGGAAACAGACCAGAATTCCTTGAAGTGTCAACAGAAATAAAAAAGTGACCTCTATCCACTCTGTATTCCTGATGGTCAGCGCAGCCATGATTCAACCATGGGTCCAGAGGATTTTTGTTTTTAGCTACCAATCAGTAGCTTTCAGGAGACCACAGTTTGCAGCTAAGCTTGTCGGATTTATCGTTCAGTCTCTGGAGGATTCAGCTTTTGCAGAGAAAATTACAGATTTCTTCCAAGTGTGCAGACGGCAAGATTTTTATCTGGACATGTAAATCTGCACCTTCGACAACAACATAATGTACATCTGCACACTGGTGCAGGATGAATCTTTGTTGAATTCACAAAGCCATTCAACTTAAATCTCCATATTCAACAGTGGCATACAGTATCTAGATATGTACGTGCACCCATACATACATATGGGTGCATGCCTGCAGTGGAAATGTTGGGAAATGCTGATAATTGGGTTCATTGTTGTTGGAACTGATGCCTGCAAATGTTCTCAGCACATGCTACCAGCACTGCAGCTCCTATGTCACTCGTTGCTTCTAAACACTAAAGAAATTGGATATTTCGGTGATTACTGTTTTTGTGTTGTGGGCATTAAGCCCTGTTTCTGTGTAGGAGACATCCACTGTTGGAGTGGAAAGCAATTCATAGAATATCAGGAGTGGATTTTCTTTATGACGAAGTTTGATAGCTTGGAGATAAAACAACTGACAGGAAGTTAACAGAATATCACAAAAGCTGCCATACTTTCAGCAGGCGGTGTATGCCACAAGACAAGCTGATATATGTGAGGTTCATTCTTCAGCTTTTTTCTCTTCTGCTGTCCAACAACCAGTTTAATTGTCAAATCCCAGGACCATTACCAGGACCATTAGAGTTCCCTTCTACAACATTCAAGTTGTGATTTGTATGTGGGTCTGACATGCTGCAGCAACATTTGACTTGTACTTAGATCTCACTTAGTCACCGCACTTAGTTACTGAACACATATTCGATATGCTGCAGCTAACAGTTGAGTGGTGACTGGTACCAAGATCTTCCATCCTACAAAAACATTCAGTTGGTGAGTGGTACTTAGGTGTCACTTGCGACTGATTGCTTTTGAGTAGATTATTACTTAGTTCTTGCTAGGTGAGCTAAGCTTGTCATGTCCTCCAGCTATGACCAAAGCCATTAGTATGGTGGCAAGCTGTAGAATCGACACGTGCACTTGGTGCCATCAAGGGAGGGCTGTATTTTTGGACTAGATGGTACCTACTTGCAGAGTGACTGCAGTGCAATTGCTTTGCATGCCTTGTAATTGAGGGAGCTCCACAGTAGGCCTGGTATCAAGGCTGCCATTAAGTGCCTCTACCATGCATGTTAACTGGATGCCTTGAAGAGAGGCCCGTGCAAACGGAAACCAGTCATTTGAATTTCAAAATGTCAGCTTCAGATATTATAGCAATTTGACATTTGCTGATACAGGATTGTAATGACTTATAATTCCCAGATTCATTGGTGGCAGCAGTATTGTTGGTTCTGTAACAGCAATGAAGAAAATTTCATTAATCTGGTGTTCCTCTGGGACATCGAGTGTCTATAACAGTCATTTGACCTTTGCTGCGTCCAGTTCAGTGTAGGTATATCCAGAAGGCACTTTGGAATCCGACACTTTCTGGAATAATATTTTTACATGTATGATAATCCTATTTTAGTGAAAGGTTGATATTTGCACAATGGATTAACAATGTTTCCAGTATGTTTGGGTGTTTGTGAAACATTGAGAAGGCATCTTGCGCCATGCCGAGAGCTCACTGGTAACTCCAGACATACATATATTGTATTCTGTCACTTGCTTCTCTCATTGCTAGTGTGTAACTACTTGACATATACAGACGATATGAGACTATGAACTGTGTGTGCAGCCATTACAGCTTTGTTGGTTCTCACAAAACAAATTGTAACAGTATCTACAATTTGTCTAAGTGTCTGCTCCTTCCTTTTCTCACTGTCCAGCTGCGAGTTAAACAGCTATAAAAGGCTAATGATTCCTGTTGTCATGACATCAATGTCAGAATGCAGATTGGAAGTGAATGGGGCATTCATTGAAGGTGCTATTTTGCACCTTTGAAATATATGAAGATAGGATAGCTAGGAAACCTAATGAGGGGATGGAGAATTCTGCTAGTTTGTTCATCTAAAATGTTTTTAAAATCTATCTTCTGAAAGCATTGACATTTGTCTGTGATGTTTGTGAAGAATTCATAATGAGCCAGAAGCATGTATACTTGGTATTGATGGCATTTATGAGGTGGTCTAAGATCATCAATTCTTAATGTGGGCCTGTTTGGTGTGAACCATTTAGGCACATTAGCAACCAGTATCTGCTGGGCTCTGGGTCCTTTGTCACCTAACCTAGAAGCTGTTGCTAGGCAACAGCCCCATGCCTTGGGATGTCATAGCAGAGAATAATTGATTCCAAAATTAGCAGCAATTGAAGTTGAAAGAATTAATATTGTCAACAGCTTTTACCATCGGAAAATGTCAAAAAGTTTGGGTCATGAATTGTTTGTAAATGTCAGCAGCGATACTCTAGAACTTGTTCTGTATGGTTGTGCTGTATTGTAGGTTCAGACTGTGTATATTTCCACATTCTCCCTATGAAAGTTGGGTTTGCAAATTATTATGCATCAGCTTTGAGATCTGCAACAGAGTAGGAGGGTGAGATTGTTTTAAGACCTTGTTTTTTTTCTTTTATTTGGTTTATTAAACCGATGAAAGAAATGAAATCATCTTTATAAGCAAAAACTGTTGTAGCTGGCTGTTTTGAAACAAGGTGAAATAAAAATACACTCCATGTGTTTTACTGCTCTTCATAACAAATAGGGAGAAATGCTTAAAACAATCTATTTCCTAACTGAAAAAAGTATCATACAGTATCTCCCTTGTTAAGATGTGCAAGGTTTTCATTCAATTGTAACTCTGACACGTATCTGGAAATTGTTTTGTTTTGTTTGTTTTTTTAAATTAAAAAAATCTCAAACCTCCTAAATTGAATTTTAGGGAAAAGACAAAAAAATATGTAATAGACACTAGAAGGTTGTTGTTTCCACTGCAGACTCTCTTCTGATGTAGGACAGCTATTGTGTCATTGACTGAAACTTAGTAAATATGAATATCTGAGCTTGATGGAAACTGGAAGTATGTTTCATGATTAAGTAATTATCCATTTTGTTTAGTGGAGAAAAAATGTCTGTATTTGAACAGAAGAAATATGGTATATTCCTTTGTGAGGCTGACATCCTGTGATGTTTGTTAAATGTTTGTGACGTTGAAGATTATCTCAGTCACTTAACGTAAGTATGTTTGAGCTGCTTGCAGTATGTGTTTTGCAGTAAGACAAACCAGGCTCACAGATGGTTTGTTGTATTCCCAGTGCATGTCGTGCAGTGGTTTACAAGCTGGGTCTGTTTATATGCCTTACTCCAAGAGCTTGTTGACTCAAGCTTCCTCCTGTCCCGCCATGTTATGTATGAACTTAGGAATTTGTCATTATTGAGGGAGATAAATGGGGGAAAATCATATTTTTGTTGCAATATATGCTGTTAATATGTTGACATGAAAATAAAACTGTTTGCGTCTGTTTTGAAACATTGCAGCCTGAGGATGTATTATGAGAACATTCAACAGATATATTGATTTCAGATTGGAACTGGTTGTGGGGAAAGTAGCTGGAAAAACCTTTATTGTGGTATTAGTGTGGGGTCAGATGCTACTTTCCGTCCACAATGATATTTATGATGTTAAGGAGTACATATATACCTTGCAAGTCCTATGACAGTTTCATGCCCGAGTGAATACTTTTGGTCTATGGCCTGGCAAACATTTGATTTGTTGTTAGATGGGTATTTATGTGAAAGTGGCTGTGTGAAATTGTGCTTGTTTACCACAACCCTTCTACCTGTATCTATGGTTTCCATTTCTTGTTGGGACAATAGCTGGAAAGCCAGCTAGCAAGCCAGACAAACCTCACCAGTCTGATTGGGAATGAAAGAGACAGCCTCGTTTGGTGAAAGCTTTGTGGATCCCCAAAGGTTTGCGTGGTGACAAGAGAGATGAAAGCTACCCAGCAGTAATATTTCAGTGTCAGAGATATTATTCATTAGCACAACATGAATGCCTTGTCCTGATCAAGAACTATTCAGCATGGTTTGGGTTACTGTGTGATAGAATTCCGCTTGCTGGAGTTTTCTGTTGCTAGGTGATATGTCCTACACAAAGCAATAATTGATATACCAAATACATCCTGGCACTGATTTCTTTGTCTTTTATGCATATATACAGAGATGCCCTTTACCACAAAAGGGTCTTGTACAAAGACTGTCTAACCATATGTACAGCTATGAGAGATATCACAGTTTTGACCATAAGATACATTTCTTTAAAATCACCCGACATTCCATATGTTTAGCGCCAAGACATAAACATTGTGATTGACTTGCTAACACAGTCGTGACTCCCTTACTTTAAAACTTTCTACAGTGTTAGAAGATTGCTAATTTCATATTTACATGAACTAACCACAGTCACTTGAGTGTTAACATGGTACAATGCTGTCTGTTATCGTTAACAAGTCTCAGTACTGATTTTACAGAAATATGTGGTTGAATGTCTTTATCTCTCTTGCCAGCTCTGTTGGTTTTCTGTTGGAGTGTGTATTAAGTTTGGTTTGTTCAGTCATAAGGTAATGATGCTCCTCAAGGAGGAGCATGATTGGTCAGAGTGGTATTGGTGCCAAAGACTGTGTTATTATTAGTGCGGGATGTGATGCATTGTCATTCAATCTGGACCCTCTGTCTGCTGGGACACCTCTTGGCAGGGATTAATACAACTAGCATTGCTATAATTTCATCCTGACACCCCTGTGATGTCCCATTGGATTCACCCTCCATGGGATTCAGAATCATGATCATTGTATTCAGTGGGGATGATAGCATCTCATTGACCCTGTATTTATGTTTTTGGTGGGCTTGTCAGTCCAGTATTTCTATGACTTGTTATTGATTCACTGCTGTCTCTGAAAGAAGTAGGACACTAGAATGTTTAATTCAAGCTGGTTGGCGAGTGTATCTAATGGTTGGTAATTGGATGTAGTCCCTTGAGATAGGTGATGGCGCCTCTGTACTGCATGGTGCTGTGAAGGTTTATACAGTGTTAATTTCACAGTGATACAAAAACATACTTTGGTTTCAGGTAGTTTGGTTTGAGAAGAGTTAAAACGCAACCCAATTCTGGAGAACACTGTTCTCTTACAACCTGAGTGGACTTCGAAATCTCAGTCTCTCGAGTCTCTTGGATAGCCAGCTGGAAGAGAAATCTGTGTCAGGGCCAAATGTGGTGGTGAGATCAAACATCTTTTTGATGTTTTCAGTTGTGACAGAAGTCTTGTTTTTGTCAAATTCAGCACAAAACATACCTCACCAATGCATGATCTGGCTTGATCCAGACACATCTGCATGTGGACTGCAGTCATATTGTGCAGGCTGCATGGTCTCAGAAATCAGAGTTGGATTTCCCTAACTCATTGTACGGTTAACTCATTGTACAGTGGCTGCAAGTCACAGTTGGATTTGATTTCCCTCACTCTTTGTACGATAACCGCAAGACACAGTTGGATTTCCCTCACTCATTGTACGATGAACGCAAGACACTGTTGGACTTCTGACACTCATTGTACGATGGCCGCAAGACAGATGGATTTCCCTCACTCATTGTACAATGGACGCAAGACACTGTTGGACTTCCCTCACTCATTTTACGATGGCCACCAGGTGTAGTGGCATCTGTTCAACAGTCTGACATTCCACACAGACCTGAGGAAGGGTATATTTCCCCTGTGATCAGCACCGGCTGTGTATCAACATGATTGCTATCAAGCTATACTGAAGATGTAATCCTGACATTCCAGCTGTAAAACTCGCTGGTCACTCCTGCAGTTTGTCTGTATATCACACAGTAACATAACTGGGGAACTACTGCAGCAACAATCAGATCTACACACAGTTCAGCAAATATGTCCATACACATTTTTCTTGTTTCAGTGAATGTCACTCTTTATTCCAGTAAGCACATTTTGTCCAGTGAGTGATTCTAAGAAATAGGAGTTAGGTGTCTTTTTCATGTCTGAGCAGATCGTTTTCTATGAAGTTTATCTGTAAGTCTTAAAAAGGTGTTTCCAATTGTTTCTTGCTCTTTTGCTGTTGTTGAACAAGAATTTATAGATGTCAGAAGAATCAACAACATGAGAAATAGCTGGAAGTTTCTGGTGTGTGTAATTGACAAACCAGTCTACATACAGATTTAAAGCCTGCATTCCAGACGTGTAATATGAGACCGTATCAGAATGTGTATAATATTCATCTGTTATGTCCCAGTCACACCTCACACATTCATACTGATGTGATTTCACACTTTTTGCCATACTTTATTAATAATTTTTCCTACGCCTAATGTTGTTTGCTTCTAACTAACTTGCCCCTAAGGAATGGTTTAGTAAATAGGGGAAACAGCTGCCCTGATTAACTCTAAGACTCAATTACCCATGCTTAGATTTACCCAACGCTTTGTTGTGAAGCTTCCTTTCCGTATTCTGCTGTAACACTTCTTTCAAATTGTTCTCTTGGGGCAAAATCTCATCACATGATAAAAACACACTCCTGCTTTACTTGGTGGCTTCTGAGAGCTTTGATATGACAGGAAAGAAGTCCGCTATTTGATCAAGCTTTTACTTCGGCAGTGGGCGATGGTGTCATTGCACAATATAGTTGCTATGTTCGACGCCAACTGTCTTGTCACCGGATAAGGCAGAGTATAAATTGGATTTCAGTCAGATAAACTTAATTTTCATCCAAACAGTATCATGTGTTTTAGCATTCTGTTTGTTGAAGTGGAAAGGTGCGAATGGAAGTTCATGCCATGAAGTTGCAAAAGTACATCAGTGCTTTTGAAATGTTGCTTATTTAGGAACTTCTCTCCTCACTGTTACAATTGTTTTTGTTTCTGTCTCTTTGCGCTTTTTCCTAAATCAATATGCAACCAGAATAAAAGCAATTTTGAAAAACATCCAGAAGACTGTGTGAAATCAGAGACTCGCTACAGCATGCAGCCAACACATACTCTGATGGGTACTGCACTAAATGATTCTTCATAGAATTAACTTGCTTTCACAGGATATACTGCTCATCTTGTCTACAGGAATATTTAAATAATTCATGGAGTTCTCTTTATTGGAGCATATAAAATCCAGAAGCGATTTTCTTAATCCAATCAGTCACATCACCAACATGAACAATTCATGACACATGACTTTATTTGGATTCACGGATACCTTACCACATGTAGTCTTTCATGAATCTTGTGAAGGCTAAACATTGTTGGGAGTTGATAAGATATAGAATAAGGGACAAGAAGATTAAAAGCTGGAAAAGAGAATTCAGTGACTTTCTTAGAGATTTATGGGAGCTGTATTTAATCAGTTCGATTCTTATTCTGTCTTTTTCATCCCTCCCAATATCCTCCGATGAAGGTGACATTTCATCAGTTGACCAAGTTCAAAGTTGCAGTCTTGATCGTTATAATTTCATTACAGTGTTGATCTGCGTTGATGTTTTCAGTACGGCAGCCACGTAATTCCATTTACTGACAGTGATTGTAGGCGACACCATAACCCATTAGTGTCTCTGTATGCGGCCAGTGCTTCTGCATCTGTTTCTGTATAGAGATGATAATCGCAATCTGTCTTTGTTCCGTGATCAACATAATGATCACTTGTTTATCTACAGATTCTCTTGTCTTTGAAGGCTCCGTTACACACACGCTGAGCTTTGAACGAAGTAATACAAATGGGGTAATCATGCTTTTGATGCTGCCCGTCATATATCCTTGATATCTGTGGAGAAAATTTGCTCTTGTCACATAAATAAGATAGAAAGTAGAAGAAGATGGCAGCTAGTTTAAATAACTGTGGATCTTGGGAAGATGGATGGCGGTTCATTGATTGAAGGTTTTGCGTCTGTTATATGATTGTGACATTATTAGGCTGAAAAATAATCACATTGTTATTGTTTATGTTAGCAGCTTCTTAAAATGCAAAAATGCCAATATACAATAGGTGAATGGCTACAGTTGTGTAGTTGTAACATTGTTTTATGAGCTACTGTGTATTTCATACACACTGAAAAGCAGACAATTTCTTCATATTTACCTCATGTTTCAGATAGTGAGATTGCCTTAGAATGAAAAATCAAAAGGACTCGGTGGGTCATGAATGTTTTTCACACAAATATATTAGTTATAACATTAAGCTCCATAGTTTCATCTGTGTCTGAAAACTATGTATTAAGTTAATTCCTATTTGTTCTTATGTGTCCATTTTTGTTTTCAGGTGAAGCTGGACCAGACCAACAACACAAATGCCCCTTCCAGGGTCATCCACATCCGCAGTCTGCCCAATGATGTTGCAGAAACCGACATCGTACAGCTCGGATTACCGTTTGGAGAGATGAGCAAAGTCCTACTGCTCAAACAGAAAAATCAGGTAAGACGAGATTGGTATTGTGACAAAGGATGGACACTGGCACAACCGTCCTCTTATGTTGGGGAAGGGGAAGCTGTAGAGGAAGAAGACATCTTTAAGCAGAATTCAATATAAGTGATGAAAGAGGTCTCTTGCTGGGCTAGTCTAAGGTGACAGAAGATAATGTGCACAGTGTCCTTCCTTTGGTCTGATTATTATGTTCGTGCCACAGATGGTGGTTTCTGACGTGAACGTTCTTGACTTGCATCACTGTGGATCTTTCTCCCATGGAGCTCATGTATCCCTGCCATGAATGTTGCTGAGTGCGGCATAAAACAAAACATACTAATGTATCCATGCTTTATGGACAACTCTTTATCTGTGCAAGAGTGAAATAGATAGGGTTCAGCATTCTGAAGGCAGTGGCAGCTGTTAACTGTGTGTGTTTTTTGGTCACCTTAATTGGTATATAATAGTCTGTTAGATTTAGTGACAGTTGTCCATGGAATCTTTGTTTCATACGTGTCTGTCAGTTGGAATGTGAGGGGCTGTTCTTAGCTTTTAACTTGTAATCATCACTAGCGTTTCCAATTGTGCACTTGACTGGCAGCTCAAAAACATGATGACCAATGATTGGGAGGAGGATCACCTCCTGCTGCAGGTTGTACCTTGGGGAGTACTGATTGTAAGTCAGACAGAAAATAGGTAATTGTGTCATTTGAGTGGAACAGTTTCAACACAGATTTTTTATACACCATTATTAGATTTGTATTGCACATTGTATGCATTAATTGGGAAAGTAGTTATAAGTTAACATGGAATTAAGATGTATTGTTATTATTCATGGTTAGTCTTCTACCATTTAGCTATTCTTTTGGACTGGTTTGTTAACGGTTAGAGATACACAGAAGACAATGTCTCTTGATGGGATTCTGCTTTTGAATGAGTCCCCAACAGGCTATGGTAGTTGTAGTGGTTCGGCATGGTGGCATGTTTGACTGCATGTTGTCGTATCTTGACCGAGTGGATCATTGGTCACAATATCCATCACCAGATTGTCTGGTCCAGACGCAGTTATTTACAGACTGTCGCCATATTGCTGGAATATTGCTGAATGAGGCGTCATGTTACTAACAAGAAACAAATATTCTTGGTTCACATCAGTTTAATGGTCAATCAGTAATTTTAAGAACTTTGTTCAGGTTAAGAAACGTGCGTCGTAAATCTTTGTGTTAATAATCTGGCTGCTCAATATTCCCAGGTTTGTCTTTGTACAAGCTGCAATCTTGCCACAGAGGATTTCATGGCATGACATAATTAATTTAAAAAGACATCTGTGCAGTAGCCTGTATGATCACCTCAAACAGGACAGGGGTAAGAAGTGTGTTCTCAACTGCAGTTGGGACAACATGAGATATGCAGGAACAGACAACTATAAATTGAAGTTGAGAAATGATGAAAGAAAGATAGTCATCTCGCACTTGACGCAGAATCAATCTGCTGCGACATCAAAGATGCGGAATAGGCGATTAGCATTTATCAATATCTTTGGCCATAGTGCCCGAACATGACCTTGAATTCATTGAAAGATCAAGGCACAAATCAAATCCTTTATGGTGCTTGATCCTTAAGTGCTGGCCCCTGTTCCAATCTTGTGGGCATTAACGTAGCATTGTGGTGCAATCACACTTGCCATTAATCTTGTATTGTAGTGCTATCACCTTCGACATTATATGGTATTGTTCAACAATCTCATTTGACATTATATGGTATTTTGCAACAATTACATGTGATATTAATGTGGTATTTAGTTGAGTTATGCATTGCCTCTGATTTCATGATATTATATGTATCCTGCTGTATATTCTTCATGTATCATAGTACACAGAGATGATGAAATTGCTGCTTTTCAAAGCATTCTTTTAATTTCTCTAAAATGCCATAAAATGTTTGTAAATTAATTTGTTTGTGTTTCTTATGTAAAGTGCCAAAGTATGTTTCCTTGAGTTGGCAACATGGTCTGTCATCCAGGCAATAAAGACCCTAGTTGGGCAAAGGCAATAAGAGACTTATCTATGTTGTGTTAATGTTGTATGAGGTTGTTATCAGGGCTCTGCATGCCCTAAAGATGGCAGTACTGATATCACTCAGACATCCACTCAGCCAAGAAATTGTTTCCTCAAGGTCCTCCTCCTGGAGCTCTTGTGGAATCTACAGACTCCAGAGAATATATGTACAGTATGTGCATGGTGGCTGACACCCCTGTAGCAACACCTCTCTGGTATTGTTTTTTCTTGCAACTCTTAGCAAGTTTAGATGATTCAACCCCCCACTTTATGGAGCAGGGTGGTGTGGTGCCCGGTGTGCCCTAAAGTAAAGCTGAACTCATTCAGTCACTCACTTTATGGAATGTTGGACAGAATAAACAATTTTGTTAGAGAAATAGGATTTTGTGTTAAGGAATACTTTTATTCTAAATTCATTAACTGACTGACTGACAGTGTAGCAGATTGAGGTATTTTAGGGTCAAAAGGGAGACTTGAATATGGTGTACAAAATGGCCGAGTGAGGTAGTTGAGGTGTATGTACTGTTCCAGCTATACAAGATGGCGGTAGTAGGTAGGCCAGACTGTGTGTGGACCTTGATTTCTTCCGATTAGGTCTATTTCTTCTGTACACGAACCTGCCTATATGGAATTTTAGATCTAGTGGCTGAAGGAAGTCATCTGCTTCATGTGAAATTGTTATGGCTTTTTTCTTAAAACAAGCAGGTGATTATGATGTATAAGTCATCCATGACTTCAAGATGGCTTCTATAGGACACAGCCCAATTCTTTAATTACCAAATGTTTTGATCAGTGTTTAAGGCCTAAATCTCATGTTTTTACAAAATTAAATGTATCCTAAGTAATTCAAGATCTGAATACACATTCGGACTGGGAACGCTGAATGACAGGTACTCATTCCTTGAAGACATTACATATTTTTCTTCATTCACTTGTTTGCATTGATGAACATTGTATTGTTGATTCCGTCTAAGAAAATGACATTGACGAATTTTGCAGCTTTAGAATTGGAAAATGCTAGGCAATTTTTTGGAAGGAGTTAACAAGGATTGAAGAGCTTGGCCATAGATTGAGGCCAATCCACCTGTACTTTGCTGCTAATGATGCCAGTAAAATGACCGCTTTTTCTGCAATTCTCAATGAAGGTGTTGATAGATGGCAGCGCTAGTTCACAGCAAGTGTCCCCACAGGAAAGAGGTTTAAATGGAAAAAGTGGATTTTCCCACTCCTGTGCAGGACAGTAGTCTGGAGTCGATACAGCGATGAAGAAAGAATCTTTTCTTGTGAGAGGGACGAGATTAAGAAGCTATCTGCAACTGACTTGCCGTGTACAATGGTGTATCTGTGAATAGCGTGTAAGCCTTTTGGAGAGGGCCTTTATTGTGTTAGCATGAGTCGGAGGCTGTCGGGAGGAGATCAGAGTAATTGACAGACAGCCAACGTGTCATTTGAGGCCAGATGCTTGCAAACAAGGCTTCCATGATTAATAGTGTGCACAGCTTCTATTTCAGAGTGGAAATATTGTAGTGATGGATTAGTCCCTTATTTGATGAAATGAGAAGAATTGGTCAGTTAGATTTGTTAGAATGCTACAATTTGGGGAAATTATGATTATCCTGATACAATAAAATCCTGGTTTCTGTCTCGGAAACATGAAGGAAATGAGATTTTGTACCATGCCAATTCATTTTCCATCTGGTCTACTTTGACTGTATGTACTTAATCAAAAGCCATTGCTTGACAGGGCGAGTCATACTGGTGAAGAGTCTCTTTTTGAGAGTACATCTCATTTAGACATTTAAATTAGCCTCCTATTTATGGTACAAATATATACAGTTAAATCCTGCAAATTTAATTAAATCTGTTTACATGAAGACATTTTTATCAAATCGCTCTACTTATTGCCCTGGCAACATTGTGGAATTGTATTGACGTCTGACAGATTATATGTCGTTAGTATCGATCCGACTATTATGATTCTAAATTGCTACATCTTAGAGGAGGCCTGTTTGAGGACAGCGTCCCTCAAAGGTATAGTTGTTGTCATCTCATTTCACCCCGCAAGGTAGCACATCTTGGATGACCACAAGCCCTTTCACATCTGTAACGGTTGGCTCTGCGATTAACTCGATAGCCAAGTTGGCTGTCATTAGTGTCGATTGTTCTTGTAGCATTGTCTACGGCACTGACCATACCCTCAGGACCCAGGATTATCGTCTGGCAATTTACAAAGGGAGTTAATTATTTCATAGGGCTTCTTGGCAGTCATTGCCTTGTGGCAGTGAAGTGTGGACATTGTTATGGTTAAGGTTTCGTTTTGGATCTGAGCCTCCACTCTTTAGATCGCTTATGTTTCTGTTTTGCTGATTTTATGTTACTAGTCAGAATTAGCATCTTCTAGAGAGCTAGTGATGGCCAGTGGCAGCTTTGACGTAAAACGTTGCTTATGTCCATGGTTATGACTTGTGTCTAGACCAGTAGCTCTTGTCATTGGTCAGATTTGACATCAAACTAATTGCAATAATCAGTGTAAATCTTGATAAATCTTAACTCATTAGTTTCCTTATGGGAACAGTCTGCCTTGTTATATCTTCACTAGGCACATTTAATGTTAGTCTCTTCTGTCTTCTGTGTTCATTATGTGTGAAAGGTATCATATTTACTCCCAGATTAAAATTCTAATCCAAGGATCTTTTCCGAGCTATGCTAGTCGTAAGAGGCGACTAATGGGATTGGGTGGTCAGGCTGACTGACTTGGTTGACACACGTCATCGGTTCCCATGTTGTTGATCACTGGATTCTCTGGTCTAGATTCGATTATTTACAGACTGCCACCATATGGCTGGAATATTGCTGAGTGCGGCGTTAAACTGAATTCACTTGCTCACTCCTTTCCGAGAGGAAATAATGTGTAAAGGTCATAACTGATCTGTTTGAAGGAGATAGGTCTTTCTGCAAGCATGGGGAAATTAGGTCTTACAAATCTTCTAAGTCCAAATGCTTGCTTTATTATTTTTACTGCTTAAAAACTAGATATTGTCTCCAGGTTGTCCTGTTATGTTAACCATGTATGCCACATTAACATCACCAATGTTACCTCATTCAGAACAAGGACAGTATTCTTTACCATGATTGTCAGTGTTAATGAAACTAACCTGTTTCAACAGAAATTTTATACTAAAGGTAAATACATATGTTTGGGGCATAAAGAGTGAGAAATGGATATAATGAAATTCATTCCATAGTTAGTCTCTTTCGTGGTACAACAAGTTTAGCTTTATAGCATACATATCATAATAGTATAGCTAGACCAAAGATGGAATGTGTAAATGTAAACATACAACAATATGGTATGCTTAAAACCATGCCTGTGGTAATATAGCACACAGAAATGTAAACCCCTGAATGAATACGCTGTTTGTTTTCAGGCTTTCTTGGAATTCAATGATGAGGGGTCTGCAGCCAACATGGTGTCCTACTACCAGACCACACCTTCCCAAGTCCGCTTGAAACCATGCTATGTCCAGTTCTCCAACCACAAAGAACTCAGTATCAAGACAGATGCTTCACATGCATACCAGGTGTGTACCAGTCGCTGATTACAGGTAGCTAGGGATTCTTACAGTTGTCTTGTTTTCTCAAAGGGGGAAGCGTTTTTGTTTTCTTTTACTCTTTACCTTCAAAAAAAAAAAACGTAACTGAATAGTGCATTTTGGTTCTGATTTACGTGAAACTGGGAGAGGTGCATTGAAGAAATAAAATGAGATTCTGCAGCGTTAGGTTACGAAGAAAGTGGAATGATATCATACATACTGGAATTGACAGTGACTGATGACATCACTCAAATCTAGGGTTCCTCATCCCCCACCATTGTATTTTTGCTTAAGCAACGATGTTCAGTTGCAGTTTGTTTTGCTGAATGTGAGTGGTATTGCCTGAAAGTGACATAAAATCCTACTGACAACTCAGGTACAAACAAATGGATTAAGGTTGAAACCGTTTTCATGGTTTTCATGACAGCAAGAGTTCTTCCCAAATGATGGCATGATCATTTTTCTAGCTCTTTGAAATTTACACCTCCAGATTCTGATACAAGATCTGTTCAAGCTGCTTCAGAAGTTTGGGCTTCAGTTATTGACTCTTCCATACATGATTTATATTTATGGCAAGAAATAGCATTAATTTCTGTATTAGCTGTAGGGGAAACTGTATGGGAGAAACAGCTGTAATGAAAAACAAAACCTTTCACCGTTTGAAGATGACACGCCTTTGTGGCAAGTCAAGATTGCATCTCAGATGACTATCATTCCACAGGCTCTCATGTTTTCACGATAAATCACAAATATGGCCTACTTTATTTCCCCTTTCAGACGTTCATTGTAACCAAAACAAGTCCTGAATATTTTTGGTGGTCTTGCCATGCTCAGTAGTAACTGATTAGTGAGTTTGCACTGGAGAGAACAGTTGCCTGATAACAGCCTTGGGGGGGTGGGGCTTTTCCCCAATACACCATAGTTTGTAGTTCGGGTGAAGAGATCTCAAACCAATCTGACATTGTCAGTGTGACTGTGGCTACCCGTGCCTGTTCAGAGAAATCTCCTTTTACTTGGTATTAAAAATATCCTATAATTCTGAATTCCTGAGATAACAATCTTTAGTGCCTATCTGAGCATTTTATAAAGTGAAAAACAAGTGGAGACAAATTTGTGATGTAAATTCTTGGAGGCTTATGTTTCAGGAGTTGCATGAAATATAAATTGTCTTCATCTCCATTTACATTATCATTTGGTATAAATCATCTGTTTCCATGACAACAGAATGCTGTTTAATGCTATAACTCGTCCAAATTGCCTTAACATGTCAGTAAAATAGGGAACCATATAAGTTTAATAGGTACTTTCTAATGCAGTTTGATTAATTAGGGCCTGATGGTACTGCTGATCTGCTTGGTGTCATGGTTGCAATCTTGAGTAGTAATACTCCACTGAGTATACCTTGGTGATAGACTGTCCTTGGATGGGGATGAAGAGACTGTCATATATTTCAATAATAGCACAAAGTGCTAGACTTGCATGTATTACTCTTCATATTTGTGAACTGCATACAAGCTGTCCGATGATGCCTGCTTCAAATGTAAATATTTCAGTTTGCATTTCTGTTGAATCCAAAGAATGGTACTAGTTAGTAGTACTATTCTACCCGAGACTTTCATGGGTCTCGTGCAATATGTCATACAGTTCTCATCATAGTTTGCCAAAATGCTGCATTGTCTGGGTCTCTTGTTTCATATGAAAACATGTGTAAACCTTTCTTGAACATATATGTGCTGTTTCCTTGTGCCTATCTTCACCTGGAATAAGTTACACCTATGAATATTAATGGAAGTAGTTGGGAAATTCTGATCACCATGTAGGTGGAGAAAGAATAAATCCATTATTAATAAATGTAATTTGTTATATTGAGTTATTAACATAACTCATGAATATAGATGATAATGTTTTGACGACTCAGCTATCCTGCCCAGCTAGTTTTCGTACCAATGATTATGCCCATTCAATGTGACAGTGAAAAGCAGTGGTTTGTATGTAATGTAGCTCAGTGAGGAGACATATCTCCTGATGTTGCACATGTATTTTAGTACATACAAATCAGCTCATGGAGTGGCTAATGGGGAAGATCTACAGTTTTTAATGCTTCCTAGCTGAGTGAATCTTTCCTTGGTGTCCCTGGTCTTGATGGGACTGGACAATTGTTAATAGTAGCGTCAAGTCAGACTCACTCACCCGAGACTTGACTTACAATGTTGATGTTGCAGAATGCTACAGCACAAGCGGCTTTGCAGGCAGCTCAAGCTGTGATTCACGCCCGCGGCGGTGGCGGCAACAGTGGTGCCTTCCTCGAATCAAACGAGTGTAATCAGACGGTGCTACGCGTGATTGTTGACAACATCTTGTACCCCATCACACTTGACGTGCTCCACTCTGTACGTATACCCTGGACTCATGCTTTTATTCAGTTTCTTACTTGATTAGTATAATATGAACGTAATTTAGAGTTCAAATAATTCATAAATTCTGATTTTATTATCATTAAGAATGTTTTTCTTACCAATGAAGTCATTATTTCATGTATGTGTTTGGATCATGCATTTTTGGACAGCATGCATTATCAGACGACAGACATGCCGTAATGAGGGGATTTCGTCACACAGACAGTGTAAAGTTTTGAATGATGTTTTCTGAAAAAAAAATCATCATTTATCATTTTTTGCTCATTCAGTAATTGAAACAATGGATGTTCTTAAGTGAGTGGAAATCCATCACATAGAGATACATTGACGATGCTCCAAGTGTAATAACTGTAGGTTGGGATGCAGATGATGTCCATATGTATCATCTAAATCTGAAAACCTTCTGTTGATCCTCTCTTGCTGATGCATCCACCAGATTGCAGCACCAGCAATGACGTTTACAAGACAAGATACTTATAATACTGCATTTATTTTCAGTTATTCTCTAGATTTGGAAAAGTTCTCAAGATCATCACTTTCACCAAGAACAGTAAGTAAAGCTATTTTACAGAGAAGCATGAGAAATGTCTAGACTGAACTGTGTCATGTAGTTGAAATACTGCTAACGATGATATTCAATTGTGTGGTATATCTGAGACATGGCAACACTAAATGTTAAATAACACATTTTGTTTCAGATGTTTGAAAGTTGTAGAAGCTAATAGGCCATTCTGTTTGCATCATCAAGACTCTTTTTTGGCTGACAGCAGGTCTAACAGTTTGCATTTCATGTTTCAGACACCTACCAGGCCTTAATTCAGTTTTCAGACCCCATCTCGGCTAAAGCAGCTAAAGATGTAAGTGTTTCTGATATTTTCAAGTCAGTTTATATGAAAAGCCACAAAGAAGGTCTAAATGGTCAAGGGGAGATAAATGTTATTGATTTAGTTTGACATCTGTAAATTTAAACTAGAATAGTCACCAGTCCTAAAACGTCAACCAACCAATGAGTGAGACAGACAGACAGACAGGACAATGGATAATGAAAATATTCTTGTAGATGATTCTTGGGGCTTTCTTTTATTGATGGGTTCATATGAACTGTACCTGCATCTGTTTCTCCAGTCACTTGATGGTCAGAATGTCTACAATGGCTGTGACACACTGAAGATCGACTACTCTCGTTTGATGAATCTCAATGTGAAGTACAACAATGACAAGAGCCGAGACTACACGCGGCCTGAGTTGCCCACAGGAGAAGTGACGCTAGAAAGCACCATGCAGCAGAGCATGCTGGGTATGTACTGAAGAAACAATAGACGACTGTGAACATGATTGTTTGGTTTGGTTTGCATGCAACAGCTTTGGCGTTTTCCGAGAAATATGAAGGAGAAATATTAGAAAATGTAAACAGATTGAAACTGATACAACTGATAAACCTACTGTTGTTGTTTTGACACCATCTAATGCAAGGATGAAAGGTTAGAAGGGAAGGTCAAGGCATGTAAAAGATGTTGGACATGTTTGGATTATTGGCGATTTGGGTTTGCATCTATCTGTGCATGCAGAAATACGGACGTGATGGCTGAATGGAATATCAACATGGCAACATGGCAACATGTAACAGACCCTTTCTTCTTTCAGATTACTTTGCTCCTGCCTGTATGTATAGTTCCGATATTCCATACTGTCTCAAATTGTCATCCATTCTGTTCATGTTGAAATCATATCTCATTGGCTGTGTTTTGAACTGCTGAGTACCAAGCGATCCTCAAGTCTCAACATCTTTTGCATTAAGACATGCCTCCCTCTCCTTGTACCTCTTTATTCAAACCTTGCATGCAGGTCTCCAATACGTTCTGTCTCAGGAAAGTCATATTGTGGTTAAAGCGTATGACCAACACTTCTCGGCAGCACCTTGGAAATACGGAAATGTTTAAATTCTGAAGCTTACTTCACCTTGGGCAGTTCCTGCTGCCTGTGTCCATGTGGTCTAAGTTCATGTGCTCATGTTACTCTTCTTTTGTGAATTGATCAATTATGTCATTGCAAATCAATATTCTTGTATGTTTTCTTATGCATATGCATAACCTTGTTTTAATGTTACAGTATATTGCATTTTGTTTGCGATGTATTAGCTAAGTCTACATATGTCATACCTATTATCTTCTTGTCACTAATGCTGTGGGTCTACTGACGTGTTCTGTGTTCAAACACTGACATCCACTTACTGCATGCTACTGCCGCTTCACAAGGTTTTAGCCATCTTTTCTTATCAGAGTTGGCGTAGTTACCATAGCAACAGTGCATTTGCCTTGGCTGAAAATGGGTACTTCCCCACCCCACACTGTGTGACAAAGTTACTGAAGATTTTTCTTTTAAAATTTCTTGACAGTGGTATTGTCCCATATTTACAATATTTGTAGCATTTTTGTTGATGAGGAAGATGAGTTTGGGTTCATTCATGTTTTCAGGGTTTTTTTTTTTTTCAAAATTGTGACAACTTCGTATTGGTTATGGTTACGTACATGAAACAGCTATACACAGCTGCAGATTTTTGTATGTGAATTCTTTAAGATGAACCAATATTGCTGTTTGCCTCTCCTCCTGCCTCCTCACTCTCCACTGTCCATCTGTACGTCTCCCAGTCTGTGATACACATTAACCACTGGACCGTTATTTGCAACTATGTTAGGTACTCCGGGGGTGATGGCCTCTCCGTTCGCCGCTGCCATGCCGGGCTTGGGAGGTGCCCCCTTAACTGCCTATGGTGCCCCTTCGGCAGCCGCAGCCGCTGCAGGTATGCTCCTCCACGCTTTTCACACTAACATCTGATTTGTTGCCTCCGCTGTTGTCAACCCTGTGGTGTATCCCTTGTGGTGTATATATGTTTGTATTACCCGATTGTCTGTACAGAATGCACTCTGTATCTACCAGACGACAAGTTTGAAATTCTAGATGTGGATATCAATGATACCACGTACATTATGCACATTTGAATAATATTCCTTAGAATCTGTAAGCTTTGACATTTGAAAATGTCTCTCACTGTGACAATAGTTATGGTCAAACTGTAGAAAAGCAGAAGGATATCTGTTGATGCGATGCAGATTTATATGAGCAAGCGCGTATTATTCCTCCTACATTTTAAATTCATGACCTTCAGAATTTGTTTGAATTTGTCATCTTACCATCAGGACCATTACAGTAGACCATAAAGAAACAAACCTGGTCAAAATTCTGTAGTTCAATTTAGAAATGAGTTGTGTGCTTTTTTTAGGTGTGTACATGACTGATGTAGACTTGAAAGAACTGATTGTCTGGTGTATGAACTGAGTGTATTTTGATGGCTGATATATGTGGGCATTGACAGAGTAGATGAAGGTGAAGCCTCTGTAAGCAGACACCATGCCTGTGTACATTACTCTAATTTGTCTGCACAGCTCTGCAGCAGTGTAAGTCCATGCCTGGCAGGAAACTATAGTATCCTTGCTCAATGCAGTATTAGTTAGTGTCGCAGTACGCAGTATTATTATGGAAATGACAAAGCTTAGTGTAGGGCGGGTTTCCACAGAGGATCTTCTTCCTGTTTACCAGGCTCTCATGACTTGTTTCAGTCTCACAGAGAACAAAGGCAACCACAGCTTCCTGATGTTCAGGAAACAATGTTGGATACATGTTTTAGAAGCATGAGGAAGTATCAAATTTAGGAAAAATATGATGGCTGGCCAGGGCTCCTTTGCAGCTTAATCATAGCAGAAATATGATTAGCAAAGTGCGAAGTAGAATAAATAGATCCTTGACTGTTATCCCAAGTCTGTTAATTTGTTGTGTTGTACTCAAGGATCGTTATGATTTGAAAACATTAGGCCTGTTAGCGGTGGGGTGTATAGAAATATCAATGTGCAGTGTTTGATATAGATATGGCTTCACACTAGTGCATGTTTATACATTTATTAATACGTTATATATTTGCCATTATGTAAATGAGCATCCTTCACTCCTTCAGAATACACTGTCCAAAGAAATGTTTTACCAGGTGTTTATGTTTGGTGTTGCTGGAGTACGGGATGTTCATGGCACTACTAACAGAAAGACCCACTATTGATGCAGGACTTGAACTGGATGTGCTTATATTGATTTTGCTTATAGTGTAGAATCGTTTAACATATCTGAATGAAGGCTTGTCTTGTTCTTACTGCTACATCGTGCCAACTGTTTGGAATATATGCAGTTTTGTTAACTCCCTTTGATTGAAGAAATTGTGATGAAGACAAAAACTGATATGTTGACACTTGTTGTGTCATCGGTGTTGCATGATGTGGTTGTAAGGTTGAGCATGGAAGCTTCTCAGCAGCAGCAGCAGCAGCAGCTTTGTGAGCATTTTGTGATGTCTTCCAAGCCCATTGCTTGTGTGGAACTGATCATTAGTATCTCTCATCTTCTTCTCTTCAGCACATGGGTTTGGTGGTCTGCAAGGTGAGTGTCAAGGTCGTATAGCACCACCTACTTCCTGTCCTGTTCAGCACGCCACATTGATTGGCATATTGGATAAAACAACATCTGGATGTGCAGTGTTTAACTTCTACAAAATCATTTTTGAGATATTGATACTTTTCTTTATAACTATATCATGGAACTAACGCTTGAAGAAAAGCTTGATTACTCCAGCTTAGCTGCCACACTTAATTCCTCTGTAGATTTAGTAAACCAGGTGAGTCTATCAGACTCTCACGCTGAAGACTGCAAAGGGATTTAAGGTGGAGATTCAAAATCCAGCAGTGATTAATGTCAGGATACAGACTGGTCATGAACTCTAGACCTATCAGGAGTCCTCACTCAGTTGTGCTGTAATGAGAGTGGCAGGTTGTGACTGTCCATGTACACTCCAGGTGTCTTGTTGTCCCTCACTAATGTCAACTTCTTTCCTAGTTTCTCTGTTCTCTTTCAGTTCTGCTGTCTATCTGTCTGTAGAACGTAACTGTTTCCTGCAATCTGCAAGTCTCATAGCATTGGTGTATCTGTACTGATGACATTTATGTACTGATGACATTTGTGTACTGATGGAGTTGGTGTTCTGATGACATTGGTGTACTGATGACTTTTTTTGTACTGATGAGGGTGTATTGATGGCACTTAGTACTAATGATATTTGTGTACTGACATCGATGTACTGATGACAGTGGTGTATTCATGCATTGGTGTACTGATGACAGTGTTGTACTGATGACGATGTACTGATGACAGTGTTGTGCAGATTACATTGGTGTTTTAGATGTTAGTGTACTGATGACATGATGACAATGTTGTACTGATGACAGTGTACTGATGATGGTTTACTGATGACATTGTACCAATGATGGGGATGTACTGATGATGGTTTACTGATGACATTGTACTAATGATGGGGATGTACTGATGATGGTTTACTGATGACATTGTACTAATGATGGGGATGTACTGATGATGGTTTACTGATGACATTGTACTAATGATGGGGATGTACTGATGGTTTACTGATGACATTGTACCAATGATGGGGATGTACTGATGATGGTTTACTGATGACATTGTACTAATGATGGGGATGTACTGATGATGGGTTACTGATGACATTGTACTAATGATGGGGATGTACTGATGATGGTTTACTGATGACATTGTACCAATGATGGGGATGTACTGATGATGGTTTACTGATGACATTGTACTAATGATGGGGATGTACTGATGATGGTTTACTGATGACATTGTACTAATGATGGGGGGTGTACTGATGATGGTTTACTGATGACATTGTATCAATGATGGGGATGTACTGATGATGGTTTACTGATGACATTGTACCAATGATGGGGATGTACTGATGATGGTTTACTGATGACATTGTACCAATGATGGGGATGTACTGATGATGGTTTACTGATGACATTGTACCAATGATGGGGATGTACTGATGATGGTTTACTGATGACATTGTACCAATGATGGGGATGTACTGATGATGGTTTACTGATGACATTGTACCAATGATGGGGATGTACTGATGATGGTTTACTGATGACATTGTACCAATGATGGGGATGTACTGATGATGGTTTACTGATGACATTGTACTAATGATGGGGATGTACTGATGGTTTACTGATGACATTGTACTAATGATGGTTTACTGATGACATTGTACTAATGATGGGGGTGTACTGATGACAATGTTGCACTGATGTCATTGATGTACAGATGAGAACGATGTAATGGTGATTTCCTGATGACAGTGGTGTGCTGCTGCTGATGTACTGACAACAATGTTATAGTAATGACATTAGTTTACTGATGACATTAAGGTACTGATGTCATTGTAGAGGTGACAGCTGTGTAATGATGGCATTGTGTTATGAACTGATGGTGCACATCCTGTATTTCAGCTTCTCCTGTACTGGATTCTAAGTCTCTGTTGACTGGGTGTACATGTCACGCTTTCTCTGTGACACACTTACTCACTCACTCACTCACTCACTCACTCACTCACTCACTCTTGATTATTGCTGTGTCAAAACTTCACTTTCATGGGAGTTTTTAGAATGTTATCTGTGCAGTCTTTACTGACCATGATCAATGTCCATATGAAACATATGTTCTTACCTATGATGTGTATCGGTCTGAACTGGCCATCTGTATGAGCAACAAATCCCATCACTGTGACTTAGTGCTCAACAGGGTTAAATTGAAATATTCTACCAGATGTACATTGCCTTTTTGTACAGATGTCCTGACATCAGATATGTTCCATGGGTAGATGTTTTGACACAGATACCTTGGTGTACAATGTATACTTTGCACACATTATTATATCACTACAGGTGTCATTTCCTTTGTTTAGGTGTCAACCCTTTCTCTTCGGCAATGCCTGCAATGGCTGGATTTGGTCCAATTCCGGGAGCGTATGGTGCTGCCCGTTTAGGCATCCCCATCCAAGCTCAAGCTGGCAGTCCTGTACTCCTCGTCTCCAACCTAGATGAACAGGTATGTTGTCAATCTTTCCTGGCTGTCTAACTTGAGAAACTAACTTGTTATATTGGCAGTCTCCTGATTATCTCCCTTACTATGACGTATTTGTACATGTACGTCTGCTATCGTGTCCTGTACTACTACTACTGCTGTTGTTGATTTGGTGGAGGTTGCTCAAATATAGTATGTTGTCCCACAGCCATATAATCTAAACCTAGCAGTATCATGTGTTGGAATCTGTATGTATTTGTATTTTGAAGTAGTTGTATGTAACAAAAGCTTTCCTTATTGTGACGGAGAAGTAGAAATTGTCAGTGTACGTTAAGTTGTTGGTGTCCATCTGGTAGGCACCATATTGTACATGACACTTCCTGTTAATGTGGGGCATGCTTTTGCTTCTTATTAGCCATCTTTGCTTACCATGTTTATTGGTGTAGGTTGGCTCCACTAGGTGGGGTACATACGTGCATGCCTATCGCATGATTTTGTCTGTCGCTGTTGCCGCCGATCCACCTCTGTCAGTAGCGATGTGCTGATGAGCGGAGGAAGAGACAGCACTAACAGTGGCGGGAGCACATGTCACTCTCAACTTACTGTCATAGTAAAGCATTAATAATTCTATGTTGTAATGCAGGGCTGGAATTTCAATTCTGTCAGTTCACAAGTCATTTTTTGCACAAATTTTGCATTTCTATATAGGATAGATTTCCTTTCTGTCCACTGATGGCAAAAGCGATGTCAACTGCGGTGTTAGAATAGAAACGAGCAACATTGTTGAAGCAGACTCTGTTTCTGTGGGTGGATCATTCCTCATCATCCTAACTGTGAATGTCCAAATGAAACCGGCACAAGGTCAATTCCAGCCCTGTGTCTTCAGTAATAATTTGCTGTTATCAAATCAGTCATTCGTCACTTCTAATGAAAATGTTCCCATTTTCTTTTTTTCCCCCCGTCCAATCACTGTCCACCACACCCATACATCCATCCACCACTACAATGCTGCCGTACGTCTACTACATCCATCGTGTGGCTGGCTCGTCTATTCTTGGTTCGCCCACTCCGCCTACTCGGATCTACTCATCATCTCTCGTCCATACTACTTCCTGCTGCTGACAATGCTATGCTCTCTGTCTATGTCTACTGTAGACGGTCACGCCCGATGCTCTCTTTACCCTTTTTGGTACGTTCGTTAGCACTCCTCTCACTCTTTATGTAGATCATAATATCGCACAGGAGAGAGATGTAACATTGTAACTGTTATGCTGTATACGGGGCCGTATTACCCACCTTTTCTCAAATATCAAAGGATCTCACAGTAATATTGTGCTTCTGCAGAGTATTTATGAATGTCTCTCCTTTGAGGTAAATAAATAATTCTGGCTTAAATATTGTTGCATTTCCGGTTTATAAACTTACTAACAATTCCTAATGATTTATTTTATTTGTTTAATGTTAAGAGTATTGTTTTGCTTCTTCTTCCTACTGTGTGTAAAAGTCCACCCTGGAAGGGTTTTTGTGGAGATAGTTCTTTATATTAATTTCGTCAGCATTGATAAACCTTGGCTTCGCTTTATATTGCTGCGAGAATGTCTAGTCTGTGTCTGTGTGGGACTTGGTGTGACCTATCGGCTGTACTTGCAGGAGTGTATGGGGACGTACATCGGGTGAAGATCCTCTTTAATAAGAAGGATAATGCACTCATTCAGATGGCAGAACCAAGCCAAGCACAGTTAGGTAAGTTGTTTCAGCAGTTAATCCATCGTTGTATACTTCCTAACATCTTTCTGAAAGTTTGGATGTATGTTTTTTTGAAAACTGGTTTGAGCTGGAAAAGTTGCGGTTGCTGACATTTATCGGTATTTTGAAATCAGGTAAGACAAAGCACCATACCTTAAAGCAGTGACAGGGCTAAGATAGTCGTAATATGTGTCATATTTGGGATTTCACTTTCTTAGTAAAGTACAAATTCTAGTACTTTTTTGGGTTGAGTCCCATCCGGGATTCAAGCATGCACCCTCAGAGTCAGGCACTTAATTGCCAGCACAAAGTCAGCTGCCTAGCCTAGACTTTTTTAGCCAAATGGGACTCAACCAAAATAAGTACTAGAATTTGTACTTTACTAAGAAAGTAAAATCCCAAATATGACATGTTGCATTTGACCACTTTCTAAATGGCATTGTGTCATTGTGTGATAGTCGTAGTTCCTATACCCTAACATAACTGATCATAGACAAGGTGGCATGGACCTGGCACCAGATTGGTCTGGGGAAGCCTGATGGTTGAGGCGAGGCGCTGGCTTGTCATGCCAAGCACCTGGATTCTTCTTGACGCCTGGAGTCCATTATTGGGATCTCTTGCTGTCACGTGAATGGGATGTTACTCAGAATGTGTCAATGTTGACATCTTTACGAGGTCAGTGTGAGAATAGTTGCTTACACAGCTACCAGGCTGCCCAACACAACAACCATCTGAAAGACCATGCAGACTGAAGACAGCAGTTGAGGACCAATGCATATATACATGATAGACAAATATACATGCTATTGCCATCACAGGAGGAGTCTTTGCCATTATGTCCTCAGGTTAATTCTTAATTGAACACGAGGCATTGAACTGTTTTTCTCAAAACTGATTCCAGGTAACACTGGAAGGCTGAGTGGTGCTATACTCACAAGCCATGACAGACCAACTGTAGTTATAAACTTTCTAGATATTGTATCATCATTACAGTAGAGAAAGTTTTTGTGAAAATAATTTTTGTTTTTGTGAAGTATTTGATATCTTTTTTGTGCTGTAAGCTCATTGCTGCCTTTATAAACAGTCCTTCCTTGGTCAAGGAGACATGTATCACTGTATGGAGTGAGGAAGTGAGTTTATTTTTACGCCGCACTCAGCAGTGCATAGGTTGCTGAGGGCATATTCTGTCCCAGACCTTCATGGGTCATCATTTTGTGGAGTTTAGGGAAAAAACACAACTGCAATGTAGTTCCTACAGGAATCAGTGTATTTAGTTTAGCTTCTGGTCAAATGTTTGCCAGTTGGGGAATGAATAAAGTGTACAAGCTATTAATTTCTCCACCAGAAAATACAATAGTAATTAAGTAAATCAGTTGGCAATATAATCATTGACATTACCCATGAAGTACAGCAGGCTTGGAGTTGTGACACTAAACTGAGGTGTACACTTTTGCATCACTGACTGTCTGTTCTTCTTTCTGTAGCTATCACGTTCCTGGACAAGGTGAAAGTGTGGGGGAAGACCATCAGGGTGGCTCAATCCAAGCACTCCGTTGTACAGATGCCCAAGGAGGGACAGCCTGTGAGTAGAAACATTGCATCATATCAATTTTGAGGTCAACTGCAAGAAACTTTTCAACAACATGCCCACAAAAAATATAGTTTTGTTCACTGTTTCCTGAAAGGAACTTTATTTCAGTTTGTAGGCCATTGGCCTATCTACAGAAAGCAATACAAATGATGTTGTGCATTATGGCAATAGTAGGACGTTTCATGATGTGATACTTTTAAAATGTACAAGACTGATGAATCCATGATATTGATAATGCAGGGATTGAGAAAGGCAGGGGCCATTTTGCACATTAGAATAAATAATGGCCCATGAAAATTTGAAGTTTACTTTGATACAAGGGCAGTGGCCCATTCTGATTTCAGAAAATGGCTAATAATCCTGAAAAATGCCCATTATGAAAGCTTTGTATACAAAAATTCCTGCTGCTGATATTTTGTTTTGAACAATCAACTTACTTCTGCTTAAATAATGAAACAAATAATGACACATTTCTGATATGATAGCCATTTCATGATAGCAAATAAAACATGGGGCAGAAATTCTGTCCAGTCAAGAAATGTTAGAAAATGTATTGGTTGGGTTGTCCAATTCAAGAGAGGTCATTTTGTCATTCAGCCTTGTGTAGGGATGTATATTGGACTTGCCCTATGAATTGGGATCTGTGTTAAGTTTGTGTTGTTTGTTGCAGGATGCTGGTCTGACAAAGGATTACGTCAACTCCCCACTCCACAGGTTCAAGAGACCAGGATCCAAGAACTGTCAGAACATATTCCCGCCATCAGCAGTGCTACATTTATCCAACATTCCGTAAGTGAAGGATGGTTCATCTTGTCACAGAAAATAGTACATTCAGGAACATATTACTGTTCAGTGACTCAGTTGTGAAGACCAGATTCAATTGTGATACGGGGAGGGTGGGGTAGTCTCATATATGGGGGATATGAAAGGTCTCCACTCACTTCTGGATACTTTGTTGCTTTCAGAAAAGACACAGAGGAAGGGGAAATCACTTCAAAGTTTGCTGAACATGGAGCTGTCAAAGCATTCAAGTTTTTCCCGTAAGTAACAGTAGTACATGCTTGTTAGATGGGTGATATTGATGTTACACCATTTGAAACCAAAATTAAGTGTTAATACTTTTTCTAAGTCTGCTTGTGTTGGGGACACAGTTGCAGTGCCGTCACATTCAGTAATGCTGGTGTGTTTGTTTTCAGGAAAGACAGAAAGATGGCCTTAATCCAGATGGGCTCTGTGGACGAGGCAGTCATGGCTTTAATAGTAAGAGCAGCTTTGTAATGAACCATGTAACAAGCAACTGAAGTAATATTCCGTAATATCATGTCTTGAATTTCATCAAAACTAAATTCTGTCATCTCTGTCTATTTGATTTTCACATACAAAAGATAAATGCATTTGACCACTTCTAAAGGCTTTATAAAAATCAAATCATATTTAAAGATATCGTTGGGATATATGTATTGTTAAATACACATCAATATTTGTGTTGTCTAGTGCGTCTGCTTGGCAAGGACAAGTTCACTGAACATGATTTGTTTGTTTCCAGGCTATGCACAACTACCAGATGGGAGAAAACAGCCACCTGAGAGTGTCCTTCTCAAAATCCACAATTTAGAATTCAGTCTGCGCCATGATACAAATGTGACTTTGACCATGTGATCACTGGATCAGCTGCAGAGACATAAGATAAAATTTTAAGTGTACAAACTATGGAAGTAGCAGACGCACGCCTGCCTGTTGCGTGGAGCTAGCTCCCATTGTGTGAGAGGAGTTTCTGCCCTGTTGACTCCGGGGGTCAAGTGCCTTCGACATGATTAACAATCGCTGCAGCTTGGTGATCAACTGGTCCACCTTTGCCTGCTGTGTGGTTGTCGGACAGACAGACAGATGGACAGAAGAACCAAAGCAGCGTCTGCTCTACGGGTTTGAACAGTTGGATCTCTGCCTCCATTGGTGGTGTCGTCTGTCACACCACGATCACCAACACAACACTGGTTGTCATGGTGACAAGCAGGCGACAGGGAATGTGCATTATGTTCAGTCATTGGCTGTCCTTGTGTTCCCATACTACCTAGCGTTAAAAACAGCCGCGACCGGCCAGAGTGTATTTGGCTTTTCTCAAGACAAGATTGAAGCTATGTTGTTTGCAGTGCATAAGAAAAGGCAGCAAATTCATTGTACTGTTTTGCATTGTTTTGTCAATTTGAGAGAGAATTATATTTTAAAGAGCTCATAATATAGTAGCGTTTATATCCAACCATTAGCGTACAAAGCAGTGTGGTCACGGTTTTTGGTGCACACTTGTAGAACTTGGGCTAAAAGTCTGCTTATGGAACTCTTCAACACTGGGGTCACTTAGTTCTTCTTGTTTTGCCATAGCAACAGTCTGAAGACATGTCTTGCAACATACAACTAGAGAGTGTTGGGCATGTTTTGCCCACAACCCTGGTACGGAAATGTGAAACACAGGTTATGTTGTCGTTAGTTAATGTTTCATCCTGAAGTCTAGTCGCCTAGTTGAGAACAGGACTTGTCGTCAAACTACCTCACAAGATGACCTATATGATACTGCTGTTGAATTGTTCCTCAATCAGTTGTTGTTATTTTTTCCTACTTGCATAATCAATGTTCTCGTGTTCGAATGTTTTACAAATAAAGTATTGGGGGCGGGTTACGCTTAAGCAGGCTTTTAGCCAGGTTTTATTCTCTGAAATCCATTTGTTTGTGATAGAAGAAACCAGGGCTGCACTGTGCGATACGCTGCCGGTAGTTTATACCCCTCAGAGCTTCAGCAGGTGTCAGAAACTCTGGGCTATCTGCCCTTGTTTCATGGCAATCAAGATAACCTCCCTTGTTCCCGAGTTCCTGGTTTGGGGCGGCCATCTTGCTTGTTTTTGAAGCAGACGACAGGGCGAGATGATGATATGTTCCTTTTTTATCCCATGGGTCAGCTGTTTGGTAGTGTACTGATGATCACTGTCGTTTTGCCGGTAGATTAGGCCATGATTTTGTAAGTTCTATTTTTGCATTTCTGGTGTTATGATCAAGTATACTGAGGTTTCGATATATATTTTTGCATTTTGAGAGTTACTATTGTATGGGGAATTTATTTTACATGTGACTACCAGGGTGATGATTGTTGGTGTCTCGTTGTCGTCTTGTCCAAGTCAAGAAAGTAATCATAAAAAATTATATGACTATGTGATGAGTGTTGCCATGGCAACTGCCTTGTCATGGCGGAATGGCCCAGTTCGTGTTACGTTCGCTACCCAGCATTCCACAAGACATGTGGCCGCGAGACTTGCTAAGTTGCCATTGTTATTATAGCATGCACGCTCCATTACTGGAGATGAGCATTGGTGCCCCACGATTAAGTGCTGTAGATATGCCCTTAGCTGCCTCCCCTTGCTACTAGCGATAACACTTTGTAATTCCCTGATTGATTGTATCTCCTTGTTTTTCTGTATCTGTATTTCCAGTAGTGAGTGTTTTATCTGTGTATTTCTCAGTTGATCTATCCATAAGTGTAAATCCTTAAAGAATCAAGTTTCCATATCTTCTGACCATCTATTGTAGTATTCTTATATTGCCTTGTAGTCCCTTCTGATGAAAGTGTCTGGGAATGTTGTCAACTCAGATGTAGCTCCAGCGAGGTCATATTCAGAGAACTCTGCCCAACTGGATTTAGGAAACAGTTCCAGCCATTGCTTTTGCATCATTTTACCCTTCCTGCTAGTAGTATTTTGAAATTAGACACTGATCAAGGGCATTGATTTTGAGAATATTTTGAAATGAGTCCAGGTTAGTTTTAGCATTTGGCTTTGAAATTGAACATGTATGAACTCGCTGTTTGGAGAACGTGGCTTACATCGTCCAGGAAGAGATTGACAGGTTGAGCCGAAGAGCTAGGTTCAGGTTGGGATGAATTCAAGGGAACATCCTTGTTTTAGTTGCCGCCGCAGACATCCTGATCTGAAATCCACCTAAGCGGCCATTGTTTGACATATTTCCATATTCTTGGTGGCGGTTTTCACTTAAAGTTGGCTCGGGCCTGGAGCAGACGATAGTTTTAATGATTCAAGACCTTTTGTACATACTGAGTCTCCAGAATGAAACTGTTAAGCCTAAGCCTCCTCCTCCATTTGTAGTTGCTACTTTTCTAAGAATGGTCAATGGCAGGACAAGGTGTGTATGTTCAGAACGGAGATTTTATATTTGTACTTTTATACAAACTAACTCTTTTTGGTAGGTGAAGATGAGAAGATGTAACCATGACAACCATTGATTCATTCATGACATCAGTCTGTGTTTGGAAAAAAATTCTGTCGTAGAAATTGCTGAAGCTGATCTGCCCTACTTAGATTAAAAAGAATAGTTTCATCTCTCAGATCTGAGCCAGGCCCATGTCGACCTGTCAACTTGTTATTAGGCAAATCTATTGACAATGTCGTGATTCATACAGTCATTTGCATATATATATTTACAAATTCTATATATTATGTACGTCGTATTACTACCCCTCGTCTCAGATGGGGGAACCCCCAAGATCTGATTCGTCTTGCATAATGCCAGACGGGTTGTTTTGTGCCTAACATTGATGGGAACAACATAAAACCAGGCTGTTTTGAAAAGTTTTTATCTCTTATAAATGCTTTTTTATTTATTGAATTCTACCTTGGGGCCCTTTGTTTTGAGGTGTCCCATTGTTATTTACAAGCCTCTGATGTTTGAAAAGTTCATAATGTATCCGTTAAGAGAAACAACTTGTATTGCGCAATCTGAAGATATTAAAGTACAATTTTGTAATAAAACGATAATATTTGTCATGCACCGATTTAATCTAGAAGCCGCAGCAGCCCTTGAGCCTGATTGGCAAGACACCAAAGTGTAATGCACATATATGAATGTTTCAACGTCAAACCACAACACGGGTGCTGCACTAGCAAATCATCTATCTGTTGTTTCTATTGAGCTCGCTGTAGTAATAGTGATAACGACTTTCTGCACACTCTTCCTGTGGTGCATCACTTCCTGTCAACTGGCCGTAGTGTAGTGTACATGTAGCTTGGTACATACGTACATACGTCTTTGTCACTAATAACCTTTGTACTCACCTTGTGCTGATATTAAATCCCTGGATGTGGGACAGAACACTCTCAGCTGTCGTCTTTCTTTCTTCTCTACCTCTGTCATTGCTGCTACCTTCATTCGCCTCTCACAACCAGCTAGTTAGAACCAGTACAACAAGATATAGGGACTGGACAACCCACACCCTCAAGGTTTGGCGTCTGCCACGCTGCAGACGTCTAATCACACTCATTGCCTCACAAGAAAACTTGCTCATAGTTCACAGTTAATTTGTGTAAATAGTGCAGGACACCTTTTCAGACAGTGTGCCGTGCTTATAAATGAAATTGATACAATTTTGATCACAAATCTAAATTCTTTGAAGTCGACATGCTTTCTCCTGGCAATGAATGTGATGGTGAGCTATCTCTCTCTTTATAAATATATCTGGCGCTGGGTGACATCTGCTTCAACTGTCATGATAAAGCCTCGCTGTTTGTTGTCTGCATGGCTACCACTCCACCTCCATCAGTTTGGTAACAGTTTAATCATCGACCCTTCATACCTGTACATGAATGGTCTGTGGCACACCAGCTTTCCTGATCACCATGGTAACACTGACATTTTGGACCCTTGGTATCAAACACCAGCTTCCCTTACTCCACATGTTACCCAACACTTCCCTGTACACACCTGCCTCTGTAGGACACCCATAGCTTACAGCCATTGATGTCAGAACAGGATACAGTCACCATAATAAGGTATACAATTCAGAACAAGCTGCTTGTTTTTACTAAACATTATCACGAATCCATCATTCTTGCATGGAGCTGCAGTCCATGAATGTATTCCTTTTGATACTTAGCTTACACTTGTGCCCTTCCAACATGAGTTATCCTAATATTTGTTTCATGCGTTGGGGTCTATTAGTCAAAATTCAATGTGATGTGAAATTTTCATTGACCAAACAAGTTTCAAAGCATGTACAATGTGTATGGGAGATCAGTAATTAGAACCAATATACAAACTCAATGCATTGGCGTATGGTAATACCCTGGTCCTGATCTTGTGGTATGGCTACCCATTTTAGGATCAATCTCCAGGACTGGTAGAGCCCATTGTATGATCAATCTCCAGGTCTGGTTGGACACATTGTATTATCTATCGCCAGGACTGGCTGGGCCCACTGTGTGATCTAGCTCCAGGTCTGACTGGGTCCATTTCACAAAAGGACCGGTGACTTCACAATCATGCTCTAGTAACTTGGTGAAAGAACACCCAAGAAGTCTGGTACAGGACCTTGCATGCTTACAATTCTAAACATGAGGATCAGCTGCATTCCAATGCATTCCTCAATTACTCATTCCTGACATCCTCCTCTACAGATCCTGTTTAAAACAATATATCCACATGTTCAGTGCAAGTCTCAAATAGTTTGTCAGGTGCTAGATGTAACAATATGGACATGAGATTCTCTGCCCTTCTGTCTTACATTGTTTAGTGAGACATTTAACAAACTGAAAATAGTGTTTTCAGAGGCTAAATGTTATGTAGGGTACAGGACACTGGTCATCTAGAATGATCCATATTGTAAGCATCACATAGTAATGTTTGTATAGAAATACTACGAGCTTCTCCATTGTAATTACCTTCTTTCAAAAGAACTTTCATCTTTACCTAAACAATACACTAAAAACAGGTCACATGAGATTGTTAACATTTAGAGTACTTAAATGACATTCTAGAACTTTGTGTTTAAGAACAACCCTTGCCAAACAAAACACACATTAACAGAATACTTGAGGAAATGAGACCACCTGATATTTTGATATTGCAAAAGTTAATTTGTCTTAGTATGACAGATGTGACATAATAGAATCTGGAGTTATTTCAGTTCTTCTGAGTAGTATGTATCCATGTCGGCATAATTATCTGAGGAAATACCAAAAGACTTACCACACATACATGGTTTCCACTGACTGGCCGTTGTTGAATCAGTTGCAACTGGGGCCTTGAGGACGTGTTACGCTGAAGATGAGGTTGAGTGTTTGCGTTTAAAGACACTGTCTGCAATACTCTTGGTATATGACCATCAGGTCAACTGTTCATCACCTAGTCTGATCATGTAATTCATGTGGTTACTAGCAATGATGAGAAAATGTTTTGTGGGACAGATCATCCCTGAACCCTAACAAGGAGACCATTGTAGGGAATGTGCTAGACCCGGAATCTCAGTTTGTTATATTGAGAATAATTTGTCCAATTAACCTTCAAAGCAGGATATTAGAGGGCAAGGTTTGTGAAGGCCTTTATCACAGTCATGATTCCCCATATGATCACTGTGTGGGCCCCTCTCGCTTGCCCCCCAACTTAAGCAGGCACTTCAGGAACTGAACCAAACTTTCTTGTTACAATAGATGATAAAGAAGTGATATAGCATTTGCCCTGAGAGTGGAAATGTGGATGTTAGATCCTGTGTGTTGTTTGTATCCTAACCTGGCACTTGGTATGAGAGTTTTACTGCTTGTTGCAATATTGAAGCAATTATAGCAGTGGGGTACACCAGAAATGAGCTCACCCATTGTGCCAATGTGAATTAAACCTGGATCATTGGCGTGATGAGTGAACGCCTTAACCACCCTAATACCCTGATCAGTAAGAAGAGGATAAAATGCGCTGGACACTGTCAGTCAGGTACCATTGTTCAACTGTTGCCTGGTCTCTCACTTGGCTGGTACCATACATCAATAATCAGGACTGATGCAATTAGCTATACAAGGCGCTATGCACATGCAATAATTCAATTATAAGCCACCTGAAATGATGCAATCAACATTATCTAGCCTCATGTATCGATGTTCACTTTCGATTGGTCCATGTGACTCTGATAAAATACCATGTACATCCATCACGATCCGCAAACGGGAGTATAAAAGTCGTGTAATCCCGCTTCGAAAGTCATATCACCCCTCGGTGATGACGCGAAGTGAGAAAAGCGTGCATCGACAAGCCTTAAGTAACGTGTGGTGCATTGAGGTCAAACGATCAGCTGGTGTCAACATGGCAGCAATGAAACGTTTTGCCACAACATCAGAAGAAGAAATTGAGGCAAAATGTTTTAATGTGTTGTGTTGTTTTGTTTTGATTTAGTGAAAACATTCAGCTAGATATATGTGTTATCACATCGTGTCAAGGGAAATACGGGGTTTTATTAGTCCCGACTCCGGATCAGGGAATACAACCTTACTCGGAACTGATAAAACCCTGTATTTCCCTCAACACGATGTGATAACTTATAATATATACCACTCAACATTTTGGATGGGATATTAATTTTCTACCCTCAAGGACAGTGAAGAAGGAGACTTTATTTCTTATTGACGTTGAGTGGCATACACATCCTGAAAGCACTTCTCACTGAAATCATCCTTGACTATGTTAAAGTAGATGGAAATGTTAGATATATATCTTCACACAGCAAGCAGTAGCAAATCAGGTTTGTTGTTTAACGCTGCACTCGTCAACATTCCAACTTGATGACGGTCTTTAAATAATCAAGTCTGGACCGGACAATCTGGTGATCAGCAGCATGAGCATCATTCAACTCAATCAGGATACAATGACGTGTTGAACAAGTCTGCAAGTCTGATGACCCAACAGTGTCTTAAGACGACATGGGTTGCTGAAGATCGATTCTAACTTCCAAGGTCGATATTTCAGATAGCTGGTGTCCTTGATAACAGTCACATAAAACTTAACTTTTAATGATCACTAATGTCAGTAATCATATTAAAGGTTACTCTTGTTACACTGAGATTAATAAGAAATCAATCATATAACGATTACTATTAAGTTCCCCGCATCCTCTGGCAGGTTATCACATGTGCTATGTGTAGGATAACATGCACCGCGGGTATTATTGAAAAGTAAGCCTGCTTTCCCCGGGCAATTCCCAAGGGAAGAGGGCTTACTTTTCAATATTGCCCATGTGTCGTGTTATATCCAACTTATAAACTGACCAAACATATATACTTTAGATGTAATTTTTCAATATTTGATATTCACTGATGAAATTGTCTGGGATGAGACGCAGTCGATGCACCACCTTGCATGTGCAATGCATATGCTTCACACGCACTAACCATGCCCTGCACGTGCGTTGCCTGCATTACCTGTCTTGAGAGAAACACACGGGGAACTGAGAAACAATCTTATTCATCATAGCGATCCTTCATAGCCTAGTGGATACAACCGCCAAGCCAAGTGGTTATGGGATCGAAACAGGGTGCCCCCACTTCATGTTGAAAATTCTAATAATGTCATATCTTACAACCACATTCAGCGATGTCAATACAAAGTCAAAACAGCAGAGAGACGTCTTAAAGATAATGCCCGGGCCAGAGGGACATTATTTAGATAACTACCTGAGGAACCAAGGTTGTATCACATACAGTGACGTCACTGGATGTCTATAAGACAAAGTTAAAACCAAATACATGCACATATAAACACATTATCCCTAAATGTTTGGTGGAACGCTGAGTGGAAGGGGTGAATGTTTTGGAGAGATTTCAGTTCAGATGATTCCCACAAGTGGGAGCTGCAAACTGGTCAGAGGACCCTAAAAATCTTAAGATCAATGCCTCAGAGCCAAAAACTACACACGCTAACAGTGTATCTGAGGGGCACATGTCAGCATGCTATGGATTAGGTACTTGGTAGCAGGTGTGTAAAGAAATATGAAACATAACAATGACTTCACATTAACAACACCAAAGTCAATGCAAAATCGACACTAGTTAAGGTCTTAACATATGTGCAGTAAAATCAATGCGCTTACATAGTGTACAATACCTGTGGAAGTCACAATGTTGTGAAATCAACACGGGGTTAGTACTGGCGAAGGTTATAACATACCGTAGTGACAATGGAGTTGGGCTACTCAGGAAACTAGTCCAGGTCATGAAATATATGCGCATTGTGAAAATCAATGTACAGTACATACTGGTGACTGCCTAACAGATGTTCATTGTGAAGCAACAATCACACCGTAGAACCCACATCATGGCCAGGATTTCCATCAACGCTGGAACCAGTGGAAAAGCGTAACAACAAAATGGACCAAATTTGCGTTAATTAAATGAGCAATGTTGGTTAAAAGCCCACTACCATAAATGACTTATCAGCAAATCAGCTGACAAATAACTGGTGTGCAATTAAGAGTATGACAGCTGCGACATTACTAACATCGAGCGACATGGCATGGCAGGTAGCTGGACACTGATGGATCGACAGCAGGAAAACACTTTATAGTCTGTACAGATAGACTCGCATCCATTACTGTCACATAAAGAGGTTTCTGGGAATGGTTGTTTATAAAACACTGTTAATGAACAAGCTACATATCAGTGAAGCCAAGACATCATGCTAGGAAATCAGTTGGCTGTCTGATTGCACTGGCCAGCCATGTCCCCAACTGTTTGCTCCATTAATGTAATCTCACAGTGCTTGATGAGGTTCTGGTGGTTGTCATCGTGCCTCAGTATAACATGTGAGTGAGTGAGTGAGTGAGTTTAGTTTTACGCCGCTTTTAGCAATATTCCAGCAATATCACGGCAGGGGACACCAGAAAATGGGCTTCACACATTGTACCCATGTGGGGAATTGTACGCGGGTCTTCGGCGTGACGAGCGAACGCTTTAACCACTAGGCTACCCCACCACCCCACCAGTATAATATGTAGTGGACTAACAACTAGCTAGATAATACACTGGTCATGTGGTGGACTAACAACTGGCTACATAACACACTGGTCATGTAGTGGACTAACAACTGGCTAGATAATACACTGGTCATGTAGAGGACTAACAACTGGCTAGATAATACACTGGTCATGTAGTGGACTAACAACTGGCTACATAACACACTGGTCATGTAGTGGACTAACAACTGGCTAAATAACACACTGGTCATGTAGAGGACTAACAACTGGGGGCTAGATAATGCACTGGTCATGTAGTGGACTAACAACTGGCTAAATAACACACTGGTCATGTAGTGGACTAACATCTGGCTAGATAACACACTGGTCATGTAGTGGACTAACAACTAGCTAGATAATTAACTGGTACAATATACCAATCTGTTAAAACAACTTGAATGCATACATACAGTTATGAGAAGAAGATAAATATTCATGATAACATATATGAAACAGCCATAAAAGATAATTCTGTGTGTACAAAAAGAAGGCTGGTAGTTTTGGAGATGGTAGCCAACTGAGAATGGTTGGAAGAATTATTAAAAACAAACATGAAATGGGTAGAGTATTTTTCAAAGTTTAATCAGATAACTGTTCACATTGTGTCTGAACAAGAAAAAAATGACACATTGAAAGAATCAAATCATAGACCAAGGTTAGTGTCTGCATGTTTTGATTCAATCCATGTGTCTTTGAGACACTCTCATAACAACATGATGCTATCCACTCACTTTCATATGCTACTGACTCAGAGTGAATGTCAGACTTGTGCAGACACTGTCTCCTAAACTGCCTGTCACTTGGATGAGTCATACTGTATGTGTGAAAAGTCCATTTAAGCATTGACTCCTCAGCAGCCAGTCACAGGGATCAGCCATATTCCTGGCATGTAATGTTCCTTTAAGACATGGTCTCCAAAGCTAACAGTCATAGGGATAAGCCATATTCCTGACATGAAATGTTCCTTTAAGACATTGTCTCCATGGCTACCAGTCACTGGGAAAAGCCATGTCACAGGGTTGGCTGGTTGGTGTTTCATGCCATGTCAGCAATATGCCAGCAATAATGGGGTGGTCTGTAAATAATCGTGTCTGGACCGGACAATCCAGTGAAAATCAATCAACTCAACTGCAATACACCTGTGTCAACCAAGTCAGCAAATCTGACAACCCGATCCTGATAGCCGCCTCTTATGACAAGCATGGGTTGCTGAAGACCAATTCAACCCTGATCTTCATGGGTCTGTCGACACTTTAGTTTCCACAGCTACCAGTCACTGTAGTCAGAAAAAGTTGTCTGCCTTGAATACCCCTCTAAGGTCTATGTCTTCTCTTCATAGTAATCCACGTGCTGGTGCTTGAGTACCTAGGAAGAAAATATGTCATTACTCAGACATTATCCTCTCCCTGCCCTTCATAATGAGGGAAATGATCTCAGGACTTGATGTAAGTATTATTTATTGGACTCACTTTACAAGTTAGGCAACCTCTTGCTACGTCTAAGAACTGGCATATTTTACTCTGCATTAATTTGGCATTAGAATTTTGATAATCGGAATCACCATACTTTGCCTAAAGCAATAGTGCCAAGTGTCTCTCTAGACCTGACAAAGCTAGAGCATCATTGCAATGCTCTAGGAGTGTTAATGGTATACAGCAGTACCATTCTGGTGTGGAAGGATTCTCGTATATAGAAATCTGTCATGCTTCTGGGTGCAGACAAACTCTCAATGGCACATGTGAACCCTGAGGAACTAGTTAGTCACTCAATCAGTTTCTGCATTCATTTGGAAGCTCTGTATATTTTCATTTTGATTGTTTGACTGTCTGTGTCATGAATGTGTATAAAGGTACTTGTTTCAAAAGTTAACGGTAAAGTTAAATCAGCAAATTTCTATACAAAGGGAGGTAACTCACTTCATGTCCCCAGCTGACCCAGTGGGGCCACAAGTTCCGAGCAAACAGCTCTAGGCATGCTGGTTTGGGCGGTAGATACTGGGCCAGAACATCTGGCAACAAACACAGAACATCAGGTGATAAGTCTGTTATACATGCAGCAATTCTAGTGATGAGGTATTTTACACATACAAGATGAAATATTCACTTCCACTCAGTTACAAGTGTCAACATTCTAAATATCATAATTGAAATGTACTTCCTATTTTGCCAACTAAGACAATTTCGAACATCAAAAACTTGTCAAACTGACTTCAGTAATGGCTGCTGACCTAGAAGTGGCGGTTTCTTGGAGTGGAGACTGCAGGGCACACTAACAATCACGCGACTGTCAGGCAGATTGGACACATTACCCCCTGACACATTATCATGGGTGACATCAGGAGAGTTTGCTCCCTTTGCTGAAGTGTCAGGTGGACCTGCCTGATTCTTTGGAGTTATCTCCTTTCCCTTTTGAACCAGTTGCCCGAGGAGCAGAGTTTCGTATGGCTTCTTTGTAGGGGAATCAATATCACAGATCATGGTCCCATCCACTGTCACCTGTAACAACAGATACGTCTACATCTAGAAATAGCTGCACTATGCATTATATCTAAAGTAACAAGCAAGCCTCAAGTCTGATGTGGCTTGTGAGTCAGGTGTCTGACACGACAAGTTAGCCAGGTGTCTGATGTGACCAGTGGGCCAGGTGTTTATGTGACCGGTGAGCCAAGTGTCTGATGTGACCAGTGAGCCAGGTGTTTGTGTGACCGGTGAGCCAAGTGTCTGATGTGACCAGTGAACCAGGTGATTATGTGACCGGTGAGCCAGGTGTCTCACAACTAAGCAAGGTTTCTGATGTGATCAGTGAGCCAAGTGCCTGATGTGACAAGTTAGCCAGGTGTCTGATGTGACCAGTGAGCTAGGTGTCTAATGAGACCAGTGACCTAGATGTTGGCTGTGGCAAGTTAGCCAGGTAACTGATGTGACCAGTGCGCTTGGTGTCTGATGAAACCAGTAACTTAGATGTTAGATGTGGCAATTTAGTCAGGTGTCTGATGTGACCAGTGAGCTAGGTGTTTGTGACCAGTGACCTAGATGTTGGATGTGGCAAGTTAGCCAGGTGTCTGATTTGACCAGGTGCACTCACCTTCATCCAGTGCCACTGCACAATCCGCTTGATGCCCCAATGGGGCAGCAGTTGGTCCTGAACAAAGGTAGTAAGGCGAGGTTTGTTTGTGACCCACACAACAATCAGACAGTTGGGTGATGCTAGGTCAGACACCGGAAGCTGAAGGAAGGATTCCTCCTCTAGACTGTAGTAGCTGAAACAGAGCAGGATGTGTAAGTGAGTGAGTGTACAGGTGAGTATAGAAGTGACAGAGTGTGAGAAAGAGTGGGACATATACACATAATACTTTCATTAAAATAATCTTACTTGCCAGAAGCTCACATGTTTAATTGTGGACCCCTTTCAACAGAGTCCTTCACACAAGATGGTTATGTATGTAGTCCTACTCATAATGGCTTCTTCTTTCCCAATTCACAGTGATTCATTTTGGGAAGTAGTGGCATAGGAGTTCATCAATTCTGTTTTTTCTCTTTCTAAATTAAGTGCCTTGAACAGTAAAGAAGAGTAACAGACAATCAGATACCTCCTCTTCCTCTTCACAGATTTGTTCTGCCAAGGAGGGTCAACAACGATCAAATCATACCCACCTGAAACTAATGCAACAATAAATTTTACTTATAAAAACGTACAGCAAATCTATGAACATCACATAATGCACCTCTACTGACATAAGATGCTGTAGAACTGTCTTTCTCTTTATAACACTTTCCCCTTACCTTGTAAGGTGTCACAGTTCTGCAGAAGCTGGTCATAGTTGGACATGACAAAGGAAGATCGAGGTGGTATCAAGTAGTGGTGATCATCAAGGCACTGGAAAACAGGATCATCTCCCTTGTATGTCACTCTCCTGTGAAACACGTCTGTCATACTGAGTGCTGTGAAACATTAAGCTAATTATCAACAGAGTTTGTGCGTGCATGCGTGAGTGCGTGTGTGACTGCGTGCGTTGATCATGACACTGAGAGAATACAAGACATGAGATAGGATAAGTCTAAAAACATAAAATTTGAAACTTGTTTTTGCACAATTCTATTCAATAAGCAAAATAACAAATAACAACAACAGTGAAAAAATCACAGGTCCTCAAGTAAACAAGACTGTTATTAGTTTATCTACACAAACATCTGAGATTTTTGCCAGGAGTACCTGCTTCATCACCAGTAATGACATATGGCGACTGCCAGGAGTTCTCTCCCTTAGACCATGCTTCTGCCACCTCGGCCAGCCTGTCCCCGGATCCTGCTAGACTTGCTGCTTGTCTTGCAGTAATGTTGTTGTCACTGGGGACGCTTCTAGTCACCAGAAGATGTCCATGCTGGCGGGCAGCATTCACAAGTGTCGTGTGGGCTGATGACAGTCTCACAACAAGCTACAAGACACACAGAGGATGCTATAGCTCACCTGAATTGTTTGTTTACACAATTGTAGTTGTGAGCTTAAAGAAACGTTTGGACATTATGAAAGTAACACCTATTATTTGGCTTGAATATACAAAGAGTGCTTCTGCTCTTCTCTGAAACATACAAACTATTTGTTCTTTCTAAGTTGCATACATAGATCAAGATAAAGTTTTCAGCCATTGAGAATCTACTCACATGTTATAATTCACCTTGGGTATTCATTCTTTTTTGTTGGAATTTAATACATTTTGATTCCTTTTAGTCAAGCTGATTTTGCATTACCCAATTTAACCAAAGAGTGAATAAAAATAATGAGCTTAAAACTATGTTCCAGGTGTCTTCCTCTGTCCAAGAAATACCCCAAACGAAAACCTATTGCATAAGTTCACATGAGTACATGTTTAAGTCACACTTCAGTGAGACACACATTTCCCTGGTGAGTTTATGTATACATGTCTACATGCTGTCAGTAAACAACAATCTGAAAACATGAAAATATGATGAAACTTTACAGGAAGCAACACATTGCTGGGTCAGAAAGAACAAACCTCTTTTGATTCACCCGCTTCATCATCACAGCTCATGGTGTGTTTCTTTCGCTGCAATTATTGAAAGATATTTTTTAACATGAAACAGTTTTGCACATAAACCTGGCCCAGGTATCTGGGTTCCCCGTCCCTTCTAATGCAATACAGACCCAGTATATTACAACAATTTTTGTTCCAATTTCTTGTCCTGAACATGGATTTGGAACACATCACAGGCCACTGGTGTCGAGATATATCATGATGAGGCCCACAGATCACTTTCTGTCCTCAAACAGTAACACTGTTTATCTTAGGTTTATTTAGCAAAAGTTAATAACCTTTCTCTTCTTTGTCTGTGGAGCTTGTGGTGCCTCTTTGAGATGGCGCCACTTTTCAAACTGTGAATCCATTATAAAGGGACACTGCAAATCAAACAGGGCTGACTTCAGACTGTAGTGAGTGTTGGGGTGGGGTGGGCCATAAGCCTCGTCCACTGCCCTCTGGTGGTCGATGACCCAGCCGGCCTCCGTCTTACACACCACTGTCATGGCAAGGAGGTCTGTCTTTGGGGGCCTGGGAACATTCAGCTCTTCTGGTTGGCATCTAAAACACACTGAAGATGATCAAGATGAGACATTTAAGAGAGACAACACTTGGCCAACAAGGATCCAAGCAAATTTGAAATGAATTCATTCACATACACTGCCAATTTACCCTAATTACTCCTGTTTCTGTAAGAGTACGGATAGGTTTACAAATACAGGTCTTTATACTAATACTACAAGTATACAACTGTACAGCCACTGAAGACATTTATATACTACACTATTAGTTACAGTGTTGTGAAAGGGTGTACGGGACTGTAAAACCCTTGTAAATTCCATATTTCCTGAGGTGCGAAGGAAATACAGAATTTACAAGGGTCTTCAAGTCCCATACACCCTTTCAAAACACTGCTTGTCGAAATTATTACCCTTAAGATCTCTTAATTTAGCTTATGTTTAAACAACAACATTCATTAAATGACAAGTGAAATACAGAAATGCTTTATCTTTTTAGATGCATTTATTGACACAAACAAATAAGAAATTATGGGAACAATTTCATTACTCTGTTTACACCCATAATTGTACATATGCCAAGTCTAAAATTTCAAAGTGATAAGCCGTATGGCAGCAACATTCTATCTAAGGTCAAGGTCATACAGATTTAACAGGGTGTACAGTTTGTACATGGTAGTATAAGCTTTGGCTATTGACCCATCTGAATTTGACAAATTTATCTTAAAGAACGAATAAACTCACATTTTTTGTATTCTTTTAAGCAGGCATAAAAAAGGCTTGTGGTTAGTCTTATGCGGAACATCAAATTCATTCTTAAATATATTGTGGTTAATTAATATTGAGCGATCAAAGTATCGAGCCAAAAAGAGATCTGCTTCACTCTTGCCCGTCAGTGAAACCAGGTTACGTAACTCTGTTGCCAAAGCCCTGCAGTGAACCATAGTGATGTCATGTGAGGAAGGATTTCAGTTACTTGTATATAAAATGTGCAACAAACACGTCAATTTGCCAATTTCTTGATGTATGAATCATTGTGTTGCTGTCAATTGGTCCCAGGTTTCAGTTGATGGTGTCACCAAACACAGATTTCCACTGGCCCACTCAGTTCATGCTAAATATGTTGTCTGTTGGTGTAAAACGAGAGTTAGTTGTTTCAAAGGCATTTAGAAGTTGGTGGAATCAAACTAAAAATGCTTTATGGTTCAACTTCTTTATTATACAATGCCACAACGTTTCGAGACAGTTCCTAGTCTCTTGTAAAGAGACATATATTGGAGAAACTGGTTGACCACTGGCTGTCAGGTTAAAAGAACATGAAACATGAGTTCAAGATTTGGATCAGAAGTCTGTTGTACGTGAACACATCATGCACAACCCCAATCACAAGATTGTTTGGGACAACACCAAGACATTAGTTAGGAACGCCAATGACTTCAGAAAACGGAAGCTCCTAGAAGCCATTGCAATCAAGCAGAACAAGCCCTCAATCAACAGAGACGGTGGTGTTCACCTATCAAGTGCATGGAACCACCTTATCCTCAGTGACTAACCTTTATCCAAACATCTTTACCTGTAACTCGTTAACCTAATCAATACAAACCTGCACGCCAATCAGTTGAAGCCTGTACATAAGTTGAAGCCTGTACATCAATCAGTCGAAGCCTGTACATCAGTTTATAGAAACCTGTATATCTTGTTACCCATTGTTATCTCTCTACTGTTATGTGTATATATACTGCATCCCTTTAGTTTTACCCTCACTTCACCTGAAGAAGAGACTAGGAACTGGTAGTCTAGACTGCGTACTTTGTGTACCCCTCTGATAAGTGTAAATTGGCGGGTTCGAATCCCAGATGGGACTCAACCGAAAAAAGTACTAGAATTTGTATGACACATGTTGGATTTGACCACTTTCTAAATGACATTGTGTAATCATGCTGACAAGAGAAAGGGAAAGACAGAGTGTCTGTGAGCACCAATAATCTGGAGGTCAACTAGATGACTGTTCCATGTGCTTCAATACAGTCACAACATAACAATGCAGTCATTCACACAACCTTGACATTCCATCAAGTAGATTGCTTATAGGGTCACTTTTAGTGTATCTTGTCTTTGCTATAGTCAGTAATTGTTCCACTCATAAATGTCTCAGAAGACAGAGGAAGAATTCCTGAATTCCTTTCTCCTTCACTCTCGAGGGGGAGGGGGGTGGGGGTGGGTGGGTGTGGTAGGGTAGGGGAGAAAGGAGTTGTGTCTTTAACAATCCTAGCTGTGTCAGAAGCATGGCATGGCCATGCAGTGGGAGAAGACCCTGCTCACACTATTGTCCAGCAATAAATCTCCATGCTCAGTCCTGTAGAATCAGAGAATCCTTATGACACTTCCACACACAGGTACATTTAACAAATTTAAAAAAAAAAAATCAGAAAGTTGCCAGCTTTCCACTTCACACGGTCGAGTCCTCAACATGATTTTCTGTACTGCCAACAATTCTAAATGTGACTAAATGTTGGGCTCCTGAGTATCCCCAGAGTACCCAGTTCATTGTGTAGTCAGTAACCTTCGGTGTGGTGAATGTGGAGCAACCTCTCAATTGACCTTCTCTCTCTGCTCTCTCACACATACTGTTTGTCATGCTTTCTCTTATCAGTACAAATGTACATCTCTACATCTGACCAATGTCTTGACAGCTATCTCCAGATGACCAGTATTTAACCTTATCCCCAGTGACAAACTAATGTGTCTTTAACACATCTTCCCATTATCTTGTGTATTAAGGGAAAGAAAGACTTGAGACATAAGGATATACAGCTTTCAGGGGTTTGCATTTGGCACCTCTCAATCTCATGTCTGGTGTAACTATTCAATCAAAGACTGGGTTATAAAAAGGTTTGATGTGGTGAATGTATTGCATGTCATGTATATGCAAATGGCAGTTCAGCAAGAGCAGGATGGTCAGTTGACTTGTAAATGATATTCAAACAACAACTAATGATCTTTTGACTGATTAATCTGTGTTAGCTAGCACAGTTGATTTAGCAAGATTCTAAATGGTCTATATGTGCAGGCTTATTAAAGCAGACTGGAATACACCCACATCTTGGCACCTGTGTATAAAGGATTAGCCAGTAACAAGCTTACTGATACTTCATAAAGTTGTCAAACTATATTGTAAACCAAAAGTCACTGTGTTCTGTAATCTGATTGGTTGAAAAACATGATCAAATGGTATTAGATTCCCGGAAACTGCAAGACTATTTACTGCGTACTGACATGTAGAAACCTCGCAAACAATTGTTTTGTTGCGTCATCAACAGTGGTGACGTCATTCAAATCATTTTGTGACGTAAAGTTAGAATGACGTCACAAATGAGCAACTCCAGATGCTACCATGGGAACCAGCTGAAACGGCCAGCTGATGACACTTCACTGCTGTACTTGTTCTCGATGTAAACGAGTGCAGACAGTAAAACCCTTTGGTTTACTTTTGTGTTTACAATGTCGATAAACATCATGTGTTGGCCAATTTCCGGGTGTTATTGAGTATTTGAAGCACGGGAATATTTCATGCATTCCCGTGCTTCAAATATTCAATAACACCCGGAAAGTGGCCAACACATGATGTTTATCTCCTAATTGAATTTTTTTAAGACAATGAATAATATTGTGACAGGGTGATCTTTCCCTAAATACTAAAGGTAATGGGGAGATTCCTTTAAGACATATGGGCTAGTTTCTGGGTATAAAGCTATAAAGATTTGTCGTCTGTGGTTAGCTTAAGGCACTCAGTACAAGTGTCGCCCCATCATTGGTCCAGAGTGAAAGATTACGAGAGAGGGAGGTAGCTTGAGAGTTTAAGACAGAAAGTGTGGGTGTGAGGGCAGAGAGAGAGGGAGCCAGCTTGAGAGTTCAGCTTGAGAGTTTAAGACAGAGAGAGTGTGGGTGTGAGGGCAGAGAGAGAGGGAGCCAGCTTGAGAGTTTAAGACAGAGAGAGTGTGGGTGTGAGGGCAGAGAGAGAGGGAGCCAGCTTGAGAGTTTAAGACAGAGAGAGTGTGGGTGTGAGGGCAGAGAGGGAGCCAGCTTGAGAGTTTAAGACAGAGAGAAAGTGGGTGTGAGGGCAGAGAGAGAGGGGGCCAGCTTGAGAGTTTAAGACAGAGAGAGTGTGGGTGTGAGGGCAGAGAGAGAGGGAGCCAGCTTGAGAGTTTAAGACAGAGAGAGTGTGGGTGTGAGGGCAGAGAGAGAGGGAGCCAGCTTGAGAGTTTAAGACAGAGAGAGTGTGGGTGTGAGGGTAGAGAGGGAGCCAGCTTGAGAGTTTAAGACAGAGAGAGTGTGGGTGTGAGGGCAGAGAGAGAGGGAGCCAGCTTGAGAGTTTAAGACAGAGAGAGTGTGGGTGTGAGGGCAGAGAGAGAGGGAGCCAGCTTGAGAGTTTAAGACAGAAAGAGTGTGGGTGTGAGGGCAGAGAGGGAGCCAGCTTGAGAGTTTAAGACAGAGAGAAAGTGGGTGTGAGGGCAGAGAGAGAGGGGGCCAGCTTGAGAGTTTAAGACAGAGAGAGAGTGGGTGTGAGGGCAGAGAGAGAGCGAGCCAGCTTGAGAGTTTAAGACAGAGAGAGTGGGTGTGAGGGCAGAGAGAGAGGGAGCCAGCGAGCGAGGGAGCCAGCTTGAGATTTTAAGACAGAGAGAGAGTGGGTGTGAGGGCAGAGAGAGAGGGAGCCAGCTTGAGAGTTTAAGACAGAGAGAGTGTGGGTGTGAGGGCAGAGAGAGAGGGAGCCAGCTTGAGAGTTTAAGACAGAGAGAGAGTGGGTGTGAGGGCAGAGAGAGAGGGAGCCAGCTTGAGAGTTTAAGACAGAGAGAGAGTGGGTGTGAGGGCAGAGAGAGAGGGAGCCAGCGAGAGAGGGAGCCAGCTTGAGAGTTTAAGACAGAGAGAGAGTGGGTGTGAGGGCAGAGAGAGAGGGAGCCAGCTTGAGAGTTTAAGACAGAGAGAGAGAGTGGGTGTGAGGGCAGAGAGAGAGGGAGCCAGCTTGAGAGTTTAAGACAGAGAGAGAGTGGGTGTGAGGGCAGAGAGAGAGGGAGCCAGCGAGAGAGGGAGCCAGCTTGAGAGTTTAAGACAGAGAGAGAGTGGGTGTGAGGGCAGAGAGAGAGGGAGCCAGCTTGAGAGTTTAAGACAGAGAGAGTGTGGGTGTGAGGGCAGAGAGAGAGGGAGCCAGCTTGAGAGTTTAAGACAGAGAGAGAGTGGGTGTGAGGGCAGAGAGAGAGGGAGCCAGCTTGAGAGTTTAAGACAGAGAGAGAGTGGGTGTGAGGGCAGAGAGAGAGGGAGCCAGCTTGAGAGTTTAAGACCGAGAGAGTGTGGGTGTGAGGGCAGAGAGAGAGGGAGCCAGCTTGAGAGTTTAAGACAGAGAGAGTGTGGGTGTGAGGGCAGAGAGAGAGGGAGCCAGCTTGAGAGTTTAAGACAGAGAGAGAGTGGGTGTGAGGACAGAGAGAGAGTGGGTGTGAGGGCAGAGAGAGAGGGAGCCAGCGAGAGAGGGAGCCAGCTTGAGAGTTTAAGACAGAGAGAGAGTGGGTGTGAGGGCAGAGAGAGAGGGAGCCAGCTTGAGAGTTTAAGACAGAGAGAGAGTGGGTGTGAGGGCAGAGAGAGAGGGAGCCAGCTTGAGAGTTTAAGACAGAGAGAGTGTGGGTGTGAGGGCAGAGAGAGAGGGAGCCAGCTTGAGAGTTTAAGACAGAGAGAGTGTGGGTGTGAGGGCAGAGAGAGAGGGAGCCAGCTTGAGAGTTTAAGACAGAGAGAGTGGGTGTGAGGGCAGAGAGAGAGGGAGCCAGCTTGAGAGTTTAAGACAGAGAGAGAGTGGGTGTGAGGGCAGAGAGAGAGGGAGCCAGCTTGAGAGTTTAAGACAGAGAGAGAGTGGGTGTGAGGGCAGAGAGAGAGGGAGCCAGCTTGAGAGTTTAAGACAGAGAGAGTGGGTGTGAGGGCAGAGAGAGAGGGAGGTAGTTTGAGAGTTTAAGACAGAGAGTGTGGGTGTGAGGGCAGAGAGAGAGGGAAGCTGACGTGTGAGGCTGCTCCATGTGTTTCAGAAACTCACAGAATACAAAAATGAACTGGATACTCTCTATGTTGGTAGACACACAACACTTGGTCACAAGGTCTTGAACATAGATGTCACGCAGGCTATCTCATGATTACGGTACAGTGCCATTTAGAAAGTTTCATAGCTGGGATTACACTAGGCTATCTGAGCTGACCAGTGAAACATGTCAGCTAGGTGAAACAGATGAAAAAGACAGAATCAGCTGAGCGACAAACATATCTGAAAACGCTTGAGATATTTTAAAATTACTTTCTTGTGGCAAAGACATGTGATACCAAACAAGTTCATTTCTACAACTTCAGATATATAGAATAATCTCCAATGTCTGGTTTATTTGATACTTTATTCAAATAAGGTAACTGCCTGATATCAGTGTTACCCCTGTTAATCTACGGAAGAAAGAATATGGGGGACGGAAGGAACTCTTTCCAAAAGCTCGATACTGGAATATATAATTTCTGATACATTAATTAACACTTTCACAATTATCATTTCGACATTGCATCGTAGGTATTTTTAACCACGTTCACTGGTAAGGAAATAATCCAGTAACATGGAAATCAGACAAGAACTAATTTTCGTGCACCCACAGAAGCACAGCAATGTGTCAATGTTTACGCCATACCTATAAAGTTAGATTTCGCGGGGCAGGCTTACTGCCACCTGATTGCCACTTCCTCACATGCCGTTTCCGACTGGTCATGCTTCAATATAACGCTAAAAGTTCTTGCAGTAGTCACCATTGAAGCACGGCGCCTCTATCTTAATACATATCTATTGTGGTCAAGGACTTAGTCGAACATCGAATCACACATTAGAGTGTGACTACGAGCAAGGAAGTGAATGAACTTCAATTTGCGGGACGTTTGAAACATATGAAACGAACCCAAAAGTGGGTTTTTACATGCAATGACAACTACTGAGATTCACATTATTTGGACAGAACTTTGTCATGACATTGGGGTCGCTGTAGAAGTAGCAGACAAATGGTGGACGACTATTGTAAATAAATACACGGAGGACCAGCGACATTATCACACGCTTGACCATATAGCAGATATGTGTGTATTCTACAACAACTGGAAACAACGATTACGGAACAGCAGCGCAGTAGCATTAGCAATATTCTTCCACGAGTGAGTTGTCTTGGTATTGTAACTAAAATAAATTACTTTCAGCAGATAATCTACAACAGTTAAAGGGGCACTGATGCGGAGCGAATAATGTTTCTCGCCAACGGTCTAATTACGAAACCAAACCGCAATTTGGTCAGCGCCCGCTCCTTCGACCGTGACGGACAAAGGAACTGGGCTCCTGTCCATATTAGCAGAATTTTTTCACCTAAACAGTCAGGAGGCCGGATGCCCATCATATGCCATTTGTTTAAAAATATCCATGGTATTCCTTGTCCGATCGTAACCAAATATCCCAGCAGTGTAGTACTTTTCGGATGCTTGGATGGTATAGTTACTGATCTAATTTGATCCTATTTCTGCGTTTTTAACCTGGATATTTAATCATGTTACATGAAAATATGATGTCTACAGGCACGCAGCAAGCCATTTGTTTCAGTACGGAAGATTGCAAAGCTTTATATTTACGTAGTTTTGAGTGTTGGTTGAGCTGTCATAGCAAATATCATACGTAAATTTTGGTAGCTATGGTAGCTACAATGGTTTCTTATTTATGATAATAAAAACACACAGTTGATTTATTTGAATTCGTAAACAAAAAACGATGACTTTGCCTTTGGTAGAGAAATCTGAAAATTTTCTTACGTAAAAAACCCCTTATTTCACCTATTTACCAAAGTACACAGCAAATGCCAGTGTGTATTCCTTATGTAACGAAATTCCGTTGGTATCCTCAAAACAGTTTCGGCCAGTAGTATAGGGAATGGGGGTTTTAAAACACTTTCAAGAAAAGTCTCTACAACTTCTTATTTAGTAAATAAGGCGTTGGTTGGGCCCTTAGCTCTTGCTACTATTACCCCTACTACTTAACGTGTGTTGGAGGTAACACTGTGCTGTACGGTACGATCAATAATTCTTCTCTTACAAACCCCCTACCCGGCCCATCCCTCAAGTAGTACAAGTTAGGTTCGTCGGCTTTCATATCCACTTTATCTATGTTGTAAGTTTTGACTGACCATATAGGATCGGTGGCCCGCTTACGGCTATCACCCTCGTGTTCCCCAGGCTGGTATAGATACCTCACTAGGGCCCTATCTGGTATCTGTTTCTCCTTCCCATGCAATGGAGCGGCCGACTCTGCAACTATTGATTTTAGTTTGATAGCGTCTGCCGGTTTCTTACCGGTGAGACGGGTGACTTCATGGTTGATTGCCGACACCACCTTGGGTAACCTCGTGACCCATTCAGTCGATCGTTTTCCAGGGGTGGCCATCTCCCTAGCATACTGATATCTGAACAAGCGCTCAGCCAAAGTCCTATTAAATCTCTCAACTATGGCTTGGCTGCGATGGGCTCCGGCCGTGCCACGCCTGACCTTTGTATCGTGTTTGGTTAGCAGTTGTGACACGGCACCCATGAACTCCCGTCCGGGGTCAACTTGCAGCTCTGTTGGCCACGTCAGCGGGCTGCGTTTGTATATGCGTTCGAATCCTCTGGCTACCTGGGCCGAATCTTTTGTGGTCAAGGGTTCGGCTTCCTTGTAACGACTGGCTACGTCCACTACGGTTAAGGCATACTTGTACCTCTTGTCGTGGGGTAGGAACAGTAGGTCTGCCTGGTGAACGCTATTAGGTATGTTAATACCGAACCTCCTTCTAGGCACGTAGCGTGGTGCCGGCAAATAGATCTGCCACAGGGCTTGTTTTTCAAGCCACGCTTTGGCTTCCTCCGGGGGTACTCGCGCTATTTTAGCTAGCTTATCTACTGCGCTAGCTCCTTTCCAGTACCCACGCGGGCTGTAGTAAATAGCCTCAAATTTTTTCATGTCCATACGCGTATGTGTTTATCCCATCAATAGCTATCCAATGTTTCGTGTCCATAGGCGACAGGGACGTCTTGTTTATAGTCAGTCCGTATATCTTATGTCCATCACTTCTAAGTGTGTTCATTTTATGCCAAAAATTACGGGTCTTGAACAGGGCTTCCTTGAATCTGGCGTGTTTGATGTGTTGTTTCACCACATACTTCTTAACCCCCTTAGCCTTCCGGATCTCACTATTGTCGGCTTTCAGTATGGAGTACATCTTAGGTCTCAAACCTATGTACTCGGCTATGGGCATGCCAGCACACTCGTCCTTCATCTTACCTAGGACCTTTTTATTTACCGTACTGTGTAGGGCATGGGTCTTAGGGTAGTCGCTGGTGTCGTATAAATCGAGGTGTTTTTTCATGTCCTCGTACACGTCCTCGGTTCGAATCTCCATCAGCAGGGAATCCGTGTCAGTGTACAGCACTTCACACCTGTCGCCGTACTGTTTCTTGAGCTCGTTGTAGTAAAAGTCGTACATCAGGTGTTTGGATAAATCGAGGATGCTCATCCCCACGTAAACAGGCCGGTTGAATTTTATGTGGCTTTTCTTCATGTGTAGGGCAACCAGGTTGTCTGTGAATATCTTACTACGGTTGAATGCCGGACTGGCTATCAATTTCCTGAGCTTGTCTTCCTCACTCGACCGAACCAGCTTCACGGTCACGCGTTTCCTCAGGTTTTCCATAGTCTTACCAAACACCGAGTTATTCATGAGCTTGTAGAGAGTTTTCTCAAAATCACTGGTGGCTTTTTTTCGTAGGTCTGTGTTCATTCTGATGTAGGGCTCCATCCATGGGCTCTGGTCGAACATGAGCACCCTGTGTATTTTGGTCAGCCTCATACCCAACGACAGGTACAGCTGCAGGTTACGATAGTGAACGATGTACTTGGTCTTATTCATTAAGTTAGGCACGAGTTTTTCAACGTCTGTCACACGCCCACCTAACAAGTTATGTTGGTACTCAGACATCCAGTCTGTGTTAACCCTCATACGTTCGGGTGCAAGGGGGTAGCTGTTGTGCGATGTGTGTAATTCCTTGATATACTCTAAGTCAACTTCGAGGATATACCCTTTGTTCGAATCTGGTGCGACCCCCATAACATCAACGTGGGGTACCCATTCGAATCCCCCTGTAGGTAGATACTGGCTCATGGCCCAGCCGTACAGGTTGTTTGCGTCGAGGTATAGAATGTGATTTGTTGGCTTGTTAGGGTCGTAACCTTTCACGTATTGATTATTTGCTTTAGCGTATCGTTTGGATGCCATGGAAATGCCACCTCGCAAGCCTTTCTCAATGAATAGGTGCATGTCGTAATCTGTGAGCAATTCCAAATTAACTCCGGTCTTTTTAAGCAAGGCGTCCCACGACAGACCTGGGCTGGTGTAATACCATGCGGGGTCGAGTTTATACTGCTTGAAACACGTCCGCCTAAACGTCTCAAACACGTCGGCTAACAGCAGTACATCTGTCCTCAAGTACAGGTCGTGATAATCTCCCAGGTTCTTACAACCCAGTTTATTCCATACGTTAATCGCGTGCGAGTAATCATCTCGTGAGACGGACGCCTCATTCAGCTTGCTATAAAAGCAGTCAATAGGGGGTAGTCTGGTCTCGGTGAACTTGGCCCAACTATCCATGTACTCATAGGGGTACACACCCTTCCTCATAAGCAGGGGTCTAGTCTCGGCGTCTGTGTATCGATCGGTGATAGGGAAGGTATTGTTGGCCTTGACCAGACTGTCGAGTGACGACAGGAGGAACTGAACCGAGTCAATGAACCTAAGTCCTTTTAAGCTGAAGGAGATGTATCTCTCCATGTTGTTGGGGATGCACGTTATATTACCATCGATTTTCGCGATGGCCTGCATGATCAAGTGTGAGTCGTACCCTCTCAAGTTGTGAAAGACAACGGGAATGTTTATTGTCTTAGGGTTGATTTTAAGCTTTAGGTTGCACGCGCTGTGAGCGGCGCCTCTATACTTACCAGTTATGTGGCAGTGATCTCTCACCGAATCACCGTTAAGTGGTGAGTCACACACGTGACTGTTAGTGCTACTAGCATGAGCTAGCTTGTCGTCTTGGGTCAGACGCATGGGAGCGATTCTATACAATGCATTCCTAATAATTTTTTCTTCCTCCTGCAAACACTTTAGAAACCTTTCAGCCGCGTCAGGGCCCCTATACACTACCGGAGCTTTCGTTTCCCCGTCACAACGGACGACAATGTATCCAAACGAACAGGCTTTATGCTCTTGTGTCTTGTGGGTGAAGGCACCACTGGGAGCCTCGCCGGCGGCAGCCACTAAGGCTTCGAAGTCGGCGTATATGATATAAGGCACAGACATTTGGTTCTTGTGGTTACTGAATTGTAGGATTTTGTCACCTTCCTTAGGCATGTCGACTCGTATAGCCGTCTGCCCCACACCTTGGCAATCATCCCGGTGGGATTCTAATAAATCAGCTCGTGTGAAGCCATGTAGGCATCGTTCACAGAAGTGGGTCTTTTCTCTGTGTGCCGATTGGTCATACAACAGCCTGCTAAAGTGTTTTATCCATGTGTAGTGATACTTGTCACCTCGCTGGATCATGAATATATTGATAACTTGGCGATCCTTCACCGGGCTGACCCTGTGTACTATTGTTGTGTTACCTTCGTGTCCAAAGACATTTATAGCCAGATTATTCTGTTTTTCTACTTTAGTGATCTGGGATATGGGGGTGGGTTCATCTATACCATCCCAGTTGAGCCCATCGTCTTGGGGATAATTAGAAGGCCTGTTCGGATTAGTGTCAGCTGGAAATAAGGCTGACCTGATAGCTAACCTCAGGCAATCGTTTCCTCTATTCTTAACGTTTACTATGGCATGTTTGTTCCTATAGTAGGGAGGCAAGGCTAGGTATGACCCGCCTCTGAACGGCACGTAGTTAGCTATGTCTAGATAGACATTATCGATTTTATCTACAGCCCACCCGGACCCCAAGTGTGTGTAGCGTTCTAGGTATTCTCGTATCTGCTGAAAACTGGTATCGATTGATGCGTCAATGGTCTCTGCATGTGTGACGACCTCTTGTTTACCTCGGAAGTAAGGCTGAACATGTTCAGTGTCCTGCTTATCGAGCGACATTTTCACTGTGATCTGAAACTTGATACTTCCTAGGTTATTTAGTTCCTGGTTGACCTTATCAGCTATCAGAGGCTTGATATCTGTAATGTCTATGTTTCTATCAACGCGCATGCGCCAACCTCTCAAATAGTTGCCTACAGCGTGCTCAGTGCGCACGAACTGTAGGTCAATAGCTCTATTCTGTCGTAATAATTCTACAAGCTGTGGTTTTCTCATACGGGAATACCCACCTAAACCCAAATCGTGTGCCTCGGCTTTAAGTTGTTTTACTGTAGGGCGCGCTACGGGGGCATGTGATAACAATGCGACTAACCCGGCTCTCCTCAGTTTTGAATAACCCGTGTGTCCAAGCTGTTTTGCTTGAGCTTTTAATTGTTTTACCGTAGGAGGGGCTTCTAAACGCAGTAATCTCAACAATGCTGGCTTCCGCATTCGAGAATACCCGATCACACCACGATCTCTCGCGACCCGCTTCAGCTCGCGCACAGTAGTCATAGTGTTTACACCTAAGAGAACCAATGTCTAATTGGTTCACAGATAAAAATTATGTTTCAATCCTGTATACTTGTAAAATATTTTATTTGGCATGTCTATCACTTCTAAGTGTGTTCATTACTTCTTTAAGAGAGCTGCCAATCAAAACTTGGTGAGGATTTTCGCCCAATATTTGCCACAATTCTCGGAAGTCTTCTATCAGCGAGGTATCATGTGATAACAATCCGACTAACCAGGTTCTCCCCATGTTTGAATAACCCGTGTATCCAAGCTGTTTTGCTTGAGCTTTTAATTGTTTTACCATAGGAGGGGCTTCTAAACCTAGTAATCTCAACAATGCTGGCTTCCGCATTCGAGAACACCCGATCACACCTCTCTGTCTTGCGATATGCTTAAGTTCACGTACAGTAGTCATAGTGTTTACACCTAAGAGAACTATTGTCTAATTGGTTCACAGTAAAGTTCAATCCAGTACTCGCACTGTCTTGAGCAGCCGCCTACGTTCTTTTATGTAGCCCTTTTTATTCTAGTAGATGAGTTGATGTCTGACTACGTTCGCTCCGTAAGCTTTACATAGACAGTAGTGTCCTTTAACCCCGATACCACACACAGAACACGTGTAGTTAGGACTTCCCATATGGAAACAACAGAACCCCTGATTCCTGCATTTCCTACCACAGGCATCGGTCTTCCCCATAAGTATGTATTCGCATCGGTATGGAGCGGGTCTCATGTTTACTTATATAGGTATTTTAATTTAATTGCTTCGCAACCAACGCAGTAGCTGCTATACCCAACACTATGAAGACCAGTTCACGATTCATTTGTCCCTTGGATGGTGTGTAGTACTGAGCGAGTGTGGGTTTATTGAGCGGTTCCAATCGTTTACCAGTTAGTAGGTAGTATTCTTTCATTGCTTCATCGACATCGTTGAATGTTTGAACGGCATGGTTTTCACGCGTGAGTTGTTCGTTAATAAAATCGATCCTCTGGAGGCGTTTTTTAGCGTACTCAGCCTGTGCCCTTTGTAATTTCTCAGTAGTGAGATCGTGCCGCTTCCTTTCTTCCTGTATTTCAGCCGCGTGATCATCTCGTAGTTTCGAGAAGAGGAAATTACTCCCGGAAAATGCCAGGGCATTCACTACCGCCCCACCGACCATCATAGCTATCGTGGCCATCCCTATATTTATTTCATTATATACACCTGGAAATTAATCAAGCAACACCCCAATTTTTTCTATTGGAGCAACTTTGAAGTGTTCTGACAATCAAAATATGCCGGGTTGATATAGTTTGACACTTTTTTATTCAACAGACGATCTCTGACAAACAACTTAAAGGGAAAAAGTATCAAGACTTTGCTTTATTGCAACGAAATCCAAATTCTTAAAACTGTCTTAAATTCATGAAAAAATGGACACAATTTACTATTCATCCACAGACGTTGTTGTCAGGTGTATTAACACAAATGTCACATGGAAAGAAAGAACAGTCATCTGAGAGTCTGCACACCGACTTTCATCAATATCTAGTGTGTCCTCCCTGCGCACGCACCACCGATTCCAGACGCCTCCTCATTCCTTGGATGAGTCTCCGGATCTGATTCTGGGGGATCCTGTTCCACTCCTCATGCAGGGCAGCCGTCAATTCGTTGAGATTATGGACTGGTGGGTCTCTCTGCCTCACACGACGGCCAATAAAGTCCCACAAATGTTCAATGGGGTTGAGGTCAGGGCTCATGGCAGGCCATGGAATTCTGTCAATTGCATTTTGCCGCAAAAAATCATTTACAGCATGCGCCCTGTGAGGTCTAGCATTGTCGTCCATAAATATGGGTCTCGTTGCCAGAGGATGGTTCTCAAAATGAGGTACCACAGCCCTGTCAAGAACCTCCTGTTGGTAACGAACACCGTTAAGGTTGCCACGGATGGTAATGATATCCAACTTGCAGTTCATGGAAATGCACCCCCATACCATAACGGAACCTCCCCCAAAGGCCACAGTCTCCTGGATGTTCCGTGGAGCCATTGCTGTGTTCCTCTGCCTCCAGACCCGAGTACGACCGTCCACCATGTGCAGCAAGAACCGGCTCTCATCTGAGAAATGGACCTTCCTCCAAGAGGCAATGTTCCAGTGCAAACGGTCATTACACCAGGCCAGTCGGGCTGCCTTATGGGCTGGAGACAGTCTGGGTCGCTTGATTGGCCTCCTTGCCCGGTATCCTGCAGCTTTCAGACGATTCCGAACAGTCCTGTTCGAGATGGGTCTCCCTGGAAGCCACTCCTGTCTCAACCGAGAGCTCGAGTCGAAGGACCTGCGCCGTACAAGTCTCAGTAAAGCTCTGTCCTCCCGGACTGTGGTCTTCCTGGGTCTTCCTGGTCTAGGCAGGTCTTTAACTTCATTAGTGGCCCGGTATTTTTTCAAAAGTTTTGAAATTATGGAATGATGTCGTCCGATTTGAGTCCCGATTTGTCTTAGAGACATACCAGCATTCCTCATGCCGATTATTTGCCAACGAGTGGCCTCTGATAATTTCCTACGTGCCATGACATTGAAATGAATGAAAAACCGAATGCAATCGACAACCTGCGCTTGTAAACACCCCAGGGAAAAAGTGCATTTTTCGAAAGTTGAGGTTAAAGCAATGCACGTGCGCTGTGCAAGCTTCACGCGCGTCATATCAACCCATGAAAAGCTCATGCTGTATGTCAATACATCAAAATTGAATAATCAATCATCAAAATTACTTCGTTAAACTTTGTTAAGTTTTTATGTGTCTTTGAATTTGGTGTTGCTTAATTAATTTCCATATGTATATTATCAGGTATTATTCCTTGTTTTACTAGGATGTCTTTTGTGGCCATCGCCATACCAAGGTTCATTATGAGCATACCCATATCCTGCAGGTTGAAATCTAGCTTGATAGTTGGTTGTTTAAGCACCATTTTAGTCAACCGAGCGTACCCTACGGCTAGACTGGCGACCACTGTGGCGTGGTATGCATCGTTGACGAACGTTTTCCCCTCAGACATTATGTATATGATATAAAAATATTTAAATTATAACATGATATGCGGGTCAACAGTGGGGCCTGCCGGCGGCGTGGGGGTACCCCCCACACCCCCAGAGTTTCCCTCAGTTCCCCCACTATATAACCACGAGATAGCCAAGGCAGCAGTTACGCCTACAGCCAACAACAGTCGGGTTGGGTTGGTTACTTTATGTTGGTTACACCACCGTTTTTTACCGGCAGCTACTCTCTTAGGATTCTTCTGTCTGGTTACTGTGGGGGGTACCCCCACTGAAGGGGTCACTGTTGGGGGTGGGGTCTCCACGGTCACCTCGGGACCCACTGTTGGGGGTGTGGGGGGTACCCCCACTGGGGTTTCCTGTGCAGCATCCATCTATACTATTATTATTATTCTTTCTCTCAAATTGACAATGCTTTGCTGTGATAATCGCCGCCGTCACTGGAGCCAACAACATACCATATTTGTGGTACAGCTCGCAGCTGATAGAGCTCACGGCGTGTTCGATAAAAGGGTCTTTATCTAGGTCCTCCCACAGGTAAAGTCGGCGCTCTGGTGGAATGGGAAGGAAGTATGACACAATACCGGTGTATATCTGGGTCATAGCCGATCCTATTGTCTTTGTCATTTCTGCTCCGAGCCGGGACTCGTATCTAGCGTACAGCTTATCGATTTCTTCGACTGACATTTTGTGAATTTTATCCGGAGAGTAGTCTCCAAAGTAATGTTTGGCTTTGCCGCCAACAGCCAACGCCACCAGTTTCTCTCGCTTGGGGGAATCCCCCACAGTGAGGGTACCCCCCACACCCCCAGACAATTGTTCGAGCAATTCCTCACACTCCATCTTATAATATAACAAGTAAGATTTAGTTTTAACTATATAATACCCGATGCAGACAAAACACAGAGAAATGAAGGTTAAGTTGCACACGACAAATACTTCAAATATCATAGCTATATGCTTAGCTTTGCTTAGCTTTGCTTAGCTTTGCTTAGCTTTGCTTAGCTTTAGCATACTATATATGCTACTGGTTGGTCGGTCTTGAGCACGAGCTTAGCGTGTTTAGTTTCAGCGAGCTGTTTCTTCACCCGTTCCCGTTCTAATTTGCTCATCACATCGTTCTCTCTCAAACACTCCTCGAACGAATCCCTGTCCTTGCAGTGAAATAAGGCCACCCATCGCGTCTGCTCCCTGAGGTCTTTCAACACCGAGTTGAACTTCTGCGTTAGCACCCAGACGCTGTGATTTGCATGCCGGCCGGAGAAGGCCAGGTACGATAGCATGTCTCTCTTTTTTGTTATCTCGCGATTAGCGCTGCAGTCGTCCAGTATGAACAGCGTCGGTTCCCCTTTAAATTTCTCGTGAAGAGCTTACAACCAGTCCTGCAGGCGTGTTCCAGGGTCGATTTTGTGTACGTCCGGGTCCGTCATCACCCAAGGTCGCGCGTACGTTTTATTCATGCTCAGAGTAGGGCACATGATAACGATGTTATCGAACACATCCTTGTAGTAACCCTCCAACATATCCAACACGAAAACGGTCTTCCCACAGCCAGTCTGCCCGCACACTATAGCGCAGTGTGGGTCAGTGGGGAGGTGGGGCAGTTTATTGTTGGGGGGTGTGGGGGGTACCCCCCATCAGTAGATGGCTTGCACGAATCTCCCATTGTCTATATTAAGTTGCGCATCCATAATAACGTACAGATATAATTTCAACTTACCAGCGGGTTGAGCCTTCTTAGTAATCTGGATGGTTATCCCTTCGCTGCCGTTATCTATACGGCGTCCGCTACCGTGCAGTTTATCATCATCCGTGGATCGCATGTCCAACCATAAGGCGTACTTAGTGGTCAGGTATTCACCGATCTGCACGGAGCCGAGGTCCAGGTCCTTTGTTATGTAATCCCCCACTGGTAGCTTTTTTATCTCATCCCACTGCTGGTGTGGTCTCATACCATGACTGAACAGCTGGTTGGGCACGCCCTCGATGGTCACTTCCACCTTTTCAATCTCGGGGTTGAAAAACTTCTCGCTGTCCCTCCGGAATGGATCGTAATACTCCACGGGGACGACCAGGATACCTTTCATCGATCGCGCCGGCACGTTCAGGTTGATATTCCACACAGTGTCGCTCTTATCTCGCACAACTGATCTATGCCTCAGTACGCGATCGTACAGGATAGCCATCTTCCCAGAGTACTGACTTCGAACCTGCCTGGCCAGCTCCGGGCTAGTAACCATGTTGAACTCCAGAGAGATGTTGTCTATGGCATAACTGGCCTCATCACCGTTCGGCGTACGCACTACTTTGCTATAGTCATTAAACGTGAGCTCGTATTCGAGCCTATCACCCAGCGCGGCCTGGTAAAACGGCGCGTGTCCCGTGAGCAACTCGAAGTCGAGCGGCACGCAGAATCGATTCCCGTATGCTCGAGCGATGGCCTTTTCACCGTCCAATAGCTTGTCTTGCTGGTCTTGCGTGAAGACATACCCTATGCGCGCCCGGGTTGATTTGCTGATGCCCTGGTACACATCATTGACTCGTTCTCCCTCGCTTTTCCAGAGATCCCTGTAGCAGTGAAACACGTCGCTGTCGTCGATGCTCAGCACCTCGTTACCGCTGATCTTGACGGTCGTTTTCTTGATGATGGCTCGACCCACGTTCCGCACTAGCTCGCGTTTGTCGTTGTCGGAGGTCAACGTGATATTGAACGCCAGTCGAACAGTGCCTGGTACAATGAGGTCATTCTCACCAAGGTTTGGAAATCTAACCAGCAGAGTTTGATTCTGGTCTATCTTGCTGGGATTGTTGGTGATGGTCACCGACTGACGCACGGCTCTGGCTCCTAATGGCTCTCTCAATCTTCTGAAAGGATCTAATTTTCTGCCGTACATTATTATATATAAACGAAATATATTTTTAATACTAAATAATGGATGAAGACATACCTATGAGGGAGATGTGGGACGATAGTGCCCAGGCATTCAATGATGACCAGGAGACCTCATTCAGTAATCCGGCTGTCGAGCTCTCACCAAGGACCACACTCTTGAATGACGCCGTCGATGGATTTTATGATTATTTAAAAAATGATAAAAATTACGTAGAGCCGTTGGGGCGAGACTATAACAAGTTTACCGTTGATGACCAGGGCAAGCTGCGTTTGAAGGATTACCCGAGGATCGATCTCTTTAATCAATACACGAGAGAACCGCTTGCTTTATCAACATTGGTCGGTAAATATAAGATTAACTTTGTCCAAGATGAACTAGGTTTCACAAATTACGGTGGCGCGCGACCTAAGAAGATTCCCCCGAAGGTCAATCAAGATCTGGAAGGCATTAGGGACGCCACATCGGTTCAAAACATGACTTATAATATTGAAAAGGTGTTGGCCGACTACGAGAACAAGCCCTTCCCAGGCCTCGAAATTACCTTTCGGGAACTGAAGGGGTTGGACCTGTTGATGCAAACCATTCGTGGTCAGCTCTGGAAAAGCACGGCCAAAATGAGTGAGATAGACGACCACATCGCCCGTGAAAAGAAAAAACTCGGTGAAACTGAGGACGAGTCTATGAAAGCCACCATCGAGGAACGAATACGTAATTTGGAAGATGAAAGGCAGACCTGGTTGGAGACAGCGTCCGGCTACAAAGAAAAGCTTCGATCCCAGGTCAACCGTGTGCGGGAAACCATCAATCAAGTCCTCTACCGAGACACCAGGTTAGCAGACAGGATTCGGATATTGTTCCGGGAGCAAGGGATCACCATCGCCAGCATTCTGACTGCATTTGGTTTCATCATATCAACCCTGGTGGTGTCACTGGTGGGGGTTCCCCCCACACCCCCCACACCTGCCGGCGGGGGAACTCCAAGTGGCGGTGGAGGTGTTAAAGACTGGATAAAAAAACTCGGGGAAGGCTTAGCTAAACTGGCTGGTAAAGCCGCTGAAGCCCTTCCCGGCATCCTGGGTAGCATCGTCTCGTGGTTGTTGAGCGCTCTGTCTAAAACTGCCATGTGGCTCAGTCAAAACCTGTGGGCAGCCATCGTCGCCGTGGCGGGTCTGGTGTACGTAGCGGCTAAAAAATCTTTAACCAAATAAGTCCCAAAGCTACCCCACCAACCACCAGGGCAGTTTTACTATCAATATGCTGCTGATAGGAGGTCTGAATATGGGGGGCCACCTCCTGTGGTTGAACTTTAGGCTCCGGAGGTGGCGCCACTATACCCGTTTCACGTGGTGGGATGTGTGGGATATAGGTGGTGTTAATATCGGGGTTGATACCCAACTTTTGATCCTTCGTGGCTATGACTATTTTGTTGTTATAACCCACCACTTTTTTTACTCTCAGTTGCATATCACTCGGAGCCATGTACAACCCCACGCCGAACACGTAATTGACTTTCGATCTGGCGTATTCTAACACGTTTTGGTAACGGTCGATGGCCCGCGGGAGATCAACTGGAGAATTGATAGCATCCTCAACGTTAGAAACGAACTGTTTCTGAGCGTCGTAAGCAGTTCCCTTACCGAGTATGTTGGAACGCGTCATAGACTGCGCACCCAACAGCGCCCACACGTACGTTCGAATCGAGTCGTTCAAGCGTATTGTACCAGCACGAGTGAATTCTTTCGATGTTTTTGAGATCATTTTAGTCCAGGCTGTGGCTGCATCAGGATTGGTTTGCTTTATACAGCTGACATGGATCTGTTCATTCGTTGTGGGGCCTGTAAATGTATGACGGTGTGGGTTGTATGAACCATCTTTAGAACCGGCCTGATATGTTCCGGACCTGTAGAAGTACACGAGAACTATACCGAGACCATGGTTCACACCAGGAAGGCGAAAGTCTTTATTCGTTGGAATCTCAAACTCCCCACAAATACGTTCATAAGCGCGTTTATCATAGGGGTTATTCGTCATACTCCACGCTTTATCTTGGGGAAGAGGAGCACTTATTTCCTTCAATATTCGTCTCGTTTGATAATAAATATGAAACAAAATAACCGCCTTACTCAGTTCGTCTGTACCGTAGTCTGGTGTCACACCCGACCCTGTCGTCGCACACCACACAGCAAAGTTGAGTTGGTTCTGCCAAAACTGCATTGGGTTTTGATTCCAGTTTACCACCAGTCTGCAGGGGGTCAATGTGATCGTGGAAAACAAGATATCACTAACCAATATCTTCCTGCCTGCCAACATACACTTCATGGGTATGAAGTTCACCCCTGAACTATTATCAAAAAAACAGTTGGAAATTATATCATAATAGTATAATAATGACCAGTCATCGACCCAACACTACGCTTAACGACCTAGGAGACACGGAGGGATTCGATCAGCCTGGTGAGGAAGACGCCTTATATATCCTGCAATTTAAAGACAACGTGTACAGACGGGTGTTGTTATCAGATTTTAAAGAGCCCAAATGGCTGCTCAACTTAACACCCACCTCACCTTATATGACAATGGACGAAAATGGGTCTGTCACTAAGATTAGGAACAACGGCATCTGGGTCGGGGATTTTATTCCGGAGGTAGAATTAGACCCCATAAGAGTTATCTGGGAAAAAAATAAGTTAAGGTCTGTAGGGGAAAATAAATTAATATTTAGCAATAGTCCTTATATCAAAAATCTTGATATATCCCCCCCTTTCACACTCATCATAGAAGTCTTCTTTTCGCCTGTAGAAAATGAAAACATCTCAAGAGTACACCAAATTTTACCCGGGGTGTCAATACACTGGTATGACCAACAACACATATACGAATATTGTCATATTGTTATACAACAGGATACCACGGGTCCTATAAACCGCTTAATAAGCCTCAGGGGTTTTTTTGTTACAACAGGAAAGTCTATTAGCCTCTCACCTATTACCCTGACTAATAGTCTAGAACTTGTAGACTTCAAATTCATTAATAGAATATTAACTGAAACCCAATTAAAATCTCTTTCAAAATATATATTATAGGATGGGCCTGTACCCAGTCGTAGAGGAAGTAGCGAAGACGCTGGAAACCGTAGATGGGTTCCGCTTGAGGCAGTTATGTGATGTGAAACGTCAACTAGAACAAGACCGTGACACGCGGAAAGCACTATGTAAGAAGTACAATAGAGCTTTCAATATCGTGGACGGGGCTGACACTACCCTTATGGCAACCAGCATGGGACTAGGGGCGGCAGGCATTGGATTGTTAGCTACCATCGTGGCCGCACCTATAGTGCTAGGTTTTGAAATAACAGCTGGGGTGGCAGGGGTGTTAGGGTTGGCGCTTAAGTTAGTATCACGCAGACTGCATCGTAAGGCATTGAAACACGACGAGATCAGGGTTCTGGCCGAAGCAAAGCTCAACACAGTGAGTGAGCGTATTTCCACAGCACTCTCTGACAGTAAGATCTCAGAAGAGGAGTTTCGTTCAATCCTCTCTGAACTCAAAAAATATAACGGAATGAAACAAGATATTCGATCCAAGTCTCGTAAGTCTGCTATCAGCGAGGACGAGAAAAAAAAGTACATAGCACAGGGGATACAAAAAGCCCAGCAAGCCTTTATTATGAACACCAAGGAGATCGTAGGCGGTTCACGTTAAACTGTTTCATCGATATAAATGTGACATAGCGGTGTAGTAGGGGTAATAGTAGCAAGAGCTAAGGGCCCAACCAACGCCTTATTTACTAAATAAGAAGTTGTAGAGACTTTTCTTGAAAGTGTTTTAAAACCCCCATTCCCTATACTACTCGGCCCATAAGTGTTTTCAGGCTGCATGCGACACAGAGATTACATCTTCCTTGCTGTAACTCGCGCTTGATGATGTCTGGAGTAAATACTCAACATTATAAATTAAGGTCTGTAATGGCAAATGTATTGTATGTTATGTAATATGTGCATGTAAGTGATGCAAGAGGTTTTATCAGCTGAGTTACAGAAGCAAACATCGATCAAAGGATTAACCGATAACACACTGATTGATTAATTACTTTTATCTTCTAGCGGATTTGTCAAAAGGCAGTGTGTGTAGATGACAACACCCTGTCGTAAAGTGTGAGTGCAAAAACAACATCCTCCCTTCAAAGAATTATCCACCCTTGCGTTGATTGATTGATTGCTCATTATTGGTTAACTAAATTACTTAGAATAGTGGGCATCATACAATTAGTTGCCAGGTGTGCTATCTTGGGAGACCAATGAGAGGTTTATCTGGTTTTCACCAACGAAAGACGTGAAACGATGTGTTACTTTTTCGCAAATGAGACAGTTGTAAGACACGCGACACAGAGCAGGATTATTTACCACCTGCAGATGAATGGAATACGATTTCTTTTACGTGGATATTGATGGATACACTCCAGAACAAGGTAGTAGCCTGACATTGTTGCTATAAAATTAGTCTGTTTTACATTCATTATTTGCATTTTGTTTTAATTTATTTGTTGTAGCATTCAGCAGAATCTGTGACAGAAAACAGACACTAGATCGCGTATGTGTGTGAAATAGGATCCACATTGGCAATCTATACAATGTATAAATGTTGCTGTTATGTTAGAAATTTACTATGAGTATAAGCAAATCGTGTGTTCTTTTATTAATTTTCAGAATCATACAAATATGACAAAAAACTGATTAGGGTTAAGAGGCAAAATATAGAGACGTACATTGGCTTCGTTATTTTTCCGTCCTAATAGTTTTTACCATTTCTACCACTGGCAGATGATTAACCTTCAATGTGTTTCATTTGTTTTCATAATACATTTGTAATGAAGTAAAAAATGACTTCACTTCAGTTGATCTGTCTATAATTAAACTATCAGTTGCGCCTACGGACTGCGCAGCAGAGGTCACGAACCAGTCACGAATTCTGGGATATCATCCGGGTACTCACGGGAGAAAAACAATAACAAAAGTTTACACCAGTCCACGGAAATTGCTCCGCATTAGTGCCCCTTTAAGAGTCTCGATGCTTCAGTTTCAGTTTTGAAGACCAAGACTATATTTTACATGTGTAAAAACAATATGGCCTTTTCAGCATCGTGTATGATCCGAAGTCTTCAAGTAATGAACAAGACAGTATTCAGATGTTCAGGGACTTTGCCCATGAAGCTGAATTGGTAAGTGTTTGCAAAAATTATTAAAGAATGAAGAAACTCATTTTTTTTTGTTCCCGTTTCACCATTACATGCGATGACTTGTCGGTAGTCTTAAGCGACACACCAAACACATTCTTAAAAAACTTGTGGTTAATTCATACCGCATGATTAAAAGTTGCCAAAAAGTTGTCTGCTTCACTCTTGCCCACCAACGAAACCACAGACAGGCATCATGCATGATCCAAAGTCTTCAAGTAATGAACAAGACAGTATACAGATGTTCAGGGACTTTGCCCATGAAGCTGAATTAGTAAGTTTTTTCAAAGTTTTTCCTTTTTATGACTCGAGAGCAGTACTTCCGTTGGAATTGAACATGAAAGTGTGTGTCTTTTAACTTTTGATTAAGACTTTGAAATTTCTAATAGACTAAAACTTGTGAAATTTCCTTTCCTTTAATGATATTATAGCTGATTTTTGGTGGACAATAAGACAATGCATAAAGAGGAATTATCCTTACAGTAACCACCTCGCCTCAGTCAAATATTATGAAGATTCTAAAGGTGTTTGATTTTACTGTTATTCTGCAGGATGCATATCTCAAAGATGCAGCGATACAGCTGATAGATGCAACCATCACTCATGTTGCCGTTGACAACACAGACCTGAAGTTTTTCTTGGATTTTGACATGGCAGTGCTAGGTCGACCAGCTGAAGGTGCGTATCATCACGCGTCACCCTTCATTAAATCCTGGTATCTCCAGTCAGTAATTTCAGTCCACTGTCACTCATCAGCTTTTTCCTCCCACTTGTGTAAGGTTGATGTTATGTACTCTTTGTAATCCTAATACAATCAATTTGATGCCATCACTGTAATGAAGAGTGCCATTTGAACATACCAGTGTTAGTGGACATTATCAATAGGTATTTGTATTAACAGTTGATAAACATGATAGACATTTATTTCCTGTTTCTTGTGGAACAGAGGAATGGAGGAGCATAGACTACCAACAGAAACCATAAAATGGCTAATTTTCTGCTACACTTGCATGAATTATAATGTAGTCAAGCTGTGAAGGGTGAATATATTTAGTTATTTATAGGTTGTTTGTCGGGACAGTTTCCATAACATTGTGTTAACTAGTTCTAGACTGTCCAGGTTACAGCAACTACGCCAGTCAGATACAGCGAGAGTATGGTCATCTGGACAATGCTACTTTCAACTCCAAGAGATCTCAGGTAATCTACACTTGATTACATTAATGAAATGATAATATCAATTTGTTGTGTAGAATAATCACATTGGTTCTCACTTGCAATTCAGCCCAAATGTTGGGAAATGGATACATGTCAAGCATTAATTTAATTCATGTCAGTTTTGAACAAGACATCAAAACAAGCAAGGCTTGAAAAACTGTATAGAAATACTGTATAGAAATACTGTATAGAAATTCTGATATGTGTTATACAACAGATGTAACATATGTCAATGCCGTAATACTGTGATCACATAATGTGTTGTATATTATCAATGGTGTTGTGAAGAACGTTCTCCTTCCTTGTTACCAGTGTCTTTAACACTGCTTTATTCAGCAGCATACACTAATGCAGGTCCACAAGCCCAAACTACTAAAACATGCGGAGGACAAGTTACAGCTGATTAATGGTAGTGATCACTGAATCGCAGGAATTGAGAAATATAAATGTAAACCAGTTATCCACACTTAAATAAAAAATTGGAATAAAACTAAACTGTTAAAGCCTGTATTTCTCTGTCTGTCCATTAGAAGGCAGCTTCTATCTTACATGCTAATGCTTTAGTTAGTAAATAATATGCCTATAGCAATATACCTTGAGCCTTGTTTAGGCAGGGCTAGCTACAAACTCAAGGACCAGTGAAATAAAGGTTTGCACTACTTCTGTACACAAGTTAGAAATGTCAATTTGCTTATAAATACATGTATATGTGTTTAACATATCATAGAGCATTTCATGTGTAGTATTTGTCATTCTGAAGCTATTGTCAGTTTCACCCTCATGCTGCAGGTCCTACAGAACTTCCTTGCCAGGGATCACATCTTCTCTACAGAAGAGTTCACACAGTTGTATGAAGGAAAAGCGCGGAGCAACATGGCAAAGGAGATCACTCTTCTTCAGTCACAATCTACTTGATACTTTACAATGGAACATTCTCAAAGACAGTATTGTATATGATTGTGATACCATGTTGTGACTGGTCATGTGATGCCATTTGGTTTTATCTAAGGAGTGGTACGTAGTGTATGAAACACCTCGACAATTCCTACCAGAAAGTTATGAATCCTTGTTTCCTGTCATCAACTACTTTTATTTATTTGCTTTGTAATTTAGTGAGATGAGTAGCATGGCGAAACTGTCAAATATGACAGTACGTAATACAGATCATCAGTTGTTTTACACTGAGAAGATACGACTCTGCATTGTTTGGTGACAGGTAACTTAAGATGGCTGGCTCTCATCTCTTGAACAGTCTTCCAACACAAATTGTAAATCAAATCAAAAGGTTTGTCTTTTTACTGAAGCATTTGAACTCTATTATGTCAATGCCATCTTTGAGCCAGTGTGTCTTCGAGCGGTTTATTGATATTTAGGCTATACAAGCTTTCCTGCACGCATGTTTGGTTTAACATCAACTGAACACTATTCCGCCTATGTTGATGTGTAAATGGCTTGGGCAAACAATCCTGTGATTAACATTTAGCTGTAGAGCATACCTCCCGGTAAATCGGATACCTTGATATGTAGTCAAGTAAGTCTGTGATTGCAAACGTGAAAATAATCTGTATATAGACAATATTGCATTGTGATAATTTCACTAAAGATTGTATCTACAATAATATCTATTTTATCAATATTTATAAATGCATTAAAGTATATACAAAAATGTTTAAATGATGTTGCACATCAGTTTGTCTGCAAATGGATTTTTTGGGATGGCTGTGGTGGTTATTATCCAGCATATTCTTCATCTCTCTAGAAGTAGCGTCTTACAGACTCTCTGGCACCAAAGACATGTTTCATGATGATGACCTGATGTTTTTGTGTGTTGTGTCACTAAGTCAATGATTGGCTAACATGGAACAGTTGTTGTGAATGTAACAGAGTCAGTGACTGACTTAACCTGGAACAATTACAGTGAAAGTTTCCAGGGTATATATCATGATAGAGCATGGATAGCTGATGGATGAAAGGATAACTGCCCTTCCTCTAAAGGTCTGATTAAGTAAATTATACTAGTAGAATTATATATATATTATACCTATACTGAGAAAGGTGTTATGTACATGAATATAAATGGAACCTCATCCGCTTGTTTGGTTTGATAACTACCAAAACACCAAATGCTAAATATGCTGTGTTAACCAGATTCATCATGATTGAACTATAACCATAACATATTTAACTCAGACTAAAACAAAACTGATGTTAAACCTTGGTATCAGGTTAAGTGCAACCTGAGAGGACCCAAGCAAGTGTGAACATCAACAAAGCCACAAAATATTGTCATCATGACTATATCCACCAATGTGATTGACAGATTCATAGAGTTGACCACTGAGTGTTGCTGGTACTGTTAATGAAACCCAGCCAAACTATCACTGTACAAACACCACCAAAGTGTTCACCTGCTGCATGGATCATCTACATGACTACAGTCATGGAGTCTTCGTACATGACAACAGTCGGCAGCTATGGGTGAGAGACAGTGACTTTCATCAGACCAATGGACCCTGCACCATATCATGAATGTCTTTGTCAGCTTGCACCTATCTGTGAGGATGGGACATCTGACTGGCAGCATGGAGCCTCCTGGAGAGTCAGATTCCCACTCTGTGTTGCCGGCAAAGTTGTTCAGCATGGGGCATGGTATTGCAGGCATCTTGTCAGACAAATTACAATTTGGTCATCACAGTCATTGGTCTTCTTCCATGGTCTTCCAGGGCTTGGACGATCCTTTATTTCATAGGTGTCAATGTTGTGATAATGCTTCCCTGCTTCATGTACATGCCAATTACTTACCATTGTGTATTTTCTGAAAGTCTAAATTTTGCCATGTCAGTTTAATTATTAGTACTGGTGTATCTAAATTAGTTCACAAAACTGTAGTGCACATACTATCATTAATACCCCAATGTGTTTCGCTGCATCTGAATGTGCAACCTAAGCTAATAGCTTTTGAAATATTGGGTAAACCTTGTGGTTTGCATGAGCTTTCAAGGTTGCCATGATGTGATTGCATGTTTGGGACAAAGATTTATAAATTGCCTTTGGATTCTGGTGGTGCTCAATTAATTCCATGTATATATCTGAGCAGATGTCAGTCTTGTGTAGGAACCTTGAAATTCCTGGCTCTGACATGTGATACATGAATGAATTCTGATTAACTTTCTCTTTACATCAAGATATGTACATAAATATACACATATTGGATGTTCTTATGCTACCAACAACATTATATTTAACCACTGCATTTAAATATTCAAGGTCTTTACCAATGATTTGTTGTTAAAAAATACAGTAACTCACCAGAACTTTTTTTGTGCTGGACAAATAAATCCTATTTGATCTGCTTGAAAGCTTACAGGCAATGCAAAGCACAACATTGCAGATTCTGATACCTTTCAGTATGGATTTACAGTAATAACTTATCAAAATGCAAATTCAAGATATATAGTTGAAAAATAATGCGATATAAAAAGTTCAGGGTAGTGGATCTTCAAATGATTCACTAAAACACCCCTGCTGGGGTGACAAAGGGTTTTCAACAGCTGCGCTGCGCACATAGCACATGCGTAATTAATAGGTTCGCATGCTCCCAACATTTCTATACACTCACAAACAGCCCTGAGCATATTGGCAAATGAACCTACCAATGAAAGTCTTAGGTTACACTTATGTTTATGTTGTTTGTTGTATCTAGGCTTTAAATATCAGTGAATTCATTTGCTGGACAGCATGTCTCTATTGACAGATGATTAACTGCATGTCACCATAAACTTGTACATTTCACATCCTGGACGTGTCATTCGTTACAGTGAAGAAATTGTAAGTTTCAACACATTATGTTGACAAATGAAACTGCTTTGACTGATGAAACAAGTTGAAACAGATCATGTTTATGTAGCATGCTTTAGTTTGTTTGTTCTATGGTAGTGTTGCAAGCTCAGGTAGAAGGCAGCAGACTAACATTTTTTTCTTGAAATCTGAATTAGAAATATTCATAACAAAGCAAAATAACTGGCTTGTGTATGAATCGTCATGGCGCACAAACTCCACAAAAGCATTAACTAATGGTAAGCAATGCCTATATATACATATACTTTCATAACCGAAGCCACTGGCCAAGATTACAGTAACATGACTTCCATGCTGAGTATTAAGAAATGGCTGCCAAATGTTTGGCAGTATGACAACTGCTAAATACTTTCAGTCTAAGCATTTATATTTACATATTTAGAAGAGTTAAGTAACCAATAAGGATGAGAAACTCTGTGTAAAAGTTCTCAATTCTTTTCACAAGTGGGACACTGGGAGTATACAAAATGAAAGTTACTACTCAAAATAAGCAGTTACTCACACACAGACAGACATGGGAGTAAATACCTAACTGCTTGAAAAATTATCTGGAGCTCTGTATGTCATCTCCTGATGGCTCAGTCTCAATGCATTTGACATGGTCATTCTGTCAGTATGTTTGGTGGTCTCTTAACTGTATTTTTGTAGCTTTCATCGCAGACAATATATGGTCTCTGCTTCCACTTGGGCCTTTCTGTAATGTGTAAAGTCAGATTGGTAGAGATTGGGTTGACGTTGCTATGAATTTTTCCTTAGTGGGGCTTCTTTCAATGATAATTGACTGATAAGGGCATTGTTAACTCCAACCCAACTACCTCATGTCACATACCAAAGTAACCACAACAGAAGAATAGTTTGTTTTGCAAAACTTTATTCCTCCCCTTAAGATATAAGTAACCCCAATACCTATACTAAACTAATTCTACAGGTGCAAATACAACTAACTAATCTAATTACCTAACCTAGCTACATATACAGTTCTGTCTACCACTTATATTGCTAAAGTTCTAATAACACTACTACTACTACTAACTACACTAAAATCCTAATACCCTCACTAATATAGATAATGATTACATATAATCCCAATCAGAAACTAAACAATTGAACTAAATAACAATAAAGGAATTTGCCACTCAGAGAGAACACTTTCTCTTTACAATGTAATCAGAATGTCAGTGCACTTTGGTTCCACTTGGTGACGTCATGGTATTTGTGTGGTATCCCTCACACCCAGGCGATGGTTTCCCTCACGGAGTTTAAGGGGCCTGTGTAATGGTTGATGGCTGTGCCATCCACATCTCACATTACTAGGAGATACATGCTCCTTGTACAACAGGGAAGACTCTTGTCTGTCTCCTTACAGGCAGAGATAATACCCCTCTCCTTACTTTAAGGATAACCGGCCAGTTCCGGGACACTACAATACAATATAAGTAACTACAGTTACTCAGTAAGACATGTGTCAATGTCTTATACTTTATGCATGTACTTTACTCCGATTTACATATTTGAAAGTGGAACAGTTTTTGTGGAACGATAACATTCAAATTTTGAATGGCTTTGTGGCTATATAGTGTTACAATATGCACATATATCTAGAAATACTACATCAGTAAAACAACTTCTTGCTACATCTACTCAATCAATAAATACAAAAGTAATAATGATAATAAAAACTTACGCCAGCCAGCGTGAGATGCAATCCCATACAAAAGTTGAACCCATACAGGTGAACACAGTGGTGATTCTGGCTGACTGTGCAGATTACTACCCTTCCTCACTATTTATATTGACCTCCCATACCCAAGCTACTCAACACCTCTCTATTGTTTACAAATTAACACCCCAGCTCTCTGGCCATACCTGGTCACGCTTCCCTGAACATAACCCTGTTCCCATAGTATTACCGAACATAATCTAACAACAACTCCCAACAATATATAACACACTCTAACAATACCATACTACATCTATTTACAGTACCATAAACTAATTATATAAACGAAATCATCTGTGATCTTGACATCACTCCCCTCTTCAAGTAATTGTACACAAGTACAATTATATATTACACTCAAGATCACATTTAAGTTTGTTTTAATGCATAAATATCCTAAAACACAATTGTCTAAATGTACAATAGCACAGTAATACATAAGAAATAACTGCTGACAAATAATCTGGATATGCAGAGAGTACATTATTTACACACTGCCATACACATAGTATGACTAGGGTGAACACCGGCTCAAGAGATCAGCCCCAACATTCTCACTTCCTTTGATTGCACGAATTAGAAATCTGTAGGGTTGCACAGTCAGGGCCCACCTCATCACTCGTCCATTGGTCATTTTTGCCTTGGTCATCCATATTAAGGGCTGATGGTCAGTCTCCAAAATAAATTCTCTCCCATACAGATATCTTTCTAACTTCTGTATTGCCCACACAATAGCCAAACACTCCTTTTCTATTGTAGAATACGCTCTCTCACGATCTACTAACTTCCGACTCACAAACAATATTGGAAATCGCTCACCTTCCTGTTCTTGTAGCAGTACAGCTCCGATTCCAACGTCAGAAGCGTCTGTTCTTACCAAGAATGGTTTCTTCAAGTCGGGTAGTTTCAAGATAGGAAAACTTGACATATGGGTTCTTAACGTAGTGAAAGCTAATTCCTGGCTTTCTGTCCATATTACCTTGTTTGGCTTTCCTTTCTTTGTGAGATCAGTTAGCGGAACTGCTATGGCTGCATAGTTTGGGATAAATTTCCGGTAGTACCCGGTCAGTCCCAACAACGCTCTCACTTGTTTCTTGGTTTGAGGTCGCTCCACATTTAGGATCTTTTCTACATTCTTACCTTCTGGTCGAATTAGACCACTACCCACCTTGTGCCCTAAAAAGTCCAGATGTTTATATCCCACTTTTACCTTTGAAGGTCGAGCTGTAAGATGGAATTGTCTTAACCTCGTAAATATTGCTCTCAGACTTACCATGTGGTGTGACCAGTTCTCAGTTCCTTCTATGATGTCGTCTATGAAGTTGTCTGTATTTGGTATGTTGTGCAATACTTGTCTCATCAGTCGGGAAAATACTGCAGGTGCATTAACTACTCCAAATGGCATCACCATCCATTGGTATAATCCATCAGGAGTTATAAATGCTGTCAGTTCTTTGCTACTCTCTTCCATTGGAATCTGCCAATATGCTTTGCTTACATCAATTTTGGTAAGATATTTACAGTTCCGTAACCGTGCAAAGATGGAATCAGCTAATGGAATTGGTTCGGCATCAAATACGGTCACCTGATTCAGTTTGCGAAAATCGGTACAAAATCTGTAAGTCGAGTCAGGCTTCTTCACAAGTACAATGGGGGATGCATATGGTGACTGAGAAGGTTCTATCACCCCCATGTCTAACATTAGCTGTATCTCCTTGGCTACAACATCTCTCATATGATGAGGAAGTGGATAGGGCTTGGATCGTATAGGCTCATTACATGTCAGCTTGATCTTATATTCCATACAATCTACCTTCCCTGGTAAATCACTCAGTACATCTTTGAATTCACTTATGAGCTCCTTCACCTCATTTTGTTGCTCCTCTGTCAAATCTTCAGAAATGTCTACATCCTGATACGTTTCCTTAGAAACTAAAGAAGGTGAAGCTATGTCTAACATACTCACCTCTTCAGCCTTGACATCCACCAGACCAGCACTGACATGCACAAGTTGAGCTATGCTGACGTCACATACAGCTGTGTCCTTGACCTCCTCTCTCTCAATGTACCTTTTCAGTAGATTGGCATGATAGGTTTTAATCTTGTTACCAACCTGTATTCTGTAATTGCCAATGCCAAAGGTATCCAGTATTTCATATGGCCCTTTCCACTGCAGCAACAGTTTGTTTGAATCAGTGGGCAACAGAATTAATACTTTATCACCAACCTTCATTTTTCTTGGCTTGGACTTCACATCAAAGAACTTTTTGTATTTACATGCTTTCTTTTGAAGTTCTTGCTGTGCTACGTGAATAGTCTCCTCAAGACGGTTTTGAAGATCTAGCACATACTCATATGTGGTTCTTACCTCTGGATTTGGTATATCTCTTGTCCAGATTTCCCTCAGAATCTGTACTGGTCCTCTCACAGTGCGTCCATATAAGAGTTCAAATGGGGCAAAACCCAAACTCTCTTGAGGTACCTCTCGGTAAGCAAATAACAAAGCAGGTACATACCTGTCCCAGTCATTTGGTCGTTCTGCACACATCCGTTTCAGCATCGTCTTCAAGGTTCCATTGAACTTCTCCACTAGGCCATTGCACATTGGATGATAAGGGGAAGTAGTAAGCTGATGTATGGACAATAGTCTACTTACCTCCTTCATCACGCCTGACGTGAACTGGGCTCCCATGTCTGTTAATATCTCCTTGGGGATACCAACCCTACTGAATATCTCGAACAGAGCTTCGGCAACATATTCCGTCTCTACTCTGGGTAAAGCTACTGCTTCTGGGTATCGTGTTGCATAATCAACCACCGTCAGTATATACCTATTACCCTTGTCTGTGACAGGATACAATGGACCAATCAAATCAACAGCTACCCTCTCAAATGGCACTTCAATTAATGGCATTTGTCCCAGTGGTATTTTCCTTACCTTTCCCTTCGGCATGGTACGTTGACAAATATCACAAGACTGAACATGTCTTCTGACATCACCAATTACTCCTGGCCAATAAAACTGTGAGATTACCCTATCTAGAGTCTTCTTGATTCCAAGATGTCCACCCATCAGTGCTTCATGACATACCTTCATTACCTGTGTGCGCAATCCAACCGGTACTACTGCCTGTACAACTTGTTTACCATTGTCCATTTTATTGGAAGTATGCTTCCTATACAGCATATCATTCTCCACAAAGTAAGAGGAAGTACTATGTCGGGTCTCCCTAATCTTACCTTCTTCCACTAATTTTCTTATTTTGTTCAGACTTGAATCCTGATGTTGTAGGGATACGAACTCACCTCGACTCAGTGTCAACCCAACAGGTTCCAATGTCTTCAAGGGTTCCATGCCTACTTGGCGTACTCTTCTCTGGCTCCTTGTCTCTACAGCACCTACTGTTTTAATGTCCTGCTTATCCCACATCAAGTCTGGATCTCCTGGCTCTCTAACTCCGGGAATATTGCCTAATATTAAGTCACAGATTGGTGTGTCCATACATGCTGCTCTCACCATACCCGTGTAAAAGGGCGTATTTACAGTAATCCATGCTACCGGAAGTGTCAAGATCCTGCTATCTGCTAATTTACAAGATTGTGTTTCTGAAGTCAAACATGCATCTTTTACCATTGACCTCCTCACTATTACACCGTTACATCCCGTGTCTCTAAGCACATCTACTGGAGTGTCGTTTACCTTTCCCTGATAAAATGGCATGCGGTGATCTTTGGTAAGCACACTCCCTGAGGCTACATCTGCTTTAGTAACCTCCTCTGAAGTTGCTGCATCACCATCTAGAACTTCATGTATGCAGGGCTCTACTTTTGTGTTATCTGGATGTATTAGAGACATGTTTGTGTTGTCTTCACTCACCTGGATACTTGCCACTTTAAACTTGGGTTTCCTGCACTGTGCTGCCAAATGCCCAGTTTGATTGCAGTTGTAACATGTCCTTTCCTTAATAGGAACAAATTGTTTGGAACAAGTACCATGTTTACCTGATGCGCTACCCTCGACTATTTTCCCTTTGGAAACCTGCTTGTCAGTTTGACCTGGAATAACTGGTCTATTGTATCTTCCATGACTCGTACCTCTAGCTTCTATAAATTGCTCTGCTAGTCTAGCCATTTCCATCGCGTCTTTTGGCTTTCTCTCTCTCAAGAATATACCCAGATCCCTTCCAGTCACATTCAAAATCTGTTCACGCAGCAGCAAATCTCTCACACCTTCGAACGTCTTTTGTGTACCACTTAGTTCAATCCATCTGTTGAAATAGTTCTCAATTCTAACTACAAATTGTGTGAAAATCTCACCTGTTTTAGCAGTCCTAAATTTCTGATGGAATCCATCCTCAGTCATTTCATAGCGTTTAAGTAATGCAGTTTTAACTGCATTGTAATTTTCAGCCTCAAAGGCATTTAACCGGGAGTATACTTCTAAAGCCTTACCTTTCAGCAGAGTACACAGGTAAGCTGCCCAATGGGACGGGTCCCAGCCTTGCGCTGTAGCTACACGTTCAAACCTTTGCAGATATGCATCAATATTGTCATTGTGGTCGTCAAATGGAGGCATTTTAGGCATCTTGGGAATGGCTGCTGATCTATTCTCTCCTACCTGCCCTTCTTGATTTCCTGCCACACTCTTTTCTAACTTGGCAAGTTCTATTCTTTCATTTGACTGTATTTTACACTTTTCTTTCTCCAATTCTAATCTTTCTCTCTCTCGTTCCCATTCTAACCTTTCTTTCTCCTTTCTTTCCTCCAGTTCTAACTTTTTAATCTCCCGCTCCCTAGCTCTTTCCTCCCGTTCGAGCCTGTCCTTTTCTTTCTCATTCTCCAACTCCATTTGCTCTTTCACAAACACTCTCAAATCATCTTTCTCATACCCTAAACTCTGACCCAGTTTGATAAGTTTGTCAATGTCCATAATTGTCTGTATGAGGGCAAAGCAGGGTACACAAAAAGTCAAACTGTCTGGAATAAATAGGGATCCTACCAAGAATAAAACCGGAGGTGATTTCCCATATATCCCAATGTTCAAAATGTTCACGACGAACCAATGGCCTTAACTGACCAATAACCACAATACACCCTCCACCCTTGAATTCCAAATCATACACTCAAGGACGCAGAAGTGGTGCCGTATGTTCTAACCCTTCTTTATGGACACAAAGATTCTGCAGCGATATACAATCAACAACGCTACATCAAATGCGCTACAGAACACAACTAGGGTTCCCTTTGATAGTGACAAATAATCTAATTATCCCACCGCTGCCACCAAAATGTCACATACCAAAGTAACCACAACAGAAGAATAGTTTGTTTTGCAAAACTTTATTCCTCCCCTTAAGATATAAGTAACCCCAATGCCTATACTAAACTAATTCTACAGGTGCAAATACAACTAACTAATCTAATTACCTAACCTAGCTACATATACAGTTCTGTCTACCACTTATATTGCTAAAGTTCTAATAACACTACTACTACTACTAACTACACTAAAATCCTAATACCCTCACTAATATAGATAATGATTACATATAATCCCAATCAGAAACTAAACAATTGAACTAAATAACAATAAAGGAATTTGCCACTCAGAGAGAACACTTTCTCTTTACAATGTAATCAGAATGTCAGTGCACTTTGGTTCCACTTGGTGACGTCATGGTATTTGTGTGGTATCCCTAACACCCAGGCGATGGTTTCCCTCACGGAGTTTAAGGGGCCTGTGTAATGGTTGATGGCTGTGCCATCCACATCTCACATTACTAGGAGATACATGCTCCTTGTACAACAGGGAAGACTCTTGTCTGTCTCCTTACAGGCGGAGATAATACCCCTCTCCTTACTTTAAGGATAACCGGCCAGTTCCGGGACACTACAATACAATATAAGTAACTACAGTTACTCAGTAAGACATGTGTCAATGTCTTATACTTTATGCATGTACTTTACTCCGATTTACATATTTGAAAGTGGAACAGTTTTTGTGGAACGATAACATTCAAATTTTGAATGGCTTTGTGGCTATATAGTGTTACAATATGCACATATATCTAGAAATACTACATCAGTAAAACAATTTCTTGCTACATCTACTCAATCAATAAATACAAAAGTAATAATGATAATAAAAACTTACGCCAGCCAGCGTGAGATGCAATCCCATACAAAAGTTGAACCCATACAGGTGAACACAGTGGTGATTCTGGCTGACTGTGCAGATTACTACCCTTCCTCACTATTTATATTGACCTCCCATACCCAAGCTACTCAACACCTCTCTATTGTTTACAAATTAACACCCCAGCTCTCTGGCCATACCTGGTCACGCTTCCCTGAACATAACCCTGTTCCCATAGTATTACCGAACATAATCTAACAACAACTCCCAACAATATATAACACACTCTAACAATACCATACTACATCTATTTACAGTACCATAAACTAATTATATAAACGAAATCATCTGTGATCTTGACACCTCATTCAATCACTCACTCACTCACTCACTCACTCACCCACTCAGTGTAAAGCTAATACTGTGAAGTCCTCTTGGTCTTGGCTGTTTATATAAGAGTCTAGATGTTGCTGACTTGTCTCTGACAAGTCTCACATCTTTAATGGGGTCATATGGAAGTACTGTTGCCTTGTTTCAGGACAAGATCTGGCACAACTGCAGATCTTTTATTGCAGTGGGTTATTTTTCAAGCAGGAATCACTAAAGCAACAAGTATATGCAAAACTAATTTTCATTGTTGAACTTAACTGGTCTTATCTGTGGTGACAGCTCAACTACTTAGTGTCTTCTCATATATCAAAAATTTATCTTGTGTGGCATATCAGTATTTTTTGTTTGTTGTTTAATCATGAGCAATATAGACAGTGTCAGTGTTTGTGACATCACACAAATTGTTAAATTTCTACGCAGAAACCAATGCTATTTTCCTGACAAATGAATGACATTCAATATCTGTATTGCTAGATCTTAGATCTTGTATAATCTGTAATGATGATTATGTGAAGAAAGGTGATATAAATGAAAACATGTAGATTCAAGTTTTGCTGAAGAAAAACAACATTTATTGCAGAATCACAAACACAACTAGGGCACTTTCGTGACCACCATAAACAATGTTTAACATGTACAATATAATGACTTCATAAGACAACCACATTTCCATGACGACTAGCAAGAGCACACTTCAGTATGTATTTACTTAATGACAGTGTTCTCCACGGTTCAGTCATATACCCTTCAACCTGTGAGAATAGCTCTCCTTTTAGACCTCCACTTGAGCTGTGCTAACATTGGAGTATTGATGTGTTTAGTACTATAATGCTTTACTGGCCAGCAGTGGATGCTGACCGATGAACATACACCTGTATTGATCACACAATGCTGAACAGAACTCACACCTCGAGGTGGGACAATCATCTTGGTCCTTAAGGAAGAATGGAGCAGTTTGACGCTGCCATGCTTTGCACAGGCTAGGCAGTAACAAATGATGGATATTAGCTAATCAATATGTAGTTTAATTATCACAAAATATCATATAGTCTCTGTTTAGATCTAAATTCACTGTTACATCTAAGCACCTATTTTAGAAATTTTAACTAGTACAAGATGCTATACTCAAATGTAGTTATCAAAAGCAGACCAACATGACACATGAACAATTTTGACTGAAGATGTTGAGATAATTTGTCATCAGGAGCAATAAGCTATGACCCATCCATGGAATATGTGCTTATCTATACATTGATGTGAGATGACCATTAGGAAGCCCTGTCTTGAGACAAAGAATCATCTTCAGTAACCTGGGACTTGGAAATAACCAAATAACCATATAATCTTGCATGTCACATAATAACTCACTGGTATTTTCAAAGTTAATCAAATAAATGTCATCACACTTTTCATAACTTTATATTAATATATCACAAGTGTCAGGACATTTTTGCTTAGCCCCTCGTACAGAGGTGGTGAACACAGCATTAATGGTGCCGTCACTCAAAGTAGACCCCATAGACCATACCAACTGCATAGAGGCTGCGGTTTTCAAACTCGGCTGACGCAAAGTTGTCCCTGTCAGAGTCCCACAGGAAGCGGCTGCCCACTCGAACTCCCTGGTCCTTCTTTTCCCCAATTGTCACCTGTGCAATGATCTTATACCTGTGGTGGTACAGACAGAGAGGCAGTAATGAAACAACTGGAAAGAGACCTGGTGCCTCCTTTCCAATATGAAATCAAATAGTAATCTGAAAACTAACTTAGTGTTGTCATTTAATTCACACTTCTGAGGAATTTTTAAAAAAAATATTGGGTTATACCTTGTCTTAATATACCTCATGTAATGCTGTCATCTCCCAAATATTCCTCCATCACAGCTATCTTTTCCCATTTTGAGTAGGTATTATCCATTAAGATATTACACAGTAGGATGATTTATATTCCACATGAAAACATTTGGAGACAATACTGATATACTGTCAAATTTAACTGTCAGTATTCAGATATAACATATACATTTAATATATTGTTTGTAACTTCGTTATCATTTAGATGATGTATCGGATAGGATGATCCAGTTATCTTAATGGAATTGCCCCCTGATGCGAGCACCATAGCTGTGCTCTAGGGTCTTATTACAGTCTAGTGTCTTATCTACAGCCTGTCTTCCTCATTTATCGCCAGATATATAACTGACATACTGATATAATCAGTGTTAAAGGCTTACTCTCTACTAAAAATGTTGTAGTGTGCTGTGGGTGTGCCACTTCTCTATGCCAGCTAACTGACTAACCCTACTCTCCTGCGTCTCATGTGGAATTTGTCACTTTTTCTGTACCCAGGCCTTGAAGTGTGTAATTAATATGTTGATAAATGTCCAAGGATGCATAGTGAACCAATTTATCATTTCTTACCGTTTGAAATTAAGTTCTTTCACCTTTGCCTTGATGTCATCAGAGAGGAATTTGCAAAGCAGTGAGCTCTCAATTGGATCATACTTTTTACCTGAAGTGTGAATGAAAATTCGTTTAAAAGCTATAACTGCTGTCACCAAAATCTTTCAAGCTTGTAAAACCACTTGCTTACTTGCTTACCAAGCTTGTAAAACCACCTCAGCTGTGATTTTCCATACCATGAAATAGGTGAGATATAATGATTTGTATGCAAGATGTTAACTTACAAGTTATGCATGTGGTTTTGGAAGATATTTAGACCTGTACAATACAAGGTAGTCATCATCAAAGATTCTATGCAGCAAGTAAAATAGCTAGTGCAATAGCAGTATGCAGCAATGATTTCTTCATTTGTGATGTTTTGATGGCGAAGGCTTTGAAACTTTGAATGTTTCGACATGCTTAGACCTTCAAGGAAAGTCGTTAGAGAAGATGTTACCTGTTAGGTTAGTGTTGAGCACTGTCTCTATAATAGGCTTGACCTGATCAGGTCGGAACTTAGTGGCAGGCTCCAGCTGGTATGTGTTCTCATAGCACACCTGAAAACACCGTGTAAACACTTTCACAAATAAAATACCATTTTTAATCTTACTCTTGTTATGACACAAGAATAAAGTCAAGTGAAAGCCCCTTTCGCAGAGGGCATGTACTTTTGAAAACCTGTTGAGAGTGCATGTACCAGTCTGTCTGTGCTGTTTTATTCAGCATGAATTAATGTTGCTGCCTAAAGTCATACACAGACTGTTACACTCTCTCATTCTGACATGAAGTCCTCATTTCTTCAGTTTCACACTCAAAAGAGACAGCCTGGACTTGTTACTGTTATAAATAAGACAACAACTAAAAGAAATCTTAAAACAATTTCCAATAAGAGTCTAAATGATGTCACAATTTTGCATGATTGGATGGGGAAAAAAAAGACATTCCACACAATGAGTCTTGACCAGACAAAATAGTGATCAATATTATGAACATGTCCATTGTTTACAGCATCAACCACATGCTATATACCAAGTCAGTGGCCAACTGAACATGGGAATCTCGATTTTTTTCAACTTAGGATAATTTTGATAACAAAGGATCATAGTTTCAAACAACTATTCTTGGTTTGTATTACAAGGGGGTAAACACATTATACATGAAACAGGGAGAACAAGTAGTGTCAGTCTAATTTAACGCTCATCACATACTGCAGATGCATTTGTTTCATTTTTCCAACTGCTGAGCTTACCCCCTTGTAATACAAACCAACAACAGCGAAAAAAAGACATTCCACACAATGAGTCTCACCCTTCGAGGAGGTCTGGGTTCATCCTGGTTTGGTTCACAGGCAAATGAGGTGATGCTAGATCCAGCATTAGCGAGCCTCTTTCCTGTGAGGTCAAACAGACTGGATCCCCCAGCAGTGACGGCAGTTAAATTGTCCATGATTGGTGTACATACGTACCACCTCTCACCCCAGTTGTAGTAGCTGCAACAGAACACAGCTATAAAGTTGGTTGTTTACCAGAGAAGTGTGTGGCCTGAAAATAAATAAGTCTTGACCAGACAAAATAGTGATCAATACTATGAACATGTCCCATGCTGTCAGCGTCAATCACTTGCTATATACCTAGTCACTGGCCTATATAGTCCTTTGACTTAGGATATGTTGAAACACTGGACCTCACAGGATAAGACTGAATAATGAAAATCTCATAACCTTTGTGATTTCTGTAGGTATTTCTGTGTTAATTTTGGTAAGCACACACAATAACAGATACGCAAAGCAACTGTAGTCTGTGGAAAATGTTGAGAGACATTTACATATTTATCTCTTTAAACTTTCAGCTCTACCATTCCCCACGACAGAGAGAAGGAGAGGAAGACAGTGTACAGTCTCAGTACTGGCTGTCAAAAAGTCATATGTGAAATAACATAGGTATGGATTATAGCAAAATCCAGTGGCTTGTTTTCTGTTTACTGAGGATTGGAAAAATAAAACAGATGAGCTGAACTGGATTCAGCGATACCACAGTTGCAGAAAAAATTGCAGAATTGACCTTGCCATGCAGAAAGACGTCTGGTCTGTGGAAAATGCATTTGCTTGCAGAATCCGTGCAGAATTTGCCACTTTTCTGCTGCGGAATTTGTTCATTTTAAAAACAGAGTGAAAACTGACTGTAAGCCAAAATGAAAAGTAGAACTAATGTCAAAAGTAGGGTTGGTTACACTTAAAAAGGACTGACATATTTATTGTGGCAACATTTTCAAAATAATCATGACTAAAGATACTATATTAATAAAGCAAGTTTTAGGCATTTTCAGTTAACTTAGATGAATTTGACACTGCAATTACATTCTCAAAATCGATCATTTTGAAAATTAAAAATATTTCAGATTTCTTTTAGGTATAAAATTGTCTGCATGAAACCGGAAGTTGTTTGTCTGCATCAAAGTTACAAATGAGAGGTGAGAAATAACTTTCAGCGAGCTTTTAATTCTCAAATACAGTAAAGGTGTATAATGTATAATGTTTTTGTTGTTTATTCTAAATGCCTTAGCCGCAGAATGTTTTGCAGAATATTGAAAAGTGGGGTGCACAATTTGCTTAAATTTGCAGCGGAATTCTTAAAGATTTACCGCAGAATCCAGGGGGCACTGATTGAGTCACTTTCAATCAAAACTCACTGTCATGCAATCTTTGAGTGAATATGAAGAACATCTACAGCCTTAAAAACTGAATGCTGAAGTTCCTGTTGGCTCCTCACAAGGAACGATCCTGGGCAGTGGTATTTTCAGGTGCTTAGATATCATGACAAGCTTTTGGCCTTTCATGTATATATGCACCTATTGTCTGTTTACAGTGAAAACATACCCAATGAATTTCACATTAAACAAAAAGGTAAATCAAATTAGGTGAAATTTAGATTGCAAATCCTCATAAATTTACCTTGCCAATTGAACATTGGGATCTCAGAATTTTATTCAACTTGGGATAAATATTGTTCAACAAACAACCCAACACCTTAGTGTTGGGCCTAGATTTATGAAGGTCTCTCAGTGCTAAGATAGTTGTAAGTGCCATACAGTAACACTGACTTACGACTTTCTTAGCACTGAGAGAGCTTCACTCACTATGATAGTGATACTAAGAAACTTATGGTGAACTTCTATTGGGAAACAGTACTGCTTAATACTTTGCTTATTAAATTAATTCAAACCCATTCTTGCCTCTTCCCTCTTGAATTTGGACACTTAGCCATGTAACAACTGTGTAATGAAAAAATGAATAAATTGTAATGCATAAACTTCAATCAAATTAGACATCCAGGGTAGGTGATGTGTTATGGTTAATCTAATCATGAACTTTCTTTTTCCTGTTTAAGTTGCCAGATACAAGCTAACCTATAAAATACTTGGTATTTTATTTTCAAAGGCCAGCTGTAAGTAGCTAATCAATCCCAGATCAGTGGTCAAATATATTGTATCTAATGTCAGATAGTTTCATCCATGCATTGCCATGTCTTACAGATGCCTGATTAATCAGCCTCCCCAGGTAAGAAGATGCTAGCACGAATCAGCGTTAATTATTCATCTCGTCCACATTGCCTACTGGAATAGTCTTTCAGGTAGTAGACAAACAGATTTTTCAGTACTTGTCTTGGCGCTATTATTACACAAAGGCACCATCTGTTCATGTTGTACACAGGCAGAAAATAGGAAATGATACCAAATGATACTGCAAATAAACATTGCACAACAATAAAACTGAGGTTGTAAAGTGTATTTGAACCATTGTTTTGAGAATTGTAATTGAGTTTTGTAATTGAGAATTTCATTGTTCAGTATATACTGAGAGAAGAAAATAAGGGATCACATGAATGTGCAAGTGTTCCCATATTTTTTTCCAGATTTCTTTACAAACTATGTGATACAAAGCTTGTGAAAAATATTGGAAAAAAATAAAGGAACAGTTGTCCTTTCATGTGATCCCTCATTTTTCCCCTCATTTTATGTTTAAATGATGCCAGTTTTACTGTAAGGATGTAAATTATTAAAAAATCTCTGTGGTGATATCAGTGTTCACGAAAAGCATCTGACCCTCTGACAAACCTGGCAGATTCGCTAGTGGTTAGATAGAAATCACCAACCCGCCAGCCTCAGTGCCTGACTGAATATTTCACAATTTCTTTGTTTGAAGTTGTTATTTGTGGCATCTGACACTTGTTTGCTGTTTAGAAATCCTATGTTTGTTATCATATAATGTTATATAATTATAATTTCAATGCCAATTATAAAAATGTTAAATCTGAAATGTTTAAGTTTATTCTGTGGGTCCTGTGAATTTTCAGTGGGTCAGACAGACATCTTACTTTGAAACACCACACATGAACACTGTGATGTATGAATATCTGAAATATATAAACAGTTTGGGCTTGAGAGCATTTGATCACCATTTCTATCACAATTGTGGTTAATCATTCATAAATGCCCATAAAACACTTCTCCATAACTTTCTGTTGACAAAATATGAGATATCTGAAATTAAGACAGCTTGGATTAAGATGTGTAAATTAGTGTAAGTATCAAATAGTCATTGTTGAGTTGTGTATTGACACAGCAACCATTAATTACTGGATTGGTTTTCTGCAACATGCTATTTTACTATTTAAACAATGAAGATATCATTCATAACAAACATGTTATCAAACCACATCATATAAGCTAACTACTATGATCACTGTCTTAAAGTATGAACATGAAATCAACCATATGGAAACATCTTCCTACCAATTCAAAACATCATACTAGGTTCTGGTACCATATAATCTTCTTCTCTTTCTTCCTCTTATCCAACTAGAGTTTCATAATAATTATAATGCGTAATCTTACAAGATAACAAACACTGTTCAACAACTTCTCTATACCTTACCTTCTAAACATTGTCCAGGTTAGGTTGTAATCCAGATAAAAGAAAGTTAAGACACACACAGGAGATGTAATGAATGACACAGGACTTGATGATGAACTCTCCTATATATAATCACACCACAAGTCTTAGGGAACTTCCTCTATTGCCATGGAAACAGACTACTGATTACCATAGCAACATGCTTCCATCCTCTTGTTTTCAATCAATAGGCATTATAAAACTCGTAAGAACCATTGACAATGAAGTCAAACTGCTGCTAGAGTGATTGTGTACTTCAAACTCAAGTAGACAAACTCACTACTGGTTTCCAACAACATGCTGCCATGTTACAACCAACATCTGGCTTCAATTAAATTGCACACATGCAATTAGAGACACTGCCATCAATGATTGATTAGCTTATAGATAATCAAGTGGTGGTAGCTGTTGTCTATGGGGCGTACCTAGAACCGTTTCCCTTACTTATTGATCACATCAAGGCAAAGTAAGTTTTAAGGCCCAACGATAGATGTAATTGCCATTGTAACGATTCACATAACTGAATGTGTGACTTAGGTGTGAACATCAAAGCCAGTTAGGCGTGCAACTGGTAGGTGAGACAGACGACAGGTAATTAGTGCACGGTAAAACACAAACTAATGGGGCTACTTGCAAACAATAATTCATTTGTTCCTTGTTAATCTACACTAATTGTAGCACATTAGCACGAGAACATTCAAAAAGTGCCAAGTCAGAGATCAATAAACTGGTACGGTTGGCAATGGACATGTCATAAACGAAACAAAACAACAGAGTTATGGTCATAAACACAAGAAACAGATCAATTTCCTATTTAAGGTGTGTTGTAAAACTTGATCCACATTGATAACACTTAAACGTAGCTTTCTTGAAACATGTTTGCTCAGCAAAACACATTTGACACAAAACAACTCTGATCTGTATTTCTACAGCATTATACAAAACTTCAGAGAAAAAAAATCATACCTCTGCTTTACCAAGACCAAGATGAGTAATATCTTAACTGTATGAAGACTGAGCAGAAGTATCCATGTGCTCTCATTCCATGTCTTTTCCCTTCATGTCAAACCTGAACTATGGAAAAAGTTCCACAAAGGCTTGGATTAAGAGAATGTACTTTTGTGATGAATAGATTTTGAGATTAGAATTAAAAGGCCTTGCTCATGATTTTTTCACCACTTAGCTCAGAATGTGTCTGTGGTGTGGGAGGAAAGTGTGACTGGGAGATGCTAAATTAACCAACACTTCTATTATTCATAAAATGTCACTACTCCAAACCATCTGAAACAGAAAATTAAAAAAAATCCCATTATGTATTCTGTTTTATTCACATAGGGATTTGAATCTGCTCTACAAAATAACCAATATTATTTGTGTTGACACTAAGAATATTGCATTTTTGGTAAAAACAAGACGCTTTTTAGTAGGAATGTGTACCTGACTGTACAATGAGATATGATCATTTCTCTAGAAAGAATGGGTAAAGTAGTAATTAGTAAGATGAGTTTGAACTCATTATTTGTTTGGAAAAATTCACTTTATAATAGCATTCTACCCCTAATCTTACATCTGTGGATACATGATAGAGCTACAAGCCAATCAGTTGTGTCTAATTACACTGGAAACAAAACTAGTAGATAAGGAATCTATGGGGTGTGATATTGCCCCAGGAGAATATGAAAAAGCATTCCATATGACAGTCTCTTATCAAAAATGTATAGATCTTGTTATCAGAGTAGTGCTACAAGCAATCTTGATTGATTATAATCAATAACTCAACATCCCTGTTTGAATGCAGCAAATGCATCTAACCTAAACAAATGTTATTTTCAAGCCTTCATTTACTCCATAAATGAGCATGATAAGTATACATTAGAACACCCCAATTTAACAAAATATTAACCTGACCCCTGAAAACAGGGCTAAAGCATACCTCTGCATTTTGACTGTGTTGAATATCATGTACATCCAGTGCAAACAGAAACTCATGTGATATTATTACTCTGCCATAATGAAACTCTTGTCTCCCAAGATAGACATTGTTAAGGTTAATGTTATCACCTTGACTTGACCCTTCAACTTGTACTGTCTTTTTCAGGAAATAAGATGATAAAGCTCTCAGGGGGGTAAAGATATCCTGCAACATGTCCCAGTTGTATTTGTATTGCAGACTTCAGTCAGTATTTATCTTCTCTATGAGCTATATTTCTGCAGCTACAGTACTTTTAGATAAAACATTTCATTTCCCATCAATATGTTAAAATAGAATATTCATTTCACTAAAACAGTTCGGCAGAACATTGAAAGTGCCATTATGTTTCACATAAAGTCAAGAGAACAGGGCCCAGTTCAACAAGGCAATTAGAGATAAGATTTTAACTTCAACCTCCCAAACTCAAACACTGATGCCAACTATGATTTGTTTCTGAAATTCGCTAAGATTCTGACTGTTCTTCGTACCACTGTGAAGAGTCCAAGCTTTCTTAAAAGGTTACAATGTTAATAAAAGCAATCCAACCATTGTTCCAGTAAACAGTTATTATCACAGTAGATATTTTCCATTCCTATTCCATACATTTTTTTCTCAAGGTTGAAATCTAATTGATTTTATTCTGTATGTTGTAACCTAAACACTAAAATGTATCTAAAGCAAGCAAAGGCAAATTTAGCAGAGACAACAGTTGTGACAGTGAGCGTCAGAAGCAGTCATGCAAGGTAAGACAGAAATTAGATGTTCATGTTTCTTTATTCTAATAAGATGCTTAATTAACTTAATGTTCCTCTCAGGGGGAAAAATAATGTCTAAGCAGTTTGAATTCCTTCTGTGTCTGTTCTGAAACCGCCCTACCATCATGAAAATGTGTACGGATAACCATGTACATAATAATAGTATTATGGTCATTTAATGTGAGGAATAGAGGCACTGTCTTTCAATTTTATACGTTGCAGGTTAGTACAACGAACGAATACATAATTATATAAAATTCTAAACGACATGCTTTTGAAGGAAACAGTTTAAAGCTCGCTTCTGGTAAGACAAAAATCCAGTGATAATAAGGAACTGTTTCCTACAGAGTTGAAGATGTTCACAAAATGCAAAAGTCCAAACCAACGTTTTGGACCTTATGAACTGCAGACGTGTTTTAGTGTTTAGATACGCTGTGTGTGAAAACTGTAATTTATTTGCATATACACTTACCTTTGTTATTTATGCCGTCTGTTCTCTTGAAGCGTTATTTTGACGACGTTGACCTCGTGAATTATCTCCCTTGCAAGCGTTACAAACTCCTTACCGTGTTAAAGTCAGCGTAACGAGCTAGAGTGAATCATTTACGGTTCTATGTATCACCATCTCTTGTCGTATCACTTATATGTCTTCATATCGTATGCCGTTTGCCATTTTCAAATAAAACGCCAAAACAATCTCAGTTTGTGGTTCAAAGGCACCCATTGAAATTTTGGAGTAGAGGGACCCAATGCACTTTTTTGCTCTTTGGTACTGAAATAAAATCATTCTTCCATCCCACCTGTGTTCAGTATTAGGATACATCCACGCAGTCAAATGGTAGTAATCGCCACGTGCACGTTTCAAACGTCATCTGGTGTTTGGGAAGTGGTGGAAGTTTTTCCCTTAGTAAAGTTGACATTTTTCTAAACTCGATGTAAATGGAATTTCCATGACACACCTTTTGGAGGAACATATATGACATCTTAAGTTATAGACACCGGTACATGGATTCCGAATTTGACCGAACACTGTGTAACGAAGTTGTAGCAAAACTAACGTGTACTTCAGCTTCATTCTGCTCAACAATTTTCTCCACTTTCTCAAGTAAGGAACCAAACATGTTTGTTGCAAAAACAGATGAAAGTAGGGTATGGGCGTCAGTGTGGTCTCCAATCGATACCACGTAAAGGTATACCCACTAAATAAGTAATTATAGTAATTGCAGTTTGGAACAAGTGATATTATTAAATGAATAAGTGATATAACTAATTAATTACCGATTAAAGTCTATTTCCACACTGCAAAGGAACGTACGAGGGAGGTCCATCATTAAGTTTGCAGAGACCACATGGGACGGGGTGCACAAAGCTGTGATGATGTTGAATTCGACAGTGATATCTGATTTAAAGCCATAGCTCTTTTTGTAACGGACTCTCTCCCTTATAATGCCCCAATCAGTCTAACAGTGTGTTGAACAAACCTTCTGTCGACAGATCTAACCCATGGGCGGATCCAGGAATTTTGAAAGGAAGGGGTTCAGGGGCTTCGATCTCTGCTGAACCCCCATTGGTTCCTTCAACGCCAAAAATAATCTTCAGCCAATATAACCCCTATTTTCACCAGAGTTATCACTTTGTGTAATTTGTATACACGATGCTTGATTTGTACAACCCTTATATTTGTCATAATTTTTGTGCTAGAGAGAGAGAGAGAGAGAGAGAGAGAGAGAGAGAGAGAGAGAGAGAGAGAGAGAGAGAGAGAGAGAGAGAGAGAGAGAGAGAGAGAGAGAGAGAGAGAGAGAGAGAGAGAGAGAGAGAGAGAGAGAGAGAGAGAGAGAGACTAACTATGATGTACTTTCTCTACCTGCATGGACCCTAGCTGGATTCACACCGCCTCTTCAGCTGTTGGCGATAGTGCCAGTGCTAAAATAACAAACTGACCTTGAATTGTTGGGACTTACGTACCTTCTCGAGAGGACAATAATTTTACGATGCTTCAATCATCACCTTTGATGATACAGCCACAAATATTTTTTATTTGCTAATTTTACTTCCATCTTTAAAATACCAAATATCTGTTAGCAGAACATATTCGAAATGTATCCAATGATTCTGTTTCCTTTAAAACTTCACTTATTAAATGATAGTTAATATTATAAAATCCTTAATTGTTATGACATTGAAATATTTATCGCTTGTGATGGCAAAATCAATACAGTCAAGCATGCACGACCGTGATTATGTCATTACAATGAATACAAAACGGAGGATCATCGCCTTTCAATAAAATATTCTTCAGTATACTTAGTAGGGCCAATACGACATCGTCGCATACTGAACTCTTCCAATCTGGACTGACAGCCCAGGTAAGTGCAACCAATATAGTTTGTTTTTTTTTAAATGTAATTTACTGATACCCAGCAGGGTATCCCACTTCTGCATCAGATCACGGATGTAAGTTCTAATGCTAGATTTGGTATGGAATAAGAACTGGTGTCAAAGATTTGCCTTGGCAGCAAGATCGGCCATTGTGTTCCCAGAAATGCCAACGTGGCATGGTGGCATCGGCCAGTAGCAAGATCACTGTATAATTCAATACTTTCTATTAAAAGTGGATATCACAGGAGAGGTTTTTAATAACCTGAAGGAAAGAGAGAGAGTCAGAAAATATTATATATTGTTTGTATTCAGTGTGTTTCTAAGTATGTTTTGGAACGTTACTATGGCGTTTGCTTCTGTTATCAAAATAGAACTGTTATCCGGTAAACGAGAAGATATTGTTCTGGCTCGATCGTGCCACCATCCTTGCACCCATCTGTACATAAAGACATATATGTATTATATTAACTTGTTAATTGATTATATGTTTGTTCATATTGTAATTCATTAGTTACTGTTTTTTTAAAGGTGGTCACTGTCAGGTCAACTGTGGCTTAACCAACTGCCAAAGAGGAGACGAAAGAAGTCGAGAAGGAGATATATGTTGTACGTCAATGAGGGCAGCAGAAAGGAATGGTTTAATTCTGTGCCCTAGTGACGGAACAAGAGAGGATTTCTTATTGTATAAATGCTCATGTAAGGGATTGAAGACGCAGTTATATGCAGGGTTAGATTCGTTAGAGAATAGTTTTGTGATACCTTGTAAAGATAATTTCACACGGCGTTGTGTAACAGACGGTTCATCGGCCTCGACGAGCAGACCGTCAGCAGGACAAGTCCTTTGACCTTGGTGGTGGACAGAATCAAGAATTTTCTGGTGGCTTTTACAGGCTCCATCACAAACGAGGGAGACATAATGAATTTTTGAACGGGCCAGTGATCGGTATAGGTATAGGAGGGTAGCTTGATCCTATCCCTACTATTTTTATTGGGATCTAAGTTTGAGTTTACTGTGGGTTAGATTTATAATATTGCAATTGTTTTGTGATTTAAAGAACAAGGTGTCCATGTACAAACGACGTATTACTGTATCGTGATAGTATCGTTCTTATAGAGACAACCTGTCAGATGGTTTATTGTTTGTTTTGCACTGATCAGCCAGGTAACTGTGCCGGCCAGGCAGCTGTTTGCACTGGTCAGCCAAGTAAGTGTGCCGGCCAGGCAGGTGTTTGCACTGATCAGCCAAGTAAGTGTGCGGGCCAGGCAGCTGTTTGCACTGGTCAGCCAAGCAACTGTGCGGGGCAAGCACGTGTTTGCACTGATTAGGCAAGTAAGTGTGCCGGCCAGGCAGGTGTTTGCACTGATCAGCCAAGTAAGTGTGCGGGCCAGGCAGGTGGTTATACACTTGCAACATATGTCATATTTGGGATTTCACTTTCTTAGTAAAGTACAAATTCTAGTACTTTTTTCGGTTGAGTCCCATCCGGGATTCGAACCCGCACCCTCAGAGTCAGGCACCTAATCGCCAGCACACAAAGTCAGCCGCTTAGCCCGCTCAGCCACTGTGGACAGGCACCTAATCGCCAGCACACAAAGTCAGCCGCTTAGCCCGCTCAGCCACTGCTTCCACAGTGGCTGAGCGGGCTAGGCGGCTGACTTTGTGTGCTGGCGATTAGGTGCCTGACTCTGAGGGTGCGGGTTCGAATCCCGGATGGGACTCAACCGAAAAAAGTACTAGAATTTGTACTTTACTAAGAAAGTGAAATCCCAAATATGACATATGTTGCATTTGACCACTTTCTAAATGGCATCGTGTAATCATGGTTATACACTTGTCAACCAAGTAAGTCTCATCTCATCCCATGACATGTTCTTTGAGTCACATGCCTAGCAGGGAAACAATGTTTAAGTCCATCACGAGCTCTTCGCGATTTCAAGCTTACATAACGTGATGGTAATATTATGTACTGTTATGGTTAATGTACATTTTTCAAAGTTTAAAACAGCTCTCGTCACTTGCTATCTATGTCCGAGTACCTTTACAGGTTATGTTTAATGAAACCAAACCTTTTGTTTTGCGCAAATTATGTTTGTAACATACTGCATCTGAACACATTTTGGAAGCTGTCACGATTCATCCCCATTCATCTACAATGTATTCCATTTTAAGGGGAAATTGCCTTTCTTGATAACATGCTTCCATTACAGTAAGTACGCAAACATACAGCGGCAGTGAATTGTGAATCGGGACACCAAAGCTGAAGAGATATCTGCACGAATTCCTGCCCTCATCAGAACAAGAGATGGAAAAAATGAGTTTTTCGGACCCGTACGATCCTTTGACTCGTAAACAACGACAAAAATACTGCAATCCATGTTGAATTTATGATGATGGTTTGTCATGATCTTCACACATGATCTTCATACAAAAACATGTCTGTACAAATATGCCCTTAGTACTTTTTAATGTTGAATTGGTGAATGTGAACATTCATTTTGTCATTTGCGTGTTGTATGCGATTCAGTATCAATCTCGTGTGTGTGTGTGTGTGTGTGTGTGTGTGTGTGTGTGTGTGTTTGTGTGTGTGTGTGTGTACATGTTACAGGCACATTATGAAATTTACACCTGATACGTCTGTTATTGTGATATAAATTTCAGTCAGTTCGTGAAATGACTAACAGTGCCAGTCATTTCACGTCATTTTGTGTAACAACAATCAGTATACTTCAGTCATTTCATGAAATTTCTCTAAAGACCTTAATCTACAAAAGTGGATCACAATTTCAGCACCACTTATTGTCACTAACAGTTAAATCTATTGTGGCAGCTGCTCTTGCACTTAAGCTTGGCTTCGAAGCATTTACATCTGGTTTTCCGGAGGACACACCTCACAAACCCCTGTTCACCACATATATACGAAGTGAAATTTCATGAAATGACTGAAGTATATTGTTTGTTGTTGCAAAAAATGACGCAAAGTGGCTCCCCCACTCAATCATTTCACAAAATGACTAAAAGGTTTATTACAATAACACAAGTACCACGTGCAAAGAACAGAATATATGGCATGAATCTTTCAGTCCTATCGTTCATATGATGGAGATGCCCACTACTCTAGAGATATATTTTGTATTCCTGGAAAGGCCTGCTTTCGACGTGTAAGAGAACGGACTCGCAGTCATGTGGTACCACGATCCAGTGGTGGTACAGAGGTTTGCCTTCGACCACAGGAACTTAAAACGCCAAAAAAGCTGCAACAAGGTGGCGTCCCTTATTTTACATTGCTAGAGACCGTGTTAGTTACAAGGCCTCTTGGTGTGCACAGTTTGTTCAGTAGAGATGTTATACGTTAGCAGAGGCAAAGCTTTGTACTAGGTTTGTGGACGACAAAAAGACATCAGGTTCGAATCCAACACGTTGCAAGGCTAAAGCTCACTGAGAATACGTCTAGGTGCCTATTTCTAGTATAAAACTTTACTCCAAATTTTGAATAAATGTTATCGATAAGATAGTCTAACATGCCACATATTGTTTTCTCTCTGAATCTCAGACGTTTACTTTCTTGTTTTACAAATTTTCCAGAACCCTTGAAAATAGATATGTAACTCTATTTATGCTCGCCACATTTATTAATGTTTATTATTTTATCTCCTATTGGTTAGAGAATAAAATTTCCTTACTTTTGTCATTCAGTATAGTTGTGTACAAAGTTGAAAAAATGAAATGTTTTGACAGAGTTGAACGCGGTTCGTTTCTGAAATTGTAAATTTGATACTAGTAACCCACATGGTATTTAAAGTGATTTCAAGACATTTTGTTCGTATAGAGTTTACATATATATCCATCCTTTAGTGACCTACATTGTATGTAGGTATTACTCGGTTAGTATATGTTGTACACATACGTATATGGCTGTGTTATAGCTTGACTGACGTGAGTGACATTCAAAAGTGTTTCGCCTGTTTCAAGGCATGTTCACGTGTCTGGCGTTTAACCAGACGTGCCTCAGGTCATGGACCGTCAGAGCAACTTTAACCCCGGAACACCGAGTGGCACTCGCACGTTTAGAAACAGGCCGAAACTAGTGCCACGGGTTGTTAATAGTTTGGGATATTGTCTCTTCAAAAACAACCGTCTATCAGTGGGCCCACAATACTTTGTTCGGTGTCCAAATATGCAATAACGCGATGCTGCAACTACAGCAAGGTCGCATCACAGAGGCGATCGTGAGTCCACCTCCCTAGGAGTTGTCCCAGGGTCAAGTTCCTCTATCTTGCAATGTATATACAGTACTGTCTTTGTATCGTATTACGGTACATATATGGCTAGTCTGCAGTATCTAGCACCTCATCTACAATGTTGAAATGTCCGTGGGCATCCGGGCAGACTCTAAGGTTAATTACACACAGGCAGCTGACCTGTACATGGCTGTGCTGATGGTCATGATAATGCGTTGATGTTATTTCATTTATATGGGTGACAGCATAGTGAAGATTTAGATACACTGGGAATATATAAGCATATTTATTCTCCCTGTAAGGACACATATCAACTGTGCCTACGATACTGGCTTTCGAACCTACTGAACTGCATTCAAACTAATTCCATGATGGAAATATCTCAGACAGAGGATGCACCCTGGTTACTTTGACCAGATGAAGCCCCGGGGTAGAATAGGCCCTCAGCAACCCATGCTTGCCATAAAGGCGACTCTGCTTGTAGTAAGAGGCGACTAGCGGGATCGGGTGGTCAGGCTCGCTGACGTGGCTGACATGTCATCGGTTCCCCGGTCTGCAGATCGATGCTAATGCTATGTTGTTGATCACTGGATTGTCTGGTCCAGACACGATTATTTACAGACCATCACCATATAGCTGGAATACTGCTGTGTGCGGAGTAGACCTAAGTTCACTCACTCACTTTGACCATGTCGCTTGTTCGACCAAGTGGCAAATTCCCGGATTTGAGTCAAGAGTTTTTGTAGAATTCTTAATGGAGATACAAAGGGGACTACTGTCCTTAAGTAGAATACATTTCTGTTGACGTAGTCATATTCTTATAATTGCCATATCCTGTATCCTTATATTTACACTGTGCTTATGTATATAATAAATGTAAGATGTTATCTCTTTTCACATAGTCATAAAATACGTGTGTACTACTTTTCTATAATACAGTCTCTCATAACCCTTTTGGGTGGCATTTGAACTTTTACCTTTGTAATATTCAGTATGTTAGCTCTTGCTGTACAAATGGTGAGACTTTAATAAACTATATTGCATTGCACTGTATTGTATTTACTACGTTTTAGTAAGGTAGTAAGTATACCAAGGTGTATGTGATCTGTAACAGCGTGAAGAATCAGGCAACTGTATCGTGTCTGTTCTGACATTAAGCTTATATCAGCAATAGCCGAGCCATAGTGTCTAAGAAGAGCGAGGTCGGATGGCAGGGGCATGCATGTGGTTAGAGGTGCTTGTAGGATATCGGCTGCAGGTTACTCTCGTTGAACCGTTCGGCGCAGCTGTTCATCGCACTGGATCTGATGTTGCAATTCCAGTCTAGGTAGGTCAATATTGTACCTACATACTTAGCCAAACTGGACCAGTCTACCTGTATTAACACCAAGACGATGTCTGCTGAAACCTTTCTGCCTATGACCAGGTCATTCCTCAAACGTTCCTTCTGTTCACGACACCTCAATATACAAGGATCCTGCCATGTAGAGGATATGACACCATACAACGATAGCACATTGCCTTGATGTCAGACATTGTTCGAACAATTCAGTTTCTGTCTGAATCATGACTCATCGATTTAACTGTTCACAATAGTGCGTTTGCACCTGAGTTTCGCTCCTACCACGTCATCTCATGCAATACATATGGCCCAAATGTACTAGTGTGACATTATATACAGTCTTTTCAGGATGCAGATTGTTTTAATCTGACAAGTTGGTTTTAGAAGTATTTAGAAGTTGGATGAGTAAAGGAGGATAACAAGAATACAATGGTCAAACAATAAATTGCTTCTTGTTCCGTGATGGTTGAACGTAGCTGACACAGTCGTACACCCACGTACACAAAATGAGGACCTCCAGAACTGACATGAATTCGGTATAATTATATTTTCCTGTGTTTTAATCCAACGAACCAATCCTTTGCATATTTACTCTCAGATCAAAACAAATGTGCCTTGAGAACATGAGCCTACCTTTAGAATACAGCACCACAAAATTTGAAGACACTTCGTAATACTCTTTCACGTAATTGCAGGTGATTTTGTTCAAAAGCACATTCTTGAAACAATGCCCTATGACGCCGGCATAGCAACAAGGTCGTCAAGTGCGTATAAGCTCCGCTCACTGATGTTTCATCTCTACCTGCCATGTCATGGCAGAAACTATCATTCTAATAAACAGAATTATTCGAAGGGTTTAGGTTTAGAGTTAGTGTTAGGGCTTAGGGTTAGGGTTTAGAGATAGGGTACGGGACCTAATCCAATATAGTAGGTAGATGCATGATGTGATCTACGGCTGAGGACGTCCTCACGAGCGTGCTGAATTCTAAAGGTGATCCCATCAACACAAAGCTCCTGAATTTAATGCACGTTCTTCACATAATGGAAGTTTACACCGTAATATTATTCGCCCGTAGGAGATACAGCAGTGTAATATTTTTACGGAAATATTACACTAGTGTAAGGGTGCTAGGTGTATGACGTCATAGCGGTTCACAGTTATGTCACAATATCACAATGCTAATTCGGCTGTCGCAATTGTACTAGACCTCGTTTACCTCGCCGAGAGCTGAGAGCCTCGGTTCTATCAAATTATGTTGGAGAGTAATAAACAGAATACTGTGAAATACCATTTGTATTAAAATCGTGAACATTTCGCTCGATTGATAGCAAATCATTAACATGTTTCATAAAAATGGTATCACACGGAAGGTCGTTTAATATCCTCTATGTATAAATCAAGGACGTGAGTGTTATATGAACCAGCGGTACAGTAACACGTTGAGTAAACGTCTGCAGCTGTTTTGCCTTGATGCTTTCAGTGAGGTCGCCATCAGTTGACGGGTGCCGGTATGTCGGGCTGACGTTTGGGGATCTTACATTTCTTCTGAACTGAACGCGTGTGGATCGAAGAAAAGTGAGTACGTGATGTTTATGTTACATTGCCATGACAAGAGAAGGGTTGTTGGGACAGTCTGTAGTCTCTCTCACAGTCCCTGAACAGCAGCATGACCTCTGCTTCCCCGTGGATGGCCCGAATTGGTAGAGTGTGAACTATAACTAAGATGGTTTGGATGGAACAGTGCTATATTAGTACCAAGTGGATTTAAACAATACCCAGTAATGGACGGTGACACCCGCCGAAGTGATTAAACATGCTTTTATTCATTTGGTAAGCGCGCAGAGACTTTTATGTAAACATCGTATCATGTATTACAAGATGTTACGTCCTAGCGACGTGAGTGAGTGAGTGAATAATATTCCAGCTATGTAGATTCGGTCTCAAAATAATCGAGTATGGACCATACAATCCAGTGATCAGCTGCCTGAGCAGCGATCTATATATGCAACTGAGATACGGCGACATGTGTCAACCAAGTAAGCGAATCCGACCTACCTATCCCGTTTGTCGCTTTCCTACGACAATGGTTACTGAAGTTTAATTCTAACCGGGTAATCATGGCGAAAGCAAATTCGTGTGATGTGTGTGTGTTTCCTTATCAAAATCTATTGATCTATTAACATGAAACAGTGGAATAAGCATTGTTTTTTTTCATTGCCAAAATATATACAAGAGCAATATGGTGTGTGGTCCTGTGCACAGCAACGTTGAACTCGAAAAGTCCCTTTTATTGGTGACCGTGTTTGGGAGCTTTATTCCTGAGTCTTCAGACCTGTCCCATAATGAAGAATATGTGGTACATGTGGTCTCGCCTTTGGTAAGAGAATTTGTTTAAAAATTGACTCAGAAAATGGGTGCCCGGTTGGATAAAGTCAAGTGACTGTAACCTTCTAGCTGCTTGGGTTATCCAGGGTAATAAGAATCAGCTTTTGGTTAAGCGCCGCGAGCAGTCACTTGGGATTTGGAGACTACATGTGACCCTGAAGCCTTCACTCCCGCTCGCTGTAGCATCGTGTCCTTGGTGGTCTGTGACCATACACTGGAGCAAGACTGGCCTCCACAAAGGACTGCTCTGTCTTCAACACACGAACATGCTCATAAATGCTGGGATGACATTTCCCACTGATATTGTTCAGACGATGATGCCAACCTTCTATACTATTGTTCGTGCGACGGCCATTATTCATGAATTGGTTCCACAGCTCCTTCTTCCGCTGATTTGGTCCGTCCGCCCATGTTTCTGTGATGTAGTCCGAAAATCTGGTGATAGTATCGCCTTGAGGAGCATCGGCAATGGCCTGGACCCAAAAAACCTCAGCTTGATCAACAGGCACCAAAGCTAGTCTAAGTAAAACTGCACGTCGTACAAGCCGGCGCAAGTCACCACTCTCTTTGTAGTCCAGTGACTCTTTGTCACTAGTCCAAGTTTCTGGACACATCTCCAAATACACTGAGAGTAGTGAAAGTAACATCCACGTAGTTGTAGCGAAGGCAACGCTGTCGACACGACACTGTTGGTGGCGTTCTCACATTGCATCTAAATCATGATAGGTTATGGCAACGTTATGATCGAGCGTAATAATGGCTCTTTTTAGTCGGGCAGAAGGAAGCACACCAGCGGATAAATGTGCCTTGAACCTCAGTATGGAATGAATACAGCTGGGGCAGAGTAGAAAGTTCCATCAGAGAGCTAGCATCTGAGTCGCGTATGAGCTCAAGATTGGTCTCAGTGGCCGAGACAATGATACGACCGTTGTCTCCGTCATCAGCGATGAGGAACACTTCTCTGACTTCAGTCTGGCACCACACTCCCTTGGACGTTGGCTCTGCTCTCGGGTAGCTTGGGAATGGTCTTGTGCCCCGCTGTGTACTCGGATGTTCTTACACTGTCAAACATAGGAATGTGCTGCAAGATATCATCTGGCAGGGCATTTCTTCGGATTAGACTTGAATCGGTCGACGTGAAGCAGGAAGACTTTATAATATTTTGATATTTTCAAGCAGTAAATATTTAAGAAATCTATTTTTCTGAAAACCTGAATGGTCGTGGATTATAACCCCCATGTCATTTGGTCATGAAACATTATATTTTAATGACAATTGAAGCATTTCTTGCAACTCTTGCACACACATGTACATTCAAACTCACCCACACTCTCGCCCTTCTAGCCTCACACCCACCCACACTCACAACCACCACCCAGACCCACAGCCACCCCCACCCCACCCCCCCGTGCCAAGACATATATAGTCTCCTCCTGTATATGCGGACGACAAGAGCGACAACAGGTTTAACAACTTCTGGGATTCCCACCGGGGATAAGTTAAAACATTATAATTTTGTAGTCTCCCTGCTCCTACTCAGTGGGGGTGAGACTCGAGTTTTGATCAGTTGCCTATTATCTCTGCTCTGTGCAAACAATTTTCAGTTCAGTTTTCCGACCAGTGTCTAACAAATGACATCATATTTATAAACTTTGGTATGGTTCCACAATGCACAATCCCATAGGCCACCACTAAAGGAGTTCACGGCACTGCACATATAATGATTAAATTGTTGCTATTCGATAAATAAGCAACGGAAAATTAAACAGAAATTATGTGATTGTGGATAAGACCATTCCTCAGAAATGTGAAAAAATCTTACTTGGATAATACCAAAACTACATTCATGAAATGTGTTTATGCTACACTAGTACTTTATTAACATGTTCTACTACGGAAATTACGTCAAGTGTCCAAATATAAATGGCACGGGTCTATTTATGGATGACATTCTTAAAGCACTCTTAGCTTGATAGTGATGTAAGAAACTACATCGAAACGTCGCTCTATGCAATAAATAAGAAGTTGTCATCCATAAAGTTCAGTGTTTCATTTTCTGAGCTACCAACTTCTAGAATGCCGACCAAACAACACCGGGAGTCATGACAACCCCCTCACAGGATTCACAATCTCTTGCAAAGCGGCTGATCCTTACAGAAGGAACCGCTCAACCCCATATTTCCTCTGACTGCTGAATTAGGTGTTTTACAACCGACTCTCAAGAAAAATCTGCAGGCATGGTGATGTCCTGCGTTAATGTAACTAAACTGTTTTGTGCCCCACATGGCAATGCCATAGGTCAATATAGAATGCACTATGTTATTATACAGGGTTATTATACCTCTCGTACATCAGAAAGGAGATTCTTAATCTTTTGGTATCTTAATATTTTCAGATAAAGATTTCTTTGTAGTTTTATTCTGAGATCCTCTTGTACCTGTCACCAAAACGGTATCAATAAAATAAAAAAATGTAGAACAGTTCTTACGGACATTAATATTTACAAGATGATAACTCAGTTGTATTAATAGACTTTGTTATGGCAGTAATACTCATCCTTGAGATGTAAACATCGCTTGTTGGACATATTAAGCACTAGCTGCAAGGGCATAAACTGAGGGATGGCGTCTGTATGATTCCATGACGCAGGAACCATAGGCCTCAGCGTTTCAGGATCCATTGTGGCGGGAAATTGTTTGCATCTACCGGCCCCCTCTTACTGGTAATCAACAGTCGAAATCTCATCATAGAAATCCCCTGTTTCTTTTCCTTACGGAATATTTTCAAGGATCCATCTCCTGGTGATACACGTCGTTACGTTGTCTTCATATGCGACAAGATTTGTCGGTAACGTGTAGACACATTTTACTTGTTTTCAACAAATCACAGAAAATGTTTCAAAAGACTGAAATCATAAAGTGGTTCTTTTAGAATTTTACTCACTCTACAACAGCCATTTCTTGTATCAATAGTTAAAAATGGTGACTTTAAATGGTTAATTTTTTGTCTCAAAGCATAATGTTATTTCAACTTTTCATCAAACTCACTGTTGTTTGTTTATTTCGGAATGGTCGAAGATACTACAATCTGTGTTGTTAGACTTTCTTGTAAGGTAATATCTTCTAACATATCTCTGATAGTGTTTAAGCAATTCATAAAGGTAGGAGAGTAATGTTTGTTTTAGCGTTCAGTGTCATCAACTGCGCATGACCAAACGTTTTGTCCACATGTCCCGTTTTATGAGGCAACTGTTTTAAAATTAGGATATGAAACACATTACTTATTACCAACGATTGTATGTTGTCTGTTATCAACAATTACGGAGCATTGCTGTCTTCTATATACACTAGACGTCATTAATAAAGGGTCAAATGATATACATAGCACATGCAAAGAAACGTTTCTCGGAAGTGATAGAACTACTAGTGTCACCATAATGTTTAATGGCTTGACACATCGGGACATACAGACAAAAGGTTCAAACAGAACTGGCAAGCATCAGTTGTATGGACCAATCCCCCAAATGACAATGACGATAACTCCTCTGCCAACCCTCATGGAAGGACAAATCCGTTTTCACCTGTGAAGAGCATACGAGACATTGACGTTGATTCCAGCGGCCATGATTACTCCATCTCAAACGCGCCTTCCTGTGACATGGTGTTAGTGGTGGACGAACTGCAGGCCGCCTAAACTCATACTGCCGTACTTCGACGAACGGTGCTCCTGGACATCCTAACATTGTGAACAATGGAGTGGTCCGTCTGAAGGAAGGAGGAAGATATATGGATGAAGTGGTCTGTCTGAAGGTCTGCTGCGTAAAGGAATATGCTACGCAACGCAGTGATAATCATGTGCCTATTTTCTCGGACTGTTGTGACTAGGGCGACCTGGATGTCGTTGTACAAAGTGATCTAGCGCTAAGGTGGTCGTAAGTCCCACACTTTAACGTAGTCATACGATTGGCGTAGCGCTAAGGTGATCGTAACTTCCCTACCTTAGCGAAGACTTACGACTGACGTAGCGCTAAGGTTGCTTTGTACAGCGGTACCCAGGCCGACGTTCATGTTCCATGTACCCACTGGCATAAATCTCTGGAACTGTCTACCAATAGCACCCTGACCCAAGGGAACAGCGACCTGCCGCTGAGTTTGATCAGATTCCAAAAGGCCTATAGTCTGACCCCTTTCAGCAAGTGTCAGAAAACGTTTCATCTTCAGCTGCGATTTCAGCCAGGCACCTGAACAGTGAACGACTGTGCATCAGTGCTCTAACCATCCATGGATAGAGCGACTCAAATGTGCAAATCGTTGACTTTAAGTGACAGATTCCCATATAGATAATATGAATACAATACGTGCCATTTGCAGCAGAGTGTTTCGGACGTGATCATTTCAACAGCATGATCTGTAAGAAAGTAAATTTTCTGTTGTATATATTTCAAACAAAAAGGAAGATTTTACAACTTTTAAGAAATAGTGTTATCAAAAGCCTTACTCTTCATTAATGACGTGACCAGCCAAGGTCCGGGGTAGAATGAACCTTCAGCAACCCATGCTTGTCATAACAGGCGACTACCTTGTCGTAAGAGGCGACAAATGGGATCGCGTGGTCAGGCTCGCTTGGTTGACACATGCCATCGGTTCCCAATTACGCAGATCGATGCTCATGTTGTTGATCACTGGATTGTCTGGTCCAGACTCGACTATCTACAAACCGTCACCATGTAACTAGAATATTGCTGAGTGCGAAGTAAAACTAAACTCACCTACTCATTAATGACGTCGAGTATGAACTGAAGGACGCATGAATACAGTACTAGCAGAGCCGTATCAAGCTAGGCTGTAAAGCGTTGTACATATGGGGAAATACGAAGGAAATACGAAACCTTTATTTCCACCTTCAATTATCCATCTGTTCGAATTTCCAGCAACATACACCAGCCAATGTCAAACGGCATACACATGCAAAACCATGGATTTTTATTCTGACCGTATCATTTTCATGCGACCTGATGCTTTGGTATTCACTTCATGGCATGGGAGAGTGTTCATTGATAACAAAATGCGTAGCTGCATTTCAAACACTGACGAGAACGGTTTGCTTTGAATTCAGTGGGTAATCTGGACCCGATGGAATTGCATTTTGTTGGATTGTCAGAATTACTGAGGTAGGTACCACAACAATGTTTTCTCTTTCACAGACAGACGTTATTCGGTGATGTAGGCCATGTCACAATGGAATTATTAGTAATAACATTTTTGACATTTTTTGTATATGAATAGAAGTGATTTATTAACAGTTTCATATTGGTCATGGAAAACATCTGTGAGTTTTGTAGTATACTGCATACGTAAGGCATTATAATATCCACATACAAATAAAACATGATCTTCGGTCTCAGTGAGACAATTGCCAGGGACGGTTACAGCGTTTTGAGAAAGGAGGGTGGGTGCGTAGGTGGGGTTAGGGGTAGGGTACACACTGTTGAGAAAAGGGAGGGCGCATGCTTCATTTTCACCCGTGTTTCAATAGTCATTTATCAAAATGTCATGACAAAATGGGGTAGGGGTGGGTGCACACGATTTACAAAAGCACGTCTTAAAGTACGAATAAACTTTTGTTTAAAATTGCCAAAAAGTTATCAGCTTCACTCTCGCAAGCTATGGAAACCACTGACAGTAACTCAGTCGCCAGGGCACTGCAGTGAACCGCAGTGACGTCATGTGAGGAAGAATTTTTCAGATATTTGTACCTTAAATGTGTAACAAGCTCGTCAATTTGCTGATTTCTCGACGTCAACAAAGACATGCCGAATCGTTGCGTTGCCGTCAGCTGCGTCCCACGGGTCGGGTCGGGTCGGGTCGGGTGCTGAGTGAGTTGTCTGCGTTGCGGAAGCCTGTACTATAAGAAAGAAAATGCTATTTAGATTTGTTTCCATCTAGTTAAAATAACCAAAAACTATTTACTAGTTGTAGTAAAAGACAACCAAAAGGACTTTGCATGACACAACTTGTAACCTAACGATTTCTTCCTCTGTAGCGAGGTTGTGGTCGAAGTGACAATGATATTGTCAGTAGTATTATATTGAATCCTCGCTTCCAAGAGCGAAACTGTTATGACATATACAATGTTATGCAAAATCCTGTTGTCCAATCAAATACATATTTTACTATCATTAGAAAGTAGTTTAGATTTTGTAACACGGTGAAAACAGTCCTAAATAGCATTTATCCTCAGACTAGAGGATGTTCCAAACAGGGCCCCACCATTTCGAAAAATCGTGGCGTCACTGCCTAATGTCAGTTTGAAGATTAGATTATCGTTTGCCTTCATCAAGTTTGAAAATCCAAACTACTTCATAATCTCAGTTAAATATGGTTTTGAATCATGACCAACAGATTTTGTATGGCTGAGCTTGTAACATAACGATTTATCACCATTGTTTTGGTGCAAATATTTCACGCATTTATCTATAACATTCATAATGTATAAGAATTCACAAATGTACCTATACTGCGATTTTTCGTTCTTACAAACGAAGTAACTCATTCAGGTTGTATAATACATACCGCCAGACACAGACATACTGCAAACAATAGATGACTGTTTGCACTTGAGTTACCGGCTTCATGTCACTTACTGATTGACAAGCTGACCACTTAGTGATAATCCCACAAAACAAGTCTGCGGTCAATTTGAAATGCTTCTGGCTAAATGAAACGGTAGCCTTTGTGTTTTTATTACCATCGTCCGGTTACAGTCGGACATACATTAGGCAATTTATGAGAATATTGTATCAATCAGGAACATCCCATGAAATAACGAAGGGATAATTGTGACAACAATTTACAACCGCTACGCGTTCCTCCGATATATAAGCAGGTGCCCGTGCAGTCTGAATGTGAAGTCGCACTGCATCTGAATAAACCTTGGAACGCTAGCAACTCTGATGTCATCATTACCCTGAATTCATCTGTTTTATTTTAAGGTGAAAATTACCGTGAGACAGCACGTTCTCACCATTATGACAACAAGCTATTTTGAAAGAGTCGTCTATGAAAACAAGTTGCAACTCGATTGACAAACGTTATGGATAACAACTTCTTTATTCCGATAGTGCGACGTTTCGGTACAGATTCTTGCACCGTTGTCAAGCAAGAGTTTCGAAATATCGTTCGTTAGAGAGAATTGTGCACTGTTGTCAAGTAGGTCGATTAACGTTAATTAAATGTCGAAATGAGTAATTGTGATGACGGGTTTCATTTAAAACAATGACGGTAAATGATATATGTATTTGTAGCTCCTAGAGTATGTGTGATCTTTTTAACTTGAACTTCTAGAAATGTATCGTTCAACGTGTTTCTCTTTCATAGTCTTTTCAAGTAGATTCAATGTAGTAAAATAAGAAAGCACAAGATAACATGCACAACACATGCACAAAGGTCGATTGGTATAGACAAAATGTGACCACGCACGCACAGCCACACACACACTCGCACGCACAGCCACACACACACTCGCACGCACAGCCACACACACACTCGCACGCACAGCCACACACACACTCGCACGCACAGCCACACACACTCGCACGCAAGCAAACGCTCATAATGCGCATTACAACTTGTAATTAACATACAGGTTGTGGTGATGTTGCAGCTTTGAAAATACGTTGTCGTCTTAGGCACCGTCTGTAGATGTACACATTCCGTTGGGAAAGCTATCAAAACACACATTGTTCCATCTATACATGTGTTTTTGAACAGATGTTTATTTCATTTGGCAGAAAGGATATTTTATCAAATCATTTTGCTTTAACACAGGTAATATGATCAAATACAATATATTCACACATGCTCGCAATACAAAATGATGAATACCTTAGAGAAGCATTTAGAGTTACCTGCGTTTCCATGCTGAAGCGAATGTTTATGATTAATATACTAGAATAAGAATCAGCGAGTTTGGTTAAACGCGGTCTTAAACAGCAACCTAATGTTTAGTTCAGCAATCTAATTTGATCTCATTTGATGGTCGCATTAATCAATGGTGACATTTCCAATGGTACAAACACATACGGTTGTTTTAAACGGTATGAAGGATATACCAGGGCGTGTTAGCTTACCGAGAGAGTAAAGCCGGATATATGAGGGCGTGTTAGCTTACCGTGGGGGCAAAGCCGGCTACATCAGGGCGTGTTAGCTTACCGTGGGGGCAAAGCCGGCTACATCAGGACGTGTTAGCTTACCGTGGGGGCAAATCCGGCTACATCAGGGCGTGCTAGCTTACCATGGGAGCAAAGCCGAAATTGATGCAGGTCCCAGACAACTTTGATGGGATCCATGAGTGTGGTTATTATGTTGACATACCAACCAACCTGCTTTTCCTTAAACATGACGTCACTTTCATATAGTGGCCAATATGTTGTCCCGGCATACACACCTGTTGACTTTAGGGTCTAGGTCAGGTTTACGCTGAGAATAACAAATAAAAAATTGTTTTGTCATGGATAGATCTCAGGGGAGGCGTATCCCGCTGCTGGTTCACATTAACAAGTAACACATTTATATGCCAAATGATACCTAACTAACAATTACAACAACAACAACAACAACAACAACAACAACAACAACAACAACAACGACAGCTGTCTGGAGGGGTAAATGCTGCATCAGCAACAACAGAATCTGTTGATCCAGATTTTTGGACAGATTGTACAAAAATTCTTTGAGTACTTCAGCAGTAGGGATGGGTTCGAGGATAAAATATGACACATCTTAGATCTTCTTAACACACAAAGCAGAAACAAATAGCAGCTGAGGGACAAACGCAAGTACCGTAAAAAAACTATGGTACAGCTACTGCCACTGTCTGCGATAATGTATTTGTTATAATGTACCATCTCAAAATAATGAAGAAAACCCGCACTGACATCACTGCAAAAACGTATTAGGAGCTGAGGTATTACAGAGAAGCGCAAGTAAAAGGCTTAGCGGGGATCGAGCGGGTCAGTTATGTTGAGCAACAGTTAAGAATAATAAAAAAAAAAAACCCAGGGCAAATGATACAGAAATATCTACATTGAAATCCCCCATGGAGCTAAAGAACCTATGTGAACCGTCTAGAAGACCTAGGAAAAACGGGACAAAATCTTCGTCGAAGGCAACAGTATATTCACAATGAAAGATCAGAAAGTTGGACCGGCTACTGTGCCCCTGGGAGTGTGATGGATGTGCCACGAATAGTTAGAAATACTCTAGTTTTAGAGAAAACCTTACTAAGAGAAATGGAAATGATGTCTTATACTCATTTAAAACATTTTAAGCAACAATGTACAAGTTAAGGGTTATAAATGACTCGGTCGTAGAAGAAAATGTGGGAAAGGTCAATTAATGTCACAGTAGGCAATAATGAGACAAGAAAGGTCAATGAGGTTGAGAGGGTCCATGGTTCTGATCAAGAACAACTTAGCAAATATTTTCAGTATCTCAGTTTTGGATGATACTGAACTAAACATTATTCTGGCTAAACTTTAAGTCCGTTACGTCTCTTTCCGTGCATGGGCGTGCAATCTACCACGCACAGGATCCTCACGTGCAGGTGACCGAGATCGAGTTTTTCGTGACTTGCTGTGCCACGTGAACACAGACCAAAATGACAGTATCTGTGTATGTGGCGATCTCAGTGTTTGACGTGGGATGTAAATGGATCACGTCGAGGGAAAGGACAAAATACATCCCAGGTCAGTCAATTATTGCAGTGAGAGAATAGCTAGAGAACAATGTTTATCAACTTTCTTTGTGACGTCAACTGCAGCATGTTAGCCGGAAGGTCGGTGACAGCAACGACGTATTCTCACGAGCATATTTGTTACTCTACAATTTTTAAAGATCAACTACTGTCCGGTAGCTGTTGTTTCTGGACAAAGTAAAATATTATGACAATTGTACATGCAATATTGACTGAGTGGCATCAACTGATGAATAAAGTGGCTTTAGAAACCCGGATCTGTATGGATCATCAGAAAATGAAATATTGAGAATATTCAGGATTTGAAAAAGACGTTCGATAATACCCACAGAGATTGTTTATGGTTTAAAATAGGAAAACGGCATGCATGGAGACAATGTTTGAAACTGCTAAATCCCGTGACAGTAATATGAAGAACATTGTGAGAGTATGTGGTTTCTCATTTAATGGTAATTTACATTCACGACCAGGTGTCATTTAGGTTGACTCTCGGCATCATGCTATATGCTTCTGATATTATATGGTTGGCTTCCTCCCAGGATTAACTGAAAACTGATTAACGTTGTTAGTCAGTTGTGTCAAAAGTGGCGACTTCCCACACAACACAATGTTGTCCATTTAGGCCAAGGAACAAATCATTGCTCCTCAAAAAACGTTTCCATTGGTGAAAACCAAGTTTGGCAACAAGTATATATTGGTGTGTGAATCAGTGAACGTTTGGACGTTTACTACAGTCCGTTTGATTGCATTTGAGACCGATGAATTGCTCACTAACACAAAATCTAATGATGGCAACAAAACCAAATTTTGCACAGCCACATGGAATCGAATGGAATCGACAAACCAACTCTGATGAATGATGTGTCTCATAATTTGGGACACCCGATCATATCATTTTCTTGTCACCTTTCGCTATTTTGTACGGGGTGTGTGTGCGTGTGCCACTTGCTGGTAGAACAGCCAGGTAATCAACAAGCGTGTGTTGTGAAGATGGGGTCATCTCAACAGCCGTTAACTGGTTACCACTTGAGAGATTTATTGGGAGTCAGTGTTGCCACTTTCAGAAGACGCTGTTGTCCGAATCGGTGTCGCTGTCGTCAGTCTACCCTGACGACGACTGGCTTTATTTCTTTCGCAACTTTCTCAACCCACTTTTGCCATGTTTCCTGCGTGATGGTGTCTATTGACTGTTGAACAATCGTCTGTACATCCCGAAGTTTGAAAGTTACATTTTGCCTGCCAACATCCGATTTCATGATACCCCAAATGAGTTCTATTGGATTTAAATCGCAATGATAGGGTGGCAATCGCAAAACTGAATGACCATGTTGTGATGTCATACAGAACAGCTTTGGTTGTTTTTTCTGGATACGATATCGCTTTGTTTTGCAACTATTCTATCATGTCCCCTTTGTTACTGTTACATGTTGGGGCCTTTGTATTAGGTACTTGAACGCCATGACATGGAGCGTTGTACCACTTGATTTTGTACCCATTCTAAGAAAGTCATCCCGTTCATTTCGGTATGATAGTATCAGTTGTCTTTTGAGTGTGTCTTGAACACTAGGGAGCAGCCAGGTAGGAATCCCTGACTCTTGCAACCAACATGGTGCACAATCAGTCGCTCTCCCTTGCCAAGTGGTAATTTTCTGGCACAGGACTCTGAAGAGGAGCTAGCAAACCTGGTTTCTTAGTGGAACAATATCAGACCTCTCGCACAGTGCACGTCTATTTTCTGAGCCTACTTTTTCGTAGCGGAAATCAAATTTGTGAAGCAACTTCCATAACTGATATTTTTAAATGATCAATGAATGACGCAGAGAGACAAAGGTATTTTGTTTATATAGAGACTTAATGGCGTTTCTAACCAGCTGTTGTTGAAATGAATCGACTTTCTCACGTCGTGTTGGTTTTGAGACGGTCCCCTCAATTGTGTCCGTGCAGGTTGAATCGGTACAGTTTTTCAAGATAGTTTTTAACTTCCCTTCCGTCTTCCCAACAGCACGTGCAGTTCGTGTACGATACTTAGCCAGAGCCTATTGAGGCCTACCCCTTTCACCTTCATTTTTAAAAAAGTTAAATACTTTGCAAATAATTGAAATAGCGTCGTGTGATAATCTCATTGTTTCAGGTACTGCAATCACGAATGTCTGGTTTGCCGAGCAAATCACACGTGTCAATTTCACACGTGCCCCTTGCCCACCTGGCTGTTCTACCAGCAAGAGGCCCCCCTCGTACAAAATAGTGAAAGATGATAATGAAATGATGATCGTTTGTTAAACAACTTTTTTATTCGGGTGTCCCAAATTATGAGACACATCATCAGAGTTGGTCTGTCGATTTCATGTGGCTGTGCAAAATTTGGTTTTGTTGCAATTATTAGATTTTGTGTTAGTGAGCAATTCATCGGTCTCAAATGGAATCAAACGGACTGTACACAATTAATGATGGGCAAGTCCAGCTTTTGTTGCATTATGTACTGAAGCCTAACGTTGGTGACGAAAGTGTGCAAGAAACAAACCAGGTTCGTGATCGTGTGCTTGTTTTGGTAATGAATGTGAGTTGGGTGTTAAAAATCTAGGCACATGTGTGAAAGACGAACAATATGCTTTAAATATTAGCATTTCACGAATGCACAGGTTCTGTCGGTTATGTTGCTAGGTTAAACATGTACAAAGCAATCATCGATTATCGGCAGAACATATCTTTTCATGTAAACAAATACTAATTATGAGTAAGTTTATTTCCTAATGATTTGATTTTAGAGCATTTCTATGAGCAGATATTGTTAATGATACACTTTTTCCACATATATGCGAAGTCTTTGCCCAACTGAATGCACAATGTTCAATTAATTCATCTACATGTGATCGTGAAGTGATCGGGGTCCAGTGGCTTTACACCCACTGTGCACCTTATTGTCATGCTCATTATCAAGTTCATAAGGAAAACTAGTGGAATCGCCATCCATTTCTTTGCTACAACTCTGCGGAGTCCTTGGAGACCAACTGGCGCTGGGTTACGTGTGTGTGTGTGTACGTGTGTGCCATCCGCTCTACACCCTGCTGTCTGAGAAATTTTATGACAATCATGGTCCTAGAGGCATACCGTTGACTTCTTGCTTTGGGGTATGTTTGAATAATAATATATATTTTGCCGACTACCATGGAAAAACAATTTGAATCTGCTTTCATCTTTGAAGGGCACAAGAGATCATTGGCCATGATGTTTACTCTACCTCAAACGCGTCTGCCTGTGACGTAGTGTTAGTGGTGTGTGAAGTGCAAGTCTCCTACTGTCCGATTGTCCTTAAACGCCAACGACCGGTGCTCCTGGATATCCTTACATTGTTAACATTGAGGTGTTTTGTTGGAAGATCTGCTGCGTTAAGGAATCGGTTACGTAATGTAGCGTTAATCGTGTGCCTATCATTTCCACTGCAGTGACTCTGGGGCGATCTGGTTTGATATCTTGAAATCTCTCACAGTCTGCCAGTAGCACCCTTATTCATATAGAAGCGGACAACAACCTACCCCTGAGTTTGACCAGATTCCAAAAGGCCTATGGTCTGACCCCTTTCAGCCAGTGTCCAAAAAAGAATATAAACCCAGAGACATTTCCATATCGACAATTTGAATAAAATATGTGCTATCTGAAACCGAATGTATCGGACGTTAAAGAACGTAATGTGTTTTTCCATACTGTTAAGGTTTGTAAAATATTCAGTTGTATGTGTTTCAAACAAAACCGAAAATATTACAACTTTTAAGAATTTGTGTTACTAATTACTTGGCACTTTGTTAATGACGCCGAGTTGCCTTTGCAGTGAAGTTAGCCTTCCTTCAATATCGGTACTGTGGCAATAGGGTATCCTGGTAGCATTCGTACTTCACGCCTAACACCTGGGTTCGATTTCCCCACAAGGTGTGAAGCCCATATCTGGAATATCGCTAAAAGCGGCGTAAAACTTAATTTACAATACCGGTATTGATTACACTTATGACATACAATTCCTTAAAGTATTTAAACTTATAAGGATATCATCAAAATGGTACAAAAAGTACGAATTGTTCTCCTGACACATGAGCTGACTGTATGTAGTCCACATCTTGGAAACCTTCTGCAAGACCCCCTCTACACGGGTGACAGGCCGGGAGAGCCATTTTTTTCAAAATGACTATTGCCGGGACGGCCACATATCAAGTATATGGCTGCTGCCGATAAAGCCAGATTTCCAATACGTTAATTAATTAATGAATTACCGTAACCGGTAAGATAGCGTCCCCACTTTAATTGACACTGAATCGATCTCGTTTGCCTGTAACACATGTAAGACAGTGACATCTTGCAACACACAAAATGACTGAATTACCCAAATTTACTGTTAGAAAATGTACGTGTCAGCCGGCGGTCATATGAACAACGTTTGAAATCTACGTATCACCTAGCTGTAAGATATACACACATTTAAATCGTTGTTAAAATAAACGAACAATGAACTCTGCATTTACATGTATTTCACAGGTGTGTAAATCTGGCCATTGCTGTCATGCGGTTTCCAGCATGTGTAACATAGGTGAATGTTGTGATAGTAGGACATGCATTTCAATACATTTGCAATCTCTCTGTGACCAGGGTTAGGTTTGTCATATATTTAGTACACGCGTAAATGGTTGGTAGTAGGTCCCGTTAGTCGCCTCTTACGACAAGCATAGTTGCCTTTTATGGCAACCATGGATTGCTGAAGGCCTATTCTATCCCGGTGATAATTTAGAACATATGAAGTGCTTGGTGACCCATGATTGAACACCGCTATTAACGTCCATGCCTTTCTTGACACACATGTCTGTTTAAAAGGGACCCGTGAAGGTCCCGGGGTAGAATAGGCCTTCAGCAACCCATTCTTGCCATAAAAGGCGACTCAGCTTGTCGTAAGAGGCGACTAACGGGATCGGGTGGTCAGGCTCGCTGACTTGGTTGGCACATGTCATCGGTTCCCAATTGCGCAGATCGATGCTCATGTTGCTGATCACTGGATTGTCTGGTCCAGACTCGATTATTTACAGACAGCCGCCATATAGCTGGAATATTGCTGAGTGTGGCGTAAAACTAAACTCACTCACTCACTGTTTAAAAGGTTCAATTATTGTGTGTATTAGCCAGAGCGTTATGTATGGTAGAGAGTGTGTGTCTGCTGGTGTGTGAGAGGGAAAAGATGTAGGGTGGTGTGGTGTGGTGGCGAAGATGTGTCGGTGTTAGGATACTGATAAACCTTTCTGGTCAGTAAGTTATATCGTTTATACTTTCTGCAAATTAAATTTTCCATTACAGTTTAAATAACATTGTAATAAATGACATTACGTACACTTCTTATATGTGAGGAGATGCTGCTTATATGCTTTATATAAGGTGTCAGTATTGTATATAATACACCTATTGGTATACGATGTTGTGTTAATTATAGAAACAAAGCATGTTGTAATCTTAATAAAATTATGAGGAAACATGTCTTGCTTTGTTAAATACGGTAACGGGTTTGAATCACTAAGCATGTTTTGTCAACATAACCGGAAGAGCCACATTCCATGTTCACACAACCGTAACAATGGGTGGGAGAGCCACATCAGTTGAGGATATATATTTCTGAAATGTCTTTCCCGGCTAATGTCTTTGTGGTGAGCACCGAAATAGTTGGTCGGTTACAGATCTCTGTGAGTGGTTATAAGGATGTAATTGGAAAGTCGGAGTATGATGCGTATGGCATCACTGATCAACTTTCACTCTTTGGCGATACATCAGTGTTCGCTTCATATCGCGATACATCTCTGGTTCGCTTTCTTGCTGGGAGGCATATCAGTGGCTGAAGGTACTGTAGGTAGAGCTTTTGTGTTTTTGCAGATGTCTTTTTGTACCCTCAGGATGGCTTGAGATACAATGTCATACGTATACGCTTGGTAAAATGGATTCTTGCCTGTTTTTGTGAAGTATTCTGGTCATTGTATTTTCAAATCCCTTTGTTTCAACACACAGCGCTTTTATTGCAAATTATATTTGTTAATATACTACCGACAGAAAATAAGGGAACCAAGAAATTGAATGTAGATGACTTTGACTGTGACAGGGTCCGTTCTCGTGGCGTATCTCCCAAACGCAACATCCAATGACAATGGAATTTCGCATAATGCATGCCCAGCACGTGCTACACGTGCATACAGAAGTTAACTCCTGTAAATGTACTGGAGAAGTCACTAATGCAATAGAGATTTTGGGAGGGGGGGAAGGATCATTATGTGAAGTTGCCCGGCAGATGGGTAAATCAAAAAGTGTAATTTCACGCCTGTTGGATAAGTACCGTCAAACGGATGGGGTTGCAACGAAACCTGGGCGTGGTAGACCAAAATCAACGACACCACGACATGATCGTCTCATTACGTTAATTGCTCTACGCGATAGGTTTAAATCGGCCCCTGCCATCAATAGAGAATTCCGCACACTCAATGGAAGACGCATTTCAACCTCAACCGTTAAAAACCGACTCTATCAAGCTCGTCTGAAAACGAGACGGCCTTTTAAGGGCGTCACCCTTTCAGCTCACCATAAGCGCCAAAGATTGGCATGGGCTAGGCAGCATCAGGGACGGGCTATGCGCCACTGGCGTTACACCATGTTCTCTGATGAGTCAAGGTTTTGCCTACGATTCACAGATGGCAGAAAACATTGTTGGCGTCGGAGCGGGGAGCGATATGCCAGAGCAGCAATTCTTGACCATGATCGATATGGAGGTGGTAGTGTCATGGTGTGGGGTGGGATTACACATGACAGACGATCAGATTTGGTCATCATCAACGGAGCCATGACTGGTCAGCGATACGTTGACGAAATATTGCGTCCTGTTGTGGCTCCATTGGCTAGAGTTATCGGCCGAAATTTTGTATTCCAAGATGATAATGCCAGACCACATCGGGCCCGAATTGTCTCCGCTTATCTCCGACAAGAATGTATCCAGACATTGGGCTGGCCCTCTAAGTCCCCAGACCTGTTGCCAATTGAACATCTCTAGGACGTTCTTGGTCGAAGGACCCAGGACCCACCAACCTGGCCCAGCTTGGTGCAGCTCTCCAAGAGGAATGGCGGGCAATACCACGGGCAACCATCCGGAAATTGATTAACAGCATGCCATCAAGGTGCCATGAATGTGTTGCCCAACATGGTGACACACCAGATATTGAACTTGACGCCTAAAATTGATTTAGTGGATATTTAAAGCAGTTTCAAATTCGCTATTATTTCATTAGTTCCCCTATTTCTTGTCGGTAGTATATATGATTATCAGTAATCGAGACGGATAGTTTTACGTCATTTTCGCTCCCTCAGTATCAACAGGGGACACCAGTAATGGGCTTTATATAATATACCGTATGGGGAATCGAACCTGGATCTTCAGCGTTTTTAGGAAAGGCTTTAACCACTATGTTACCCTATCGCCCCTATCAAATGCTCAAACCGGGTATTTCTCTGCACTGACCTTATCTCAGCCTAGCAGCTTATGTTCAACATCCAGGTAAATATTAGCGACCTTTGACCTTTGATCTTTCCCAAGATCGATTGTACTGAACAGTCTACAACATATATATGCGTTTACGAAAATGGACGATAGGCGTACCCTGCCCTACCTACCCTTGAAGGGCCGGGCTAGAATATTGGCCTTCAGTAACCCATGCTTGTCGTAAGAGAGGCTCAACGACCTGGATGACGCATGTCATCAGTTCTCACTTGTGCAGATCAAAGCTGTTGATTCTCTCTTCCAGACTCGAATATTTATGGACCGCATCCATATAGATAGAATACTGCTGTGTGCGGCGTAAAACTAAACTAAACTCGCTCACTCACCCACCCTGCCCTACCGCTAGCACCAGTCCTAAGGACTAGTCAGTTGTCCACTTGACAAAACACGTGAAACGTATGGTACAAGTGAAATAATAAATTGCGTCGAAAATAATTTTGGTCTTAAACTGCGAAATGTCCTCAAAATGTCTAGTTCTAATTAGAACTTTTAGCCGAAACTTGATGTATTCCTCAAGCTCTGTGAACACTGTCAAAACATTTTCATCAACAATTAATCGCTAATTAATGTTTTATGGTCAATCTTAATGTTTATCCACGTTAACTGCACACATGGGCCTGATTGACCCGGGGACATTGCCAAACGTCTTGTGTTCTACATCCAAGCAATCCAGGTACCTAAATGACAGTAGGTTTTTAATTACATCAAAATGAGTACTAATAAACGAAGCAACAGCTGCGAAGGTCTGAATTATGTATTGGCCATTTTAAGCAACTATGCTCAGTGGGAATCATATCATCCCTGAGGATGCTATGTTTGTGAATCACGACATGGTTAAAATATTGTTTCCTTTCCGAAATAGATTGTGGGTGAACGAGTGGTATGACTTTATCCATCTCCTTCCGAACAAATCAGAAGCTTTCTGAATCCTCTAATGCCTCTTATCCTCTCTTGGGTTATGTGCAGGACCATCTTTAAAATATCCAAAATGATCCTGTAGTGGCTGGAGTCCCCTGCAACAGGTTAGTATGCGGGTCACAGGACTTATACAATCTATCCGGAATCGTCTAGGACATTCCACAGAATGCTGCTCCATTGGATCGTTCTCAATCTAGTCTCCGTACATCTGAGATCTATGGGAGTGGGAACATTGATGGCTGCACAGAATGTCCACAGAACATCCACAGAATATCCACAGGCATCTTCATATGCAGCGAAATCCCGTTTGGCATGATTAACCCTAGGATATCCCTCTGTATATCTTGACCATGTTCTGTCCCATCTTCCGGATACATCTCTCAAAGTCCAACAGGGGTGCTTCAAGTCAGAGGCGCAAAGAGGTCACGCCCATTCAGTTTGAGCAGATGTGCCTCCTCCTCCTCTGACTCTCAGTCTGAGATTTGTCCCATCCTTCAGACTGCCATCTCGGGCTGGTGACGACGGGACCTGGATATGGCTGTCTCTTGGGTAGATGGGTGGATGAATCATTCCACTTGGCCGAGTTAAATGGGATTGGTTGTGGGTTCCTCTGCCTATATCCAGGGTTAGAGCATGCCTCTTAATGACACGCCCCTCGCCACCTTGGATGACCCATGGGTCAATCTCCTTCTTATTAGGCTTTGTCCTGGAACTCTGCCCTGACACTTTCAGTAGTATAGGGAATGATAGTCCGAAAACACTTTTCAAAAACCCCTCTAAAAAGCCTCATTTACTAAATGAGGCTTTGGTGGGACCCTTAGCTCTTGCTATTATTGCCCCTACTACAAAGCTACGCCATCACGTTTACCGTGACTTGGCAGGCGGTAACACTGTGCCGTACGGTACGATCAATAATTCTTCTCTTACAAATCCCCTACCCGGCCCACCCCTCAAGTAGTACAAGTTAGGTTCGTCGGCTTTTATATCCACTTTATCTATGTTGTAAGTTTTGACTGACCATATAGGATCGGTGGCTCGCTTACGACTATCGCCCTCGTGTTCCCCCGGCTGGTATAGATACCTCACTAGGGCCCTATCCGGTATCTGTTTCTCCTTCCCACGCAATGGAGCGGCCGACTCTGCTAACACTGATTTTAGTTTGATAGCGTCTGCCGGTTTCTTACCAGTGAGACGGGTGACTTCATGGTTGATTGCCGACACCACCTCGGGTAACCTCGCTACCCATTCGGTCGATCGTTTTCCAGTGGTTGTCATTTCCCTAGCATATTGATGACCGAACAAGCGCTCAGCCAAAGTCCTATTAAATCTCTCAACTATAGCTTGGCTGCGATGGGCTCCGGCCGTGCCACGTCTGACCTTTGTATCGTGTTTGGCTAGCAGTTGTGAAACGGCACCCATGAACTCCCGTCCGGGATCAACTTGCAGCTCTGTTGGCCACGTCAGCGGGCTGCGTTTGTATATGCGTTCTAATCCTTTGGCTACTTTGGCCGAATCTTTCGTGGTCAAGGGTTCGGCTTCCTTGTAACGACTGGTTACGTCCACTACGGTTAAGGCATACTTGTACCTCTTATCATGAGGTAGGAACAGTAGGTCTGCCTGGTGAATGCTATTAGGTATGTTAATTCCGAAACTCCTTCTAGGTACGTAGCGTGGCGCCGGCAAATAGATCTGCCACAGGGCTTGTTTTTCAAGCCACGCTTTGGCTTTCTCTGGTGATACTCGTGCCATTTTAGATAGCTTATCTACTGCGCTAGCTCCTTTCCAATATCCACGCGGGCTGTAATAAATAGCCTCAAATTTTTTCATGTCCATACGCGTATGTGTTTATACCATCAATAGCTATCCAACGTTTCGTGTCCATAGGCGATAGGGACGTCTTGTTTATAGTCAGTCCGTATATCTTATGTCCATCACTTCTAAGCGTGTTCATCTTATGCCTAAAGGTACGGGTCTTGAACAGGGCCTCCTTGAATCTGGCGTGTTTGATGTGTTGTTTCACCACATACTTCTTAACCCCTTTAGCTTTTCGGATCTCACTATTGTCGGCTTTCAATATGGAGTACATCTTAGGCCTCAAACCTATGTACTCAGCTATTGGCGTGCCAGCACACTCGTCCTTCATCTTACCTAGGACCTTTTTATTTACCGTGCTGTGTATAGTATGGGTCTTAGGATAGTCGCTGGTGTCGTATAAATCGATGTGTTTTTTCATGTCCTCGTACACGTCCTCGGTTCGAATCTCCATCAGCAGGGAATCCGTGTCAGTGTACAGCACTTCGCACCTGTCGCCGTACTGTTTCTTGAGCTCGTTGTAGTAAAAGTCGTACATCAGGTGTTTGGATAAATCGAGGATACTCATCCCAACGTAAACAGGTCGGTTGAATTTTATGTGGCTTTTCTTCATGTGTATGGCAACTAGGTCGTCTGTGAATATTTTATTACGGTTGAATGCCGGACTGGCTATCAATTTCCTGAGCTTGTCTTCCTCATTAGATCTAACCAGTTTCACGGTTACGCGTTTCCTCAGGTTTTCCATAGTCTTACCAAACACCGAGTTGTTCATGAGCTTGTAGAGATTTTTCTCAAAATCACTGGTGGCTTTTTTTCGTAGGTCTGTGTTCATTCTGATGTAGGGCTCCATCCATGGGCTCTGGTCGAACATGAGCACCCTGTGTATTTTGGTCAGCCTCATACCCAATGACAGGTACAGCTGTAGGTTGCGATAGTGAACTATGTACTTGGTCTTATTCATTAAGTTAGGCACGAGTTTCTCAACGTCCGCCACACGACCACCTGACAAGTTATGTTGGTACTCAGACATCCAGTCTGTGTTAACCTTCATACGTTCGGGTGCAAGGGGATAGCTGTTGTGCGATGCGTGTAATGCCTTGGGATACTCTAAGTCAACTTCGAGGATATACCCTTTGTTCGAATCTGGTGCAATGCTCATAACATCAACGTTTGGTACCCATTCGAATCCTCCTGTAGGTAGATACTGACTCATAGCCCAGCCGTACAGGTTATTTGCGTCGAGGTAGAGAATGTGATTGGTTGGTTTGTTAGGATCGTAACCTTTCACGTATTGATTATTTGCTTTAGCGTATCGTTTGGATACCATGGAAATCCCACCTCGCAAGCCTTTCTCAATGAATAGGTGCATGTCGTAATCTGTGAGCAATTCTAAATTAACTCCTGTCTTTTTAAGCAAGGCGTCCCACGACAGACCTGGGCTGGTGTAATACCATGCGGGGTCGAGTTTATACTGCTTGAAACATGTCCGCCGAAACGTCTCGAACACGTCGGCTAACAGCAGTACATCTGTCCTCAAGTACAGGTCGTGATAATCGCCAAGGTTCTTACAACCAAGTTTATTCCATACGTTAATCGCGTGCGAGTAATCGTCTCGTGAGACGGACGCCTCATTCAGCTTGCTATAAAAGCAGTCGATAGGAGGTAGTCTGGTCTCTGTGAACTTAGCCCAGCTATCCATGTACTCATATGGGTATACGCCCTTCCTCATGAGCAGGTGTCTAGTCTCGGCGTCTGTGTATCGATCTGTGATAGGGAAGGTATTGTTGGCCTTGACCAGACTGTCGAGTGACGACAGGAGGAATTGAAACGAGTCAATGAACCTAAGTCCGTTTAAGCTGAAGGAGATGTATCTCTCCATGTTGTTTGGGATGCACGATATATTACCATCGATTTTCGCGATGGCCTGCATGATCAAGTGAGAGTCGTATCCTCTCAAGTTGTGAAAGACAACGGGGATGTTTATTGTCTTAGGATTGATTTTAAGCTTGAGGTTGCACGCGTTGTGAGCGGCGCCTCTATACTTACCAGTTATGTGGCAGTGATCTCTCACCGAATCACCGTTAAGTGGCGAGTCGCACACATGACAGTTAGTGCTACTGGCGTGAGCTAGCATGTCGGCTCTGGTCATACGCATTGGAGCGATTTTATACAATGCATTCCTAATAATTTTTTCTTCCTCCTGCAAGCACTTTAGAAACATTTCAGCCGCGTCAGGACCCCTATACACTACCGGAGCTTTCGTTTCCCCGTCACAACGGACGACAATGTATCCAAACGAACAGGCTTTATGCTCTTGTGTTTTGTGTGTGAAACTCCCACTAGTGGATGATTCCCCTACAACTAAGGCTTCGAAGTCGGCGTATATGATATAAGGCACAGACATTTGATTCTTGTGATTGTCGAATTTTAGGATATTTTCACCTTCCTTAGGCATGTCGACTCGTATGGCCGTCTGCCCAACACCTTGGCAATCCTCCAGGTGGGATTCTAATAAATCAGCCCGACTGAAACAGTGTAGGCATCGTACACAAAAGTGTTTTTCCCCAACGTGTTTCGACTGGTCGTGCAACAACCGGCTGAGATGTTTTATCCACGTGTAGTGATACTTTTCACCTTTTTGAATCATGAATAAATTAATAACTTGACAATCCTTCACCGGGCTGACCCTGTGTATTATTGTTGTATTACCTTCGTGCCCAAAGACATTTATAGCCAGATTATTCTGTTTTTCTACTTTAGTGATCTGGGATATTGGGGTGGGTTCATCTATACCATCCCAGTTGAGCCCATCATCCTGTGGATAATTAGAAGGCCTGTTCGGATTAGTGGCAGCTGGAAATAAGGCTGACCTGATAGATAACCTCAGGCAATCGTTTCCTCTATTCTTAACGTTTACTATGGCTTGTTTGTTCTTATAGTAGGGAGGCAAGGCTAGGTATGACCCACCTCTGAACGGCACGTATTTAGCTATATCTAGATAGACATTATCGATTTTATCTACAGCCCACCCGGACCCTAAGTGTGTGTAGCGTTCTAGGTATTCTCGTATCTGCTGAAAACTTGTATCGATTGATGCGTCAATGGTCTCTGCATGTGTGACGACCTCTTGTTTACCTCGGAAGTAAGGCTGAACATACTCAGTGGTACTCCCAACCTGCTTATCGAGCGACATTTTCACTGTGATCTGAAACTTGATACTTCCTAGATTATTTAGTTCCTGGTTGACCTTATCAGCTATCAGAGGCTTAATATCTGTAATGTCTATGTTTCTATCAATGTGCATGCGCCAACCTCTCAAATAATTGCCTACGGCGTGCTCAGTGCGCACAAACTGTAGGTCAATAGCTCTATTCTGTCGTAATAATTCTACAAGCTGTGGTTTTCTCATACGAGAATACCCGCCTAAACCCAAATCGTGTGCCTCGGCTTTCAGTTGTTTTACAGTTGGACGTGCTACTGGGGTATGTGATAACAATGCGGTTAACCCGGCTTTCCCCAGTTTTGAATAACCCGTGTATCCAAGCTGTTTCGCTTGAGCTTTTAACTGTTTTACCGTAGGAGGGACTTCTAAACCTAGTAATCTCAACAATGCTGGCTTCCGCATTCTAGAATACCCGATAACACCTCTCTGCTTTGCGGCCCGCTTGAGCTCGCGCACAGTAGCCATAGTGTTTACACCTAAGAGAATCAATGTCTAATTGGTCGGCAGTAACTCTTAAAAAATATTTTCTGGTGGCCGGGTACAATTCTAGACATTCTGTCAAATCGTCCCACGTACCTGGTAAAATATATAGTGTGGCTGTTTCAATCCAGTACTCACCTTGGTTATAGTATTCCTTGTATTCACTTATACTCGAAAAACGTTCTATATGGTATTGAGACGCGATATCCCGCTCCCATTCGAAGGGGTGAGTATACTTAACACCCTCTTTAATCCATACCACATCCACTATTATCTTAAATCTGAAGCTTCCCCATAAAGCCAGTTCATATTTGAATATGTTTTCCACAGACATAGCTATACATAGGTGTGTATAATCTCTAATTGGAGTCTATCTTGAGCAGTCGCCTACGTTCTTTTATGTAGCCTTTTTTATTCTCGTATATGAGTTGATGTCTGACTACGTTCGCTCCGTGAGCTTTACATAAACAGTAGTGTCCTTTAACCCCGATACCACACACAGAACACGTGTAGTTAGGACTTCCCATATGGAAACAACAGAACCCCTGATTCCTGCATTTCCTACCACAGGCCTCGGTCTTCCCCATAAGTATATATTCGCATCGGTATGGAGCGGGTCTCATGTTTACTTATATAGGTATTTTAGTTTAATTGCTTTGCAACCAACGCAGTAGCTGCTATACCCAACACTATGAAGCCCAGTTCACGATTCATTTGTCCCTTGGATGGTGTGTAGTACTGAGCGAGTGTGGGTTTATTGAGCGCTTCCAATCGTTTACCAGTTAGTAGGTAGTATTCTTTCATTGCTTCATCGACATCGTTGAATGTTTGAACGGCATGGTTTTCACGCGTGAGTTGTTCATTAATAAAATCGATCCTCTGGAGGCGTTTTTTAGCGTACTCGGCCTGTGCTCTTTGTAGTTTCTCAGTAGCGAGATCGTGTCGCTTCCTTTCTTCCTGTATTTCAGCCGCGTGATCATCTCGTAGTTTCGAGAAGAGGTAATTACTCCCGGAAAATGCCAGGGCTTTCACTAACGCCCCACCGACCATCATAGCTATCGTGGCCATCCCTATATTTATTTCATTATATTATCAGGTATGATCCCTTGTTTTACTAGGATGTCTTTTGTGGCCATCGCCATACCAAGGTTCATTATGAGCATACCCATATCCTGCAGGTTGAAATCTAGCTTGATAGTTGGTTGTTTAAGCACCATTTTAGTTAACCGAGCGTACCCTACTGCTAGACTGGCTACCACTGTGGCGTGGTATGCGTCGTTGACGAACGTTTTCCCCTCAGACATTATGTATATGATATAAAATATTTTAAATTATAACATGATATGCGGGTCTACCATGGGGGATACCCCCATACCCCCACTGTTGGGGGTTACCTCACTGTTGGGTTGTGGCTCACTGTGGGAGGTGTATAACCATGTTATAACCACGGCAGCAGTTACGCCTACAGCCAACAACAGTCGGGTTGGGTTGGTCACTTTATGTTGGTTACACCACCGTTTTTTACCGGCAGCTACTCTCTTAGGATTCTTCTGTCTGGTTACTGTTGGAGGTACCTCCACTGAAGGGGTCACTGTTGGGGGTGGGGTCTCCTCCATCACTGTTGGGGGTACCTCCACTGGGGTTTCCTGTGCAGCATCCATCTATACTATTATTATTATTCTTTCTCTCAAATTGGCAATGTTTTGCCGTGATAATCGCCGCCGTCACTGGAGCCAACAACATACCATATTTGTGGTACAGCCCGCAGCTGATAGAGCTCACGGCGTGTTCGATAAAAGGGTCTTTATCTAGGTCCTCCCACAGGTAAAGTCGGCGCTCTGGTGGAATGGGAAGGAATTGTGATACAATACCGGTGTATATCTGGGTCATAGCCGATCCTATTGTTTTTGTCATTTCTGCTCCGAGCCGGGACTCGTATCTAGCGTACAGCTTATCGATTTCTTCAGCTGACATTTTGTTAATTTTATCTGGAGTGTAGTCTCCAAAGTAATGTTTGGCTTTACCTCCAACAGCCAACGCCACCAGTTTCTCTCGCTTGTCATCAGTGGGGCCTGCGGGCGGCGTGGGGGAACCCTCCACAGACAATTGTTCGAGCAATTCCTCACACTCCATCTTATAATATAACAAGTAAGATTTAGTTTTAACTATATAATACCCGATACAGACAAAACACAGAGAAATGAAGGTTAAGTTGCACACGACAAATACTTCGAATATCATAGCTATATGCTTAGCTTTGCTTAGCTTTGCTTAGCTTTGCTTAGCTTTTACTTAGCTTTGCTTAGCATACTATATAAGCCACGGGTTGGTCGGTCTTTAGAACGAGCTTAGCGTGTTTAGTTTCAGCGAGCTGTTTCTTCACCCGTTCCCGTTCTAATTTACTCATCACATCGTTCTCTCTCAAACACTCCTCGAACGAATCCCTGTCCTTGCAGTGAAATAAGGCCACCCATCGCGTCTGCTCCCTGAGGTCTTTCAACACCGAGTTGAACTTCTGCGTTAGCACCCAGACGCTGTGATTTGCATGCCGGCCGGAGAAGGCCAGGTACGATAGCATGTCTCTCTTTTTTGTTATCTCGCGATTAGCGCTGCAGTCGTCCAGTATAAACAGCGTCGGTTCCCCTTTAAATTTCTCGTGAAGAGCTTTCAACCAGTCCTGCAGGCGTGTTCCAGGGTCGATTTTGTGTACGTCCGGGTCCGTCATCACCCAAGGTCGCGCGTACGTTTTATTCATGCTCAGAGTAGGGCACATGATAACGATGTTATCGAACACACCCTTGTAGTAACCCTCCAACATATCCAACACGAAAACGGTCTTACCACAGCCAGTCTGCCCGCATATGATAGCGCAGTGTGGGTCAGTGGGGAGGTGGGGCAGTTTATTGTTGGGGGGTGTGGGGGGGTACCCCCCACTAGTAGATGGCTTGCACGAATCTCCCATTGTCTATATTAAGTTGCGCGTCCATAATTACGTACAGATATAATTTCAACTTACCAGCGGTTTGGGCCTTCTTATTAATCTGGATGGTTATCCCTTCGCTGCCGTTATCTATACGGCGCCCGCTACCGTGCAGTTTATCATCATCCGTGGATCGCATGTCCAACCATAGGGCATACTTGGTGGTCAGGTATTCACCGATCTGCACGGAGCCGAGGTCCAGGTCCTTTGTTATGTAATCCCCCACTGGTAGCTTTTTTATCTCATCCCACTGCTGGTGTGGCCTCATACCATGACTGAACAGCTGGTTGGGCACGCCCTCGATGGTAACTTCCACCTTTTCAATCTCGGGGTTGAAAAACTTCTCGCTGTCCCTCCGGAATGGATCGTAATCCTCCACGGGGACGACCAGGATACCTTTCATCGATCGCGCCGGCACATTCAGGTTGATATTCCACACAGTGTCGCTCTTATCTCGCACGACTGATCTATGCCTAAGCACGCGATCGTACAGGATAGCCATCTTCCCAGAGTACTGGCTTCGAACCTGCCTGGCCAGCTCCGGGCTAGTGACCATGTCGAACTCCAGAGAGATGTTGTCTATGGCATAACTGGCCTCATCACCGTTCGGCGTACGCACTACTTTGCTATAGTCGTTAAACGTGAGCTCGTATTCGAGCCTATCACCCAGCGCGGCCTGGTAAAACGGCGCGTGTCCCGTGAGCAACTCGAAGTCGAGCGGCACGCAGAATCGATTTCCGTATGCTAGAGCGATGGCCTTTTCACCGTCCGATAGCTTGTCTTGCTGGTCTGTCGTGAAGACGTACCCTATACGCGCTCGGGTTGATTTACTGATACCCTGGTACACATCATTGACTCGTTCTCTCTCGCTTTTCCAGAGATCCTTGTAGCAGTGAAACACGTCGCTGTCGTCGATGCTCAGTACCTCGTTACCACTGATCTTGACGGTCGTTTTCTTGATGATAGCTCGACCCACGTTCCGCACTAGCTCGCGTTTGTCGTTGTCGGAGGTCAACGTGATATTGAACGCCAGTCGAACAGTGCCTGGTACAATGAGGTCATTCTCACCAAGGTTTGGAAATCTAACCAGCAGAGTTTGATTCTGGTCTATCTTGCTGGGATTGTTTGTGATGGTCACCGACTGTCGCACGGCTCTGGCACCTAATGGCTCTCTCAATTTTCTGAAAGGATCTAATTTTCTACCGTACATTGTTATATAAATAAAATATATTTTTAATACTAATGGATGAAGATATAGATATGGATGAGATGCCGGGCGCTAGTGCCCAGGCATCCGATGTGCAGGAGACCTCATTTACTAGTTCACCATTGAGCCAACAACTTTTAGAAACAACGGTAAATGATTATTACGAAGGATTAAAAAGTGATAAAAACTACGTTGAACCACAGGGTATATACCATAAGAATTTTTTTATTGATAAAAAGGGTGTTCTACGTCTTAAGTCTGCCCCAAAGGTTGACCTCTTTAACAAGATCAATAAAAAACCACTGGCCTTGTCAACTCTAGCCAGCCGCAATGGTGGTGTTGAATTTATCCATGAACATCTAAACATACCTGATTACGGTGGTGCAATACCTAAGGCCGTTAAAGAAGATCTGCAAGCTACCAGATCCCACCTCACCACTATAGATGAAATGACGCCAGAGCGTGCTACAGAAGCCTCGGACAGCATAGAAAAACTGTTGAGCACCTACTGGGACAAACCGTTACCGGGATTTGACTTTCCGGTAAGGGAACTGCGCGACTTAGACGAAGCCGTGAAACGCGTGCGTGGAGAACTCGTGAACAACATGGGGAAACTGAACGAAATCGACGAGCACATCGCTAGGGAAAAAACCAAACTCACCGAAACTGACGACGATGATATGAAGAGTCGTATCAATGAACGACTACGCGATTTAGAAGACGAGAGACGTACACGATTGGAAGCCGCTTCCTCGAATCGTGAACATCTTCGATCCCAGATCAGTCGCATTCGGGAAACAATCGATAGAATACTGAATGAAGATACAACTTTAGCCAACAGGATTCGGATATTGTTCCGGGAGCAAGGGATCACCATCGCCAGCATTCTGACTGCATTGGGTTTTATCATATCAACCCTGGTGGTGTCACTGGTGGGAGGAACCCCTGTGGGGCCTGCCGGCGGCGGGGGAACTCCAGGCGGTGGTGGTGGTGTTAAAGACTGGATTAAAAAACTCGGGGAAGGCCTAGCTAAACTGGCTGGTAAAGCCGCCGAAGCCCTTCCCGGCATCCTGGGTAGCATCGTCTCGTGGTTGTTGAGCGCTCTGTCTAAAACTGCCATGTGGCTCAGTCAAAACCTGTGGGCAGCCATCGTCGCCGTGGCGGGTCTGGTGTACGTAGCGGCTAAGAAATCTTTAACCAAATAAGTCCCAAAGTTACCCCACCAACCACTAGGGCTGTTTTATTATCAATATGCTGTTGATAGGTGGTGGAAACCCCCACACCCCCAGGGGGTACCTCCACATGAATTTTAGGCTCCGGAGGTGGCGCCACTATACCCTTTTCACGTGGTGGGATGTGTGGGATATGTGGGGTGTTAATATCGGGGTTGATACCCAACTTTTGGTCCGCCGTGGCTATGACTATTTTGTTGTTATAACCCACCACTTTTTTTATTCTCAGTTGCATATCACTCGGAGCCATGTATAACCCCACGCCGAACACGTAATTGACTTTCGATCTGGCGTATTCTAACACATTTTGGTAACGGTCGATGGCCCTCGGGAGATCAACTGGAGAATTGATAGCATCCTCAACGTTGGAAACGAATTGTGTCTGAGCGTCGTAAGCAGTTCCCTTACCGAGGATGTTAGAACGCGTCATCGACTGCGCACCCAACAGCGCCCACACGTACGTTCGAATCGAGTCGTTCAAGCGTATTGTACCAGCACGAGTGAATCCTTTCGATGTTTTTGAGATCATTTTAGTCCAGGCTGTGGCTGCATCAGGACTGGTTTGTTTTATACAGCTGACATGGATCTTTTCATTCGTTGTGGGGCCTGTAAATGTATGACGGTGTGGGTTGTATGAACCATCTTTAGAACCGGCATAATGTTTTCCGGACCTGTAGAAGTACACGAGAACTATACCGAGACCATGGTTCACATCAGGAAGGCGAAAGTCTTTATTCGTTGGAATCTCAAACTCCCCACAAACACGTTCATAAGCGCGTCTATCATAGGGGTTATTCGTCATACTCCACGCTTTATCTTGGGGAAGAGGAGCACTTATTTCCTTCAATATTCGTCTCGTTTGATAATAAATATGAAACAAAATAACCGACTTACTCAGTTCGTCTATACCGTAGTCTGGTGTCACACCCGACCCTGTCGTCGCACACCACACAGCAAAGTTGAGTTGGTTCTGCCAAAACTGCATTGGGTTTTGATTCCAGTTTACCACCGCCTGCGCGTTATTAACGGACACGACATACTTTTCAAAGATATCAATAAAGGTTGTTTTAAACCCCGTACCATCTGCATTCACCACGATTTTCAAGTGTGCTAAATCCATATTATAATTTATAATTCATATATTATAATATGTACATAACACTTCCAGGAATAACGAGCGGTGAGGCCGTTCAGCTGACGCACGCGATCGATAACACGTCAGGTCAACTCGAAGTCGCACTCTGCGATATCACCTACCTACCACAATGGACTAACATTAATATCAGCAACAATAAGCTGTTCGTCAGTGGAACTCGCAGCCAGATAACTGACGGCTACTACAGCGTGTGCTCTCTAAACGACGAGGTCTTCAAACCCCTGGGAGCCGAACTCAAGATGAACGACTCAAACGGTACAGTGGTGTTAATCAACAACGGAAGAACCTCCTTGAGGCTAGGCCGACCATTAGCGAGGATACTCGGTATGTCTCCTGACGAGATAAAACCAACAACAACCGTCACAGGCACGAAGTTACCCGAACTAGTACCGTACCGAGAGCTATACATTCATCTCAGTCAGGTGAGCACAACGTATAACATTCAAGGAGGCCACCCTTCCACTATACTGAGAGCAGTGCCGGTGAAAACTGAGAAATTCAACGACGGTAGAACCGAGTCGTTTTCACCACGGCAGTATAAGAGATTAACCCAGGGCAACATACCTGAGCTGACAATATCGGTGTTAGATATAAATCATAATCCTGTAAATATAGGATACCTCAGCTTAACACTTCATGTAACATGACCAGCGCACAAGGACCCGGAGTGAAAAAATGTGTCAATATCGGGATCTCCGACCTCGGAGACACACGCGGTTTCGACGCTCCCGGAGTAGATGGTAAATCGTACGCCTTGCAACTGAAAAACAACATTTACAAACGCGTTGAAATCCCCTCCGGTGGAGCCCTAAGTGATATGATAGATACCACAGGAGCAACAGCCAACACTAAGTACGCCCTCGTCAACACCGGTGATGACAACTGGAGAATATACCCATCATTCGGAGGTAAACTGTTCGACTTAGACGATGTTGAGAGCACTACCGTCGTCAAAAATAAACCATATATGCTCGTCTTCACCGAAGATGACAAGTGGGTGTTGTTACCCGATAACAAATGGTTTCTCAATATTAGACTCGTCTCCCCTTACGTGTTCACGGATAACAAAGACAACCACCTAAACAAAGTCGTGAACAATGGAACCCTGCTCGTGGCTTACATCCCAACTCAGAGACGTAGCATAGTCGTCAGCCCAGTCAACACTATAGCAGCCCACATGCTATCAAGTAAACCGGCCATGCAAAACGTGAAATTGCAGTTGGTGTCTGAATTCGAAGGCGTGGTTAAGATACTAGAGAGTCTACCGGCAAACTCAACACTGTTCATCAAAGTCTACCTAGGGGAACCATCGGGGAATGATGTCGAGATCGTGAAGGGGATCAAACTCGGGTGGGTGAAACGACACCAGTTTCAAGTTTGCAACGTTTACGTGCGGGTGGGTGTCGACTCCAAGACCAGTCTGCAGGGGGTCAACGTGATCGTAGAAAACAAGATATCACTAATCAATATCTTCCTGCCTGACAACATACACTTCATGGGTATAAAGTTAACCCCTGAATTATTATCAGAAAACCAGTTGGAAATTATATCATAATAGTATAATAATGACTAATCATCATCCCAACACTACACTTAACGACCTGGGAGATACAGAGGGATTCGATCAGCCTGGTGAGGAAGATGAATTCTACATCCTACACTTCAAAGACAACGTGTACAGACGAGTGTCGTTATCAAACTTAAAAGAGCCTAGATGGTTGATCAACTTAACATTAGCCTCACCTTATATCACACTAAAAGAAGATGATCTTATCACTAAGATTAGAAACAACGGTGACTGGATCGGGGAGTTCATTCCGGATGGTGGTGTAGCAGTCATAGTAGGGTTTGGTAATATAAAAAATAGGTTAAGGTCTGTTGGGTCAATCAATAAATTAACATTTAACACTAATATACCTTTCCCGGGCAGTATTGAGCTATCATACTACCCTTTAACAATCATCATAGAAGTCTTCTTTACGAGTGATGGCACCATGAGAGTAACCCAAATTTTACCCGGGTTGATAATAAGATGGGATTACAAACACGAAGGTCAATATTGCCGTATTATTATACAACGAGGATACCAACCGGAACCTATAAAACACTTAACAAGCCTCAGTGGGGTTTCTATTGAAATAATAGGAGAGACTATTAAACTCTCACCTATTACCCTGACTATTGGTATAAACCTTCTAAGCCTTAAATACATTAAGAGAAAGTTAACTGAAACCCAATTAAAATATCTTTCATAATATATATTATAGGATGGGTCTGTACCCAGTCGTAGAGGAAGTAGCTAAGACGTTAGAAACCGTAGATGGGTTCCGCTTGAGGCAGTTATGTGATGTAAAACGTCAACTAGAACAAGACCGTGACACGCGGAAAGCACTATGTAAAAAATATAATAGAGCTTTCAATATCGTGGATGGGGCTGACACTACCCTTATGGCAACCAGCATGGGACTAGGGGCGGCAGGCGTTGGGTTGTTAACCACCATCGTGGCTGCACCTATAGTGCTAGGTATTGAAATAACGGCTGGGGTGACAGGGTTGGTAGGGTTGGCGCTTAAGTTAGTATCACGCAGGCTTAATCGTAAGGCATTGAAACACGACGAGATCAGGGTTCTGGCCGAAGCAAAACTCAACACAGTGAGTGAGCGAATTTCCACGGCACTCTCTGACAGTAAGATCTCAGAAGAGGAGTTTAGTTCAATCCTCTCTGAACTCAAAAAATATAACGGAATGAAACAAGATATTCGATCCAAGTCTCGTAAGTCTGCTATCAGCGAGGACGAGAAAAAAAAGTACATAGCACAGGGAATACAAAAAGCCCAGCAAGCCTTTATTATGAACACCAAAGAGATCGTAGGCGGTTCACATTAAACTGTTTCATCGATATAAACATAACATAACCGTAAGCGAGCCACCGATCCTATATGGTCGGTCAAAACTTACAACAAATTATTGATCGTACCGTACGGCACAGTGTTACCGCCTGCCAAGTCACGGTAAACGTGATGGCGTAGCTTTGTAGTAGGGGCAATAATAGCAAGAGCTAAGGGTCCCACCAAAGCCTCATTTAGTAAATGAGGCTTTTTAGAGGGGTTTTTGAAAAGTGTTTTCGGACTATCATTCCCTATACTACTCTTTCGTACCATGTGCCTCAGAATGAGAGTTTTGTATGGGTCGCTTGGCAACATGTACAGGGTCCCGAGGGCCACTGGAATTCAGATTGGTGAAAACATCTGAGAAAGCCTCCATTTCCCTTTGAGATCATGAGGAGTCACCCGCCACTGGTCATCGAGAGCACTCTATGAGAAGAAAGTCCTCTTCGTCTGACTGGCAAGTTGGTCTTCACTTGTAAGAAGAAGAAACTAAATGAAATCAAACCTTCTTAGAGTCAAACCTTGACTCCAAACCATTGAATTCATATTTAAAGGTGACATGGTTACTTATTCTTGAGTGTGGAGGATCTTCCTAAGCTCTTCAATGACGATTCCTCCTATTATATACTTAGGGATGCATACAAGGCAAGGGTTAATCCGTTAATCCTCTACTTTCGTCTTTAGGTAGCTCCTTTATGACCCAACCCGTGAAGGTCCCGTGGTAGAATAGGCCTTCAGCAACCCATGCTTGTCATAAAAGACTCTGCTTGTAGGAGGCGACTAACGGGATCAGACTCGCTGACTTGGTTGACACATGTCATCGGTTCCCAATTGTGCAGATCGATTCTCATGTTGTTGATCACTGGATTGTCTGGTCCAGACTCGATTATTTACAGACCATCGCCATATAGCTGGAATATTGCTGAGTGTGGCGTAAAACTAAACTCACTCACTTACTCGTTTATGACCCTGACGTTTTATTGCGCGAATGATGTTTTTAGTTGCAAGAGCCAACTTTGACAGTTCGAGACGAAAGGGTAAATTTCAACCTCTTAGGACTTTCCTAGAACGAGATCGGCACAACCGTGTTCGGGATATCAGGATTAAAATAAAAATGATAAATGTAAGGAAGTCAGCAGGGACCGAAAGACGAGTTCAACACAACCGAGAGTTCGTCTTATCTGAGTTCGATATATTAGGGTTCGACTGCAGGTAACCTTTTTCTCGTGACATTAAATTGCGTTCCTGTTATATCACGGAGAAACATGAAGGTATACGTAAATAGCTTAGCATTTAAACGAATAACAAAATGGGGATTTGCAAAAAAATGCAGTTCCAAAAGGCGGATTCACAGATTGCTTGATAACATCATTAATATACAATGCTGTCACCTACAGGAATAATTTTGTCCAATTAACATTCTGCTGTGCGGCCATACACCAGTGAATGTATTGTCTTGTATTATATAAATAATCAGATGAAACAATAAAAAAAAGTATATCATGTATTTATAATGCACTGTAAGCTTGTTGCATTCTCAGTACTGAGTACAGTTTGATCGAGTTATTACCACAGGAGTTTTCGAGAAAAGGTAAGCCTATCCTGTTCCAGCGGTAGCACCCGTCATAAACAAACGCAAGGGTTATTCACGAACCCCAACAGTAACAGATATTTAATGTTGCAAGGCAATGTTTTAGGGAATTTCATTCAGAAATACTCTCAAAATGTCAAGTATTTAACTTGCAACTCATGGACAGTATGTAACGTGGACAGATAACATCGATTTTATCTACTGCTGAGGAGTAACCAGTGGAAACCCAGGTTTTTCTTTAGGTTTGCACTCCGGCCTTCAAGTTGTCAAGGATATAACTTTGGAGCATTGTACTCAGGGCAGGAATGCTGTTCTCTCGATAAAACATTTTATGGTGCTGTTTAAAATATTGGCGGTAACAGCTGGCTCGACTGTACCGCGGTTGCAGGTGTATTACTTGCTGCGTTAAATTTCAAAATGTCCACTATAACAGCTGTTTTCTTGAGTATTGCCTACACAAACTGACAGCAATGATTTAACAGGCGGTAGCTGGAATCAACCGGTTGTTGTACCTCAGTCCCATCCTTTTGGTCTTGCAGCAGAACTTTTTTAAATACAGAGACTGAAAGTCATGTTTCTCGTCCCAGAGTGTTTAACACATGCATGGACCTATGTCATACTGCCGATCCTAGTTGTCATGCTGGCCGGCTAGTTCGCTCATATACATTCAACATCATCACTCATGTAGGTAATGCAATCATTATTTGCCTTAATACATATTAACAACACCTATATTTTGAAACAAGGACATAACTAAAAATGCGTTCATGAACATAGGATAGGAAACTATATGCATATATCCTTTTGCCATGATTGATATCGATTGTTGAAAAAAACTATTGAGTATAATATAACTTCCACAAAATCTCGAGAGATGTGGTACAAGTAAATTTTGTTACTTGGTGCTTTGTATGTGACCTGATGGTTGGAAAACAGTCCTAAGGTACAGTAGCTCACCTTCATGTTACATTTAAAGGACAAAGGGTGACATGAATATTATGTACATTATGCTCAATAAGTGGATGCAAAATAGTTTTTGCTCATCAGTTTCAGCTTAGCATAGTTCGTGAAATGCTAGTTTACATGTTTACATATTTTGTTTATTATGACAAAATATTTCTTTTCAGGGGCATATTCCATTATCACACTTCCATGACATGATTTCTTGCAATTCCCTAAAATACCCATGCACTAAGAACTTGTTGATGTTAGCCATCACATCTCCGTGATGGTTACAATGGATCGCCCAGAATAGTCGTTGGTGAAATGGTCCACATGAAACACTGGGTTGTCTGGTCCAGACCCGATTATTGCCTTCATTTTATGCAAAACTGCGGCGGTCGTTTTTCATACGACAAACACCTGAAATACACGATGAGGAGACACTAGGGTTAGCCTTGTGGTGTACGCGGTTGCTGGAGAGACGAGTTAGTTTCTGTTATCTGGCAGGCTACCCCACTGCTCCTGTTCCATTAACAACTGAAAATACACTCATATATTTCATTGGTCCAAGCGCAGTTCCAGTTAACTGTGTCTTACCATTGCCATGGAATATAAAACACGGGTGTGACAACCAGGCTTCTATTTGTCCCCATTTCTCCACAGCGGACGATGAACAAACAACATGTCCACATGGTGCCTGCCAAACAGACAACGGCAGAAAAGGTTGCTGCAGCAGTGAACGCGAGAGAACTCAAGGTACTGTCGAAAATTACTGTAGACCTGCATGTAACATGACTATATAAATAAAACCCGCAGAGTTTACAGTGTCCTTCTTTGCTGAGGGGTATAAAGCGCTGTTATTCTGGGTGATCTGTAGGTTATTCTCCATTGCCTTACCTCACACATCAATGTCCCTTTCTGATTGGCTGAGCGCTCTTCTGTTATTTTCAATGTACCTTGTCTATTATTTTCAATGTACGCTGCATACAAACGAGGTGCATTGCCTTTCACCCCATGGCCAATGGCAACTCATTCGGTACTTTGTAGTTGCACTTCTTTTACTCACGAATAAATTTAGTCATGTATGATGTACGGAAATTACAGTAACATCAACAACCCCTGAATATTTTTACCTTTTAACAAGAAGTCTATGAATATTATTCTGATCAGGTTCTTATGCCCTTAAGGGGATAATAACCAGATATTTTCCCATTTATCGCATAATTTTACCCAATCAGCAAATTGAGAAGGTAAGGTAATTCATGTATTTTAATTCTTAAAATAGGATTATCGAAAGGGATGCCATTTTAAAATATTTTTAACAGCTGTTTGAATTTGGTGTGAAAAGTTGAGCATTATAAATTTTGATTCCATGGTAAAACAGTGTCTTTTTCATTGTGTGGAAATATAAAGTTCTATATCACTTTTTTTGTAATTTCATTTTTGATTGCCCTAGAAAGATATGAAATAGCTTTAAATAATGAAGACTCCTGTGTACTTGCATCTGAATCTGGAATTTTGTATGTTTTTGCTATTGAAATAGTTAAACCATAAGGCCTGTCTTGTTTAGGTAGAATTCTGTTTTCTTGAAATTCATTCTTGAACCTAAGTCTAAGTAGTTTCTTTTTAAAATAAATTTTTACACAACTTGTGTCATTCCTTGTTGTTGCCCTATCCCAATTTAACAAGTCAGGTATAGTATTACTTTTTAATTGCTTTTTCACAAGCGGTAACAAAATTGTCTATGTGTGTTGTCATGGTATACTAATTAAAACCTAAATGTTTAAATGTGAATTTCTCGGTTACGAACACACAGATGAAATGTATTCGACAAGCCAGCACCAAGAACTGCAAGCTTAATTTAACTGGTACAGTATTAGATTACACAATTAAACATATAGAGAATTGTTTCACATACAGTATGATGGCTGTGTGTGCAGTATGCTTACAGTGAATGAATTGAAAAAACAAGCACGTGAACATGGTCTTTGAGGTTATTCTCGCATGAGGAAACATGAGTTATTAGATTTGTTAGGTTTAAAGTATCAAAAAACATCTACTGTGAAAGAGCTTATAAAACAAGCTTGTGAGCATGGAATGCGAGGTTATTCTCGTATGAGGAAATCTGAACTCATCAAATTACTAAAAGAACAAAAACTTATAGAATTACAATTCACACCTACTGAGCATGGTGTAGGAAAACATTTGAGAGGTTGGAAGATGGAAGTTCAAAGAAATATAGACGTTGAAGATATAAAACAATTGGTATTTGATAAAGTAAACAAAGAACTCAAAGATTTAAGAGGTATTAAATTTCAACTCACATTAAAGATGTCACTTGAGAGACAACAGGTGAATGAAGCAACTGAATACACCAACGTTTACTTCAGAGGTAATCAAGAAGTTACAACGCAACCAGACACTATCAACTCTTCTCTAGACAGATCATTTGGGAAAATTCGAGAAACACCAGAACGTTACACTAATAGGGAGTCTGGTTGGGTTGCTGATAAGATGAACATGGTTTACCTGGATGTAGCAAACTATGTACCATTGAGAGGTGGATCTTACTTACCCCGACCTGAGTATTTTAAGAAATAGCAAGCCATGGTTAATTTTAAAAACCGTGGTAACAATTGTATGAGGATAGCGATGAGATCTGCTAAATTTCCAGCTGAAAAACATTCTGACAGACTTTCTAGTTATCCAGAAGATGACTGGATCAATTGGGAAGGTAAAGATGAACCCACCCCCATTTCTCAGATCAATAAAATAGAAAAACAGAATCCAGACTTAGCAATAAAAGTATTCAGTAAAAATAGTACACAGGATTAGCCCTTTATTGTATAACAATAATTGTAAAATGATCAACATATTTATGGTACAACAAGGTGCAAAATATCACTACACATGGATAAAGAATTTTAGCTGTCTGTTGTACAATCAGTCAAAACACAGGGAAAGAAACACTCTTGTGAAAGGTGCCTTCACAGGTTTTCGTGGTCAAATCTTTTAGATTCACATAAGGATGATTGCTTGGGTGTAGGGGAGACGGCCGTTTGAATAGATATGCCAAAAGAAAACAAGAATATATTGGAATTTACCAACCACAAAAATATAATGCCAGTACGCCGACTTAGAAGCTATCATTAAACCAATCACTGCAGTAGCCCAATCCACTGATAAAAGTTCTACACAAAAAGTACAAGAGCATGAAGCATGTGGGTTCGGGTATGTTGTCTTTCGTTGTGCTGGTCAAACTAACCCTCCCATTATTTATAGAGTGCGAGCCACAGCTGAAGAATTTCTGAAGTGTTTACAAAATGAAGAGAAAAATATTACGAAAAGATTGTACAACAAACTACCAATGTGTGTGACACAAGAAGATTAGAAACCCCCCAAGAAAAGCATGCATTATCATGTATGCTGTAAACCTCTGAATGGTGATTCAGTTAGAGATCGCTGTCACATTACCAGTAAATACAGAGGTGCGGCTCGCAATAAATGTAACTTGAAGCTGAAGATAAATCCTAAACTTATTCACATTCTAGTGGTGTTTCACAATTTTCGCGGATATGATTCACGCTTGATTATGCAAGCTATTTCAAAGGTCAAAGGTAATATATCATGTATCCCAAACAATATGGAAAGATACATATCCTTTTCGCTAAACAGGTTGAGATTCATAGTACAGTTTCTTTTGCCTACTCTAGACAGTTTGATCAAGGCTAATAACCCTAACAACTTAGCTATAACTAATCAGTACACAGAAGAGGAAACTAGATCTTTGCTGCTACGTAAGGGTATCTACCCGTATGAATATATGGATGACTGGTCTAAGTTTAATGAAACACAATTACCTCCCATTGACCGCTTCTTTAGCAAGTAACAAGACTACTTGATAAGAGTCCAGTCGAAGCAATCCATATGAATTCTGTTGTAGTAGATTCAGCAGCACCCCGTAGAAAAAACAAAAATCCAGACTGCGCGATTGTTAGATCTTTATATCAACCAGGTGAGACACACATAAACGTGCAACAGATCCTATCTGTTCTGTGAAAACGTACAATATTGATCATGTGGATATCAAGACAGGGAACCTAACCTATACTTCTTGGAAAATGGGCCAAGTAGAGGATTCGTTCGCGAAGAATTACAAATCATACCACAGGGATAAAAAAATTATACCTTTATCTTTAACAAACAAAGTGTAACACTACAAATACAATAATGGCTAGTAATAAAGGCCCAGGAATACGAATAAAAAAATGTGTTAATGTAGGTTTATCAGACCTAGGTGATACTAGAGGGTTTGATGACTTAGGAATAGATGGCAAAATACACGCTTTTAAGCTTATGAACAGCATTTACAAACACGTTGAAGTTGTTGTCGGTGGTGGTTCTGGTAGTGCTTTTAACCTAGATACATCAAGATCTATCAGCAACACATGATACGATATAGTTCACAACGATGAGAATGAATGGAGAATATACCCATTGTTAAGTGGTATAGTATTCGATTTAGATGACTTTGAAAAAATAACTTTTGAGCAAAACAAACCATACTATCTAATGCTCACTTACAATAACAAGTGGGTGATGTTACCATCTGGAATCGATTGGCCTTTCAACATACCACTAATCTCCCCATACGTTTTCAAGGAAAACAAAGACCACTACCTAAACAAAGTCGTAAATAATGGAACCCTGCTCGTGGCTTATGTCCCATTACAGAGGCACAGTGTATTCATTAAACCAGTCACGAGTATAGCAGCCCACACGCTATCGGGTAAAACCAGGGAGAACGCGCTATTGCAGTTGCTTACTGAATTACTGTGGTTGCCCTCCTGGAAAAACTCCCGGAGAATTCAATGACGGCCATCCAAGTCTACGTAGGTCAACCAAGATTTGATCCTACTGAGAACGTGAAGGGAATCAAAATCAATTGGTCTAAAAAACAAGAGAATCAATTTTGCTCTATTTTTGTGCGGGTGATGCATGAATCACAAACTGTTATATAAACAATAGTAAGCAATCACTCCAATGTAACACTTGGTGATCTAGGCGACACAAAGCAATTCAATTCACCTGGTGAAGAAGACACCCCATATCTCCTATACTTTAAAGATGACGCATAGGAATGAATGCCACTATCAGATTTTACAGAGCTTGAATGGTTAATTAAAATAACACTAACCAACCCTTACGTCTGTTTTAATCAAAATGATTTCCTTTCCAAAATTACTAACAACGGGATCATTCTCACATCCTCTAATCCCTGCAAAGATAATACTATACCAGTATTACGAATACCAGGTCACACTGGTAACATGTTAGCTCCAGTCAACTTTAATACCAGTTTAGTCATTTGCAGTATTTACGATTACCAACATGATTTTTTTTCAGATTCACATTATTGTAACCAAATACCACATTAATTATAGATGTATGTCTTAGATTTCCGAGCCAAGAATACTTTTAGATGGACTGAGAATAATTTGGTTTAAAAGACATGAGAATAAACGTTGTCGAATCATAATAAGGCAAGGCTATGAGCCATTAATAAGCCCTGATGGGGTTTGTATTGTATATAAAACCACACCTGTTAATATTTCACCTATTTACCTGTATGATAATCTAAACCTCATAAACCTTAAATATGTTCATCAAAAATTAAATGACAGATAATTAAAAATAATTTATAAAATATATTATAGACACACAGAATGGGGCTATATCCAGCCCTAGATGAAGAAAGAAATGTACATGGGGAGTGTGGAGGTGTTTCGACTTAAACAGATATGTGAAACAAAGTGTCATCTGGAACAAGAGCATGATATTCGTTCATCATTACATAAAAATACAATAGAGCTTTAAACTATATAGGTGGTGCTGATACAACACTACTGACAACTACCAAGGGATTAGGAGCAGTAGGAGTTGGGTTGTTGACAACAGTCGTAGCTGCACCGGTGGTGTTAGGACTTGAATTAGCAGCTATAGTTACAGGAACAGCTGAGACGGTGTTTAAATTTATAACCTGCAAATTGAATCCTAAAGCAAAGAAACATGACGAAATTAGAATCCTTGCTGAAGGAAAGTTAAATATGATAGAAGATCATATTTCCACCGCACTCAATGACAACAAAATCTCAGAAGAAGAGTTTCGTTTGATAGTAGGTGAACTAGAAAAATACAATAAAATGAAAGAAGAGATTCTGACAAAGATTAAAGAAAAAATGTTCTATAAGGGATGATGAGAAACTATTTTGCTGAAGTCAATATTTTAGATTGATATGATACCCTATCTTACATAAACTAGTCCCGTACCCCAACAGTCTTCCTCTCACTCGGAAGACTGTTGGGTACTTTTCACAAGGGAGATGAAAAGTGGCTATGTTATGGGGTTTATAAATTAAGATGAGTGAGGGAAGGATAGGTTTTATATCATGGGTTATATGGGGTGGTCTGTACCACCATTGTCTATACTACTTTAGTGTCTTTAAAGGCACATTTGCTGACACTGCCCATACACGTGTGTCCAAGCGCATACAAACTTGAGACCTGTAAGTCCTCTAAATAATGCATACACAAAATGAAAATTCAGATCAAACGACGAATACAATAGCAATATTTGTGACCTGAATAAAATTCTTGGTCAAGAATAAACACTTGATTTATCAGAAACGTCTGTGTATTATTGCCAGTACTGCAACCTGTGGATCCACTTATATGCCAGATTCAACAATCCAAGGCATGAACGAATAACGCAATATATGTTTATTGGCTAGCTGCTCGATTATGGTCTCTCATTAAGAGGACGCATGCGTATTAAAGCGAAATACATTAAAATACCCGATCAATTTGGCATACAAGAAAGTACACCAGCCAAGGTGTACCAGGCAATGCTGGATCAGTTCCAAGATGAAACAGTGGGTTTGTTGGCTTACTAACCTGGAAGTGTATCGCCGAGGCTATTACAAAACATTATGACAAAATATACAAAATCCACATGTACTTGTTTCACAGGATCGAGCATAGCCGAAGTGTTTACATATACCCAAAACCTTCCCCTGAAACACCACAAGGTGTAGGAATGAACTGAAGTACGTACATGCCGTTTCGGCTGGTCTACATGAACTGATGTGTGGACATCTACGTTGCAGGGTGTTGACGATGCTTTCTATGTTATGGATGTCGGTGACGTTGTCAGCAACCACCAACGTTGGCAGAGATTATTACCACGGGTGGAACCATTCTATGGTAAATTATATGTTCAGAATCATAACCACTTTTTGACGATAGGATAGGATAGGTCAGTGTTAAAGTTTAGCATGTTAACCATTATTCGCTTTCTTTCTCCAACTTTACCTGACATCATTTGATTTGATTCAGACCCGATTATTTACAGACCTCCTCCATATAGCTTCAATACTGCCGAATATGGCCTAAAACTATTTTCATTCACTTACATAATTTGACGTTTAAAATGACGTCAGACCTGATGTTGATCATTTCAATTAAATTTAAATAAAAAGCACAGCAGGATTTGTGACCTACGCACACTGTATATATGGCGGGGTGTTTCTGAAAGAATTTTCAGTACAGTGTATTTGGTTGAAATATATTTTTACAATGTGAACTGTTTGTCCGGCAGCTGTCAAGTGCAACTCCGATCCGTTATTGCTACGTGTTCTCTATGAACTGGGAACAGGATTCGACTGTGCCAGCAAGGTACTCATAATCTGTATATGCATGTATAACAGTGACGCAAGGTGAAAGTATAAACCAAGAAAATAGGTATATATCAGTCATAAAGCCCTCCTTATATTCCCCCAAGAAGGAGCGACTGTACGATTCCCACAGTCATGAGCATGAATCACCATGAAATAACTAGATACATGGTTCTCAAATCTTTGAGCAGTGGTGGTAATATGAATGCTTGGTGTATTCACCTCATGGAGCTGAGAACGCTATAGATGTTCATACTGATCCGTTGACTGAGTAATATTAATGTAATGCCTTTATAACTTTTCATTGAAATCTTTCGTAGTCTTAACAATATCATTTTTTGACAGTGTGAGATGGACATGGTATTGCAAATGGGCGTGACCGCAGACAAGATTGTGTATGCCAACCCATGCAGGCAGATTTCCCACCTTCAGCATGCAGCCAAGAAGTCAATAGGTCTCCTAACTTTTGACAGTGAAGCTGAACTGTATAAAGTCAAGTCAGTTTATCCTGGTGCAAGGTATATCTACAACTACATTATCGTGCATGTGTGTTGGAGTGTTATATAAAGACGCTTTTAACAATATGCAGATTTACCACTTTGCTGAGGAACATGAGCACGGTACAGACAAATGTTGAAACATATCCAGGAATGGTGGGGTAGCCTAGTGGTTAAAGCGCCCGCTCGTCCCGCCGGAGACCTGCGTCAGATTTCCCACATGGGCAAAACGGGCATTGCTGGGATTTGGCTAAAAGTGCCTTAACACAAAACACACTTACACCCTGTAACATAAACAAGGCTACTTGTACCCCCTTTACTGAAGCACCGACATGGCCTATACATGAAACGAGAGGAATACGAAACCTATAAAAATTCATTGCGAACCACGACCCATTTTCATCTGCACCGATGAAAACTACATATGGTGGTAAACGTTCTTACAAACATCATGTTTTTCCGAGTTTTAATTTAATTGAACAAATATCAAATGGTCAACTAACAACATATATCCACTTTCAGATAAGTAAATCCAATATGACTTCTAATACACAAACAATACCATAGTCAATTATCCGCAGCAGACACGATCGAATACTGGGGAAAACAATAGCACATCGAGCTCTGTGGGATAAGTGATTTGTTTGAAATGTAACATCTTTCTATTAAGCTGACATTATGACAGTTTGATGAATATATTCCTGAATTAGCTGTGACCTTTCGTTATTTTCTTGTACCGCAATCTACTGATACAATTCAGTCCGACAATCAAAAGATATTTTACGTAATCAGCAGCAATAGTGTCATTGTTAGCCCACACTGATATATTCTGGTAGACAACCTTATAAATAATGGTGGTAGGCAGCCTACTGCGTTGTTCAGTTTGGCGTAGTCCCGTTGTTGCTCCTTCAAACACCCAAGCTTTCTAACATCCTCCTCCAGACTCCTCCTTCGAATTGCCCCACCAGAGAACTACGACGTCATGTACGACCTGTCAGAGAAGTTTGGCTGCCATCCTGGGGATGTCAGCGGGCTCCTGAGAACAGCCAGGACTCTCGGTCTCAATGTGGTCGGAGTAAGGTGAGAAAGTTTTTGACAAGATAATTTCCCCAACCAATCCTTTTACATTGAAATATTTTATTATGCAGCTTACAGTTTTGTCACGGGAGGTAAGTATCAATTATAATTATGTCAGCGGTATTATTAATTTTGAGTTGTTTACAGAGAGTTGGGGCAATAACATTCTTGGTTGCCGGAAATTTCCAGGTGGGGAAATGACAGATGGGAAATAGACATGGGGAGCAACTGCCGTGCATCCTCATATTATATCAACCATTTACATGTTGGTTTTTGATTCTGTTTCTGCTTATTAGTAACTGTTGAAAACTCTTTTGATCACCTTCGTTCCATCTTTGTGCAAACCTGGAATGTGAAATACAAAAACGTGTTGAGGTTTTAAAATGACCGCGTAGATCTATCGCATGTTTGTGTGACTTTATATGTAGACAATAAACAATTCATAAGAACATGCTTAATGAACGGCAGTGGGGGAAGTATTGTACTTGCCTTGTTTCCTTTAGTGGATGATGGAATTAGAGACTCTTATTCAGATACTTATTTATCAAGTTTAAACATAACCCCATTGTATTATACTCACAGATTGCTTGAATGTTTTTAACTATCTACTGTTATACCCCAGTTTCCACGTGGGCAGCGGAGCAAGGGACCCGGAAGTGTTTGCAGCCTCACTACAGAGGTCACACAATGTGTTTGCTATTGCAGAGAAATTAGGATTCAATCCAGATATTATTGACATTGGCGGAGGTTTTTATGGTCACAAAGGAGCACCCCTGTCGTTTGAAAAGGTATGGCATTAGGCAGTTTTAACCACGGGTAGCCACCAGTCGGATGAGGCGCAGAGTTGCGCCCTCTTTGTTTTACCCAGAGTAGTATGCAAAAGGTTGCACTCTCATATTGAAACGTGTCCTTGCTGGTGGGGTTGTTAAGAGCTACCTGTCAGCGATCAGTATCTTATTGTCTTTTGGCATCCTTCATATTTACAGTGACACTGTTTAAACATGCAAATCTGACTGGCTGGAATATTGCTCAATGCGGCGTAAAACCCAACTTAATTTGTCAGTAGTTTCTGAACGTAGCATAATCTGGCCGTTAATGTTAATTCAACCACAAGCTGATGTTTATAGGCTACAGAGCCAGAAGGCGGTGGGGTAGCCTAGTGGTGAAAGCGTTCGCCCGTCACGCAGAAGACCCGATTTCGATACCCCACGTGGGCACAACGTGTGAAGCCCATATCTCAAGTTCCCCGCAGTGATATTATTGGACTATTGCTAAAAGTGGTGGAAAGCTCAACTGATTCACTCTCTACTGGGTCAGGGTGTGTTTGTTTCAGGCTGCTTCTACGTTGAACATGGCTCTTGACAAGTACTTCCCCGTTACTTCCAATGTCAAGGTGATAGCAGAACCCGGGCGGTACTTTGCATCGTCGGCCTTCACCTTAGTTACCAGTGTCATCGGGAAAAGGAAACGCCTTGCCAAACATAGAGATCGCAAGAACTCCCTTTCTGGTATGTGTCATGAAATGATTGTCTGGTGGCAAGTAAATAAGAAACACATCGGGATGAAATGATTGTCTGGTGGCAAGTACATCTAGAAACACATTGGGATGAAATGATTGTCTGGTGGCAAGTATATGTAGAAACACATCGGGATTAAATGATTGTCTGGTGGCAAGTAAATCTAGAAACACATCGGGATGAAATGATTGTCTGGTGGCAAGTAAATCTAGAAACACTTTGAGATGAAATGATTGTCTGGTGGCAAGTACATCTAGAAACACATTGGGATGAAATGATTGTCTGGTGGCAAGTATATGTAGAAACACATCGGGATTAAATGATTGTCTGGTGGCAAGTAAATCTAGAAACACATCGGGATGAAATGATTGTCTGGTGGCAAGTAAATCTAGAAACACTTTGAGATGAAATGATTGTCTGGTGGCAAGTACATCTAGAAACACATTGGGATGAAATGATTATCTGGTGGCAAGTAAATCTAGAAACACATCGGGATGCATACATTTCACTCTTTTAGGATTCAGCATGGGTTTCGAGTTTCAGTAGGAACGACTTTGAGTTGAATAAATTTATATTGACCATAGTTATGAATGACTCTTGATGAGATCAGGCGTTTGTGATAATGAAGATACTTGTGATCTTGAACATGTTTAACGTCACTTGCATCACTTGCAGTTATCACGAGTAACCCGACGTGGGCTTTGAACTCACTTTTATGGTGGTAGCACCTTTTTCATCAGCTTCCAGGTCTGAACAGTAAAACAGTGAGTGGATGAGTATAATTTTACGCCGCACTCAGCAATATTCCAGCTATATTGCGGCGGTCTGTAAATAGTCAAGCCTGGGCCAGAGAATCCAGTGATCAATAACAGGAGCATCGATCTGCGCAATTGAGAACCTATAACTTGTGTCAACTACCTTTGTCAATGAGCCTGACAACCCGTTAGTCGTCTCTTACGAAAGCATAGTCGCCTTTTGTTGCAAGCATGGGTTGCTGAAGACTAAACTCACTCATCTGTATATTTGAAATATTTATCTTACTCATGGTTGTTGTATATTGTCTTGTTATAGAGATCAATGTAGAATCTGAGACGTCCGGAGACAACAAACCAGCGTTCATGTACTACATGACTGATGGTGTTTTTGGGTCCTTCAACGTCATCATCTTTGAAGGCACTTGCATTATACCTAAACTAGTAAAGGTAGATATCAGATGTCTATATTTCACTTCCATTCACCTTGGAGGGCTTTTTTTGGTTTATTTGTTAATTGCGCATTTAGCAATATTCCAGCGCTTTGTAAATAACTGATTCTGTCAGTAACGCCACGCTTACTGCTTCTCACGGGGCCATGTCTGAAATCCAATAGGTTCATCACCAACTGGACAAATACCCGTAGCTGCGTTCAGAGAAGTGTAGTGCTGAATGAAAAATCTAAACCATATAAAACTAACCGAGTTATTCCCCACTCACAAATGGACTCCACTAAGGTTAAATGATCGGTCCCGTTAGTGCAAGAAATTCTTCGGTTGCAGGCGCCCTCTAGTGACGTGACCTTCACCTCCACGCTGTGGGGTCCGACGTGTGACAGCCTTGACTGTGTTAGGAAGGAGTTGCCTCTACCTGAACTGCATATCGGAGACTGGTTGTACGTGGAGAACATGGGCGCCTACACAACTAGCACAGCATCACGTTTTAACGGAATGCCCATACCTAGATGTCATTATATATCGGAGGAGAAGGCCTGGTAAGATATGTCCTAGGTTCAGTATTTAGGTCAGTCAGTGCATATATACCTATACTGAACAGTAAAAGAAACGCAAATTTCGAAAAAATGAAACGTCATAAAAGTAAGCGTTCCTGTTTATGTCTTGGGTTTCAATCCTTGACAAAAAGCCACAGATGCGTTTCATTTGCTGTTCAGTATACTTGCTGGCATTGCTGAGTACCTCTGCTGTCGCCTGTGAGGACATGTTGCCACGTTGTTCATGCTGTGATGGTTCTCAGTGCTGTATAAAAGATTAAGCAGTTTGGCTGGAACAGCGCTGTCGGCTGTCATTTACATTTACAAACACTTCAGAAATGCCACATGTTATATAGAAGCTATACGCCAGCCAATGTTGTAAGGGTTACATGGACTCTTTGTTGAGGGTAGCCTAGTGGTTAAAGTGTTCGCTCGTCACGCCTAGGGTGAGTTCGATTTTCCACATGGGTACAGTGTGTGAAGCCCATTTCTGGTGTCCCTCACCGTGATATTGCTGGAATATTGCTAAAATCGGCGTAGAAACAAACTCCCTCACACACGGTTATTGTGGTTTCATGGAAGCTTTGTCAAACTAAGCCTACCCGTGCTATTTATCCTGTGGGAAGGAATTCAAGTTGTTACATTTATGTCTGTAACCGACATCTTCATATCATTTAATACGTTTTATATGCACTTGGTTTCAGGAATTCCATTTTTACAGAAAACGGGGTACATATCAGTGGAACCACTTCTTAAAGTAGTTTGGAGCACCTGTTCCGCCGATGTATTCCAGATGAATATTTAGATAATTGGATGTAACACATACAGAGGTTTGTACTGATGGACACTAGTGACTGTATTGCATGCGGGCAGGTGTGTCTAGAAGTACTGATACTACAGAGGACGATTGGTAGTTTAGTGGTTAAAGCGTTCGCTCGTCACGCAGAAAACCAGGGTTCGATTCTTCATATGGGTAAAATCGCATGGGCCCATTTCTGGTGTCCCCGCCGTGATGGTACTTGAATATTGCTAAAAGCGGCGTAACATCATACTCACTCACTACAAATATGGCGATCACTCAATAAACACTGTTCTATTCTATCAGGAATGTAATGTGGCCATTATACACCCCTCCACACACGAAACTTTCCACAAACTTTGCCAGTGTGTGTATTAGTATAGATATATTTTGCATCCACAATACATTGATGTCTTCGAAACCACCTTGGTGTCTGCGTATTCTTACGCAAATCTTGTTACAGGCTTGTTCCTATTGCTGTCTACATGTTACTGTATGTGGAAATATATATTATATACATATACCAGCAATTGGTTGTCTTATTTATCTGGAAACTAGAGAGGATTAAGTACGCCCTTGTCTTAATGGTAATAAATACCGTGCGACGTCTCTGGTGTGAGAGCAAACACACCCACCCACCCGCAATAACCACACCTCACACCCATCCACCCGCAATAAACACACCTCACATCCACCCGCGATAACCACATCTGACACACACCCAAAACGAAACTGAAAACAATGTTCAAGGCGGCGTCAACAGCAGATTATCAGTTAGAAACCCTACTGGCTAGCGACCAGTTATCGTCGCGTACCAATTATCGCCAACACCTGACTGTACCGCTTGCGCAGACAGCTTTGCATGTACTTAGGTTGTATTTCACATATTGACACATCCAAAAAACGATAGATTACAAGAGTTAAAATTACTGTGAGTATTTTACGTTGTTAGACGTTACAAATATGAATCCTCTCGAAGACTAGACCCAAACACGTCGGGGTATGTCACGTGACCATTAGTGTGTTGACATGCAATTTCATAAACGATGAGAATTGAATGAAAATCATCCTGGCTGTGTTGTGAATCTATGACTTGACAATTCGGTCCACAAAAAGTGCAGATTTTAATTTGTCTGAATATAATGCCAACAGTCAATCACTCAAGTTTGAATTGACCCAAATTTCCATCTCCGTTTTAAAGGCTCAACAGTTACCATGCACACAATACTGACACAATATAACTGTCAATTTTCACCTTTATCTTTACGTTTTCCCCCGAGAAAACATACATTGCCAAAGTTGCAAACAACTACTCAAAGTGTCAAGTTTGATAAGTTCAACCCGGCGGTGACATCTCCATATTCCCATCAGCTTATATCAACATCCGTCAACATTCACAATGAGAGCGAGTTTTGTTCTTTTAAACTTCGTTTTTTCAAACAAATTCCAATCATGAAATTCCTTCAGTATGTCAAGGTTTGAAACACAGTAGTTTATAACCAAGTTTATGTCAAATTAGGTGAATAACATAAAAACTTCAGAAATGGCGATAATTGCTCTTGTTAGTTGTAGGGATAGAGCATTATACACTACCGCGCTTCTTGTTCCCCGCGTTTCGGAGAAACACGATTGACAACTGTAAACAAGCAGAAAACATCGGTGAATAGCTGATCTATCATCAAGATAAATTTTGTTTTATTCTGTTAAGAAATAATGGAGCAAATCGTTAGAAACCGCTTTAAAATGGCGATAACTGGTCGCTAGCCAGTACCACACCAGCATTCAGCTGATCTGACTCAAGGAAACTTAATGCATGTTTCACCACTCCCGACCTACCACTCGGCAGTACTCGGTGTACAAAGAGAGTGCTAGCATAGATGCACGCACTATTGCTGTTTACTATCGCTTTAACTAAATTGCCGTTGATAATGCAACGTCTTTGAGAGGCACTTAAAAGTTGAGGAGCAAGGAAGGATAGCAATATATGAATGAACTGTACTTAAGAAGTTGTGCTTCATGTAGAGTTTTCTTCCTTAAAAAACGACTAAACTCAATTTTTGGTACTCTTTTTAGTACTGCATATGAAAGACTTCTGGTTGGTCATAAACGGAACAAAATTTAAAAAACAAAAACAAACTTGTGGTTAATTAATACCAAGCTCAAAAGTTGCTAAAAAACCGCCTGCTTCTCTCTCGCCCGCAAACGAAACCGCAGACAGGTTACGTAACTCTGTCGCCAGAGCCCTACAGTGACGTCATAGAAAGGAACGGTTTTCAGTTAGTTGTACAGAAATTGTGTAGGGAGCTCGTCATTTAGCTGATTTCTCGACGTCACCAAAGACATGCCGAATTGTTGTGTTGCCGTCAATTGCTCCTTGGGGTCGGATGATGGTGTTACTATGCACAGATTTCTACCGGACCCGTAGTTTGTGCTTAAATTGGTTGTCAGTGTGTGCGAAGTGAGCGTTGTGGAAGCCTGTGGTCTATACTAAATCGGATGGTTCGCCCCTTACCACCCTTCCAGGAAAACGGAGTTCATATTTCATCGAGTTTATAAAATAAAGACTGCTTGCTACACATTCATGACCAAAAGGATTTTGCATGAATAAAACGCTTTCTTCCTCGGAAACGAAGTTGTGGTCGAAGTGACAATGTTATCGTAAGTAATATTGGGACACCTGCGCATGTCTGTTAAGTACATGTCCGGGAACCCGTAAAGTGCAGTTTACCCGTGATATTTTGTTGCCCCCCGCCTCGCTTCCAAGAGTGAAATCGTTATGTTATAAGCAATGTCATGTAAAATCCTAATGTCCATGACTAAAATACATTTTACTACCAGCGAAAAGTAAATTAAATGTTGATTGTTGTAAGTAGGTGAAAACAAACTTATACAGCATTCATCCTCAGACAGGGCGCCGCCATTTTTAAAACTGTGAAGTCATGGGCTAAAATCCGTTAGAATTATTGAGATTGTAGTTTGTTCTCATCAAGTTAGTAAATCAAAACTACTTTTTACTAGTATTAAATATGCATTTGAATCATGGCCTAAAGGATTTTGCATGACACAACTTTTAACATAAGGACTTCTTCCAAGGAAGCAAGGTAGGGGTCGAAGTGACATTAATATTGCAAGTAATATCATGTTATAAGCAATGTCATGCAAAGTCCTATTGTCAATCAATAAAATCCACATTTTACTACCAATAGAAAGTAATTTTGATTTTTTTAAGTAGGTGAAAACAACCTTATACAGCATTCATCCCAAGACAGGGCGCCGCCATTTGGAAAATCGTGAAGTCAAATTTATTTGAATTGATGAGATTATGGTTTGTTTTTATCAAGTTGGAAAATCAAAACAACTTTCTACTAGAAGTTAAATATGTATTTGAATCATGACCAAAATGAGTTTGCATGACACAACCTGTAACATAACATAAGCTAGGTCGGTGTCGAAGTAAAAATACTGCACGATAAATTTCATCACTTGCTGTATGCAGACACTTGTCAATATATGTCTTTATATTTGGTCTCATAATCCTAATTACTTTATAATCATACTTGTATGCATTTTGAAACTTCTTAATAAGAACAGGAAAGTAATTTGTAGACATTTTAATTTGTCTGTATGTATGGTTTGCCTGTATGAATCATAATTCGCACGCAAGCCCTTGTGTATGCCGTCTGCATTATTACACTTAGCGACGACAGCAAAGATTCATTTGAAAGCTACGACAACTTAATAAATACAAAAAGCAAATATTAAAATTAAAGTTATGGGAGCAATGTCGGGCTATTACCTTGTTCGAGGAATGTATCCATCAATATCCACAAAAACGAGTGATATATAAATCATCTGCAGATTTCCCAAGTGATGTGTCTTTTAACAGTCTAATATACGACAACGTGATGTATCGTTTCAGGTTTTTCACATTGCTGTATAGTCTCATTGGTCACCCAAGATAGCACACCTGGCAACTAATTGCATAATGTGCGTCATTCTTTTTAAAAAGTTATTTAGTTAGCCAATAATGAGCAATCAATCAATGTATTGGCGGTTAATCCTTTGAAAGAAGGGTGTTATTTTTACAGAGACAGACACGACAGAGTGTATTCAGTACAGATTAGTGACAAATCGCCCATTTAAATCTGCATAAAAGTAATTAAGTGGCGTTACCACTAATTATACCTGTTTTAAATTCATTAACTGAACATCAAGTGAATGATAACAAATAACGTGTATGTTTATACCACCTAACACAGAGTACAAAAAAAACCCCTAGCGACACCCATTGATTTTGACAGAATCGTCTATGAAAACAAGGGTTGTAACTCGAAAACTAGGCAAAGCAGGAGACAAAACTAAATGATAGTAGATTGTGAGAACATTTTTCACAACAGCTATCGAGATTTCAGGTGTGTATAAACCTGTAAACGAAATGGTTTACCCCCTGAAATGTAGATAAATTCTGCATAGACCCTCACTTCTATACCTACAATTACGTCTGGGAGACGCGCCGCTCTGATTGGTTGAAATTTCGTTTGCGGTTGAGAATTGTGCACTGTTGTTAAAAAGGTCGCTTTATGGTAATTAAAGATCGAAATGAGCAGTTTTAATGACGAGGTTTCATTTATAGCAATGCCAATGAGTGATTTATGCATTTTCACCCCCTAGAGTATATGTGATCTTTAAGTTATTTCCTTTACAATCCACGAGGTTTCTAAATAATTTCAGTGTATACCGCCCGTACGGTTAAGTGGACAGTCTTGACTATCATCTAGAACAAATTCCTATTCAAATACCATGACTGCTGTCAAACCCCGTGTTAATACAAAATCTTTTTTGCATCTTATCTTTAACGCGTTTCGCGGGAACCTGCTGCCAACATTAGATGGTAATAATCTACTGGTGTATCTAAAAGGGAGCAGTTGATCCTCTGAAAAATTCCAGGATCCGCCTATGTAATTCATAAACACACCCATAAACAAACAACAGACCAATCCATAGCGCTTAATTAAAAACGAAATAAAAACACTTAAAAATAAAAAAAACCATATGATTCAAGCTGCTAAAAATTAACATGTAATTTGTTTTCATGTTCCTTTGGTTGATTCCCAGAAGAGTGGCGTGGTATCCGAACGCACCTTGCTTCGCGGATCATGTATAGACAAAACACGTGTCAACACTATGCAGGATATGATGTCTGGAAACGGGCAGACTCGAAATCGTTCCTCCTATACACGACGTCGTTGATCTGCTCTTTGAAATTGTTTGATCACTTAAGTATTGTATCTTTTCTTATGCGTAGAACCGAGTAAGAAATTTCCAAAACGTTCATCGACAATTGATTCATACATAGTTAACCAGCCTAAATACCATTACACCCAGTGTTCCCACCCATATACTGACACAAGACCATTATCTTAGTCATGTACTGATTCCTTGTCAGTTGTTACATCAGACACTCCGAAAACATCTACTGTATCTGCCTTGCCGGTAGACACATATAAAGACTGGTGTAGACAGTACTGACATTGGGTCATTTGAATTATAGGATCTCAAAAGTGAGGGCAATAGCTCTCTCATTATATACTCTTAAAAAGAAATATGGGGATCTTCATTTTTTTTATTTTCGATTAAAGTCAGTCAATGTTGATATGATATTGAATGTTTTGTGAGTGCACCACCATTTGCACTTCCTTAAAACCATAGTTAGAGTGTATTTGGAACGTAGTCGCTTTTGAAAGATGACTGGTGTATGGCATGTAATTTGCATGTATACGATTTCATTTTAAAACAAACGACTAGGAACAAACACTAACAAATGTGTGATGCAAGATGGGTGTCAAAATTAATGTTCTAAGTGATTTCCCGACCTCGTCAAAATCACGAATGGGACCCCATTCACGTGTTTATGGGTGGTAATAGGGGGAAATGGTGGTGTATTCATAAGATGTCTGTCATTGAAACGTTTGTTAACGTTTACACTTCCTATCCAAATTGAAAGTTCATTATCCCCTACTTTTTGTTAAGAATACACAAGGAGTTGCAACTTGCAGGAGAGATAGGCCGTTGAAGTTCCCACTGAGGAATATCAGGGGTCAAAATAGATAGGTTCAAGACAAAATCTTTAGATGAATATTCTTGGCTAATAAGGGTGTTATTGTGTGTGTTTATGTAAATGACTGGGCAAATATTGGAACATTGATAGAACGGCACACTAATCTTAAATCTAACCACACTTGGTGTTACAAAATCAGTAACTACAGAAAGGTTGCTTGTAACGTTCAAGCTGATGCTTGTACGCAACTGTCAAATAGCCACAAGGCAACTTTTGCTAAAAACTGTTCATTTCTGAAAACATTCGCTGCAACACCCCTGTGTGGGAAACAAACTACTGCAAGTAGTGGGCACAAAATGAACTCCGTTCCTCTCTTACAATACAGGGCGCCGCCTGATGGCATCATGAAAAACCATTTGGGCAATTTAGCAAATAACAACAAATATTTGTCACCACAGATTCAAAACGAATACCCTCGCCTTTGAGCTTCACAAATAAAAAATACAATGCAAATGAATGCAATGCTCGGAAAAGTTTTTCTCTTACCACTGACGAGGCCACTGATTCTTCAAACCCTTGTCTTGTACCAAATAATGTGACCTCTGTTTTACTGTCGTTGAGCTTAAGTCTGTTTTCTGTTATCCACAGTTGGATATCTTTGCGGGTTGCAATTTTTTTAATAGAGACCTGAATGTCCTCCACTGCACAGCTGTCCAGTAACTGGATGTCATCAGCGTAAGAGTGGTGGTCTATCGCATGATGGTCGATAATGGTATTTAGGCAATGTGTGTGATACAGGACGATTAATACCGGACCAACGACAGATCCTTGAGTGACGCCACATGTCAGCAACTTTGGTTCAGATCGTATACCATCGATTGCCTTATGTCACTGAAACAGGGCGCACTCCAAGCCAGTGGTATTCCTACGATGCCGAATTCTGAGGAAAGCCTACTGATTACACGATCGTGATCGACCGTATCAAAGGCAGCTGAAAGATCCAATAATACAAGACTTGCTTTATTTCCACAGTCCACTGACTGTGAGTCCATTAGGTCACTGAAGACCTTAAGAAGCGCCGTTCCCGGGCTGTGCTGTGGTCTATATGTGGATTGATGTGGATCAACAAGATCATTGTTAGTTAAATGTACTCGTAACAGCTTATCAACAGCTCAGGGTTTTTTTTATGCAAATGATAGGTTTGAAACCGGTCTGTAGTTCTTGAGGATGTTACTGTCTGATGTTCCATTCTTCAAAAGAGGCTTACTGGCTGCATCTTTGAAGCTGGTTGGAGACATCCCTGGAGCGAGATTCATGTTGATCATCTTGAGGGTGCCTGGCAATACGATATCAAGGTGGTCCAGAACAAAAGTCGTCGTGGACTGGAAGAGGAACTTACATTACCCTCGTCTTGACCACATCACTCAGCAAATGGAGCAGACGATGGTTGTACCTTATGGTCGCTTTGGTGCACAGTACTTAGTACCTAGTTCACTGCAGAGTGTGTGTGTGTGTGTGTGTGTGTGTGTGTGTGTGTGTGTGTGTGTGTGTGTGTGTGTGTGTGTGTGTGTGTGTGTGTGTGTGTGTGTGTGTGTGTGTGTGTGTGTGTGTGTGTGTGTGTGTGTGTGTGTGTGTGTGTGTGTGTGTGTGTGTGTGTGTGCGTGCAACGTGGTTTCGTGCGTACGCTCTCTATTTTCCTGGGCTAGCGCCTGTTTCATGAAATCAAAAGTGTCATGTTTAGGAGGAAACTGTATTAGTGAAATAAAGGAAACACTATTTATAATTCGTTATGATCAGTTCAACTAAAATGTAACGGAGGAACCGAAAAGATAGTTACAAACGCAGTTTACTGTGCAGTCAAACATATCTACATTTGGCATTGAACTTAAATCCTAACGAATATACCTGAACTATGGTCTACTCATTACTACAAACACACAAAACAAATTTGAAATTGAGGACGTGACAGAACTGAAGCGTGACTTGTCTGTGTCTGTTGTATCGTGCCGCCCTGTCTCTGGTCCTTACAGAGGTGAGACCCAGATCACCTTTCCTGCCTCCTCATCCATCGTCACTTCAGGAACTCTCTCATCCGCGGTACTGTCTGTGTGAATAGTTAGCAATGGCACCGTGTCACAGACCAGGTCACAGACGTCGGGGAGGGAGGCCGCGTTTCCGTCTCTGCGTTGTAGCTGACGTGTCACGTGACGGGGAACATTTTCATACAGCACCTCTTCTTCATCACTGTCATAGAAGAGATATCAACATTTACCGTAACATCGAAATTAGCTCAGTAGTATTTTGAATTAATTTGTTCAAGAATCTCTTTCATGAAGATGGCAAATAACGAAAACATACTGAACTACAAAAGAAGCGTAACTTTTTGTCAAGCGTATAAATAGAAGACCTAAACACTGACGCTTACTTTCATGAGATCTGAACCTGTGTTTCTTTTGCTGTTGAGTGTATGTTTGGTTAATAAGTATCCTCTCCTCACTGGGGATTCCGATGGATAAAAGTCCCTAGTGGTCGGTGTGTGTCAGTCACGCCAAACTCACCTGTGCTTCTCAGTCCCATACCAGCACGTCTCACACTGAATATGAACTGGCTCCTTGAAGGTGTGTTCCGACTGCAAGGCGTCCTTGAGAATGCTGTGTATGAATATATATTGTTCCTGGAAAGCAAACGACTATAACTCAGTATCATAGTTAGCAAGGATTTGAGAACATTTAATCCTGACCCAATATCATCATATATCGTCTGTATTATATACAAAACAACAAACAAACGAAAAAAACAAAGAAGAAAACCACCGCTTTTTGTCATTTGTTTAAATTTACATTAATAAACCACCGTTTACATTTATGAGATGTAATTGTTTTGTTTGTTTTGCTGGTCAGTATATAATGTGACCGTGGAACAATAGGTGAGCATGTCACATAATGTCATGACATGCAGCAATTTCGCAAAGTTAATGTTTACTCTGGAACAGTTTCCGCTCATTGTTTCTGAACTCATAAAATAACGCTGTTGATGTTATGACATTTCAGCCGCTTGGCGAGACAAACTCGCACACAGGTTCGTCAGATGGTAAACAGATGTCCGTTAGAAATAGGTCGAATGTAGCGTATGAAGCGTTATATTACTGCTAGACACATATTAGATGATCCTGAGCACTAAACGTATTTGTGACAAGAGAGGCGGTACAACGAATTGGGCGAGTACACTTGGCTGCTGCAGGTAGCTTGACGATTATGCACGTGCAATAGATGCTAACCGTGACACGAAATCAACACCGCTAACCCTGACGTAAATCAGCCCGTACAGAGAAATAGGAACACAGTTATGGGATAAAAATATTTCCCCCTTGCTACTCTGATTTGGCCACCACCATTCAGTAACAGATAACTTTTAACATATTAAATAGTTAAATGAAACACAATTAACTATATGTAGTTATTATCTATTTAATATTTAGCAGACGAAAAGTCAACACCGCATATTCCTTCGAATGATAAGACTGCAATTTCAGGCATAAGATACTGATATTCCACGCTAACCTTTAGTTAAGACGAAGACAAATAGATGATTGGTGCATTGACAAGCATTTTAGATATTCAACAATTTTGTTAAAAAAACCCCAGGAAAGTGTCATTTGCTTCGTGAAATGGATCGGTGGTCCTAAACATATTTGCTCATTATATTGTGTTGATTCAATTCGTTGGGATTGTACCTGTTCCCAAATCGAGTGTGCTATAACAATTCATGCGTGAAACGCACGAGGAAAATGAACTTCTCGATATTTATCAGACAACCTGTCTCCCTCTTGTTTCAAGTGGATTGTTCTGTGGGGCGTTCCCAAGTATGCAAATTGGGGTCATTTGTCAGGTCGTGGATCATCTTATATTCCCTGTACATATTCTAGACCTTTTTGAGAGCGGGGTAGCCAAGTGGTTAAACCGTCAACTCTTCACGCTGTAGACCCAGGTTCGATTTCCCACATGGGTACAATGTGTGAAGCCCATTTCTGGTGTCCCTCGTCGTGATATTGCTGGAACATAACTCGGAGTAAAACCCAACTCACTCACAGTGAGGGATATTACTGTTTCATGGAAGCATTATGTTAGGGATGTAACAGTTAATATTTGTCAAGACTGTAAAGGTTATTTAGAAGGGATGTAACGATATGTTAGGGATGAAATAGAAATCCTTTCCTACCAAGCCTATCCTTGCTATTAGCCTGTTGGGACAAATGTAATTGAACCACAATGCTGGAATACGCTCACTCACTCTAGAACATTTTGGTTTGCGTCCCATCCGTGATTCGAACGCACATCCACAGAGCACCCTTCGCTATTGACCTAAGCTACTCAGCCACGACGGCTGTCACACTCAAGGAAGAATTTCTAGACATTCACGTCGCAAACAGCGTCAGAAAGCCTTTCAGTAACCAACCGGTACCTTTGTCTGAACCATTTTCATCCTCTTCATACGAAAGTGCTGCACACAGTTGAAGACACAGACTCGACCCTCGTTCCGAGCCTGGTCCAGGAGGTAGTCCAGTGATAGGAATGTCCCAGTTCGTCCAACGCCAGCACTGTAAAGGACAATCAATGCAATAATCAATAAAGAACATGCGTTGTTAACTTTTGTGGAGGCGTTTGAAACCGACTCCATGCTTATCGCTAAAGGCGACTAACGGGGTCGGGTGGTCACACCCACTGACTTGATTGACATCGTTTCAATATTGCATGCTCATGCTGTTGATGACTGGATTGTCTGGTCCAGACTTTATTACTTACATGTACAGCCAGGTGCCACATAACGGACTGGACTATTGCCGAATGATGCGTTAAACAACAACTAAACCAAACCAAACCAAACCAAACCACCCATATTGCTGAACGCAAATACCATGATTGTGTATTTCATTAGGGAAAGTAAACAATCCAAATATGTACATTCAGAAACTTGAAGGAGCCATTGCAATTTTGACACCAGGTGTCAGCACATGCTGCTGCCATATTGGTTCAGGACAGTGTTTTGCTTAAAGCACTAAGTTATGTTTGCCAATAAGTAATAGTTCAAACATCTCTCACCTGCAGTGAACTACTAGAGGCCCTGACAGTGGTGGTCCCGACTCTTTCACTACTCTGTAGAAGTGTAACAACGTAGCAGTGTCCTCGGGAACTCCGTGGTCCGGCCATTGGGTGAAGTGGAACTGCTGGATCAGTCTTGACTTTGTACCTTCCTGCAATCACACTCGTGAAGATCCGAGTTGGATTTGACCTTTAGTAGCCCATGCTTATGGTAATAGGCGACTTTTGGTGTCAGGTGCGCTGACTAGACTGACACATGTCATTGTATCCCATTTGTGGATATCGATGATCACTGGATTGTCTTCTCCAAATTCGATTACTAGTAGACCGCCGCGATGTAGGTAGAGTATTGCTGAGAGCGGTGTAAAAGTTAAACGCACTCACAATCCAAACGCAGCAAGTGAAAGGAGTATGTCACCTTTCTTACAGATGGCCAGGGGGCGGAGGGTGTAGGTCACTGTGTCTAGTGTATGTACATGTATGTAAGATACACATATGGGAGACAACTCCTGTAGCCGTATGTGATGTCAGCGGCAAGCCAATTGGAGTTGTGTCCCTTGGGGACCCCTGTTTGTAACCACCAATTCGTTAGTAAACGCTCCACGTTAAATGTTTTAATGTGTTCTGTTCGGTCACGGTCTTAGCAGAGTATAGAATTCAAATACTCTGCAGAATAAAATAGGCAACGAGGATGGAATCCCGCTAACAAAGCTCCGGCAAGTTGAACTACAGACTTCTTTCTCCGGATCATAGCAGTGAGGAAATAGGTCAGTGTGACATTCAAACAATGAAACCAAGTGTTCCTGATTTGAGCCTTGCACCATATTACGATAAGGATCATTTATCAGTCTGTGCGTCATGGCGTATGAAGAAACAGCACAAGTCAACAATTTCTGTGTGCTTTCTCCCAAATTTGGGAGCGTAAGAAGGAAGATTATCCAATGTATTCGGAACGTTTCCAATCGTGCATGACGGCCTATAATATAGTGGATGACAAAAGAGTTATTCACATATTTATTGGAGAGGAACTATACAAACTGGCCCGGGACATATTTTCACCAGCGAAAGTAATGATCAAACGATGTAATTATACACACTCCTTCCCAACACCTTAACCCTCCTCCTAACGTTATTACAGCTCACTGTACATTCAATAGGACAGTTCAGAGATCAGATGAAAGCATAAATACGTTTGTAGCATGTAGGGGAACTCAGAATTATTCTTGGAACCAAATCAATGAATCTTAATCAGTGATACCTTCCTAGTGCACTAGAGTTTGGAATAACCTTTGGTACTATCCTGTGATGCTCATCATACAGGTTTGGAGCCGTGCTGGCAGCCCTGCATTGATTCGGAAGAAAGACCTGTGGCATACGCTTCTCGAAAACTAGCCAGCACAGAACAAAACTACTCACAGTTTGAAAAAGGAAGACTTGCCATTGTCTTTAGAGTATCAAAGTACAGACAATACCTGCTGGGACGTCAATTCACACTGGTGACTGATTATCGTCCATTTCAGAGATTGTTCTCGTCTCCACTGGACACTCCAGTGATGTCTGCATTGTGTATTACAGGATGGGGATTAATACGAGATTGAATACAGAACCGCGAATCAGAATGCTCCAGCTGATGGGTTGTAAAGACTGCCCCTCACATCAGTGCAAGATGACGGTGGGAATCACAACAGTAAGTTTATCCCTCTGATCAATAGGTCAGATGAAGTATTGCCTATCACTGCAAGGCAAGTTGCCAGGGAATCTGGGAATGACCCAGTGCTACGACATGTTTGATTGCTCACTTCTGAAGGATGGCGACAGCGTAATGAGTGAGATCAAATACTCTTGAAGCCATATTTCCAGAGAAGATTGGAGCTGAGTGTGGAGCTAGGTGTTGTCTTATTGGACACAAGAGTAGTTATCCCAAGTGACTTCAGAGAAGCACTGTTGAAAGAGCTGCATGGTGAAGATTCAAGAATGGTAAGAATGAAGTCGGTGGCTAGATCTATCATGTGGTGGCCAGGACTGGACAGTCAGGTGGAGGAAGGAGGCGAGACAATGTCATGACTGCCAGGAGATCAAAGCAGTCAGCAGCAGTTTCACCGGCAAGTTGGAAGTGGCCATCATCGCCATTGTCACGACTTCATATAGATTTTACAGGACCATTCCAAGGACGCTACTTCCTAGCCGTGGTGGATGCACACTCGAATGGCGTAGTGTATGGACATGGATGTAAGGTATGGGAGACAACTCCTGCTGCCTTATGAGATGTCAGCGGCGAGCCAATTGGAGTTGCGTCCCTTGTAGACCCCTGTTTGTAGCCCCCACTTCTTGAGTTCAGCTTGACGTTGAAGTCATGTTTCATTGCGCTGGGTGTCGGCCGCTCCCTTAGATGTGTATAGAATTTAAATACACGATACAGAGAGCAAGGGAAATCAGGGAAATGAGGGTGTAGCTCACCTACCTTACAAGCAGTCAGGGAGTTGCTCAGGATGTAGCTCACCTACCTTACAGATGGACAGGGAGCGGATCGTGTGGCTGTTATAGACATCTTCCTCCACAAACTGAACACTTATACAGCCGTACATCGTCGACTCGGAGGTACAATCTGGCCAGTACCTGTGGCACTTCACCTGGGAAAATCATGATGTTGCAATCTTAACTACATTAATGCAGGATGGTAGAACTAGTACTTACGTATGAACATGTAATGTGGTGCTATAGATGGCGTGTAATGAAATCAGTATCAAAAGTAAAAGATATGTTTTACGTGAATGTGTAAATACCATCACTACAAAAAGTGAATCATAAAGTGTACATAATGCTTCCTAACCCGTCCCATCTCCATGAGGTTCGTAAGCATGACAATCTTGTTGGTATTCAGCTGCCATATCATCCTCCAGAAGTCGTTCTTGGTTTGGTTCAAAGGTCCTGATCAAAGATATTAAGGCCAGTCTATCATAAACAAACTACAAGAGAGTATAATTATCTCTTGTAACAGGATGTGTGTAAATGACGAATTATCAATGCGTCAAGTTATGATATTGACTTACTAGTATGACTTGATATCAAAGTGTACTTAGGTTTGAGTTTATATACGTTCATAAGTGGCGTAAACGCAAGAAATATTGAAGTGAAAATATGTCCTGGTTTAGAGGAGTCCCTTGCAGTATTGATTACAAGTGCCATCGACTGAATGTTGGTTGGAGTATTCCTATTGACAGTGTTACTTATGTGGAGGTGGAGACGAGTGATTCAGTCCAGTGGACGCCTCCACGTACCTTGAGCTGCAACATACGCGGCCGTGGCCATGTAGTCCTGTAGGGAGATAGAGTGTCCATAATAAACTGTGTAACTGTCAGTGAGTGAGGGACATGGGGTGCTATGAAGACTGGTCCTGACACCTCATGATGTGTCACTGTGGACGGACTGTGTGAGGTACACAACAGACATCTTGGGGAAATCATAGGGCCTGCTAGACGCTTCCAAACAAAGTAGCCCTATAAGGCGAGTTTAGTGCTTGAGTCGACGATCAACTGTTGAGGAATTAACACGTTGACCGGGCAGATCATTTTCATTACTTATAGTGAATGGCGTAATGCAAACAATGGCAGTATTAAATAAAAAGGAACTGGGTACAATATATGATGATTTTAAATGCATTAAGCATGTATATAACATCCAACGGATGGACACGCATAAAATTGGATATGCATATGCAGGAACTAACTAAATACAAAGATCACACCAAAAACAAGAATAACGCTGTGTGTTTTCATTACGTACGTCTAGGTAGGAGGCGTTGATGTAGTCGCTGTCATCTTCCTGCTCTGTCTCCAGGATTACACGAGTTGCATCAACTGTAAATACATGTTATAACATTACATGCCTGCGTTTGTGCCTATGGCATGAAGCTTCACCTAACGGTAAAACGTGTTATAACTGGAATTACACATTCTCAGTAAGATACAGGTTTTATTACTTTTGTTGGGCTGGGTCCAGTCCAGCACTGAGTCTGGCCCCATCGTCGGCACACAAAGTCAGTTGCCTAGCCCACTCACCGCAGGCAACTCGTAGTCTAGACCACAGAGTTCATGTACCCCTCTGTACACAAGGGTGTAACAAGAAAGGATGGACGGACACCCGAGCATAGAGCACGCACGCACGCACACACACTTACACACACACAAAAAAAAACCCCACAAAAAAACCCAAAAGACAAAAAAAAACCCAAAATTTATAAGGTATGTCTATCACCTCGGTACTTTGATGTTGCCGATAAAGGGGAACAAAGCTGAAAATAGGGAACAAAGCCGAACATTGGCAGGAATATCACTCCATGTCATTCTATATGTTTCAGATGTGATTAAACCTTAAATACGAATATATAATTTCAAACGTCAGCGCTTGTGTCGATTATCAACGGAAACTGCCTCAACCGGGGCTACGTTCGTGAAATGTGACACAGTGATTAAAACTGTAAAAACAGATCACAGTAATAGATAAACGATAAGCAGTAAATATCGATAATCAGACACATGCGCTGAACAATTTATCAAAGTAGACGTTCCTCGTAAGAAATATTAAATATAATATCCAAATATACTACACAGCAAAAGAAACGCAACTTATAAAATGAAATCTCATAAAAGGAAGTGTCTTCTATAACAAAATTGACAAAAAGCGTTACGTTTCTTTTGCTAGAGAGCATATTACTAAACATGAACAGTACAATAGGGTACTAGTATATAATTACATACATGGTAGGATGTCTTTGTATCTGTTCTTGTCTTTGTTTCCGTTCAAGGATGCACAGTTCACTGGTTGTATATGCGGAGGATGCAGTTTCTAAAACAGAATAGCCTGCACGTGTATGATGTTGATTTATTCCTCAACTATAATCCAGCCATAGCGTAGCGTGCCGGCTTAAATCATCCTTCCACATGGCCAGACATTGCCTTCCGTTTTGCTCCAAAGTGGACACATGAATTGCAACCGAACTCGGAAATAATAAACATAAAATACTCAATGCAACGCTGATCATTATGAAAACATCAGACCATTTTTTGTGAGATTCTATGCAAAAAATGAAAAAATAATCCCAAGACGTTTGACAAACTATGATTAAACTACTGACACAGTTGACTATTTGGTACGACCTGGCTGTCCCTTTAGTGAACTGTGTCAATAGTCTAATGATAATTTCGTACACAACTTGTTTTTTATTTTAAGGACAAAAATTCTGCAAGAACCTCACAGAGTTGGTTTGATGTTTTTGATTATAACCACTGTTTCATTGAGTATTTATGTTATTAGTTTCCGATTTCGGTTGCAATTCATCGGTCTACTGTGCGGACGTAAGATCACTACATTGCGCGGTTGATATATTCGCTGCTTTGTTTGAAATTAAACTCAGCAATACTCCAGTTATATGGAGGGGTCCTGTAAAGTATCGAGTCTGGAGCAGACAGCATCATTAGCAGCGATCCACGCTATTTTGATATGTCAGCGAGCTTGACCACCCGATTCCACTTCAGACAAATATGGGCTGCTGAAGACCAGTTCTAAGCCAGATCTATACCTACTTGGAACTCTCCCTGCATATACTCCTTCCACGTGTCCCCGCTGAGCTCGTCACACAGGTCTCCACCAGGTCGTTTGACTGGAAGATGAACATATGGTAATTAGGATGCACCGAGTGCACACAGGTCTCATGTGTTGTTTGCAGGAATTATCATTCCTGCTGTTAAGTCCTCCTATGTTGTAGCCTGAATAAACCTCACATAAACAGGTTTGGATGACGTGACGTTGGGGATTACAGTATCTACAACTAGCATTATTATACTTTTTGATCATTTTGGTGACATGATCATTTTATTATGGTCAGTGTCAGGTGCAAGTCAAAACAATTGTATACGCTCTGATAAGGTCTGGAATACTGGATTATTTGTTTCATTGTTCTGTTCCTACCTGAACAGGTGTACGTTGAATGTGGTGTTCCTGGTGTTCCTGTCTGGTTCTGCTGTCTTCCTCTCAGTCGTCTGTTTAAAATGAACACAACGTGGTTGTCTCTTAAAAACTTGGTGTGTTCAAGATGAGGAATTGCCCAGCGGGCGTGAGAGAAAAACAAACTCCATTAATTAGTATCGAAAGACAGGTATTCGTTAACCAGTTCCAATCAAAGACAGTCCATCCATACATGGATAGTAATGGTGGTGGGTTTGGCACGATCATCCTGCCGGAACAGTTGGAAAATGGTCGCGTCCTCATGAGGAACATTGTCAAACTGTACATTTGTTTCAAAGGATGCTGGAGCCAGTGCCTCCATTCCCTTTACTGGTAATAAGGCCTCAAATGTGTTTCTGCCTTTGTACATGACGTCAAAATGAATATAGATAAAATAATTACTAGCCCACCTTCTGTACACGGTAACAACGAGCACGACGACAGCGACAAGGACAACACACGTTGTTCCAAAGTAAGCCGCCTCATCTGGAACAAACATGGAACTACTTTTTACAAAGAATACACGCCTACACACCTGTAACATTTTCTCGCCAATATGGGGGCATCACAACGCAAAGCTGGAAAGAACATTCAGCTGAAACCAGGCCATAATCAACCAACTGAAAAAAAAAAATAAAAACGCTACCAGCAAGCAGGCCAGACACTAGACCGTGAAGACCAAAACTCGCGACACCGGCCGAAGACCGCTATTTCCGGCAGATACACCTTAGGAATAGATTCGTGACGGAGACGTCAACGGTGGGGACAGCACTCGGACACACCATCAGTAGACGAACTGTTCTTCGACATCTTAGTGTGGCTGGTACATGAGCCTACTTATACCATCCCATATTTCAAAGAATAAGATATTTCATGGTATCATTATTACGATGGTTTGCATTGTTCAGGACGTCTTTACATTACTTGGTTACTTCAACGTTTATTTTATACCCAATTTATGTATACCTTCAGTTGCATATTGCCTGTAGGTTGTTCGAAAGGCAGGTGTTGTTTATGGAAGGGTGTTTGTTGGTCAGATGTTCCGCATCTATGACGTACCCACTCTATTGTGACTCGGCTTCACTGAGCTCAAAATGCATTTTGTCATTGTGCCTTATGCCACGGATTAAAAATATTTCCAGACATCGCACTTATTCTCGGCCATGACTGGTTTATAGAAAGGGTATATCTGGCAGTTAGTGTTATGACGGGTACCCTGGTTGGGTCGGGTAATAGGGGGTTGCGTACCCGGGTATTAAATTTGGACTCGTCCCAGCCCTACTTCCTACACCGTCAACGCAGCGCACGAATTGTACGCCGGTGGCAGCGTGGGAGTGACGACGTGCTCTTTATAGATGAAAGGTACTTCAAGGATGAAGTACTGAGACCGTTGTTTAAGGTGGCCTTTATTTGACAAAGACGTACGGAACACGAAATGACAAGGCCTCGCGCCGTCAGAATTGTTCGAAAACACATGCACAGCCTTTTGCTTTGGCTAGCGCGTTCTCCAGACATGAACACCATTTTCCAGTTTCTGAAGTTTCGGTTCCGGTTCTAAGGGAAGGAAGTCTAACAGGACAGGGGCGACAACTGGTCGAATCCTCACTTCACGCAATCTATTCATGGCAGTTCCGTAGGATATTCTTCTCAAATGTGCTGTGCAGTGTCAAAAGCTGTGGCAAGACTATGACGCAAGTGAGCAGCCCGGATGCAGCTTGTGGTAACTCTTGGACGACCACTTCTCAGGCGATCTACGGTGGAATCGCTTTGGAGGAAAGATATAGTGCTCTCGTGAATGTAGAAATGTCGAGCAACTGCAGACTGCGACTCACCAGCTTCAAGGTAGTTAATGGTGATGTTTCGCTTTTCGACACTCAGTTGTGGCATGATGATTTCCTCTTTTCACGACAAAAACAAATGACGAAATTAAACGCAATGTTTGCCTTTTTCATACCGAATGCATTTCCACTTATTTGCATGCGTACTTTGCTCTGCATGCTTTCTTGATGAAGTTTTGGCGAATATTTCTTCAAACGCTTCTGAAACAAGGGGGAAGTTATAACTGCCTCGTTTGAGTGCCCAAAGCTGACGTTTTGTGAAGAAATAGTATTTTTGTATTGTTTGTCAATGTGTCAATATTCTCAAAAGCATTTGTGTGTGTCTTTAACTGAAGAGTGTACTACTGGCATTTTTAATCCAAAAATATGACTTTTGGTTTTCCTTTATTACTGTTTATCTATCATAATAATATCGGAATCAGTATGATTTGACACTATGCATCGTGATACCCCCTTGAAGAGATGTTGTGTCGCATAGGGGACACTAAGCATAGATGACTCTAAGCATAGAGGACACTAAGCATAGAGGACACTAAGCATAGAGGACACCAAGCATAGAGGACACTAAGCATAGAGGACACTAAGCATAGAGGACACCAAGCATAGAGGACGCTAAGCATAGAGGACACCAAGCATAGAGGACGCTAAGCATAGAGGACGCTAAGCATAGAGGACACTAAGCATAGAGGACGCTAAGCATAGAGGACGCTAAGCATAGAGGACGCTAAGCATAGAGGACGCTAAGCATAGAGGACACTAAGCATAGAGGACGCTAAGCATAGAGGACACTAAGCATAGAGGAAGCTAAGCATAGAGGACGCTAAGCATAGAGGACACTAAGCATAGAGGACGCTAAGCATAGAGGACGCTAAGCATAGAGGACGCTAAGCATAGAGGACGCTAAGCATAGAGGACACTAAGCATAGAGGACGCTAAGCATAGAGGACGCTAAGCATAGAGGACACTAAGCATAGATGACACTAAGCATAGAGGACGCTAAGCATAGATGACACTAAGCATAGAGGACGCTAAGCATAGAGGACACTAAGCATAGAGGACGCTAAGCATAGAGGACGCTAAGCATAGAGGACACTAAGTATTGAGGGAAGCTGCGGATTGTTGTTCCATGTCTAAGCCAATGCTTGTTCCAATTCACCTAACGTCAGTGGCTGATTCTGGACTTCACGTGAACGTCTCTCACTGTAACTCGTCCACATTACATTCCACCACATTACATCCCTGTAACTCGCCATGTTTGACCACATCACATATGTCTGTAACTCGCTGGCTTCGACTCCCCTGTTCATAATTAGCATTCAAGTGTCAACCATGTTTCGCTTTTCGACACTCAGTTGTGGCATGATGATTTCCTCTTTTCACGACAAAAACGAATGACGAAATTAAACGCAATGTTTGCCTTTTTCACACTGACATATGTCTGTAACTCGCTGGCTTCGACTCCCCTGTTCATAATTAGCATTCAAGTGTCAACCACCTCCTGCCGTCACCTCTATCTCATGTCTCTATACCCCATTCATCGTCGCAAAACCAGCTCCAGTCGATGGAACAGAAATGAAAGGCAATATATTATGAGGTGTAGAGATGTAGAGAGCATACACTACCTAGTATGTACCAACACGCTATAACTGATTCATAGTAGCCACTAAAACTTACAGTTTCTTCCATGCTCTCCTGAATTCTTGTCGCGTCCATCCGTAGATGTGGGGGAAGAGGTAACCCCACACATGGTCCCAGTGTAACCGGGCTCACAGCTACCGCAGTCAAGTGTGTCCTTATCACACCCGCTGTCACACTCTCCTGTGTCTTTATCACACCCGCCTCTACAGTTGGGGGGACAGGTAACATCACACTTGTCCCCTGTGTAACCCGGCTCACAGCTATCACATTCCCCTGTGGTCCTATTACATCCATCTGTACAGTTGGAGGGACAAGGTGTTCTACAGTGTGGACCATAATACTGGGGATTCTGACACGGTCCTGTACAGCCATCACCATAACGTTCACAATGTGTACAGGCTGTAGGACAGTTCACTCCACAGTTATCTCCCTTCTTGCCGTCCACACATCCCTCTGTACACACAACACGGGTGTTATTCACCTGACAGCGAGAGTTGAGACATGTGTCTGGACAGTCATGTTGACACTGTTTACCATAGAACCTAGAGTCCAGACACTGAAGACACTCTCCAGATGGCGTCACATTGACACAACGAGGTAGACACACACCGTCAACACAGGTCACGTTGTTACCGTCACAGTTGGTGCAACTACTGCTGGTAACTGAACCTATGGACAAACACACAACACAACAACCGTCACAGTTGGTGCAAGGTGTAGCTGTAGGGGATGTTGAGAAATGAACTGTAACAATCATACACACACATACAGTATGAAATATGAAATACAGGGCATATTTCTGAACTCTTCATAAAACACAAAGTAATGTCAAACATGATTCTTTGGGTTATCTACAAGCTGTAGCAGCGGATATTTAATGTAGACTTGATGTTAATAAGAACCGAATGTTAACGTGTGTATGAAGAACACTGCAAGGAATTGTTGTATTGAAATGTGTATTGAAAGTCATGTCACCCGAAGTCCATATATAGGGATTGACCTGGACGTAACAGCGAGCAGAATGAGTACTTGTTTATCAGGAGACACTAGCAGGGCATTACAATAGAATTATATCATAACTGATAGTCTGAGACTTAGGATAATGGTAATGAAATAGAATAATTAATTGAATAATAATAGAATCCTACCATTTTGGACCAGTAGACACCACAGGATGATTACCATCGACAAGGTGGAGTGCAATATGACCTGTGACCCCATGGACACGGCGTCCGCCTGGTAGGACATCTGGCTCTTTTGTGTACAAAATGTCTCGGCTAGGCTGGCTTGACAGGGCGGCACACGTGCTAAGTACCTGCAAAACAGAGTTCTTTGATACAGGATACCTGCAAGACAAAGTTCTTTGATACAGGGTACCTGATAGACAAAGTTCTTTGATACAGGGTACCTGTTAGACATAGTTCTTTGATACAGGGTACGTAATAATGATGTGATGACAGATTGTTGACAGCCGATAATTGAGGGAACGTATTATTTTGCTTTGCTTATGTTTAGTCACACAATTCATCACAAATGAAAGGGCAATCAGTTACCCACAATGCACCAAGGTACTCCTGTTGATCAGTACGTGATCTGAGTTACGAGTTTCTGTAATTTGTATTATTATTGATTAAGTGATAGATATTATGAGTCACATTTCGTATCACAGTAATAGTGTTTTAGCGGCACACCTTTAAGGTAGTGGTTAAAATAGTTGTCTCCCTTTGGTGTGTGTTTTCACTGTTGGTAAACACGAAACCGATCGCGAAGCTTCCATACTTCGTTGGAATGCTCAAGAATCAGTAACTGTATAGTTGACGGTTGGTTGGTTGGTTGACGGGACACACACACACACGGGCTTACACTCGGAGTTATACTGGAGTTGAGTCATCATTCGGCCTACCTACATCTGTCTGTCTCTTCGCCAACGCTTGACCTACAGTCAAGAAAGGTCGCTTTGAAACATTTAGTAGAACTGTTTCTCGCTGAAAACGCAGACTTTGGTGGGTTCATATTATATTTGTGACCCATTACTATAGATTTGACACAGTCGCATTGTACTAGAAACCTCTATTGTGAATCAGTGTATCTTGCCCTTTGGTCAATACATTATATTGAATATTTGAGACTTGTCAGTGTTATATTTTGCTGGTTCACAGGGGATTTCTTATACCTTTTGTCACGGCAAATTATTAACCGTAACATCTGTACAATTATTTCTGTGATACATCGTCAAATCGCAGTTACCCATAATAAATGTGCAGCCATTCCAAGGTAGCATAATGAAAACTAAATGCAATGCGTATTTCATTTATATCACTGTTTTATAATGTGCTTTGCAGAGTACCGTACTACGAAGGTCATGCATGTATTTCTTGTTGTGTACCCGCAACTTAGATACTCAAAGAACTTTGGAGACTAACAATGAAGATCCGTGTTAGAACTGATCTGCAGTCACCCTTGTCTTTAAAAGGCGAATAACGGGATAGAGAGGTTGTCGTATCTCATTGGCATATGTCGGTGCTTATGCTGCTGATCACTGTATTGTCTGCAGCATTACAACACCCTCCAGCCCCATATTGGTGAGTGCGGCGTAGAACAACAAAACAAGCCAAACAGACAAACTCATAAGTCATCTAAACACACAAGTCTAATTATACAAGCATATGGGGCGGTGCGGTAGTCTTGTGATTAAAGTGTTTGCTAGTCACGCCAAAGACCAATGTTCGATTTCGATTTCCCAAATGGGTACAATGTGTGAAGCCCATTTCTGGTGTCCCCTGCCTTGATATTGCTGGATTATTGCTAAAAGCAGGGTACAACCATGTTCACTCACTAACTCACTCACTCATTCACTACAATTATATACTTGACACAATTTTATGTGGAAAACTTGACATTATTTGAAGTGAATATTTTTTTCCTTCCAGGGTTTGTTAATGTTGATGTTTTCCCCTCATATTTATCATCGAAATAACTTAGATTTTATTCGGTGAAGAAAGGAATTAGGAACAAGTTATCCAACTTAGGTAACCATCTACTGAGTATATACAACATGATACATATACAACAGCATACGGGTAACAAAGAAAGAAATATATACTGAGTCAAAAAATAAACTCCACTCTAACCCATCCATTCGTCGTGCAAATGACGTTACTGCAAAATCAGGTTTGCACGTGCAGTCGATCACGTGATCCTCGCATCGAAGCTTTCTTCATTTGCACGTGTTTGCATTGGCCTCAAGAATTGAAAAAAACACACTTTTAAACCACATTTCTAACGGTACTTTAAATGCCACGATTGTCAAATGTGCAACGTGAGGATCAGTTATTGACGTCGCATGAGTAAAGGGATGCAGGCGTCATACTGTGTATGACTTGTGAGGCCTTCTACAACAAACTGGCACCACTTCTGATCGCCCAAGGTCGGGTCGTCCACGTGTGACATCACGAGCAGAAGACCACCAAATCGTCCTACGTCACCTACATGACGGATTTATGCCGGCTACACGAACTAGGGTTGAGATGTTTAGGAGTCGATTGTTCTCACAGACCATTCGAAATCGGTTGCGGGCTGCCAATCTCCATTCCCGACGTCCATATTGTGACTTGACATTCTGCATACCCATGTTTTAGAACGGCGGTGCATCCTAATGGAACTAATTGTGGCACTGTCAGGGTATCGAGTCAGATGTCAGATTTAACCATCTCACCATCCCTTGTTCTTTTATGGTGCCCTGAAGAAAGAATGTTACGTTTCTCTTTTTGACCCAGTATAGTATAAAATGTTAGAGACTCATGCACAGATATAGTTATGTACGTGTATGAAAATATTTATAGCATTCAAGCATAAGGTTTGCTGTTTGATATGCAGTGCTAACCTGTTGTAAATATTGCATCATTTGGTGTATATGATATGTACGTGAGCACTGAAGTGACCTGATGGCAGAAAAATTATCTTGATCGCTCAAGTTAATATATTGAGCACTCAAGTTAGTTTTCTTGGAAACTTTTCTTCTTTATTAGATAAAGCAAGTCGAGCAATTTGTGAGTTTATTGCGGGCATGAATTGTTATTTCACTAGTATGACTTCTTATATTGGTACAAGGTATTGTGAACACTAGCTGTTATTGCCAAAATTATGAATTGGAAGTTTTAAATCAAAACTTTATTTTTTTAGCGAATCTAAATTGGTCCTCATTTTTGGGACACATTGCTCAAGCCAGGGGCCAAGGGAAGCAACTCGAGTAGTGACTCAGGGACTTCAGATGTGAACACATTGTCAGCTGGAGTCCATGGTGTTTGGTGTGAGGATATGGGGTTGGAGTGTGGGCTGGATAAGTTTGAGGACCTGCATCATCATATATATTAATGTCAGTCATTCAAGGACTGATGAAGAATAAATGTCAGGTCAACTCTGTTGAAGGTACTGGCATTTTTGTTGTTGAAGAAGTGCATGACGTGACTTTGAAGTTGAATTGAATTTGAGCTGACGATAGACGTGGTAAGAATAGAACAAAGGATTTGGAAACTACACCAGCAGAAAGCTTGTATACCTCGTTTGTGCTAGGGCTATATTATCTAAACATTGAGTGTTATGCTTAATTATAAGAGTCATGTCTGGTGCATTGGAAGTCTTGGTTCGCATGTATCAGCAAGCAACTCTTTCCTAAGTTGGGCATATGGCAGTTTAACCCTGTACAGTGTCATATAAACCGCAGATGTAATATTTGCGTCAATTTGGAAGTTATGTTTTTCCTAGTTAGTCGTCCTTTCAGGATCATATTGAATACCCCTATTTAACATTCTATACAATATTCCAAACATGGCCCTGAAAGATTTTCACGAAATGAAATCTTTCAACATTTCAGTATTTGAAATCAACTTAGAAATGTCGTCAAAGATCAAATTGAAAGTGGAAACGTTTTCTCTCACTGGATTAAAACTGCACCTGTCAGATCATGAATAGGACGCTCTACCTCACGGCTGTTAAGCCGTTGAAGAGTTTGTTGTTACATTATCCTGCACCCCTGTGTCACTCATGTGATAGTAGATCATGAGCTGCGTGTTTGTCTTCTCGTTATCCATTAAATACTGCAACTGAATGATTGATGTTTGCAATAAAACATTTAATGTAACCATGTTTAAGTTATGTTTTGTTTTAGACCAGAAAAATGTTTGGTGGCGTTTCTTTTGGACGCTAGTTTAGTTACGCCTGTTATTACATAGATTTTACTTTGTGTACTGTTATGTGGCTTCATTACTTGATCATATAATTATCTATCATTGACTGTTTATATGACCGATTTTGATACATTTTGTCGTCTTTTCCTTCGATATATGTGAAAGATATAACACTCACCCTCGGGTTGGGCTGAAAATGTAAACATTCGGGGTCCTGAAAACCCTCTTGTTTACATTTTCAACCAAATCCTAGGGATCTTGTTATATCCTTTATATGTAAAACCGTCCTGGTTTATATAATCCATTATTATGTGTACGTATAACACACATACCGACTTTATTTCTTACTGAAATGCCCCGTTCAACATCATCTTGCTTTAACACTCTTAGCAAGGACGTTACAGTATCCTGCTTCACGATTAAACCACATTGGATACATTTTATGCATGCAACGATAATCGTGTTGTTCACAATAAAGTCTGAGGGAAAATCTGGTATCTTGTGCGAAAGAGGGACATGAACCTCAGAATACGCTCCCAGGGGCGTACTAACAATGCTATATGATGATGTTTGACAAGAAAATGTGTTATATCTTGTATTGGAACCCAAGACGGAAACACACATGAATCAGTTCGCGTCTCAGCTCCTCCATTGCATTGATATCAACAGCCTATTGAGCAGTGTATCTCAAGATACTCGAGATATTAACTTGTGCGCTCACCATATTAACTGGTGCCCTCAAGATACAAACTTGTGCTCTCAAGATATCAACTCGTGCGCTCAAGATAAATTTTATTTCATCAGGTTCCTTCAGCGCTTCCGTAGATAAGTTCTTGCTGCCACTGTTAATAAATCTGAATTTAAATCACCATCATGACATGTACTTTAAATCGGTAAAACATTTTCGCCCTGTGGTCATTATACAGAAAACACTCAACCATGAACAGGTGAACATTTTCACATTGCCAACTTTAAAAAAATCGTAATTCAGTTCACTCACGTGATATCTTAAACGAGTATGAATAATACTTTTTCTTTGCTGATACCTGTAGAAAAATATGATGGTACCATGTGAATATTATTTTTTCAAATATGATTTAAACGTCTCTGTTGGTGGTAGCATTCGCTTTTCTAATATAATATTACTCATACTACTGTACTTGATGAGACAAAAGATTGATATGAGTGTTTAGATCTCGGTGATGGTCTTACAATATTTTTAGAGTTTCTAAGGTCATAAGTTGTACAGTCATGAACAGTCTGAGGAAGTAAATCTATGAGATAAGAAGGTGCATTACCACATTTCATTTTATAGTATTATGTTAACTTTCTTCTTTCCCTCGTATTGATAATTTTTCCCACGCAGTGTCAAAACAGAGATATTTAAGTGTTGTATATTTTGGTAAGCCAGTAACAACACTGATCCTTGGGGAACACAAGCTGTCAAATATACCGGCTTTGATGATGTTCCATTCAAAAAGACAGATTCCCTATGATTGGGTACACAACTTGACAGCGACTGGATCATGCTTCCTTTTGAAGCCTCCTTTGCCAGACACGATTGTAAGGGTTTGGAAACATCACAAAACACCTCGAAAAATATACACCTGGAAATTAATCAAGCAACACCCCAATTTTTTCTATTGGAGCAACTTTGAAGTGTTCTGACAATCAAAATATGCCGGGTTGATATAGTTTGACACTTTTTTATTCAACAGACGATCTCTGACAAACAACTTAAAGGGAAAAAGTATCAAGACTTTGCTTTATTGCAACGAAATCCAAATTCTTAAAACTGTCTTAAATTCATGAAAAAATGGACACAATTTACTATTCATCCACAGACGTTGTTGTCAGGTGTATTAACACAAATGTCACCTGGAAAGAAAGAACAGTCATCTGAGAGTCTGCACACCGACTTTCATCAATATCTAGTGTGTCCTCCCTGCGCACGCACCACCGATTCCAGACGCCTCCTCATTCCTTGGATGAGTCTCCGGATCTGATTCTGGGGGATCCTGTTCCACTCCTCATGCAGGGCAGCCGTCAATTCGTTGAGATTATGGACTGGTGGGTCTCTCTGCCTCACACGACGGCCAATAAAGTCCCACAAATGTTCAATGGGGTTGAGGTCAGGGCTCATGGCAGGCCATGGAATTCTGTCAATTGCATTTTGCCGCAAAAAATCATTTACAGCATGCGCCCTGTGAGGTCTAGCATTGTCGTCCATAAATATGGGTCTCGTTGCCAGAGGATGGTTCTCAAAATGAGGTACCACAGCCCTGTCAAGAACCTCCTGTTGGTAACGAACACCGTTAAGGTTGCCACGGATGGTAATGATATCCAACTTGCAGTTCATGGAAATGCACCCCCATACCATAACGGAACCTCCCCCAAAGGCCACAGTCTCCTGGATGTTCCGTGGAGCCATTGCTGTGTTCCTCTGCCTCCAGACCCGAGTACGTCCGTCCACCATGTGCAGCAAGAACCGGGTCTCATCTGAGAAATGGACCTTCCTCCAAGAGGCAATGTTCCAGTGCAAACGGTCATTACACCAGGCCAGTCGGGCTGCCTTATGGGCTGGAGACAGTCTGGGTCGCTTGATTGGCCTCCTTGCCCGGTATCCTGCAGCTTTCAGACGATTCCGAACAGTCCTGTTCGAGATGGGTCTCCCTGGAAGCCACTCCTGTCTCAACCGAGAGCTCGAGTCGAAGGACCTGCGCCGTACAAGTCTCAGTAAAGCTCTGTCCTCCCGGACTGTGGTCTTCCTGGGTCTTCCTGGTCTAGGCAGGTCTTTAACTTCATTAGTGGCCCGGTATTTTTTCAAAAGTTTTGAAATTATGGAATGATGTCGTCCGATTTGAGTCCCGATTTGTCTTAGAGACATACCAGCATTCCTCATGCCGATTATTTGCCAACGAGTGGCCTCTGATAATTTCCTACGTGCCATGACATTGAAATGAATGAAAAACCGAATGCAATCGACAACCTGCGCTTGTAAACACCCCAGGGAAAAAGTGCATTTTTCGAAAGTTGAGGTTAAAGCAATGCACGTGCGCTGTGCAAGCTTCACGCGCGTCATATCAACCCATGAAAAGCTCATGCTGTATGTCAATACATCAAAATTGAATAATCAATCATCAAAATTACTTCGTTAAACTTTGTTAAGTTTTTATGTGTCTTTGAATTTGGTGTTGCTTAATTAATTTCCATATATATATTTCCTTAATATTCAAAGGTAGACATATTTGATTATTTATGTACAGTTGAGTGGCCTTTTTGAAAACTTGATAAATATGATGTGACCTATTATAAGTGAAAATAAATAATATACATTTATGGAATACACTTTCCCACACACCTTATGAGAGATATTGGAGTATGATTTGAAACAACGGTACGGTCACCCTTTTAAATAATGGCAAAACATATGCTACTTTCCAATAACTGGGATAAGTAGGCTACTGTAGTGAGTAATTGAATATGAGAAAACATTACTTACTGAGTTTGTTTTTCTTGAGGATTTTCTTCAGTCAGGACCGTAAGCCTTTATCTCAGGTAAACATTTTGTAACATCAGAAATTTCCTTTTGCGTTATACCAATATCACATAACACCTCATTGAGCCGTTCAGCAAAGTGTGGATTTATTGCCATTTTCTAACGTAGATACAGATTTAAAATATTAATTCAACCTGGTAGTTTTTTTTTCCAAAATCAATCGATAAGGATGCCCCTTCATGCTTGACATTGTGTTTGAGATGTGTCCTCTGTTTTTTCTCTATTTCTAGCTTGCTTTCATAACCTATCTCAACGTCAGCATTATTCGCGTCAAAGTTGTGACTGTCGATTGGTCTTATAGTAACTACTTTAATGGGAATACACTTTCTAATCATCTCATCTAGTCTCTCATACAAATGGTAGACATGGCATCTACATTTTCATAACAGTTAAACAATCCATTCCAGTCTAACCATCAAACTGACGAAATCTGCCTGATTGTAACGCTAAACCTCTCTTTTGTAATACTGTTTTGTATATAACTTTTCAGTGACTGATATAAAGGTTCCCCTGTGTTTCTATCAAAGTCAGTCACACCACAATCAATGATATTTACATCATCTGTTGCTATAATTAGGTCTTGATCACATAAACCATGACTCCACCTCCAAACCAATATCTGTCTTTCTGAATGAAATGATTTTTTACTGCAAATTATTACGATAGAAATAATATCTAGGCAATTTATTGAAGATTGGATTTCTCAAAATAAATTATATAATGAAAGATGATATCATGTGTTGATAAAGAACATTATGGTTTGTAATACCACGAAATAAAGCCATAATTATTATTATATCTTATTATAACACGTATCATTGTAAAGACTGTTGGAAATCATAAAGTTTTTGTTGCACATATCACAAAGACTAATCTCCCACTGTAACGAAGTTCTCCACCAGTGACAGCGGTGCTTCAGCTACATTCTCATAAAACCAAAGATGACACCGCTTAATAAACTGTAGTATTCTTTAAGGTACACTAGCTCTCCTGGAGGAATCAAGTCGCAGCCATACCCACTGACTTAGACCATATACTAGAAGGTTGTTAAATCTATCTGTCTGGCTGTCTATCCACATATAAACCCATTGTATTATTCAAAATATGTGATAAACAACCTTCTAGTATATGTTCTATCTGTCTGTCTCAATATATGATAAAAGTGTATTTATGAATTCCTTTGATATTGTCATAATACTACTACAGAAAGATAGACTACGGATACCTCAAGACTGCTTCATCAGCGACAACAGCGTTTCAACTTCCGTCCTTCTTTAACCGAATACTGCTAATCTTTGTCAGAAGCACAACATGCATCAGTTATAATTCTTCCCCATCCTGCATTTGATGGGCATTATTATGCGGAAATAGTGACGTGGTACAGTTAGCTTTTCAGCAAAATTCACAGGTTTTGAATATTGCTCAAAGGGCATCACTTTGGACTTGAAATAGGCTACTTCCTTATGAGACTGGTTGTTGTATAATGCGTCCAAAGGTTACACGTCCTTCGTATTTCATGTTTCACCAAATGGCTAAAGGAGATCGGATGTCTAAAACCTGGTTGATGTCTTACCGTAGCCCGTACCTTATGTTGCCGGTCACGGTGAGACACCGACAAGGACACACATTGTGTGTAGCTACATAAGGTGCGTGTTCTCGTGAGACACCAACCAGAGCACACTTTGTGTGTAGCTACATAAGGTGCGTGTTACGGTTTTACGGTGAGACACCAACCTCAACCCACATGGTGTGCAGCTGCATGTGGTACGGGTTATGGTGAGACACCAACCAGAACACTGTAGCAATATTAGGTGTGGGTCACGGTGAGACACCAACCAGAAGACACGTGGTGTGTAGTTAGATAAGGTACGGGTCACGGTGAGACACCAACCAGTACACTGTAGCAACATTAGGTGTGGGTCACGGTGAGAGATCAACCAGAAGACACATGGTGTGTAGCTACATAAGGTACGGGTTACGGTGAGACACCAACCAGAACACTGTAGCAACATTAGGTGTGCTTCACGGTGAGACACCAACCAGAAGACACGTGGTGTGTAGCTACGTAAGGTACTGTTTATGGTGAGATACCAACCAGAACACACATTGTGTGTAGCTACATAAGGTGCGTGTTCTCGTGAGACACCAACCAGAACACACATGGTGTGTAGCTACATGAGGTGCGTGTTATCATGAGACACCAACCAGAGCACACATTGTGTGTAGCTACATAAGGTGCGTGTTAGGGTGTTACGGTGAGACACCAACCAGAACACTGTAGGAACATTAGGTGTGGGTCATGGTGAGAGATCAACCAGAACACATATGGTGTGTAGCTACATAATGTACGGGTCACGGTGAGACACCAACCAGAACACTGTAGCGACATTAGGTGTGCTTCATGGAGAGACACCAACCAGAAGACACATAGTGTGTAGCTACATAAGGTACGGGTCACGGTGAGACACCAACCAGAACACTGTAGCAACATTAGGTGTGGGTCACGGTGAGACACCAACCAGAACACTGAAGCAACATTAGGTGTGGGTCACGGTGAGACACCAACCAGATGGCACATTGTGTGTAGCTGCATAAGGTACGGGTCACGGTGAGACACCAACCAGAACACTGTAGCAACATTAGGTGTGCTTCACGGTGAGAGATCAACCAGAACACACATGGTGTGTAGCTACATAATGTACGGGTCACCGTGAGACACCAACCAGAACACTGTAGCAACATTAGGTGTGGGTCACGGTGAGACACCAACCAGAACACTGAAGCAACATTAGGTGTGGGTCACGGTGAGACACCAACCAGATGACACATTGTGTGTAGCTGCATAAGGTACGGGTCACGGTGAGACACCAACCAGAACACTGTAGCAACATTAGGTGTGCTTCACGGTGAGACACCAACCAGAACACACATGGTGTGTAGCTACATAATGTACGGGTCACAGTGAGACACCAACCAGAACACTGTAGCAACATTAGGTGTGCTTCACGGTGAGACACCAACCAGAAGACACATGGTGTGTAGCTACATAAGGTACGGGCACCGTGAGACACCAACCAGAACACTGTAGCAACATTAGGTGTGGGTCACGGTGAGACACCAACCAGAAGACACATGGTATTGTGTTCCTGCTTCAATATAGTAGTTGAAGAGCAATTTCTCTCCTCGTTATCCGCTAATTTGGGTCAGCTTTGCTTTCACATTGGAAACAGATAATAACAGACACAAAATGCACCAACCTTGCAGCTACAAATATTCACCAAACTTGCAAAGAAGAACAAACTTTGCAAAGAAATATTTTCCCCACATATTTAAATAAAATATTTTTAAAAGAATATGAACAGTACTGTTTCAGTCCATTTTATCACTGTCCAATTACCTGATGTGCATTCAAAATCATATGCGTGACTTCTATGTGATTACCCCGTCGACGTTTCGAATCCCTCATTCGCATTGATTGTGAGTTTGCTTGTCAGTGATATACCCGTGCTGAAACGTTTCACCAAAATAGTGTAAGCATGAAACCAGGACCACTTCGGGATTTCCTTTAAGAATGATCTAACACGAGACGATATCCTATCAATACAACATAAATCTCACTCACTCGGTTTAAATCACAGCGGACGTAAGATGTATATGACTGTGTTTTGTAAACTGTATATATTTTGAGATTTTGCTCTATCATGCTCATCTTAAGAGGCACATTTTAATTACAGAAACAAAATAAGTACTACATTTATTTCAATTAAATTACGAGGCCGACCGACACAATAATCAAATAAGTAAAGAACAACATCAACAACAATGAAATACAAGAAATCCCTGAAAAACCAAACCAAAGCAATAAAAAATAATTTGGAAGATTCACAATTACATTCAAGCATTTAAGTGGAATATACGATACAGACACACAATTTTATCGTCACGTAAGTTACAAAAACAAACCCAAAACCAAAAGAGATCAATGTGGAAGTAAACATGAAACTCAATTTCTAAATAACCATCACCAAATCTTGAATAATTTGACCATATACATAACACTCAGTTCATAATGAATGACATAATTCTCATATATAAACACACATGTATATCACATAATTCTACTGTATTACCTTCTCATGTTTATGAGAAGGCATGAAATGTTTAAATGACATCTGGTTGTTGTCTCCAGTGAAATAATACAAAAGACATTCATTTCAACAGTTGAGGTATTTCCCAAAAATGTAAATCAGTGTTTGACTTCGCAGAAACATGCATATGCACAGTGGAATATCTTGAAGCGAGTTCCGTTTGGTGGGGAGTTTATAGATGATGATGGGATGCCTCTCACATGACTTGGGACTTGACCTTTTGACGATAAGAAATCAGAATGAAACAATGGTACTGACATCATAGGTAGAGTTGTTGTAAAACATTTCAATTAACAACCTCTGAACACAAAGAACACAGAAGTCTTCATGGACGACAATGCCAGGCCACAAGTGACACCGGTTAATTCTCACGTCAGTGCCCTAAGCAACTCTACCTTAGTCCGCCAAATCTGTATCCGAACATGTTTAAGACATCATGACAACACGTCAGATTGAGATCCTCCATTCGAAAAGCTTGATGTGTTGGAGCATACCATTGGTCAAGAATGAAACGCTCAGTGGGGATGGGGTCACTGATGTCCTTGTAGTTCCAGTCGCAGAATCCCTCGGTCTATGAATCTCGCTGAATATGTCTGTTGTTAATGAAACCGAATCCCTGTCTCTTTGACTCTCTGAATATATATGTTGTTGATATTTCTGAATTCCTGGGTATGTATATGTCATCCAGTTCCTTTATCTTGTAATTTATTGAATGTGCATGTGTAAAACTGCAACTAGTGTAAATTTCCTTCTAATCGGTATTTGGGGAATCATTTCAATGCAAACATGCAAACAGTGTACTGTTGAATGTTATGGCAAATTTACTACCACTAAGGTTGACTGTCCTCGATGAAGCTACTTCACTGCATTGATGCTCTAGAATGCCAGAAATAGGCCAGTTATATTCAAGGCATATTCATTAATGTTCACATTCCAAAGGTAAAAAACAATATGTGAGCAACACAACGTCCTACCACATGAATGTAGATTTCAGTTTTTGAAAGAGGAACCGATAATATTTGAATGTGGCAGTTTGCATAAATAAGATGAACACTTCAAGTCAAACATCACTCTTGATCAGCTGGGAATCAGGAGAGGATTCTAGAGGATGTTATGTACTTTCAGAGCGATGTCGATTCATCGGTTTCTGTCTTTGCTTTAAAACTGTTTTCCTGAAAAGAGGAATTACATTCATACTGTGCAAGACATCACAGCAGCATTAGAAAGTCTGTCGTGGCAAGGCAATGTGGTTTAATGCGCTAGTTATAATACCGTCTTATATATCCTTCAGTGAGTCTATCATCTTCCTGGTTGTCTAGAAGTATATATATGAAGGCCTAGTCCAATAACAACTTTGGAATCCTTACTGAATTTCAACGAATATATACTACAAACAAAAAGTATAGGAACACTCTTAAATGTGACAGTCATCTATGAACGTGGTGGAGTCATTTATCCTGTAAGGTAAATGAAACCGGCTCGACGTCTTCAGGTTTCTCCCTCTGTCATTCACAGACTGAGGGACAGGTTCCAATCCACTGGTGGAGTACAGGACAGACCTCGGGCTGGAAGACCCCGAAAAACATCAAGGGCAGATCCCCGATACGTTCTGCCCAAGCCCTTAGGAACCTATTCACAACTGCCAGTGTTTAGTTGGCACAAGCTGCATGGGAAGTCTGTCTTACACATGCACTAGGTTGTTGTGTGTAGGCGTTTGAATGAAACATGGTGCAGCTATGTTTCAGCACCTCTGTTTTTGTCTGTTTTTGACAATGTTTCTCTTCTCTCTAACTCAACGAATAACGTATGAGTTGCTTCACTGCATGTACTCATATGTCGTCTAAAGTGTCCAGTCAACACACAAAGCTGCATTTACGTAAACGTATCAACGACTTCACAATGTTTTGTGACGGGGTAGAACAGGCCTTCAGCAATCCATGCTTGTCATAAAAGGCAACTATGCTTGTCGTAAGAGGCGACTAATGGGATCGGGTGGTCAGACTCGCTGACTTGGTTGATACATGTCATCGGTTCCCAATTGCACAGATCGATGCTCATGTTGTTGATCACTGGATTGTCTGGCCAAGACTCGATTATTTACAGACCGCCGCCACATTGCTGGAATATTGCTGAGTGCGGCATAAAACTAAACTCACTCACAATGTTTCAGTTTAAATATGATTACCAAATGTGTTCCCATACCTTTTGTTTGTAGTATATATCACCTACAATGTCCTCTTTGGGATGCATAAACATTCTCTGTACCTATATGTGATAATAAAAATGCGTCTTTTATAAAGCTCCAAACTCCACAACAGGTAGGTTTATCAAGAGCACAGCACGTTATTAACCTGCATAACCCAAGCTGCCTCTTAGGCGCTAGACGGTTATAGTCACATGAATAAGGGAGTCCCATCCGGGATTCAGCCGCCTAACCTGTTAAGCCACTGACTTTGTGTGCTGGCGATTAGGTGCCTGACTCTGAAAGTGTGGGTTCGAATCCCGGATGGGACACAATCCAACAAAAGTACTAAAATGTGATCCCAAATTTAACATATGTTACATCTGACCTCTTTCTAAATGGCTTTGTGTATTCATCATTGTACATTTCACGCGTAACAACATGTTGGCTGAGAAAATCAGTGGAGTGAGTGAGTGTTTTCTGCTTTCACTGATTCATACCAAAACAGCTGATTCATTGAACTCGTGTCTTTAAATCGGGTTATGGGTAATTAACAGAATAACACACTGGACATGAATGCATGCGGAAACCGTGTCACCCTTGAAACTGAAATGATCGAAACTGAAAATAATGACTTCATCGTTATAATGTTTTCCTGAAATACTCGTGCCTTGTGAGACCAGTGAAAGGCCGGGGTAGAATAGGCCTTCAGCAACACATGCTTGCCACAACTGGGGACAATGTTTGTCGTAAGAGGCGACTATTGAGATCGGTCGGTCAGGCTTGCTGACTTGGCTGGCACATGTCATCGGGTCCCACTTGCGCAGATCAATGTTCACTGGATTATCTGGTCCAGACACGATTATTATAGCTGGAATATTGCTGGGTGCGGCGTAAAACTAAACTCACGCAATCGTGCCTTTCGAGTCATTCTGTGCATATCATCCGCCTTACCAGATATCTTCATCACATATGTAATGGCACTCAGGCGTTGGCATTCCGTTGAACCGCGACTGGAGACTGATAGTGTAGGCGCCCATGTTTTCAAAGTAGAACCAGTCGCCGATCTGGAGTTCTGGTAGAGCGACTTCCTTCAGGACACAGTCAACGCTGTCACATGTCGGACCCCACAAGCTGGATGTGAAGGTCACATCACTAGCGGGTTCCTGAAGTAATGGTATCTCTATAAGAGTCTAAACTGAACTATTCAAAATTTACAGAATTCATGTTCTTACATAACGTGTCAGAATACTGAAGTGACCAAGCCGGAAGTAATCCTTGAACAGCATAACCTTCTCAGTATATATAGGTCTCTCATACTCATTTAACCTACGCCCTGCCTCTGGATCCCTTGACGTGGTTCTCGCTGTTCAAATTATCTGCCCTTGATTTTTATTAACAGTTATGACTTTTGCTGTACTACAAACAAATCTCCTTGATAGATCGGCAATGTCAGAAGCGTGGTGGCCACTTCCATCATGACAGAGCTGCGAAAATCGAAATAAAAAACTTTCTGAAGGGCAAAAGGATGTTCATTTTTGATTGAAAAGGTATCTGCGTGTCAATAAATACTAATGGTGGCTTTAGCTTTCTTAACATTGGGAGTTATACCCGATGTTTGATTGGCCCGTAAAGTTTCAAGGGTGAATAATTTGAGATCGCACAAACCACAACAATGGATCCAGGAGCTGGTGTATGTGTACCGAAATGCCAGCACTTGTGCTACAGAGGATAAGAACACAGAGAAACCTTCGGCAAACCTACGATCAGTGGAATCCGGGATGCATCTGTTCAAATCAAATTTGACTCGCTACCGGTTTCAGTCACAGAATACCCATGAACTTCAAAAAGCAAACTACACGTACGCACGCACGCGCGCGCGCGCACGCACATACAAACACATATATTATCATCGGTTTCACTTTATGCTTCAAAGTTTTGCAATAGGTTTAGTTAAAGCTTTATTGGATCTGTACATAAAGCGTTCACCTTAACTAATCGTGGTATGAAGCGAGAGACTTCAAAGTGAACAAGACCGAACGATCCATATGTACCGTCATTCATATAATACATGTACGTTGGCTTGTCGCTGCTGAGCTTCTTCGGGTCTAATGTCGCCACTGTGAATACAATAAATCTAAGCCATTTCTGTGAACATGTAGATCTTACTATCATTTCTCTGTCATAATTTTGGTTTCAGTAAAGGAAAGATTTTAATGATTACCCAACATCCTGAATGAGTGGGTGAATGAGTTTAGTTGTACGTCACACTCAGCAATATTCCAGCTTTATGGCGGCGGCCTGTAAATAATCGACTCTGGACCAGACAATCCAGTGATCAACAACATGAGCATGGATCTGCGCAATTGGGAACCGATGACATGCGTCAACCAAGTCAGCGAGCCTGACCACCAGATCCGGTTAGTCGCCTCTTACCACTCAATGGGTTTTCTTTTTTTTTTTTATAAACATAAATATTTAACTTCACCAAGGGTAATTTGTTGAACGTGTAAACTGAACTTAAGCAGAATCCTCGCAAACCTTTGGAAGCGGGATACCCTTGTAAATAATAGAACTTGACCCTCGTTACCTAGAGGGTCAAAAGTCTGCTTGTGTGAGTTTATATGTCGCGAAATGTCCTTTCTCAATACAAATTGTTCGTTGTATTTTTTATCGTTTTCTTACGATCGTCAGTTTGTGTACTACAAATAAACTGACTAATGTGCCATCGTTTCGTTCTCTTCTCTGCCCCCAGAGGACAAAAATATACCGTTACAAAGTAGAGGATATTGGACTTACGAGATTTATCCAATGCAAATGATGAAGCCAAGGACGAAACTGATGATGACGAGAAATAAATGGGAAATGTGACAAGTCATGTTTGTGACATTCCTTTGGAAATGTTTAGTCTGTACGGATATTGAACATATGCCGTATTGGGACCAAAAAACTACTGGAATTCGTCCTTTACTAAAGTGTAATCCCAAATATGACACATGTTACATTTGAAACCTTCCATGGCATTGTGTAACCATAGCTTTCGGCCGTGGGAGGAGGTGCCAATTTTCACTCACAGAGGGGTACACAAAGTACGCAGTCTAGACTACCAGTTGCGGTGGCTGAGCGGGTAGCCGGCTGACTTTGTGCGCTGGCGATTAGGTGCCTGACTCTTAGGGTGCGGGTTCGAATCCCGGATGAAACTCAACCAAGAAGTTGATATGACCATTTTCTAATGGCAGTGTGTAATCATAGCTGTGCGGATACATGTTACTTTTTCTCACATGCATAGGTTAGCGGTATGCTCGCAAAATAGAATATCTCCTGCTTTCCTTAATGGTATATGTTCAACTGAAGAAAACTGAAGTTGAATCATGCTATGTGTACGTCAAGATGGACCTGATGGAAACTCTATGAGAACATTTTGGTCACAGAAGCGGAGGCTGAGTGACGTGTGATGCTTGTGTTACCCGCCTCCAATGTATGTGAATCATTTTGTTTACTTTTATACTACATGGCAATCGCTAAAACATTCACTCACGTCCGTGTGGATCTGTTTTCTCTGCGGGGGTCGTGCACATTCTCTTTGCAATCACACTTGCCACCAAGGTGAAGGCCGACGATGCAAAGTACCGTCCCGGCTCTGCTATGACCTTAACATTCGAGCTCAAGGGAAAGAACGTATCCAGAGATTTATTCAACACAGCGGCAACCTGGAAATATATAGTATAGGCGGATCCAGGGACGGGAGGTGGGACGTGTGGAGGGGGATTCAGGGATGCGCAACCACCTTTTTGTCCTGAAGGTTTATGACTCGTGAAAGCGGACGAAGTATGCAGTCCCTCATTTCTCAAAAGTGTGCTCCCCCAACCCCCCACCCCCACTTCTCTCCTTAAAAAAACTGTATTGAAAGGCATATCATCGACTGCGTGTGATTTGTTGTCTTTATTTATTGGGTGCGTGTGCGTGTGCGTGTGCGTGTGCGTGTGTGTATCACTTTATCGTATTTGGGAAATAATGTACGTGGCAGCTGGTACAGTTCGCCTATCACACCCATTCACTTCCTACGTTTAACACCTGCTGATTCCATCTAGACTCTTTCTCCACCTGGACAAGGGAAGGCAGTGTGCGTTACCTTTTCAAAACATATTGGTGCTCCAGGGTGTCCATAGAAGCCGCCGCCAAGGTCCAGGGTGTTAAGTGCGAATCCCATCTTTGCTGCAATCTCAAACACTAGATGTGCTCTCCGTAGAGACTCGAAAAACACCCCCGGGTCCTCTACTCCGCTGCCCACATGGAAACTGGTGGTAAGAGGACACACAGGCATGCATGTACAACGTCATATTTTCACTAGCACAGATAGAGAATACTGGAAACGAAAATGCATGGGAATTGTGAACAGTTTGACTGATGTGTCCATCATTGGGGACATTAAAACACAAGCGGCCGTAAAATACTATACATTTTGCAACGTGCTCTTTCAAGAAAGACTGACGATTGTGTACTTGAGGTTATATTTATCATCTGTTACCTACAATGGTATCTGCACATTAGAGGTGTCCAAGGGGGGATAATCGGAGGATTTACATTACTTGTTCCAGAGATGGTAAATGCTAAGTCGAATAGCATAAAAACGTGACATACGATAAGAATGAAGATTTTTATGGTTATCAACTTCTTTGTGAGAGAACACAACGTTTCGGAGTTAATGCTTACTCCTTCATCATGTGATGAAGGAGTAAGCATTAACTCCGAAACGTTGTGTTCTCTTACAAAGAAGTTGATATCCATAAAAATCTTCATTCTTATGTATTTTCACTTCTAAATGACATTCAAAGACGTGACATACGATGGTCTTAATAACAGACGTGCTTTGAGTAAATGGATGATGAGAGTTCGCTCAAGGTTCATCTGACGATATGAAAGGTAAAGATATATGTCTGGACATGAGGAACCAGGAAACTGACCTAACTCCAACAACATCGAGGTCAAGGTTCTTCGCTGTTCCCAGGAGACCGCTGACGTCACCAGGGTGGCAGCCAAACTTGGTCGACAGGTCGTACAGAACGTCATTGTTTGATGGAGTAGCAATCCTTAACAGGAGTCTGCAAACACCATGACACATGGAACCACAAGTGATCAGGTAATTTACTTGTAGCCCAAATATAATTAAAAGATAAAGATGTGCCGGGGATATCCTATATGACACGACTAAGTATATGTGCATGTATACGGCAGGAGTATACTTGTATATGTGACGGTCAGATTGTGAAATTAGTCATTTCGTGAAAAGACAAAAAATTCAGTCATTTCGTGAAGTGCCAAAGAGGGTCAGTCATTTCGCGTCATTTTGTGTAACAACAATCAACATACTTCAGTCATATCAGGAAGTTTCATATCATCTGTATGTGGTGGACAAGGGTTTGTGAGGTGTGACTGCTCTGGACACAGAAAGTGTCAAATAAATAGTTGTAAATGCTTCAGGTCAAACTGAAGTGCAATAGTCGCTTCCACAACGCTGTTAATAAATACGTGAATAATAATAAGTTGAAATTATGACATCCTTTTGTAGATTAAGTTTTAAGTGAAATTTCATGAAATGACTGACGCATATTGATTGTTGTTACACAAAATGACGCGAAATGAATCCCCCTCTTAGTCATTTCACGAACTGACGGATTTAACAATCTGCCTGTAACATATGTAGGTACATCCTTGTAGTTAGTCTCGGTTGACAGAGAGAATGAAAGGTATATCATTCCTGCAATGGACCGAAGCACGTTGAAACGAACGCGAGGACACATCACAACATTAGAATAACATGAACAGGACACTTAAGAATCATCAACATGACATTTAAGAAACAGTCAAAGTATTTGCAAAGTATTTTTATGTTCGCATCTACCACATACTTTCAACAGTAATCTGAATTCAAATTAAGAGATCAGCCTTGTCGTAAAGGCAAATTAGGACAGATCAGAGCATCGGAAACACACATATGGTTACATATAGCACTAATGAAAGGAGTCGTCAGCGCCAGTCTCTTAATATGAGGTATCTAGGTATCTTCTTGATTGTGAGCTTTCGGTTCAATCTGTTGTAAAGTACCAGACATATGATATAATTCATGACTTAAGTAACCGTCACATCGGAATTTCCCAGCGATGATGTTGTACAGCACTGTCAGAATATAATTTTGGTAACAAACGTCGTATAGATGTGTTCCCTTTCAGGCAAAAACGTCAAGTAGAAAAAAATGGGGAAATTTAACACTCCCAAATATTGGTAAAACGTTAAAAAGTATAAATCGGATCAAGAATCACTCCATAACACATAACACAGCTCCCAGTGCTCTTTCTTCACCATGCACGTGCAATATCTGTTGACCAAATACGTATACTCAGGTGCGTACCGTGCTAGTGGATACGTTGACTTGATCTTGTAGAGTTCAGCCTCGTTGTCAAACGTCATCAAATCTATGTTGTTCCTTGCCGCATACTTAAGGTGGGAGATCTGCTTGCATGGATTGGCATACACAACTCGTGCCGGGGCCACGCCCATCTGCAATACGGTGCCTATCTCGCCCTGCCAATATTGGTATTGAAAATGTATTTTGTAAAGTTTTGAGGTTTAAATATTTTGATAAATATGATAAATGTGTTTGAAATATCTGACATATTTTCTTCCTGCATTTGCAGGTTTCGTATTTATGGCATGGTCAAAATGCACTCCGCAACTTGCAAATGGATGAGAAGGTATCAGACAATCCAGTCATTGACATCATGACCAAATGGGACACTAAAAGCATCAACGAGATCAGCGAGTGTCTGAACCCAAACCCGTTAGTCGCGTCTTCCGACAAGAAAGGGCTTCTTGAAGACCATTCTATCCCGGGGACTGACAGTATGGCAGCATTGTAAGCGAAGGCAATCGTATTACATCTGCAAAATTCCGTTGCCCTCACGATATTCAGGGAACATTTACTTTAAAAATATGTGTCGAACATATGCTAATTATAGCAAGAATTCGTACATCCCGGTGACTAAAATTCAGTGCATCGGCAGCACAGATGCTTCACCATCAGAACACGATTGTACCTTGCTTGCACAGTCGAAGCCGGTTCCGAGTAGGGAGAGAACTTGTAGCAATATTGGATCAGCGTTGCACTTGACAGCTGTGGTGACGGAATAACGTGCAAAAATAAGGATATGCAGGTGTTTTCAGAGCTACAATTACGAAACGTAAACAAATGCGCAATTGATGATAAACAGTATGATGACGCCTGGGCAAACACAGATTTGCAAGGAGGAGAGCACAACTGATTCCTTGGTGGGTTCTTGTTTCCTAGTGTAACTGTTTTGACGCAAAATCCTACGTGCATGTATGAAGTAATTAATTACTTACGTGGAAATTCGCAAAACATTTACTTTCATTTTACAAATTGCTCTGACCCTCTGAAAGTAAACTTCTATTAGATTATATTAACAAATATCCAGTAAATCCAGGAAGGATTTTTTCCCTTAACATTGTATCAAATACACTCTTTAAATATAAAGGAAGTGTCCCCTTAATAGTGCTAAGTGTTATCGTTAAGACGGTGATTTTGTTACACATTTCCTGAAATATCTCTGTCAGCCATTTCTCTAAACCTGGAACTATTCACTTACCGTAGAACGGCGTCACCCTTGGCAGCAGTCTCCTCCAACGCCTGTAGTTGTTTACAACGTCAGCCAGGTCGACAAGGAAAAAGGCATCATCGCGGCCCTACAGCGTGTGGAAATGTTCACAACAGGCCTTACTTCAATACACAGTGGGAATATTGGTAAAAGCGGCGCAAAACCACTCGCTCGCTCGCTCACTCAATACACAGTGAGGGGTTCTCCTTAAACAGGACGATCATGTCTCACAGTGTGACTGACCACCCCATCGTGTCCCGGAGACAACTATGATACAGGCCCTCAATGGCAGTGTGAGGCAAGATCGTATCACACAGTAGCAGTTCAAGGAGTACTAGATTATTGGATGACCGTGATCGTTTGAAGTTGTAGGCAAGTACAAAAATGGGTAACATATCTTTGAATACTCTGTGAAAACAGATATGGTATTGGAAAATATATTTTACCAATAACATATCACACAAAAGTATTAGTACAGGTAACATGTTGAAAAAGATGCAGTGGGCAATATACTTATGCTCTTATAGAGAAACTTTACGCGCTATTTTGGAGTTTACTCACTGAGTGCATATTATTGTTTCAAACATGAGATCATTGCTTAATTACAGTAAAATCACCATTTTTCTAAACATGATTATCCAGAAAATGGTTGGTAAAGTCACAGGGGGCTATTAAAGCCACTTGGTCACAGTAAAATGTCAGTATCTGGTGTGACCACAGTAAACATCGATAACATCTCGGGAGCTGTGACCCACAGAAGATAGGGGATGCTGCCTTGAGGAATGGTTTGATACTCTTGCTGAAGTGCCCTGTGCAGTTCCAGTAATGTCTAAAGTGGCGAATTACGCTGGTGCAAGCGTCGATCAAATGTTCAGTAGGGTACATTTGGGTGATCGAGAAGGCCAAGGTAACACCTGAACAGTTTTTTTTGCTGGAGGAAGTCCTGTCAAACACGTACGACGTGAGGTCTAGCACTGTCAAAGATCAACCGTTGATCAACATTGACGAAGGGAACAACGTAACGTTGAACTGGTCATCTTGCAAAAGGTCTGGTTTCCAAAAACCAATTGCGCACTGTCTGGTCTGAGATTCGGCGCAGTCCCGGGCTTTGGATTGTTGTGGATGATGCAGGCGGTTTTAATGTTTGAACGAAAACGTCTCAAGCGTAGCCATCTTGAGTCTGGTTGACCTGACCTGGATCTGTCATTAACACTCCCTGTATTGTTGTATCAGGTCCGTAAGTTTGAGATGGTCTGTCTGGACACGCTGAAATGCCTTGCCAGCTCATGTCCCGATGGCCGTCCTTTTCAATGGCGTTGTGTCGTTTAGACTTTTTATTCTGTTGTCGTCTATAAAGGTTTAAAGCAATTCACACGGAGTACCACAATTGTGGCTTTATAATGCCTACAGTCATAGATTTCAGCTCAAGGTGATACACAATTTTACATGATACAAGTGCATTTCATGTAGGGTTCACGATGATGTATCTGTATTTACATTACACTCTTACCTTTTGATCTGCAGACCTTGCCATCTGGGCAATTATGTCCGACCTCGAGCAGCGAGAATGTGTTATACGGATCTGGTGTCCATCCATTTGGAACATGCAGTATGTCACACAACAGTTCTGAAAAGTCACAACTATTTAGTATATAACCCTCAGGTGGTAGTCCAGAATAGGTTCACAAGTCACAATAAACAAGAAAGGCACTTTAGTGGGGAGGACGTGAGATGATTTGGGGAGTGCAACTCCGTAAAAATCATTATCAACCCCCCAGCCATAAATTATGAACGGTGCACAATTCCACAAAATACAGTTTTTTGCAAAATAAAAATAACCCTTCAGAAACATGTTGCAAAGCTCATTGCATGAAACGTGACTTCATTATTCCTGCAGTATATCATAACAAACACTTTCCATGTGGAAATACCACCAGTCATCGTTTATCGGTATATGCCGTGACGTCTCCAGGTCAGTACAGATTAGCGTAAATATTCTCTGAATCGTTGTTCTTGAAACCAACTATTCTGCATGTTTTGATTTGGTGGAACAGTGCTGTCATGTATATATATGTACGTTCAGTGCTTGTAAGTTCGATATGGTTTCTTAGTCGTTTTTACATTCAGAGCTTGACTGCTTTGTACATTTGTCTGAGAGTAGCTGGCCGCCCCAGAAAGCATTGGTCAACGACGTAAAACAGTTCGTCCTGAACTGTCTAAAATGGTTAGATAATAGTATGGTAATCAAAGACTGCAAGAGCAAACCAAGTGTTAACTATATATATAAGGTGTGTGAGGTGTCATCCATTTTGTTCTGGGGAGGTGGGGCGGGGGTGATCAATTTTGGGCACATGTTCTGGAGAGCTGATCATTGATTTTGTATATGACAAGTAGGAGTGGTCATTCACATCATAAGCGCAACTCCGTAAAAATCATTATCAACCCCCCAGCCATAAATTATGAACGGTCCCTGACTGTGCACATTATGTAATTCCACAAAATACAGTTTTTTGCAAAATAAATATAACCCTTCAGAAACATGTTGCAAAGCTCATTGCATGAAATTGGATGTCACGTATCGCGCTATCGCGCGTGGCACATGCACTCTTGTGCACAATAAAGTTAGATAATAGATAATAGTATGGTAATCAAAGACTGTAAGAGCAAACCAAGTGTTAACTATAATTAGCAGGTTTTTAACACCGTTCACTGTCAACTTTGCTCCTTGGAAAGGTTGTGTCTATCATCTCCAAGTAAAGGAAGCCAGCTTTGCTTGACTCCTGAGAGTTTCTAGGACTTCAGTCTTGCCCCACAACAAAGCACATGTGATACACGTGGTCTCAACTTAGGCAAGTGCGTTTGTTCAAAATTGCCTCTGTCCAACCAGCAGTAAATTGGACATGTGCTGTGATACAATATTAGTCTGAGAGTGATTGAGAGGCGACTGGTTGTGTTCCAGAGGGAGTCTTCTGTACTTGTTGGTCAGAGGTGTATGTGTCATCGCTTTGAGCATTATATATACATAGATATATACACAATATAAATGGACTTTAGTATCAGGGACTCAGACAAAATACGCTAGATTTTGCAAAATAATCCATGCTATCTCGGGTACTGTTTATACATGAGCTGATGTATTGTACAACAACTTTGTAACTTTGAAAACATAGTCGCACGTTCAATACGCATCTGTTCACATGCACGATATTTGCGCATAGTGTTCCCCAATTTGATGCAAGATCTGCAAGTTTACAGTTTGTGGAGAAATTCATCTTCAGTGTAACAATATGTATATATGCAACATACAGAGAATGTTTCTAAACTTTTGACAGGTAGTCTGTTTGCAGTAAAAACGTATCGATGAATATCACTTTCAACAAAATAGTTAATCGTCTAAAGTGAAATTAAGATTGCAAATCCTCACAGTTTTACCTTGCCAACTGAACATTCAAACATTCTTCAACTTACGATAAAAGCTGTTTAACAAACGTTTCAAATGTCTGTTACTTGTTTGTATCACAAGGGGTAAGCACATTAAAAGAAACACCGAGAACAAGTGGGGTAAATGCTTATCACGCACCGCACATCAATCCTTCTCTTTGTTCTAATACATGGTATTCACTTAATATATAGCTATGCAAGACCGCCTATAGGTTATTGATATACTGGAAAATGGTCGGGGTGTAGTGACCGATGAATTCAATGTTTCACACTCAGTGAGTATACAATACTATGGAGCAAGTTAAAGAAAACCCACATGTTCACACTTGACCGCGTTCTTGGTTAACAACAAGGATGATTCATCCGAGACCATACCCAGTGGAACATTCTCAGAATCAAATAAACTGCATGTCATACATTTAAACTCTGCGAGGGACGCGTTGTTGTGCAACCCCCAACCAATCCACGGTATTGCCAACATTCATCAATGGTGCTCGCAACGTCGAAATTTGATTATAGAAGAGTTATAATACTTTATGGATCGAGTGCTCACTATTGCTTGAAAACGGTATGAGGAGTTATACCGAAAAGTCGCATCAGAGAAATAAAGAAGTTGTTATCCAAAAATCATTATACTTTTCTGTTATCCATCAACTTCTAAAATGCCAGTCAAACAGATCGAAGTGGGATTAATCTTTAGTAATGACTAACTTCCTTGATGACAGTGATTCTGTCTGTCTGCTTCGGAATGAACCTCAATGTCAACCTTGAGCTCAATATGGCAGAACGATACCCACTCAACATTGTGTTATGAATAGTGACTGGACGGTACTATCAAATCAGTGGTGCTATCGGGACAGAATACTCACACCCTTTGTCCCTTTGGCTGGCGTTTTGCCTGTCCAGTCCTCCACGCCGGTGCTCACGAATGGTTAATGCTCATCTTCCTCGGGACGTCTTTCGGAGATACATACACAGTATGGAGTGATTGGCTGTTTGCTAACTCGATGTGGTATAGATACAAAAAGAACGTTGAAACTCCCCAGCTTTGCTCTACGCGCATTCATAATCATTGTCAGTCATACCATCATCTACTTCACAACCGGCTGTAATGAGTTCCATTACTACCTTACAGCTGTCACTAAATACTAATACCTTAAACAATTCTGGACATTTTAAAGGTACTTCCATGTATGTCCAACTTTTCATACTTGTCTATCTAAAGATAACAAAAAAATCATTTGTAATGAAAATGGTGGATTAAACATTTCCTCAAAGTTAAAAATACGCACAAATGGCACATCCTTCTACCAATCATCTGTACTGATTTCCACATTAACAGTCTGGCTTTGTTTGAAAATATTCGTTAAGGCTCGAAAAACATTGCGGGATGCTTTTCACAAACACTATTCTGTACATGACGAAACATGTTCTGTTCTTCCAGGGAGCATGAGAGACCACTGAAATGAATATGTTAACTTGTCTGGGTCATGGAAGGTGATAGATGTATGAATAAGAACAACATGTGTCCTTTGAGTTATGTTTATGTTTGTACATATACTGGGAAACCCTTAAATACTAAGCCGACAGAGACATATTGATAATACACTATATGGCCATTGCTCCACGAGGCAACGATTCATGTCATAAACGCGTTATGCATTGTGTCATGTTAGTGTATGAACGGACGCTATATGATTACAAAGACACAGGAAAGATGTATTATGGTCAGTGTGTGTGAACGGACGCTATATTGTAACAATATATATAATTAATTATATTTGACCACAGTGTATATAACTGATGCTATATGATCACAGCGTATATGACTCATGCTATTTGATCACAGTGTATATAACTGATGCTATATGATCACAGTGTATATAACTCATGCTATTTGATCACGGTGTAAAACTCATGCTATCTTATCACAGTGTATATAACTCATGCTATTTCACCACAAAGGTATAGGGAAGGATGGTATATGAAACGCATTGTACAGGAACGGATGATATATCATTACAGTGGTATAGGAACAGAAAAGATGTAATGATAAATGCTGATTGTGATGGTGAAGTACGTACGTTAATTAGGAATTTTACAAACCTCTTGCTGTTACATCATTTTCATTGGCATTACATCAAGACTGTGTATTCTTTTATTTCAATACTGTATTCATGAAGTACTCTAGTGGAACGATAAATCTAAGTAGATGCACACGTATGCATACGGTTAGTGGCAACCAGCATATGTCACACGTTGAAAACGTTAAATATTAATTGAAAATATTCACACCAATACTTCCGAATACAGTGTACCTTCTGGGCGATGCCTTTTTGCATCAACTTTGTGATATCTATTTCATGCCGTTTTCTCCCTACGAATAACAGCCCTTCCAGCATATAAATGAATCTTGTGACTGCCAGGTCTCGCCATAGTCGACAGTCATAGCATTCATTTCACAAACGAGAAAATGTAGTCTCATAATGCATGTTATAATGGTGTTATGCTTTAGAAATATGTGTAGTTTGCGATGCGAAAATTCAACACTAAATAATTCAATGCTAAATATGTTATATTTGGGGTTATACTTTCTCAGTGACGTACACGTTCTGTTTTATTTTCATATCGGGCTAGGTTTTCGCGCTTGTGAGATTAATCGGGCTAATCTTTTAAACATCACTCGAAAGTTGAATATTCACATCCTATTCGCATGTTTCACATCGACGTGATGCTGGTCCCTAGGGCTATCTGGTGGTATCATCAGGAGTGACAAGTCTTTACCGGGTTCGATGCCGGGGCGCTTTTAAGCCCGATTTATCCCGATTTACGGCTGTAGGTACTTGTCGTTCGTACATCGACCCCAGGGTTTTGTCTTTGACATGGGTCGGAAGCCCTGTGTCTTGACTTTCGCGTCATGTGGCTGTCGTCATGTTTTCCCACTCTTACAGCCACCCAAAACCAAAGCCTGTGCGTGCGGCGGGATGACAAAACAGCTTAGGAGTGGATGGGTGGGTGAGTGAGTGGATGAGTGAGTGAGTGAGTGGATGAGTGGATGACTGAGTGAGTGATTAAACATACCTACACATACACTTACGAATAGAAAGCCAGAACTGCCCATTAGCTTTTGGTGTCAGGTGTACGCCATCCTGGCTAGCAGCGCAGGTCCCATCCTCATGTGCTGGCTGTGTTCCCAAAGGGTGGCATCCAGACAATTCGGAATGGGTTAGTGATTTAGTGTAGAGAGAAAGACGTAGACTTCCCGTTTTAATTTTATGTTATTTTGATTGGAGGTTAATGGTTTGGATTAGAGGGGAACGGTGTTAGCTTGTCCTTTTAATTTAGCTTGCACCATGATAACCATAGCTCACGAATTCAATACCCATACAACTGCCGTACATAATGGACAGATACCTGATTGCTGTGAAGGCACACTTGAGTCGACGTAGGAAGGAGGTCGTGGTTCTTCAAGTACTGTTGGCAGTTGAGCTGCTACACGTGATGAACAACACATACTACACTTTACATCAACATGCATAAAAGGTAAGAATGAAGATTTTTATGGATATCAACATCTTTATGAGAGAACACAACGTTTCGGAGTTAATGCTTACTCCTTCATCAGGACTCCTTCATCAATCACCTGATGAAGGAGTAAGCATTAACTCCGAAACGTTGTGTTCTCTCATAAAGAAGTTGATATCCATAAAAATCTTCATTCTTATGCATTTTCACTTCTAAATGACATTCAAAGACTTGATGCATAAAAGGTCACAAAACGTCAATGTCCGCCTGGTATGACACTACAGCAATAGACCGCTCATTTCCCATATGCCACATCTTAGGGAATCGCAAAGATTTGACACGGCAAATCATGAACCACCACCAAATCGCCTTGGAGCCTCCTGTCAAGACTCGAACGGGTTTGCCTGCGCCACCTACCGTTTGACCATCATCGCCTCTCCTCTCGGGGTCGTCCCCTCATCCTCTGTGCAACACCAGTGTTTTGCCTGCTTCTAGGTAAAATCACCGGCGTATGCACTTGCTCACGGGCAAATCAAGACTCGAACGGGTTTGCCTGCGTCAGCTACCCTTTCACCATCGTCGCCTCTCCTCTCGGGATCGTCCCCTCGCCTCCTATGCAACACCAGCATTTCGTTCTGCTTCTCGCAAACTCGCCATTGAGCCCCCTATCAAGACTCGATAGGTTTCAGTTCTGCTACACCATGGCCGCTTATAGATCGAGCGTCGGTAGAAGGAATGATGAACAGTATGATCAACCAAGTGCTTGATCATGGTGGAGGTCGGAATTATCCCCCTATGCACAACCTTGGGACTTCCATCTTTCCAACCTCCGTGGACAGACGTAGAGGGCAGAGTCGCAATTTCCGCATCGCCGTTCCCGTCCCGTCTACGTTCGTGCCCGGGGAACGTAGGCATTTTCTGAGCAGTGGCCAAGCTGGCTCGGGTTCCCCTTGTGTAGAAAACTACGTGAATACGTTGGACGATAGCACACATTTTAAAAAGTTTAGATTTACTTTATTTGAAAAGATAGAGCAACGAAATTTTGCATGTACCTCCGCCATTAAATGGACTCTCTGGCAATACCATCCAATTTGACATCTGACTTTTAGAAAGGAAGTTACATAGTATGTTTTAAAAAAGTACAGCAAAAAACGACTATTTTTTCGAAATAATTGTGCAATATTCTTTACAATTTTCAGAATAGATGAAATCTGTTTACACCATGATACCAAAAATCTACTGATACCAAAAAATGTATGCTACAGACTAGAGTGCTGCAGTTAGAAGCGGACGCAATAAGGCAACACGAGAGCAAATGCGCCATTGAAGGCCACAGACGCAAAAAGCGGCGGTATATACGGCCATGTGTAGAGTCTCCAATATGTATATGTGATACGTCGTTAGAAGCAGATTTGAAAGGGCATTCATATGCATTATGGACATTTAGGATCGCAAAAATGATATAAAAATTATCAACGAACTTCCGCTACCGGCGCCGTTGCGACGGAACATGCGGCATTACATACGGACAGCTATGCACAACATTGCAGACGTGCATGTTATGCATTGCCAGAAACCCCATGGAAAGACCTTTCAAATGAATCATAGATATTAGAAATCCAAAGAGGGATAACGAAATTAGAACGAAAGTCTACTTCCGCTACCGACGCCGTCGCGACGGAACTAACATGCGGCATTACATACGGACATGCCTAGCATCTTTGCTCAACGTCGCACATGCACATGCCATTCACCACCAGAAGCGAATTGAAATTCTCTTTCTAATGAATATGAGATATTGAAAGCCACATCAGGCATGTAAACATTATTAACCAAGAAATAATGCTCTGATGGTGTTGGCGACGCACAGGACATGCTGCATGACACGCAGACGTTTGCAGCTTGACATGTCCGTGGACTTCGTGTTTTGCATTTGAAAGCAGAGAATAGACATAGAAAAATATAGCTGAAAAAGATATACTATGTTAGATAAATAAAGAATTGTATGTTTGAACCAAATATATCATGAAATAGGCTTTTGCGGAACCACATAAACGAAACATTGTTTTAAATGCATTGCATATAGCGCAGAACGGATATAGAAAAATATAGCTGACATAACACAATAGATACATAAAGAATTGTATAACTGAACCAAATATATTATGAAATAGGGAACCACCCCAACGAAGAATGAAGATTTATGGATATCAACTTCTTTATATGAGAACACAACGTAGTTAATGCTTACTCCTTCATCAGGTGATTGAGAATGGGGTACAGAGCTATATTTATATGTACAGGTAAAACAATAACAAAGTAACAAGTGGAATTAATTAACGAAAGCTGGAAGCCAGTATAAACAAGCGCTGATTGGAACCCGACATTTATGATAACAATGATAGAAGCCAATGGTAATACATTACAGATGATGGGATATGTTTACATAACACAGGTAGGGGGTAAGGACGATGTACATGATTGGGGAAAAGGATGGAAGTCAATGGTGGATGATGTTTACATAACACATGATTGGGGATTAAGGAAGATGTACATGACTACTTGAGGGTTGATGGGCATGTTTACATGGGGGTTGATGATGTACAAACACAAGTAGATGAGGACGTACACGGGTAGATTGGCTATACATGAATTACATAGATAGAATGTACACAGATAGATGAGTTTAATTTATCAATAAGTCCCAGGCACTTGGTAGGTACACTCCCTGGTCACGGTTGATTGCTGGTTTCTGTCTCCGGATCTCGATGACTTCTTGCAGTTTCCTTTGGCGCCAGTTGTTGTTGTTGGTAGATAGTATCCTAGTGTCCTCCCATCGGATTGAATGTCCAGGGTTCTTGAGAATGTGTTCAGAGATGGCCGATTTCTGGTCGAGTTTGCTGACAGAGGTCTGGTGTTCCTTCATTCTGGTGTTGATTGGTCTCAGCGTTTCTCCAATGTATAGGTCGCCACAGTTGCAAGGGATCTGGTAGATGCATCTTCTCGGGTTAGGGTGTTCACAGCTGGGTCATTTACCGTTGGCTTTTAGGTAGGTCTTGATGGTCTTGCCACTGGAGAAGGTGACATCGATGCTGGCTTTGGTCTTGATGAAGCGTGATATTTGATGACTGATGGGGCCAAGGTAGGGTATGGTTACTCTGATGGGTGATGGAGTAGGCTTGAGGCGGGGTTCTCTGTCCTTGAGGGTCTTGTTGATGGTGGCTGTGACGAGCTGGGGAGGGTAACCGTTAAGTGTGGTGAATGTCTTTCTGAGGTGGTCCAGTTCATTGTTTAGGGCATCAGGATGGCAGATGGCAAAACGTTGTGTTCTCATATAAAGAAGTTGATATCCATAAATCTTCATTCTTATGCATTTCACTTCTAAGACTTGATACGTCACCCCAACGAAGCTTTTAAGAGCTATTTGTGTTAACCAGCACTCACCACGTGGAGGTTGCTCTTTTAAGAGTGCCATTTTTCTTCTCCTGCACCATTCCCACAACAGCAAGTTCGAACAGCGAACCCCTTTACTACTGCTGTATAAAACTAATGGGTCGAAACTGACATTAGGATATGGAATTACAGGCTATAACCTACTACTTCTATCCTACGGTTTTGGTTTGATCTACTCTCTGGTCTAGTGTCATTTGGCTTTTCCTGCACCATTCCCATAACAGCAAGTTCGAACAGCGACCCCCTTTACTATTGCTGTATAAACACTGGGTCGAGGTCGAGGTTATGGAATTACAGGCTATAACCTACTACTTCTATCCTACGGTTTTGGTTTGATCTACTCTCTGGTCTAGTGTCATTTGGCTTTTCCTGCACCATTCCCATAACAGCAAGTTCGAACAGCGACCCCCTTTACTACTGCTGTATAAACACTGGGTCGAGGTCGAGGTTGAGGTTATGGAATTACAGACTATAACCTACTACTTCTATCCTACGGTTTTGGTTTGATCTACTCTCTGGTCTAGTGTCATTTGGCTTTTCCTGCACCATTCCCATAACAGCAAGTTCGAACAGCGACCCCCTTTACTACTGCTGTATAAACACTGGGTCGAGGTCGAGGTTATGGAATTACAGACTATAACCTACTACTTCTATCCTACGGTTTTGGTTTGATCTACTCTCTGGTCTAGTGTCATTTGGCTTTTCCTGCACCATTCCCATAACAGCAAGTTCGAACAGCGACCCCCTTTACTACTGCTGTATAAACACTGGGTCGAGGTCGAGGTTATGGAATTACAGGCTATAACCTACTACTTCTATCCTACGGTTTTGGTTTGATCTACTCTCTGGTCTAGTGTCATTTGGCTTTTCCTGCACCATTCCCATAACAGCAAGTTCGAACAGCGACCCCCTTTACTACTGCTGTATAAACACTGGGTCGAGGTCGAGGTTATGGAATTACCGGCTATAACCTACTACTTCTATCCTACGGTTTTGGCTTTATCTACTTTCCGGTCTACTTTCACCCTTCCACCTACTTTCCATGATCTACTTGTTTCTCACCTTTTGGGCTTTATGAACTTGCCTTTACCTTTGCTTTTCCCTTTTCCCTTCCCCCTACCTTCAGGGTGTTGGGGCTGGGGCTGGAGCTGGGTGGAGGAATCTGTTGGAACTAACGCCAATACAGATTCCTCAGCGTTTGATGTACCCGCTGCTTGTTGGATAACATCTTGCACAAAAGCACACTCACTAGCAGCCTGTAAGGGAGTCTTCCTAGCGCAGTACCTATTGACAGTCTTTTGGCCATGTGCAAGATAGTCACTGGCCATCTTACGTTTTGCAGCATCATTGGGATGCTGCCTTGCCATTTCAGTCTCCAAAGCTTTCCGAACATCCGTGGCCGTAAATGTCCTCCGTTCGTTTTCCAAGTTGGGTTTAAGGAAACATCTTGTCCTCTTGATAGCGGGCCAACTCGAGACACGTGTTTCCCCACTTCAGTGCCGTCCATTCTCCTGAAGAAAGGCGATTTGTCCGGTAGAGCATCTTCAGGCATGTCACCACGTACATATTGGCGGTAATCCCTGAACATGTCGTAATCCTCTTTGGACAAGCTTAGGGTGACCAGGAAGCTCATGGACGTCTTGTGGTCCATGAAAGAAAGTTGGTACCTCCCGGCAACACACCGTGCCTTATTGAAATCTGCCAACTTCCTACATGACGGCCCTGAAGGTCTCTGGGCATGTCCAAGTTGAATTATCCCACAAGACAAGTACCGCATCACCAGGCGCTGATCGTCCTCAGATGGCCCGGTCCAGGATGTCCCTCACCTCTTGTCTGGTTGCAGGATCGGTATACCCCTTTTGAACAACGGAAATGGGCGGCGGTTGTTTGGTTTCATCTCTGAATTCTGTAACAGAAGGACCTCCTCGCGTTTATACTGGCTACAGACACCTGTATATGAACAATGCGTAGCACCTAAGCAAATTATCGAAAACCCTGGGGGACATTTGAACATACGTTTGACAACTGACATGCAATTTTCAATGCCACCTGCAGAAACCCCATTTTGTGAAAGGACCGTGTTAAAATAATGAATTTCATCTACGTGCTCAAATATATCAAAGTTGATACAAGCCATATTACTATTTGGGAAAACATGTTTTTGGATACAATAGAAAAACGCGGCGACACGTGTCACCAGCATTACGCCCTGCTTTTTAAGAATATTGGTTAAATATTGAGCCAACACTTTCAGGGAACCTATCGTATAAGCCAGTGCTTGTAATATTAGCCCTGTTTTGTGTTTTCTTTGTAATTATACCGAGTACCACTTCTGGTAGACCCAGTTAAACCAGCACTGGTACTCGGCATTGGATTACTTGTTGAAGGAGAGGCTGCAGATGCGCCCTCTCCTTGAATTGTGTGGCCAAAGTGTTTAAGTACCCTTATGTAATCAGGGATTTGATTTTTGTTGACACTGTATGTGCCACAAAATGCCAATAGAGCCGACATTGACACAATCTGTGAAGCAGTATAGGACTCGCTACGGCGGCGATTTTGGGCGTGTATGACGTGCAGACCAGGAGTAGAACTACCAGGATAACATTGCTTTAAATGCGCGAGGCCTTTATAACACTTTTGACAAACGACAGATATGTTTGTGGAAGGCATACTTTATTATATTGCTAGGACACTTACTTTCTGGGAATGATTGGGCACTACAGAAGAGGGTCTGGATGTCACAGTCTTGGACAAATTAAGAAATAAACTGCTTATACAATATGTCTATTTAGGGAATAAACCTAGTAATGTTGAGTATCAGTTTGATAAAGTGAGCAACGTAAATGACTGAAAAATGCAGAAGTTAAGAACAAACGAGATGAAAAAAAGTAAAGTTCACTTGCCAATGGTGATTGCCAACGCTGACTGGTAGTGATCCACTAAGACACTTGGTCTGTGATGATGAAATTGCAGTGAAATGCATTCCCTTATGTTACCACGTCGCGGTCAGACAACCAATGAAATGGTTCAGATGGAGTTCACGTGGCCAAACCGGATGTTTCTACGGGGGAGGAGGAAACTGGAAATTGTCCATCTCCATTCCATGCGTGATGTCCATTTGGAGGGGCATGAGCATGCCAAAAGGTGTGAATTGCCCATGCCAAAGAAATTATATACAGAAAGTTGAAGTCAGTGGGGCGACGAGGTTTAAAATCACAAAGTAGCGGCATGTCAAAAGGAAGTGACCCAAGCTGAGTGATTATAACCATAAGAGAGCGAGGCAGGTGACGAAATTACATTTGCTGATAAGTAGCATCTCCAGGGTACGGAGATGTGAACACAGACGAGTGATATACAGCTAATCAGGTAATAATTAAGGTAGAGAAGAACGCACAAATACAGTTACATAATTCCGCGCATTGCCTGATTAAAAGACGTTCCTAGAATGCATATTATAACGTGACATAGACGCACTTTCAAGGGCTTTCAGATGCATTTGAAACATTAAATTTTGGATGATGGATCGTGAAATTATAGGTGCCGTAACACTGACGGGAGACGTGCGCCAGACCCCCGACTTTACCCGCCATTAGCGCAAGTGCAGTTGCATAATGACACGCATGGCTTGACTGTCTGAGGTGACACGGATGCACGTCACACATTGGCACAACCGCACTTTCAAGGGCTTTCCGATGCATTTTAAATCTTTCATTATGGATGAAGGATAATGAAATAATAGCTGGCGGAAGGTACGCGCCAGATCCCCGTTTTTTACCTACCAGTCGCTCAAGAACAGTCACGTAATGACGCGCATTGCCTGATTATCTCATGTTCCTCGAATGTCCGTTATAATTTGGCAGAGCCGCACTTTCAAGGGCTTTCAGATGCATGTTAAACATTAAATTTTGGATGGTGGATCGTGAAATTATAGCTGCCGCAACACTGACGGGAGACGCGCGCCGAATCCCCGACTACTTTACCCGCCATTAGCACAAATGCATTTACATAATGGCGCGCATTGCTTGACTCTCAGACGCGACTCGAATGCACATTACACCTTGGCAGAACCGCACTTTCAAGGGCTTTCCACCACAGTAAAAGTTTATATATTAAGACTACAGGTGTTGCTTTTATGGCTTTATTCCAATTCATTGCAACTTTAGCTCTGTCACGTATATTGATTCCTGTGTATCGCGAATGTCTAATGTTGCACACCAGCATGTTACATGTTTCCAAAATCCCACATGAATCACCTTGCAAATGCTTTATAGTTGTAAATATTAATGACGCCGGAATAGCCGGTGAACAGATTCATCTAAATTCCGCCAATCACCTGCTGTATTTGTTGCATTTCGCACATTAATACCCATATAGCTCCACCACTAAATGCGCAACGTGTGCTTTTTATACACTGTCTGACACACGCTTTAAATGGCTTTCAAACGCAGTATAGAAATGCATTTTCTGAGGTGAATCGTAAGAGTGGTTGCCATTACATCATGACCGGGCTATGGTGGCATGATGACTACTGTGATATAGAAGAATTGAAGTTCAACAAAATTATACAAACCATCATGTCGGAGATTCAATCTGGACTGGTTACAAGGGGCAGCATTAGAATCACGTTTGCATTTTTGGAGAGAGCGTTGGATCGGGTTTCAACCATGTATAACATGCATAGATATCACAAAGAAAAAGGCTTCCAAAATACAATGGCGCGAGCGACTTCCACCGGAGGCTGGGTGGAAGAAAAGTCTTCCATCGAGACTTCTGTGGAAGACATTCAGACGGCCTAAAATCACAGAAATCTTGATTGCTCGGCTATAAATTTGCCAAAAAAGAAACGGAAAAATTCTACGTGACGCGCAAGGGTCCCGCTTTCCAACGACGTGCAGGATGCGCGTGTAAGGTGGCGAATGCAGCTCCCAAGGGAGTCGTACTAAAATAGGTGATACAATCTGGGTGAGGTTTACCACAAACATTCTATATCAGGTTTACAGTCGGTTAAGAATGGACCGATTGAATGACCCATACCAACTGTGCCAATTCTTAGCTTGACGAAACCTTTGGATGGTCTATGGCTAACAAGTATTTCACTCTCGCAACGTCCATCGTGGACCGGATTTATGCAGTCTGCTGTATCTGGAGACAACAATGAAAGAAGCAAAATTCAGATTTTCCCATTTGTCAACCAGGACCCATCAAGGCCTGACAGCATCTACTCTGCTCTATCGTTTGTACAGTTGTTGGCTGAAAAGCAACATCTTGGCAACATTTGTCCAGTAACATTTGACCAGCCCCTCTACATTAAAGCAGCAGAAATTGTGAAATGGACACATCCACCGCTGAACTGGATTGTCCTTATATTAGGAGGGTTCATTTGCTCATGTCATGCATGGGTTCAATTGGATATATGATGGGCGGAAGCGGTTTGGAAGATTTTTGGGCGACTGTTTACGCACCCAGTTCTGTAATCTACATGGCCGTGTCGACGAGCTCTGCCAAACAAATCACCTGAAATCAGTTTTGAGACTGACATGAAGGCAATAATTTCATCAAAGCATTTTCTGGGCAACAAGAAAAACAAAGGTCACTTCATGCCATTGTTGAAGAGAAGACTTGCCAGAGAAGGTTTAGCTGTGCAACAGAGCCCTGCTGATGCTGACTGGTTAACTGATGATACTGATATTTGTAGAAGTGATTTACCATCAATTTGGGGACCACAGCTGTCGTGAATAACCAACAATGTCTATCCATTCTCAGCACAGACATCAAATATCCTGTCACCATGCCATTATATATTGTCTTATGTATGTGTGGTGTATGTGTGGTGTATGTGTGGTGTAATATATTTAGATTCCTTGTGACATGAGCTTTCATCTGATATGTCACATGGCATAATTATTGACAAGATATATGTGTGCACAATCATTTTAATGATTTTGGCGGCCATCTTGAAATTGCCATAAGGTAGAATTGCCATTTTGAAAAAGCCACAAGGTAGAATTTGCAGAACTTTGTACTTTGCACATGGCAATGATGTTCTGAAGCTGAAAATTCAGCTTTCTACTATATTTTCCAATGTCATGCTCCTGGCCTAATACTTGTGGCTTTGACTCCGGTGTCCATTCGTGGTACGACCCTGAACACATCCTGGGCGTCATGGAATGGTGCTTTTAAACTTCTGTGGAATAGGCCCATATACAGCCTTAGAAGAATTTCAGGCAACACACCTGATCTTGTCCCTTTTGATAAAGCCAGGGAATACTGTTATCATTGAATTTTCTGTCCCTTTTGACAGTAACGTGAATGGTGAAGATTCAGGAAAACCATGCGAAGTATGCGGACCTCACCTTTGAAATGTCTCGCCTGCATCCCAAGTACACTGTCGTTAGGCTCCCCGTTGTTCTCGGTGCCGTAGGTTTGGTACTTCCTGATCGGGTTCTCCACCAGGAGAACAACCCTTCTGACACTCTGGGTAATGCAGAAGGCTGCAGTGTTGGGAAGTCTACAAATTCTCCGCAAAGTTCTTGGTGGGTCCGACTGGGTAGCCTTTCCTGGTAAAAGTTCCATCTAGGCTGCGTGTAGAAAGGGAAAAAGCCCTGAGCCTTACCAGCCTGACAGTGCCAGGAACACCCGAACCCTCTCTGCTGTAATTCTTTTTCTGTAAAACGTAAAACAAGCTACATCGTGTTTTGAAAGGATGTTCGGGAATGTAATACCCTTTTAAATTCCATATTTTCTTCGGCTGCGCAAATCTGCCTGTATGGCTTTGGCTATTGACCAGTCAGAATTCGACAAATTTATCTTAAGGGGAATAAACTCCCGTAAAGCATTTGAAAACACGGTATCACTAAAAATGGCATCGTGAAGAGTTTAAAAAGTACTGCCACGTTGAAATTGGGCTGAACAGTCTTCTTGTTAGGCAAGAATTACTACCAGATACCATACGTTTTAACGGCTTTTGCACGGATTCTTCGGAGCTGCCAGCTAATGGATGATAGGTATATGCTAGATAATTAACTTAACCTAATCCTAATCCTAATCCACTAAATCTCAAGTATGCTTAAACATAAACCAGTACATGGTACTCATTTGCTAACAGGTGCTTGCCCTCTACTTTGTTACGAGGGACCTCTAGTATGGCCACTTGTGCTCACGTAGGTGATTGCTTCAATTTGACACATTCAAGCTGTACTTCGGAAAGTGGTTTAGACGTTCAGATGCTACCCGAGCTTTCCAGATGTTGAACGAGTCAGCAACCCTGTTCCCTGTACACCATGGTAGGCAAACAAGGGCGATGTCATCTGTACGTGGTATTCAGTCAAACACACACCAAAGAAATTAGAATACAATTTCTCCAAGGCATCGTTTTTGAGCTGCGGTGTGGAGATACAAACCACACAGCTTTGTCAGTTATATAATGTATACAACACAGTAACAGCTACCATGTGGTCACAGCTTCGTCAGTTATATAATGTACATATACAACACTAACAAAACACATCTACCATGTGGTCTAAAGAAGACACTCGGAATACCTTAAACGTCAATTGGACAGTATGCATTACTTACATATAAGTGCTTTTCGTTTCTTGCACAAAGCCAAGTGTTTTGAGAAACAAACAGGTTGTACAGTTACAAGCAATGCATAAAGATATAATTGGAACACCAGATGTTGACACGTCATTTAGAAAACACATAGACGAAATAGTCCAGGTGATTCATCCATTAACGTAGCTAAAGCATTATTCAGAACCCGAGGATTCATTTCGTGCAGCGATTGGTATACTTTCAACTTACTAACTATATAAAAGTAGCCCAACATAAGAAAGGTATGACACTTTATAGAGAACACCTTCGATTGTTTATTATATGATGATGAGAGGTTGCGGTGTAGATTCTTATAGTGCTGTCAAGCATGAGGTATAAAGGGTTGTTCTCCATAAAGTAGCATGCTTTTTCGGATTAATTCGTCAACATTTCAAATGCCATTCCAGCAGAATATGTAAACGTCTTGATCGAGGTAGGGTTCGCTCGATTTGGTTGGCGTTTTGAAATCGTATCCGAGTTGGGAAGATCGATACTCATGCTATTCATCACTTGATTGTCAGGTCTAGACTCGAACACTCACTGTCCGCCGCCATAAATCTGTGATGTTCCACAACAAACAAACAAACAAACAAACAAACATAGAGAGTCGGGTACATTTGTTCTGTCGCACTGCTATTTATTGTGTAACACCTTCCCAAGTGCAATACATTGTACATGTGACGTTCATAATTCTAGTGGTGTGTGATTTGTTTGTGGAAAAGCAGAGTCGTACGATCGCATTTGGCTAGTTTTCGAGTTACATCCCTTGTGTGGTATAAACCTACACGTTATTTGTCATCATTCACTTGATGCTCAGTGAATGAATTTATAACAGGTATAATTAGTGGTAACGCCACTTAGATTACCCGACAAAGGCCCCCATTTGGCATTTCTTTTGTCTGGATCGATCAAAGGATTAACCGATAACACTCTGATTGATTAATTAGTTTCATAGGGATTTAAATGGGGCATTTGTCAAAAGGTAGTGTTTATGTATGTACATTTACTAATCTATACTGAATACACTCTGTCGTGTCTGTGTTTATGTAAAACAATACCCTTCTTTCAAAGGAGGCGACTCAGCTTGTCGTAAGAGGCGACTAACGGGATCGGGTGGTCAGGCTCGCTGACTTGGTTGACGCATGTCATCGGTTCCCAGATCGATGCTCATGTTGTTGATCACTGGATTGTCTGGTCCAGACTCGATTATTTACAGACCGCCGCCATATAGCTGTAACATTGCTGAGTGCGGAGTAAACCTAAACTCACTCACACACTCTTTCAAAGGATTAACCGCCAATACATTGATTGATTGCTCATTATTGGCTAACTAAATAACTTTTTAAAAAGAAATACGCACATTAATTAGTTGCCAGGTGTGCCATCTTGGGTAACAAATGAAACTATACAGCATTGTGAAAAACCTGAAACGATGAATTATATATCACTCGTTTTTGTGAATATTGATGGATACATTCCTCGTACAAGGTAAGAGCCTGAGATTGCTCCTATAACTTTAATTTTAATATTGGCATTTTTTAATAAGTTGTCGTAGCTTTCAACAGAATCACTGTTTTCGTCGTGACGTGTTTTCGTCGCAGACGACATACACTAGGGCGTGCGTGCGAATTATGATTCATATAGGCAAACTATGAAATGTCTACATATTACATTTCTGTTATACATTCGCAGATCGTTTCTTTTTATTAAGTTTCAGAATGCATACAAGTATGATTATAAAGTAATTAAGATTATGAGACCAAGTATAAAGACGCATATTGACAAGTGTCTACATACTGGTGAGTGAACGTTACAAACCAAGTAAATTTAGCAAGTGAAGAAATTTATCGCGTAGATTATGTTATAGGTTGTGTCATGCAAACTCCATTTGGTAATGATTCAAATACATATTTGTGTAGTGATTTTCTAACTTGATGAGAACAAACCATAATCTCGTTAATTCAAATGGATTTAACTTCACGATTCTCAAAAATGGCGGCGCCCTGTCTTGGGATGAATGCTATTTAAGTTTGTTTTCACCATCTTTCAAAATCAAAATTACTTTCTACTGGTAGTAAAATATGTATTTTATTGATGGACATTAGGATTGCACATGACATTGCTTATAACATAACAATTTCACTCTTGGAAGCGGTCAATATAAAGGGGTCAATGTAATCTTACTTACGATAATATTGTCACTTCGACCACAACCTCGTTTCGCAGGACGAAAGCGTTATATCCATGCAAAATCATTTTGGTCAGCAATGTGTAGTAAGCAGTCTTGATTTTATAAACTCGATGAAACCTGAACTCCATTTTCTATCCTGGAAGCGTGGTAGGGGGCGAACCATCCGATTTAGTATATACCACAGGCTTCCACAACGCTCACTTCGCACACACTAACAGCCAATTTAAGCACAAACTACGGAGTCTGGTGGAAATCTGTGCATAGTGACACCATCACCCGACCCCAAGGAACAATTGACTGCAACACAACAATTTGGAATGTCTTTGGTGACGTCGAGAAATCAGCAAAATGACGAACTTCCTACACATTTTCTATACATTTAACTGGAAATCGTTCTTTCTATGACGTCACTGTAGGGCTCTGGCGACAGAGTTACGTAACCTATCTGCGGTTTCGTTTGCGGGCAGACAGCTGTTTAGCAACTTCTAAGCGCTTGGTATTAATTAACCACATGTTTTTTTGACTAACCAGACGTCTTTCATATGTAGTAATAAAAAGAGTACCAAAAAATGAGTTTAGTGGTCCTTTAACGCCGCTCTCGGTAATATATAAAGGAATTGGGCAATCTAAATTTTGAGTGAGTGAATTTAGTTGTACGCCGCTATCAGCAATATTCCAGCCATATGGCGGCGGTCTGTAAATAATCGAGTCTGGACCAGACAATTCAGTGATCAACAACATGAGCATCGATCTGCGCAATAGGGAACCGATGACGTGTCAACCAAGTCAGCGAGCCTGACCACCCGATCCCGTTAGTCGACTCTTACGACAAGGGTTCACTCCCAAGAATCAGACGTTCCAATTGTCAGACGGCTTAATCATTAGACAAATCAGTCAAGTGTGACCAGTGTAACCGCCTGGCCTTACCTACTAATTAATGAACTGCTCCAAACTCTGGACAGGGTGAGTAGGCTGAGATCAGCTATACTCAAGTTTGTTAACTGAAACAGATTAAACTCTTTTGTTTTTGTTGTTGTTGTCGCTGCTTCAGTATGTGGAGAGGCGTGTGATTTTATAGTAGTCTGTTCAACTATATGGAATACAGGAAGCATGCAGAATGCAGTAAACATGATTAAATAAGCTTTAACTGTTTTGTATATACTTGAGTAAGTGGTTTAAAGTTCTCCGCAACTCAAGCTGAATCTCACATGTGATATATAACATGAACTCTAAAGTCAGTACGATATCGCTGCTATGGCTGGCATACGCAGAGTGGAATTTATTCAGTCTCAGAGACGAACCCAGTAAGTATTTCTTGATGGGTTCACATACTCCAAGAATAAGACCAGGGGGACAACACACTGTATCGTCAAGACATGCATCCGTGGAATCAACTCTGCTCCATACATGCCCGCATTGGATACACCATGTACCCGCTTGTCTTCGCCCTGCTGCCCAACCGACAACAGACAACATACACCAGGATCTTCACCCTACTGAAGACAGAGGTCCAGCAGATGTTCAACCGACCCCTAGCTCCAGCTACCGTTCAGACCGACTTCGAGATGGCGGCCATTCGAGCCACAGAGACCGAGTTTCCTGCAGCAGACGTCAAGGGGTGTTTCTTCCACTACACCCAGGCCATCTGGAGGAAAACCCAGGACCTCGGCTTAGCTGTCCCGTACAAGGAAGATCCCCAAATACAGAGCTGGATTCGAAGAGCGGCTGGACTTCCCCTACTTCCACTTCCCGATGTGCAATATGCCTGGATGGAGACGATGGACGCAACACCTGAAGTAGCACGGTCCCAGGAGTTCAACGACTACATGGTGACAACATGGATTGACGCCCGCTTCCCACTACGCCTTTGGAACCATCACCACGCAGCTGGCCCAAGGACAAACAACAATCTTGTGGGATTCCATGCCCGTATCAACAGAAGTCTACCTCATCAGCATCCCAACCTGTATAGATTTGTGGACCTGATACAAGGCATTGAGAAGTCAGAAGGCGGTATGCTGGAGCAGATTAACTTTGGTGCTACTCCCTAACCCAGGAAGAAAGTGTACAGAGAATCAAAGGGGAGATTCCTTCGTCTGAAAGATAAGCTGACAAGTGGCCAGAAGACATCCATTTAATTCCTGGATGCTGTAGGACATCTCTTGAAACTTGGCTAAAACTATTGAACTGTGAAGGTGATTGTGGCTGATATGTAAATAGTGCATGTAAAGTGAATAGTGCTATAATTATTGGAGACAATACTCCGTTACTGAGTGACATATATGTAAATAGTAAATAGTGTTATACTTTTGTTAAATAATAAAGTTGGTACTTACATTTCTTAACAAGATATGTAATTAAGATTTGGTTGGTGCTTACATTACTTACTTACTTGCTTACAAGACTGTGATGTAAAATCATCAAATCACCATATTTTACATTTGATATGTAAATGATAAAAGAGCAAAGGTTATTAAAACTTTCCAGGGACTTGCTAAGTTTTCATTTGTTGTGGTCTGTTCCATTTTACTGAAAGGTAAACAGGTAATTAGTGCTTGACTAACCAACCATGACTAATCTGATAATTATCCGTCTGACAGTCGACGCGTCTGACATTTGGGAAGATACCACGACAAGCATAGTCGCCTTTTATGGCAAGCATGGGTTGCTGAAGGCCTATTCTACCCCGGGACCTTCACGGGTTCTAAATTTTGAAACATACTTGAAAACATTTGATACAAAAATTAAACTAATTTTGCTACATGGGGCAGAGGTTTGCAGAATTTCCCGTTTGCGAGCATTGGAAAACGTTCATTTGTAACCTTGTGAAAAGGTGCTGGGGGTAGTGATCTATAGATGTTGAATGCGGTCACTTCCCACTTTATTTAGAAGCACACATAAAAGCCATCACATATTGTGTAAAGCCTGTATCCCATGAAATGTTAGCAGATGAGGAGTTTATTTGACACAAAAGGCAAATCAAAATGGGTAACGAATGTTATACATTTACTAAATCCTTTTGGGTTTTAGTGATATATTTCTGTCACAAAAGATTACCTGTCCAAAGTCATTTTATAATGCTTTATCGCAAAGATAACAAGATGTTTACAGTCAGACCTGGAATTCATCTTAATGCAGTCGCCCCAAACCACTTTTTTAGTACTTTTGAATCTGTTTAAACTACGGAGCAATACCTCCACGATATTGATCTCAGATAATTCCTCCTTTCATTATCCAGATTTAGACGCTCTTCTTATGATCGACAAAGGCAAATATTATAATCCGAGTGAAAGCAGATTGTGCAATTTTTGTACATTGAAAATGAGTTCCTCGTTTTGCTGATATGTCCTTATTCCACTGACTTAAGGACAAAATATCTATCACAATATTACCATTCATAGCCTACCATGTTTAAAATTAATTTGTTAATCAACTCCAGTAATGCAGCTTATATTCGCAACCTTTGTATGTATCTCCACCATGCTTTTGAACATAAAAAACACCGTTTGCACACTTTGTGATTGTATGGCATCATTGTTATCATACTTTGTTCTGTAGGCATGCGGTCTCTTTAGTACTGGAATAACAGATGGAATATTAGTGGTGTGTGATTTGTTTGTGGCAGTGTTATGAAAGTATAGTCGAATGGTGTCCCCCTGAGAATGCAAGACCACTTTCACACCTACCACTTCTTTACTCGTAGAATTGTGCTTTACTCATACGCCGCACTCACCAATATCACATTGAAATGAGTCTTCCTTTTGTTTGTATACGCGCGGGGGTCAAGTATGCTATATACACATATACATATATATATATGGTCACTTTCATCATAACACTCTTAACATTCATATATGTTATTTACACATTACCTGTCAGTGAAAGGGAAAGAGCAAGAAAAAAAAAAGTGTGCCAAGTATAGTCTCTCCTCTAAAAGCAATACTGAAGTCAATATGTTCTCCGAAATAGTTATTTTTACTGTAGAGAAAATGGTATTTACACTTGCTGTTTAAACATATCCTACATTTGAGCATGAAGAACAGCTGAAATGAAAATTAAATGAAAGCAATTTCGTGATAAACTGGTGCGAATGCAGCGTATCCATCGCGATACACATTGGCAAAGCAGTGGAGTTATCGTTCTTGAAATTCGATTTTCCAGGCAGGTGGCCCCTCCGTGGTATTGTATTAATACGCAAAATTGTAAATACTTTTTTCTCCACAGAATAAAAACCGATTACTCATGTGATCGCTGCATAAATATACTTATTTAATGAAGCACTTAACTGTACACGGAAATTTCGCAGCCTTACTTTGCATGTTGCAGTGAGTGAATGTTTAGTGCGACCTATTTGGTCACGCACTACATCGGAGGTAACGCGGTATAAGAGCTCAGTTCATCCACAGGGGAAGAAGCCGGTTTGTTCTACTAGGGTCAGAAAAGTAGCGTTACATTTTCAGAAAATGTCGAACAACGATTCTAAGATGAGGATTGGGGATGGGCAGGACAACACTACTTATCTTGAAGAACTTCGTCTCGAATCCCGTCAAACAAATCCAAATTCACATGCCGGGCGCTTGCTTCAATCAGGTAAGATAACCAGTAAAATTGGGTTGGGGTGCGCCGACATGTGCTCGGCCATGTTGTCCCTTCCCCATTGTTCAGAAAAAGTGTGAAGTCTTTGATATCCAGACGCTGGTTTAATTGCATTTACAGTAATCCCTTCGTAATTGCCGTTACATTTACGAGGAAATACCTCTTTTCTGTTCCAGTCTTGGAATTTATTATGAAAATACACGAAGAAAGGCGTACGCTTAATATCCTGCAGAATAAAAGGGCCAGCTCGGCAAAAACATCAACGATTTCATATAATGAGGATCAAGAGAAAACCGCAACTATTTTAACTGAGCACCTGCAGTAGTCTTTTTGATTATGTTTATGCCTTTGTCACACTCCAAGGGGTCACAATTTGGTTTCAAATTTTTCTTGCACCTTTGTTAACTTAAGTGTCTTGAGATAGGCATTATAGTTATAGCAAAATAAGGATGGCAATAGCAGTAACTACTGCTATAATAACAAGTCCCATTATGTATTTATTTGAACAAGGATTTGTGTTGTATATTTATTTGTATGCATGCAGAGATTAGATGCCGTGTGATTACAACCAAGGGAAATAATTTGTAAATAGCAGTTTCGCTTACCAAAATTCCTGGTAGTCAGTTACTAGTTAAGCTACATCAAATCATTTCAAGACTTAAACTTAAGGCAAAACAGTGGCAGCTGATAAGCTTGTGCATTTTAGGGCTAACAGTTGGTGTATGCCTTGGCAGGAACATGACGTTTAGCTAGCTGAACTACTGAGTGTCTATTTCATAATGGGGAAAATGTAAGTTGTAACAAGATAACAAATACAGATGCAAAGCACCAAAGCAGATTCTAAACATTTGAATATCTGTCCAGTAGACACTATACAGATTGCAAAATGCCCCAATTGATAAGTAAAAGCAACTGAACAAAAGTAGAGTATGACGAGAATCAGCTTTCTACTTAATGTGCTACACATTGGTGGTATCAACTGCAAACAGTTCACAAGGTACAGCAACTCCCAGGGTGAAGTCAGAAAATGTACTTGCGGTGCAGAATCCCAGTGTTTCAGCATCACGTTTACCATTGACAGGAATTATGATAGTGGTACTCATCAGTTAGCTAGTAGTTTTCATTGACATTGGGTAGCTATGCTCAATGATTTTTCTCAACATGTGATGATGATGTAAGAAAAATGGCATTATCTTATATGGAACTTGACAAAGAACATATTGTTTATTGATTTTTATTGCCCATAGTTTCATGTGAAAATTTCTACAAAAATAGCACTGTCACAATACAAAAACTAAAGACAGAAGAAGTGACAGTAATTTGTTCACTTTTGGTGAGGAAAATGAAACCATTAAATCCCAAATGATCACTTAGTGAAAATTATGTAATACCATGGGATACAGTCATCACCTTGTTGGTCCTGTGTGTAATCATTTTGTTTCCAGAGCAGAACTTAAATTAAAGTAAAATATACACACTTTATTCACAACGTATGTTTTCCTTGGTTATTCAGCGACAAAACGGCATACTGTAATGCTATAAAAGAGAAAATAAAATCCATGACTATGTGAACTAATTTTGAGATTGCTGTTATCAGAACAATTACATGATTAGGGACTTGTGTAGATAATAGGATTGACATGTAGCAAGTCACTATGAAACAATTATACTCAATATATTGCAGATTCAATACATTCTGCAACATGGGTACAGGAATTAGTGTCTTCATAGTTGATTGTATGCAAAATAAATTCACAATACAATTGCTAATACACAGCCCTAATACATATGTATCTAAAGCGTTGATGGCTAAGTAACTGAATATACTTTGTTAGTTTATTCTGACCACATTTATATTTAGAAGTAAGCCATTTTTACAATTTGCAGAAAAGCAAAAATGTATTGTACATTTGTGCATTAGGATCTGAAACTTAGTATTGTTATGTTTGGGATTACTCTTGGTAAAGTGCAGATTCTAGTGCTTTCGTTGAGTTGAGATTTTAACCAATTCGCACCACTATCCTACACAGATGTATTCTTAGCAAGTGAGTGAGGAAGAAAATACTGATCTTTGCAAAATTAACAGGTGTCACATCATGGACTCAACAATAGTCCATGATCATTTGTATTTTGCCGCTCACACCCCAGCATTATCTCACACACTGTCATTGAAAGGGAAACTTTAGTGACTGGTGTTTGGGTCAGCATATCCACCTGTCAACTACTATTAACTGCACCTTCAGCAGTTGTAGCATTCTTCTGCGGTGCAGCTGCCGCCACACTTCAGTAGTGGTTGTAGCCAATTGAAAAATTGATTTCTTTGTTAGTTTCCATTATTTTGTTCATTCTGTATGCTAACAGTAACACTTACTTCTTCCAACATGTTGCCATATCATTTCATTTCATGACATGTGTACCTCTGGTCCATTTTCAAAAGTAATTTGAGACATGTCAAAAGATAACCTTTTTACTTTTGAGTGTAAGTCTTCCAGGTTAATGTCAAAGTAATGTTTCAAGATGTGGTCTTCAGTGATAGGAATCTTTAGTGGCCCAAATGTTTCAAGACTGGCCACTATTTCTTTTGATAGTTTACGCCCCTCCTCCACCCCGCCCAAAATGTAACAAAAGCACAAGCCAAGGTTGCGGTTGAATTAGAGTTGTAGAAACTGCTTGTTTAACTTGAAATTTAAATGGATTTTTTACACTTGTCCCTTATCAGTGTTCTGCCAACACTTACACAGCCGTGACCCCTTTACAGATAAGTCAATTTCGACATGGAAGGGTCAATACTGACAAGTTCCTGGCAATATTTTCCTAATGAACCATGAAATTGTGTGCGACCAGCCAAGCCACAATGACTATGATTTAATAAATAGCGAGAATGGAAACAGTCCAAAGCAGGAATTACATAAGTAGGATAGTAGAAGTCTTTCAGCAAACTGGCTTAGTAAGCAACTTGGAATGCAAAAACACCACTGTGAGAAAGTGATAAGGTGTCTATTTATCAAGGAAAATGTGAGCTTGTAAAATGATATTGACACCACTTATCAAACACCATTCGAAGGTCTAATCTTGCTCTTTTTAAATATGAACTTTATTTTTTTCATATTCAGATAATACAGCTATAATTTAAATAAATCTATTGTTAATGAAATTGCAAGCTTACATAATGTCCAGATAAACCACAAAAAAGAAAAACAATTTTTCATTTGTGACGTCATAATATGTATGTGCTTTTTCTATTATAAAAGTTATTATAAAAAGATTCCTTATATAATGTGTAAGGTCATTTATTTCCTGATTTCAATAGTTTGATGGCATGACACAACAGCAGAAAATCTGTTTTATGACCTCCATATGAATAACATGAGGCAATGCGTTTAAAGGTGGGTATCATTTGAATGCTCTGTACCCATGCCAAGAGTATTTTCACAGTTATTGGAAGTGATTTTATTGGATAAAGATTGGTTTTTAATGACGCATCTTCTGTCAATGTGCTAGAAGGACTTGAGGCAGACAATCATATTACAATAATGGATTCCTTCCTCAGAAACAAACTTTAGGATTTACTCAAGTTTTCGATTAAGTATACTATGCTGAGTGTCTTCAGCAAGAAATTGCTACCCATGCATAAATTATGGAACATATTGGATATATTGTACTGGTTTATGGCTGGGGAAAATGCTTCATGCATGCAATGTTCGAAATAACTGCCTGCTGGCTAGCAATATGCTTGTTGAGCTTTGCTCCGGTCGTCATATGTTAAACAAAGCTGGACCTTCTGGCTAATAATAGAGGAGCTGACCATGTTCCCTGAATCCTGACTTGATGTGTTTAGCGATTATGAGCAGACAGATTAACATGCATATGAGGCAGGGGATGATGAGGACTGCTATGATGATAGTGATGGCAGCATCTTAGATGCAGACAATTATGTTGTGGAGGATTCTTCCATTGATTATTTTAGATTTTTCTATGTTTCCATAGACATGTATTAAAATATTTCAGTTTTCAAGCTGAGCAACTCTAAGTAATGAAATTAGTATTTGTAATGCTACACTTTCTTGAAAACTTGGTTTGTAAATTTTTCAACCAAGTATGGGACCAGTGTATATTTATTACTACAGAACCAAGATGCTTTTAATCACAAGAAACATTGCTTGTTCACTAACTTTGAATGCAGCAACAATCCCTGCATGCATCATTTGCTGTATTTTTGGCGAGTCGCATTTCAGGTTCAAGTGTGAGCCTAATCTCTTCTCTTTATTGTTTGTTAATTCTCTGATGATATGACCAAAAATATTACCTTTGGCAATGCTTTCATCCAGTTCGTTTGACATATATAGTAGCTCAACCATTTCTTGGTGTCCATTTTGAAACTGGATGGTAAAACATCCACTCATTTATAGAAGTGCAAAGTAGTTTCACTTGAAACTATATACCGGAAGGTAGACAGTTGTTTATAACAAGAGACACCAGTTGCAGAAATCAAAACCAGATTCGCAATGATTAAACAGGCCCCTAGTGAATCGTTTGAACTCAGATTTCAGATTCTTTTTACAACTTCATCAGTTAAATTTGCATTTTTGATAACTTATTTCTGCAAGTCCAAACTGAAAGGTATCAGAATCTGCAAAGTTGTGTTTTGGGTTGCTTGTGACCTTTGTGATAATTTGGTATGAAGATAATTAGCCCCTCCCACCATGTTTTGCATGGGATATTAAAATGGACTCAGTCTATGTATCATAATCTTTGAACCTTGGCATGTTAAGGTTACTTTGACTTCTGTATATAGCTCACAGGTTTTTCCATTATTTTTGTCTGTATTGATGAGACCATAAAGTCAGATGATTTTAGAACTCAGTGTGTTTTTAATGTATGATTACTATCACAAGTCTAGTGGCAAACTAACTGCATATGATTTTCACCAGTGCACTGAACCAGCAGTGTTTGAGATTACTGGTACCGTACAGGGCATATTTTATTGGTAAAATGCTGGTAATTACTGGTAAACAGAAACACTGCACTAGCTAACCTAAAGAAGTTGTGAAGTTAGGCCAATTTTTTGCTTTGTCAAAACGTATAAAACCCACAGCTCCAGTTAAGGTGCATGTACAAATCAAGGAATACAAAAATACAGAATCACTTATAACCAAATAGGTCTATAATAGCTTGCATACTTTACTCGATCAACTATATTTACTTGCGTATGATTCGTCGTGGCGCCCAAACTCTGAAACAGCAAGAGTTAATGTAGGCAGTGCATATATATACATATACTATTATTACCGTAGCTGCTGTCCGGGGTTTACTCTTGTAAAAATTACTCCATGTTGAGTATTTAGAAATGGCTGCCACATGTTTGGCAAATGACAGTGTCTGAAAACATTCAGTCTATTGAGATGCATATGTATTTATACATTTACTTAATATTTGTACATTTAAAAGAGCTAAGTACCCAAAAAGGAGTAGAAACTCTGTGTAAAAGTACTCAATTTAGTGTGAGACTAAATGCTAGTTAGTTTTTAAAAAATTACTCATTCATCAACAGACATGGGAGTAAATTTTCAGTTGCTTGAAAAATAATCTGGAGCTCTGCAAATATAGCCAGATCTTGTTCAAAACAGAATTTGTTTTGACTCAGACTTCTGTAGTATTTTTCTGGATACATGTTGACGTCCATGTTCCCAGTTTGCCTTATTTTGCCTGATTTTCGTTGATCAAAGTGCAAATGAAGTACGTTATGTTGTTACTCTAATTATCATCTACCACTTGCAAAGTGGAAGTGTGACATAGAAAGGGTGGTGTCCTTGGTCCATATGTACCTTCAAAAACAGGGTGCTCACCTACCTTAGTATAACCGAGAAACCAGAAGGTTGTTTTGTCTGGGTCAGAGTTGTTTTAGTTTTTTCAACAAACGGACATATATTCATATTGTCACTACAGAAAATGTAATGCTACTTTTAGTTTTTGCAAAATGCCAAATTCAGTGCATCTAATCCGTTGTTACCATAATAGGTGTTTGTACAAGATTTGGAAAAAAGTTGTCATCTGAACCAGCATGTATGCTTAACTGGTTGCAGTTTGGCCATTTACAAATTTTCATTGTATTGTCAAGACTCTGCTAAAATACTGATGCTTTGAATTCTTTCAGGAGTTACCTTCCTATAACATTAGGTTGTAAAATTCATTTTACGATGTGTTATGTTTACAGAAATAAGCAGAATAGAGAAAGGAGAGGCAAAGGAGAGAGTTGTCCCGTGGATTGATGTGCATCCAAACAACCCCCAGCCCATGTCTGTCAGAGTGCGCATTCCAGTGAAAGAACACCCCCGAGTGAGTAGTAGTGCCATTTGTCACCCATTCTGTCCTTAAACCAGTATTGCCTGGTCTTGCTTAATTTTTCCAGTGCTCTCATGCATCCCATCACCATAAAATCCAGGGGCCCATTGTGTAACAGGTCAGTATAACAAAGAATATATTGTATATGGAAGTCATCATACAGACTGAACCATGAAGGTCCCGGGGTAGAATAGGCCTTCAGCAACCCATGCTTGCCATAAAAGGCGACTCAGCTTGTCGTAAGAGGCGTCTAACGGGATCGGGTGGTCAGGCTCGCTGACTTGGTTGACGCGTGTCATCGGTTCCCAATTGCGCAGATCGATGCTCATGTTGTTGATCACTGGATTGTCTGTCCAGACTCGATTATTTACAGACCGCCGCCATATAGCTGTAATATTGCTGAGTGCGGCGTAAAACTAAACTCACTCACTCACTCATCATACAGACAAAAGGAGAGATATTTTTCCCTTAGGACATACTTGGCTGACCTTTGAGAAAAATTTTAGCTTGTTAAAAATACAGAATATAAGTGATCAAGTTGTTTATTTGATGTCATTTGTCATTGAGAGTACACATTAACATGTTGGATCTAGTTCATGTGCATTTTCAAAAGCTCAAAATGAGTGAAAAGCAATGCTTGGTTTGTCACTTGGTTTCTCATCATATATCTTTGTATCTGTATTATGGGTTTTCTGAATCTTGTGTCCTTATGAAACCAGCTTTGTATACTTGAGAATCACATGGGGAGGGGAATGCAAAACATCACTAAATTGTATAAAAACAAGCCATTATCTGAGTATTTTCAATGTCTGCAGGACTTCGATGCAAAAAAGCACTGTTATCTGGAAACTTAATGCATGCAGTATTTGTCATGAGAAAAACTGCTCACTTCTGAAAATATCTTGCTTCAGAATGTTACCTGAACAGCTAAAGAAAATGTATCGAATTTGCCAAACATAAATACATGCAAAGCAAAAGTATATATTCAAGAAACTCTATTTGGAATAGTGATAAAAAGGGATGACAGGTTTTGCTTGGCAAATGAAAGTGTTGAATCCAAGTAGTAAATATGTAACAAATATTTCATTCTACTTAAGCGGCAGGGCACTTTTGTATTCATGTTGTGATCTTTCTTTCAGTTCAACTTTGTTGGCAAGTTGTTGGGACCCAAAGGAAGCTCCCTGAAGAGACTCCAAGAGGAGACGGGCACCAAGATGTCCATCCTAGGAAAGGGATCAATGAGAGACAAGGCCAAGGTAACTGCTCCTTGCATTACAAGTGGGGATGTATTTCTGTACATGGATTTCTTAAACTGCTTTTGTTTGACAGTAAATGGAAATCCGTTTAACCAAACAAAAACAACAGGAACTAACTGGGCAGAACAGTATTTTACATGTAGAAGCCATAACAGACTGTATACAGAAGCCAAAAGGGATGTACAAGGCAGGAGGTATGGACATCTTTATACAAGTATGCCACCTCTGTAAGCCAGCTATTGTCGCTGACTTCTACATGTAATCCCTTAACATCAGATTGCTCCTGTATTCCATACTACCTATCAATCACCCTAACAACAAACAACAGCCTCAGCCCCTGGTCCAGATAAACTCACATGTTCTCACACTAGCATGTAAAACCCATAAATGTCTTATCTGCCTCTTACTTGCTTAACAACAATACAAGACGATGTCTCTAAATGTCGCTCCACCTGATTAAAGAAGTTGTTCATCCATAAAGTTTTGTCTTTACCTGATTCACCAACTTCTAAACATGCTTCTCAAAGAAGACTGGATTTCTAGTGTAGGCACATCAAATGATATTTTTATTTTATCAACAGGTTAAAAATTAGAAACTATTTTCTGCAATACGATTCTTGAACACATGCTTCGCGAATGCTTAAACCTCTAAATGGTCAAATAGTGACAAAAAAATTTTGAGGAAGTAATTTTGTGTAATCATGTAGTCTAAACTGATATTTTAACTTTTGTTGCTGCAATCTTATGCATGGATGCAATGTTTAATGTGTACATTAACTAGTGTCCAAAAGAAACGATACCACATTTGCAAATGACATAAAGTAAAAACAAAGCAATGCAGAAATTTTAACTTTGTGTAATTCTTTTGAGAGATGTCATCTCGATAACGTTGTGCATTCAGCTTTTTTCGACAAGCCTCGTTTTGACCTCACCACTGTCCCACCCCAAACCATTAGCCTTCTGCCTCCAAACACCCAGACTTGGTGAACACAATTTCGAGCCAAATGTTCACCAAATCTTCGGTACACAAGCTGCTGACCATTGCAGAATCTGCTCTCGACAGAGAAAAGAATGTGTGCCCAGTCCCGCTGTTGCCAACATGAAATTCGCCTGGCCCATATCAGTCTCTTGGCCTGGTGTCAAAGTATCAGGAGCAGTCCACGGTAGGGATGACATTGTGAGATACCATGTTGTCAGAGTATTCTGTACATGGTCTGTCCACTGATCCTATGGCCCAGTGCTGTAGCCGCCGTGATGAGACAGTTCCTAAGGTGTAGTAACTAAACATAAGTCTTCATGGGGCGTGGTCACTTGTGGTCTTCTGCTTCTAGGCCTGCCTGAAGTCTGACTTGTCTGATGTAACCACTGCATTAACCTGCTGACTGCGATGCACACGCAGCCCAACCATCTGGTGATAATGCTGTTAGGTTCCTTGTTGCACCATTCAAATGGCTCTCTCTCTCTTCCATGATGACTGACAAATGTGGTATTTCTTTGTGTTTTTTTGTTGCTCTGATCTCAGTGTGTACGCTCAACCGTTTTATAAGTTTATGCTGGAGAAAGGGATTTCACTTTTTTGTGGAAGTGATCAACTGTTCCCTGTGTTTTCAATTGAGTACGCTGTATTTGGGATGTGCAATACATGTGACCATGTTTTCATACCCAAAAAGCCACTTGACAATAAACTATTTTTGAAAAATGGTTGGTATCATTTCTTTTGGACACAAGCTTATGTATATATATGCATGAGCATTTTCCGACAAAGCCAACAACCTAGCATGGGAGGTCCACAAAATTAAATATTTGGAGTTAAAAATGATTTGTTTAAAATGTTATGAAACTTACATAAATTTTCTAAAACCCCCATCCATCTAAATCTAACAGTTACTGTACATAAGTTTGGTATCCATTGCTGTGACATGATTGGCTACTTGAGATCACATGCTTGAACTTGACCAATCAAAAGTACCAATTCTTTTCCAAGAATATCCCCTGTTGCAAATGCAGATATATTCCTTATAAGGTTACTGTAATAGTAACAATTTTCAGAGTTTTAGTGCGATATCAAAGAAGTCCAGCTGTCACGCTTGACATTCAGAAAGCCACCACCATTATCTGGGAAAAGCTGTGACCATTTATACATTTAAAAATGGCATTTATTTCCAAATGCACAAGTCTAAAAAGATACAAGAAAGAGTTGAAGGTATATTGGATAGCTAGCAATTGTCAAGCAATTACCACAATTTTCGCTTCTTTGCTTCTTCTTTGTTAATATAGTATTAGGCTCCATCCATCTGTTGTCCGTATGTATGTACATACGGATTGGAAAATTCTGAAGAAGCGTTTATTACAGTAAAAGAAAGATCAGTCAGGTTTAGTGACCTTGACATTCATCTGAAGGTCAAAAAGGGACTTTGATAGATAACTTGAGCATCATTCACAGTATTTTCTTCATATCCAATGACCCATGAAGGTTCTTGGGTAGAATAGGCCTTCAGCAACCCATGCAAAAGGTGACTCTGCCTGTCATAGGAGGCGACTAACAGGATTGGATGGGCAGGCTCGCGGACTTGGTTGACACGTCATCAGTTCACAATTGCACAGATCAATGCTCATGTTGATCACTGGATTGTCTGTTCCAGACTTGAGTATTTACAGACCGCCGCCATATAGCTGGAATAGTGATGAGTGCGCCGTAAAACTAAACTCATTCACTCACTCATTCAAAATATTTTTGTGTTTGAACAACTGCAGTGCACGATATCAAGAGTTTGAGAGTAATGCTTTTGTTGACATTTTACTTCATCTTAAACTTTCACCTTCATTTCTTTTTAAGTTTTTGATAATATGCGACGGGGGATTATGTCACCTTAGTGACAATGCTGGTTTGTTTAAAATGAACTTAAGTATCCTTGATAAATGAAGCCTCCAGCTGTCATCTTTCTGGTAACAGTAAGAATCACTTGATATTTCCTGACCTGTTATGAATATCTATGATCTGTTTTGATAGCCTACCCTATTGGCGATAATCAGTTTTTACTTAAGGGCTGTCCATTTCTTATTGCATACGTACTTTCATGTGTTTCAGGAAGATGAACTGCGAAAGGAAGGTGGAAAGTATGCCCACCTCAATGATGAGCTGCATGTGTTTGTAGAGGTGTTCTCTGAAATGACTGACAACTACGGTAGACTGACACATGCAATAGGAGAACTGAAGAAATTCTTACAGCCAGTAAGTAAAATTTATTTCAAAATCCAACAGAATCTTTTCAATTTAGCTTGTAATCGGTCATGCAAGTACGTTTCAAAAATGAAACTTCAGTTTCACTAGTCAATAGTTGACCATATCCAATGTGAAACATCTACCGGAATGCAGTGCAGAGATTTTGAAGGTGATTAAATCAAACTTATTTCTGTCTACATCACTCATTATCTATTACTTAATCTAAATATGCAGTGTTTGCCTTGACAGGAATACAATGATGATATCCGTCAGCAACAACTCCAAGATATGATGTTTATGTCGAATGGCGAGAAGGGTATGGCCCCACCCCGTGGTGGTGGGCGTGGTGGTGCTGGAGGACCTCCTGGTGGCCCTAACTTCAGAGGTGCTCCTCGTGGAGGGCGTGGAGGTGCACTCATGACCCCACCTGCAGGATCTGGGTAAATTTTGTCAGAGCATTCATGATCACACCCGCAATAGTGTGTTAAAATGTGTAATTGGATTAAATGTTCTTAGACATGGACTTTGGAAGAGCACATCTTGGAACTATTGTGCGATTTGATTCCCAGGTAATGGGATTATTTCAATTTTTATATTTGTCATATGAGTTGTACTAGCATTGCATTCTGCTTTAAGGCCCCTTCCCTTTTTGAAATGAAACATACATATTTATGGATGACAACTTATTTATTGCATAGAGCAATATTTCGATGTAGGTTCTTGCACTATTATCAAGCTAAAAGTGAATACAACCAGATAATGAAAGGCATACATACATAGTATGTTTTGTCAAACAGCAGATAACATTAGCAACAACATTTTGAGTAAGAACAGGTACATAATTAGGAGTTTCATTCCTGGCTAGCTCAAAAAAAGGCTCACTGTATCTCAAAATCAACCGCGTGTAACGATGTGGTTGATGGACTTTCCTATAGCCAATTAAGCTACAGTTTGTGTCAGATTTTAGGTTGCCATTAGGCAAAATTTTAACCATCTCATAACAATATAAGGTTAATGAAGACAAAAAGTCAGATATGTGCACAATATATTATTTCAAAATCACCACAAACAAAAGAATGCACTCGTTTATGAAAACTTGTGCATCTATGTCGTTGTCAATTAGGACTCATTTTAGTGTCATTCAGTATGCGACATTATACACCCTGTGCTGCTTAATTCTGTCTTGAACATCTCAAGTCTCTGGAGTTGCCTGTACTTCTTTCTTAGCCTCGAAACACTAGTTACATTCAGCTAAATAAATCTTACATCTACATTTATCTGTTCTCTCTGCAAAATAGACCAAAGTTTATACAAATTAGGATGGAGGAGGATGGCCACCAATCTTATTCAGTCTACTGTGTCTTTCTTCAGCGTGGTTTGTGGTGCATGGACACACTCTCTCGTATTGGTGGCTATGTGCTCTTGCAAACTTGACAGGGATGTCATTCTTGGTGTTCAAAGTAGCAGGAGAGGCACTTGGGTGTACCTACATCTCCAGTATATCCTTTCCTTGTACTGGTGAATGATGTCCCAAGCACATCATACTGATCCTTGTATTCACACAGAAACAAAGTGACCACAATTCATCAAATCAAACCATTAAAACAAGCTATGAAACATTTCAGAACCTAAAATCACAAAATCGTGAGCAAAATTCATTATCCCGGGTGAACACAGTTCAGTTCCACTTGAATTTTGGTTTCAAGCTACCAGGAAAAGAGATGACAATGGGGGACTGGGAACAAATGATTGAGGAAGCTAATATACGAGCGGATTAAGTTGTGCATTTATAGCCTATTGTTTGATAAATTCTTCATAGATTGATGGTATGTAGTAACCTTGGTCTCTGTTGATCAAAGGTATTTGGCAGTGGATTTGGATGGCTTCCAATAAAGTTCTTTTTGTGAAGTCTAGATTTTTGGTTGATATAATTTTGGACTCTTAAGACTTGAAGAGTAGGGAATTTCTGTTGATGGGAAAGTGCTGATTTTCTGTTTGTGTCTTAGGTTTTGTGTCTTATGCGGATGTCGACAGACCGGGAGGTTTCACCTATATAGGAGTCTCCACATTCACAACCTTGTAGATCACTCCTTTTTGGGGTTGTGTTTTGGAGGATATGTTATGGCCATTGACTAGGAGGCCATGGTCATGATGGTTTGGGAGTCAGTAGTGATGACATAGTTAATGTAGCAATAATGAAAATTATTTTTGGTTTCATTTAATTGTCTTCCACACAACTTGTATTAAACTTATGATTGGACTCTTTTAAGCACAGATTCTAGTACTTCTTTTGGGTTTACTACCTTCTAGAATGTGAGCCTATTCAGAATGCTACAACCTGTACTATGCTGAGAAAGGATAATTCTGGATGTTGAATTTGTCACCTTTATGAATGGCATCGCATAGTAAACTGTTACTGTACATGATAGGATTGTGTGAATATAGTTGTGACAATATCTACTTCATCTGCCAGGGAATCAAACTATCACAGAGCCCCACGAGGAGGGCGTGGAGCAGGGCACCTTGGCTCATCAGGATCTGGTGCAAGGTAACTTTTATACATAACATTCTTACATGACTGTTTACATTGGTGTAGTTCCATTTACTTGTATAAGGGTTTTGAATTGACAGATGCTACAGTATTTTAGTTACTGAAGAATCCAAGATAATCTACTATTTACTACTTTTCTGTCACTTCAGGAAAAAGGATATTCACTTCACTTACAAAGATTTGCTTCTGTTTCAGTAGAGGTGGACCTTCTATGAGAGCACCACGTGGTGGCCCACCATCTCGTGGTATGTCACGTGGTGGAGGGCAAACCCAACGAGGGGGCATGGGTGCTCCCCGTGGACGCCCAGTGGCACCACCACAGCCTGTACAACAGACCTATGATGACTACAGTGGAGGTGTGAGTACACAGAACAGGTCCATTATTATAGAGAGAATGTTTAATGGTGATATTTTGCAGTTAAGCAATGAAGTGTCTATCATATCTTAGTGGTAGGTGATGAAATTGAGTAATCATCATTGGCAATAGATGTTTCAACTTACCATTGTCAGTGTTTTGTGGATTGTTTTCTTTTTTTCTATTTAATAATGGTGGCATCTTAACATTTGTGTTTTTTGTTTTTGTATGTCTGTGTTTGTTTTGCAGGATTACTCTGCCCAGGGTGGTTATGAAGACTATGGCCATGGACAGCAGTATACTGAGCCTGAGTATGACTCCAGCTATGGTGGACAAAGATACAGTGGACATAGCGCTGAGTACTTCAATGAAGAAGAAGTAGGAGGGTAATTATGTTAATGTTTCTTTCTATTATTTTGTTTTGTCCTTTAAAATAACATGTAACTCAAAATGTTCAGACTGTACTTCCATCTATTTTCTTTTGTAAAGATGTGACCCATGATGGTCTGAGTTAAAAAACCCATGAAGGTCCCGGGGTAGAATAGGCCTTCAGCAACCCATGCTTGCCATAGAAGGCGATTCAGCTTGTCATGAGAGGCGACTAACGGGATCGGGTGGTCAGACTCGCTGACTTGGTTGACACATGTCATCGGTTCCCAATTGCGCAGATCGATGCTCATGTTGTTGACCGCTGATTGTCTGGTCCAGACTCGATTATTTACAGACCACCACCATATAGCTGGAATAATGCTGAGTGCGGCGTAAAACTCAACTCACTCACTCACTCTGAGTTAAAATGTATCTTCAGTGAACAGGATCGGGTGGTTAGCCTCGACACATGTCATCGATTCCTATTTTGCAGATTGATGTTAGTCACTGGATTGCCTGGTCCAGACTTGATTATTTACAGAGTGCCAGGATATGACTGGAATGTTGTGGAGTGTTGTGTACAAGTAAACTCACTCACTTTAGGTAGATTTATTGAGGCTGTGAAAGTGGTGCACCGTTCGATCAAACACTTGGTTATTCATCTTTTGATGTTCCATATTTGTTCTCCTAGAATTATGGTTGAGTATGCAAGCATTGATTGCGGTTTTGCAGATGACTGTTATGAAATGAACATGGTTCTAAAAACTGAATACTCCTGTAAAGATAACAGGTAATGGAAACAAGCAATTTTATTGATCAGACTCGGCAAAATGCCTTCTTTCCTGCATATTTTCTTTGAGAAGACATTTTGTTAGTGGAAGGCTCCGTTATCATTGAATTCACAAACAAGGTGGGAAATCGATAGCTTTATTGATATTTGTCACTTCTGCTCTGAGATATAATATCTGTTCTGTTCTGATTTCTGCATCGAATTTGACACATAGAGCTTGAGTTCAACAATTCTGTTTTCGCTGACAAACAATTTACATACACATCATTTAACTGTAAAAATAGTGATCTAAATTCATATTTGTATTCAGTGGGTTTTTTTAATCCATTTCTAGTTACGATCTCGTGTCACGACATATCTTGAGTACAAGGGGTTATATAGCAATCGTCTCAACAGCTGCATGGTGTTGTGTTAATAATTCTGTACTTGCAGTCAATCATTTATCGATAATCGATCAACAGAAGACATCGATAATCGATTATGGTATTAGAGGTGGATTCTCAACACATAGTGGTGTCTGCGGCACACCGGGGTGTATTACTTTGACAAGCGATGACTACATTTATATCTTGCATATAAAATCATAGACATTTTTCTGTAATATTTTCTTGAACTGAAGTTGTACATCCAATTAAAACAATAATAGTAATTGTCGTATATTATGTTTATTTCAGTGACACCCAGTATTTTGATTATGGGCATGGATCAGGGTCAGCTGCAGGTGGTTATGAAGACTACGGTGAGACTACAGGTTCATAGCCTTGCTTTCATCACTAGATGTCAGGGCTCCCTGTTCAGGAAAGAATGCAGGATGGAACAGTTTGTAAAATTAGTAGCAATTAAACTCTTAGTAACCCTTCCAGTCTGAAACTTTCAGCATATATTCTGTTCTCTGGCTCATTGTATCCTATTCGCCGGTCATATTTTCTTCATACATTGATTTTAGTAGGTTGTGGATACTCCCAAAGGTATCAAGTTAACAGCTGTTGTATGATGTGGGGATAGTTTTTATCTTGGGTAGCATGTATGATTTTTTGGTTAAGCAAATGATATTTTTTAATTTCATAATGGGTTTTCAGGGTAATGAAAGATTATGTTTGGAAATACAATATCTTCAAGAAATTGTTCATATGACTGTGCCTCAGTGTGCGGATATTTCCGTCGTACATACTGCTGACTCCAGTGTTTTTCTGGTTGTTGGGTGTGTCCACACTTCCAGCATTCAGTCTCAGAGCAAGACAATGTCATAGTGCTGCTTGGGCTTTTGTCAGTCCTTGTAGTCTCCTATATTTGTCACACTTCATCTGCTAACTTTAATGTTCTGTATCTTAACACCGAATTCCTGGTGTAGACTTGGTTGTGATCAGTGAGGAAAGATACTAGTGAGAAAATATGTAGCTTGTAAATATTGACAAATATGTTGCTGGAAGGGTTATTCAGCTTAAATGAGTTTGTTTTGGTTAATTTTGTTCTAAGTGGTGATAATTGGTGGTTTTCTTTTCAGGTGATAGTTGGGCCACAGGGTCTGGTCCCGTCAAGTCTGCACCACGTGGGGCAGCCAAGGGCCAGTACAGATCGCATCCCTACAGTCAGCGAGGAGGATATTAAGTGCTATCTCAACGCCAGTCAGTTGGTGTAGGCGCCCAACGTCTTATCATTCATCATGGTCATCTTGTGTGGACATTGTGTATCAAATTGAGGTACATGGACAATTGGACTGTACAAGTTTTATCGTGCCAGCTTTTAATCTTATGAGATACTCAAGTCGTCTTAATTAGGTTGTAAACCATTTAAGATGTGAACAATTTTTCATACAGTTTAAGAATTACACTTAATTCCACATAAACTGTTCATTAAAAAAAAGTCATTGGACATTGTTGAAAGTAGGCGTTTTAAGTCATGTGAAATTGTAACTAGGCTATAAACGCTACAATGTTGTATCGTAAGTCATTTTCAATGTGTAAAATAAATGTTTTAAAATCATTTGTCTTTGTTGCAACTAAATAAATATGGTCAAGGACTTAATGAAATTATTAAATTGAAATTTACATCTGGGGTTGTCAATTTTCGTTCACAAATGCATTTAGTATTTTATACTTTCGTTTGTTATACTTTAATACTCAACTAATTTAGCTTTGATACTTGAAAATGATAAACTTGAGCTAACTAAGTCAATAAACTAAAAGAAATTATGTTACGACTGACGTGAACTTTATACGTACCATTGTAGATTTGTGAAGACTGTTGAAGAAAGTTGACAACCTTTTCACTTACAGAATATTTTGCTAATCTTTTCTTTGTGTTTGCTATTTTAACATTCCACTCCATAGCTGATTAATCTTAAGCATTTTTCCCCATATATGAACTACTTGAATGAGAAAATAAAAATCATTCTCAAACTTTGATTGTAAATTTTAGATTGTTTTTGCTTTGATTATATGTTAATCATGTTAACTAGATAAACACAAAGTAAAATGTGTTTGAAAAAACATAGTCCATGCCTAGAACAAGTTGGTGCCTCCTGGTTGAGATAAGTGTGGAAAAAACTCCATCAAACACAACTGTGAATTTGAACTGCCTATGGCCTTGTGTGCTATATGAATCCAAGAGAAATCATACCCAGGCATCATAATGAAGAAAGACAGACATTAGAGTCTGAGTTCCTGTTATTACAAAGAATATGAAGCAGTATGCAGCTAACCAGCCCCCAAACCATAGAAGTTACCATGGATACATGTAATTTCAAACAGGTAAAGTGAGACGCTCGCCTCGGCACATGAGGATGTTGTAACTAACCATGTTTCTATTTGCCAAATACTGTTTTGGCAACGAAGTGAGTACTTACACACATAAAGAAATAAACTAAACAAACAAATGGAAAAATATTGTGTGTTATTTCAATTATTTCATAAACTTGATAGTTCAAATCAACTTTTTGTGAATATCTATGCTTTTATGAGGAGTAGGTGCCACTAATTCAGTGATTTAATTCAGTTTGTTTAATTTACATGTACGAAGCAACTGTACAGTAACTCTCAGTAGGCATGATCAAATCAACTCTGAAAAAGCATTGAAATATCTGCTTGATGCTCCAAAAATTACGATTTGTATTTGAAGTACTCAAGAATCGCCTAAACTACATTCAAAATTTGCATGCATTGTTTAATAGTTTGTTGAATGTTACATGTTATCTGTTGTTGGGAAAACGTAGTAACCACATTTTTTGTCATTTCAGGGTGAGTACATGGAGTATGAAAGAATCATCTTTTCTTTGACATTTTTTAACAATAAATATTTTTATATACCCTGTGGCTTTGCTTTTCTATTGAAACAAGCTATTAAAAGCTGGCTGAAGACTCTGGTTGGATTCCCTGTGTGAGTACAGTGTGTGAAGCCTATTTTTGTGTCCCTTGCTGGAATATTGACGAAAAGCAGTGTAAAAGCTTACTGAATCCAATCATAACTGAAGGCTTTGGGAATCAAGCGTCAATATTGATGTGATAAATGTGCGCATACTGTATAGGTAGAAGGGAAGTGAGTCCTAAGACATTTGTGTGCTCCGTCTTGCCTTGACCACATCTGAATGTTATTGATTTACTTGTCAAGGTGCATGTAGACTTGTTTAGTACATCATTTAAAATTGAGTGATGTTTTCAATTGGTGCAACCTAGATATGTATATCTTAACTCCATTTAGATGAACAGGTTACAGATAATTCAAAGTGTGAAGCCCAATTCTGAATTCATAATCGGAGCCAGGGTTATCTTCATTCCAGAGATAGGCTAGTTTGTGTTAAGAGGCCCAGATAGACTACAGCCAGTTTACTGACAACCACTGTTAATCTCTACAGAAAATAGTACAATGAGAAGTAAGTGAAAGTGTAGTAAGTTTTTCCAAGATACTGACTTTACTATACCAAAAGGAAAGGTAATATTTTTTCATTAAAATTTGTACAGTCAGCTACCAAGAGTTGAACCTTAGCTTCAAGTGCGAAATGATCTATCGTGAAAGTGTCTGGTATGTAAAGCCTCTGTTGAAGGTGAATGGTGGCACCAGGCTTGTAACACTGAAAAAACAACTGTCAAGTTACATACTGTCACTGACAGGGTTTTGGTACTAAATATAAAGAGGGATGATATGAAATCAACACACCAAGTTTGATTCAGGGCATCCTCACCTGACCCTTGGTTCTGATAAATCTCCACAATACACTGAATGCGCAGATGCTTTGCACCACTAGACAAATCTGTTTGCTAAGGTTGGTGATGAAATGAAGGGTTTTAGAGTTCTGCTCTGGACAAGAGCATTACCACCAATTTCCCTCGAAGTCAAACATGTTGCCATGGAAACGCCAAAAATATTTTATTGAGAAGACCCAAACTACCAAGAGGCACCAGTACACCACCAGATCTATCAGTGTGCCAACTCTAGGGAAGAAATGTTGAATGGATTTACAGTTCACCTCTGGGAAGGCAAATGTGCACACCCAGACGCAAAACAAAACGTGTTGCAAGGTTAACAATACCCACTGTATGTATCCTCAAATAAATAAATGATGCACACATTTCAAGCCAAAAGGTATACCTCCTAAATGAGAAAAGGTAAAGGTAACTTGCCTATTGTTTTTTGGGTTTGTTTCATGGTGTACACAAAAGACCAACTTTGAATTGATGGCACTTGTCTAAATGACATTTGTGTAGTCATCACCTAACCTTCCAATCATGAAGAAAACCAGCCCTGCACAAAAATGAGCCAGGGAGATCACTTGCTATAACTTTTTAAGTCCTGTAAGATCGCTGCCATTTGTTGTGTACGTACATATAGATATAAAACTACAGTGATACACTATTTCAACATATCAGACTTAGAAATAACTGTACGCACATTAGCATAAATCATGTTGATTAAAATAACATCACTAAATACAAAATATAAATTGTGGTCAGGTTTATTTACTGAATGTAGGAGGTTTTTTTTCAAAAAAATTCATCCAGTCACAGATGTTGCATGTCTGGGGCTTAACAGTTTTTTTTACATACAGTACTTGCTCAGGGAGGGATTCTGATTTAGTGTGGTGAAACCTGTTCGTGATGTCTGTGTAAATGTAAACTGGATTTATGCTACAAGAAACTTTAAGCTTCCAAGCAAGATCCATCAGGACTATTGACCAGGATTACCTTTCAAAGACTGCATAAGCAAATTCTAATTAGATTGTAGTATGTTGTCTGTACTATAGTACAGCCTGAAACGTTTACACTTTTTTGGCTCGCTTCATTAAAAAAAGAGCAGAAACTGAGGACTTGACACTTCTTGAACTGACTGTCATGTTTAAATCCACATTCCCTCACTGGATCAGTGAACACAAAGGAGGTATGAGCAGTTCTGATTAAGAACCCTTCTTGCCAACAAACAAAGACACATCATTTGGAAACAGAGGTTTTATTCTGAAGTCATGATTTAAATGTATCATTGCCATCTAGACTGATTGCTGACTATTAAAAAGCGTGTTTAACATATGGCGCCTTCTGATAAAGGCAATGGTCAATGTGAGCACGTGACCAGCTACAACAAATCCCAGCATCTCAGACTCTCATCATTCCAAGGTCACACCTAATGCCAAATTTATTTTTTTCAGTAAAGAAGCACTTGCCCAACAAAACTCATAAAAACATTCCATAATTACAAGCTTTTGTCATAAAGGGCTTGTATCAAAAATCATATTTGTAGATATGATTGATATAGAAAATGCCCCTACTGAAAGCTATTAGACATGGCAATGTTGAAAGTCAGCGATGCATTAACATCATATGCCCATACTAGAGATTTCCCACTCTAGATGCGGACTGGCACAATCTAGATACACAGCAGGCGCAAGATGATACAAGACGTCCACAGACATTTATAGTATCACAAAGATAGGACAGCTGGACGGTCCACATGTGTGGCTGGGTTCTGTCTCCCGACCAAAGACAACTGTTGTCTTGGCTGTCTGTATGTTCACATTTCTACTCCCTAATACACTCCCTCAAGTTAAGGAACATACCAGTTTGGAACACACTGCAGGTTCATATACTGCAAATATAACTTTGTTCACACAATTGCGTAAGTTATATTACTTGTTGTTTCAAATAGAAGAAAAAATTATAACAATGGAAGAGGCAAATGTCTCCACCACACTGCCAGTATTTTTTTCCCATTTCATGAATATTTGTCAAACAACCTAGCACCAAACTGAACAAGGATAAATGTTTAAAACACTCCACTTCCAAAGAAATATGTATTTCAAAAGGTGTTAATTTTAAAGGGGTAGAGGCACTCAACACCATTAAAAGTGATATCAAAGACAGTAAATTTAAAAAATGCCAGAATTTTCAAGAACCAATATATGCTTTACAATTAATAGACCTAAGCTAGATTTCCATATACTTTGCTTACACAAGGAACCAGTTTGAAATATTTCTTTTTGTCATATAACATTCAGCAGTAATAAGAAACTTTTATGAAATTGGTTAGTTACAAACCTGAATACTCCACACTATGGACGTCCATCTGTACATGTTATATGGATAAATATATGACTAATTATTACATCCTAATTAGTGTGTATCTTTTTCAATACACCAAAAATATGACAGCACAAAGTACATACAAACATTTGGTCCTGTATTGATCATAAGAAAATGCATAATTTGTCTACAAACTTGGCAAGTATGGTAAAATAAACAAAGCTTATTCACAATTTTCTAAATATACAGATGTTCGTATTATTTGCATGATTATTCAATTGTGAAATTATTGGTATAAAAAGAATGACAAAACATTGTAATAAAACAATGAACAGATTAAAAGCTTCATGATACGTATGAATGAATTAAATGAAACAAGCATTTTTCACTTCCCATATGTACAGTCACAAAACTATAACAGCCTCATCAGAAAATAATCACATATGTAAGCAGACATATAATGAATTAAAATAACAACTAAACTTAAGACAGGTAACTTCATAAGGAGGCCGAAGTCCATCATAACTAAAAGGCATCTAATTTCATTCCTACGGGGTTGAATCCAACATCTAAACCATCAAAATATGCAACTAATCATTAAAATGAAGCTATTTAACAACAGAATGGTAATTCAGCGATGATGGCATGAATTCAAGCTTATTGTCATTTCTGTTCCCGATGAATGGAGGAGAGAGAGTATAGATTCAGCACTTGGGATATCACTCATTTCCTCTCACACGGCTGTGCTGCAACAGAAACAATCACATGACTTGAATGACAGTCTTGCAACAATAACAGACCTGGACCCGAGACAATTCACAGGATGAGTTATAAGTATAAGTTAGTTTCAGTTGTTCTCTAAACAAGGATGTTATTGGAGATCTACTTTAACTGATTCATGTCCTGTGGAGATGAGTCCCATTACCTTGATAAATGTCTATAACAATTAAATCACTATTCCTTGGTACCACAGTCTTTTCCATATAATCTCATTTCATTCAAGCCAAGAATAATAACAACAACCACCACCACTTTGTTCAACTTTCAATAATCTTTCCTTGAAATCTCATGTTCTCATTTACATAGATTGTAACAAGTATTAACTCAGAAACACTTTAAAAACATGAGTGTGGACTTTGCTTTGTCTAAGCATATCCAGAAAAGGATTACAAGCATCAAAGTATTCTTCTTTCATAACTTAACCCAAGCATTATATTCCTTTATCATTTCCCAGCCAAACTTCTAGGAACCTACTGGGGCTCTAATTTAAAGGTCACATGCAACGTAAAACACAACTTTGCAGATTCTGGTACCTTTCGGTATGGACTTGCAGAAAGAAATCATAAAAAATTCCAATTCAACCTATAAAGTTGAAAAAATAAACGTGATGAAAAAAATAGCCTGTGAAATCGGAATTCAAACGTTTCAAGAGCTGTGCTGCGCTGCGTCCGTAACGCATGCGCAGTGAATAGGTGCGCGGAGCTTGAAACAGTATGCATGTCCAGCGTCTGAGATCTAATCTTGGTTGTGTACACAAACAATTAAATAATCTACTTGTTACGTAAAAAACCTTGTTGATTGTGGTAAGCAGTCTCTGTCACAGAAAAAGCTCAGTGTCTGGTTTATTCACACCTATATGTCTGCCTGCCGGTCTGCTAAAGACAACATGCAGTACACAGCTTCAATCATTGACCACATGCAATTTGAAATTAACACCTATCAGACTATACAACATAAAGGAAATAAGTTGATTTATGACTCGTGCATCCGAGTCCCGTCTCTGCCACATTATGTAATTAGGCACGTGTGATACACATGACATGTTTTTATGTCTGTGGGTTGCAAACAAATTGAATTCATTTTTTTCGGATGACTGGATCTGATGGAAACTGGTGCAAACTCTTGTCAGTTTCAAGTCCTGCTTTGTACTTGGACGAATGACAGATTCCAGCCACGCAGTAGTTTACCATCTCTACTGACATGATTTTTGATTGGATCGAACGCACATTCAGAGAACATGTATTTTCAAAACCCAACATCTCTATATACATTCTTCATGGATAACGACTTCTTTTAGTGTATGTGATTTTGTTTGATAACAGTATATGAATCCATACTGAAACGATGTATCAAGTACACAAAAAGAAGTTGTTATCCATAAAGAATCTTACTTTCTTGTGACTGGCTATACTTCTAAAATGCCCATGAAACAGATCATCTTTCTGTACACACAGTGAACCCTCAGCATATCAGCAAATGAAACAGCCAATCGGACGCTGTCGTTATGCTTGAGTGCAGATCCACCTGCTGTGACTGGGTTCGGTTTCCCGAGGGCTTCGTTTCGGGGGAAGTAAGCTCAAGTACAAAATATTGCACTTTTGAATCGCGATTGTATGCTTATAATTTTGTTTATTTGTTTTTTTAAAAGCAGCAATGTATATTATATGTAATGAATAAGTGATAAATGTGTTTTAATTATGTTTGATTTTTTTTGTTGCATGTGACCTTTAACTACTTCATGCTCAAACGACAAATTCAAAGCAAACAAAACTAAAGAAATGTGGGGAAAACATACTTTCTGTTGTCTCCATTGACCTCTTCCATCTGCCTCATGCATTCGATTCTCTCCACAGAAATATCCGGATCCAGCTCTGTCACGCTTAGAATGGCCTGCGCCAATGCCTGGAGAAGATACATGGTCAAACATGAGATAGTTATCTCCAGAACCCGAAACCAATGGTGTTTCTTTCAACCGTACATCAGTGGTAATGTGGGAGGGCCTTATGGTGGGAGAGCAACAATGGTGGATGATGGTAAAACACATCCACTAGTCTATGTAAATGACCTGTGGAATGACCATGTGTGTTACAGTAGAATGATACTTACATTGTTATCTGAATTTAACTCTGGAATTGAATTAATGGTGTCTTCTCATGTGACGGTCTTCAATATAAGGGATTATACTAGACTTCTAAAGATCATTCAGGCTGTATGAAGACATGAATGAGCACATCAGTATCTTGCAAGACGCCTTGTCATTTATTCAATATCAATTGCTGAACAGAATAACCCACAGGCTAAACAAAACATTTACTAGATTTACGATTTGCACATTGAAGGGAATAATATCTTTGCCCTTACCTCGTCATGATCAAAGTCATCAGAATCCCCCTGAATGACAACTTTTCTCTCCACTCGTGTCTCCACAATGCCGTCCTTCTCGGTCTTGTACTGAAATATCAAACAACCATAAGACTAAAGGTCCTAAACTTTGGACACACAAACCTGCAGAAACACACCACTATTGTGTATAGTCTTCCCTCTTTTTGACACCTTCGACTTCAAGGTTGGCATAAACTTGACTTAAGAAAGCATTCTATTCAGCACCAGCTTATATCTAAAATGACCTAGCTTTCCATTACCCTCCTTAACTATTATGCCCACAGCGAGTTATGAGGTGGAAAAGATTATCATGTATTATGAACTCAGGTATGAGACTGACGTTTGTCTTAATGAGAAGTCCATCAAATAGGTCCATTTATGAAGTTCACTCTGATGAACTAACTAATGCAGAACCATCCTACAAACAGTATCAGCAAAATTCATGCAACCATATTTAGTCTGGCACATAACTTCCTGTATTGAACATTTCTTAAAGAAAGACTTTTTGAGTTCCAGAGAATGCAGAACACATTGTTGTGAAGCAGAGGGAAGACCTACCACAACCATTAATACAGGCAGACAGGAATCAAACATATGGTTTAGTTCAAAGGAGTTCCATGAAAACCAGAATGAGAGGACATGTCAGGCTCTCAACACCACTGATGTTTACACTGATGTTGTGACTGTTTCCATTGTCTTTGGGTCTCCTACACTTTGAAAGCTTGTGATGTAACAATGCATTTTGTAATTTGTTTGCATAACAAGATCTAAGCTGAATTGAGTAGCTTTGTTCACTTTTATTGATACTTGTTTTAGAGCTACTAAATGATTGAGATAATCCTGAGTACGTCTATTCTTAAACTCCTCTAAACTAGCCACACACACACTCACACAATTTATATACCATAAAATTTGCTTGTATTTAGCCAGAGTATATCACCAATGTGTGAGGAAATAACATCTTAGATCTTTCTATTAATACTAAATCACATAAAATGTATTTATGCAATTTCCAGAAAAGAACACTTTGAAAAAAATTACATAAAAAATATAACAAACAGTTCTCTCATGATAACTGTGGACTTACACTTTCATTTATTAAATGCAACAAAACTGATGATCTTTCCTCACACAAAAAGCTTTTGAACATCTCCCTCAACAATGGGAGTATTCACAGTATTCCTAACTTACTGTAGTTGTTTCGACAGTTTGCGTCTTGGTGCTATGCGACTGGGAACTAACAAGGTAACCATCCTCCATCTCAGAGGGTAGTGAGTTCCCTTCTTTTTCATAAGTTACAGTTCGAGTCTCAGTTTTCACGAGGGGGACATTCTTTGTGGAAACCGGAGTGTCATCGACATCGGGGTCGTACTTAACGCTCTCAGTAAGGACTGTAGGTGGCTATAATAATGAGATAATGACACTACGTCAGTTACATCTCACTATTACATTGACAACGAAGCTGCTGATGCTGCTACCACAATGCATGCACAACAGATATGCTACTGCCAAATGGTGAGGAAAACGTAAAATACACAACTATGCATACTAAATTTCCGAACATGCATATTTTTGGTTTTAATTTGAGTCCTACAAGTCAAGATCCCATCCATGCATGCAAGAAGCCAAATGCATGCATGCTTTCACAATAGATATTTTGAACAGAATTAATTGAAATTTGTTTTCAAGCTCTATGATGTACTAAATGAAGTCTAATTTCACCAAATTGTCTCTATGATGAAAAGTCCCAGCCACCTACAGCCAATAAATCTTGGACAATTGAAAAAATCAAATTGTAAAAATAAAAACAATGGGGAAAATTCATAAAAATTTGAAAGAATGGAGCATAAATATCCTACCAAAGAGCAGTCACTAAGTTTGCACAGCTGAATACAGGAAGCATGATGTCTACCTGTACACCAGGATACAGAGAGCTGGCTAAATACATAGCTATAGTATAACTACTTGCTTGTCTGTATGGAGGAGATCAAGTGGTGAATAACAAATAACACCAATGAACAAGGGAACGACTAATAATGTCTCTAGTCTACATTTAATATATATTATTATAACTCTGATGATGGATGGATGGATGGATGGATGGATGGCTATTGGAGCTTGATACAGCAAGCTAGCTGATAGAACGTACATACACAGAAGCTTAAATTAGACAGCTGAAAAGTATGCATGAAAAGACTGACGTGAGGTATATAAATGTTTGCAAAGTGGCAAAGTTCTGGCACATTTTAATTACACAATGCCAAATGGCACTTTGAAATAGTGATAAACCACAAACACTAATGATCACAAAGCTAATAACATGACAAAGATTTTGAGCATTACTGTGCTGAATGATAGCACTGGTTTTACATTCTTGTACATGACTTCTTGTGTTAATGATTAAATAAGCAGTCTACAGAGTTATTATTGTTTGAGAATAAGATAAGTATGTCTACATACCCACAAATGCAAATAGTCAGTTCCTAAATAGTCCATGTTATATAAATGATAAGGTTAAAATATAAGTTGAGATCAGAAATATCAGTGTAAGTCTGAATATAAATTTTAAACCTTCCACCAAGTTTGCTGTAGAACTGTTGATGGTTGAAGAATTTGAAACATGGCCCTCTGTCACTAAACAATATTTATAACCACCACCACCACACTGATATGTCAATGATAGAGCTTTATGGGACAGGGCCTTGAGTAAAGGTGTCATAAGATAAAATGTAAATGAGAATGTCCCATGATTTCATGCAACCTCTTGGTGCCGACATTGGTGTTAAATGTTGCATAACAACTATTCAACATGTGTCCATGGTTGTTGGTGGTTGTTAAACTTTGTACTCAGTAAGTCAGTTCTATCAAGGTTGTCTTCTGAGGAATTTTGAATCTAGGAACCCCATAATTGTTGACTTCTTTATTTAGGGTTTTGACATTTGTCATTTCATGTTCAGATTAAAAAAGTAATTGTAAAATGAAGACTGGACAAGCCCAAAATATGCTGTTGCCACAATCACTATGTTACATTACCTAGTGTGGAATAGCTTTTGAACCCTGTAGCACCATAGAGACTAAGTAAGTATAGAAAACCATAACCACTCATACTTAAGGAGCTGAAGCATATACTGAGAAGGACAATCTCATACAACAACAGGAAAACAAATTTTCTTTCAAAACTTGATTTAACAGACAATTCCTAGATATATGTCTCATTTTTTCAATTCTTATAACACCTACATCAACTTTAACACACATGCCCAGAATACATGTAATGATGTCTCAACAATCCATCTTAAGACTTGGAGGTCAACTTACTGCTGAATGTATGACTTGATGGATGGAATGTTGGATGGGTGGCGTAATGAGTACAATGAATCATGCAATATGGTTCACTATTTTGAAGCCAACATGTAAGCCGAATGACACAAATGTGCTTGTGCTCATAAATATTTCTCTCTAACAAACACAGGCAATATGTAGATGTGTTGTTAATGTTCTTACACATATTATAAATCTTACTGAAAATGCTCCTCAAACCAAGTGGATATCATACAACATTCTCTTACATGATCTGACTTGACCCGGTTCCTGTCATCGGTTCCATAACCTCCCTTTCCTTTGGGTGGCACTGGTGGTGGCACTTTCCCGGGACGGCCCGTAGTGCTGGTAGCTGCTGGGTTGAAGAATGGCATCGGTGACCCATCAGAGAGGTCAAGGCCTGTTTTTATACGATTTGTTTCTACCCGCATCTTAAAAAGAAAAGAAATATGAGTTCAAATTTTTAAAAAACACTTGTGATGTTAACATTCTTCAAATCAACATCCTTACACAGAACATTTTTTATGTATCAGCTTGCCAATGTAATCTGCCTCGTCACTTGGGTTTTCTACATCAGCTATAATTCACATGCAAAACTGAACGAGATTACTTTTGTATTTCGCTGTATTAATTGTGTGACACGGACAATGTTAAAAACATGAATTTTACTGTTCTGTAAACAAGCACAGACAAGACACAAACATATGATGGTATGCTCATGCAAACAAGCCCAAAACATCAGTTTCCAGCTCACTATACTTGGTAAACATACACACTTTTCTCTTACAAGTCACAAACTACTATTTAACCAGATGGCTGATTATTTGGGCCATGTTAGTATAGGGAGATGATGTTAACCTTGTGTGGGGGTTCAACAGGGATGAATTCCATCTTGCGATCAACGAAACTTTCATCTCCAAGTTCTGCTGTCAGTGGTCCTCCTCTGCCCATACCAGGGCCAACGCCCACACCACCGTAACCTCCAGGGCCAACGCCCACTCCAGGTCCAAATGATCCCTGTGATAAAGGGGTGTCAGTTAATACTAGGGTCCTTCAGGATCCAACAGAAATTTATTGGCACAAACGCCAGCTGGGAGATGTGAAGATTAGTGGAGTTCAATTTCAGGATATTAGGTATTTTGAAAAAAAAAAAAAAAAAAAAAAAAAAAAAAAAAAAATGTCATTTGTTTTGGATCAATACTAATCAGTCATTGAAATGAATCTATGTGCCTAGAAAGATAACCAAGGTATCAGAACTGATCCATCTCTTTTTATGATCAACACATGGTAAACACAAGTTTTATAGTTATCGGAAACCAGAAGTGACACTGCACAAAACCCTTGCTTGGCGATTGACATATATACAACTGATTATCATACCAATCATCTGCAGATTGTGAGAATGTAACAAACAGTGGGTGTTAGATCTAACATTAGCTGATGTCAGATGTTTACAGTTCCATTCGAGACAACAGGTCTATGCTGGAAAGTAAACGTGTTAGTACAATATATATATATATATGATCAAATATAATAAGTCACATTAGGATGAGCAATATACTACCTATATATATACACAGCAATGCTAAATTGAAACTATAAGGAAAATGTCATATCTTGTTATAAAAAAACATCAAGGATTGTAAACTAAATGCATGTAAGTCCTGTTAAGACTGAGTTGTGATGGTTTCCAAAGTAATGCAAATTGTCAGTTACAAAATGCTGTGTCCAACTGACAGTCTGTGTTACAGCTCAGTCAATAACTTAACAGATATTGCTGGTGCCCAGTGAAATTAATTCTCATCTTTAGTCTCAATTCAACTGGAACCATAACATATATTAAGTCAGTAACAACTATTAATAAGACTGCACACAAAATGATTTGATGATGAAATGATGCATGAAGTCACAAGTGCAACACAAGATGAAGGTGTAATATGCAATAATGTCATGGAATAACAGCCATTAACTACATAATAAACCATTTAGGTTCAACTGGTCAATAGAAGTCATCACTTGTATATTGGAGAAGAGACAACAACATGTAACAGGGGAGGATCTTTGCCGAAGCACAATGGGGACAATCTGACAAGAAGCCATTAATTCACACAACACCACCATACTAGTGGTCTAACCTTTTCAGATTCTGTTGTTTCCTCAGTTTTGCCAGCAGGTTTAGAGCCAGACTGAGATGCACGAGATGAAGTAGACGATATGGAATCTGTATCTCCTCCCTGGGGGATATAGGCAGTCTTGCACACAACCAATCGTACATCTTCCATACAGTATACACACATTTGCTGCACACACTTATTCAAGATTACAACATACAACCTTATAGAAAATTTAAGAAAATAACGTTTTGATATTCATGAATTAAAAAAAATGACTTAAAAAATGCTTAATTTCTTTAGGTGGAAGGGATAAAACTGCATAAAATGTACTGTTTAGTGAGCGCTCAATGCAGTTCAACATCTAAGCATTATTTCCCTTTTTCTGCATATGAATTATCCAAAAACAGTTGAAAATAATGTGCCTATGACAAAATCTACATTAAAACATTCTGTTTAAAGAAAAAAATCTACGTTCTTAATGTGCCTGAAAAATGTACATGCATTATTATTTTTAAGGGGTTATCTGTTCATTGTGGAACCCAAACGAAAAAGCCATGCTGATCAACTTATTTTATCATGCATTATGATAGTTTTAAAAACATTTTTCTCGTCTTGTGTAAAATTTTGATTCACAATGACTATCTATGAACAGTGTAACATCAATAAAACAAGGACATACCTCTCATACAAGCACAACATACATCATAGCCCACTAACAAGCATGCCCTCACTGAAACATTGGAGCAAAAACTATCCTACCTTCCTGAAGCCAAGGCGTAACAGCTCTCTTCATCAATTCGAGTCTACTTGTATCCAAAGCACAAATCACATACAACATTAGTAGGATACTGCTGGTTGTCAGCTTATGGGCATTGAGTTCATGGGCGGACCGAGATAATTTGGGAGTGGGTGGGTAGCACAGACAGCGTCTGGTGGAATGACATGGGTATCGGTGGCAATAGGGAGAGGTATGGGTGGTGTGGGACTGGAGAGAATAAAGTGAAAATGACCAGGGTAGTGAAGTTGGAGCTAACAAAAAGTTGGGAAAGCAGGGTGTGAGTGAAGAGGGGCAAGTTTTCTGTGGAGTAGCTGAGGAAGGTAAGGGAGGGTGTGGGTGGGAATGGAAAAGGAGGTTGTGGACAAAATGAGAAGTTTGTATGGAGTGGGTGGGGACTGAAGGAGGGTCTGAATGAAGTTGCGAGGATGTGGGGAGAGTTTGGGGAGGTGAACGTAAGGGTGTGAGTGTAGTGAAAATGGTATAGGTGGAGCAGGGAGACACTGGCCTACACATTTAAGCACTAGGCATGCAGATATCCATACAGAATGTAGCTCATCTGGTGACACATTAACAACATTCATCCATCCAAACAGCAGCATCCAGCTGCCGACATGGGAACAGCAGTTGAACATATCAACATGCAGCTGTTAGACACAGTAGCCTATGCCATGTTACTCCAGATGCAACAACCAAACCAATCAAGCAAACCAAACCTTCTTTGGAGTTTTCCCTGCACACAAACTGGCCATAAAAGATGCCCGTTTGTTCTTATCAGATTTACCCTTCTGGAAGAGATGACCAATGAATGAGGTGTAAATGAAGTTCACAGGTAGATATGAACCCAACAAACTTTCAAAAAAGAACGAAACAAAATCCCTGATCACTGCACCCAACAGAACAAGAAGGAAAAGGTACATTCATCTATAAAATTATGTGAGAGAACACCATGAGTATACCGTGAAAGGTAAAACAAGAGGGCAGGCTGGAGAAGGTGGAGGAGTAACTGAATGGATAGGGCTTGAAAATCATACTGCTGCACAGCTAGGGCAGCCTAAACTGTTGAGGCACATCTACAGCTTTATGCTGTGATCAGCAGTTCATATATACACATAAAATACTGAACCATCATAGGCTTGGTGTTTAAGCAGTGTTGGCCCTGACACAGGAAAGCTGTGAATTTGACGTACAAATTATCTCAAATATGGAGTGAATTTAAACACTTGCGTCCATGTTTACACAATGCCACTGAGCCCTGAGTTAAGATAATTGAAGCTGGTAATTCGTTGTTGTTAAAAACTACGTATTTTAACTGCTAAGTACTGTCTAAATACCTGACCTGCTTTACCTTGTTCTTATTGTTATTAAAAAGTCAAAGTTGATGTCTTGATTGAAGTACCATATGAGGGAGTCATGACAGCTCCTAAATTTTCATGTCTAGGGCAAACACTCTTTATGCTAAAGTGGGTTGATGATTAACAGATACTTGAAATTAAATGGAATATTTATGAACTAAAAGAACAAGAAAATGTGATCCTGATTGTCTTGCAGGTTATCCAGCCATAAAACTTCCTGTGTCATTATTTGAGTCACCAGAGTTTAGGTAACAAAGGAAAAGTAACCAACATCTTGTGCATGACAAAACTTTTAAAAGTATTTTTTAACCAAATGCCAAAGAGGCCTAATAAATTTAACAGTTCATATAACAAGATAACTGGCTGTGTGGTTGGTGATGAATGATGATGAGATGAACCTATCCCGAAGCCAAATAGCGAAAAAAGCTTGCATGTGGATATAGTGGATTAAGCTCTGCACATCTATCTACTTAAAATCATGCAAAACCTTTTGGTGCCTGTCCCTATCTGGGGCATCACGACCACCTGCCTCTCTGCCTGGACCATAGGGACTTCCCTGGGTCAACAAAAGCAGGAATGAATACAAGAACAGAACTCCCACATTACGTTCTATCAACGAACATGGACAATTACGTCAGAAATATTTACACAACACAGGAGCTGTCAACAGAATATACAAAAAGCATACCACAATATTGAGGCAAGTCTTTAACGTATACAAATTGTAGAGCAAAAGCAATGCTTTATCTTAGATGAATATCCTAAAATAAAAAAAGAAAAGATTATTGGCATGCAACATATAAGCTATATAGACATGCAAATATTGCAAATAATCACCAAGTTATAATGTGAAATAAATTTAAAGAAAAGAGTGTTGTGAGCTGTTCATAAAGACGCTTCACTACAGCACAAGTGGAGCTTTCCTGTAATATATACATTCTAAATTGTTGAAAAACAGTCAGCCACACAAAAAATCTCACATAAATGTTCAGTGTGGGATGTTTGCCTTTTTTTCTTTTCACACCGTTAATAAGCAAGAGCAACTGACATCTCCACTTGAGCTTTTGTTGTCCGTGCCTGTATTTTGATTTTGAATAATATAAGAAAGATTCTGACTAAGGGGCTCAGTCATATTGCCATATTAAGTTCCTTTGTCTTGTCCTTTACAGGCACCTCCCCTTTGACACAACTACTTCCACTACCATACTTGAATAGGAAGTGCATGACATTCAACAAGATCAAAGGAAATTAATACGATCCTGTTAATTTGTACTGGTAAACATTCCTCTATGAGAAATGTTTACATCATATATTCTATGTTAAAAAGAGAGAGACACGTTTGTTACAAAGTCGTGAAAAACCTGGATATAGGCTTTCAATTCCCTATGGAAACATACATGGCAACCCCTTTTGTTCCAACACTGTCATTATATGGAGCATTGGAAGTATTGCGGAAACCCAATTTGTGTCAAGCATATCATGAATTCATTTTCAATTATCAATTGTAACAAACATTAAATGAGCCACTGCAGAAGGTAAAAACCCAAGCAATTTCCTTTGAGGAATCTGAAAGCTGCTGGAAAAGGCTAAGAAAAGATACAGTTTAATGCAAAGTGATGAAGAACAAGCTGAAGAAGCAGGCAAGGTCACGGATGATGAAGATTCTTCCACCCAAGCAATCATATTACACATCAGTCAATGTTGGAAGGAATCACGCCTCAAATTAGATGGTTCCCATTTTGGAGAAACCGAATAGCACAGACATGACAGGCATATCGCCGGTCATAATCATGGCTAATGTGAGTCTTAACCCATAATTTGTCAATCCTTGCTTTGATAAGGGAGACAACTTTGGATCGGCTGACGTCAGTGTCATGAAGACTAAAACAGAAGAAGTCAGTGGCAGTGGGATACCATAGTTGCTAAGCGTGATGCCATTGAAGATATTTGTACGGAGTTGTGACAGTGCAAAGAAAGTGTGAATTCTAATACCGGACATGACACTACATCTACAATTATTCATGATGCACATTAATGTATGCCACGACCAACCAGTCAAACACTGCTTTGATAGCAGAAATTGGTACTCTTGGAAGAGTATCATATTCTGGGCAGTTTCCTTGTTGGAGCAAGAGAGATACACCAAAGTATATCTTTGAAATGTTAGCAATCAAGACTTTGAGAATGACTTGCAGGAAAGACTATGCAAATGAATGAACTACACCGATTGTGTTAACAATATGACAATGAAAAGGTGAAAAAAAAAACTAGCCATGGCTACCATGCATAAATACACCACTGTGAGCTATGATTCAGGCAGTGTGAGCTGCTAATCTACTCCATATGCTTCAAGCTTGGTCAAGCAAATTGACTGGGAAGTTAACCTTCTCATCGAGATCAATTCCACCATAGCCAACGCCAACAGGCACTTCGCCAGGTCCATAACGACCATCCCTTGACTTCCCATCCTTGTCTTTTCCATCCTTGTCCTTTCCATCTTTGTCCTTTCCATCTTTGTCCTTTCCATCTTTCTCACCTCGGCCAGATTTGCGAAACTTCCCAAAGAGACCCCCTCCTTTTTTCTTGTCCTTTTCTTTTCCTTTTTTACCTTTTTTGTCTTTATCCTCTCCTTCATCCGAGCCAAGTCGTTCTCGATTTCTGTCTGCATCTCCAGGGTAAGCTCCAAGCCCTCCATACCTACTGGGGTCATGCTCAACATCACCTGGGAAACTACTGTCAGGAGATATCTCACCATCTTTATCATAAGGGTATCTCTTGCCATCTTTTCCATGCGGTGATCTCTCACCATCTTTATCATAAGGGTATCTCTCGCCATCTTTTCCATAGGGTGATCTCTCGCCATCTTTTCCATAGGGTGATCTCTCGCCATCTTTTCCATAGGGTGATCTCTCACCATCTTTTCCATAGGGTGATCTCTCACCATCTTTTCCATAGGGTGATCTCTCGCCATCTTTTCCATAGGGAATTCTCTCGCCATCTTTGCCATAAGTAAACCTTTCACCATCTTTGCCATAGGGTGATCTCTCACCGTCTTTGCCATAGGGCGATCTCTCACCATCTTTACCGTAAGGAATTCTTTCGCCATCTTTGCTGTAGGGGTATCTTTCTCCATCCTTGCCATAAGGATATCTCTCACCATCCTTACCATAGGGAGATCGCTCACCATCGATTCCATAAGGGTATCTCTCCCCATTTTCACCATAAGGCAGTCTCTCACCATCTTTCCCATAAGGCAATCTTTCACCATCTTTTCCATACTGATATCCATCTTTGCCAGGAGGGTAACGGTCATCTCCATCTCGACCAGGGTATCGCTCATCCTCTGGACTGGTACCGTACCGTCCATCTCTCCCTGGTGGGTATCTTTCCCCAACCAGGCCATCATCCCCTGGGTACCTCCCATAACTTCCTTGGTACCGTTCAGGGTCTAATTCACTGCCCTTTTCACCATCCTTTTCCCTTCGCCTATCCTGAATATAATTAAACAACACTCACACAATATTTTTGGTGTATTACATTCAGAACATAATATGGTGAATTCCAGCTTTAACGGACAAAATATTCATGAAAAACATTTCCTTCATACAATGGATACCTGTCACATTTCCATCCTCAAAGAGCATTAGATTCAGAGACAAATGATAACCATGAAGATTGTTTTCAGGGAATTATATATTGAAGGAGGCAGATGTGAAGCATCTTGCAACACACATAGTGCAAGCAGAAGTAAGTAAAAACCTTGGAGTCAGGTGACTTGTTATCCTGTCCCATCTTAGCTGCCAACATTATCTCATCCTGTGAACAAATACCATCATGCAACAATAACTTCTTGCTCCAAGCAACATAACCAATGCTTGCAGAGCATGATATGATGGATATTTACACAAAAACAACCAAAGCACAACTGATAATAATGTGATGAAATGTGAGTCGATGGCTCTCATAAAGGAGACATCAATGACAATGATTAAGAAAGTGAAAGGTAAAACCTCTTAAAAAGTGAGTGAGGATGCTTCGTGTATTGATTTGGACAAATTTTTTTGATAGAATTGGTACAAATGTGATTGAGGAATAAAAAATGAATCTTACCGTATCAAGGCCAGAACTGTCTGGTTGATGTCTTGGGTCTGCTCTCAATGTTGCTTCATCTGCTCCCTGAAGGTAAGACCAGAAATAAATTTAGCTGAACTCAAACAGAATATAATATAATTACCTGCACATCTATTATCATACAAAACACCTCATGATAGGTGGTCTACACTCATCCAGCCTTAACCTACCACCTCTCCATCCTTGTCAACATTCCCTAAACCCTTGTCTGATACCTCACTATCCCTGGTCTATACCTCGTCTTATCATCCCTGGTTAACACTTACCTGTTCGTCAGCCCTGTCCTCAGACTTGTTGAGCTCTGCTAATGCCACCTTCTCATGATCTTTGTCCTTCCCCTTTTTCTTCTTGCGATCTTTTTCTTCTTTCTCTAACCTCTTCTTTTCTTCCTTCTTTCTCTTTTCTTCTTCTTTCTCTCTTTTCTTTCTCTCCTTCTCTTCTTCCTTTGTTAACTTTTTGGGTGGTGACTGCCCTTCCACTGTGCCTGCTGTTACTGCCATAACATCATTACCACCATATCTGGGATCACTCCTCATGGTAGCATCCTACAGAAATGTAAACAGTTTTCACCTCTTTGATTACAATATAATTCAAAACACAGAAATATTAGTATTTTCAAGTTAATACACATTCAACATTAATATCATTCACATAAATCAACCTACAGAATATGCACAATACAGGTCTAACAATTAAAATACTCATGCGGTGTTTGAGAAAAAAGTTGCATATCTCATTTCTGTCAGCATCTTATTATGCAGTTTCATAAGAATGTTCCTTGCAAAAACTCTAAAGCAATTCCACTCAGACAAATTGCAACATTAGTTTACTAATATTTCTATGAAAAAAGTACAGCTGGGTGTGATAAGGGCACATTCCTGAAGTCCATTATAAACATGATATGCATTACAAGCTCATTCTCATGTCTGAGCTGTTCCAAACCTCCATGCTATAGAGGCTTACCCCTCACTAAACCATCTTGCTTTTGAATTGAGCTCACTGAACTCGGCACATTAATTTCAAGTGGAGTTACAAATAAAACTGCTATGCCTACAAATTGGTATACTAACAATCCAGGGCCCACTTGCACGAAACGGTCTTAGAGCTACAATTATTGTAAATCCTTAAGATCGTGATCTTAGGCTTCGGCTACAATCGCCATCCACTTGCACATAGCGATTGTAGGCTAAGATCATTGTAAGTTACAATCAAAATTGGTTCCAACCAATTGTAAGGAGCTAAGATCATTGTAGTCAGTAGCAAAATGGTGTGCAAGTTTGTGTCAGTTTCATGCAAATAATTAGATTTACGTTTGGGGATTGCTTTTATATTGCATAAAACTGTATGATTCACCTTGACACTTCAACAACATGGAGATTGCAACATCGATTTAACGTCTGAAATATCGTTATTTGAGGTAGTGAACATCATTATCGAGTCGATATCATAGATTACAATTCTCACCCGATTCAGTGTTGGAAAAAGTATGAATACCACACCATTATGATAATCAAAGAAAGGATAGTAACGAAAGGTGTCTGCATGTGATGAACAGTGGCCATGACCTTTTCAATAACTCAAGGGCTGCTAATCTTAGTTTTTATGCAAGATGGGAGTGGTTTCCCTTTGCATATTATGCCGTTGCCATAAAATCTGCCATGCCTTCATACAATATATGTTATGTTGTGACAGTGCAGATCTCCACATATATTTCTTTTCGGTTATAGTCGTGTCAATGACTTTGTCACGGTTTATCATTACAATAATCTACAGTTGGATAGCGTACAAAATTATGTTTCTTTCTGACGCGAAACAAGAGTTTTGATCTAAGCATTTTAAATATAATACAAGTATTCTTCAAAGAGGAAAATGTGAAATTTGCGTAAAAAGAAAAAATAATTATCAACAAAATAACGTAAAGCAATTAACATACTGTGGATAAGTATTTAACAACATGTACAACACACACAGAATAATATCGTTTTCATATTTCCCTGTCATGCATTTTCCACAACGCTCCCAGTCATGTCACCCTTTCATATCTTTACAAATCTAATGCTTGTGGGATATATTTAGGACTTACTCCAAATAACACCGACCAGATACCAAACTCAGATTAACTGACTGTCATTGACAAATCATGGTACATTTAGGTGTTGTATCATAAGTAAATCTTGTTTATAATTTATGTTATCTTTTAATTTTCACGACTATTAGGTAAATAACACAAAACCCAAATCTATTTGTTTGTATTTCAATGTTTTCATAGAACGTGATACTTCTGTGGTTGCAGTATCACATTCTTAGTTCATAAATCATATTAGAATGTAAAAAAAATTAAGAATAACCCACGAAGTAAGAGTTATCATATATGTTATCTTCCATGTTTTTATTACTAGGATTTACGGCTGGTTTTTTTTGGTTTTGTTTTGTTTCAATGAAAATTCTGCCAGGTGCAATTAAGGAAGGTATGTCAGTTGTGTGCAGTAGCCAGTGTTATTTGTGCAGCATGCTATGTGCACTTGCAGACAACTGTAGACAGGAGTCGAATATAAGAAATTTCTACATCCAATGTTTCAGAGTTTGATCTTAGTTAAGACTGCGATCTTAAATCTGTGCTGTCTTAAGATTGTCTTTGTGCAAGTGGATTAGGGCAATTGTACGGTGACTGTAAAGTTGATTGTGACTAAGATTGCTCTGTGCAAGCGGGCCCAGGAATATTAGAAAAATTCAAGTTTGTGCTGACATATACAGCCCTAACAGATTATCATTTCTAACGCCCTTCCCTCAATGCTGTTTTCTGATGACGTCTAACATAATGTAGCTATTAAATTTCGCAAAAATAATGAAGTAGAGCTATCATTCTTTGAAATTTATCACTCTTTGAATCGTTTGATAAATGATCCAGTAAACATTCACATCAAACATTGTCATAAAATCAGGGCAAATGGAAAATTAGTCAGGACAATCACTTTCTTGAAGTCACTTGCCTTGTGGCTGGTGGCTTTTCAATAAAATTTTGAACCCCTGCCCTAACCTGGTCTGTAGGTGCCTTGTCGCGCCTGTCTGCTGTGTCTGTTGAGTACTCCTCTGGCCGCTTCTTCAATGTTCCCCCTTCTTCATCTTCATAAGGCTTCACACCAGATAGACCCAGTTCCGATATCGGTGTCTTGGCAAATCCCTTCTTATCATGTCTGTCCCTCTCATCTGGGAGTGACCTGTCTAATTCTCGGTCCTCTGGGTGTTTCCTTTCCAGTGTTGGTGCATCTTCTGGGTAGTAGCCATATTGGTTTTTGTATTGTTCTCTGTAGCTTGGACGCATAGCCACTGAAGTAAAGTAATAAACACATCAGTATAACATGTTAACTCAAAGCAGTTACTTTTCTTTAATCACTGAGACATTAATCAATTTGCTTCAAGATAATACATAATGGCATAAAAATCTGTTTCTACTGGTCTATTGCACGGAGTATGGTTAATGAACACTCTTAGTTGATATTCCTGCACCATGATGTCTAATGGGCTTCACTAACTGTTGGGGAATTTAATTCTGGTCTTCAGGCTAAAAAAACCAGGTTAACAATGTAAGTGTTAACAAACTAAAACCACTTTTCAAGACAAGTGTACAAGACATGTCTTAAATGACTACAAACTGTAGTGAATTTGGTCTCATGCCACTTTCAGCAATATTACAGCAATATCACGGCTGGGAACACCAGAAACGGGCATCACAGATTTTACCACGAGGGGATCAAAACTGTGTCCTTAACATGATGATCGACCATCTTAACCACTAGGCTATCCCAACACCCTCACTACAAACTGTACAAAACTAAAGCAGTTCATGTGAAAATGAAACACTGAACTACATAAAATTGAAATGAAGCAACTTACTGATTAAGAAAGGCAACTTACATTCATCTACACTGCGTGTTCTCTGATCTGCATATGTGTGACGTTTCTGGTTAGAGCGGTCGAAATAAGGCTGTTGTCTGTCCAGGAGTGCTGACGTTTGTCGTGTCTGGTACAATGTTCTCCCAGAGTAGCGGAACTTGGAACCAAGGCGGGGGAATACTGTGCTGTTTGTGGGTGCTTCTGGTTCTCGCAACCTGTAAATGTAAATAAAACAGTTCATAGAAACATAAAACCATACTATTACCCTGGCTTGGCTGCCCTGTACAGAAAGACTTAATCTACACTTGTAAGCATAAAGGGTGTACAGAAATATGTCCAGGAAATATCTGACATAAGTACAACGAGATATTCTGTGAACATCAAAGACCAACAATAATACTTTGTTCGGTTAACATCTTTCACTATCAAGAAAACACTCTCTGCCCAACTCAAAAATGGATTAATCAGTATTCACAGCAAAAAGATTCTCACCTGAAGAAGGCATGGTGCTCTACACAGGTTTTCCACAACCTCTTGGCTAGTCTGTGATTATCAAGTTTAAAACCGATGGTTGTCTCGAAAGGTTCAAACTGTAAGGGAATAAAATGGGGTGGATTTACATTACAGGGTGTGTGAACAGACACTGCAGGGTATGCTAATTTACAAGCATTGTCACTATGGTGACATAATCCTCTGCCACAAACTCGCTGATAATCTTAACATGCAGTTTAACATGCTGAAATCTTCAAAGTGTTGCCTTGATAATAAAGTGAAGGTTACCAAATTTAACTCGGCCCTGCGCCACTACTACAATAAGATGGATGATAAATTTGAAGAAAATTCAGTGAATAATCCTAGAAATATCTCACTGACAAGCTTAACATGTAGCTTAACATGCTGAAATCTTCACAAAGTCGCCTTAAAAAATAAGAGAAGGTCAGCAAAATTGACTGGGTCCTGCATCTTCCCTAGATAAAGCTTGGTGTTATATAATATATGAAGAAAATTCTGAGAACGGTTCTTGAGACATTTTGCTGTCAAAGGCAAAGTGTTAAAGTGAAATGAAGGTCAAGGTCACAAAACCTGACTGGGATCTTCCTTAAACTTTGATGAACCTAGGTACCGAACAGTCAGTGGTTCTAAAGATATTTCAATTTGTACATACAGATGGACGGACAGAGTCTTACACGATATCTAAACTCTATCTCTTTACACTAAACATGCACTAGGGAATTACTAGCAGTCTTGACAGTAATCAAATGGTAACATCTGCAACTGCAGGACAGGTTGACAAAATGAGTTCGTTATCCATAAAAAGGTGAAATGGAGCTCTCCATATGGGTCTAGGAGTAATTCTTGGAATGGATGCTCAAAATACACAAATTTATAAGTTGGGATACAAGAAATGTTTTACTCACCTCTCCAGGTCGTATTTTAATGTAGAAATTGTTCCTCTTGTAAGAAATCTTTAATATTTTGGGCCAGACGAATCTGTTGATACGGAGTTTTTCTCTGTATACAAGCAACCCACTAGCACACACGCCCAACATGATGGCCACCCCCTCGGAGTCCTGGAACCACACAATCATTAAAGTGTGAAGAAGGGGAAGATACATTAGAGTCAAACTGATTTGTACACTGGAGCAACATCAACCATTTCCAAGTTGTGTAACTACAGACTTGTACATTCCCTGTAAGCAACAATAACTTTCACAGGGGTGGAACTAACTAAAAGTTGCTACTTGCAGTACAGTGGCATGTGTAAAATCACTTGCCCTATATCGACTGTTTTTCTTCTTGATTTTTTTAAATAAGTCAACTCTACACTGGTACAGAGTGACATACAAATTTGCTTGCCCGACAGAAAAGTCAGGACTGGGACAACAGGCAATGGGTTATTTCAACCCCTGCTTTCATTACTTTGATAATGTCACTAATGTTGTCACAGTATCAGTCATCTAAATTTAGAAAATTAAGGTGACAGTTTACTACACAAATGACAGTTGATGCAGTGTGTATACTGTATATGTTCACTGAAAACATTTTTCAGCAACTGTGTAAGACTTGAGGGGTTACAGAATATCAAAAGGGCAATGATAAGAGACTTATTTCAAATCTATTTTCCTGTGGTATTTACTGACATATGATGACAACTTACTGTTGCTTTGTGAAGATCAACACCATACATAGCTAATTTCTTGGCGTTTTCCAAGAAGTGGTTTTCAGCCTCTTCTGGTGTTTGACCTCTGAAAAATAATGACAGTAAAGATACACATGCATCCTGCATTCAAGTCTCAATAGACACCCAACACAGTACTAGTATTCAATTAGATGAAATTCCAATGGCTTAAAACATCAGTTAGTGAGCCATATTACCCAAGTCATTTCCATGTTTAAAATGCAGTTGTGTAGGTCTGAAGTATACAGGAGCAGAATATTGTCAAATTTTAAGTCTTATGATATTAAATATTAACAGCAGAAGTTTCCCAGGTATCAGGCTAACTGTCCCCCGGACAACTGCCCCCTGGCTACCTGCCCCCCATCCATTGTGCCCCCCGGACAACTGCACCCCCATCATAACAAAACACACAAACTAAATGTTATGATGATATTTTTATTTTTGCACTATATAATACCACAACACATCCTCTTTACATTCAATACGAGTATCAATTCATTTAAAAGGACAGATTGTGGGATATGGCTCTTAAAAAATTCCAAAATGTGCATGGACTCATATACCTAAACAACACGTGCAAGTCTGTTGGCACTGTCACGGTAGGTTTTTCGGGAGGTGGAAGCTTCATCTATGGCTGTTACGCTTCATCTATGGCTGTGTGAGAATCTGTTGGGGTGTTTCTAAAGTGTCAATTGCCTTACGTTTATTGTCATTTCTCACTTCAGCCACTACTGCTTCTCTCAAGTCTGGTGCATGTGTGGGATCATGCAGACGACCAACTACTTCCCCGTCTTTAACTTTAACCTGAGCCTTACACTGTCTGCGACTTCTCTTCACACATTCATAAGAGTTAACTCCACCCTGTAACTCTTTCTGATGAACATACAAGAATACTTCTAAAGCTAACTTGGCCTTCGCCCTCTGACTTGGAATCTACTCCATGATTGTGAAACGACTGGCAGGACACCTTTTCCTCAGTGCTTATATACCAGCATAATCTGAGATGATGGGATTAACTAATCTGCATTAGGTGTATACTGGTCAGTAAGGTCATTAGAATGTTTTTTCCATGATATCCTGGGGTTGACTCAAGATGTGACTCCAGATTAAATAAAAGTTTTCACAGCAATTAATGATTTCAGCTCTTCTAGCAAAAGCTACATTACTGAACAACCTTCTCCAAGATCAACTTTCTCCATATTACTGAACAGCTGTCTCCAGGATTAACTTTCTCCAAGTAAACATGAGATTAATAAACATTTTGAACTCTAGTGAATCTGAAGACTGATATATGTATATATGGTATATAGGGCTATCACTTACATGTACTAGTTGGCGTGTTGTTATTATGGGGGACACTTGTCCCAGGGCGTAATTGTTCAGGGGTCACAATGGATGGGGGGCAGATAGCCAGGGGGCAGTTGTCTGGGGGGCAGTTGTCCTGGGGGCAGTTAGCCTAGACCTGTTTCCCAGGATGCAAAACGTTGTAGCAGAGTGATTGACTCTTAACACTTACTTGTGTTGTTTGTGAAGTTCATGTATCCTCTCTTTTAGTTCTATTGTCTGTGAAGGAGCAAATGGCATGTCGTTGATGTAGTCAATGCCTGGTCCATGATCGTTGACGTCATAGTCGCCGAGGTCTGCCTGGACACTGTATGACCCTAGGAGGGCGTGTGTGACAAAGGAACAAGGTAACCTGGAACATGAAGAGGGAATGACTATCGTTTTACACCACTTTTACCAATATTTCACCAATATCTTGGCATGGGACACCAGAAATATGGGGCACTGAACCTGGGTCTTTGGCATGATCGGCAAACACTTTTACCACATGACTACCCCACTGTCCCAAGTGAATGATTGCGTCACTTAGTACAAGCAGGGTAGTTGTATTCTATGTCACTATCAGCAATATTAAACTTGTTCCTTACATTAGTTGGTTCGATTCTCCTGATATGGAGACTTAGGATCTTCACTGCTACATGTTCTGAAGCAAGTGAAGCTTTTAGTAGACATCTTTAGAAGGGTTTTTGGGACAAATATCAAACACTTTACTAACATATTCCTTTAATTTTCTTAAAATTTATTAATGAGGCAAAATATGGTTCTCCAAGACCTAACCAACATCATTAAACCAGTAAATTCTTCACAATATAAGATAAGACTCACCTTCCACTCAAAATGTCTCGTCTGACTTGCAAGGTAACAAGATATCTGAAAGAGACAGGATAAGCATAATTAGCGACAGTTGGAGATGGTCACATTGTTCTAATACTTCCCTACTTTTCAATGTAACAATCACGCCGATAAACATTACATTGCACATAATCATAATGAACTAGTACTGGTGGAGTTTTTGTTGCACATGGCATTACAGGCCTCTCTGTATAATGAAATGTAATTGTTTAGATAAAATTGACATTTCATACTTATCCTGACTTGTGATCATCATGCTTAACTCCAATATGAATGAAAGTGGAACACTTGAATCCCTAGTTCCTGTAAGTGGACGTAAAAAGTTCTCTCACCCACAAGTTGCCTCCCTTTTCCCACTCAGTCATATGACTTGCCATGCTTGTCACTCTCTCCATCGCCCTAGCAGATGGTTAGCTTTGTATATCTGAAGTGAAATAAATAGCCCACTACTTGAGGATGAGCTGCTTTGATCACTGTAAAGCCATTCTGCCTTGCACACTGTTTAAATCTTTGCTTAGAGCTAGTGTTACTTTTTTCTTTAAACAGACTCTTATATGGTCCGTACATGAGGCTCGAACGTTGGCTTGTTTGGTGTGCCAATGCACTAGCAGGTTGGCCACTCTGGTAGTTTCAGGGGTGGACTTCCAAGTTCTTGTATGAGATCTGGGCAAACAGGTCTATGATGAGATCCTACGGTCTGTATGATGAGCTGAAATGCCTCTGAATGGAATGCCTAGTCGAAGTGTGGTCTTTTAGCATTTGGTTGATCAGTGAGCTCAACCAGTGCTGTAAGGTGTTGATCACTGCTTTCAACCCTTACTGACTGACATCAGTCATTGGCATTGTCTGGTAATGTGATCAGGTCTGTACTGTTCAGGTCTATAGACAGAACCTGCTTTAATTGACTTAACTGAAACCTTCCTCTGCAAGTCCAACCTTGCGCTGATGTGAGTAGATCAAAGACTTTGCTATGTCTGTAGAGGTAACAGAGATGGCTTTCTTGAATCTCAACTTGGATCTCAACCGAACGGTCTTCTGACACCAGAATATGATTCTGTGTAGTGATGAACGTTATTTCCAGGAACTGCAGGTCTTGCTTCGGTTCCAAATGACTGCAAGTTCACTAGCCATCCCAGTGGATAATGGCCTGAATCTTGTCTTAAAGACTTCTGGGAACAGGATGCTTTTCTGTTCGCACAATACTTGTTGCTGCTGGGACACTCAATCTCAACTGATTACTCACGTAAACAGTCCTGTTGGTGAGGTAATATCAAACAGGTACATGTTTCATCTACAAGGGATTCAAGTGTTCCACAATCATTTGTGTAGGAAAAGGGAGACAAGCATAATAAGCACGAGTCAGGATGAGGAAAATATATGTGAACCAATAATAAGTTCCTGAAGCCTGGTAGAGTCGAGTTGCAAATGGTTCCATCAGCTTTATTGACACCCATACCTTGTAAGGCTCTCTTGCAACATGCTAGGGTCTGGAGGATAAAACTTCACTGCAAATTCAAACACCCAAGCGCCTCCTGAAAATATAACGTTTGATTGGTGAATTGAAATGCCGAGCAAAAGTGCACTGATATGCGAAAAGTAGGCATTTATGCTTACATCATAATCATCTAACCTTAAAGCACACATATTTGACAGTAAATATTGCAGGGGAACAAAATTACATATGTAAAATATTTTGCCTAATATAAGTCCACTATCACCAACTTCAAACGATGAAAATGTATCTGAACTCTGATGATGATGATCCAATGATTCTCACAACAAACAGCAGTATTTAACCGCCCACCCCCAAAAACCAAAACATCTAAAACCCAAAAAACCAATGACTACAGTGAAAAGATTGCTCATCTAAGAAAAACATTAATCTCACAATTTAAGCAAAACTACTTACTTTTCTTCTGTTTCGATATTTTCTTTTCATGATTCAACCAGTACTGAAACAAACAAAGGAAACTAAATTAAACAGGTTACATCATCAACGAGAAAACTTATGGGTGGAGTAACAGAGCAAGGTCATAATACTTAGGTCCCAATAACTCAGGCTGCAATAAGCAGCCAAACTGTGTGAAAAATATTGACTAAATACACCACAATTTTAAAGAATTAAATGCTAAGAAATAAGTTCACAGCGGCTTGTTATGTGAGTGATCTTAAACCCTAAATACAACACATTTTTCTGATGAAACTGAGACTGATGAAAATGCTGGGAGGTATTAAAAGAATAGCAGCTAACTGATTTCCGAGTGTATCAGTTTGCTTTCATACATAGAAAATTCACATTATATCATATCACTACATGAAAACTCATAATGCACTGATGTATCATTTCACATCCCAGACATTAGATGTCTGACCCTGAGGATGCGGGTTCGAATCCCAGATGGAACTTAACTGAAAAAGTACTAGAATTTATACTTTACTAAGAAAGTGTTATCCAAAATATGATTTAGGTTACCCAGACAAACAGCTGTTATTCCAATGTATCCCTCTATCTATCTGCTTGACTACGACTAATCCCTGCTGCTGGATCATCTCTTTTTAGACTAAACCTATAACAAGTTATGGTGGCAAGACTTAACATAATCAATATCAGAAAAGGAACATAAAATCAACATATCGTGAAAATTGATTGGCTTTTCAAATAAAGTGGTTCATCACTACCAGAAAGTAAGAAAGTCAAAATCTTTGCATTCATAGCCACCAATAATCCTAGGCTTTTCAAGGGCTCCACATAAGGGCCATATCAGCGTATGTACTGATAAAAGATATGCACAATAAGATAGGAAAAGATCACAGCAATGGTGTACCGTCTTAGATTCATTTACGGGCGTATTTATCGGAAAAAGGTTGGCTGTATTGTTTACTGACCTGTTTAAAGAAGAGTAGCAGTGTTGGGGTGCATATTTGAAACGATACACAAGATTACTTAAACGCCATTAAATTACATTCAGCACCCTAACTTTTCTCAGTACTCTTATATTGAAAAAATAAGGCGTACATACTCTTCATGTTGAAAAATTATCTGGAGTCCTGCTTTTCAAAATGTAAGAAACTGATTACAATGCTACAGTGTTCATTATGCTACAGCTGCAACTATCCATTGAAGTATGTGTGTGTATTTTCATAAAGTAAACATTTGTTTCAGAATACAATACTAATTTAACATGTATCTACTAGACACTAAAACAGGCGATGGAAGGTCTCTAACAACAGGTATGAACATATGAATCTCCAACAAGCGAAAGCAATTCAGAATGTATGGTATACACAACAATGGAGACCTTAAAAATGTCAATATTTTTGAGGGTATAAAAAACACCGACCTGCAACAATCACAAATGCCACATTTAGTAACAGGTCTTGCCCCAGATACATAATGGTTTCCACCAGTTGAAACTACTTGCCCATACACATCTATAATCTAATCAGATTGGAACATTAACATCAGAGCTATAAATTATAATAAAAAGAAGCCCCAGAAATAACACAGGTGACGTAACGTTTCATTTAGATTAAGACCAATTCTTTTGTGCTGACATGTCACACACATTCCATGAATAACCAAGTTCAACACAGGTAACCTTCAGAGTAGTACAGCCAGGTCAACAAACAAGTTGTTACCTCATTATCTTGAAGGCACTATCCAGGTCACAGGTAACTGCTGCTACTTTAATTGCTAATTGCTCACAGCTCCATTTTGAACTTCTAATTTGTAAATTTACAACTGTCATAAATTAGGTGGTTAATAATGTCCTTGAGATAAGCTGCAACAATATTTGCATGGAAAAAACACCTAAATCCACTTTTAACAGTGAAGTTGATAAGATCATGTCACCTTACATACCAACTGTTGCTACATCCATATTGTTAGTATTTTCTTTCTATATGTATCAGGATTAGGCCTACCGAGTAAACAATAACTTTTCAAGAGTCAGTGATGCTTAGTCACCAAAACAAGTTTTCCTGTAATTACTTGTGTCATTACACAGCTGAATGACCTCAGCTAAGCTGCCAGGCTGAAACTATTTGCCCTGTAACACACCAGTGTAGGTCAGAGGTGTCGTTCAGCCAGGGGTTAAATTCAACGTATACACCACCTATTATACTGTGACAGTCAGCATACCACACATACCTGCCTCACTGGCTGAAAAGCAAATATACCACGTACATCCTTAAATGTCTTGTATATAAGCTAAGACCACTTCATTATATAATAGACTGAAATATGGGGAATATAATTTTGTTACAAAACATGGAACTGCATCTTCCAGCACTCATATAAACATGATAAACCTGTTCAGCATATTTAGTTGTAAATTAGGACACAGTTACATTAAGCCAAATAAAAAAAGTGAAATGTTGCTCAGACTTTGGCACGCCACTTTATTTGTGTGCTTAATTATTATTGCCACAAAAAGGATAATTTTTACTGGGCCACATCACGAGCATCCATTTGTCAACTATAAGTATCTTTCAGAACGAGTGTGACTGAATCTACAACTCATTAACATGTGCTAAACTTTTGGAAAGCTGTGTTTCTGAGACAATAAAAAAACATAAATAGGTGTTCCTCCCTCATCCTCATCTCGTCACTTTTGAAAACAATCTGCCCGAGAAACATTTAATTTTTCTCTATGCAGCCTTAAATATGACACCAGGCATTACAGATGTACCACATTTGAGTGGTTCATTCACAAACAGATATGAACAGGTTGTAGTGGGCAGATCAAAAACTTTTCATAATGAATTCTACATTTAGTAAGCACTGTAATAAATCTATTCATAAATTAGATGAAATCAGGCAAAAAAAAGAAAAGAAAAGAAAAAATAAGGTCCATTTCCTTAACTTCAATTCAGAAGTGGCAACATAAAAAGTCTGAAATTGGGAAGTCACAGTAGATCATTCAAATTGTGTACCAGTAATGCAATGATACAATTTTGATCAAATTTACTGGGAAATGTTGAGCATTGTGTGTAGGTATGACATAATTTTCAAATACTAATTAAATTGTTCAACATATACATGAAGTAGTACAGTAGAAAGACATCAAAATCTGACATCCTATTTATTGTCATATATACTTACTCATATATGTAAACCATCAAATCTAAGGTAAGAGAGAGCACAAATATATACCAATTAAGTAGTCTCTCCACTCTCAAACAAATGCTTAGGTGTTCCTGTTAGTCTTACATCTGAGTGGAGAATCAGCTTGCAGAGAGTGTCCATGCATGACAGCCCTTCACAAACCTGAACAACTTTTTAATACCAGACGTCACTACAGATCTTAATTTGATCGAAGAGTTACTATATGAATACCTGAATTTAGAAGACTGAAAAAAACCCCAAAACATCTGACAGACTGACATTACAACAGACGTCAAACAACTGATTCTGGTCCAGACAATTCCTCAGTAGAAAATCAAACTGTATGCTGGTCGAGTGTCAGTGACAACAATAATTTCACACACCATGATTCTTGTATGCACAATAGAAAATAACAAATACATGAATTATATAATTCACAGGGAACATAAAACATTCACTGAATTGCCTTGTATCCACTGTTCCAGCAAAACACAAGGGAAAGTGCCTCTTGTCATACTGCTTCTCACTGAATCCATAGTTTTCCCATGTATCCACACATGTACATCAGTACATCACATTTGATAATCCAACATCTTGCACTGAACTGCACCATCTCATAATCATCCATAGAATTAAGTTATGTCCACAAAAATCACTGAAAATAATCCATTCACATCTCCACAGGTTTGCACAGAGATATTCTTGTGGCACTAATCAGCAACAGGAAATTAAAGATGTTGAAATGTGCACATACTAGAAAAACGAAAATATGAGAAAAAAAAGCTATCAAAAACCAACATTCCAAAGGCAGAGTATAAATCCCTTGAAACAGTAGGGACTGAATGTCTCATTAAAGTGAAAGAGACATGCTTGTTTCACCTTTATATGGGCTGGGTCCTTGTCATTTGTGTAGGTCAGGCTGAAGTAGTCCCGCTCCAGGAGGTCGATATGATCTCCAACTTTGTCAAACAATTTCTGACCTACAGCATTTTTCTGGAATAAAATAGCACAGCAATAAAATTAAACTGACACCAACATCTGCATCACAGATGAAATTGAAAAGGCACTTCAAACATGGTAGTAACGTACAAGAATGACTGAAAATGAAGCTGAAGCCATAAAGTCAGATTTGTCACCAAATCAATCAAAAAGATTTTCAGAATTGGTTGAAAATCATTATAATGTAGCCAAAAAATTTAAAAGCATTTGCAGTGGGGCATTGAGTAACTGACATTATCACAGAGATACAATGTAGAAAAATATAAAGTATTTAAAAAAATAAATACTATTAAAATATAACAAAATGCATTGGTATTGTATAAAATGAGGCAACTTACATCAATCGGCACATCGAAATTCTCTCCATCTAGGAGTACAACAGTGCAGATTATTTCCTTCGATGACCTAGTCTGTTTCTTGGGGGAGTCAGTCATGTTCTTGTTCGGGCTCTTCTCTCGTTTCACCTGCGAATTGAACAAAATTCGTATTGGAAAAGTGGACAGTAACGTATGACACGAACAGAGAGAGCGCTCCGCTCCTAGATACTTCCGTGGTGGTGGGATATTCGTCACTCCACAAGTATGCATTCACGGGACAGCACACCGGCACGGAAACGCATCACTGAACACCCAGTTGAGGTCACAAAATGGCCCCGCAGACGACACATTTTACAAATACCACACGTCTATAACCATACACGCCAAACCGCGAGAGTAACGTACATGTGGGCTACATAACGTGTTATTTCATGATAATGCCTTTATCTTGGAAAACAAAACCTTACAATATTTACCTGCATAGCCAAACTGGCAAGGGAGGTAATGAAGCCAAGCCTACCTGGAAATGCGTCGTCCATTACGAAGTTCCGTCAACAATTTCTATTTCAAGTGCCTGACATCCGATAAGAACAAACTGATCATTGACAACCCATAACGCAAACGATTACTTAACTCAGGAAGTGGGAATCCCTCAAGCGATAGTTAGGCGGGTGCAAAAACTTTAATTTGTAGTGAGGATACTACTAAGCTCTAGTCTTGTCTGCATCTTGCTGAACGAAACTGACGGAAGGCCGTTTTACTTGAAAAAGGAAGCAATTTGTTACAATACTCATCGTAAGACACAACTGATTATGCCAGTGACTGTATATATATTAGAGACAGCATTAATCCTATGCACGAAGTACTGACAAGCTGCATTACCGGTTTGCAATCGAGATATGGATTTCACCACCAAACGAGTACTAACATCATGGCTGCCGCCATTGACGATTCAAACTAATGTGGGTCACGACGCCTTAATATGCTATTTTTAGGCGCTGTCCCGTGACGATTGCACTGACCCAAAATAGCCAAAAACAGTGTGGCTCCTAATTATAAATTTAACATACCTGTTAAGACTCATTTATCGCACGAACATTTGGAAAGTGAGCGCAGTGTATTCGCTTGATTCCGAAAGGTACTCCCCGCTACATCTATGACATCACCGCGTACCCAGCATTCCCTGCGAGGTCAATGCAGTGTGTCAAGGTGTGTGAAATTTGTAAACAAATGTGGAAACGTCATGAATACGGTTTGAATATTATGAACATTTGATGTCCATTCCAACTGAAAGACAACTGCTATTGCAGATTGACAAGCGAGAATTTCTAAGAACGTTTTATCAGTCTTTAAGGTGGTCAGATCCTACAGGTGCGTGAAATCATGTAAAAGATGAACCATAATGTAATAACGGATTACGGAATCAGATTGTGAGTTAATAACTTTTTATGCTGCTGAAAATAAATGTTGATGAATAAATTCGATGTCTTCAAATTCTGGTGAAAATAGTCAGGGCTAATCTATTAGAAGCAATACACCAATCTGAATCAAGTGAATGTTCACTTATTTTATCATATCATTTCATTAAAAAGCATGATACATGTATATGCATTATCTTTGTAATACAATACTGCTTAACAAATAAGTGAAATCCTAAACCTTCTTATCAAACTATGATCATTTGTATAGATACATTGTTATATATTAATAACTTACCAGTTACTCAATCTTACCCAGAAAGTTGGCAGCACCAAATATTACTGAAGGTGGTAATTGATTTGTTTGCTTCAATCTAATGGGTCACCATGCCTATTATATCCTTGCACTCAGTTGTTCCAGTTTAAATTTTGAAAGCAAAACTGTTGATGAGCAAATGTGGATTCCTCCTTTGTAGAAAATTAAAATGTGTGTAATTGTTCACACTTTTGTTATGAATTAAACATTATGATATTTCTAAACATCATGTAAACTGAGGTGACAAAACAAATTCAAACTTATTGATGTTTATTACCTTGAATGTTGGAAAATTAGATTGGAGAAATTAATAAAATAGAATGACCCTACATCAATAAATGCTGACAGCTCAGTGATATACATCCTCAGATCAATGTATAAATGTCAAGAACCGTAGGACAAGCATGAAAGGCATGCACGACCTGCAGCTATTGTGCAACAGATGGCAGAGTCAGACAACTTCTTGGTCTTATGAAAGGAATTATAGATACAATCACATGCATAACAGAGTTTATTTACAAAGAGATTGCAATAAGTGTGCTTGGTATGTATACTGAAAGTCAAAAGTAACTGATGGAATGAATATATTGCCTACATAGTATTGTGCCGATCAAACATTTAGGGGAGGCTTGCAGGCCAGATGTAGTAGATTCATGACATTCTACTGCATATTTCAGAGGGCATTGTACCTCTTATGAAAATGGATCCAGACATTTCACAGTAGAAAATAAACCAGGTAAGAGTGTCAATGGAACCCTGCTTGTTTTCTATTTATTATCAAGGCTAGGATTTAGATTTTGTGTTTATAATCAGCATTATGTTAGCTTTAGAGTTAGGGTTAGGGTAGGCTTTCTATATAAAAAAAACTAACAAAAACAAAACATATATTTTTAAGCATAGAATGATAAAAAACAGGGGTTATGGTTGGAACTCTGTCATTAAAATGATCTAGAATGTCTATTGGCTTGTGTCCACCTTCAACCCATTTCACTTACAGTTACAGTCTGTGAAAAATCTGAGAGGAACTTTATGTTATGTGTTCTACAACATCAAAATAGAATTCACTTTTGGTATATGAAACGTTTCCATGGTGATGTGTCACACAGTCCATGTTGGTAGGGTGTAGTCTTGGTGTGTCATGGTGGTTCAAGCTTCACAAAGAAAGGTAAGCTTGAACTTCATATTGTGTTGATTTACAATAGGTTTGTGTGCAGTGCATGGACCTATAACAATGCAAATAGCTCTGTATCTTGTCAGGCTACACAGGGACTGGCCACAATTACAGGTGTGTGTCAGAGATATTTTGCCCATGAGCATGTCATTTAAGTATAGGGAAACAGTACTATTTTGGAACCTTGTGAATGCTTGTCCATGCTGTTTCACTGCTGATTTAAGCAACTTTTCCTTTTTCAAATACTTTCCACAATAAGACATTTAGATGAATAGGGTACTCCATCACAGGCAACACATTGGTTTCAAGGTTGAACTGCCTTGCAGTGGAATTATTTTCAAGATAAACCCAAATGAGAACTAAAGTTAAATACACTTTCAAGAATTATGAGAAGTGAGAAAACATTTCCTTCACCGTTACATTTTGTGTTTTAAAACAAATTCCAGATTGGTTTGCTAAAGAAAAACATTAAAACTCAGTGTCAGTGTTTATTTATAAATCAGTCCATAATTGTAATATTTCATTGTGTTATGATTAATGATACTGCAATATCTATCATAGATATTTGTCTGTATAACAGAGTCTGTGACCAGGTTTCTGGAACGCTGTATGAAGATTGTCATACTGTAGCAAAAATGATGTAGTATGACTTAATGTGACGTAGTAGATGATGTTGCAAAACTCACCTGAGGGTGGAATGGCGGGGTTTGAGATGTCCAAGAGTTTCTTGGGGTGCCTCTAAGAGGAGGTTGTAAGGAACTAGCAACAAGGCTGGACACTGCCGACATGATTTACAGCTATGAGGGCGAAGTAAACTGGTGTATGTGTTACAGTTCCAATATTTGTCAGTCAGCTGTGAAATATGGTATTATGTGTTGCTATTGTTTGGCACTATAGGAAAGATCATTCACAGCTAGATCTTGGCAATCTAAAAGTCAGGTACTGGGAGTGTTTTATGATCAGCTAACCATAGTTTATGTTAGTGCATTTCATGTCTCAATATTTCATGTAATATAAGAAGCTTTATGTGTGATGAGCATGTGTATACCATGCATTGTAGGCTAATAAATATAGACAATCACAACAGGTTTTTTGACTTTGTGCTCAGAGAAGTACAATACTGTATATTCAAAGATATACAAGATTGTGAGACACTGTATTCAGAGAAGTACAAGATTGAGCAATACTGTATACAGACATGTACAACACTGTGTGATTCTGTATATGGAGAAGTACAACACTGGTTAATACTGTATACAGAAAAGTACAACACTAAGAGAATGTATTCAGAGCAGTGCAGCATTGTATAATACTCTATACAGAGAAGTGAAACACTGTGTGGTACTGCTTACAGAGAAGTACAACATTGCACAAAACTGTATTCAGAGAAGTACAACACAATGTGACATTGTATGCAGTGAAGTGTAACACTGTGTATTACTATATTCAGAGAAGAAAAACCCTGTGGAATACTGTATACAGAGCTGTACAATACTGTCAAAACTGTGGTCAGAGATATATAACACTATGTGACCCTGTGTAGACTGACACTATAATATCCACAGACGTGCAACACTACGTTCTGAGAAGTACAACACTTTTAACCCTGACAAGCAGGAAGTGACACACACCTACAAGAGAGTTAGAGTTACTCACAGTTAGGAGGGGTGTGTCCACCTCATGAGTTTGCTTTGTTTTCCATATCAGTAAGTTATAAGAAGTAGGGAAATCAATGTACAAGCCAGTATTTGCCAGTATTTGCCAGTATGTAACACCATACAGGTTAAACAAAAATAAACCTCTAGCTGAATTCTGAAACCTTATTTCATGATACACTTGAGGGGTTTCATAAGCTGATAAACAATGTATTGTCAGTATTATGTTACAGCAATTTGAACCCAGTTAATCTTCTATTGCCATATGTTTGCCATGGTGTGTTTATCTCACCCGGCACAGAAGTGATACAACCTTGTACAACCCCTGCAATATGTTAGTCAACACCTTATATTCTAGATCTATGGTAAAAATATTCAAACATTCATATTTACCAGGTAGATCAAGAATGGATCCATGGGGGCTGGGCTTCACAAAAGTACTTGCCAAAAATTCATTCTTGGATTAATTTTTCATTATTGACTTTGGATATTGTATAAATAATGCAAACATCACAAAATGTAAAACACATGTCCCAAATTGTGGTAATTACTGGATCTCTCCATGTATCCTTCTTGAAGATTCATATCTTCGTATTCTGATACATATTCTTCCAATTTCTGCCATACTGACAAGGAGTCCCCATACTAAACTTATCTAATTTAAAGTTAATTACTATGTATTATTAAATAAATTGGGGATAGTGGGGTAGCCTAGTGGTTAAAGTGTTTGCAGTCAAACCAAAGACCCGGGTTCAATTTCCCACATTATTGCAATGGGTTAAGCACATTTCTGGTGTCCCTTGCTGTTATAATGATAGAATATTACTAAAACTAAAATGGTGTAAAATTATATTCTCTCTCTTATTAACAGTAAACAATTTCCAATTGAGCCTAGAACAATGCCTTGTCAAGTCATTCTAGAGTTAAGCAGGACTTCTCTTCAGTTTATTTTCCTATGTCAGGGATGCAGACTGATGTTCTTCATTTCCTTATAATAATCCCGGAGGACTATATTATTTGCACACCTGTTTGCGTGGAAGCTGAGGTAACCTGAACACAGTCATGCAGTTTTGTACCGGTCTCTCCCCTCACTACTATAGTATGCTATAGGTACACTTGTATGACCAAATACTCTGTGTCATAGGTCATGCAGTTATATGGAACTGACAAAATCAGTGCGTGAATCACAGTATGCCACTATGGCATCTAGAGATCCAAGGTGGCCAACAAATATGCTGATATTATGTCATGTTCATCAGTTTGATGTGTGTATTGATCAGAGACAGCAGGAAGTTGACATTAATTAAAAAATGTCATCTTATTACGTGTTGCACAGTTGCTGTAGGACATGATTAATGTCCTGTTTAGGCCAGTCTGACTCAGTTCTGGTTGTACAGTTTCTTGATCTCTGCACTGAGTTTGCTGAAGGCAAAATATACAATCATGTTGAACAGTGAGATTTTTCTGGGTTACATCTTCATTTTTCATTCTGAGATAAACTGTCCATAATAAAGAAAGAAGAAAAATCTCTCTGTTCATCAACTAGCATCTTCTATAATGCCAGTCAAGCATCTGCAGTTATGTTGTCAAGTATATCCATAGTTTGTGTCAGATTGTATCTATTGTTCAGTGTGCAATATTAATAATTACTTATCTTTCCATGGCTCAAATCGCATCAAAGTTGACATCAGTATTTCCTAATTCCTCAGGCATCGCTGTTAAATATTTTCAGAGAATTTATTGCAGCATTGTGAAAGTTATTATTAAGGTTGGTATTTAATCTCCACAAATCTCATAGCCTGTGCCCCAGGACACGACACTTTCGACACACAGGCAGCCTATGGCTATAAACAACCCTTAGCAGTGTTAGTGTATACAAGCTAATGATTATTTCATTTGTTTTAGAGTATTTCATAAACAAGGGGTGTGCACCCTCCTTTTGTCCTGAAATTTTGTAATATGACCATTGAGACTCCCGTGAAAATGAAGTGTGCACCCCTCCATTCTCAAAAAGCTGTATCCACCCCTGGAAAGCAAAACCTTCAACTCAGCTGTTTCTCATTCTGAGATAGTTTCCTTGAAATATTGTTTTCAAAACCTGTATCATTTTTAGATAAGGACAACCTTTATGGATGAACAATTTCTGTTTCGATATAGCTTCTTGTATCATTGTCAATTAAGCAACTCAAATGACATTTCAATACAGCTTCTTGCATCGTTGTCAAGCAGTTGCGTTTCACCTGAATAAAGAATTTGCTCATCCATAAAATTTGTTTTTATCTCATTCACCAACTTCTAAACATGCCACTCAAAGGAGTTAACTATCATTTTCATTTAGTGAAACTATTTCCTTCTTGAAGGAGACTTCATGTAGTTATCAGCTGATGCACTGATTGACCATGTGTGGTTTATCAGTTTGTTTTTATCTCAGAAGAACCCATCAATGGTCGTGCATATGCTGGTATCAGCATCTGTCTGTGACCGATGCAGAAATGCAGAAACTGATAGTGACTTACACAGCTGGACCAACAACTTGTTGTACAAAGTATTAGTAACACTGTGATATTGGTACTATTATCAACATGTCAGTCATATTGCTCCCTCGTACAATTTTGACCTCGAGTTTTATCCATAAATAATTACTTTGGAACTGTTGTACTAAAGTAGGGAAAACATTATTTCCAACATCAGTGTGAACTTCTATGTTAAGTCAAGAATCAAAGGACACATTTATGTACACTTTGGTATTGCTATAAGTATTTCACAATGGTGAAGGAGATAAATATTTCACTTTCATTTTTTTTCAAATGAAATTTTTGTACAGGTTTGAGAAAGATGAGAGAAAGGCAGGTTGGGAGTCCAACAGCAAGGAGCAGTGTGTATAGATGATCTTGAGATAAGATATAATATTTAGTAGTTAAATTTTCTTGAAGAAACAGTGTAATATTGTACAAATTCTATAAAATTTGTGTCTAGTGAATACCAGACATCCAGACGTTCTACATGTATAACAAGTACATAGTAACAGTGTCAGGTCAGCATTCGAAATAATTGCCGGCCCGGAGGCCCAACGCCAGTTGTTATTGTATTGGGCCGGCAGTTTCAAATATATGCAGTCCCTTGTGGTCTTTGGTACATTTTCTGTTATGTTTCTTCAAATGGAATCTATCCTATAGCTTTTTTCTTTATTCATATTTGGGAATCTCATGATCCATCATGCTACGGTAACTGACACATTCAGATTGTTACAGTGTAGTCTGTTTTGTTTTTATTGAATAGACATTAACCAAATGAGCCTGCAGATTTCATGCAGGGCCTGTAGATCTTAAAGTCTGCAGGCGGCAACAGGTCCTGACTGCCAACTGGCAAATTAAAGTATCCCAAACACTGTGTCAGGTTCAAACAATATGCAATGTAATATAATGTTATGCAAACAACAGGAGAACTACACCCAATCGTGAACAGAAACTCTATTTAAAACTGTAAATATTATATGTTTGGAGTTTTGTCTGGGTAAGTTTTGGTGAAAATGATTTAGAACTCGCCCAAATTTGTATCATGATTGGAGATTATTAAATGTGTTTTTTGTCATGATTTTTTGATGATGCAAGGTATTGCATAGTATTCCTTCAAGGTGAAAACATCGGATGCCAACCATTTTCAATCTTAATATGTTTTTACTTGAATATGTAAGTGATAGCATTAAATTTTGTAGTGAAATTATTTTGAAAAATTTGGGCTATTTCACCTGAGTCTTTTATATGCTGGGAACATGCAAGAATATCTGTACAAGAAGCCACGTTGCTGAGTCAACTGGAAGTAGCAGCCGATGGCAGTGGAGTCGGTGGCAGCAGAGTCGGCAGGACATGACATTATCCCCGCTGTTCCCCCTCCCCTCCCATAATGACAGGATGTCACCCTCCAACAGTAGCTCTGGGTGAAGGATAAACAGATAAAGAGATACGCTTCAAGACAATTTACTCAATCAAGAATGGACTTGTGTGTGATTACAACACTGATTGGTCAAATTACAGGAAGATGGCCCCAGAGCTTCCTGAGTGTGTTGCAAATGTGAAGGGGCATCATAAATTGTCAGCTCGGGATGCAGCTGATGATAGTTTATCATATTTACCATTATGTAACTTGTTATATTCTCAACATAAGGGAAATGTATGTCTGGCTTGCTTTTCTTGTATCTTGCTATGTTGTATCTGGACTGAGTGAGTGAGTAAGGTTCTATGTGCTTTCAGCAATCATCCAGCAATATCACAGGAACACCAGCAATGGGCTTCATCCATTATACCCAAATGGAGAATTAAACCCAACTAGGTCTTTGTCGTAAAGAGTGAACACTTTAACTAATCCTATAGCCCACCTTCCCGTCACATCAGGATGTTCTTGGATTTAAGTCCCAAGTACATGTATGACCTTATTATAATCTAAGATTAAACAAAACTTATTTCTAAGTTGAAGTTTGATCTAGATTATATGAACCTAATCACAAGTAGGAGGGATCACGTGGCTTCGATCCAGTCACTGAATTTTCCTGCTGTAGGTACCTCTATCTTCCCACAATAACTCAAGTACTAGTGAGTGAGGGAGACAAATATTGCTGTGATTGCAATCTGGTATGTAGACAAAATTATTTTCTAACCAAAAAATGTATGAGTGGCAAAATATTTATATAGACTGACATTAAAAACATGTAATAAACTGTAAGACAAAATAAAAAAATATTTGTGAAATGCTCAAATTTCCAAACTTGAGATGTAAAAACTTGCAATGCAATTGGTTTGTTTTTGACGATCTCATGCCCAAATATCTATATCAAACTGATTCAGAATGGGAGGCTGTTTTGACTAAGTTATGAAAAGTGAAATACATGTTCACCAATTGTTTCACTATATTTGTTTGTTTTTAATGTTTACTCTTGTCAAAACTGTCAATACAAACTGACTGAATTAGGTATTGATGAAATTTTGTTTGGCTATTAAGTGTGCTGTAATGTAACAGTGTCCAGAGTCATATATACTATTCTGCTTGGACACACACGTCGTGACAGTGTCATGAATATTCATTACCTCCTGGCCAGCTTTCACTATGCCTGTCACAACTTATATTGTGAAATCATGTTACAGGTTGACCTAAACAGCATCAACACCCAGCAAAATTTGGGCAGGCACAATGAGGTCATATAAAATTTGAAATTAAATTACCTGACATAAGTATCGAAACCACAGAATCTCATGAGTATATTCTGAGTGGGTTTAACATGAATGAACTGATAGTAAGCTGCTGCAGGTGTAGTGGGTCACATGACAGAAAGACTAACATGTGACGATTAGTTTCATATATTATCAGTGCACTGAATATATCGTGTGACAACAGAATATGCCATGTTGCAATAGAGTACACACTATTTCAGCCTGTTGCCTGATTATTCACATCATGGAGTAGTCAGATGTTGCACATTATTGTTTGCTACAGCATATTTCACATTGCACAGATGGTGATATTCTCCACAAGGTAGTTGCACAATATATCACATAGTAACTGTTTGGTGGAACCCACTCGTCACCTGTTAGGCACATTATGTCATGTCAAGTGCCATATATACAATAGTTTCATATGGTTAATGTAGCATACAGTATACACTGTAATAAATGCCCTGTTGTTTACATGAATCAACAAGGTGAGTGCTTATCAAAACCATACAGAATTTCAATTTGTTGTCTGAATGTACAAAAATAGTTATACAGTGCTGTGTTTAATATGAGCTGTCATGCAAAATTTCAGAGAGTGAGTTTGTTTTTACAGTACTGTAGACAGGATTTCAACTTTGTCATGTAAGCTTAATGTAGGGTAGGACCCTGTGTGAGGCAGGTAACATCGTAGGTGACATCTTCCCCGTATGTGGATGGGACAGAGTACACGTAGGAGAGGGAACATCCATGCTGAGATGTGAACCTTGATCGACTGTGTGTCATGTGATCACACAGTCAGCTGAGCTACTACTATGCAGTTTGAGTATAGCAGTTCAATTCATGAGTTCTTTGTAATAAACCAGATCTCTATACATGTGTAGATAGAGAAAATAGTGACTATAGCTGTTCTTCTGACACTCTTGTGTATGTGCTATTGCGAGATGTGCTATTGCGAGATGTGTATCACACGTATTCTCACAACTGGACATCTCCTGATCAGATAACTAATCAGCATGACCTCAAGACATCTCTAGACAATCCTGTGCTCACAACAATGGCCTGAGTCATTCAGGATGGTGTACATTCTGATGGTGGGTGTGGCATATGTCGGGGTCACCTGTTGTAGGACATGGTATTTGTATGACAGGGTATGCATACTGCAGGGTCCTGCCTTCGTGGACAGGAAGTACGTAGGTGACATGCAACGGAGGGGACAGCTACCAGCAACAGCTCTCTAAACATTATCGTCATGAGCAAACTCCTTTACACTTTGAATGTTAATAAACTTCAGCATTAACTCATAATCTACAATATCCCTAATTATCTATTCATTAACTGGTTTGTTGTGTATTTAAGGCATCTATTTTTATTCATGTTTATCAAAAGTTTTGATGTTTGCTAACCTCAGCATGTCCTGTCTGCAAGTCAACAAGATGCTTAGCATGTATCATGTGTTTTAAATCATGCTAAACCAGTAATCTGTACAGCTAATATTCCCCCTTATGTCTCATAAAGAGCTATAGATATCCTTCCTTGCTCTACAAATATACACTCATTGTCCAACACTTTTCCAAACACCGCCGAGGCGATACATTGCCCCAGCAAGTGCCCATGCATAATATAGTGAGGTTAAGTGCCTTTAATTCCTTGCATGTCGCTCTCCCTGCAGAATAAACCTAGGGAAGAATTGCCCTCCTGATCAAGACAGTGGTCAGTGGATATTGAAGTGGACCTACCTGAAAAGTGTTAGCTCAGCAATTATGGATCACTGATCAAATACTAGAGGAGCAGTCCATCCCACAGGCAGACAAACTTGTCCCACTATCTGTGTAGTGAAGTGTGTAGGTGTACAATACCCGCCACTCTCGGTCAAATCTTTTAGCGTCCCCACTCCCACACAAACCAGGTCACAGGAGGGGCTCTGTATCATCTGCTTGTTTCTTTCTACATTTAATCAAACAGGTAGTTGTTTGAGTGGAACTGAGCAACACTGATCTGAGCTGATTAAGTTGTAGACACCAAAATTTGCAGTTTAGTATGTAGTACATACTTGGTGGATGGTACGTGGATGTGCACCCATCTAAACACTTAGGTATTTGTACATAATATAGCATCATTGTCATACAAGCGGTACCACTGTCAGGGAAGCTATTTTCAGAATGTACTCAACACATCTGGGTAAATTAGGTTAATTCTGTAACACCCATTTCACTTTCCATTCAACAATTATGCAAACTAAAACAAGTATATGAAAGTGATACGTTTACACAGTCAGGTGTGCCTTTATCTTTAAAATGTAATCTTTCTTAAGATCTTTCATACATAATCTCACACATAATCTTGGTGTGTGGTGTCCGAATCAATGCTGTACACCTTTGAACACTGTGACCTCTGACCTCAGTGATCTCTCACCTGTGAGTCACCAAATGGAGCAGTGCATATGGCTGTGACAAGGGGAAAATGTTATCACTATAGTGTTAGGAGCCTGTTACTGCCACAGTTTATATGTTGATGAAAAAATACTTATTTACTCGTAAGGTATATGTCTATACTGATCTACCTGCAATCAAATGCTGGTTAAGATTGCCCTTTGGCATGTGTGGTGTAAGATTAGAAGGAAACTGCAAGTTCCTCTTTATAGCATCCAGTGTGGTGACATGACACTGACCTCTTTATAAAAACATCCCTCTTATTATCCCAAAATTGATTCAGGGGATGGTCTTCTGTGTAAGTGCACTGGTGCATGACCCTTCTCAAGAACAATTAAACTTCTTCACCAAGACCTAAGTTATATTGAGATATGCAAAAGCACTTTTTTGAATCTTGAAATTGCAACTGATCATTCAGCTCGAGGCACTGATGCATGGCGATCTTGCTAGAGGGAAAGGTTCATATTGGTTACAGAGGATAACAAGATTCTTTGCAGACCCTGTTTCAGCAAGTACAATGAACAATCCATATTTCTTCCCTAGTAAATGAAACTTTATTCAATGGAGATGGTAACTCAATGGTAATTACTCCACTCAAAACTGCACTACCCTCTTCCCAATATACCCCACCAATTGCCCCACTGCCCTGATCCAGTCTAACCCACTATATACCCCCTTCCTGATCCAATATACCCCACCAAATAGCTCCCTGCCTGTTCCAAGCTACCCCACTGCCTAAACCAATATAACCCCTGCTTGATCCAATATACCCCTCTGCCTGATCCAGTATACCCCACCAAATACCCCACTGCCTGATCCAGTATACCCCTCTGCCTCAACCAATGTACCCCACCAAATACTCCACTGTCTGATCCAGTATACCCCTCTGCCTGAACCAATGTACTCCACCAAATATCCCCCTGCCTAAACCAATGTATTCCACAAAATACCCTACTATCTGATCCAGTATACCCCACCAATTGCCCCACTGCCCGATCCAATATACCCCACTGTCTGACTCAGTGTACCCCACCAAATAAAACACAACCTGTTCCAGTATGCCCTACTACCTGATCCAATCTACCCAATCAACCACCTCATGAAAACGATCATAGGTACCATATCCCCAACCCATGTACCCCACCAGTACTCCACTGCACTGTTCAGATGAACTTGCTATGCAGCTGACCACTCAGGTACAGCTCAAGGAGGATACAATCTCAAGCAAAGTCAGTGAGTCAAACCTTATGGCCTTCAAGAAGAGAGAGTGAGTGAGTGATTGCTCTCAGATATATTCCAGTAATATGGTGGCGGTCTGTAAATAATCGAGTTTGGACCAAACAATCCAGTGATCAACAGCATGAGCATTAATCCCCGCAATTGAGAACCATTGTCGTGTCAACCAAGTCAGCGACCACCAGATCCCATTAGTCATTTCTTATGACAATCATAGTTGCCTTTTATACTTCAGCAAGAAAAGTGTATAGCGTCAAACAATTTGGACAGCACGTATTGGATCATCCTTCCATGGCAGCTGAGGAGACATGTTATGTTGCTTGTTGACATCCGGTGTGTCGCCTAGTGTTTAAAGCATTTGCTTGTTATTCTTAAGGTTAGGTTTCCCACAAAGTGTATGACTCCCATTTCTATCGTTCTCTATGGTGATATTGATGGACTGTTGGTAAAAGTGGTGTAAAGACCTTTTTATCTGCATGAACATATGGGTATACTAACTTGCAAGAATTTGTATCTGTGTAACCTGAGCATAAACCTCCTCATTTCTAACTGAAAAAAAGATTTAATTTATATTGAACTTTGTCAGCATTTGCTTTGAACCATCCCATAAGTATATTAAATTATTAAATGTTTTAATCACTGTGGTCATAGATTTTTATCTCGCATCACCTAAACTTTACCAGTATGTTTTTTTTATGACCCTTCTTAAAACTGGCCCATGTTTCTGTGTACCTAACTGCTCCTGTTAAGGACTCACCCATGTATGTATTCAAAGCCAACTTCTACATTTCAGCCCCGCCAGTAGGGTGGAGATATATACATCATAATGTTTACAGTCAACAGGTCGTGATGACCTCTGATTGTGCATAGCTACCAAGGCCACAAAGTGCCTATTATCCTCTCCAAATATGTGGAGTAAATCACCAGTATCATGAGTGAGCCTGATTTTGCCAGGACAAAATCTGTCTCAGTAGCAGATTGTATATAAATGAATTCCTATTTTCACATCAATACATTAATGTGACATATACACTTTAATGGAACCAGATGTCAGACTATTTTGATCCACCCCTGTACAAACATGTTTTTACATGTGGTATTTTTTGACTGTGTGAATGCTATCTGACTTTGTGAGCTTCTTACTTTTTGTACTGGCGGTACATTATAAACATGCAACACAGGCTGAATCTACCATTTCCCAATACATCTTTGCTTTGGAAAATCAGTTGACCACCTTCCTTCAAAGTGCAGGTTCTGTTCATGTTGAGCAATGTAAGTCAATCAATTATTGATTCACCGATACCTGACCCATTCAAATACTGGATAACCTGTACAAATCCAATCAAAAACTGATCCATCAGTATAGGGTCCATTCAAACACTAACTATGCACATGGTCCTGTCAAATACTGGGTAACATGCACATTTTCCAATTTAATACTGACTATCCTGCACATGGTCCAGTCAGATAATGGCTAACAGGTATGTGGCCCAATGAAATGTTGGCTAACCTTGTACATGTTCCAATTAAATGCTGAGTGAAGGTACAATCCAAAACATGTATTGCATAAACTGCATATAGCAACTGTGAGATGAGGTTCACCTCTTTGGTCATGTGGACAAGGCATCCGACTTTGTATCAGAGGGTCCATGGATCATATCTCAGCACTGACCCTCATCATTTTATGGCCACTGCAACTGTCCATGGCCCAATGAAAAAATGGCTGACCTTTATGAGTACCCTATTTATAAATGTGATGCTAGTGACTTTGTCATAAGCCAGTGTCAAAGTATGGTAGTGATGATCACCCTAACACTAAGATTGTCTTCTGAAAGGGACCCTCAGCCATAACCTGGGTTATGTCCCAAGTACAGTCCTGTGCCTGTCTTAAGATGTGGCTTCATCAATCCGGTGAGCAGTTGGAAGACTGGTTAATGGCATGTCATTATAACTGACAGCATTTATCCCAGCTTATAACATTAGTGATTGGAAAGTCTGGTCCAGATTTGATTATCTACTGCTGGTTGGGATGTGTCAGTTTTGTTGGGAAAAGGAGAGTCACAATTTCCTTTGAGTTTCTCAGCAGTCAGTGACTAAATGCTGTGACAGTGCAAAGGCCTGTCATTGTGCAAAGGTGATCCAATTCAATGTAACTATTTTCTGTGCATTACAAACTCTACTTGAGTGACATGGTCTCAGTTCCTCTATGAATGCTTGCAGTCATATCTGGAGTTGCTTTGTAAGCAGTGTCTCCAATACATTGTGTCACCAAGTGTGTCTGCTCTTTGTAAGCAGTGTCTCCAATACGTTGTGTCACCAAGTGTGTCTGCTCTTTGTAAGCAGTGTCTCCAATACGTTGTGTCACCAAGTGTGTCTGCTCTTTGTAAACAGTGTCTCCAATACGTTGTGTCACCAAGTGTGTCTGCTCTTTGTAAGCAGTGTCTCCAATACGTTGTGTCACCAAGTGTGTCTGCTCTTTGTAAGCAGTGTCTCCAATACGTTGTGTCACCAAGTGTGTCTGCTCTTTGTAAGCAGTGTCTCCAATACGTTGTGTCACCAAGTGTGTCTGCTCTTTGTAAGCAGTGTCTCCAATACGTTGTGTCACCAAGTGTGTCTGCTCTTTGTAAGGTGTTTGAAGAATGATCTGCTAGTTCAAGTCTGAACAGACCCAACTGCTGTCAATACTGGATGAAATGAAGCATGACGATTACTTCACACAATTTCAATGAAATCTCCAAGTTTTTGCTCAGCTTTTGACTCTTGCTGTTGACCTGTTCAATTATTTTGGCAGTTTTAGATTGAAAAAGATTTGTGGAGTAGGTTCCTGGGACTGGCGTGATGTACTGGCAAGATGCACTAGTGTGCTGTACTGGCGTGATGTGTGCTGTACTGGTGTGATGTGTGATGTACCAATGTGATGTACTGGTGTGATGTACTAATGTTATGTACTGGTGTGATGTACCAATGTGATGTACTGGTGTGATGTACTGTGTGGTGTATTGTTGGGATGTTGGTATGATGTACTAATGTGATGTACTGATGGGATGTACTGTGTGATGTATCGATGTGATGTACTGGTGTGATGTATTGTGTGGTGTATTGTTGGGATGTTGGTATGATGTACCAATGTGATATACTGATGGGATGTACTGTTGTGACATACTGGTGTGATGTTCTGATGTCATGTACCATCGTGATGTATTGCGTGATGTACTGGTGGGATGTTGGTGTGATATACCAGTGTGATGTACTGATTTGATGTACTGGTGCGAAGTGCTTGTGTGGTGTACTGGTGGGATGTACTAATGTCCTGTACCAATGTGATGTATTAGTGTGATGTACTTGTGGGATGTCTGGTGTGATGTACTGTGTGATGTATGTCTTTCATGCAGCAATAACAAGAAGAGATTCTTTCTACTGTGAACATAAGCATTTGAAATAAACCAAACAGATATTTCAACACTGCTTTCTTTGTTAGCTGCATGACACTGACTCAAGGTTCAGCATCATGTATTGTTCGTGAGCAACACAAGACTACACGCATTGCACTCAGCAATCTCAGGTGAAAATCACACATAATCTTCTCTAAGTCTATTGGGTGTTAATGTTCTGTTAACTGTGAAGTATTTCATGGGTCAGGTTTTTATCTGGTGCAGGTTTATCCGGGGTTGCTGAATGTGACAGGAACAGTTTTGCACATACTAAGTTTCTGTTTCTTAACACAATTTTTTATACATTATATATATGGCACCAACAGAACATGTCAGACACTGCTTACATGTATTTATTGTGGATTCCGTGCATATGTTAGTTTAGTTGGTTCGATTGTTGTTTAACACCACTCTCAACAATACTGCAGCTACGTGGTGGCGGCCTGTACACTGTCTGGGCCAGACAATCCAGTGATCAACAGCATGAGTATTGATCAATGCAAGTGGGACACGATGACACATGTCACCAAGACAGTGAGCCTGATCACCAAATCTTGTTAGTCACCATATGTTACTGAAGACCAATTGTAACCCGAACCTCACAGGGTATATTCAGTTTGAGATGTGCACGGTCACTTTCTGCAAAGACATGGCTTCGACACCCCCCTCCCCCTCCCCATTTTGAAAATAACTTAAGGTCACATTGAAGATTATGTTTGCTTTGGTGGAACCTTAGAGGCTTTCAGGGGGGTTGAAACCCCACCCCCACCCCACTGCCTTTCAAAGTTCTCCGATCTGCCCATGGAGTTTATGTCATGATGGTCTTGGTGCTAAAATAACTTTGTGGAATGTAGCCCTTGAAGTATTATTAGTGTAAAACATCCAGATTAGCTAAGCTGTTTAGGATTTAATTTGAATATTGTAATCTATTCTGTCCATGTCATGTTGATGTGAGGAAGTGTGATTGTTTCATCATTGCTACCACCTCCATTATCTTAAATCCATGCTGATACATTCTGCCCTGTCATATATGGATTACAGCTGCACAATGTTGCATTTTGTTATACTCCTTACATCTATGGCAGCAACTCCTTGTAGGGTAGTAACTGTTTTCGTCCTGTCTATCACACGTGAATGTGACCCAAGGCATACAGTGTATTAAAATAATGTATAATGTATTAGTTATGAGTATTTTCAGAGGAGTGAGAGAATATGTCAACATCAGCGGCATTGTTGATGCATGGAACATGAACAGAAGATTGTTTTTACAGAGTCAGCGGTCGTGAGATCGATATTGTACTTATCCAACCATATGTGTTCAATATGAGCCAACTGGACCGTAGCAGATTCACTGAGGCATGACTAGTAATGTACATGTAATGGACACAACAGACACTTAATGGCAGAAACATATCCATAAAGACATAGCTGATAACATTTTCTACATTACTGGAGAAATATTCTGGGTTTCTCCTCATGTCCATGACCTTTGTGTCACCTATGGTCATCTGGCAGATTACAGGCTGAGTATTCTGGAGAAAGCTATGTCCAGAGGCGACACATCTTCAAGCTGTTGTGGGAGGCTGGAGCTATCATTGTGGGCTACTTTGTGTTTTGTTAATTTCACTAATCTATGTGGTATACCAGACAGAGTTTTGTGTAAGCCCAGCTAATGAGTTGTAACCATCATCATCTTCTTTGCCATTGTCATTATGAAGCCATTGTACCAGTATCACCTTTATATATAGTACCCATTTGAAAAAAGGCTATATTTACTCTTCAAATCAAGTTTGCAGACTGACTTTATCACACCAGCACTATGTTGGCGGACATATCTGCAAAACCTGGACAAACCTGTTTTGTGCCTTCTCGCCATTCAACCATTTTGTGTGACTCGTGACACATGTCACAGGGAGGTAAATACAAACACGGTCAGATTGTCTTAGCGGGTTCCCAGCAAGTCAGTCAGTGTGTGCAAATGTCTAGTGTTTGATCAGGCTGAGCAGTATTACATAATTCAGATGAACCGATCGCATTGATTGTATTGATACTTTGACAGTGGTATCTGCCATGCATGTATGTCGTTTGCACATTTCTGGTACTGTGCATGTACAAAATGGAGGCTGTCCACATTGGTGCCATACTCGTCATGTTTACACAGTGAATGACTGGTCATATTTCTTCACATAGGGATTATAAAATGGAACATATCGTTTTAATATTTATTTTGGCTTATTAAGAAATCTTCATTAAGTATCATGCTGGGTCATTAGTGATTTAAATAATTTTACCCGTTAACTAGGTTACAGCACCAACATCATAAGGCTATCAGGTTGGTGTGTACAACTGTTGGTTGGCATGTATAGTTGTATTGTACTCTTGCTGGTGTGTATGGTTGTATTGTACACTGGTTGGCATGTATAGTTGTATTGTACACTGGTTGGCATGTATAGTTGTATTGTACTCTTGCTGGTGTATCTATGGTTGTATTGTACACTGGTTGGTGTGTATAGTTCTATCGTACTCTGGCTGGTGTATCTATGGTTGTATTGTACACTGGTTGGTGTGTATAGTTCTATCGTACTCTGGCTGGTGTATCTATGGTTGTATTGTACACTGGTTGGTGTGTATAGTTCTATCGTACTCTGGCTGGTGTATCTATGGTTGTATTGTACACTGGTTGGTGTGTATAGTTCTATCGTACTCTGGCTGGTGTATCTATGGTTGTATTGTACACTGGTTGGTGTGTATAGTTCTATCGTACTCTGGCTGGTGTGTGTGGTTGTATTGTACACTGGTTGGTGTGTATAGTTCTATCGTACTCTGGCTGGTGTATCTATGGTTGTATTGTACACTGGTTGGTGTGTATAGTTCTATCGTACTCTGGCTGGTGTATCTATGGTTGTATTGTACACTGGTTGGTGTGTATAGTTCTGTCGTACTCTGGCTGGTGTGTCTATGGTTGTATTGTACACTGGTTGGTGTGTATAGTTCTATCGTACTCTGGCTGGTGTATCTATGGTTGTATTGTACTACATGTGTATGAACTAATGTTGTATCAAGGATTTCTAACCAGACTGTTTCATATGCAATTTCTGAAATAGTTGAACTGTCATTACCTGTGAGTGGTACTTCTGGATTATATTCACAAGTCTTTTTTTCAGTCATTCCTCAAGTCTGACACAAATGCTTCACAAATGACTTGTGGTAAGAATGATAAACTATTGATTAAATCAACCCCCCTTGCCAGACACCAGCAAGTCACATTATTCCTGTTTTCTAAACTCTCTAAAGACCCTAAGTAACATATAAACAGACAATTGGGAAATTTGCCCTGTCTGTATTGTTCATTCATCCATGAAATTCCCTCCTTCCATCATTTCCTTCCATTCATCACTCACAGCAAACCAGCCACAGAGGTCACCTGAGGTGATCACCATGGCAACTAACTGCAACAAGATCTGAATGAGGAGGAGGACATTCCAACAGAGGAAGGAATGGGAATATGTGTGTCTTTTATATTGTGCCCTTGGTGTGGACAGATCAATAAGCGGACAATGTCCATGGCCACCCTCTGATTCAGCCAGACCATGGTCACACCAGGCAGACAGTGACAATAGCTAAATAAAATGTCAGATGTTTCCCAGGAAGTGGGGTGAACTTTGTTACCCAGTATTATTCACTATCCTATCACATTAAACTGTGTTTTATTGTTTTATTTATAGAGTCTCGGGAGACATGAAACTGTTTTCATGTAATGACCATCGATTCACGCTTGTCTGCGCAGGATTGATCTGTTTTAAAGTTTAAATGGTTATGGTCACATGATCTATTTATGTAAATTATTGTTTTACCTTCCTCAGCTGATGACAGTGATGCATACTGAAGTCTTGTTTAGACTTATGTAATACAATCCAATCTGAATGCTAAGTGCTGAGCAATTCTGCATAGGTAGAGTGTGGAATTTGTGGAGAGAGAGAGAGAGAGAGAGAGAGAGAGAGAGAGAGAGAGAGAGAGAGAGAGAGAGAGAGAGAGAGAGAGAGAGAGAGAGAGAGAGAGAGAGAGAGAGAGAGAGAGAGAGAGAGAGAGAGAGAGAGAGAGAGAGAGAGAGAGAGAGAGTAAATCAGTTCAAATATGTTCTGTGTCAATATGTTGACTGGAGCTCAGTTTTCATTAATTAACTGTGAAGCCAGCATGTGAGCTACAATCCATCCAGTAACACTTCACTTCACCTAGTAGGGCCACCTGTGTAATGTGAAACATGACCTGCTGCTGGGACAATACCAGACAGCAGGTTTAGCATTTGGAAAACGTTATCAGGTGAGGGATGAACTAGCTCTAATAAGAAACATGCTCGAGATCTGGTGGTGATTACATCTGAAGCATGCAGTTATATGGTTGTGAGGACATCACATTGCAGAAGCCATTTTGTTACAGGATTTAAAACCCAGGGTGACCATTATATACCTTGATTAAATGTCACTGCTTGAATTACCATTTGTGTGCTTTTACTTCAGCAGCTGATAAGGGAGCAATATGTCATGATTTAAACACATTTCAGTATGTAGTATACATAATTTGGAGTTAAAGTATTGTTGCTCTGTCTTTATTAAGACCTAACATTTTGTTGTCTTACTACATCAAAGAATTATTCTTAAGTTTTTCCAATAAATCAGTCATTATAATAGTCATCCAGTTTGTAATTTGTCATTGTCTTACCCCATTTCCAAGCACTACAGTGCCTTTGATTCCACACCTCCACATCTTCAACTTTCTGTTTTAAAACTGATGATGCTTATAGAAAGAGGGCAATTAAAATGTTTGTTCTACATATTCTACATCACACAATGGATCCCATACAATGTGAAATGTGAATCCATCAGTCTTTTTTAAGTAAAAAATGTCAAGTTTGTATTTACCATGGGGAATATCATCTAGAACCTCTGAAATTCTGAAAGTGTGACTTTTATATCTTCTACATTTGCAAGAACATTTGTGAAGTAATGACGTGCTGCACTGAAAGATAAGATATGCAATGTGTAACATTCCTTGCTGGCAATATTCCACAGCTTACAAATAAATGCAAAGTAAACTCAACAGGTGCAAAAAAAATATCAAGATGTAAAAAAACATACATTCCAATAATTTCATTTTAAAAACTAATGTAATCTCCTGACATATGAAACAATATGAACATTTAGCCAGTGATAGCCATGCACAAGCACTGTATATCTATGCTGGAATGGTTGCAGAGAGCACTTCTGTTACCATATTCTATCTCCCATAAACTATTAATGCCTATCTTAAATCCTAAGTTAATGAGGACCATTCCTACCCACCTCAGCAGGAACTACAGGCACACTCCTGCTCTGCTGTGTATCATGTCAGTACCCTGCTATCTTGTGATTGGTGTCATCTATACAAGACCTTAGGGCAGCTGGATTACACCAGGAGCAGAGCACCTGACCCTCCCTACTTGAAGAAGATTGGAACACTGGCAAGGAGATTTAAATTGCCCAATTACATGTTTGACTTAGAACTCTGAACAAGACTGTCAGTAACTGATTGCAGATATCAGCAAACAGGAAAACTAAAATTATACAATCATGACTGGCCTTCACTGGTGTATGTTGTGTTGCTATGGAAATAAAACAATAAACAACAACATGGCAAGTGTGGGATGTATGAGACGCTGCTATAGTAACTCTCATTACATCAGAGGCTGTGAGGTAGACATAACAGATGTCAAGGTCAGTTGAAGTGACAGGTTGGTTTTGCTGGATGTTTAAGACCAGTGTCGCTCTTTGAATCAGAACTCAAATCATGATTACCCAGAATGCAGTAGGCTTATTTCATAATATAGTTTACAATACAACTTTCCAAAACTGTTATATTCCTGGTTTAGATAACTTGAGATTGTGTAATCTGAATATTCTGTTCACATTTTTGTAAGACCAGAGAACTTCTCTGGTAAATTTGACAATTCAGAAAGTTTGAAAGTTGAAGGTATGTGCATGTGTGTGTGTGTATGCATGTGGGTGTTCTTGCGCCGGTGTGTTTTGTTTAATATGCATAATTTTCACACAGAGGAATGATAGGCATCCATAGAAATCTACTTGCACATTTTCATGCATGTTTGATTCTTCAATAGAGTGCATTTTGGGACTTACATGCCATACCACAACTGATTCTGATGATTAGCTTAAAAGCTTTGGATGAGAGGCCTCTCATGTTGCAGGAATGCGCGTCTTGCCTGGGCCCCTTAGATCAATCAGTGGAAATAATGAATGCATTTGACCCTTGGTTTCTGAAACACTTTAATGCTTGCTGTTCACTACATAGAAGAGCTGACACGATCCTCTGGGGACGACACGATCCTCCAGCAGTGGAATAATTGTGACCGCAGTGAGGAGGATGTGTTTGAGTTGCTAAATGCATGTTCATCACAGGAAATACTAGTACATGATGCTCAGTTAGAATTCTGAAGCAGAGAATTCCTGGAGCCTGGAGGAAACGGACGACATAAGTTTCATCATAACAGCTTCATCTTTTATCAAACCCGATTTCATGCATTACAAAAAGTAATCTAAATTGTATATCTGCAAAATAAAACTAAATGCATGTGGAGCCCAGAACAATGCCTGAGACAATGCCATGATCAAAACTTGAACTGAATTTTGTTTTCTGTATTCCCTAGAGTTCAGGAGACAGGCTGTCTGGTTTTCTTTTTACCTGGCACATTGTTTACCAACAAGCCTGTTCCTAAATTTGCAGCAGTGAATTGCAAGAAATATTGAACTGAAGCTTTCTGTGAACTTCAGTCATAAAGTGTTTAAAGTGGATAGCAGTGAAATCAGCAGTGACATTGTCTGGTCCTGTGATGAAACTGATGATCTGTACAACATGGACAAAAGGCCGCTTCAACAACAACTTTCACTGAAAATCATCATTTACATCGTCAGTTTGTAACTTTGAGATGTCGCCATTAAGTTATATAGGTCTTGAGCCTAGATCAGTAATCTGGGGTTTATCCTATAAATAAAGGGGTTTTTTTAAACAAAAGCAATTCATTGATGACTATTTCAGCAGATAACATGGATAATGGTGAGTCAGCTGGCTTGACAGTCAGCATGAGAGTATTGTGTGGAGATTTACCTGCAGAATCCCACCTCACAAGGTCACAGGATGGAAGTCTGTGGATGGATACTCTAACATGCATTCAAATATACTCTGGTTAACTGAGCTTACCTTGAGCTAGTTACAACTGACTGCATACCTGCAGCTGTAGTATAGTGAGGTATGGCTGTCTGGGTTCTCTGTGTGGGAGGGGAACACTGGCAAAGTTTCTGTCAAGGGAGAGTTAAAAATAACTTCTCTTGTCACTGATACACAGCTTGGATGACTTGCATAAACTGTAGCAAGCTTCCCTGCTTGTTTGTGTACTATAGTTACATATTTAGTGTATCAGTGGATGAAAGACTGTTAATACAAGATGGTGAGTCAGAACCTTACTGTGACTGGAGACCATGTAATAGATCTATTATGTGGTCTCTGCTGTGATTATACACACTGTGGATACTTCACTATGACTATACACAGTGTGCATACTTTACTGTGACTATGTACAGTGTGCACACTTTACTGTGTCTACACTGCATACATGTACTTTACTGTGGCTATATACACTGTGCATGTTACTTAGCACACTATGCATACTTTACTGTGACCATGTACACTGTGCATACTTAACTGTGACTACATGCACACTGTGCATACTTTATTTTGACCTTACACACTGTGCATACTTTACTTTGACCTTACACACTGTGCATACTTTACTTTGACCTTACACACTGTGCATACTTTACTTTGACCTTACACACTGTGCATACTTTACTTTGACCTTGCACACTGTGCATACTTTACTTTGACTTTGCACACTGTGTATACTTTATTTTGACTACATGCACATTGTGCATATGTTTCTTTGACTATATGCACACTCTGCATGTTTTACTTTGACTATACACAATGTGCATACTTTTCTGGGACCAGCTCCCCCATGTGACTGTACATGCTCAACTGTCTGCCTCCTCGCAAGGGCACCTCACCAGAATGTTGAAACACAAAGTGATCTATAAGTATACACAGTCACTGGCTCATCAGTCATAATGGTCTATGTCCCTGTCTGTCACAAGAGACATCGCTCATGCATGCCACCGTGACATGTCAGACTCAGACTAGCTTTATGATCAATCCATGTATTGACTGTGCCTTCCATCAGCTGGCATAGACTCTATGATCTGCTATGTCTTGACAACACAATGATATTGACTATAAACTATCAACCATGGTAAAGTGCTTTATTGTGTCATTCATTTGGCAGATATATTTGTGGTAGTAGAAGTTGTAGTAGTTATAGTTGTGGCAGTATAATTATGGTAGTAGTAGTAGTACTAGTAGTAGTAGCAGTAGCAGCAGCAGTAGTAGTAGCAGCAGCAGTAGTAGTAGTAGCAGCAGCAGCAGCAGTAGTAGTAGTGTTCATAGTAGTAGTAGTAGTAGTAGTAGCAGCAGCAGCAGTAGTAGTAGTGTTCATAGTAGTAGTAGTAGTAGTAGTAGCAGCAGCAGCAGTAGTAGTAGTGTTCATAGTAGTAGTAGCAGTAGTAGTAGCAGCAGCAGCAGCAGTAGTAGTAGGGTTCATAGGAGTAGTAGCAGTAGTAGTAGCAGCAGCAGCAGTAGTAGTAGTGTTCATAGTAGTAGTAGCAGTAGTAGTAGCAGCAGTAGCAGCAGTAGTAGTAGTGTTCATAGGAGTAGTAGCAGTAGTAGTAGCAGCAGCAGCAGCAGTAGTAGTAGGGTTCATAGGAGTAGTAGCAGTAGTAGTAGCAGCAGCAGCAGCAGTAGTAGTAGTGTTCATAGTAGTAGTAGCAGTAGTAGTAGCAGCAGTAGTAGCAGCAGCAGCAGTAGTAGTAGTAGCAGCAGCAGCAGCAGTAGTAGTAGTGTTCATAGTAGTAGTAGTAGTAGTAGTAGCAGCAGCAGCAGCAGTAGTAGTAGTGTTCATAGTAGTAGTAGCAGTAGTAGTAGCAGCAGCAGCAGCAGCAGTAGTAGTAGGGTTCATAGGAGTAGTAGCAGTAGTAGTAGCAGCAGTAGTAGTAGTGTTCATAGGAGTAGTAGCAGTAGTAGTAGCAGCAGCAGCAGCAGTAGTAGTAGGGTTCATAGGAGTAGTAGCAGTAGTAGTAGCAGCAGTAGCAGCAGTAGTAGTAGCAGCAGTAGTAGTAGTAGTAGTGTTCATAGTAGTAGTAGTAGCAGCAGCAGCAGTAGTAGTAGTGTTCATAGGAGTAGTAGTAGTAGCAGCAGCAGTAGTAGTAGTGTTCATAGTAGTAGTAGTAGTAGTAGCAGCAGCAGCAGCAGCAGCAGTAGTAGTGTTCATAGTAGTAGTAGTAGTAGTAGCAGCAGCAGCAGTAGTAGTAGTGTTCATAGTAGTAGTAGTAGCAGCAGCAGCAGCAGTAGTAGTAGTGTTCATAGTAGTAGTAGCAGTAGTAGTAGCAGCAGTAGTAGTAGTGTTCATAGTAGTAGTAGCAGTAGTAGCAGTAGTAGTAGTAGTAGTAGTAGTAGTAGTAGTAGTAGTAGTAGTAGTAGTAGTAGTAGTAGTAGTAGTAGTAGTAGTAGGAGCAGCAGCAGCAGTAGTAGTGTTCATAGTAGTAGTAGTAGTAGTAGTAGTAGTAGTAGTAGTAGTAGTAGTAGCAGCAGCAGTAGTAGTAGTGTTCATAGTAGTAGTAGTAGCAGCAGCAGCAGCAGTAGCAGCAGCAGTAGTAGTAATAGTACCAGTGTCAGTACAAGTAGTGACTAGAGTAGTGGTGATTGTGGTTGCAGTAGCTGAGTACTTGCAGTGGAGTTACAGCAGCAGTAGTAGTACCAGCAGTAGCCAACACTAGTAACACAAATGTCCTTATATCAATGCTTACAGGTGATGATATTAATTATGAAGTAAATTTATTATAAAAGATAATTAAATCTGAAGTTTGCAGTCAACATGAAACAGTGTTTCCCTATTTTCAGAGGTATGAGTGGCAGCTTAGAAATGAGTTTCCTGGTTTGTTGCGAAAATACCATACTTGACATTCTTTGTAATATTCAAGTAGCATGACACAGTGTCTTGCCCAGTATCAAGCCACCGCCAATTTGTCCATATCAGTGTCATTACCATGTCCAACAAACCTGACCAATCCTGTATTATTCTTCCACTTCCACCTTTGCCCTCTGCAGGGCTAACTGTCCATACACAGGTAAAGTTAATCCTGCAGGTGTCAACAATGAGAGTAAAAACTTCATATAGTCGTGATCACTTTACATTGACTATTGAGATACTGTTAATCCTGGCATGTGAACAACCTGCACAAATACACTATTGTAAATTCTTCCTGGTCGCACACTGGGGTTAACGAGTTTCCACCGGGTGAAGTTTACCCGTGTTTTGTAGGGCAAAAAGGGGACTAGTTTGATGACCATTCATGTGTAAAGGAAAAAATGTTGCAGACACAGCAGTTTGAACAGAGGGTCAGGCAGAGAAGATGTTAGCCTTGGGTGGGGACATACAAGATATCTCTTGATTCTGTAAACCCTCACACCAGTACAGATTCTAACAAAAAATGATAAGTATTTGAATATGTTGGTAGAACTTGTATGCAGGTAACTTGAGGTTTGGGTAGAGTCTCAGCCTAGATATGACACGAAGGTCTGGGGAACCACTTAGATATGTTCAACAGAAGGTGAAGACCAACAGTGAGTGAGTGAGTGAGTGGGTGGGTGAGTGAGTGAGTAAGTGAGTGAGTGGAGGCACAGTGACACACAAATTACACTCAAACAATTCGCATAACTTGGCAACATAAGTCTGAGCCGACTTTGTCAATAACTGAAATAATGCATATTGTCCACATAAGTCACTGATATAATGGACAACATTCATCACATTCAGACATATGATCATTTTTTCCATCTTGCTTCTTAATAGAATGCATTATATTGTTATCCTTTTTTCATAGTATTCACATTAACTGTGTAGTTTGCTCTGTGACTTTATGCACGTTCACAGTCTACCTTGCTCTAAGCCATAATGCATATTCACAGTGCACCTTGCTCTATGCTATAATGGATGTTCACAACGCACCCCTCTCTATGCCATAATGTATATTCACAGTGTACCTCATTCGGGAATCTTCCCATTATGACTACTTTCATTATGACTACTCCCAGTTTGACTACTCAGGAACATAAACATATAACAGACCATACCCACACTCAGTAATGTGCTGTACTTGTATTACTGATTACTCCCAGTTTGTCTATTCTTTTAACCCAAGCCGAGACAACTACACTGCATAAACTATTCGATGAAACAAATTTTGTCATTTTGGATAGAGGCGGCATTCTCAAAAGCTGTGTATATTCTGTGAAATGGAAAACAATCTAGTGCCGCCTTATTTATGAACTCGCTTACCAAACAGAGTATTTGATTCAACCACTTGTATTACTTTGTTAAAGGCTTTGATCTAAAATGTGTTTTTTGCAGTCCTACTTAAAAACAACCAGGAAATGTTGGAATCAGTGCACAGCTCCATACAGTTGTCAGGTAGATTTCCTGCTTTTGTAAAATACTAAGGTATGAAACATTTTACTCCCTGATTTCGCAAAGATATGGCACATAATTATATAATGTTTCTGTATACCATTTAATACTCAGCTATAATTTTGATTGATATGCATCATTATTACTGCCATATTGATTACAAGTGCCAATAACACTCTCATGTTGTATTAACCCCGTACAGCTATGACCGTTTATAAGAGTTGGAGGAACAGTCTACCTGATGGAGGGGAGAGAGCTAGTAATAAGTGATTAAAAACCACTCAGCTGGAACAGGTTGTGTATTGGATGGGTAGTCAAAATGGGAGCAGTCAATATGGGAATGAATATCGTTGTGCATTTTCAAAATGCACCTTGCTCTATGACTAAATGCATATACAATGCATGCTTCTCTATGCCATGATGCATTTTCATTGTCCACCTTGCTCTGTGCTGTAATACATATTCACAGTTTCACAGTCCACCTTTCTGTATGTCATAATATATCTTCACAGTCTATTTTGCTCAATGCTGTGATACATATTCACAGTTTCACAGCCCACCTTTCTATATGTCATAATACATATTCACAGTGCACCTTGCTCTAGGACTTAATGCATGCCCACCACACAGTGCAATGACATCAGTATTAGTTACATTCATCCTGTTTACATACCAGTCAGTCCACCAATGCATGTCACATATATGAGGGATATCCAGCCCCCAGCACTAAGTGATTATAATGAGTGCATGTTAACATCCCAGTCTGTTTGTGAGGGGATGCATGTGGTCACTTTGACAGATGATGGGGGACTCAGGAGAAGCAGTTTAGTGGAAGTGTCAGTCGGGAATTGATTGAACAAACATCGGCATTCAAATGTTTAGATTGTGGATGTTCTATGATTATTTGTGTAAACAAGTCTGTTCTATCAGGCTAATGATAAATCTCTCCACTTGCCTGGTATTTAATAGGCAAAGGTATGTACACATGTGAAGGAGATGAGCCAATAGCTTTGAATTTACTGATTGATATTGTCACTATGAAGCTATGTATAGGGTTAGCTTTACATCAGATTACAAAGGAACCCGAATTATTAAAGAAACCCAGATAGAATTGGTGAAATATATACACCATTTATTAAGATGTACAGCCTTTGAAATAGAACATGGTTTTTATATTAATGGATTCTATTTTAAGTGGCCAAACATGTATAAATATAAAAGTTTAATCTGCACAAGATAGATATCAGAATTGAAGAATCTGTCGAAATAATTAAATATTGTGTATACAAAGTTAAAATAACCTATCTTACAGATATCACAATTCTTGTGTGTTTATGTAGTATATGTATATATTATTCTTTTGTACCACTGTGGGTAGTTTTTGAGAAATAAACTTGCCTCTTGTCTATATTTTTATACATAAAGTGAAATAATTTGCATGTACAACCAACATTATTGTTGGAGCCCACATTAAATGCCTGAAATATAGGAATGTATTATGCTATGAAAGTTTACAAGTAAAACTACAATTATTAAGGATGCCTGATATAGTCCTTGAAATATAGCCATGTGAAAGGTTGAGTTTAAATTCAATTTACAAGGGAGCCCACATATACTGAAGGAAGCCTCATGTCTGTAGAACTGTGTGATTGTGTAACTGAATCCTTGTTGGTCTGTGAGAAGGTATATTGTAAACAGGCTGATGCAGTTTCTCTCATTTCATCATCACAGTGTGTGTCTACCATGATGGAGTCACAGCTAGGTGGTTGCTGCTATGTGTTGTTGGTAATGGCAGTCTGAATACTTTATGCATGGATAAGCCCAATAAATGTAAACCATTCACATGAGAGGGACACTTCAGTGAACATCATTATAACTCTGTGTCATCACTAATGGTCATATGTTTGAAAATCTGTTTTTTGGAATGGACTTTGTATACACGTCAAGTATCTTATTTTGCCTCTCCAAGTCATTATAGCCACATTCTCCAAACATTGATTCATGTTATAATAATAAATCTGTAACCATAGAACAGAGTGCTCTAGGAGAAACCATTATTTCTGTGCAAAATTGGCTTTTAGAGTGCTTGGTTGCCAAGCAACAGTTTGAAATGTTTGGTCATATGAGTCAATCTTGGTCTCATTTTGAGACAAGAAATCTTTCAAAATCCATTTTAGGGAAAAAATATGTAAAACCTCTCAAAGGTGAGAAATTAGGGGCTTTCAATGTTTGGTTTATTAAGGGCACAGACATAAAACCACTTTCTGTGACATTCATGATCAGTGCAGCTGAGCTCTTTTTGATCTCTGACTGTCTGTGTTAGCAGGTCTTTGTTAAAATCAATATGTTAGTTCAATATTTCCATGATACAAACTCAGTCTGTGTATACAAAATCTTGCATCTTTCTGAAATGACAACAAAGATACATCAGCTGAAGTCTAATATATTTTCAGAGTAAATCTGAGAGTCACTGAGGCAGAGTTTGTCTGTTCCAGACTTTCTCCCTATTGTCCAGCAAAGGAAGGTTGTTTGGAATCAAGTCAGTTGAGCAGACGGCGAGCAGACGGCAAAAAGAAGCCATGATACACATTACCAAGATTTAGGGTAACACTGAGATATATAATAGTGATGAGAAACTTAGGGGAAAAATCGGACAGAAATATTTACTGATGTTTAATCTGAAAGATAAGATAACTCCACCAATACCCTGGTATTGTAAGGAGTGGTTGCCAATATTTAAAACAGTTTCTATGACAACTTCTCACAGCACTGAGTCACACTCAGAATAACCCTATCAAAAGATGGTGTATACTGGTAATATATCGGTACTAACTGCTAGTGTCTTTTTGCTCCAATGGTAGTTTGATAGACTTCATGGCATATATGGACAGAGGGTGACAGAACACTTCATTCTCATCTTTGACAAAGAGGGTGTTGCCATTACTGATAACAAAGATGTTATTTTTTCAAATAATGACTATTTTTGGTCTCAGATGAAAATTCATAAAACATTTTAATACAGGTCATTTAGTATCTACAAAGCCGTCCTGGACATCAGTTGTTACTACACAGTCTTATTTTTAACTCCAAAGTATTGGTGTTGTTAGTTGTTAGGGTGCTAGTAGTTCTCACACTGTCTTACCACCCGCAAGTAATGACCTTTGACAGCTGACAACATGGGTGTACTGAGATTACTGTGGGAAATCTCACCACATAGATATCTGGACTATACTGCAGGTATTTGTTCACAACAAATAATCCATTTCCAAATGTACAACAGTAATTCCGGACTGTGGTCGAGTCTAAACACTTTCAGGTCACTCTGTAGATTGGAAGGTATATGTATGTTTATGGAACATTAAAAGGGACTAAACCTGCAGGTATTTGGCAGGCCTACCTAATTTGATAGTGCCTACTTGTCTTCTAGTGTCAAACCTTACAGATGGGGGAGGTTTGTTGTATTGACAGGTCTCATTATATAATGGCTGAATATCAAATGCAAAAGCATGTAATACTCCTATTTTCAGCTCTTAGAACTGGGCAGACAATGAGTATCACACCTGGAATTTTACTTAAACTAATTGCAAGTCATGTTTTGGAAATCATGCATTAAAAGGGATATTTTTGTGGTTTAGTGGACAAAGCAGAAAGTGGCAGGTTTGTCATGCCATGCCAAAAAGTGTAATCACTGGAATTTGTTGTTACCCTGCCTGGCTGACCAGGAAGAGGTGACCAGACTGGAGTCACATTACAGTGGTATACAGCAGTGAGCTACCAGTATACAGCTATTGTTATATGGCAGGGTAATTTGTTGCTAGACAGTGATGTGACTGTTTGTGCAGACAGCTCTGATAGTGCTGGCCGTTCTGGTAACACAGTTATTCCATGGGTACCACAAACTATACATTCACACAATCCTGTAGTGAGTCTGTCTCTATCTCTTAAGTCATTGATCTGCCCGTTTCATTTTGAAACATCTCAAAAAAGTCAAACTTGAAATCAAATAATTTCTCACAATATTTTTTCTTAATTTTGCACTCTCTCTTGACCCCAAAACTGATGAAAACAAAAAATATGCTGATATGGCAGTAGATCTGTGAACCTCATTCTGTTTTCATATTTCTGTTGTTATGACATTAATTCAATGTAGCAAGTATGGGAACAAGGCTGCTTGTTTGATGCATCTACAATGGTTATGTCTATATAGTATGCAGGATCAATACATTTTAACCCACTTCACACCCAGCCAGACATTGTTGCCACACGTTATATTCCGTCACGCCTCATCAAGTTATCAATATTTGATCAGCTGCCATGCAATTAGTCTACATTTTGGATGATTTGTCCAGTACATCACCTCATTTTCTGAGAAGGATCAGAATGATTGATTGTTTGACTCTTAACATCTTGTGTGAAAAGATGACTGACATCAGATTTGAAACATCAAATACCAGATCATTTGCATTGTGAGGTCAGTACCAATGCTGCAAAATTCACCAGATAAATCTACAAACAACTGATTTTTTTCATAACATCAACATGTTTTTTTATTCTTGTCCTATAGAATATAGTTCAAGAATATGAACATTAACATCAATCATAAAATCAGTGGAATGAAGTCCTCAGATATAGTATTCCTGTGAGAAAGTGGACTCTACACACCAGTGCTTCAAGACACAAGACTGAACATTAACAGCTCACTGCATCAGATTTCAGCAATAAGGGATGGGAAATGTTCTAATTATCAAAACTGTTAATAAATTATCAAAACTGTTAATAATTTATTGAGAGCCAATTCATGCTGTTTTCTGTGTAAGGGAGACATAGTGTAAGGAAACTCCTTGAAGAGACATTTTTAGAAGCTGAGAAGTACAATATAGAACAAACTTGATAGATAACGACTTCTTTTATACATGAGTGGGATGTTTCGATACCGATTCTTGTACCAAATTTCTGCTTGACAATGACACAAGAATTTGTTTTGAATAAAAGAAACTGTTATCCATAAAGTTTGTTTTATATAGTGTTTTGTACATCCTCCAATATGTGCTAGGTCTAACACAACAATCTCCAATGTAAGGTAGATGCATACACCATCAGTACATACTAATCGTTCTATCAAATGGTCAGAACACCCAAACACTGCCAACGTGCACCTGGAGAAGCTGAATCCACCTGGACTAATTATAGGCCCTAATCAATATCCAATCAAGTAATGCTGATCAATAATTGTAGACAAATTACATTGTCAGTAGTCAGTACAAGCTGACAAGCTGATCAAAGCATTTTATAATTAGAAAAGAGATGTATACACAAGTGTGGTAGTAATTTGGGCACTGATGACAAAGGTGTCTGCTGACTGAACAGTGAATAGTAATTAGAACAGGTAAAGACGGTATGCTTGATGAAGACATTGTGAGTGTGTCCCCCTCCCTCTCCCCACCTGGTTGACTCATATAGATAGACAGGGATCAATAGTAATTGCTGAGCAGGTTGGTGGACTTTGTTTACTGTAATTACCCAGGATTAGGATGGATGTGATAAAGTGATGGATGGCCACAATCCATGAAGATAACTGTTGTCATGTGCTTGTGTTGTGTGCAGTCTCCTATGAAGCTCATGTACAAGGAAGGAAATGTATCTATTGACGTGTTGCATTGTTTCCTTGTTGTAGAGAAGCAGCACATAGGCATTACATTCATGAATGTACATTGATGTTTTCTTGTGCCTCTTCAGTAAGAATTCTGATAGTAGTTTCATGTGAGGCAAAGCTGTCATCTTTAAGTCATCCACTATGTATTTTCTGTCTAATGTTTTCTGCATCTGCTGAACTTCCAAGCTGCAAAATGTTGCATCTCTATCATTGTTGCATCATTGTATTGTTCTGTGAATCCTTTCATGAGCAACCTTTACTAAGGTTAATATTAACTCCCATTCTTTAACATTGCACTATGGTTACCTTTGCGACTTGCAATCACCTTAGTGCCTTTGAGGCCCAGATCAATAGTTCTTACTGAAAGATGCGTAAGTATATGCTACAAGATGTTGCTTGTCAAATTCTTTATTGATGGCTAGATCTTTATACATGGTCCCTGACAACACAAGCACATGATCCAAACAACACAAGCATATGGTCCCAACAACACAAACACATGGTCCCAACAACACAAACACATGGTCCCAACAACACAGGAACATGATCCCATCATACATGCATATTATCTTTACAACACATGCACAATATTACATGCACATTATCCTAACAACACATGCATATTATCTTGACAATCCAAGGACTGCAAGTCTCCATAGAATGATTGTACTTGTAAACCACAATATTTGTTGTAAAAATAGTTTAAAAATGAACCAAAAGTTTTGCAAAGTGAAATTGGACAACATATTACCTGTGACTTTATGTTCACTAATTGATTGTGACTTTGAAGAACCCTCTACAGCAGGTGCTATTCAGATTCACTGCCATCTACTATCTTGGCCCCATACTGTTGAATTGAACTTTAATAAAACATCCAGTTGTGATTGTGGCCGCTTTAGGATATCTTTATGGTTATCCTGACTATAACAACTCATAGTAGCTATTATGGCCATGCGTTTCTAGTAGCTATCCAGTATATAATAACTTGTGAGCTACCCTGTAGCCACTTGGGTACCATCCTATCATGGATGCAGATGCTGTGTTTAGGGTATGTGGCTACCATGAATATGTAGATGCATCATTGATATTTTGACATTGACTGTCAAGAAAGTATTACACTTTCAGTGCAAGTGCATCTGTTTGATAAAGGTTTTGTCAAGATCCATGTTTTCATGATGCAGTTCTTGGCCCAGCAGTGCCTTGCACCTGAGGCCTCTGTGAAGGGATCATTGCCCATGTTACAGAATGCCAGTGGATATTTATTGTAGCCTACAGGATTATTTCACTGAGATGTGTCGGATCAGTTAATTGGTATTCGGTATCGAACAAATATCAAGTAATCACACACCAGGGATTGGAATCAAGTGAACAAAGAGCTACATCCAACAAATATCATTTGTGATGAATATTCATGTATATGCCCTACATGGTGGTGAATATCGATGAATGTATGTGAACACATGACGAACATGCACAGCAAACACAGGAACCCTTTATGGGAGTTAGTACTTATGTGATCTGTGATCATTAATAACTTTCATCACATGGATGTACTGGATAAGGCTGATAGTGGCCCTCAGACCTTCTTACAACAATGTTGTCACATATCAATATCTTGGCTGAATGTGAAGGAATTACTATCAGCTGTATCATAAAACACTGAATGAGTGAATGAGTGAGTGAACGAGTGACTGAGAAAGCAAAGGAGCGATGAAGTAAGGGATGAGTGAGCAAAGGAGCGAGGGAGGGAGTGAGCAAATGAGCAAGGGAGTGAGGAAGTGAGTGAGTGAGTGAGTGAGGGAATGAGTGTCAGTACAAGAGCATGGGCAAGGACTAAAATATGTCCCCAGTATGGATGTCTGTGCATACAAGTATACAATATAGACGATGGTGGGTACATAGCAGTGCTTGTGTGCAGTGTAGGAAACAACTTGGCTGTAATACCTCAACAATCAATGACTGGCCAAACTTGCCTTAATTTCGATGCAGGAAAAATAACAATTTACATGTTATTCTTATTAAATGAATTCCAATACATCTCTATTAAAGTATACTTCATTATTCTTTAATAAAAACACTAATTGCTGAAGAATTTTGTGAATAATTTCATTTTTTTAACTGGTGCACTTCCTTTCCAGGCTGTTTACATTTCTGATGAAATGATGTTAGTTTGGGGGTAATTGTTTGACAATGTGAACATTTCACCATAGTGAGGACTTCATGACTTTTAGTTTAAATCTCCTCTTCAGATTAAGGGAAGCAGCCATGAGTCACAGTGTATGTTTCCTTAAATATAACCATAGAAATGTGTCATACTGAAATGTAGAAAGGATATGGCATTGAAACATCTTCCTCTGGGATGATTTGGAGGAAGGATATGATTTGTAGGAGTAGATGGTTGTCTCATGAAGGGGTTGCTGGAGCAGGATACAGCCTGAGTTCTGCTCTGATGTGCCCTTCAATAATCTGGAATGTTCACCGAGAGAATGTGAGATATTCTCCAATTTACTGATAACCATCAGTTTCTACATCATACAGTGTGGAAATACCCTGCCTCAAAACACAGAAGGATTTTTTTTATAATATTACACCCTTGACAACAAAAGTGGCAAGATGACTGACATACGCACAGAGAGTCACTTTACTCCCAGTTAAAACACAACAAACAGTACTGTTTATAACTGAACCTAAGTATTATTGCATGTTATAGTTTTAACTAAAATTTTAAAAAAATAAAAATTAAGTGTACATGCAATGATGTCCAGGTACAAAATAACACATTTAAATGTATGTACAAACAAAGACCTGGGAAGTCTTTTGTTACATCTGAAGACATTATTTCTTCACATGAGATCTACATGAAGTGAAGATTGGAATATGGTACATCCATACATGGATTTTTTCCATAAAAGGACTGGGCTGTTTTGTAAAGTCTGGAGCTGACTAAAGAGGCTAATGGGGCATTGATAGTGAAAGACTGCACATCACTGTACCAACACTATGGTTACAGACACAGACAGAAGGTTACCACCATTGATAGTGAAAGACTGCACATCACTGAACCAACACTATTGATACAGACACAGACAGAAGGTTACCACTATTGATACATAGAGGATACCAAACGACCTTCCGTGTAATACTATTTTTATAAAGGAGTTAATGATTTGGTATCAAACGAACGAAAGCGAGTTTGATACTAAATCTTTAACGAGTTTAATGAAAATGGTACTTCACGGAAGCGAGTTTAGTATTCTGTTTATTACTCGCCAACATAAATTGACAGAAACTGCGGCGAAATTGCCTATAGTGTGAGGACACTCAGCTTTCAAGTCAAGCAAGGTCTAGAAAAATCGCGACATCAACATTAGCATTGTGACGTCACAACTTTGAACCATTTTGACGTCATACGTCAAGCGGTAACATATTACACTAGTGTAATACTGAAGTGAAAATATTACACTGCAGTATCTTCAACGGGCGAGTAATAACTATGAATACACAGTGCCATTTATGAAGTGATCAAACAATATATGTTACATTCATTTCCGGTAGGTGGCTGGGGTGATGATCATGCTACATACATTCCTGTCCTGCACTGTGGTACATGCATGGAAACCTGATATGAAAAATCATCCAGTTATGATGCAGTCCAAGGTCCGATTTCACCCCACCTCCCAACCACACACAGACACAGACACAGGCACACACACAGACAGACACACACACAGACAGGCAGACACACAGACAGACACACACAAACTGCACTAACTTAAACTACATACATGTGTACATTGTCCTCTTATCAGTATCAACTAGAAGAAGTTTATGTTTTTACAATCAGTACTTGACTCCTACAGAGATTGGAACTTAGCCTCCACCACTTACACATCTTTCGGAGTACTGGGCCATGTTCTGTGTGCTGTGGTATGTCATTATCTAGCTATCACTGCAATAAATACCTCTGGCATAATTGGAGCACCTGTCATAGACAGGATTAGACTTGCAGTAGGTTTCTTTCTTTAGAAAACATAGTTAATGCATCAATCAAATTTGGCATATCGAATTGTTAGGGTCTGCATACGTTCACTTTTTGTTGTCTTATCTAACTGCAACATATTTATCCCATTACTTTGAATTGTGTGTGGGTGTTTTGTTAAATGTGGTGATTGATTACTCTAGCAAGGGTTCACAGACTACCCCATTCTTTCACTGTACTATAGTCAGTCAAAGCGTGACAAATTAACTTCAGGAATAGGAAGGAATCAGGTGCTCCTAAGTTTTTGAGTGGCATATGAACAAAAATCGACATGTGCACATTAGTTTGTTGGTACAAGAAAGTTCACAGTTGTGCAAAGGTAACTTGTCCTTATCAGTATTTGTAGTCATACAGCTGTTCAAACAGTTTTAATTACCTTGCCATGAACAAAGTTAGTTACAAGATGTAACTGTCACTGTACACTGTAACATGCTACACCAGCTGTTAGGGGAGGAGAGGTAGCACTATGGTTGAGGTGATCACTCACACGGAAGTCCAGGCTCGATTATTCTGTTGGGTACTATATGTAAAATCCATTTCTGATGCACCTGGCCATGATAAATAGTGTACCATGAAGGTGTGGGTTTTAATGTTGGTCTTCAGTAACCTATGCTACGTGTAGGCAACTAACAGGATTGGGTGGTCAGACTTGTTGACGTGGTTGACACTGATCGATGCTCATGCTGTTGATCACTGTATAGGCTGGTAAAGACTTGATTATTTACAGTCCACCGCCATATAGCTGGAATATTGCTGAGAGTGGTCAAATGGTAAACTCAGTCACTCACTCACTTCCTGTAAAACGTATTAACAAGGTTGACTCACTCACTCTCCTGCTATGACATGCCCTACAACACCCCCCTTCCCCGGAAACAGGTTGTACAAGATATCTCTTTTCTCTTTTCTATGACAATGACGTATCAAGAACCAACGTCTTCTCCCTTTGTCTGTGCATGGTTCCATTTTCCATGCAACACTAGCAACAGCTAGCCTGGCTTAGTCTGGATAACATTTCATTGTGCGATAAATTTCCCTCTTGCTAATTTTTTTTCTCAAAGCTTATTTCCTAATGTTATATTTGCTCGATTCACAAGTTTCCATCACCTGCTTTTATTCAAATCAAACGCAGATGCCATGGTTCATGGTTATCCCAGATTCTTATCAGCTTAGAGGGGAGATAACCCAACCATTCTCCCACTCACTAAGACACCTGAAGCCAGGCTTTAGCACCATCCACCTATTCCCCATCCCTTCCACTGCCTCATGAAACGTTCTCACATCTGTCCATGACAACTGACGTCCTTGGCGCAACCCTATCTCGCCGAGTTGAAGCAGCTGGGTCGGTGACAGCAGCAGGTGTTGGTGTCACTTGACTGTGAATGAACACAGCAATAGAATATCCGTGGTCTACTGTCATCAATAGGATGTAAAACCACAAGAGGCGCACAACAGGCATACTGTCCATTGCAAACCGGCATCCAATTTCCAAGAATAACTGAATCGTCATTAAATCATCTCCGGTTAAAGCTTTATTTTCAGTCGTGTCGGATATGACATTGTATGACAAATGTTTTAGCAACATGTAAGCGTCCCTGCGATGTACGTGCCCCAACAACGGTGTCTTTGTGGAGACGGTGGATTCTGGGGGCTTACGTTCCGTGTACGACTGGCTGAAGATAGTACATCGGGCGTGACGCGCACCTGTCACAGAATACACTCATGTTTGTGGAATGTTGGAGCGTCTTTGATGAGTGGAACTGAATTATACTGCTTAGCCTTTTCAGTAGCCTTTGTGGAAGTGCGTGTGTTCACTTAGATGGAAGATGTATAGGATTCTTCGTCTCCCTCAACGTCTACAGCTAACAACTACGTCGACTTCTACAACTACCGTGGCGCATGTGGTGGTATAAATCAGACACAGTTTAGTCTCCGCGATAACTGATCCCTGACAGTTATATGGTATATAAATCTGTAAGCGTGACCCTTGGCCCCGTGTTCACCATGTTAATGACCCGACGTCCTCGGTACCTGCCCGGTCATACGTACATGACCTGCTTTAAGAACGTCACACTGACACTCGATACGTCACTTGACCAGTTCCAACACCTACACGTCAAATTTAAGTATCAGTATCAAAAGAGCTTTGTGGCAATCTACAGCCCGCAGTATAAATACATACATATTCTGTATTCTTTTGCTTTTGTACAGATTGTAATACTTGCACGATTTATACCATCCTGATGAGGACATGTTCTGAACAGAATGTCTTCATCAGAATCGTATAAATTGTATATTATACTACTCAAACCTGAGAAATCCCACTTGTGACAACAATGTGGAAAACAGTATGCAAACACAGACAGATACGACTTGTGTTATACAGTTTTGTCCATGGCTCCCAAGCACTGGTAAAGTCTATGGTTAGCTGGATTGTTGTTCCCATTACCTTAATTGCATGATTTCTACTAAACTAAATTTACATATTCTTCTGTCCTCGTGCAGTATACATTACCTGCAATCACGGGCCACGAATACACACAGATGTCAGTGTGAACTACACACAAGCAGTATAGCCGCATGTGTCTGCTGTTCGACTAAAGCGTACTAGTTTTGAGTTGGAGTCAACGTTAAAGTTTCAAGGATCGGGGCACAGACTGATGAAGTCGGTGCTGAAACCGTGTGACAACATATCGCCTCGTGGCCAAGAAGACACACTGCCTGGGATGTTCGTGCAAGGGCGACTGTAATGTAGAGGAGCATGTAAACTGGCTCAGATATATACAGTACTGACAACGTATGTGTATTGATGTGTTTGAAATGGTCTCCCTTAGAGGGAGTTTCATGCCGCAGTCGTCACTATCCCACTGGCGAGATGTAAGTAATGACGTACCGACCAGACAACCAGTGACTGAAGGTATGATCTGCGCTATCCGAACGCGGTGTCAACCAAACACCCGGTGTTTTAGTGGGCGAGAATACTGAGGTTATGTACAGTGACAGCAGGGACGCTTGCAGCGATAGGTAAAATGTACTCCGAATTCAGTTACGTCCTCAAGAAATAAGCTTTCAACCTGTTTCGTATGTTCAAATAAATGGTAAAAATATAAGAGAAAAAGGATCATTGGTGTTGATGAAGCGCTGACCAAGGTACAAGACAGCGTTGGGGCTCCTGCTCGATGTCGCGACCGGGTAGCCGTGCAGGCTTGTTGTGATGCCCGTCTGTCAATGGACTGGAGCTGCCAACGGACGGGAGCTATGAAAGAATGCATTATCTCGTACGTCGCTAATTACAGTGTCCTCGTTTTTCCCACGCAGAGAACCCGAGCCAAAATAGCCCTACTCCACAGTGGCCTGCTTTCAAACACCCAGCACCGCGTTCAAATAGACAGACCACCACCTAGTGTATGCACACATTTGGACGAGTTCCTACACATGTGTTCTGCATACTCAAAAACTTGACCCCGGCAATCACAGGTCACTGGTAATATGGACCAATCAGCAAATCGGAACTCAAAGCAATTGCCCATTTCCCCCTGCGAACGGTAGCAGGTAACTATTAAAGAGATATTTGTTATTGAAACCATACATGTCCCCCGAAGAGAAATGTTATTTATAAGCTCCACCTGCAATAAATGTTTGGATTCATGCACCATACCATTCCATATAGTGTATGTATGATAACACACAGTGGACAATGTTTCTGTATGTCCAGTTTCAATACAGACGTGCATTTCTGAATTGTATTGCTCATGTAGATTTTATTCTTTTGTTAAACAGCGCATTTTCAAGACACTTTATAGACGACAGCCTGCATATTGTATTGTTTAAAAGTATATTATCTTTTCTGTTACTAATTAACAAGGAAGGCAAGGCGACAAAACAAATAACCCCTTTTTCTGCCTTATGGTGAAGTTGTGACGCACCTCATAGTCTTCTTAATTTGCATTGAGGAAAATATCTCCCAGCTTATGAAATCATATTAGTAATATTCGTATTCTTGTGCATATATATTAACTAAAAGTATACCTTAACGTACAATCCGTCCCGTCACATAATTCCCCCAACCAACAAATCGTGCGTGAAGGGTCCAAGATGACCCTCATCAGCTGATCTGCAAGCTAATCCTCTGTATAGGGGCCGGCTCATTCATGACAGCGTCGGACTAACACTATCAGCTAAGAAACAATCAAAGTTAATGTTTGAATAGAATGTGGGTTGTAACGTCAACTTACCTCTGTATCTGTTGTGTTGACAGATGCCGGGGGGTCATTCTCCCCCTCAGAACCGCGACCCTGCCCTTCCTCCGCCATGATCGTCCGTCAGTGTCGACTCGGTCTGAAACAAGTGACGCACACTGAATAGCTGCAGGAGCAGCAGCAGACAGCGCACATCCCAGGTCGGGGTTACAGGGGGATGAGTCCTTTCCTTCCTTATAGAACAATGCTGGCTATATTAAACTCTCACTGACTGGACAAGCGTTAACACGGGTCTCGCCAAAACACATGAAAAGTACTCCCGTAATGCCCGCCTAATTTGAAGATCTCAAAAAGTCCGCGAAAGATTTGCTCAGATTTACACAGAAATATTGATCGGGATCTGTATTTACCAGCGACGTGACCGTGTAGTTCGGGGGTCAGCCTGCTGCAGTCGGATTCAGACTCCTTGCCTCGGGCCTTAGTCAGAGCCTCGAACTAAAGGAGCTTTACAGCATCACCACATCCAACAAAGATTATTGAATACTTTCAATGAAATGATTCTTCTGAGAACTCTGTATAACCTTTGCAATTCTCCGAATGCGTTTAATACCTCATTCATACGTTCAGTAAACATTAATGGTAAAATATTTGGAAAGGATTTGCAGTGAATTCAACACGCCAAAAACTATCCGTTCATTGAAGTGGAGCTGGTATTATTTGATGCATTTAAATTTTCCCTGTTGATCGTTTTCTGTTGAAGTGTTCTGTCTGTATGAACGTATAGTTAAGGGACTATGTTTATGTTCAGCATGAACAGCCGTTTTCACATGGCATACTCTAACAATACAGCTGATGGCCACAGACAGTCCATGGGCATTAATCACATTTGTTCAAATACATTAATTAAATCGAACAAGCGGATTATGTCTCAGTGGCATGATAAGTAAAGATAAAGTATATTGCTGAGATTACTAACATCCCAGGAACATTAAAGCTTATATGATTTCATTAGGGTGGCTCTGGTCTGCCATACAAACCCTAAATGAAGAAAGAGCTCCTTTTCATTTCTTTTCATTATGAACTGTTTGTCTGCAAACTATGTTCACTTCAGAGGCTAGTTGTGCAATGACCCACGGCGATGGCTGTTTATTTTAGTAGTCATACTGGGAACTACTGCCTGATTCAGAAAAAAGGATGAGGAAACGAATATAATTAAGATGCCCCTCTTCCTGACACAGCACTCACACACAGCCATTTAACTCATACTAATATAACCCGATTAAATGTTTGCTCTTTTCCCACTACCCGCTCCTCTCCACACAGACAAACACAGCGCTGCCATGTAGGAATGTCAAGACTAGTTTTTTATTACAAGACCCCCTGAAAACCGTTTAAAAATAATTACGGGTTAATTTGTATATTTCTCAAATCGTAATATCAAATTGTTTGGATTGGTTCATCGATAACACAAATGGGACAGAGCATTGATTCTGTACTGGTAATACTGACAAATTCATACGACCATTGCGTTCGAATCTCTTATTCATCACGAAGCTAGACTCTTTCCAGCTCTACCACCTTGTTGTTGGTTGTTGCTTAACGCCGCACTTAGCTGTATTCCCGGAATATGGCGGCGGTCTGTAAATAATCGAGTCTTGATCAGACAATCCAGTGATCAAAACCTTGAATATCGATCTACGCAATTTGGACACGATGACCTGTGCCAACCAAGTCAACGACTCTGACCACACTAATCAGTTGCCTCTTACGACAAACATGGGTTGGTGAAGATGAACCTAACCCTCATCTCCCCGGATCCTACATCGATCTATGTCACTCAGCACTTATTGTACAAGTGTTGTATACAGTGGTATCCAACATACAAGTTACAAGTGTTGTATACAGTGGTATCCAACATACAAGTTACAAGTGTTGGTTATGAAACCACGATAAGATTAGAATTATATGACCCATGGGCGTAACTATTAGACTGACACGCTGCCCCTGGTCACGCGGGTTATATTTACCATTTAAAAATAGGGAATATTTGAAAAATGCGAGCATACTGCAAGTCATGGATATGAGAAAAATGCGAGCATACTGCAAGTCATGGATATGAGAAAAAGTAATATACAACCATGAAGATGAAACGTTTCCAAAGGAACAAACTGTCACATTTTCCCTTAGTTTCTCTTCGTCACCTGTTTCCCCCTTGGCATAATCATTTGCATTTTATCAATCTTGTATATAAAATATCCCCTACTTCTTTTGAATGGTATATACATTGAAGTATCGGATACAATTCCACTGACTGAATAAAGTGCAGGTTACTATTTGGTTCCCGCCAAGTACACAATGCATGAAGTCGCCTACTACCTCCGGTGACGAATTGTATGACTTGACCTAAAAAGACACACACAAGTTATGTCCAGATGGAAACGGTTCGATACGTACCCTACTCACAGACTGAGGTACAAGTCCTCCCCGGGTGGGCTGAGTTGAAGCAACGGCACCTTCTACTTCCCTAGCACTAAGCCGTGGCGAGCGGGAACGGTCTGTTCACACGGATGCCCGTAGGGCGCCTGGAACTATATTTAGCTTCCAGTTGACAATGATATCTTAAGCCATGTTTCTGTAACTGCTTGTCTTCGTATACAGGCAAAAAGCTACGATGAGTTGTGATAACAGTTTACATAACCCACTGACACTGGCTAGCGGTGGTCACTTCTGTGTGTCCCTAATGCCACTTGGTGTTTATGAAATCCTGAGACGTATCATAGGAACACTTCCTTAACTGCAATACCATATAGACAGTCAAGGACACATGCAAGATTCACGGAAATAAAAAAAAAAGTGTTGAAAGTTTCATATGAAAACGACATCCTCCTAGATCAGCCTGATTGCCACGCAGCAGTGACAGGTAATAGTTGTGGTCAACACGGACCATAACCCACTTCACAAAATATTCACGTGCATGCATTCATTTAAAGAAATAATTATGTGTCACCATGAGTCATATTTCCGCACATATATGTTAAAATAACATCCTATTATGTTGCGATATAGTATTTCCGTGTTGAAATAACAAAACATAGTACACAGGTCAGTTATTGAGTCATATCTGAAACATTTTGCCTCCGTTCCCATACCCTGTATAACACTGTCACAATGTACTATATCAGACTACACCCTGCATAACACTGTCAATGTACTATATCAGACTAGACCCTGCATAACACTGTCAGCATGTACTATATCAGAATAGACCCTGCATAACACTGTCAATATGTACTATGTCAGACTAGACCCTGCATACCACTGTCAATATGTACTATATCAGACTAGACCCTGCATACCACTGTCAATATGTACTATATCAGACTAGATCCTGCATAACACTGCCAATATGTACTATATCAGACTAGGTCCCATATAACACTGCCACCATGTACAAAATCAGATTAGACCCTGCATAACTCTGTCACCACGTACTACATAAGACTAGACCCTGTATAACACTGTCACCATGTACTATATCTAACTAGATCCTGTATAATACTGCCGCCACATAATACATCAGCCTAGATCCTGCATAACTCTGTCACCACGTACTACGTCAAACTAGACCGCGTATAACACTGTCGCCATGTACTATGTCAGACTAGACCCCGTATAACACTGTCACCACGTACTACGTCAAACTAGACCCCGTATAACACTGTCACCACGTACTACGTCAAACTAGACCCCGTATAACTCTGTCGCCATGTACTACGTCAAACTAGACCCCGTATAACACTGTCACCACGTACTACGTCAAACTAGACCCCGTATAACACTGTCACCACGTACTGCGTCAAACTAGACCCCGTATAACTCTGTCACCATGTACTACGTCAAACTAGACCCCATATAACACTGTCGCCATGTACTATGTCAGACTAGACCCCGCATAACACTGTCACCACGTACTACGTCAAACTAGACCCCGTATAACTCTGTCACCACGTACTACGTCAAACTAGACCCCGTATAACACTGTCGCCATGTACTATGTCAGACTAGACCCCGTATAACACTGTCGCCATGTACTATGTCAGACTAGACCCCGTATAACCCTGTCACCACGTACTACGTCAAACTAGACCCCGTATAACACTGTGTACAATGTACTATATCCGATGTCTGTTTCACATTATCAGATGCTTGTGTAACATTGTTACATATGGATGTGTTACATTGTCAGCTGAATGTGTTAAATAGTCCGAACAGCCGTTTGTGTTACATTGTCAGATGGCTATGTTTCATTACCAGATGGATGTTTCAGAGCGAAATGAATGTGTTAAGTTGGTTGATGAATAATGTGATTGTTATGTGATCTAAAATTGATCCAAAGTTAAAATGAAACCAATGCATACAATTGGGAACTATAAATGCTGTAATGTTTACGTTACCAATACTGAGTACAAACACTACAGAAGTTCAGGTGAGCCAGCCAAGATGGAGTGTAGACTCGTAGGCTACAACACACACATCGTAGACCCTACATACCCCATCCCCACCCCTACCCACCCAGCCCACCCCACCGCCAACAACATACACCCAACAGAATCGGAAATTGTAACATAAAACGTATTGCATCCCATATATTTATTCTTGTTTGGAAAAGCAAAGTACTACATCAAAGTAGGTAATATAAACTTTCTGATGCTTTAGCGAGTCTACCACTATCTACCTCTGGGGATCTGTTTTTGCCACTACTGGTTTGATCAGGATGCAAAATTTCTGATTTCATTCCATATATGTCAATAATCTGACCGTAAACTAGCTAAAAACACATCTGAAAGTGAAGGAAAACTGCGATGTGGTTTTGGTGAATTTGTAGATCTGTCTCCGCACCTCCTTACTGACGATAGTGATGTGGACATAGCTGATGTACAGAATCTACCTTGACTAGGGGCCTATTATCTTCCTGGCCTTCACCTTCAAGCGTCGTCACCTACTTGTATGCCCTTGGTTTACTGCAGACCCACTAACTGTACTGACGCCACGGTGATGTCCTTGTGGGTGTCACGTCCCTCCACACATAATTCCCAGATGGGAACGACATGATAACTGCTTCACACATCTGTTTCCGGTACTCTCTATTCTTGCATACTGCCTGCACATTTCCTTGCTGCAACATTGAATGGTAGTTGGTTTGTTGGCAATGTTCCAGTTATAATCAAATCTGGACCAAACAATCCAGTGAGTGACAACATGAGCATCGATCAAAGCACTTGGAATGCGATGACATGTGTTAACCAATGAAAACTGAACGACAAACCATTACTTGTTGCTACACAAGTATACGTGTCGGCAAGTATAACATTGTAAGTCTGACACGAATGCTCTTGGTCGGTTTTTATGAATTATGTGTGCATTGTCTTGCTAACCGAACAGCAAGTCCTTGCTTCCTGGAATAGAACTTTGCTTCCAAATATGAATTGAATTTTTTTGTTATTCGTTACTGGATCAAACTTTGGTCTCGTCTACAACGCAGTTTTGGAAGTAAGTAAGCATATCAGCGAGCAAAGCTTGAGGAAGTACATATATTTTAGCATTATAAAAGGCAATATGATGTTACAGGTAATCTGACTTGGTCCCTGTGTTACCACTAGTTGAATATGATGCTGTTAAGCATAGTGGTTAGTGTTCCCAACCTCCATGTTTTGTGCATACCCAGCATACGATTTGAAAATAGAAAGTAACGAAAGTAGCTCTAGTGTAATGGTGAAGCATGCTGTAGCATGAAGCGTAGAATACGTGGAACATAAACGCCAGTCTATTAACTCGAGTTTAATGCGGTGTAGAACGTTTGCCTCATCTTAACATTTGAGCAAATTCACTGGTAGTTGCGGTTATTGCGTTAGAAAACTGTCGCCAACTGTACAGTGACATTGCACAATTGCTAGTTTATGAACAGTATATGTGTAATCAATAGACACCGAGCCATTGCGCGCTCTCCGTGGCCATGCTGTCTGTGTGTACACTCAATCATACAGAGCTTTGAGGATTTGTTACATCGTTATTTGTGCAAGATATTATCTCTTTGCATCTCTTCCATTTGATGTTAGAGATGTATTTAAGTTACATAAAGCCTTGTGTTTATGAACTCTTGTCTGACCGAAGCAGCAAACGTTGTGATGACGGTCCCCGGTGAGGAAACCATCAATTCCTGATAGAGAGAGAGTGTACTCTGTTGAACGTATGTAAACTTGGACGCTGAATTAAAAACAATAATTGTATGTATTACTCTGAAGTGATTGATATCTAAAACTCTGCCTTACACGCTGAAACAGTAATGGATATTTTATGCCAGTGTACAGTCTGGTCTTCAGTTAACTTAGATTTATATAATTTTAACAGCCTCCTCACTTGGCAACACTGACTATAATTTTCATCACTCAGTAGATGAAATAAACCATGATTTCTAGGTATTTGCTTTAATGGATACTGTAAACAGTTATTTATGTGATGTCTTTAATGATATTCACTTGACGGCTATGATATAATTGAAAGTACCATGTCTACATTGGGGAGCACAATAGCAAACAAAGTCACCACAAACACTTTGAATATCGACCCGTCAATACCAGCAACATACAACTGAAGGTTAATCATGCAGCAATTCACATTTCCCACTGACTGAACCCTGCCACAATTCCCACCGATTGTATCATGTAGCAATATCCATTTTTCACTGACTGTATCCTGCCTCATTTCCCGGCGATTGTATCAGGCTACATTTCCTAACGACTGTATCATGCTGCATTTCCCATTTAGTAACGACTGCGTCATGACGCATTTCTCATTTCCTAATGACTGTAACATGCTGCACTTCCCATTTAGTAACGACTGCGTCATGACACATTTCTCAGTTCCTAATGACTGTAACATGCTGCACTTCCCATTTAGTAACGACTGCGTCATGACGCATTTCTCATTTCCTAATGACTGTAACATGCTGCATTTTTAATTTAGTAACGACTGCGTCATGACGCATTTCTCATTTCCTAATGACTGTAACATGCTGCATTTTCCATTTAGTAACGACTGCGTCATGACGCATTTCTCATTTCCTAATGACTGTAACATGCTGCATTTTTAATTTAGTAACGACTGCGTCATGACGCATTTCTCATTTCCTAACGACTGTAACATGCTGCATTTCCCATTTAGTAACGACTGCGTCATGACGCATTTCTCATTTCCTAACGACTGTATCATGCTGCACTTCCCATTTAGTAACGACTGCGTCATGACGCATTTCTCATTTCCTAACGACTGTATCATGCTGCACTTCCCATTTAGTAACGACTGCGTCATGACGCATTTCTCATTTCCTAACGACTGTATCACGCTGCATTTCCCATTTAGTAACGACTGCGTCATGACGCATTTCTCATTTCCTAACGACTGTATCACGCTGCATTTCCCATTTAGTAATGACTGTATCATGACGCATTTCTCATTTCCTACTGACTGCATCATGCTACATTTCTATAGGGTCATGTCTACACCATGCTACATTGCTGCGTTTCCAATATTTCACACATTGTATCATGCTGTATTTTCCATCCGCTGTATCATGCTACATTCCATATTTCCTAGTGACTGTGTCATGCTACATTCCATATTTCCTAGTGACTGTATCATGCTACATTCCATATTTCCTGGTGACTGTATCATGCTACATTCCATATTTCCTGGTGACTGTATCATGCTACATTCCATATTTCCTGGTGACTGTATCATGCTACATTCCATATTTCCTGGTGACTGTATCATGCTATATCCCATATTTCCTAACGACTGTATCATGCTACATTCCATATTTCCTAATGACTGTATCATGCTACATTCCATATTTCCTAGTGACTGTATCATGCTACATTCCATATTTCCTGGTGACTGTATCATGCTACATTCCATATTTCCTGGTGACTGTATCATGCTACATTCCATATTTCCTGGTGACTGTATCATGCTACATTCCATATTTCCTGGTGACTGTATCATGCTATATCCCATATTTCCTGGTGACTGTATCATGCTACATTCCATATTTCCTAATGACTGTCTCATGCTACATTCCATATTTCCTAGTGACTGTATCATGCTACATTCCATATTTCCTAACGACTGTATCATGCCACACTTCCCATTTCCTAATGACTGTATCATGCTGCATTTCCCATTTCCTCGTGACTGTATCATGCCACACTTCCCATTTCCTAGTGACTGTATCATGCTGCATTTCCCATTTCCTCGTGACTGTATCATGCCACACTTCCCATTTCCTAGTGACTGTATCATGCTGCATTTCCCATTTCCTCGTGACTGTATCATGCCACACTTCCCATTTCCTAATGACTGTATCATGCTGCATTTCCCATTTCGCAATAATGTCTCATTAATCTACGGCTATCTCATACTGCAGTTTCTGTCAATACATACATTCCCGCCTCACGCTAATTATTTTCTTTCACTCCCGTATGACATGTCTAATCTGCAGATTGATCATTTAACATGGTAATGAGATTGCTTACATCTATCTAGCTGTTCAAAATGTCTTCAGTTTTTATATCCCGTGATAAATGTAGGCTCCCAGCTCTTCTTGTAAATGCAACGTGTATATCTATGGCCTTCGTATGGTAGGTATTGCTGGTTGAAACATTCCGGCGACTTTCGACCATTCCAGTTCTCATGTTGAATGTTGCCGCTTGATCTCTGACGAATGGAAATAACGTGAATGTTCGGGCCTGGTTTACCCAGGGATAACATACAATATATCTATAATATGTTAGAGTGTCACTGGTGCTGGGATATAACACTACGTCGTGCTTCTCAAGGAAGAAGAAACTGGGTTGAGGAAGTGTGTTCAACTGGTATTATATTCGCTCTACGGGACGATACGACCATGTACTCTCAGTTTCCCCATCGTGGAATCTGTTGAATCTGTTATAACCACGCGAAAAAGATTGGAAAAGATGAAACCATCGTATTCCACATACACATGTACTTTTGGTCCTGTAATATTTTTAACAGCAACATTAATTCGTTATTCATTTCTGCATCGTATTCATATCTGTATGACGTTCACACTTATTTTCTATATATGAGGTTTTCATAAACGTTACGTTAAAATCTTCCACGTCTTGTTGAGTTGAGTTACAATGGCGTGCTGTATCGTCACTGGACCGTGAGGATAGCTTGGTGGTTAAAATGCTCGTCTCAGGTTCGATTTCCTATGTGGGTACAGTGTGTGAAACTCATTTCTAGTGTCCCCCGGGCGGTGACATCATTGGAATATGGCCTCTATAAAGCTGAAGAGTGAAGTCATCACGGTGGAAGGGGGCTAAAGAGAAAAAATGCAATCAGGAAAAAAGCACGTTCCCGACGTAAAAATGCAGGTCACGTGTCATCACACAGTCGTAATAAAGAGGTCTAGGTCAAATGTCACCTCTTAGAGGCGTCGTTTTTGTCAAGTTATAAGACAGGAAGACTGAGATACCCGCCGTGAATTTAACACCAGGAACGTGACCATGACGGCGATAGCAGTTGTCAGATGTGCGAGGACACGCTCTCGCATTCTCAAGTGAAACAAAAACTGCTTCATCGTTCCATCAGGGAACCCTCTGGAATGTACGATGTAACACTGAGAATGAATGCACCGGCAACATGGCGATAATTACTTTTTGTCCCAGCTGAGAATAATAATTTTGTTGCGTGTTTCTATTCACAATACTCTTCCGTCTGTATGTATGGAGCCAACTGCAGTAATTGTTTGAAATTGCTCATCATGGAAAGCGCATGCATAACTCATCACACGCTGTGACTATCAAGGAGAATTCACGATCTTCATCTTGCCTATTTGTAATTGTTTGATGTTTAATGTCGCGGTCAGCGATATTCCAACTGCATCGCGGTAGTCTCTCATAAGAAACTTTGACTGCCATCATGGGTCTATGCTTACACTTTAGGTTTGCCTGCTCCAAGTCCAAGGAGACGACGAAACGCTGGCTGTAAGAACACGTGATATCTGATAAACTGGCAGAATGTCTCTAGGTCGTATAGGATCTGTTGCTCGTGGGTTCGAATCCAAGTTCTCGTCATGACGCAGACATAGACATGTGAGTGCCACACTCCCTCATGCAGACTTGCGTCCCTTTTGCGAACCAGGATGCAATGATCTTTGAATTCGAATACCGGGATCTCTTTTGGTATGATGTTATGATTCTTGGTTTATCTGCTTTTGAAGTGGTACACATAATCTATCTATATCCATACAGTGTAAACTACTACACTGCTACTCAGTGATATGGCAGAAATATGGTTGTCCCATTTTCACCAAGACTGTCATGAAATGAACATACATACACATCGAAAAGTCGTCACTGACAATAGTTCCAGGAGAACAATCCAGGTTAATGAAATATTGAGCTGAACCTTTTCACAGTAACCGTCCAAAATCCGTTCCAATCGAACCATACCACAGGGCTATATCAAATTTAACACACAGCTAGTGGTCAAGATAGGGTTCAGCATTCTGAGCAATATCACATAGTATGCCGGAGCTCCTTGCATCCGGATTCCAGTGACGTCAGATAGGCTTGGAGACATGATAAACTAAGGTTGAACATTCTCGGAACCAATGACAGCATAAGTTCGTTGCCATGCATGGCTTCCGTGTTCATAATATTCATCTACAGACAACACGGATATACAGGATACGATTAGACAAGTACTCCTTGTCTTCTCACCGAGAACAGAGACCATATAATCATGGGTCTCTGTACATATCTCTCTCTCTCTCTCTCTCTCTCTCTCTCTCTCTCTCTCTCTCTCTCTCTCTCATCTAAATATATCTCCGTTTATCTTCATAAGATCTGTCTATATATCTGTTACTATGTCTATATATGTGTGTGTATGTGTATTGTCTTTAAGCCATTGAACGGCCCATATGTGGTCTTGTTCATTATAGCGAAGTTCTGTACTCTGCAGAGAATCGTTTAGTAATCCATTCCGACAAATAACCATACAGTTCTCCAGGGAAAGGAAGAGTGACAAGGGACTCCCCGATATGGACAGTTAGAATGTATCTGCATTATTCTTATTAACGCTAGGCACACCCAATCAATACTGCTGTCTGGTAGCCATAAATGCAACCAACCAGCAGACATGCACTTCCGCTTTACTGCCACTAAACACAAGTGACAATGCTTGTGAAATTATGTTTTTAATTTCAAATTTTAAGCTTGACTAATTTGACAGATTTCCAGTTACGTGACCATGTATTGTAATAACAACAGCAGATGCATGCATGTATACAAACAAATATATCGCCCCGGTTGAGCCCACAATGCTAAACTTGCATCATTCGGCTACTTGCAATATGAATAATTCACATTCTATGTAGACATATAATCCCCAGACAGATGGGCAATGTCGACGCATGAGCCAACTGCACAGTCAGCGCCAAATGTGCATAACTCAGCAGTAGGGGGTATCCTTTGTACAAACGGTTTCTCTTTAATACTCGTATTTTACAAACATATTTTTTCCGCGACAGCAGCTAGGCTTAATAAATCAGCTTGTAAGGCAGTCGTGGATGTATACTGTAGAAGTTTAAATACGTGAGTTAGAACATTGACGCCATTGTTCCCCTGGACGGCCCAAATCCTATTCCAGTATAATTCTTAACAGGTTCGCTGCTGTAGATAAGAAAAGATTATATATTCATTGCATGACGTTCCATTAAGGATCAGTGGCAATATTCTTTAAACTACAAATATAAACATAAAAGGTGCAACGATGTATAAATATACACAGATGATCCTTATCATAACAGTTAGAAGCTAGATGCTACATAAGCTAGGTACATAGTAAAACACAACAGAATACATATGATAAAATATGTATGTAACAATGTCCTGATGATCAAGAAGTGTTCTATATTTGTTTCAAGTTATATATATTGCTATACTGTTGGGTTGATTATTTCTAAACATGAGGTTAATTTTTCTCTTGTAGAAAGACTTTGAAATTTATTATTTTGAATCGAAAGTTTGTTTTTCTTTCAAGATTAGCGTGATGATGGTGTATATGCCGTTTTAAGCAACAATCTTCGTCCTATAGGAGAGTCGATGAGACGTGTGGTGGTTTTAACCCGCCGGCTGCCTGACCTGCATGGTGGTATGTGGGGACAGGGACGGGCCCAACTTCGTGATGTAGGACAGAAGAAGTGGCACCTTAGATTTATGTTGCATATACAATACAAGAGTTTGGATAAACGGTTGTTACTAGAACTCTCCATCAGCGCTGACTGGTTTATGGTTGTCAGACAGCACAGCAATGGGTGACCGTGAATGTGCATGTGTTTGTACTGCTGAAGTAACCGCTGTTTACGACTGTAAAACATTTCCGATTACACTCAAGACAAAATGTATCATGACTGTTGGATCACCTGAGCTCACGTTTCTGAAAGCGCAACTAAGTACTTACAAACGATCAGGCCATTCATGACGTGAGTGCAGTACAACATGCAGACGCAGTGAGCACCTGCGGTACTACCTGTGGTCATGTATGAGTCTTGGTAAAAGCACACCGAAAGGTACTGTACTAGTCTGTATCAAAGTCCTTAACCACCTTATTTTCGCTTCCGCCAAGCCCTTTCCATGTTTGCTCGCTATATGAAGCAAGTCTAGATATCCACCGGTTCATGTTCTGAATCTCCAAACCCATCTAGGCCCTGTTCAAATTTAAAGGGATTATCTATTTCTACTAAGCGTCAGTCTATATACTAGTCTGTGGTGTTTGCCTGATTCTGAGCCGTACATCGAAGTAATAGGGTAATGGTGTGATGTATTGTCAGGGACACTGAACATCATGAAAGTATATCCATAAAGGCTTGAGTCAACTGACCAATGTGTTTCTCTATGTCGTATATGTCAAACAACCAAAGGCCTGCGACCTTATGAAACACGTTTTAAAAAGGAAAAATGCAGTGATCATGTACTTGGAGAAAAAAAGCTACATTCTGTCTCTTAGAGCCATGAAAAACCACTCTAGAATGGCATGGCAGGTCCAGATGAGTTGCTGAAATCAACCATTGAAATATTGTCAGACCGTAGTTGAGTGTATTTACCAGAAGAGAACAATGTCTGATATCTGACAAAGACACGCCCTCTCGAGATACATGTGCACCAGCACCAGCACCAGCACCAGCACCAGCACCAGCACCAGCACCAGCACCAGCACCAGCACCAGCACCAACTCCAGCACCAGCACCAGCACCAACTCCAGCACCAGCACCAGCACCAGCACCAGCACCAGCACCAGCACCAGCACCAGCACCAGCACCAACTCCAGCACCAGCACCAGCACCAGCTCCAGCACCAGCACCAGCACCAGCACCAGCACCAGCACCAGCACCAGCACCAGCACCAGCACCAGCACCAGCACAAGTAGAGCCAAACAGAACGCAATAGACAGAACCCAAATTTATCCTCGAACTATAACACATGTTTGTCATCGTTGGCAAACATACTGGATCCCAGTATGGTGGCTAACCTCTGATCAATGGCCTGTTGTTACAGATGTGTTTGTTGTAACATTTTTAATGTTTCCAAACTATGATTACACGATGCCATATTTAGAAAGTGGTGGAATGCAACATATGTCATATTTGGGATTTCACTTTCTCAGTGAAGTATAAATTCTAATACGTTTTGGGTTGAGTCCCATCCGGGATTCGAACCCGCACCCTCAGAGTCAGGCACCTAATCACCAACACATAAAGTCAGCCGCCTAACCCGCTCAGCCACAGCGACTTCCAATCCCAAATATGACACATGCTGTTTCCAAAGTAGTTTTTTAATTACTTCTGTAATGGACAAATTATTATTAAATATATATATTTCTTCTGAAGTAACATGTTGTTACTTTTCCTTTTTGATGCTTTTGTCTTGCTGCCATAATGAGAATATATGTAATGTGTATATTTTTCAGTTTAAGCATACAAGTAATATGTAGTTGTTGAAACTTAAGAAGTTACATATATTGGTAGTCATTTAAAGAGCCATGAATTCTGCATCGGGGGTGTTCTATTGTCGTGATCTTGAATAACAGATTACCTCTGACAGTGAACCAGCTGCTTTTAAAAATGATACATATATGCTGACAAACTGAATATTTATAATGTATTGTAATATTTGTAATGTTGATGTATAAAGCATGCAAACTGCATGATATTAATGTTATTAAACTGGTTTCATAAACATGCGTCGCTTTTCATAGTATGATTTCATAATATGACCCATAAACCACTACGCATGCTGGTGGCGCATATTGACTTACATTACCGATCCCGTTCCTGTCACGGCGTTGAGTAATCTTTGTGACGTCACGGCTGCCCCGGGCGTGTCGGTTGTTGTGTGTGTCACATGCCCTCAATGAGGAGACAACGCCCTGTGATAACACAAGCTTCGACCGGATTTGAATATCTGAGAGATTTAGTGAATATCAAAGTTCGATCTTGTTCCCTGAAGCAACGAGTAGCGTGGGTCTGCGCATGTCACGCCATTGTTAGGAGACTTGGAGACATGTAATAAGTTATATATCACGCACACAATAATCACTTCTCTTTTCGAATATTTGATACCGTGTTTTATCATCCAGAAGCAACTTCATGTATCACTGTGTTTCGGAAATAACAATGGATCGAAGGACATATGTCATCGTTATCATGTTGACTACATGCTTACGTATGAAGTTGGTGCAATACTTTGATGCGATCCAGGATTGTCGGATATCACCGTTTGTCTCGAACTACCGTCATATCAATCGATGGCTGTACGAATATTTATGAAACGAGGGATGTACATGAAGTTATGAATCCAGAGCTACAGTTTCCAGTGAAATCCTGTGGATGATCGAATCTAGGGAAAACAGGGGCCATGGGGTAGCGCCGATCGAGAACACAGGTTCGATTTCATACTTGGGAACAGCGCTCGAAGCCAATTTCCCCGCATCCGTGCATTAATTTTGCTGACATATTGATAGAACAGGATCAAAACCACATTCACTCACTCATTCCAGATAAATAGCTACTTTATAGGAGTACATGCGTGAGTTGAAGTGAAGGCGGTTATCAACGAATTCCTACATCGCTCGGTGAACGGGGATTCCATAAAACGAGGCCCTGAAATGAATTCACAAATTGATGTTGGTATCCACAATATTGACATAACACTTCACTTCGCCCCCCTCCCCGACCACCCCAACACCCACGACGCTAGCTCCGCTAAAATAGCTAGGAGGGTGATATGTGCAGTCTGCGAGCCCCTGACATTCACTTCTTATCATTAGGTCACGGAGACCTCACCCCGCGCACGATATCAAAGCAAACAACCGCCATGACCCCCTTGCTAACATTTGATTAAATCAACATAAATACACACCTATCGCCAGCCTTAGGTTCTACAGCATTAATATTTATTGTTTGTGAGTTTGACTGAACTATCCATTATTGCAACACAACGCCGCATTCTGTTGTTTATTACAATACCCCTTTCTTTCCAACATAACTGTAAAAATGAATTAAAACCCCCATAAACCTGTATATTATTGTTACATGTTTTGTTAGCGCCGGTATAAAACCCAGGTAAACGTTTTTTCCTGCGTGGTGCGATACCGGTCTAGCAACAACCGGTCTCTGTTTAGCCGTTTAGGACCGACATGACATGGCCAGTCTGTCTCACAGTCTCTAAACCATATTACCTTCCCATTCGTTCAGCCGTTCCTACAATCCGAAAGCCCTAAATAAGGCAAGTCTTGATTTTCATCAGATTCAATGATCAGTCATATGTATGCGTATACATTATTGCATTGCAATCTGACTTGTAACATGACACACGAGTAGAGAACTGCCACACAGGCCTCCTGGCGTTCAAACAATAAAGAAGTTCATCAAATCATTAAATAATAATTATTATTTGCCACCCGAGAATCACACCTGACCCTCAGTCTAAGTTAACTTAGCCTCAGTGTATTTCGTTACACTCCACACTGAGTCCTACAAAACCTAGTAGAAGGTCGCGTCAAGTAACCTTTGAGCGACCAATGGCCGTCCAATCAAACGCGAGACGGTTAAATAGATTTATCCAATCAAACAACGGCTACTATTTAGGGATCGGAGGGACTTTCAAAATACTCAGGTCACAGACACAGATCTCTCAACAAACAAACATGCGCATATAACAGTTATTTGACCTGTAGTATATACGCTTTGGGGTTTCTGTTGACATGGTTACCATTAGCTAATAGCCATAAGATAACATCCTTGAATACAGTGTATTGCAAAAAAACAATATTTTCAGCGACTGTTTACACACCGTTGTCATGGTTGTACGTACGCCGTGTGCATCACCCGGAAGTGAGCGTACGCTAAATAGCATTCGGACTCGTTCGGGTACGAACCTTTTCGAGATAGAATGTGCACTTTCGCGATTTGGCAAGCTGTGTTCTGATTGGTCAGTCTCAAAGGTTACCTGACGCGACATCCCATAAGGTTTTGTTAGACTCAGTAGTGGAGTGTAACGAAAAGAACTAAGGATAAGTTTACTTAGACTGACCCGACCCTGCAGTCAGTGTCTGGATTATCCACCTCCTCACACGGACTGCTATCGCCATCAAACGTCTGGACTCCTCTACTCCATCCTGATGCACTACCTGGATCTGTACATGCAGATTATGTACTGGAGGGTATCTAGCACTCACCCATCGGCCAGTCTCTGACCAAAGATGCTGACATTGCATTCTGTGATTGCTGTTCGGTACATACGAAGAAACGGGTGAGAACTGACCTTCAGTAGCCCATGCCTGTCGTAAGAGGCGACTGGTGGGATCGGATGGCCAGGCTTGCAGAGCTGGTTGACACGTGCCATCGTGTGATTCAAATATTGTTGTGCAGTGTTAAACAAATAAATACAGGTCATTGCTTGGACCTGGATATTGAACAGGTGCTCTGTTAAAGCGGACGTATTTACACGTTTAAACCAGTGTAAGTTATTGCCTGTCCACCACGCTACCTTTTGCCAAGTATATATTGCTCAGTGTGCAGTGAAGAAACAGTGACAATATTCTAGAAACTACAAAGTATACACTAATACTTTGATGCAAATTGCAGATGGTACAGACTGTATGTGGAAATCTAGTCTCTCGCACAGACTTAGTCTGTCGTACAGACCCTGAGGTATAAATATCCAAGAAAGCCCACGCAAGTCTAGAAAATGTGGTAAGTCTAGATTTCCACAGCTTTAGGACTCCATTTCATTATATTACTTTTTTTTCACTATGGACGTTTTTCCAGTAAAGTATGTTCATTTCAGAGACTATCTGTTAGTCTAGCACAGACTCTGAAGCAAATATAACAACGAAAGCCCATGCAAGTCTAGAGAATATGGCAAGTCTAGATTTCGAAAGCTTCTGGAATGAAGAAAGTCTCAGGGCTCCTGTTCATCTCAGTTTAGTTTCTTTCACAATGAACTATTTTCTGTACAATATGTTCATTTGTTAGTCTAGAGAAAAATCCAGCCATCGCATACCCACTGGGATAACCTCTTCAACCGAATAGTTCCTTTCTGTTTACCAGTGATGTCAGTGCCTTTTAAACACCTTTTTAACTGTAAGCTGTTCGCATCCTCTTCGAACTGATACGATATATGTGTGACCTTTTCAGAGAATACCCGTACCACGGCACCATAGATTGTACACTTTGTATCTGATATAGTCGTTTCTCGGATATCGGTAAATATGTTTCATTGTAGTTACTTGTGTCAAGCGTGGTGATGACTGTGGTTGTTTGTGTCAAGTGTGGTGATGATTGTGGTTGTTTGTGTCAAGTGTGGTGATGATTGTGGTTGTTTGTGTCAAGTGTGGTGATGATTGTGATTACTTGTGTCACGTGCGGTGATGATTGTGGTTGTTTGTGTCAAGTGTGGTGATGATTGTGATTACTTGTGTGAACTGGGGTGATGAGTGTGGTTACTTGTGTCAAGTTTGGTGATTAGTGACCAACACCGGAATGACCACACGTTACTGTTCTACCGAGTTCTATTACGAATCAAGATCCTGCCAGATTGGAACATTTCCTGCGAATTGTATGCAGACGGAACCGCCATTCAGGACCTATACCTCCGCAGCGGAGGCTGGTCTGTGACAGCTGATCACATAAGTGGCTCTGTGGGGGCTCAGGATATTCCATTAAAGGATAGTCACTCATCCGGAAGTCATATCATAGACACTTTGAAGTTATCTCTGACCTCCTGTGACCCCAGGTCAAATAGGTTTAACCCTAGAGTATTCACAACACATTCCCCAACACTGCTGAATAGTCATCAAGTAACCAGTTGGACGTCTTCAGAGCAGCGCACAATGAATGCAACGTACGATAAGAAGGGATGCAGAGAGTGGGTTTTACACTGTTAGCAGTTTTGATGCGTTGATCATCAAGATGAGGTAAAGCGTCAAGTGTGGTGATGAGTGTGCTTACTTGCGTCAAGTGTGGTGATGAGTGTTTTTACTTGTGTCAAGTGTGGTGATGAGTGTGCTTACTTGCGTCAAGTGTGGTGATGAGTGTGGTTGCTTGCGTCAAGTGTGGTGATGAGTGTGGTTGCTTGCGTCAAGTGTGGTGATGAGTGTGGTTGCTTGCGTCAACTGTGGTGATGAGTGTGGCTGCTTGCGTCAAGTGTGGTGATGAAAGTGGTGAGTAGAATTCCTCATTTAATGTTCCCGCCCCGATGTTGTTGTCATATCGTGAAAGTCATCATACAATCGCTCTCAATCCCAACTTGCTGACCGTGTGTTTGGGCTATATCAATGAAGAGCGCTAGCCGCGGGAGGGTTAAGCTATTAACCTTATAGTAATCATATGATAAAGTCAGATGTATATCCTGTGATGGGAACAAACATCTGCAGTACCTGCTGTAGGACTAAAGTTGCTTCTATTGGGATGGCTGTGGGTTGGTTATAGCGATACAAATGTGTCATAAGTACGTTTACAGAGCATGCGCACACATCTCTAGTCAAGATAAGGGGCTTTCGAGTGGAGTGGAGTGAGTTTGGTTTTACGCCGCTTTTAGCAATATACCAGCAACATCACGGAGGGGGACACCAGAAATAGACTTCACAAGTGAGAGTGTGTGAGAGGGATAGTGCAAGTGAGCTGTGTTTGTCGGCGACATTGCACGGAATTTCATGACACCATGTGTGGGACACATCCTACTTACACAGGATGTCGACATTTATGGTTTTAGTACAATGTGCAGGATGTTGTTTTGTAAAAAATGCGTAAGCAGGGCTGTGACGTGTGGTGAGCTGATATTCTTGTGCAGACCGTCTATTGCCGACCTATAAAACAAATTTATCTGTTGACTAAGAAACCGGAGAAGAAATCATACCCCATCACAAACACGTTTTAACCCCTTGAAAAATGTACATTCTGGTCCAAACCGACCTCTGATCCTCTACGACAAGCATTCGCTGTACAGGGACGAGTCATTAGTCGGAGCTAAATTGGAGACAGGACATTTTGTCTCTTGATTTTTGCATACTTTCTGTGATTTCCATCGCAGTCCAAACCACGAGCAAGGGCGTTTTGCTTAGAGGCCGTAATTTCTAATCAGGCCGCATTAGGGATTTCAACAAACGTTTAACCGGGTATTGGGCTACTGACAAACAAATTAGCAGCTCATTCACCCCTCAGACTTCAACATTTCAGACAGTGGTCCTAATAGCTGTCCATAGAAGTCCTTCCACGAAATTCCCTTTTGCGACATTGTAAGCCAGGGCAAGGTATTATACCTAGACACATCTTCAAATGACTAGACGCATCACGTTCAGAAAGTGTTACAGTCAAACGCAGCCCCAAGGATGAATGTATCACGTGACTTGAGATTCGTGTCGCGATTTGGACAATATATACACACTGAACACCTAGATTTGTACTGTCAACAAACTGTAGCCGGAATTAACTTAGCTGTGTCGCTAAACACGCCAGATTACCGGTTTACGCAGCCCGTATATAGCCAGAGTGGGATGGACTGTTGGAGAATCTGTCCTTCCACCTACACCATGTTGTACAGGCAGATTCACGGTTGTGGTAGACAATACGCGTTTGTTATTTCTCGTTACCACCAATGCCATTTGCATCCCCCTCGTCGCGTCGGTAATCATCCCTAACCAGGGCTGAAAGACGTCTCGGTGTCATGACTACATGCTTTTATCATAGCCAGATGATCAACTGAAATAGTGTCGAGACGCCATTTTGTCTAGATTCGTTTGACCCTGACCGTTAAATAGAAACAAACTAGTCAATCACTAAACGTAATCTTCGGCTTCAAACGATATGGCACGACCGTCGGAAGAGAGGTAGACGAGAGAGCATGCATTGATTTACATTTGTGGACCTAGGTACACCTTACTCCTTTGGTGTGCTACGTCACTATAGAGACATACGTCATCAATTCCAAGGGACATAACTGGCAATGTAATAGGCGTCCAGAATCTTAAGTGTTATCGACCGTTCAAACATTTCACAAAACCTGTTTGCAAATAATTAATTCAAAGTAACAAGAGGTCAGGTGGTAATTTTCTCTCCAATTTCGTTTAACTGGGTAATGCCGTTCTCAATGGATGCTAGGAGTGATATCGTGACTAGGCAAACCAAATGCAGAATTCGTGTTTGGAATCGAACCCGGGAAGTTGTCCCCACTGGCCTATCACCCCGCCTCATATGTAGACTCTGGGCCTATAACAGTGTGCGTATCAGTGATAAAATATTAATGTTCATGTGTCTGTTGTGATTGCCACTGCATGCACAGAGTGCATTGAGCTGCACAACACGACTTGATCACCTACATCCAAGTGCGGCGGCATCAGGACCTCCACGTTTCCTCTGGTCGTGTCATACTGTACTCGTTGTCATTGCAGTTGTCATAAGTGGGATTCCCACAGGATGGTGATCCATCACAGACCCACACTCCCCGTCCGGGACAAAGTGATTGATGACGCAACAGACACAGTGCCTGGCCTATGGACATGGATTTCGGCCCGGTTCTTCATGGACGGCAGGTATCACTTTGTAAAATTCAAAACAAGAAATCTCTTGTATACTTGATAGTTCATACCCTTCCACAACAGTTATACCGATCTATATGTACAGCCAGGGAGACCCGTGATTTCGACAAAGTAGATCACTGGTGAAACTAGAGTGGGCGGTACAAAGATACGCAACCATTTCCACAGACCTCGCAATCAGGGAGAGGCATGGTTTCTGCAATGTACAGACCCGTGCCAGTTACATTCGGACACCTGACGTCATTTCCATAGACTTACATGTAAATTTATTGTAGCATAAATAATTTTCATGAAGTTATTTTTCGTAAGATCAAAGTAAAATTTTGCATATTTGTGAGGAATCATCTTACCAAAAATCACATAATTTTATTCAATTTTCCGTGGCCAATTTATAGAATGGCAACATTTCAATCAACGTATGTGCAGTGCCGTGAACTCCTTTAACATGGCGGCCTGTGTAATTGTGCATTGTGGAAACCATATGTAAACTGGTATATGTGATGTCATTAGTTAAAAAGTGGTCGGAGAACTGAAATGAAATTATATGTGCAGAGCATCAGATGACTTCCAATTTGCCTGTCAAATCTGACAAAGATCTGCCCTAAACTCACTTCATGAAAATTATTTCCGCTACACTGAAATAACAGGTAGGCCTATGGACAAGTCTCAAGTGTCCGAATATTTATAGCACGAGCCTGTACATCACTAGCGGATCTACAGAGTGGACGTTTCAAAGAGACGCCACCATTTTCACAGACCTTACAAGCAGGGAGACCCGTGGTTTCTACAATATAGAACACTAGCGGATCCAGAGTGGGTGGTACAAGGAGACGCCACCAGTTCCACAGACACCAGACATGTCTGACATCAAGATACATGTTCGTTCACTCAGTTCGGTATATAATGCACGACCCTTATATGGATGGGTGTGACCAAGTAAGGTCCATAATGTTTAATGAAAGGAGAGTTCCTCCATTTCCCATTTCAACATTGGAAGGTACAATTCCTTTGACATGAAGTACGTAAAAACAAAGCACAAACAAAAATCGTTTGGGCAGCAGCAAGGGCAGCCCATGGTGGTGCACGTGGAATACGTTCCCTGCAGCTGTTGCACGTGCACCAGTCGCCGCGAGGTGAACTTTACAATACATGGTACGCGGCTCCTCACAATTTAGCGGGGTCCCGAAACGAGAATTCGATCAAAAGCTTAAACATTTTTTATTACATGCTCACGGTTAATATCGACAGTACAGAGCCCTGAACATGCATGTCGGTTGACCTGTTTGTTTCTTATCTGGTTCCTTTAATTATGAACATCAGTACAACTAACATGCTGCAAAATAACTGTATGCACTCTATTTGTTAAATCATAAGAAATGTATATATTTGAAAATATATCTGATGACAGTGTGCAGGTTCCAACTCATCAGGAGACACGATTTCCAACTCAGTTTTTAGAATAAATAGTCCTGTCTGTTGCAACTGTAAAGTATTTGCGTTCAAGGAAACACATGTGAAACGCCATTCTGTTGTTTGGGCGCAACATTATTTTCCACGAATACACAGACTGCTGTGCTCTCTGACACGTTCACGGGGCCAGATTCAGGATTTGTCGGGGTTGTGTGGTGGTGGATCCACCCAAACCCCCACCTCGAAATCACGAACACGATATGTCTTTTTCATTTCACTTTTTTGGTTGTACGGTAAAACCTAGATGTCATAATATATCATTTAGAATATGTCGCACAACAATAAAAGGTTGCATCGAGAAGGGTAATTGAATAATATGGTTAAAATAACAAGATTATGATAACTGAACAAATGCTGTACATCGTGAAACAAAGTTTCATTGAAAACGGTAATTGAATAGAACAGTTCAAATAAACTCCTTATGGCCACTGAACCGATGTCATATCGAGAAAAAGCTTCATCGAAAAGGACCATACATTGACAAACAGAGTTTCATCGAAAAGAGTACATGTAACTGAATAGAAAGGTATATGTTAACACTCTGTGTTAACAATAGTCGATTATCCCACTTTAACGTCTAGGTCAACGTCTTATTGTGGTATACAGTTCGCATACAACGACGTCTTCAGATGTAAGAAAGTTGCCTCTGTCCCCTCCCCACTTCCACGCGTCACTGATCCGCCACTGGTATACGACTCTTCAGACACAAAGTGAAAGAGGCAGCAATGTTTTTTCTTTCACAACACTTTACCGTCTCCACATATTTGATTATTATCATATAGCAACATGTTTTGTTGGTGTTTATGCGACTCGTTAACCTCATCCTATTGAGGGTTATCCCAAATGAGCTACCTGCCGCAGGTGAAGTGGAACCGAGGCACCCAATCTAACATGACTCATGCACGCTTGTATTGCTGATTCCGCGATATTCAGTTTCATTATATTACACCCTCTGGTCATGCGCACAAAGAGCCCCGGGTGGGACTCCTTAAACCAGAGACAGTGTCACATTCTAGATGTAATATAAATGAAGAGGCATCGTCTACAAATACATAAACTGCATGGTCCAGTTAACAAACAGAGCGATCTCGGACCAACTGACAGTCAACAATTAAATGGCGGTATATTGATACAGCGAAACTCATGGGGAGGCATCAATGGCATTCCGTTTGTAGATTCAGGGAGACCACGGCCTTTAAAGGACTGGTTCCGCCCAACATATTAAATGTCTTTAAACAGGAGCTACAGCCCGTTTCAGTGAGAAACGGACCGATGAATTGCAAATTTTATCATTGTACAAAATTGCCACATAAATATAAATAGTACACACGTTTTTGTTTTATCATTTACTAATACCCAACAGCTTTCTTGTATTGGAACAGTTTCCACCAAAAAAGTTGTTTAAGAAAATATCATCATCGAAAACACACAAGTTGTTATCTGTCGCGGCGGGGTGAAACCGCAGAAACGGAACAGCCACTATGTCGTCGTGCATGGATACACATGCCTGGTTAAAATGCTGACGTGAAACATTTGATGTTTAAAGTGTACGATTTTTTTCAGTGCTGAAACCGAAAGGGGCAAACCATTTTATACCATTCATAAATTCCGTAAACGCGCATCAAAAGCTTTAGGAGTATCAGCAAGGGTACTGACAAATGTTCTGGAACATAAACATTGCGAGAGTGATGCGAAGCAGGTAGGGGTGGTGTCACAATCACACAAATTAAAACATTTGAACAACTTTCAGTAGAACCTTGTAAGGCAGTCAATCAACATTTGTCTTCTCTATTCTGAAAACAAATACATGCCGCCGAAAATTTAAAAAAAGCATTTGAATCAAGAACACAACCTCAGAGTACTCTAGCGACTCTTACACTCTTTCGGGTATCGTTATATGACAATTTCGAGAGAGAATAGGTCAGTACTGTGAATGCCCTGATATCGTTCGCTTGAGATATAATTTTTTCAGGGTAATAAAGAAGCGCGAGGAAGGATTCGGGCCAGTATATTTGCACGAGACCTGCGCCAATACCTCGCACGCTGCCATCAGTCAGTGGGTACCCGACTGGGGTGAAAAGGGGTCACGTAGAAAGCTGCCTCTAGGAAAAGGAGAGAGACTGATCATTCTCCATGCTGGCTGCTCCAGCAAAGGCTTTCTCCCAGGCTGCTACTTGGTATTCAGGGGAAAGTCCACAGATAACAGAGACGATTATTCCGAGATGGTAGGGGAGTAATGTAAATGAGATAATGGATAATTTTATGTTACAGTAAGTTAGTATGGTATTAGCAATATACTAGAAGACCTATTGGTACATACAGTATGCTAATATACAGGTAATGAACAGCAACGAGGCGAACTGTGGTGCAGCGTAGTATCCACTGAGCCAATATACCTGAGTGAGAAGCTTCACACCATGAATGATTTGGACTTGTTTGCACTGTTTGCACCACCTTATCCTGCTGACCTCCAGCACCTCTAAACAGAGGTGATGGTGACAGATATACTCTGAATCTCAAGGTGATCAATGGACTATTCAGACTGTGCATACCACTGGGTCGTGAACACAATCTAGCAGACACGCAAGGTTGCATGCATGCACGCTTCGCATCCTTGCATTCCTGAAATTGTATGTACTCTCTAATTTTCTATTGCCTATTCTCTCGCATTCCCATGATTTCTGATATAACGCTCCTCTGGAGGAATACAGAATGTAATAATAATAAGACTATCGACTGTGTAATGAAAAAGACTGCCAAACACCTTGTCAGTGGATGCTCGTCCTTGGCACAAACAGCATATCTTAAAAGACATGATGGCATGGCTCCTTGCTTCTACTACCGTCTCTATCCACCATGCATATGACTTTGACTCCGAGGTCCATCCATGGTATGGCCTTGAACATTTCCAAGGCGTCATGGAAAATGATGCTTTTAAACGTCTGTGCAATAGGCACGTATACAGTCTGATAAGAATCCCATCCAACAAGCCTGACCTTGTCCTCTTTGATAAAGGCAATGAATTTATTTATGTCATTGAATGTTCTGTCCCTTTTGACAACAACCTGATTGACAAGATTCAGAAAAGCATGCTAAACATGCGGAACTCCCCTTTGAAACACGAATACACTGTCGTCAAACTCCCAATTGTTATCTGTACCCTTGGATTGGTACCTCGTGATCTCTGTGTGTCCGGGTTCTACACCCGGGAGAACAGGGTTTATGACAATCTGCGTAATGCAGAAGGGTGCTGTCTTGGGGACTCTATGTATTCTCCAGAAAGGTCTTGGTGAATTCAACTGGACAGCATTACCTGGGAGAAGGCAATGCGCTGTCTGGGCTGCATGTAGACAGGGTAAGGACCCTGAACTGATGAGCCTAACAATCCTGACCGTGCCAGGATCACCCGAACCCTCTCTGCTGCATTTTCCTAATCTGTAAAGCATAATAATAACATACCCCGCAAAACGTTTTAAGTCTTCACAAGTTAATGTCATCTCAGCTATTGTCTCGCAATTTCCATGTCTGAAAGATTCGTTGAGGTAGTATCACTCGGGATATGTGTGGTTCTAGGCCCCCCTCGTCAGCCTGACATGACTGGTTGTAAAACCTTAAGTCTCAAACAACAAGTAACCTAAGTGACACTGCTGAAACTTGTGTGATGCTGCATTACAAGTCCGGATATAGTACATGTTTCCATGGTGACGGAAAAGTCTTCCCTGGAGTGGAGTTGCAGCTGCCACGGACAACCACCTGTATTATCCTCCGCCTGTTGCTCCATGAAAGGTCGAAGTAATTTCTTACCGGATGTGTAGCGGATGCAATTTTTAGCATTTATATCAGCGCAGCCATCTAACGCTTGTCGCACAGGCGACCAACCCTCAAGCAGACCTATTGTCAATAAATTGAATTTGATTAAGTTTGTATGTTAATGTCGATATACGAAAGAGTCCACGATAGCGGTGCAGCCAGCCACTGGATGCGCCTCGGTAGGTTAAACACAGTCCTTTATCACATACATAAACAACATTTATTAACTACAATACGGCTTGAAGGTCTGGGTGATAACTGTATATAATGCAGATGGGTGGACCACTCACGGTTGTCTGATTAACAGGCAGTTTAACATGCACATTGACGGAATAAGAAGGAGAAAGAATCAGTCTGAATGGCCCTCCTGATATTCTCACATCAGTATAACCACCAGCCACAGTTACAGTCGGCTTCAGTAACACAACACATCAAACATGGTAACACTACATGCATTAAGGTCAAACGTGATCAGGTGTATAAGTTGTCCCAACCGAGTTGTGGATGATTTCAAGACAAGCGTTGGTAGGCCAGTGGGGTAATCTCAAGACAAACATTGATTGGCCCGTGGAAAAATTCATAACAAACATTGGTTGGTACACGCGGTAATCTAAAGACAAACATCGATTGGCCCGTGAGGTAAGCTAGATACAAACATTGATTGGCCCGTGGGGTAATCTCAAGACAAACATTGATTGGCCCGTGGGGTAATCTCAAGACAAACATTGATTGGCCCGTGGGGTAATCTCAAGACAAACATTGATTGGCCCGTGAGGTAATCTCAAGACAAACATTGATTGGCCCGTGAGGTAATCTCAAGACAAACATTGATTGGCCCGTGGAAAAAATCATAACAAACATTGGTTGGTACACGTGGTAATCTAAAGACAAACATCGATTGGCCCGTGAGGTAAGCTAGAGACAAACATTGATTGGCTCGTGGAAGAAGTCATGACAAACGTTGGTTGGTACACGTGGTAATCTAAAGACAAACATTGATTGGCCCGTGAGGTTAGCTAGAGACAAACATTGATTGGCCCGAGGAGGAATTCATGACAAACATTGGTTGGTCCACAAGCTAGTCTCAAGAAAAAAATTGACTGGACCGTGGGGTAACTTCAACTGTTTGGACTCTTCGAGAGGAATTCTAGAAGATGCGAATAATAGGAATAACAGGTCGTTATGGATGATAAACTTCTTTATTGTATGATAGCGACGTTTAACTTCAAGACAAACACAGTGTCCCCATGTAGCTTTATAGAACACAGGGTCCTGAGTAACATGTAGGTAGGTGTCTGGCCACGCACAGACCAATCATATGTCCATAAGCTCTACCGAATACTGAGACTGCAGATCACAGGCCTTGAGCCATGGCATAGCTACTTTGATTTTCCACTGGCTGCGGACAGTGGGTACCATCTAGGTAGGTTTGAGGCTGCAAATTGTATGTATAATTGGCTGTGGATTAACGCGTTGATATCTTTTATTAATTGTAGCAACGTCCTAACAAGCCTCGCGCTGCATCATCGGTGCGTACTTACCAAAGATGAGAGAAATGAAGAGCAGTATGTCGTACTGATGATAGAGATAGATAATCACATATAATGTGAATAAACTTCATCCAGGTCTTCTTCCTAACACAATGCCGTTACCTTCACATATGCAGTATGCAAACATAAAAGCTAAATGATACATTCTTGCTGAACAATTGTTTATACTCTGTGACGATCCGTGTTTCGGTTTCGGCTTGTGATAAAAGCTGTAACAGGGCGACGTCTAAAGGGTCGTTTGATGCATTCTACCGTATCTTAATGGCACGATCATCCTGGCAATCACTTACTGTCTGGTGCTGACAAGATTATTAACAGGCCGTCAAATAAGTATTACTAGGTGTGATGCCATTGAACAACTAGCTGTTCGTCCCTCACGCTTTGCAGGTACGCCGTATGGTCATGGAACAATGTCAAGATCACCATACATCAAAGTTTTGTAGTGGAGGATCTCTCTAGCGTACCGTGCAACACGTAATGTCCCAAACATGTTCTACTGTATTGAGATCTGGACTCCGAGAAGGTCAAGGCAGAGTTTCTACCCCTCTTGAGATCAGAACTCACTAATGAGACCTGAACGATGTGGTCTAGCATTGTCGTCCATGAAATCTCACCTTGTGTTCGGAGGATTGTCATTGAAGTATGGTACAACAATCCTCTATTTTACAGTTATGGGACAGGCATCCCTCAACCCCAATGAACCCTCGCCAAAAGGTACCTGCGCCAAAACATTCCATTATACATGTCCAGTGATTGTACTGAGGCAAACACGAGTTCGACCATCAGTCATGAACAAACGGAGTCGACTTTTGTCCGACCAGGGGGGCTCTTCTTCATCACAAATTCCAGTGACTTCGAGCTTAACACCGGCGTAAGTCGTGCCAATTTCTGCACCTGTGACGTATGAAGGGTCGTTTGTATGGGGTTTCCAGAAATGCTGTACCCTCCTTAGGGGTTGTTAGTGGTCGACTCTTAACGCCATTAGCTTGCGATGTTTTCTGAGAGTCGATGGATGACATCAACATATCTGCCAATAGTCCTCAATGTCATGGCAGCGCTCTTTATGTCGATAACTTGCCCTCTTTGGACAATTGCCAGACGATTTGGCCCCGCATTTGTTTATCAGCACCGGAATTGATTGATTATCCAAGTCATCGAGCTGTATCGACAATTTAATGAAACTTTATACTTCTTTTATATAGGATACACGAATATGTGATGCTCTCCTTTGATCGTTTCTAAAATCAATGTAGGGCTCCATCCGAAAAATAAAGATTATCATACATTCATACGTGATTATGACAGAAATATAAATGGCCATATCGGGGTTCAATAGCATATTTTCTTTCATGTGTATATTCAATTCCAATGCAAATGATTGCTTTGTGATGTCGCTAACACTGCTACTTAAACCCTTACGTAAAACATGCTTGCATTATGAATACACAGTGAGGGCGATGAATGCATGACAATCCTGCTCCGGATATTGAACAAAATACAACGGCCATTCTGCTAGAATACATCACGCAGAAGCTTTCAACATTAGATTCAATGTACATTAGTGAAAATGTACGGCTGACTACCTAAGATAAAGTATTTTACCGGCCCGGGCCTGCTTTCTGAGGTTCGATTGATGGACAGCCCATTGCCTCGTACACCTGTTCCCACGCTCAGGCTTATCTACCAGGGGACGCAACTCTTACATCACCAGTGACACTGGGGCGTACACAAGGCCACACACAAAGCGGGCAGATCAGCTGTTATGCACTTGTGCAGTAAAACGTGTCGGAACGCTAGCTGACTAGAAGTTTTATGCAATGTTGTCAGACATGTCTGTACATTGAATGTACGTCCCACGTACACTGCAAGTGGATTTTCAAGTCGGTTTATAATTAAACATATTTTTTAAGATTCAGTTTTGTGTTACGGGTTAATATTGTTGACTGAACACTGATGAGTCACCGTTTTGTCGATACCAAACAGTCGTGCAGTTGAACGGCAAACGCTTCAGCCGCCAGCAAATATACAAGCCAGTTTGCACATAATTTACAACGATGTTTTGCCAGCAACGTAAATAAGTTTGAAAGGCGCTCACTGACACGCCCCATTTCTAGTTCTTTAAAAGCCATACTATATTTCACTCACTTGTAACATGGTATGGTGGACATTTCAGCTGAATACAACACAGCCGTTTTATTTGTATGTCCCGCACTCGCTGCACCAGATCTTCCTTATCCTTCGGCAACTTCTGAAATGCTCAAACCCCACAAGAAGTTAGTCTCGGTTTTCCTCAGGTTAGGGTTCTGAATCTTCCTGCTCACTGGGAGTCTTTATATTTCAAATGGGGTGATATGTTATTATATCAAAGGGAAATACTTTCAGAGGGACGGAGCGTGAGTCCACTGTTTGAGTGCAACATTGATATGATTATATTGCCGCATCATCCCCAAGTAGTAAACCCCAATCAAGATGGTGACCTTTCCATATTCGACCACAACGAAGCATGACGTCACGCGGTCACGTGCCGGGTACCCATGTTACAGCTGAAACTATACAATGAAGTATCAAGACCGAGTGTGTCATAACTTGGTAATGTAACACAATTGAGGACAGAATGTCTGTACATCGGGTACCCAACCATGTCACAACTTGGTAAATCGAAACAGCTTAGGGTTAATTGACTGGACAGGGGTTGAAAGCGTTCTCTCGTTACGTAAAAGACCCGGGGCCGATATCCCCATTGCTACAATGTGTGAAGAACATTTCTGGTGTATCTCCCAGTGATATTACAGGAATATTGCTGAAAGCAGCGTAAAACTAAACTCACTCACTAACTGTCTGGGCAACGGGTACCCACCCAAGCAGGCTCTTTTGAAATTCCCCCAAACAACCAGATACACCCCCAAGGATTGAAATGGAATGTGCCACCGTTTGAACTCAAAACCAGCATCTCACTAATTAACATCTTTAAGACTGCCCTCAAACATATCTATTCAAGTGTCAATTTCCATCCTAAGCGCTCAGAGCATTTACCATGAATGATGCGAGCACATAAATGCAAATGTTATTATAAGGATAACTCTTCGTTCTTGAGCATATTGTCAAGCGTTTTATGAATCATTATCTGAAAAAAACATTAGTGCTAATTTACATTGTATTCACCGATTTTTAAAACATGTTTCCAACTACAAATAATCGCGTAATGAAATCATTATTATTGTCATGGTTTCTGGGGCGGTGGAGTGCGATGTAAGGGGCAGAACTCTTGCTGTGCTAACGATCAAGTATCTTTTGTGTCGAGGTGAGTACGTTCACGCGGTCATGTGTCGAGATCAAACCAGCTCTGGTGAGTGAGCAAATATTATTTTACGCTACTTTTATATATTTTCAAGCAAGATCACGACGAGTGACACCATAAACGGACCCACTTTGGATATATCTTTTATTTGAAATGGCACTTGTTGCTATACACCCAAACATCATATTCAAATGACTACCAAACAAGATTACTACTTACACAACAGTCTTCTGGTAGTCAGTGTCTGACTTTCAACTCCTCTCCCCCATTAGGTCTAGTACAGGTCTAAAGCGTTTTTCTTTAAAGCATGGATGCTAAACCACCAGTCTGTAAACCTGTATACGGGCGAAGACAGTCCTTCTAAAGCCGTAATGAGGACTATAACGTCCAAATGTATTACACCCACCGCCACCCTACTCCGTACACGGTCTTACACCACCACGCAACTCCACACTAGGCCTTTACACCGCCACACGTCTCCACACTAGATCTTTACATCGACATACGACTCCCCATGTCTTACACCGCCACACGACTCCATATTAGGTCTAACACTTTCATGTAGCTCCACACAAGGTCTTACACCGACACGCAACTCCACACTAGGTCTTTACACCACCACGCAACTCCACACTAGGTCTTTACATCACCACAATACTCCAAACTAGGTCTTTACTCCGCCACGCAACTCCATACACGGTCTTACGCCGACACGCAACTCCACACTAGGTCTTTACAACGCCACACGACTCCGTGCACGGTCTTACACCGCCATGAAACTCCACACTAGGTCTTACACCACCACAATACTCTAAACTAGGTCTTTACTCCGCCACACGACTCCCCATGTCTTACACCGCCATATGACTCCATACAAGGTCTAACACTTTCATGTAGCTCCACACTAGGTCTTTACACCACCACGCAACTCCACACTAGGTCTTTACACCACCACGCAACTCCACACTAGGTCTTTACACCACCACGCAACTCCACACTAGGTCTTTACACCACCACGCAACTCCACACTAGGTCTTTACAACGCCACACGATTCTGTACACGGTCTTACGCCGACACGCAACTCCACACTAGGTCTTTACATCGACTCACGACTCCCCATGTCTTACACCACCACATGACTCCATACCAGGTCTAACACTTTTATGTAGCTCCACACTAGGTCAAACATCGTCTCACGACCTCACTCTAAGTCTAACATAGATCTAATATCGCCCTGCGGATTTTCACCAGGTCTAACACCGTCCCACACCTCCACAACAGGTCGAACCCTTCCACACGGCTCAACAATGTCACTTTCATGCAGTTCCAAACGTGGTGTAACACCGTTAAACGACTGTATACCAGGTCTTACACTTCCAACACACTAGATGTAACACCTCCACACTAGGTCTAACATAATCTGTAACACCTAATGGATGGCTCCACCAGACCTAACACTGTCATACGGCTCCACCAGACCTAACACTGACATACGACTCCACAGTAGGTGAACACTTTTAGACGGCTTAACACTAGCTCTTACAATATCTCCAACAACCGTCAGATGGCTCCGATCACACAGATCACACATCGTCATAGTCCCCTCCCAAACCGGGTCAAACAATGCCATGCGGCTCCACACCAGCTCTTAACACTGCAGTACGGCCCCACAAGGTGGAACACTGCCATGTGTCTCCCTAGAAGTTCTAACACCGACATCACAGTATCACAGTTGCGTGACCAAGTTCTCGGCCAGCAGAAGCTGTTGTCCAAAAGGCCAATATCAATATGGTCTATACACAATACGGACTACCGGTAATTGATATCCTAGGCACTTCATAAAAGAATGAAGGTAACTTTAGTATGTAATGGTTAGTGGTAAGGCGACCGAGACTGGTCATTTGTAATACGGTGCGGTGCGTTCGGTCCTTGGGCGATATCATATTTTCCTGCATTATCTAACGGTAAATAATACTGTTGTAAACAGTATTAAATATAACAATTATGACTTGAGGGTATACTAACGCTGTCGCGGAATGAATTTAAAGTTTCAAAACGCAAAAGTTTATGTAAGTTGAAGGAACCCCGGTAGGATTTGTTTCAGACCAAAATACAGAATTTCTTTCAGCATTACAGGAAAACCTGGTCGGAGGAGAAACGTACTATTCATTGACTAAACCAGAGACTGATTCAAGCGGGGAAAGGTGGTGATTTTTCCGGAGAGTGAGTGTATTTGTTACAGTCTGTACAAGTGTGTTTGTTACAATCTGTACAACGTACATACTTTGTTTATGTCTCTCCTTACATGTGTATATAGCGCATCCCTATATAACAAGTGCTAGAGAACTATACAACTGAAGCTCTATCTGGCGCTACAAGGTTATCAGTTACATTATCATGTCATCCTACCGGGTACCCATTCACTGCAGGGGCCATAATCCCCTGTCCATGTATGCTTCGTGATTTTCAGTGTGGGACGAGACTAAAGGTCCGGAAAGCCTTAAGAGCCATTTGCTGGACACGGTCACCCATCCCTGGACGCAACCATCAACACTTAACCTCACCCATAACCCATTCAGGGACCTCAGCTGTGATTCGTCCAGTAATGGTTGACTGTAACTAACAGTTTTCCATACAGTAAAACCCCGATATCTGGATATTGGATATCTCGCGATATCGTTTACAATCATCGGACCCACATATGTTCACTTGTCTCGGACAACGGATAACTCGACAACCATTCGGTGAACCTCAAGACCCCACCGTATCTTTCACTACACGAAACTAAGGTTTTGTTATCCATACGGAGGTGCGGTAGTGGTTAAAGCGTTCGCTCGTCACGCCGCGGACCCTGGTTCGATTCCCCTCATGCATGAAGTCCATTTCTGATGTCCCCCCTCAGTGATATCACTCAGCTCACTCACGCATAACAATGATTAACTCACTCACTAAATACATGGTGGTGCTTTGATTGTTCCGAGTCATTTTGCCTGTAAGAAAGAACTCACTACTCACCATGAAATGGTTACCTTAATTCTTATGTTCGGACATTGATTCGAATATGTTGACCGACAAAACGGAAGCATGAAAATATGTCGACGCCTGTGCACAGTGGGGTCATGCTGAGAAAAGTCGATTACCTTGGGTGGTTTACGGACTGACTTGTAGAGGCATTTGAGTCCGAAGCGACGCCCAAGGTTTCAATACCAATCTTGGTCTTGTCAGAATACATCTATTTACAATCATTTGAAATCAGAGCGTCAGATTATTTCTCCATTTTCCTACTTATGTGTCATTATAAAGTAAGTAGGTTTCAGTCCTCACATCTGTATTGCCCATGGATGCCATCCTTCAGTGACCTCGGACACGCCACAAAGCCGTATTTGTCAAACGTTCTGTATACTCGCAGTTAAATATCCAACTGCCCTTTCTCTATGAACACGACGTAAATTGACTTTGAATTCCTACATAATATCAACAAACCAATCTATTAAAGATATTGCCGGGCTCAAATGCTAACGTTAAAGTCGTACAAATGTATGTGACATAGCGTGACAAAAGTGGCTATAGAAGGCTGTGCTTACATGCTGTGTGTGTCTCAAGCCATGTATAGCGTTACAACAAAGGGAGCGAGGACGTCATGTCTCACTTGGTGTTGAACATAGTCTCGAGACCACTCATTATCAAGCTAGTGCCGATGTTTGCTGGCACTGGACTAGCGCATGCGCGAAGAGTATACGACCACTGATCACGACATTACCTGAGATTTCCTAGTTGGAGGGATTACCATGGCGGTGTCCGGGTGTGTTCGGCCATGTTTCATCGTATTCAATTTCTTGTTTTGGGTAAGTTTAATATTCTTTTGTGAAATTATACAACTGCAAGTTACTGTTGTTTTATTTTCAATGTTGACGTTTACAGAAAGTCTTGACAGTAACTTCACATTCAATTAAACATTTGGTGGTACACTCATGACACCGTTCCTATATCGTAGCATTGTTAAACTACACGATTTATCTCAAGTTCGAATAAATCCCGATATAAAATATGGTAATAGTTCTTCTGTATCTGATTCTGATTCGATATTCTGAAGACGATGACCACAGTATGGGTGACGATGTTTGGTGGCATCTGTGTAGGATGTAGGTCTTACAGTCATTTGATAGGGACAAACCCAATACGTATGGATTTATTTCGTTTCGTTATTTGATACCCTTTGTTCACTCTCATGTATAATGTACAATCTGGCGACATCTATACCTTTAACGACCAGGACAGATCTGTTCATACAAGCATGACAAAGCAGCTTGCCCTTCATGATTACATTAAATGTGATTACTTATCATCTGCGGAAGACGTACGTAACAGTTTCATTGTTCTGCTGTCGACTTTGGCAGATTAGACATTCTGTGATAGTACTTCATTGCACAGTGCCCTGTTACATTCGACATCCTTCGTTGGAGGATGGTAGCACCTCCACATGCTCCTTCAGACTTTATTGCACATTCTGATTTTATATCCTACTTTCACCTGATGAGGTGAAGATTTATCAGGACTGTCGGTTTTATTTTTGGAGCAACTGTACTTTGTGTCGGGGATATACAATGGTTTATGGTACCTGATCGGTGTGAGTTTCATGGAACGGCATAGTTCGGTATCCTGCTGCAACAACTTCTTAATGTGTCTGTGCGTGTGTCTGTGCGTGTGCTTGTGCGTGTGGACTGAAATTGAAACACCTTAGACTGTGCTGGGGGACCTCGGATGTAATACTGCATACTGAGCTAGTTCAAATGGTGTCTGCAAAATTGACAATACGGCGTAAAATATGTAAAATAAAGGTTAATACCTAACGCCTGTTTGTTTATGGGTTATCAAATGTTATGAAACGTGTTTGATTGTTAGAAGTCAAACATTCTGTAACTGTCTGTTAATGGAGTACCTGTTAAAGACACACATCAAATTGCAAAGATTATCATTAATGGAGCGAGAACAAGCCAGCTGTTCAAACTAAAGGGACTCGTCAACCAATCTGGCCAGACATCTGACAGTCCCAGTTCAGGACGTCTGAGATTGACCACCCCGCAAGATGACCTGCGCCTTCTCCATTTGCGCAACCGAAAGCTCGCAATCACGTAAATGCATCAACAACGTTGGGCAACCAGCATGGACACAATCATGAGACGACTGCGATATGCCATTTCAATATAATTATTTATTTCATGTTTTCCTCGGCGTAACAACACCATTTTTCATTGCACATTAGGACCAAATGCAAGTAGGCTGTCTTCGATATTTTTCTGTTCATTTCTTCTCATTCTTACAACCTGACTGCATTGTCAGCTAGACTGATAAACTATCTGCAATGCCCCGTCGAGAGGTCGTTTTACAAAAGCCCAATAATTTGAAAAGAAAAAGGAGAGTGTTAAATCGCGGAAAAAGGAATAGGTTTGTACATCGTGGGATCCATGGCAGTTGCTTTCAGATTGTTGTAGGAATCTACCAAGGTGTCCCACCATATATGCCACTACTTGTTTGATATACCTAACCCCCCACAAAGCAATATTCACTCGTCTCATTATTTGATGCGAAACAAATGAAACACAGCTGAAATTCTGCAATGAGGCATACAAGCTTCAACCCGTTGTATATACTTACTTCCGCATTGTTATGTTTTCGGTGGCGTATCAACAGCAGGATGGACGTCTCCGTCAGTCTTGAATAAACGTTAGTGGTTTCAGTTTACATGTTTACAATTACGAATTAACATTGACATCAATTATGGAAAAACCCAGCCGTCTTATCTCCAACCCTCCTTTGGTGGAATAAAACCTTGCCTGACGTAAAAGCCTGGAGGGATTTAGACAAAGAGTAACATATACGGCCTGTAACAACTTGATCCACCGGTAGGGGCCATTCGCTGTGCTAACACGACTTTGTTCGTTATGTAGCGCCCAGCCCAACGTGAGATATCATATTATATTAAATATTATATATACCTTATATCAAATTCCGTCTGGAGAACATGTAGAGTTTCAGCATGCAGTATCAGCCACTACGCTCTAAACGACCAGGGGATATAATTCTGAAACATTCTGAAAGCCCAGCTGTTCAATAATGTCTGTCATTCATGAGTCTGTTATGTAATCAAATGATCTAAACGAGTTCCAGATCAAATACTGCATTCATGGGAGAGTCACTATTTGTACTCGTGTCTATTTGCCGCTAGTCTAATGGTTATGTATATTCAATAAACGTTTCTGACATCTCATGTAAATAAAGGCGTGAAATGGTTGGGATTTTTTTTATATAAAACTTGCTTTATTATGTAGTTTAGTTACTAGCTACATGACGTCCCGTGAGTTTAATCCAGTACGACATGTCCCCGCTGACGTTGGTTGATCGTAGACTTTACTGAAACCAGTGAAAAAGGCATGGGTCCCAACAGCGCAACATTATAATCCGATTACAGCGGATTCGAACCGACGATCAGAGGATCCTGCCTAGGGTAAGGGACACTATGTATCAGAGTATACGAAGCATCTGCTTCTACCCTGTCACCTACACATGTAATTGTTTGATAAAGCTGGATAAAGCACTATAATTTAGCTTCTCAGTGGATTAATACCTAAGGAAACCGTTCGACACCAAGCCGTGGTCTCATGACAAGTTATATTAGGAACAAAGATGGTCAAGTCTACAAATGATAACTATCTATTCAGTTAATTAGACCATGCAGATCCACTCGTAGCACATTCGACCCGTATCTCGTTTTCTTGATGAAAGTGGTCACGCCCATTTTATACCGTTCCTAGACGTAATACAGCAAAGTAGATACTGTAAGCGGTGAGTGGTAGATGTTTGGAAGGAGGCAAAATAATCAGGTAATTTGAAACAAGATGCCAAAAACAAATCCAAGTGACAGGCGACGGATTGGACACTTCATAGTCACCAGCTCCACTTCCCACAACTGTACTATGCGAATACGTGGATTCAAAGCAATAAATTGTTAACTATTCCATTTAAATGAAATAATTATTGTATTTATCAGCTATCGGACAGTCTTTATAGTTTATTCGACTGGTCAGAAACACTGTGTTAATGAGACTCGAACAGCGGCAGATCCGTCCAATCGCATTCTTCGTTCTAACCCGAAGCACTGATGGACACAGTCTGTCAATAATTGATTATATGCCAACATTAGATGATAAGGAACTAATAGGCCGGGCATTCAACACCCTAAGAAACAAGCTTATTGATTTCATAATTTGGCGTGGTGTGAGAACCTCTCAGTCCTGGTCTGTTGCATCAGCCATGTGACGTCTGGCCTTAAACTGTCGTTCGTTGTTAATCAGGACCTCCTTTCACAAAGTCCAAAGGTTACCGTAAGTCACTAAGGTAACCTGAGTGCAACGTTAATGAATGGGAGTTAAGGTTTACCTTAGTAAAGGTTGCTTCGCGAAAGAACGCCCTGGACGTTCACCCACATGGGTAAGCGTGTGTGAGAATATGTTGTCCATATTACATTGGTATGAATGTATACTAATCATCTTCTCACAATAAATTACCTTATGATATAACCAGCGTACTACTTGCATAAACATGTCAGACATATTGGCAACTTGAGGTATTATGTAAAGTGACACGTCTGGTAGTGAGATAACCTGTATTTTTTTATTCAGCTTTAACGGTTCCTCTTTAAGCCGCGAATTTATTGTTTGCGTATTTTCATGACGACAGTTTATATGAGTGGAGTGACAAGTTTAGACCTTTGACATTCACAAAGAATGTTATTGATCTAAAATAAACCTAACATTGGAGAAGAAGCCATGCATTGGGCAATACGTTTGAATACTGATATTTTCAACTCACAACACTTTATTCTAGTTTTACATGACCCAGACTAGTTGGCAGGTATCCTAAAGTAATGTTTGTGTTATATGGTACCCAATTAGCAGGTTAGTGACTACAGTGTTTGTTCCATGAACACGTAATTTACGTGTGTGTAGGTCAAATGTGAAGAAAGCCCGTGTCTAGGCCTGCCCACCGTGACGTCGCTCGATGTTGCTGGTTACATACACGAAAGGAGCGACGTAAGGTCGAGGTCACTCACCAACCCCAGCGTCAGCTTCATCGCCACAATATAAGAACATTCACTTTTCCAAAACTGTTCTGTGTCGTGAAGAGAGGGTGTTTTTGTTGGTACTTTCACAACACATAGCCATGTCCAGTTAAACCGGAACCGATGAAAGGATACGTTCCAGGAATAATCAAGTGATAACTCCCACCGACGTGGACATGTATAAGTATCTATACAGTGAAATCTTTCAGACAACTGACCTCCGTCGGGCCATTGTTGTTTTATAACCTGTTTTATTGACCACATGTTTAATGTCTGTATCTCCTGAAAACTATAAAGGAACTTTATTGCCATCTTCAGATCTTTACACTGAAGATCAAAACCATTCTTTCTCACTTACTCATGTTACAAATTCATGAATTATTTCGAATTATTGATGGATTCTGAGCACTGTACTCAAATTCAAGTATATTTGTCTTTCTTGAGTGTTCTTTTGGAAAGGTGCTCATAAACCTACTCTGAGACACAAATTTAAATCCTGAGTTGTTATCATACAATGTGGCAATGCCATATCGTGTTTATCGACCGTTATATGGTTCCCCGTGTGAAGTATTTGTCCTTGTTATACTACAAGTTTACAGGTGGGAGCTATATCTTTTCTTCAAAGGTGAACCATTAACGATTACCTCCTAGTAACCTGTCTCCACGACTGATCGTATGTCTGATTAATGTAACATGCTAGTAAATTAGTAATGATCACATTTACGCCAGTAGGTGATCTATGTTTTAATGATCTTATAGTGCGTTATATTTTTGCTATGTCTGTGTAAACCTTACCCGCGTCCTCGATTGATAAGCTAGTATGGCTTTGTGATGGCAGTAAATCTAAATATGATCTAATGCTCTTTTTGAGAAAAGGCAGTAAAGGAAACAAATAGCATGTGTGAAAGGTTAACAAATAAAATACACAAGCGTTATCAGTTTATACCTCTAAGGAAATAAGAAGACGTCTTATTCCGTTCTGCCTGATCTGATAATCTCTATATATACGAGTTTAACATGGAAAGACCGTATGGATAATAATCGTGAATTGTTGTGTTTTTATGTTGAGTACGTTAGGGTGACGTTGATCATCTGAAACACATACAGTAAATGACAATATGTCAGGTAATAGTCATAAATTACTGCATTGGTAGAGGCTATTGAAGTGCGACACAAATTAGGCAAGCAGTAGCACCCCCTGTTATGAGCGTACAAGAGAGATCCTGTGTGTATGTCTGGACACATCGTTACAACGTTATATAAAGATCACTAGATTCTCTCCAGGTAACCATGCTCCTGAATGTTAAATCAGAGGCATAAACCTGCCACCTTGACGGAGTCCACGTCATTTCTGATAAGGACAATACATCCTGGTTTATTTTATAGATCTTTAGTAATAAAACTGTATCATCTTACATGCGATCATATCAACACGTTATGGCTTGTGCCATGTGAAAATCCCGCTGTTTCCCACGTTGTTCCGTGGTATTGTGAACATGTTACATGTATATAGGTTACGATGAGATTCATGTCCTGAAATAACTATGAGGGTCAGCCATTTCCTGTCATTTGTGTAACAACAATCAATACATTTCAGGCATTTCATGAAACGTCTATCAATAACTTGATCTAAAAAAGTCGATCACAATTTCAACATTACTTATTGACACTAACAGTTAAAACTATTTGGCAGCGACTGTTGCACTTTGGGCTGACTTTGAAGCATTCATAGCCGTTTAACGTTTGCTGTGTCCAGAGCAGCCACACCTCACAAACCCCCTGTCCATCACATTCAAATGAAATGAAATTTCATGAAATGACTGAAAAACATTGATTGTCATTACGTAAAATGAAGAGAAATGACTAATCCAAAATGACTGAAAGTTTTGGTCATCTCACGAAATGACTGATTTCACAATCTGACTGTAACATATATGCACAGATACAGCCCTTGCTCACTGCAACCGACGTCAATCCTTACACAGGAACCTAAGCATTGTTTTGTATCGCTTTTTCAAGGAATTCTATCATTAATATTTTTAAAGATTAAGGCAACATTTTCTTTTTGTCTTGACATTTAATGAACATCTACCTATTCATTGCGTCAGTTCACTGCATAATTGTCTTTAATAATCTCGAAACGATGTGCCTTAATGCTTATATCTATCTTTCGACATACAGAAAGAGATTTGGTCTGTTTGTTTTACCTCATAATTTTGTTTTAATTTTTTTGTGGCGTCTTGTGTATTTCAAGTGTATTACAAATGTGTCTTCCAAGTATTTCAGCACAGAGATTTCAACGAATGTTTTCACAACTTCGCTTGTATTTCAAGTACAACCTGTTTATGACCTCAACTCTTGTTATCTCACGTTCCGGGGAAATGCCAAGTCCTCCCTCCCCTCACGCTGCTATGTCAGCGTGACCCCGACGGCATTTCGTGGTTTTAAAGCATAGGTGTCATAAACCTTGAAACCCACTGAAATAGATGGTGATTATATCTCTCTTTGGTCCCGACATACAACTGAATCAGTGCACTTTGATATAATTTGCTGATCTCTAACGCCAGGTCTCAAGGTAATAATTTAGAAATAGCTTACAATATTCAACATACTGACAGCGTCTATCACCCTGGTCTGTAGTTGACCACATTCAACATACTGAAAGTGTGTACCATCCTTATGTAGAGTTGACAATATGGAATGTACTGACACCGTGCAACACCCTAATTTAGAGTTGACAATATGACATATACTGACACCGTGCAACACCCTAATTTAGAGTTGACAATATGGAATGAACTGACACCGTGCAACACCCTGATGTAGAGATGACAGTATGGAATGTACTGACACCGTGCAACACCCTGATGTAAAATTGACAATATGGAATGTACTGACACCGTGCAACACCCTGATGTAGAGTTGACAATATGGAATGTACTGACACCGTGCAACACCCTGATGTAGAGTTGACAATATGGAATGTACTGACACCGTGCAACACCCTGATGTAGAGTTGACAATATGGAATGTACTGACACCGTGCAACACCCTGATGTAAAATTGACAATATGGCATGTACTGACACCGTGCAACACCCTGATGTAGAGTTGACAATATGGAATGTACTGACACCGTGCAACTCCCTGATGTAGAGTTGACAATATGGAATGTACTGACACCGTGCAACACCCTGATGTATAGTTGACAGTATGGAATGTACTGACACCGTGCAACACCCTGATGTAGAGTTGACAATATGGAATGTACTGACACCGTGCAACACCCTGATGTAGGGTTGACAATATGGAATGTACTGACACCGTGCAACACCCTGATGTAGAGTTGACAATGTGGAATGTACTGACACCGTGCAACACCCTGATGTAGAGTTGACAATATGGAATGTACTGACACCGTGCAACACCCTGATGTAGAGTTGACAGTATGGAGTGTACTGACGCCTTGTAAGACCCGGAGATTTAGCTGATAATATGGCATGTACTGATAGTGTGTAACGCCCTGAGGTTAGTTGGCAATATGGAATGTTCTGACACCGCGTAAGACTCGGAGATTTAGCTGATAACATGGCATGTACTGACGGTGCGTAACGCCCTGAGGTTAGTTGGCAGTATGGAATGTTCTGACACCATGGAAGACCCTGAGATTTAGCTGATAATATGACATGTACTGACGGTGCGTAACACACTAACCTGTATGATGTAGTTAAAGTCGGTAACTCTCTGCTGTATAAAGTCGAGGAAATCATAAGCGAGGCAGCAAAGCTAACCTAGTGTATGAATAGTTAATACAGAGCATACCAAGACCACTGTTCAGTTCTAGCTTCTTTCATACTCACTCCGACCTTATTATCCCTATGGGAGAAACACATAGTTCACTAAAACTCATAGGAACTAACACACATAACTACTGAAGGAAACCAAGAGCAGTATAATACAAGGAACCGTACAGTGGCACCTAAATGTTTGTTTGTAAATATCATCGATTAAAATATCATCGTTTAAAGCAAACGTTTAAATATCATTGTTGAAAATAAAATGTGTAAATATCATCGTTGAAAAAACTCGTGTAAATATCATTGAAATCTTACGTGCTATTGCCATTGTTGAAAACATACAGTACTCGTCAATGTCACACACGCGTGTACATATCAACGTTAACAACATACAGTACTCATCAATGTTACGCACAGGTGCACACGTCAATGTTAACAGCATATAGTACACATCAATGTTACGCACATGTGTACATATCAGCGTTAACAACATATAGTACACATCAATGTTACACAGACGTGTACACGTCAATGTTAACAACATACAGTACTTATCAATGTCACACAGACTTACACACATTAGTGTTAACAACATATAGTACACTTCAGTGTCACGCAGACGTGCACACATCAGTGTTAACAACATACAGCACACATCAATGTCACACAGACGTGCACACGTCAGTGTTAACAACATATAGTACACTTCAGTGTCACACAGACGTGCACACGTCAATGTTAACAACATATAGTACACATCAATCTCACACAGACGTGCACACATCAGTGTTAACAACATATAGTACACATCAGTGTCACACAGACGTGCACACGTCAATGTTAACAACATACAGCACACAGAAATGATACACGTAGGTGTACATATTCACATTAACATCATACAGTGCAGGCCAATGTCACAAACACTTCTACATTTAAACGTTAGAAACACGAAAAGAAGATACTGTGACTTCATTACTATCTTGGTAATGTATGACCCATGTCAATTTCCATGCTTGCTTGCAAAAATGTCTGACAAAGTTCTCCATCTAATCCCCACAGGGATTCGACGGCTCTCATCCTGATACTTTTGGGATCTACCTGTCAATCAGCGTTATCGACCACAAAATGCTATTGATTTCTTTAGTTCTTATTATCGCTGTTTGGAGGAAACCTTCAGAAAACGCCGATCACAAAGGCTCCATCTATTATTAATGATATCATTTCCTGTCTGTTAATACAGATATCTGATCTAACGATTACAATCACGAGGAAAATGAAGACTCTGACATAACACTCTCCAGCCGAAATGAATGTCCAATGTGTTCCATGAATCTGTATCTATCCGTGTCACGTCACCCTGTATATATTAAGGCCTCACATACCGGCAAGCCTTCACCATACATCCCCTTGGTTCACTAATTACTTCTCATCTTAATTTGCGTTTGATCACCCGTGAAACATCGGTATCGTGTAGTGGTAAGTCGTATTATCTTGAACCGCATCCCTTCCTTCAAAACTAGTTTTTGCTTTCTATTGCGCGTCAGTCTGTTTTTCAACATTGATTAGTCTACAGATGGCCGCTATGTGGTTGTTACTACCTCAACTTGCTAGTAACTTAAATTCTGAATGGTTTGTTCGACGTGGATACAATTATCAAATAAGATCGGGTGGGAAATATGACACTACATGAACCACAACAACTAACGTAACGTAGGGGTCAATGTAGGATTAATATGTGATAAAGGGGACCACAAACGTGATGTACCCATACATTGTAACTTTGAAACATTTGCTTGCTTTACAATACATATCAGATAAAGTTATTGTTATGATTGGTGAATAAGCCCCTTATATATTTTACTTATTTTATTTGATGCATTAAAAATGAAAATAATGGTTCTTCTTTTTAATCCCACAAAGTATCTTTTGGAAGACAAACTATGAACAAGAACGTTTCAAAGTACATGCTGCATGTTTGGAATGTTGACAAATCTGCTTTAAAAAACAACCAAGATTTTCATTTTTTACGCATTATTTTCTTCAACACTCCCTGTCCCGCCATTAAATTCCAGAATGTTAAACATACCTTGCCCCATTTCCCTACAATTAGGGTTCTGAAGGTTAGTTGTGTTCTTCACTGCGTGATGTTTGTCATTGCTAGTTTGAAAGTCAGATTAACTAATTCATGAGTTCGTGTCACATTTCTTCCCGTATCTCATAGTCCGAGGTCAAATGGAACATTGAACAAAACAGCAGTATCACTCGTGCCAGTTCCCACCATATTCACACCCCAATACAATGTTGCAATGGCGTGTGTGTCAATTTGGTTGTATGCCCCAGAATTGATATATGCTACAGGCGTGTCCTGTCGACATCAGCGCCTGACGTGCAGCGATACACAGCCACCAGCTAATTGTGATATCAGTACTGAAGTAGTAAATATAAGTAAGTGTGAGTAGAAGTAAATATCACCAGTGCATGTTTAGGAAGAAAATATTCTTAATTACCATTGGTAAAAGTTTTAAAACCCTTGTCTCATAAGCGGCAGAATATTTGCAATTGCGTCGTGGCAGATGTTCCATATTTTTCAATATTTCCAACAAAATCAATAAACATGCCATCATGTCTAGAGACTGTCCGATCAAGAGCCGATTGTTTATAGACCGGTAAGGCAAGTTTTGTGAGTTGGCTGTTGGCGATACGGTAGGACATACTTACCATAACACGAACACCTGGTGTCATCGTGGATTTTAACAGCTTCAGTCCTATAGCAGCTATATTTTCACAGCCACTTTCCCTTCCACGTCTATGGAGTCTGTCTTAGGAGACATCCAAGAACGATTATTCACTGCCTTTGTCGTTAGATATAATATATTGTTTGCGTCCTCATAGTACTTTCAGACATTCCGTGAATATAAGAAATGGATCGAAATATTTTACCGTTTACGTAGGGACAGTTGTGTGCCCATGACGTTGTATTGTGCTGCTACTGTCGATTTTACTGATAAAAAGTCCCAAATAGTTACATACTTTTACACGGGGTTACACTTTCTCGTTCAGTACAGACTCTAGTACTGTTTGGGGTTGAGTGACGTTTGTTATATAAACTGTTGTTTGTTTGTCACGATTGCTTAGAGAATACAGCTGGTAGTTTCTTCTCAAACTAACATCAACTTTGTAGCCTCCAAAACATTGATATTAGAACTCAGTTATCGTGTAGCGAGACATCATATCACCATGATGGTATCAATTTGTCAAAAATGTCCGCTCCAAGACGGAAGATTGTAGCAGTTTTTATTACCTGTTGTTAAGGTATCAAAAATGCAAAGTCACTAAGTCAGTGGGTGATTTTCCAATATGTTCCCAACTGTAAAATGTGTAATTTGCCAGTGCGAGTTGTCATACGAAATACAATACGAAAAATCAAACATCAAGAACGGAAATATAACCATGTGTGACGATACATGCTTAGTAATATCATGCCATTTTAAGTACTTCCTGCAATGCTTGTCCACTTCTTTCAGCTTGTATAATATCGCTTAAGTAATCTCTGCAATGTGTTCGTATTTTGTTCAGCTTCTATCATACCCTAATAAGCAATCCCCACAATTTCTTAATCCTTCTCCTTGTAGCTTATTTCATCCCGCTTTAAGGAATTACATCAATGCATATCCACACCTACCTCTGTCAGCTTAAATAATATCGTTTAAGTAGTTCCTGCAATGTATGCCCTTCTCTTCTTGCAGCTTACTATGTCGTCTAAAGTAATTTTCGCAATGTATGCCCTCTTCTTGGAACTTATATGGTGTCGTTTTAAGGAATTCCTGCATTGTATACCCACTCTTGGAGCTTATATATAGTATTCCCAGAAATTATTGAGAATCATGTTGCGTCATGTAACTCATTACGTTTATTAACTTCTGGCGTTTTACTTACATAAACATCATCCTTTTACAGTCTCAGTCTTGTTTTAGTACTTTGTTAGACCTCCTCGCTCAGCAATGCATGCCTGAATACGCCTAGGCACACTACCCATCAAAGTTTGTAGGTAATCGTGTGACAGGGTATCCCAATATTGGACCACCTCGGCCTTCATATCTTCAATATTTCTCAGTCCCTTTTGGTTTATTCTGTCCTTCATGACTCCCCACACATTCTCAATTGGGTTTAGGTCTGGGCTGTAACTGGGCCAGTCTAAAACTTGAACATTTTCGCCCGACAACCACTGTTTTGTGTAGCGCGCAGTGTGTTTTGGGTCATTATCATGCTGGAAAATCCATTCATCTTCATGCAATGTTTGTGATGTCGGAAGAAGGTGACCATTTAGAATGTCATTAGACAACGTATCTTTCTTTTGTCAAGTTTCCCGTGAAAACACACAATGGCGTCACTCCGCGAGCCGATATGCCAACCCACATGTGAAACTTCGGGCTATGTTTTGGTCGCTGGTAGATAGGTTTGACAGTATCTTTGGTCCAAATTTTCACACAATTAGGGAAAAGCCAAACAGAACTTTCATCCGAAAAGAAAACATTATCCCAATCTTGATTTTCATGAGCCCGACACCAGTTTAAACGTTTTTCCTTTTGTGCATCTTTCATCAACGACGAGGGAATTCCACGTTTTTTCACCCAATTAAGTCTCTGTAATTCCTGCCTAACTGTTTCATTGCATACCTGAGGACTTCCTCTGCTAATCATTTCATTTCTGATGTTCTCAACACTTTTCAATTTGCCCCTACTCACAATCTGCCCAAGTCTTCGGCGATCTACAACACGGAATTTCCAAGGCCGACCTGCCCCTGCTTTGTGCTCTATCCCGGTTCCTGTTTGAATATTCTTCAAAGTTCTGCATACTGTAGACAGAGGAATACCATGTCTACAAGCTAACACTTTAGCATCAGCCTCACCCCTTTCAAAATCATCTAGAATGAGCTTTCTTTTCTCTCTTGCTGTAAATTCTGCCATGTCAACACAGGAAGCCGTCTGCTCAGACAAGGGAGATAACTCTTGACATAATGAGCTTCCTTCTAAGCCTTCAAGAGTTGTCTCCCTTATTTAGTATGCTTAGTGCATAGTGAAAGCCCTTTTTCCAATCTTAGCATCATTAGAAAAAAAACAAAGATTTTCTCAATAATTTCTGGGAACACTGTATATCATGCCTCTTTAAGTAATTCCCGTGAGTGACCACTCCTTACACATATATCATACCGTTGTAAGTAATTCCTATAATGTATCCCCTCTTCTTTTTACAGCTGATGGGGTTGTTCCTCGTGGGTTTCATTGCCTGGACAATGGCCACCAACCCAACTCTGGTCAGCGGCTTCCTTTCCGGCTCTAGGGTGAGTGAGGCACTGGTTTAGGGCGCGTTCTTGACATTTATTCAAATCCGATGTTCAAAGTACTTCTTTCACCAATCCCTTTGGCAGTTTATATACAATTCTTGGTAACTAGGTGACATATTATCTCACTTCGTTGATGAATTCGTCACATATTCTTATGCTTTTATACAATGTCATGCATTTACCGTAATATTGTGGGTAGAATGTGTGAAGCCCCGGTGTCCCCCGTAGAGATATTGCTGGTATATTGCTAAAGCGTGTGTAAAACTATATTCACCCACCCGCTCATGATCAAAACTATATGTACAATTTGCTAAGTGAAACTTGGTAAACCATATGAAAGATATCTATACGAGTGTGATATCTATACGACCATTCTGCCTTTAGACATTTCATCAGCCAAGGAGGCCGTACATGTACGTATGAGTACTGTTAAAAATACACAATGAGTCAACCAACATATATCACAACCTGACACATAGCGAAACACATTGTCCTCAGCTGGTACCGTACAGCAGTGGGAGGTTGTTGTAAACGAGAGGTTTAGTTTTACTTCACACAACAACACGTGTTTTTTCACGTCTGAAAAAGGGCGTCATATTCAAGAGGTATTGACACCAGACGGGGTCAGAGAGCCGCGATTGTGTTCATGCAGCTTTCATGCATGTTGGGCTGGGTCACTACACTTTACATATTTAGACATGTCGTGTTAGTTGCTAGACTCGCGGGTTTCCGTCCTTCGTTAACCTTGTATGCTTCTTGCATACAAGAAGAAACCCAAATCAGAGCACACCAAATAGTCGCCCTTGTTTGTATCAGACTGCAATGACCTATACTTTCTCTTTTGTATACAAAACTTCCTACAATTCTGTAATTAAGCAAAGTTCATTTCATGGACTAAAACATCTCTCTAAGCGTGAGCTGAATATGCTAAGGGAAACTGGTTGTCTTGCGTCAGTATAACTTGACTTGAATGCTTGTATGACAAATTCATAATTCACGTCGTACTGTCTGTAGTTCATCTATAACATCATGTGCCTAATAGTATATTGTCAGTGACGAGGGTGTCAGCATCATCAGCAGTCGGTGGCACAAACGTGCTTCCATACATTAGTTCTTTTCCCGTATGCAGTTAAATATTTTTCATTCATAGCTTATTGTGAATTCAATTTTAGTATGAATACGTGACATGTTTTATGGATAACAACTTATTTATTTTATTCTTTTCACGACGTTTCAGAGCTAACTCTTGATCCTTCATCGTGTGAATGCCTACTGCAGTCACTTGACGAAAGAACATGAATCAAATCTGAAACTTCGTGTAAAGAATATAATAAATAAGTTGTTATCCATAAACCGTGTTATGTATTTATGCTCGTCCAACCTCTAAATGACTTTCAAAAACCTCATTTTCAGTACTTTACCTACTCGATTTTGGGGGCAGGCATTCTCATCGTGTTGGCAGGTAACAACATTTATTCTGTTATATATTACAATATTTACACACGTCATGAATTAAAGAACATTTCACTGGATTTATGCAGTACTGCATAATAAAGAATCGCATAATGCCTCTTTGAGATGTTTATTCTCACTGCCAGTGATTACATTGTAAAGAGTTTATTCTCAGGGTCATTGCACGATGCCATTTTGTCTCCTTTCTCTCTATTATCTCCTGGCTATCGGATACTGGTGCCGACACAGGGCACAGATGCCACCTGTCAGCAAAATAGGTCTGCTGGATTAATCATCCCGTGAACACATCTGATGTTCATATTTCTGTCTTTGTTTGCAGGTCTGTTTGGTTGCATCGGCGGACTGAAGGAAGGGACATGCCTCTTGAAGACGGTATGTCACCCGGGGGTTCACGGCAGACCGGTTCATATACCCTTAGACTTGTTATTGCATAGTCGTATTGTGCAATATTTTGTATAACATGCTCTTTCCTGTGGGACATATATTTAGCATTAAATACTCAAGTCAATGAAAAAAACGGCGAAAGGTTTATGAAGGCTGCTTTGTGATTACACCTTTCTGCACCAGTACTCATGTCTTTGATACGCATGTAGTACTGCGTCATGCTCTGTGTACGAATACATGTAAAGACTTCTTTTCAGGGATACTTATCCCACACGTGTCATACAAAATCAGGCTTGATTGTGTCTGCTATTTCAATGTGTTGTAGTTTGTCATCGATTCGAATGGTTCCAAACGGAACCAATACATGGAACCCATATATAAAATTTATGTTTGTCAAACGAGAAAATTATACGAGAGCGATGCAACCCCTCATAGCTGTCTAGGTCTGAGAAGAATGCCAGACGAAGTTCAACGAATTCTTTTTTTGTGTGTGTAATTTACTGATATCTAGGTTCACAAACGTATGTCTGAAGCCGTGGTGGTTGAAGGCCCGGGTTTGATTCTCCACACGGGTACAATGGTGGGAGCCCATTTCTTATGTCCCCCAACTTGATGGTGATGAAATGTTGTTAAATCATATACACGCACTAGTAAGTATAGTGACATATACATACTTGTATACAACATCCACTGTTGTTCACAGTGACTGTCTTTATGCAAGTATAGAAATCCCTCAACCCCTCGTTTTATTCACGAAAGTCAATGCAGCGTTAGGTACACCTGTTGATCTTAAATTCCATGCTGGTAGTCAGTGGCATTTTGTAGTCCTGAAAATACAACAAATCTTCCTGTCAGATTGGGTAACAAACTAAAGCAGTCTTTGCAATCCTGGGCACGTTGGGATAAGTTGGGTAACATTGTGATCAAAGCGTTCACTCGTCAAACCGAGGACCCGAGTTCGCTTCCACACATGGGTGCAATGTGTGAAGTCTTTTTCCTGTGTGCCCCATTGCTGGAATATAAAAGCAACTTAAAACTAAATGCGCTCACTCACCTTACCATCTTGCATGGGTTCTCAGGGAGTGACGGAATTTTTTGGTCTACACCTTAGTATCTCCTCATACGATATGGATTTTCTGACGAATCAGTTTTCTCAAAAATCCGATACCAGATTTTTCTTGAACTGGATTTACATGGGGGAAAACCATCTTTCGACGTATCACGCTATAAGTGAAACTTGACTGATCTGTTTGTAAGTCCATATCCGAAATACACGTGTTTCTGTTTGTAGTTTATCGCCTTCACTGTCATCATATTCCTGATTGAGATAGCCGGAGCTGTGACGGCCTACATGATGAGGGAACAGGTAGATATGCTAACATCTGATGATATCTTTCAGTTATGTTACTACAGCTTGGCCTAGTCAAGAGAATACTACAGTACTATCGGACACAATAGTTTTTATTCTGCTACTCCATATCCCTCATATGTAGTCAAATGCAAACAGGATATGTTGAAATGACTCACTTCGGCTTAACTCGGCATTTAGTGTAGTAGGATATCCAGAAAAGCATGTTTACTCGTATAAATCGGGTAAAAATACGAATAGCAACTGAAAACAATAGATTAGACTACAGATGACAATTGGGTAAGAGTTCCTCCCGTTCCCCTATTCCATATAATATTTATAAATTGATACATACTAGAAATATGAAAAAAACCCAACCTAACAACAATTACTAGAAGACCCACAATAATAACTCAAAGTCCCCAAATTAAGTGCAATATTTATAGGGTTGAACCACTCGGTGTTACTTCCCTCTGTTAATCTGCGGAAGAAATAATATGGGGGAATGGAAGGAACTCTTTCCGGCAATTAGGACGGAAAGTGGACTCACCTGGTATGCATGCATAGTCTACTGGCACAAGAGTACCATACTTGATAGCCACAGTAAAGCATCGTATTAAATGTCTGTAAAAATATATAGGTGGCATGACCACCCGAAGATCCAGAGGAATGGATATCATAATACATGTTACGACATGCCGTGTACTTCCCTATTTTGATTTCCCTGCGGGATTATAGCTGATATCACTGTCCCCCTGCCCGACCCCAATGATTGTCGGCTTCATCGATCCTGGTTTTGCTTTGGAGGCCACCCCTCCTGCGTATTTCTTATTATAGTGATCGTGAAACTCCATGGTAGCAACATCCTTAATAGTTTCAGCATGAAAGTTACTATTTTGTACGTCAGCTATCCTTTATAATGAAGATAAGTCTAATTTCAAAATGGGCATTTAAAGTGCCCTTTGTATTACAATATGATCGCTCACTAGTTTGCGTAAACCATGGTCTGTTCCAAGAAGTGGCTTTGGACTTTAAAAAAATCCGCATTGATCATTTCTGCGCTAATTTCTCCTCAATGAAGTCCTTTTTCCTACCACTGGAACTGTAGTTAGGCCGAACTTATTTTAATATTTCACACTTTCACATGTCAACTACAACAATTTTGGAGGTGAAAGTGAAAAGTTTTTTTGTTTTTTTATTTCCGACAGTACTATAAGCATATAAAGTATCCAGCGTTACTATACGCTACAGACTACACGTCGTGGCGGGCACATAGATATCCACTGCTCTGCATGTTTCAGTTACAAGTGTACAGGGATTCAGGATGGGCCGACTTCAACACAGAAACCAAGAACTTCCTGCAGAGGGAGGTACGGCGTGTTCTGGAGAAATAGTGTTAGGAAGATGTTGGACCTTTCTTGATAGATGTTCATATGGTCAAGAGACCTGCAAGGTTGAAATATGGCGAAAATGTCAACTTTGTGAAATTTTGTAAAACGTGCCTTGCCATGTATATAATCTAGCTGTAAACAGACAATCCAGTGATTGCTATCACGAGCAACGGGCCAGCCAGTTGTAGTACAATGACACTCAATCAATCATGTCACTGAATCTGACCACCCGAAACATAAGTCCTTTAACGACCACTGGGCACCTGTTCCTCTCCTGGAATATCCGTGTGACATTAAACATTAGAGTTATTGTGTCAGACTGAAAATAACTACACCACTACAAAGTGTTATCGCTTTATAGGAAATAACGACTGGATATTTCAAAATGTAACATTTAAGAACTGAATACATTATGAAATATGAAATATTTTATTCAAATATAAGGTAACAATGTTAAGACATTTATGAATCTTCAATAAGCAAGGCTGTCTGAGAGATTCAACCCAATCGCCATATATATGTTTATAGCAGGTGTATGTTGGTTTGTGTCTTTAGCTGAAGTGCTGCGGCTTCAACAGTGCGACAGAGTACGGCTCCAACGTGGCCCAGTACCCGGACAGCTGCTTCTCAGACCCGTCCACCAAAACCGGTGCCAGTCAACACAATGTGCGTCTGGGTTGTATTTCCACCTCACCCTAAAAGTCACGACGGTCTAGTTTCCGACTTTAGTCGTTAACGGCTACTGTATCTCTTTATGCAAAAATATCAGTTCATTAATCCTGAGTATACAGCTTTTTAGGGGGTGTAGCTTCATACATGGCTGCATGTTGTCGCTTTCTCCTGTTTTCCTCGTTACGGGGTGCACGATACCCACCCTCTGTTACCAGATCGTGGAAGGTCACGTGGTTGCAGTGTCATGTTCTCCCTTACATAGCAAGCTACCTTTTACTTGTATGTGTGCTCTTCGCTCAGTTCTGTAAACCACAGCGGTATTGAAACCATCGCTTCAATTTGCTATTAATATGCTGTTCATCCATATATCTCATCTTCAATATTCTTATAAAACTGTTGACTTTCTGTTCCAGGCTGCATGCTGGGCTAAGATCAACGAATGGCTGGACACCAATATGCCGATATGGGCGGGGACACTGGGCGCCGTGGCGCTGGTGCAGGTATGTTCTGTGGAAGCTGGGAGATGGTGGTGAGGTGGGTTGGGGCGGGGGACACCCTTTGCAGCCAAAGAAAGCAGCAATATCTCAGAACACATCGTTTATTGAATTGATAGGTTCACAGACATCATAATGTTGTCAATTCCGTCGGAAAAATGTTCCAAGATGTATCAAAATACTCACCATACCAGACCCCAGTAACATTTGTACCGACCATCCCTGTTTGGACGTTCAAGAGCGCGGGGTAGCTTTATGAGGAGGTTGTTTGAATGTGGGCGTGGCCTATATATTTTACGAATTATGAACTCTATCTCCATAGTCGGACAATCACATCAAATTAGAGGGAACATATTTATATTCTGAAGGTAATAACTGATTCCTCTGAAGGAATACCTGCCGTAGTGACATTCCATCCATAGGAGACCTCTTCCCATCATTCAACCATCTGACTATCAACACGACCATCTCTCACTCACTGTCTGGGCCAGATCGTGTGAACTAATTGATCCTTCTGTGGACCTGTCCCACATAATCCAATTCTCGATCCTTTGAAGATAATCTGTCTAGCAGTCTAATCACCAAACATAATCTATACCGTCGACACGTCTGTCATGATTCCTCCCTTATCCCGTGCATCTGCTGACTCTCGCCTATAATACATCCATGTTTTGACCCTTCAACGTTGTCCGCTCTCAACCATCTGTTCGACACACCATCACTCTGTCCACACAATCCCAACACAATCCAATCCTCTGTCAGCCCTCTAACACAATCCAACCCTCTGTCTGCCCTCCAACACAATCCAACCCTCTGTCTGCTCTCCAACACAGTACATCCCTCTGTCAGCCCTCCAACATAATCAACCCCTATGTCCGCTCTCTAACACAATCCAAACCTCTGTCTGCCTTCCAGCATAATCCAAACCTCCTTCTGCTAACAATGTAATCCATTCCTTTGTGTACCCTCCAACACAACACAACCCTCTCTCTGCCCTCCAACATAATCCTTTCTTCTGTCGATTCGTCTAGAATTCACAAAATCCTCTGCCACTCCGCCCAATGTCCAATACTTGTTCTTCCTATGTTACAGATCATCAGCCTGATCCTGGCTATTGTGATTGTGTCGAGGGTCAAGAACTCCCGCAAGGTGTCGACCACACCTTCTTACAAAGGCCAAGCGTGGGACGCTCGCCACAACGGGGGTAGACATGCTGGTCACAGGGGTGGTAGTCGCCGGTACTAGCAGCAACAGCCAAGGAAATGAACAAATCAGTGGTCGATATCATTCATAACCACTCGGGTCATTCTGGCATTCTTGTAGGCCGCGGAAAAGGCGAGTAGTTATGAATGTTGTCGATATATAATATTTCCTGGGAGCAAGTTAGGGAGGGGAAGAAGTCTATCACATAGGATAGTTGCACCATGAAGATAGATTTTTGAGTTGATGGAAATATACATGTCTTACGATAAACAGAACAGTACACAATACTGACGTACGAGTAACGTTGCCTCTTAGTCGTTGTCAGCCATGACGAATCAGTCACATCCGTCCATAAGTTTGAAGTTATGGTGGTTAGATTAGGGGGTGAGGGAAGGGGGTACGAGTGGTTGTGGGGTGGCGTGGTGCAGCAGATGGGCACAGGGTGGCGTAGGGGTGGGAATGGGGTGGAGAAGGTGTGGAATGGGTGGTCGTTCTGCTCCATTCTGTTAGTCCCAGTTTTGACAGCGAAACATCACACCTTGAAGATGTTCGATACAATGGTTTGAGCGCATACCGTATGCGACGGGATGTGACAGTAGGAGCGCGTATTTATGTTACGCAGGTATTTCCCCTTATCTCCCTCAGATACTTCATGATACTTTAGCCACACAAACATTTATCCTGTTGTAAACCTTGGCAAAAGTCATCTCTCCTTATAAAATTTAATATGGGCATGTTGCTTCAATTGGAAATAATGCTGATACCCTCTGGTTACATATATTTCATAAAATATTAATCTACCTATAAATCTTGTCATTATTAAATTTCTTTTATTGATAAATCAATGATTTTCTAAATTCTTGTTTTTCTAAAGTTTCTAAATGTGTCAGATCCTACATACTGCCTTGAAAATTGATTTTCCTGCTTTAAGTAATATCAACACTGCAATATATTTATAAAATAACACATACTGAATAATAAAAGTAAACAATTTACTTTTAAGAAAACTTTTATTGACATTACAGACTGTGCCAAAAGGCGCGCCGCTTGTCAAACAAATGCCGCAGTGACTTGCTATTTTAGTGCATAATTAGATTAGGGACACACATTTCTAGAAAATTACACCAAATTTAGCAGTTTCTTGACATTTTGATATATTGTGTCCAACTTCCGTAACGGACCAGTGACCAAGACACTGTCAAAAATGGGAAACTATCGCATGGTGCAGAACATAGACCGCGTTGACGGAAGCATACCATTTGTGCCTGAAACAGTGGTTGGATGTTTTGTTGTAAAGTCATTGAATAACTTTTACACTGTATGTCTGTGATCTATATATACTAAGTTTAACCGTGGGCTTTGTTAGTTTATATATATTCTTAGTTTATACTTTGTTTTTTTTATTGAAATTTGTTTGTTGTGTTATATTTTTCACAGCAGATTTTATATCATTGTGCCAAACTTTTCGGCTGTCTAGGACAATTTACATCTGTACTTGTAAAATCCCTCCATGATACTTTATTGGGGCATAAAGGACCATGAAAGATGTTTTGTCTGCAACTAATTTGCTGCCGTCCACGAGTGTCACGTGTTGTAATCAACTATCCATTGGCGTACATATTTTCGATATTTAGTTATTTGTGTATCTTTCGACGAAAGGAGAGGAGATGAGGAGATGTCTAAATAATGAGGCTGTTTGTACGGGGTCCAGTTGGGGCACAGGTAGTACAGGCCTGGGCTTATTCGTTGTCTGCTTCTATATCGCATCCTAACCAACGCATGGATGTACGGATGACAGTGACAGTGGTGACGGTGTTCACTCGACAAGCCAATTAGCTGGGATCGATGCAAACACTCTCACTTTTATGTCATCCTTCATACTTATTCGTATGTGCGTTTCTAGAGAAATGTAAAAATGCATGGAAGCACTTACATATCTTTAAGATAACAGTACTTTCTTTTCGTGAAGTAATTTGTACGATAAAGGTGCATCGGGTCTGAGATCATTGTTTTCACATAGCATGAATTGTCAGCATGTAGTGTATGTTGTAACAGAATTAACTTGGCTTACAACTATCGTATAACTGTTTGTTTTTTCATATCGTGTTAAACGTTATTCACGATCGAAATATGTGTTGAAGAGAAATACTGTTTCTCCTAAGAGCTGAATCAGTAACTACGCCACGGTTATCTCCCTTGCTCTGACTGCTCCAGGCTAGGGTGCTATTACCTCCTCGCCCTGAACTGTTGATTTGGACGTTGTTATTTTGTATTGACATTGTACTCAGACCGTGGTTTGAGTTGGCTGTACAATCATTCCTGTTTGTGATAGTTACACTTATATGTTATTGTGTGTTTTATTTAGATGTTGTTTGCATTTTGCCGACCGTCAATTGTTACAATAAATGTAATTCCATTTGTATTTGATTTGAACTGTTTTTGAAATATATGTCAGATGTGAACCAACCACAACTCTTCCACAACTTAAATGGGTTTAAATAAATTATTTTGTCACTGATTGTGCGCTGAGTTTTGTTAACTGCATATAATGTATCCAGTATTGCTATATATGGGGGCACAATGGAACCAAGCCGTTTCGGTCGCAGCAATTCACTGCAGGTTCGAATCCCAGTTCGTTCCAGTCATGTTTCCAGACTTGTCAGGATCAAACTCATGATGGGTTTGAACAGATAACTAGAATACTTTACTACGATACTTATAAGCCGAAACCCAACTCACTCACTGACACTCGCTCAAAGTAATATACCGACGCAATGTAACGTATCAAAATGTCAGTGTTACTAGAATGGACATCACCCCGATTCTCACTGCACTGCTGCCACAAAGCATCGGTCCTTAAGACTGGAGCTGTTTGATACCAAACCCATCAAAACTCAACGCGTGAACACCCGAGCACCTCTGACGAAGAGTGTTGTAAATCCCACAGAGAGACACTGAGAATGCAGCTGCAGCTGCAGCTGCTGTACGAGGCGTACGCTTGAATAGACATTTACAAAACACATGTTTAAATAGCATAACAATGTAGAAATAGAAAAGACCTTTTTCTATTACATGTAGTTTTCCTTAACGCAAGGGACTTGTCAAGTAAATGACTTGTAACGTAAAAACTTGTAACGTAAGGACTTATACGTAAGAAAACCTCCTCCTCAGGTGGGTGTCACAAGAAATGTTTAGATATCGTGACGTGTGGTCGAGATGAAAGACACAAGTCATTCTTTTTGCATGGTCAATCTTTCGATGCTTATAGACTTCCGGTGTCCATGCTGGTAGCTTATAGCTGACATATCGCTAGTGTGGCGTAAAATCATTCACTGTTAGTTTATACGACAGAATCAGGAGATATGATTGTAACTATGCCATTTCGTTTTGTAATCAATGTAACACACTGACCTCTTGGTGAAAACTGACAAATTTATTGAATTAGGTCCCGATTAGTTTACCAACAACATACAGCTGTAGCACTGTTGAAACAAATATTTACTCATGATAGAGTCACTTTGTACAATCGACTCTGCTTATGGCAGGGATTTCGTACGAAAGTGGAAAGGATTGGGAAGGGTTTTGTCGCTTCTATTTACATAGTGTTATAACCGGTTCAGGTGATTTTACACATGAGTAACTAGATATGCATATACATGCAGGCATCGGGTACCTGTCACTATCTCGCTATACAAATATATACCACCTGGTTTAGCTTTGGATTATTCCATCAAGTCAATACCACAGCCCTAGCACTAACATTTTGTGTAAATGGGCATTTTGGATATTTACTAATTGGGAAAAGACATACCCTTATGAAAAGTAAAAATATTTAATAGGAATTTTTCAAGAAAAGGACTTCTATAAAGCCCACTGAACGTGAGTTTGGATTAAAGCCGCTTTTCCAGTTTGGAGGGTTGGATGGAGTGGGTGGGTGGGTGCACACTTCATTTACACGCGAGTTACAATTGTAATTTAACAAAATCAGGACAAGGAGTGGGGGGTGGAATGGGTGGGATGTACCCCTACATCATCCTCTGAATCAGCCTGTGCTGGATGTATATTAACAAGACAACAAACAACGACATAATATAATTTCAAATTTTTAACTGGATTGGCTCAAATCCTGCACTGCCAGGCGTTACTCACAGACCTTTACCAAGCCAACTGCAGGGAATGCAACTACTACCACCTCGACTGTCCTGGTGCAACGCTTACAAAACAAGTCTTAAAGTAGGCATACTTCAAACTTTTAATGATGACTGGACTATTTTGAGAACACGCTATGACATGTCCCCAGTGATATCCCAAAAGACAGTGGAAAAAGTTCCAAAAGTTATCTCCGAAGTGAGAAATGAGGAAAAGCAGTTTTATTAACTGCGTTTACACACAATAGTCCTGCGAACTACTCGGACACATGGATGTATTCCAAATTCATTATTCACGGTGAAGAAGAATGTTCTGAAGACATTTGAAATGAATAAACGGGATACACATTTCGTTACAGAGCCAAACGGACGGCCAGACAATTATGTTTAGTGCTACTGAAGGTAACAATGTCCAGACAATGGCATGCTGTGGTCACACAAGACATTCTTGAAAGACCCAGCCAACCGTCGGATCGCCACCGTCAATTTCGGTCAGAATAGTCAACGACGTCCGTATTTAGCTGACTCTGAATTATTTACTTCACACATGACGTAGTGTAAGGCGGGTTTGACGTAGAAGACACGTGGCATACTTTACGTACCGGAAGCTAGACAATAGCAGCGGACGCCATCAAAGCCACATGTCCGTTGTATTTGGGATATTTCCATTTACTCTGTGAATGAAGCACGCAGGTGATCTGACTGGTCCCAGCACTATGTCATATTCGGGACAGTCAGTATTTAGCGACCATCTCATAACGCAGTTAATCTAATTATGTTAATGAACATACAGATTTTTGTCTGGGGTTAATGATAAAATTCTTCTATTAATTTAATGCAGTATAATGTCTGAACAGGTACAGGCAAAAGAAAAGTGATGGAAATCAATGAGAATTGTTTGTCACCTTCTTATTGTCTGTTCCTTTCTTCGTGGTATCCATGCATCCAGTCCTTAGCTATGGTGATGTTATTACGCATAAGGATGCCACCTTAATAACACTATCCAACCTTAATAGCACTATCCAGCATAGTGTACAGTGACATTCCAATTTTGAATGTGCATTGATGACTATTCACTGTTTAGGTATTTTCTTGGCCTCCCTGTTGTCATTTAGCCATCAATAATACATATACTGGTCTATTGTCGTGCATTCCTATGTGTTGTTTGTAGTGTGTCACTATGGCCGTGCATTCATGTGTCCTCAATCTAGTGTTAGTATTGCATTTACAGCTGAAGTTAGTATTATGTTTTGCTACATTATATAGTCATCACATTCACTGTACTGCAATGGTCATACCTTTGTTGACTGTGGTTCCACAACAATACAACGAAGTAAACAACAAACAGAACGCACCCACTGTTTAATATATTCCGATATAATAACCTCTACAATCTCATGAAGCGAGTACCTATGTACGAGTAGGCGGCTGACTATTATGTAGTTGGTATACTGGGGATACTGTTTGTTATCGGATCCAGGTACATTGAAAGGAATAATCCAGATGGCGGTGTCTGGATGCCTTCGAACATTTTTCCTCGTCATCAACTGTCTCTTCTGGGTGAGTATCTGCTCCTTGCCACATTCACGATGTTTTATGGTGTAGACTATGATCAAAACCGTGGTTCATGGTACTTTACACCAAAAGGTACATGTAACGTATTCATCATTGTATAGCTTCATCTTTACTCAACTCATCTCGCTCTCTCTCTCCCTCTCTCTATCTATCTAGCTCTCAGCTTTAGCAGGTATGTTGGCTTTATACAGAACACACCCACGTTCAAACATCGCTATTTACCCCCTATCCCCAATCGTAATACACTTTCAATTATGCCAAGAGCACTAATTCACCAGGGATAACCATGGCGTTCCCACCTCTTGATTCACACAGAGTTAGGACTTACGGAAAAAAGGATAATATTGTCAGAAATGTGAAGACTTGACTTGTCTTTCTTGCCTTTGCATGTGTTTATGAAGGTGTCTACAGTCGAGCAGGATACGCCTACATTGTCGTGAACACTTGGTATCATCACTATTAGATTATGAATAGGAACTCATACTCTGCACCTAATAGTCGTATCGTACAACTGACTCTACTTCCATGACTTTAGTCGATATGAGGAAGCGTGTAAATCAATGTTATCTTCTTTGGAAAAGCCAATGGACAATTTGCTAAAATAAGTTTTGATCGGCCTTAGGCTTTATTATGCTAGATATATACAGAAGTTCAAGGAATGTAGAATGCCTTTCAACATTATCACGAACCGCTCCCCCAAACTGACATTTTCAGGTGCAAAGAAAGTCCACGATCACTTCGTCCTCTTCAAGCAGTTTCACCCTTGTTTCATGGCATGGCGTCATAGTTAAGTACACATTAAACGTGTTGGAGCACTCACGTATATATTTGGGAAATGGCCTCCTTGTCAGGCGGTTCGACACCTCATAGCATCATGACCAATTTATTGATCAGCCACAATCATTTTTGAAAAAAATTCATATATCCTTAAATTTATCACGAACAGTATTTTATTTAAAAAACATACTTTTCTTAATTCTCTCTAGCACCCGACTTCAATCAAAACACAAAAGTGGTCCAGCCTGTTTAATGGGCATTGTTAGTATGTCAAAAAAGAAACATACATCTTTATGGATTACAACTTTGTTTATACGTTGAGCGACGTTTCAATGAAGATTCTTACATCGTTTTGAAGCTAAATGTGAATACAACCAAATAGTGAGAAGCTTATATACATGGTATGTTGTGACAAACAGTTGACAGCATGTGATAGAGTAAACAAGTGGTACATAATTGGAAGAGGCCAGTAGGTTATAGGGAACTAAAACAACAAAGAGCACTAGTGATGCGGGTGTCAACGGTGCGGGAAGTTTCAGCGGTTTCTTGCTTGGTCAGTTTGGGATTGTCCTAAAGCGTGGTGGAGATGGTCCTCTTGACTAGGTTAGATGAATACTGGTTAAAGTCGGTGAATACATGTTGTAAGTAGCTGAGTTCCTGTTCTAGGTCATAGCTGCTGGAGCAAATATTCTTGGCGCGTCTTGTCAGGTTTGAGATGACACCAGACTTGGTTTTAGGGGGTGGTTGGAGTTGAAGTGGATATACTGGTCAGAGTGGGTGGGTTTCCTTTAGACTGTGGCTTTGATCTTGTTGTTGCAGGGGTCTCTGGATACAAGAACACTTGCATGTCGGCAGTATGTTTCATATGTTGGTCCAGCCTGAGTGACCACTGACTCGTTAAACTGCAACATGGAACTTTCAAACACCGTCACCCACCCAAGGACTCTGTGACCAAAGTTGCTTCAACTTATTTGGGGCTCCTTTCACGAATGTCTTCATGTATTAAATCCAGAGAGGTCTCTGAGCCTGAAGCTATTGTAAGAGTTACCATCATGTGATACCCACATAGCTTTCTGTTCATCCAAACTGGACTCCAAAATAAACTTAGCACAATGGTGGAAACCTTGTGCTTTGTGGATTCGGGGGCAAATCATGCATCTGTCTCTTACTCTCTGTCACGAGACAATGAAATGAAGGATGCAGATCCTGCGGATGTATCTCAACAAGGAGGGCATTATAGATACTATATTTTGATTCAAAACCTAAATTCAGAGTTCACAGTTACATATTGACTGGACATGAATGCACAGACAGTCTACTTTCAATGGTACTCAGCCCAAACCGTTTCAAGGTTTTCTCAGTGGTAGCGGTAGTATTGCAGGTAGGTGTAGATGACCCAGAGAAGCCAAGGAGAATACCTACAGCTTCCACTGACTCAAATATTGGTGGAACAACCCACTATTCTGCTTTTGACCTACTAGTTAGACAGAGAGGAAAAAGCCTTTTAGTGTTATAATAACAATGGTAATATGGATATTATATATATAATATGATAATATTCATAATTTGCGTGTCACTATAATGCCATATAGATGGGCCAGGCGCCATATGTACAATAAACAAACTTGATCTTGATCTTGATCAGTACCAGAATCCATCTGCATAAAAGTCGAACTCATTGCATTCACTATTTGTTACTTTGAGGGTTGTTATGGCTTATGAAATTTCTGTGGACAGGCCCTCTCTAATCTGTTCTGTGTGTTTTGCAAGATGTGTTTGAGTGTTAACTTTTGGTGTGTTGTCCGTGCTCACTGTGGGAGACCTATTGCATCCTACCCTGTAGGTGATACACCAGTATTTACTTCTTGGTGTCAGATATATGCACACAAAGAATACTGATATGGGTGACATGTTGCTGAACATGGAGCGACGGGCATCTTGTCCATCTTGATATAACAGAAGACAGACCTCTGACCGGAACTATAACATAATATGTTAAGGTCGATGATTTTCGAGGAAGCTAAAAACACTTAAGTCGCGCCATTTCAAGAATGCTGTAAGGATTTTCTGTATCTGCATGAGATTTTATTCAAAAGGACAGAAAACGGGAACGTTAGCATGGGGTTTGACAGTACACAAGTTGTAGGGTGGCACCTATGACCAAATGTTAAGAGATATGACATCTGTCTGTTTTCTGTGAGCCCAGGCCAAGCATATACAATGCTAAGCAGAGTCAAGTCCAAAAGAGGTTAGTCGGATTTGATGAAAGAAATATTGCACTTATCCCTATCATTCGTCGTTCTAATTTGAACCTAAACGCACTGTAGAAGCTGTTGTCGACGACAGAGTTTGTGTCACAACTGTATATGTACCTCTAAAGTCATTAGACTTTCACAAGGACTTGAAGATCTCGTTAGGTAAATTGTTTCTTTGTGTGATCACATTGTTATCGTGGGAGAGATTAACACGAGTTGGAGAAGGAGTTCCAATTTGATTGAACTGTTTTCACGATACAATATCAGACACCGCAACATCTTCTGGTAATCATTCGGGATTTGTTGTTCATCGAAAAAGCTGACATTACCTTGACTGACCATCAGCTGATATGTGCGCACTCCCCCAAGAACACCAGGAAAGACACCAGTAGACACAGAAACCCTTCAAAACCAGGTAGATGCCTCATCAAATGTGTCTAAAGTTTATAGGCACTGCGATCTTCTCTTTGCTGACAGAACAGTAATCCTTTCATTAGCCTATCTGTATCATAACTCGTTCTTCCTACAGCTGATCGGGTTTTTCCTTGTTGGGTTTACCTTCTGGAATCTGGCGACCAACCCTCTCCTGACAGAGAAGTTTACTGAAGGCACAACAGTAAGTAGGTCATTAATAACATGGCTGCACGAGCTGCAGATGTAGGCTACTTTTCTCCTGTCATCGACACACTTATTGAGACTGTTTTTAAAATTATAGGTCTCATGCTTACAGGTTATGTCATCAGTATTAGAAGGCATTTGTTTTCAAAAGGTTTTATGGAACACATGTGGAGGACATTTCTGGTTTACAAACTAGCCAAAATGCAGTTTCCTGTTTTGACTTGCAGCATATGTACTCGTGGTAGAGTGAACCTCTATGCATTAACATGCCGCTACAACGGTTTGTGTCTTCTTTAAACATTAGACGTTGACAATTTATGCATTTGACACAATATAATGGCCTCATTCCCACCAAGTTTGATTTGTTGGCTATGGTGGTTTGTTTATTAGTAGGTTTACTAAGAATGGTGACGTGTATTTCCAGTACTTCACCTACACGACTCTCATCATGGGGCTGGCCGTTGCTACAACAGGTAAAGTCTCAAACCTTCACACCTTTATCATTGCAATCAGCCAGTTTCTTGCATTTTGGTGAATATGACGTTAATTTACCCATACAGGTAGATTATATGCAATGCCTTAATCTATATACATAAAGTAAAACAATGCCTTTGGTGAATAGAAAACCCAGTATATAACATAGTATGCCCAGAATCAATGAACGGTCGTTACTTCTCTTTCACATGTGCCCATCCCTTCCTCCTACAGGGACATTTGGATGTGTCGGGGGCCTGATTGAGAGGGACTGCCCACTCAAAACAGTGAGTATTCAGCATGGCCCCAAACACCCTATTAAGCACAAGGAAAAGGTTTACTAAAGCAGTGCCCTACCCCTGGCACCCTATGAAACAGTCAGTATACAGCATTGCAGCATATAAGATGTGTTACCGTGTGTGTGTCACCTAACGCACTGAGTATAATGCATTACCGTGTGTGTGTGAGGTAGTACATTGAGTATAATGCATTACTGTGTGTGTCAAGTAATACATTGAGTATAATGCATTACCGTGTGTGTCAAGTAATACTTGAGTATAATGCATTACCGTGTGTCAAGTAATACATTGAGTATAATGCATTACCGTGTGTGTCAAGTAATACTTGAGTATAATGCATTACCGTGTGTGTCATGTAATACATTGAGTATATTGCATTACCGTGTGTGTGTGTGTGTGTGATGTAACACACTGAGTATATTGCATTACCGTGTGTGTGTTACGTAATACATTGAGTATAATGCATTACCGTGTGTGTGTGTCACGTAACACATTGAGTATCATGCATAACTGTGTGTGTATCAGGTAACACGCTGAGTATAATGATTACAGTGTGTGTCAGGTAACACACTGAGTTAATGCATAGAGGTATATGTGTCACATGACACAGCGGATATTATGCATCACAGTGTGTTTCACATGAAACATTAAGTATAATGCATTACCATATCTGCCACATGCCATATTAAGTATAATGCATCAAGGTGTGTGTGTATGTGTGTGTGTGTGTGTGTGTGTGTGTGTGTCACATGACATATTAAGTACACATGATACATTGAGTCTAATGCATCACAGTTTGTTTGTCACTATATGAAAAGCATTATTGCATTCTCCGTGTGAAACACTTAAATTAAGGACACGGGTTGAGGGAAATGTACATATATGTCAAGGGAGTATGAGTTTACACCACAGAGAATACACTTACAATTTTGAGACGCCGACATGTAAACAATCCAGTGACTGACAACATCAGCACCATATACTCTGAAATGTATTTTGGTGAAATTCAAAATATCTTGAAACAGCTGATGATGGTTGCATACTTCTGATGGAGTGTAAACGGCAAGTTTTACCCGCAGTACATCACCTGTCTGGCCCTGCTGCTGATACTGGAGGTTACGGGGTCAGTGGCAGCCTACACCAAGAAAGACGAGGTGAGTCGTGACCACTGCATGTCACATCACCAGCAATCAACATGCTGATGGTTGAGCATCCAGAACTTCGCGCTTGGGCTATGAAGAAAGAAACATTCTAAACTCATATTATACTGTATGTTTGGTGTTGGATTAAGAAACAATATCTACACTCGCATGCGAAAGTGATGATTTTTCTATTTAAACAGTTTTGATATTAAGAGAAATATACGAAAAAGAATCAAGGATTCACTGTACGTATAACGCATATACAATGTGCCCGTTGTGAGACACCCATTGATATGGTGCATGAAATATTACCTACCCGTATATATGTCCATTGCTCGGCAGTGGACATTACATTTCCTTGGCTCCAACCAAGAGGAGTTCGTGAACACATACGGAATTCCAGGACACACCTCGTGAAAGTGTGGTTGTATCAAGATAACACTAACACGTAAGTGACAGGGGGTATGCATCATTCTATTTCCAATGCAGAATCCATGCGTTCGATCCAAACACACGCGTCACGCATGACATGTAATCTGTATGTATATTTCAGCTAGATGTTTACCGCATGTCTACATGGAATGACCTCAACACAGTCTCTAAGAACTACATCCAACAGAAGGTAGATGTTTGAGCAAAAACAAAACGTTCATATATACAAACACTATTGTTTGCAGTCCAAGTGTTAAGGAACCGTTATTTGCATTTACTTGCAATTCATGCTGAATCCATCTCTTGTAGCTGAGTACCAAACAACTGATTGTGGCTTTGTGATGATAACTTCGTACACGTTTCTAAAAATAGAATACATTCTTCAGTGCAAAGTCATTCAACTGGCCTTAAAAACGACCTTAATCAAGATAATAAACTTTGTCTAACCAAGGAGAAAGCACGCACCTTTCAGAAGTACTCTGAATAATATGATTCTTATAATTTGCCAGTTACTGTAATTTGCCATATGAGAAAACTAAAGGATAACTCAGTACCATGGTAATTCACGTGGTATGATCCAGAACTTGCACCGTTAGATGGGTGTTTTCCCATGTGTAAACAGATGAACATAATCTTGCACTATGTCGTATAACCGGGCGTTCACTATAACATTGTATCCTTAAGCCATCTCTAGAATTGCCTCCCTGAGTGAAAAGACTCCCTAATTAATAAAACTTTCTCTACAATCTTGTACGTTGAAAAACATGGAACATTACTTTAAGCCCACCCTCTCAACAATAAAATGTAGTATATTCAAAATAATCGTTTGTGGTGAATGTCCGATTGAATTAACTAAATCAATACATCCAATACAATGTGCCCATCCCTTTCTTGGTCACTTGGCGTATCATGCTGACATTAGAATTGTATTGAGTTCACAGATAGGTCAGCACAGTCCCTTGATTTGCCATTTGGCATGGACACTATCCGTAACAATACAATATGTCAGATGTTTTCTTAAGACAGCCTGATGTGAACATCTGCACTTGTTACAGCTGAAGTGTTGTGGGCTGAGCAGCTTCACCGACTACCTAGAGACGATCTCCCAGCTTCCAGACACCTGTTTTGCACCCGGGACAGTCAAATCGTCAGTCAATATGTACATAGTCAGTATACCCGTCTTCACGAATATTTGCTAGTTACGTTAGACATTGAAAAGCTGTCGAACGTGCGAGTAGGGTGTAACGCTGTGTGAAGTGTGCCGGTTACAGCACGACGTCATTGTGTCCCAGAGCGTAGTCGTTTACTTCTGCAGGCTTTAATTCAAAAGCACGAACAGCCTAACATGGGCGACTAAGGCACATGATTCTGTATTGTGAATTCTTTGACCATAGCTCCGTGACATCTTGAATATTGATCGTTAATAAACCATGTTTCCAAACTGAGAAACCTACCACAATGTTTCCAGTCCGGGTGTTGGAGCCAAATTAACGGGTGGCTGCAGCAGAACGTGGCGACGTGGGCGTGTACGATAGCGACAGTGGTTGTGTTGGAGGTAAGGATCAGGCTCACACGTCCTGTGTGTAATTACACTCAGATCCAGATCTTTGCATGCCAAAGTAGTTAGAGATAAAACAAACACAACAACAGCGGTCTGTTTACTGATATATCCTGTCAAGCTTAAATTGAAAGCAAAACATGCTACAAGATCAAAACATAAACCAAGTGAGAATATGCGTTATCCAAACTCATATTTTCATCTCATTTTGAACTGTACCAAGCTGCCAGATTGTTGACTAAACATGCTTCAGTACTGCTGCAAATCGGAGTATTTTTCCATCTATTTTGTTCTGAATGTTCTAGTGTTCTTTTTCTCCTGAGGTATAAATCCCGAAACATTCGAAGGAGATTTTAATTTACCTTTTTAATGTAGCATTTTCCTCATTTTTAAAAGTCTGGCTAATTTTGATTACAATCTTCAGTTGCTGATATAAATCTAGCTTGGGTCCATGCAGGAAGCAAAAGTACTGTAAGTTCCCATGGTCTCTAGTATGTTGATCAACCTTCAATTGCTGGTGATCTATGGCTTCTTTTGTATGTTGTACCGTTGTTTTACATTATGAGCTATGGCAATCTAGTATTTTCATTTTATTTTACTTTTATCTAGACTTTCGATTACAGGTTTTTACGTTCTAAATGTATTTATCTTTACTACTATTTATATAAATTAAATTGTTCTCGTCACATTGTGGCTGCAATATTGCCGATGTGATGCTAAATATGAACTCACTCGCTCATCCTGAATGTTACATATATATTATAGTTGACTGTAAGACTGTTGAATATTTTACGGGAATCCTAACCTTTGCATGGAAGTCTTCATGTTCCAGCTACTGTGCCTCGTCCTGGCTGCTCTCATCCTCGTAAAGATCTCCAGATCAGCGAAAGTCTCCGCCCGAAGACAAAGCCTCCCCGACAAGGTGGAGAAAGAACCAGTGCAGGAGGCTAGCAACAACAAACTTGGTACAGCGGCGCTGCACACCGCAGTTTTATATCCTGCTAAACCGGAAGTCCAGCTTTCCGAGACGCCACCTGGATCCATGACGGTGGATGAGGGGTACAACAGCGACGCCAGTCCCAGGGATGCACGTTCTAGAAACCAAGGCACAGGCAGATGGGACAGGGGGGATAGTAACATGGTTGTTCTTGTGAAGACCAGTAGCCCAGGTGTGACGAGAGGGAGTGACAGATCTTTGCCACGTCACACCCTCAGCCCAGCGATTTACAGCAAACGAAAGTTCAAACCAGTCAACTACTAACGCTGTTGGGAGAACTAGAGGCCCAGTGGTCTGTGCACTGTGTTTACGAATCTTAAGCTCATGGGTTTGAATCCTTGATAGTCCGATTATCAAAATGGCTTGTTATCACAGCACCACTGTGATCATATCTATTGGCCCGTTCTCAGCCGACAGCTATTGAGATACTGTTAAAAAAAGCGTCAACGGACTTCCACTATTACATATGAAACGTTCGGACTCACAGTATCGGATCACTTCATGCATGTGGTTGTATATTGTTACTGGGTGTGATTTCGGGTGGTTAAATATGAAATATTAATTTGGAATCGACACTCATCGTCATAATTCTCATCATATTTACATTCCTGTTTTTGCAATCATTAATCTATTTACCTAATATCGTGATCCACCTATACTTCTGTTCTCCCGGCGGGTAGATCAGAATGGTCATGCTTCCATTCCCATTGCCATGGAGAGTACCCATTCCAAGCTCTTGGAGAGGGGCTGTATGGTTAACAATCAAATTCTCCCGGGTACCATTAACTTTGTGTTGAACAGAGGGAACCCTGAACTGTGGAAACACCACTTTGTGGACGATAGGATGAGTTGTGTACATAAAACATGTCTTTGTATATAAAGCATACATTTTAAACATTTCATACCGTCTCATGACATTTTCATTCATTGCCACATCAATAACTTCACCAGTGTATACACTGAACATCTTGTTGAACCATTATCTGCAATAAACATTTCAAAGAGAGTGTTTTACCTTTCTTCGGGTGCGAGATATGAAACATATACATTGCACTTTACCAAACATCGAGGGTACTCCAAGGGACCAATAAACAACATATTTATCTCACCGAGCACCTCAATGTTAATGCTGAACTGTTTGAAACATGGGTATCGGAACGAACATTTCAGACAACCTGTGTGAATCGAAAGATTCGAATCTAGCACCTCGCTGTTTTCCCGCTGGTATTGTCTTAGTACGGATCCCCTTCTTAATATTCACAGGGACTGCATTTGAACGCTTTATCAAAATTTATACATTGGAATGCGAAGCAAATGTTTTCGTAGCTATCACTAGCTTTTGAAGACGACACAAGGAAAACGGATTTAGAGTTATCTCCCTTCCATCAATTTGCATTCGCAAAACATCGGTAATTTCCGCACACCATGCGTTATTCAGTGTTATTCGACATATAGAAGTACAACCACGGAGTACCTAATGAGTTGCCATTGGCAGCAGGGTACACTGAAATGTACCTCGCTAGTAAGAGAGTAGCCAATGAGAAAACGACATATATCTGTGAGGTAAGATAAATGATCATACATATATAAGTGTAACAGTAGCTAAGTAAGTTGAGATTAATTCTACACTAATCCAAGAGTGAGTGAGTATTTAATTATTTTATGCCGCTATCAGTGATTTTCCAGAAATATGACGGTGGTGGTCTCAAACATGGGCCAACAACCCTGCAATATCAGGGTATGGGACACATTACCCTTCTGTTGTGCATAGCTTTCAGTTTTACTGTCCATTCACTGCATTTGTACCAACAATTCGCATGGAAAGAAAAAGACAAATGGACTCTGTCACCCCTGTCCTCGTCGTTACACCAGCATATAAACCATCACTTATCATTGCCTAATGATGGCCATGAAATGTGGGCGTTTAACCTGTTGACAGGGTGCGACCTCGACATGACATGTCTGTGTTGGCCGATATTGCAATCCGTTGTGTGTCACGTGCAGGAGAAACCCGTCTAGCATGTTCGCCAACACCGGCATGGTGTGACTGTTCAATACACGCGCTCATATCAAACATTTACCTGAATAAGAATAATAATTATAATGACTGCACGTGTGTTTGTTCACCCACGTGATTTTTAACATAAACATTGACAACAACATGCAAAGGCGATATAATTCCTCACATTGGATGTACTTATGCAGTATTGAATGAAACGTCCCTGGTTGAGCTCCGTGTAAACAGATTCAATACAAAATCACCTTTCATTATACAGCTCGGAGCTGTGTCCCGTTCAACCGGTCTCCCTGCAGTGTTCTCGACAACAATCAAGCGTCGACTTGGCATGTCGTTCCGAGTCAAGATGTAGCCCTGTCATTGAGATACAGGTGCGGTAATGTAGGCCTGCATAATACGGCGGTGATACATTGGGCATTCAGGACAGGTGTACATACTGGCACTCTTTACTCCTGGGACAATCGCACGATATACGGTGCTGGGAGCTCAGAGACATCGCAGCACTTGGTGCTAGGTCTGGGACAACAAGACGGTGTTGGGAGCTAACTATGCGAGGTAGACCGCCATGGCGGTCACGGGATGTCTAAGACCGTGGTTCATCATTTTCAACTGTATATTCTGGGTGAGTTTAAGCTTTTCTTAGGACAATGTTTCGTTCACACTGAAGATCCACGTCGGTAAATGAAATCAATCTTGGTCGTCATGCATGAGCATGTGTATCTGACGACATGAGAATTGTACCTGTTATGTTTCAACCTTTCACGCCTGGATGGAAAACATCTTTTCCCAACCGATCAATGGACGGGAAATCGGGTAGTGATGCATTATTTACGGTGAATTGTGTAAGAATGGTTCTTTGTGCTATGGGTCTCCCCAAAAGGATTGGGAGTTCTACCGGAACCCTCTTTGTAGCTGAAAATGACAGCCGTGCTGTGCCTGTCTAAGTAAACGCTATTAGATGGCTTATACACATGTAGAACTAGATGGTTAGTGAAGCAGATTTGCGAGAGAGAGATTTGATGGTACAACTGTACATCCTTATGTTGTTTATTTTAAAGAGGGAGAGCAGTGACTCACTCTACTCGTGTAATGTGAACCCCTGTTAATACACACTGCACCCTTCACAGTAGTAATTTACATATTTCGGGTGTAATATGTTGTTATTAAGGTGGTATATTTGAAGACATCCCTGATGGTATGTGTCCCGAATCCAGGTGTTTCAGAATGATAATTTCGGCTTTGACGAGATTGCACTGTATTTGACAACGTTCGTCTTTGATATGCTAATTGCCTTATACCAAATACTCCGTTATACCGAGCAGGATGTTACATAATAACATGACTCACGCCTGACGTGTACCTGAGAATGGACTAAAAAGCGCGAGTTGTGCTGTCTCACTAAATGTCATGTTTGTTATTACCAGTGTTAAAATACGACGCTATGTTTACAACCCATTTACTCTCGCACGTTAGCTAATGTCACCCGGCAAATCGACATGCTGTTCTAACGCGTTTTAAACTTTTCTCGTTACGTCAACACAATTAGGTTGTAGAACATAGTTTAATAGCTAATCAATCAATGTGCGATGTATGGAATAGGTATTGTCTCACTCCGGAAAATGGATTTTCCATTAGCTCCTAAAAACAGTTTCTGTGGATATCATTTACAAGCAGTATACATTTTACAAATGTTACAGACCGTGTTTTATATTAAGAAGTGTTTCGCGTGTATATATCATTGATACGATATATGGCAGATGTCGTTACAATGTCATGCATGTCATTAATAAGCTATGATAGACATTTAGAACTTTACTAGCATGAATATATGCCTCTTTTCATGGATAACATCTTCTGTTAGTCTTCGTCATGATGTTTCACGTACGTCTTGTTCCTGCACCAGGTGATTGTCATGAAGGAACAAAAAGTAACTTCGAGAACAGAAGTTGTTTGGGCGTTAGAGATAACATTGCTACAGTATATCTATCATTACTTTAGTTTAGATATTATAGTAGAGAAATAAGAAACATCAGGCTCGACACAGCATCATCATAAAATGCTGAACAAGGCGGACACACAGTGTGTATTGCTGTGTGATATCCCACACTAGTTACTCAACCATCAAAATGCATCCCTAGACACGCTTGGATTCCTTTTGGAGTGAGTGAGTAAGTGGATTTAGGTTTACGCAGCCTTTAGCAACTATTCAGCAACATCAGGGCGGGGGACACCAGAAATGAGCTTCACATTTTGTACCCATGTGGGGAATCGAACCCGGGTCTTCGGCGTTCCGAATGATTCTCAGATACACCGAGTATCAGTGGCTGGCAATGTGATATTGCGTCGTCACTGTGTGTTATTTGTGATTGTAGAGTTAAGACATTTCAACTCCAGTTATCATCAAACCGCGCCTCTTCACTCTGCAGACACCCTACACGTGTTGTTTGTTCTTCTTCCAGCTGATCGGGTGTTTCCTGGTCGGGTACATCTCCTGGACATTGGCCACTAACCCTGCTCTACTGACCAGCTTTCCGAAAGGCACCACAGTAAGTTGTCGGAACAAACATCAAGTCTAAACATTCAGAACAAAGCTGAAACTGCCTTTTTAAAAAAATATTCCCTTGCTACCACTTCCTGATTTAGTTATTCAATATGAAGCACGGACCTTTTCAACCATTGTCATGACATCACGCTGTTGTTCTTGGATGCTGAATCTGTGCTTGGAAAAGTGGTCGTGCATTTTGAACAAGTAAACCCGATGTCACCATAGGGCATTGAGCAAAATTATTGAGAAAATAAAATGTTTCAACCAGAACATGGATTGAGTCAGATTATGACAGTGTGATCAATATGCAATTGATTTACTGAATGTCACAGGTATTTGAAACAACTAGACCAAGCAGACCAAACTGGTTGACGTCAACAGCTACATAACGCCAGGTTACCTCTTACGTAAAAATAAGGGGAGGGATAGCCTGGTGGTTCAAGCGTTCGTTCGTCGTGGGTATGATTCCCCACATTGTGGGCACACATCACCGTGATATTGCTGTAATACTGTAGGTGCGGCTGAACACACAACTTACTCCTATCTATAAGCTGTGTATCTATCTCATGTGCAACATCCTCTTGCGTTTCAGTATTTCGCCTACACAATCCTGTCAGCTGGGGCCTTTATATTTGTCACAGGTATGTGTTGTGTTCTCAAAATGTGTATGTCCCATATCAAGCCTGTAGTTATGAGTGGGTATGTAATATGTTAAACGTGCGTATAGACGCAGATACATCGCTGTCCTGTCGAATACGAGATTCTCCTGGATAGGAAATATGTCTGCTAGCACCCTGTTGTACCTAACATTCCACATAGCTTCTGACTTTACGGTGTCAATGATAGAACTGCTACAATGTTCAAGGTGACGTATCCCAGCTCAGCAGTTAGCATGGGTAATACGTTTGTGTGAAGGTCTTCGTAGACGTCAGATTAGTGTCATTCTGTAGTCAATTAACGTATGTCTGATTACACGTATTTGTCAACAAATGATCAATAGTACTGATTGTGTCCTTAACAATGCAGTTATGTGGAACACCAGTCATCGTTTATGGTTTTAGAGTACTGCTCTCTCTCTCTCTCTCTCTCTCTCTCTTTCTCTCTCTCTCTCTCTCTCTTTCTCTCTCTCTCTCTCTCTCTCTCTCTCTCTCTCTCTCTCTCTGTGTGTGTGAGTGTGTCAAGCATAACATGCGCACTGGTACTCGCTCACCATTCAGAGTGTCTGGGATACCACATTGTTTTGCTGGAACACGGAACATCATTTTGTCTCTACAGGTTTCCTGGGTTGTATTGGAGGTCTAAAAGAACACAAATGTCTTCTGGTAACGGTGAGTGAGTCCGGGGTATTTGACAGGAATTACATACACTATCGCCCATGTTTAACCTGGGTATGTTACCACAGTGAAGCCCCGTCTTATCAATATGTACACAATTCTTCCAATACCCAGATCAATCGATAGCGTTCGCATTCTCCCGATCGATGCCGTGTGTAATTACTCTGAAACTAGGTATAGTTCCCACGTGACACCAAACGTATTAATAAGTGTTCTTCATAGATATTGTATTTGCTTATTTCATTTCCGGTGCACGTGTATATTTGAATAGAGAAATACCAAGTGGATAGTTTGTGTATTTGATAAAGGATTCACAGTATTCACTGTTTAGTGTTTAGTGTAATCTTATTAGTTAATTGGGTGTACTATTCTGTCAGGGGTCTTGTAAATTTCGAAATAATTTTTTGTAATATATAGCCTCGATATATTCCTAGAAGTTTAACTTAAAAAACACTAACTCAAAACATTTCCCATAGACGTTTCTCGTGCTTACTCAACAGTTTATAGTCCTGCTGTTGATTTTCCTCGCCGTGGAGATAGGGGGCGTTGTGACTGCATACCTTCTTAGAGGCGAGGTAAGTGAAGACTAGTTTGCTTTTTAGTCTTTCAGTTTTGAAGAATTTTCAAAGCATCTTACAAAAAACAGGAATGTTAACCACCAGAGATAGATCAGCATTTTAGTCCTACGGCGACGTGTCGGATTTATGTGACAAGTTCGTCCAAGTGGTGATGTTATGGAAATTACAAAAGAAGTTAAAAAAGATAATAAAACTGGTCTAAAAAGTCTCAGTTGTCTCATTATGTCTGACTGAATGGTCCATTTCCCCAGTTTCCTACATTTGTTCACTCGACCATGAATTGGGGTTTGTTCAATGGTCCAACTTATGGGATGTCTGACAAATGGGAGGTGGGTGGGGGAGGGTTTGTGGAGCACCGACCAATGGCACAGTGACATTTGACGCAGCTACTGCCAGTAACCTATGTTGGTCTGAAGAGGCGATTGAGGTGGTCGGACTAGGTGACTTAAATGCTTAGTTTAGTTAGTTACACGTTGCTGTGTGCGGCCTGAGGCAACAAGCACATACTGGCCTATGTGTTTGGGAAAATCAACTGGACTGTTCTTCGCTCAAATGTGACACATATTAAGCTAGGTTTACCTAGCAAACCCTGCTAATTTGACTTTCTGTGCCCTCCAACAAACACGGCTACCTGCAAGATTATTTCTATGGAAACACGTACCCTATAAATGATGACGAATCTTGGATCGTTAAGTCATGTCATACCCTATTATTTCCAGCTACAGGTGTATCGCAACTCCACCTGGCGGGACTTCAATTCTGACACAAGGGACCTAATACAGACTGAGGTGAGGTGGCAAGCATGCATGTGGACAACTGATCGATATTCTACACATCACCATTTAGGACATCACCGTGCATGGTAGATGAGAAAACTGTTCAAATTCCCCATCATCCTTGTTTTATGTTGTTGTCTAACTCCACGAGCAGCAATGTGGCTGCGGAGTGTAAATAATCAAGTCTTCTCCGGAAAATGCAGTGATTGATAATATCCACCCCGTCACTGAGCATGGCTCAACCAAGTCTTCCGGTACTTTCCACCCTCCCTCCTGGTTGTGATCCTTTCAGTCAAACTAAAGCGTCTGCCACGTAACATACCCAAGTCCTCATACCCAACTCAGGCAATTTATTAGTATGAGATTCTGTTTGTTTGTGGTCTTTTGCATTTAGAATAGTCTTAAATGTTAAGATGTTCATGTGTCACTGCGGTTGTAAGCTGAGACGATTTTGTGTGTGTAGTTGCAGTGTTGCGGGCTATACACGTACAGGGAGTACAACGAAACAGTGATGAAGATACCCCATAGTTGTTTCTCATCTCAAACCAATATGTCGGACATCTATCTCAGCACCGTGAGTAGCTGTCGTCCCTGTTGGCTATCTAGGTCCAATAACTCCGACGTCTTCCTACTGCCAGTAGCCACATCTATCTGTCTGATATGCGAGTCCAATACATCCACTATCATTCTCAACAACCTGATCAGTTGTCTCCCCTGTTTGTCTAAGATAAGGGTCTTGACGTCGAGGCTTATCCGAACAGTCTGACTAGCAATATCCCTTTACTGACCACTGCCGTCTGTTGATGGTCAAGGTTCAATTGTCTTACATGCCAGGGTCATTCACATTTAACATGTTTCTCCATAAAAATCCTCATCATCCCCACCCCCGCTCGTAGACGCAAATTATGGATGGTCCCGTACCACTACGTGGTACCTACAAACACGGATCTGCTGCAGATAACAGTTACCGGCGTGCCAAAGAAGCTCAACTGTGCGCAGCAGATTTTGGCTCATTGGTTCGCCTTACGTGCTCTCTTCAGTCTGAAGTAATCACCTCTACTGATCTAGGTAGTAACTAATGATGGGTGTTTTCAGGTCGGATGTTGGAGTAAGATCGACGAATGGCTGTTCGCTAATATCGTGATATGGGCATGTACAACGGCGGCCGTGGTTGCGGTTCAGGTGAGAATCGCGTGTGTTCCCTTCTGACATTTATGGACAGGTACCACGTGATAAACAAGTAAACAACGTGACGCACATCAGTGCCACCCGGGTGATAACAGGTTAACATCATGACGTACATGGGTAACTCTTGGTTCATCAGACAGGTAAACAATGTGACGTACATGGGTAACCCTAGGGTCATCAGACAGGTAAACAACGTGACGTACATGGGTAACCCTAGGGTCATCAGACAGGTAAACAACGCGACGTACATGGGTAACCCTGGGGTCATCAGACAGGTAAACAACGTGACGTACATGGGTAACCCTAGGGTCATCAGACAGGTAAACAACGTGACGTACATGGGTAACCCTGGGGTCATCAGACAGGTAAACAACGTGACGTACATGGGTAACCCTAGGGTGAACAGATAGGAATGTGACGTACATGGGTAACCCTGGGGTCATCAGACAGGTAAACAACGTGACGTACATGGGTAACCCTGGGGTCATCAGACAGGTAAACAACGTGACGTACATGGGTAACCCTAGGGTGAACAGATAAGAATGTGACGTACATGGGTAACCCTGGGGTCATCAGACAGGTAAACAACGTGACGTACATGGGTAACCCTGGGGTCATCAGACAGGTAAACAACGCGACGTACATGGGTAACCCTGGGGCATCAGACAGGTAAACAACGTGACGTACATGGGTAACCCTGGGGTCATCAGACAGGTAAGCAACGCGATGTACATGGGTAACCCAAGGGTCATCAGACAGGTAAACAACGTGACGTACATGGGTAACCCTGGGGTCATCAGACAGGTAAACAACGTGACGTACATGGGTAACCCTGGGGTCATCAGACAGGTAAACAACGTGACGTACATGGGTAACTATTGGATCATCAGACAGGTAAACAGCTTGATGGTGTCACAAAGAATGGTCAATATCCGGACTATGAGTTCTCATCATTTCGAATTGTAAAATTGCGATTGGTATGTTACAGATTAATATAACACCATGAGGACGACATTTGGAACTTGGAATGTGAAACACATCTTACATTTAAGCGAGCATTGCCTTTATCCCCCAGAATTTCGCAACTCACGTATAAGGTGAGACTAATGGCATATTACAACGGCTGACTGACTCTGTTTGCTGCAGCTGGTGTGTCTCATCCTGGCCATCGTGATGCTGGTCAAGGTCTTCCGCTCACAGAAACACATGGGGTTGTGGGATGAATTCTACGACGTGAACTTCCTCCCATGTAACAGTAACGCCGAGAAAGCCTTGCAATCTGCGGACGGGAACTTCACCCTGAGCAGCTCCAGCAACTCGGTGAGTTCTCCCTTCAGCACTCTCAGCGTGACAGGGTCAGCCCGGATGGACAGCGCGATCAGGAGTCAACACGAGAAACATTTCTACCGTCGTAGCTGGACTTACATGAACTTTGATGACCCCTGCACACCAGGCACAAGTGTCACGTGATCACATGTCTCTTAATGAATTGATGTATATAATAGGTATGTACACTCAAACATTGTTTTGTCGAATTTAATAGGACCTTCGTAAACCTTTCGAAATGTCTGAGGTTCGACAAAAGCGACAAATACAAAAATGAAGCAATGATACGAAGGGATAGTGTGTTTGTAAGTTCGACAGAATAATGTCTTTGACTGTATATCATTCCAACAATAATATCAAAACTAGATTTCCCCAAAGCTTCATAAGTGACCTTTTCAATGACTCCCTGGAGTTTTTTTTCTGTGATCATCGTGTGTTATAATTATGTAATTTGATGAGTGGGACTTGAAGAGAGTGAGTTTGTACAGGTGAATGAGTGAGTGAGTGAGTTGGGTACAGTTAAGTGTATATGTGGATGCATAGAACTGTATGTACGTTTAACTTATAAGTATTGTATAAACCATGTTTGAAGTAAATACAGTGCCGTCGAAGTCTTCAGTTCGTTACATGTTGATTCTCAAGTTGCAACAAGTGAACTGGAAACCAACAACGGTGCTTGGAACACCAACAATCCGTACCAAATTAATTAAATTCTCGAAGTGGTTGATCGAATTCTTTCCAGAAATTGCAATTGTTTTTGTCAATACATTTCAATACAATGTTGATTCGTCATGATATGGCTGAGATATTGCCGATGTGACGTGACTTAAATATTAACTCACTCAAAACAATGTTGAGCAACGCGAACAAATACATTCATTAATATGAGACTTTCGGACGTATACTATTCTTATTCTAAAACTCACCTGCAACATGACAAAGAACATGGAATAACAAACACAATGGCATAATACAGATTTCACTGGATGGTGTACTCAGTTGCAATTCAACGATGACGTGAACTCTACCGACTACAAAAAATGAGTTATCGGCCTTTGTTCATATACATGGCGGTATAGGTGCCGGGATATATCTTTGCCGTGTGAGCAGGAACCTAGCGCGTCGTGTAGACTAAAACAGTGTGCCTCGTTCGCCTTATGTAATAACACCCCAATCCTGTACTTCTAGGTCACACTGGCCAGCTATCTGAAGATATTTGCACATACCAATTTAATAAAAGTTGGAATGTATACGGAGCGTTGTAACATAGTTGTTAACGTGGAAACTCCATAACAGAGCTTGTACGTTCTTTATCTGTAAATATATGTCTCACTTCATCGTTCTTAGAAACCACTAGCTGACGATCGGGAGCCACAGCTATATGATCATGACGTGACTAAAACAGTGTTGCTCGTACAGTGTGCTACTGGCTGATTTGTGTGGACAACTATTGGTGCTCACGACATGTGACTGTTGGGTGCTGCCTTGATTAGAATGGTGTTCATTACGTCAGCCAGTGCTTTGCCTTGTACAGATTCCATGCACGAAACACACTCATACAGCTCTCTCAAATTTGGCTTCCACCTGTAACAGCTTGCATCATCACTATTTCCTAGTGATTCGTAAACACATGCTCTGTCATCGTATATCATGGTGATAATCAATGGATTGTCTGGTCCAAATTCGATTTTTTTAAAAACAGCATCGTACAGCTATTATACTGCTGGAACAAATATGAGCTCATCATATTGTCACAATTGTACAATCGACTCTGCTCTTACCAGAGATTTATGGATGTAGAAAGGGTTTTGTCGCTTCTGTTCTCCTTACAACAAAGATACGATGGGAACTTGCGTTTGACCTGTAACACGAGTCTTCTCCTTAAAGCAAAGATGCGTCATATGTGCTGGGAAGCCTGTGTTAGACCTGTAACACGAGTTTCCCCCTTACAACAAAGACAAGACGTATATGCTGGGGAGCCTGTATTAGACCTGTAACACGAGTTTTCCCGTTACAACAAAGATACGATGTATATGTTGGGGAGCCTCGCTTCGCCTGTTAGATAACGACTTGCTTTGAAAAAGTAGAAAACTCACAAGCAGACGTTTTAATCTGTAATATTGACCGGTTTGAACTATTATCTACATTTTCCCTGTGTAAGAACGACTTTCATCCCGACCATACCATACAAATACACTCACTGAATATCTATATTGGTTGCTTCCTCCACATGGCCAGGATCCCCTGAGTGATGATGGTGTATCAAATTGGCGTGTCGTTACAGTATGCTGTTTTGGGGATTCCCTTAATACGTTCTTGCACAAGATTTAGGTTTCCTTCGACAGACCGTGATGTAACTTATAAAGCGACGTTAAGCACTAATACTAGTGGGGCATGGTGGGCGAGCTGGCTAAGGCGCCAGGCTAGTGATCCAGCGAGGTTTCGGTTTCGGGATCGAGCCCACCTGTGACCGGGTGTAAAAAACCTTGGAGTCAACTTTGTGTGCAGACTCTCTCAGTGTTGTCACAACCCCTAGTGTACAGTACACAACCCTGTGCACTTAAAAGAACCCACGAATCCGTTGGTATATGACCAGATGGTGGCTACATGAACACGTGCATACACCTAGCAACGTGCAGTAAACTTGGACAAAGTGCTGTGACTATGTGTCCCAGTCCACCCAGCTGTCAACTGGGTACCTCGTTAGGATGAGACAGCTACAATAAACTCGGTGTGCCTAGTGGCAGCAAGAGTTGTATACTCCCCAGGGAGTTGAGAATGAAAAAAAGATGTGCTGTTGAGATCGACATCCGCTGATCGAGGGAAAAATATTTTAGCGCCTAGAGAAATTGCCTTGCAGTTTGATTTGTGCGCTATACAAGAACACTTATTATTATTACTAGAGCAACACACAACATTAGCAACTCATTTTATTATAGAATATTTATATACAACATGTATATATTTTTTCGATATGTGTAAAAGACAGTTATTTAAGTGTTCTCCAAACTGGTAATCTCCTCTGTCCATGGCAACCATGCACTGATTGTCAAGGCAATCTCAGTAATGGCAAGGGGAATTCTGATGACAAACCGTTTACAAGGAAACGTTGATGACAATGTTGAAGTGTATGTAATACTGTTGAATGAAGCAGGATAACATTCGTGACGATGATGAATGATATTTGATCTTACTGTCATGTTGATTATATATGAGTGATACTGTCTGGGTGGTCCGTTTCCTCGTCCTGCCCGCCACGCAAGGACGAGTTTGTGCACGTCTGGTATATGTACAATGACGTCACAGTCAATAGCACAAACACAAAGATGAGTCCAACAACAATATATGCCGACGTCACAAGACCAAATGCAAAATAATACGCTGTAATGTCACAATAGGTGGTCCTGATGGAGTCGTGAAACTGCACTATTTTCTCGGCACTATAGATCCACACCGACCCTGCAACAAAACAGTCGCAGTCAGCCTGCTGGCACTACAGATGAAACAAAACTAAAATGTTCTTAAACGGGTGTACATATGTGCTATGTCATCTGTAGAAAGTGGTGAAAAGATCCACAATGAAATCTTGGTAACCTGGTCTAACTGGATGTGCTTTATTTGCTATCTTCAACGCCACCCAAATCAATCATACAATCACACTGAACCAACAAGTCACTCACACATTCACGTGTCCATCATCCCACTCACACATTAACGCAATTCCATTCACTCGCTCACACATTCTCTCACCAGTCACTGACAAAGCCTCCAACCCTCACCCTCAATATCACCACAATCACAATCATGTTCACAATCAGTCACTCTGAAGTCTCACACAAACATTAACTTAAACAACCACTCACACACCACCTACTCATGCAACCACTGACCCCTGTATCCACCATTCACATACATGCATTCACATAAAAACCAATGCTTGATATGACTACTGGAAAACTACTCACTCAACTCCCACACCCATCCCCTCAAATAACCGCTCACTCTCATTTCCTGGTCCTCACACACATACTCTCACTACTGACATTACTATGAACCACTCTCACTCACTCACTCACTCACTCACTAATTCAGAGTATGTTTTACACTCCTATGTTCTTTAGCTGGTGCAAGTAGAGCCGTGATCCACCTGTCCTTCTAGACAATCTGCAGAGCCGGCGGCTCCCTTGCATATAACGATCTTAATTAATTAGCACTACTGTGAATGTAACTCTCATTCTCAAACACAGGCTTAAGATAGCTGTAGCGCAAAGATCGCTTTGTGCTAGAGAGCACTGGCGCTCACTGTCCAGTGCAATATCAAGGGCAGATAACTCTAAGCAGCATACATCGCCAAACCCACCTGCCAAGTTCCACAACACGAGAAAAAGCACTAGTATTTTTAGGAGGATGCTCGTGTTATCTAGTCTATCAATATCCGGGTCACTGGACTTCTTCTTCTCCATGCACAGTCGGAGAGCCGAGATGCCCGTATGTAGAGCCAGGATGCTGCCATCAACCAACAGGAACACAGGAATAGCAGGCTCAAAGGGACATAACTCTTTCTTCTGTATGCCTGTATAGCAAAGTATGGCTTAACCAATTGCTTAACGAGAAGAGATAATATAATTCGTCCGACGTCACATCACCATTTCATTGATGCCATATGGAGATCACTGATACTTTTGACATATGTCTCACAGACGTCTCTAAACTGTCATAATTATCTTCCTATGTGTGTGTTTCTGGCGGACACGCGACTTGCCTTTGCGTGTGTTTATGGCTGATGCCACCGATGGCGCAGCGTAGCTGATAATATCTCTGTTTGATCGTGATTCCTAAAACCATTTGTGTGGTTTAACCTGAATAGTACAACTAACTCTCCTTTCAGCAAACATTTTTAGATTTAATTAATACTGTTACATATATCTGTTGGAAAATCGAGGGTAAATATATGACGTCAAGATATTAGAATAACATAATTAACAACATCTACCCTCTCTTCCCCGAAATTTGAATATTGTACATGACATGAAGTACTCACCAATGAAGAGCATGCTCACAGTTATACAGATGCTGCAAAATCGCACACACTCCCGTAACACTGGAAACAATGATTTTGGTGTTTAGCTTTCATGGCATGTTTCTATTAACATATCTGTTCAAGGAAACAATGTTGTAACATTCAATCATGGGAGACAGATACATATTAACTAAAACAGTAATGGGCTGACATCGCTTGGCTGTGTCAGAATCTGTTACTCGTGGATTCCTGGTCTATCTTTGCACCGATTATGTCCGTTAATACGTTTCATGTTAAAGGTTAACGTCAACGCCGTGTGCCACGCTGGCTACTCTATATTACATCCTACTGAAATAACGACCAAATCAGCGCAAACCTGTGCCCTCGTGCTCGAATAAAGTGATAGAGTAGCTGTGCATGTTCACCAAGCATCAACCCTGAGACCATTTTGAGGACTTCTGCTTTAACGTTTGTGGATTAGCTAGTAGTACTTATCAAATTTAGCTTCCCGTGGCAACATTTCGAAACAATTCACGTTGCTGACTAAACTTCGCATGTGTCTATTTTCAAAGGCAAAGTAGTCGAATGAAGTTTTACGCCGAAATCAGTAACTCCCAATCCTTAAACAACGGCTTCAATAAACATATTACATTACCTTTAGGGTAACAAATAATTCCTGTGTGTAATGGTACCACAAACATTTTCAACAGGAATTACGATGACATATAATAGCAACGATATTAAGCACTGCATAGTTATACAAGTACGCGTTAAATAGTCTCTCAGTTTGGTACTTTGGAGTTTAATCAGTTGATTATAAAGCACATGTGACTGTCCTATTAGGCAAAAGCCTGGCAAACTGGATACTCTAATGATACTTAATAAGATACGCTGATACTCTAATAAAGCTTGATGAGATACACAAAAAACCTCGCCTACGCTGCTTAGATCCGAGGCATATATTACATAAATAACAAAAGAGGGTGAAAAACATAAATGAGTGAACTCATTATTTTGTTTATGTGCTCTGCAACACAGGAAACTGTCTGACACAAAGAAAAGAATGTATTCCACATATTGTTCTAAATGTTTAAACCACAGTGACACAACCCCTCCCACATTTCAGAAGTCAAAAAAATATAAAAATTAGAGTAGAGTAACTATGATATCTGTGTTGAAACCAAAAGGTTATTGGATGTCCACAATGTAGACGTCGACGATGTATGGTCGCAATTCAAACCAGTCATTAACATATATATAACTATAATGTTTCAAGGTTTCATTCCATGGTTTCAGACATGTTGATTACAGGTGCTCTTCTAACAAAGGCGCCATTCAACACTGTCTTCACATGTGACTATTACCTTCAGTATATGGCGCCGTGGTGAGGATCATAAGCTGTTATTAAGGTGTACACCAGCAGATGTATTTTCCGATAGGACATTTCTGTTATACCTATCATTAACATCCGACTTACCTCTGTTTTTGAAAACATATCTAAGGAACAGGTATGAAACGCGCAAAGGGTTGCGTCTTCTTTTCATGCTCCCATCACGTGTGTGTCTGAACTGGCCACAGATGACATCCTGAAGCAGAAACATGTGTCTTATGTACCCATGAACAAGAACTACCATGAACATCTCTACAGAAAACCTGTACAAATGAACAGGAACTATAACATGCACGTGTACAGAAACCTGTACCCTTGAAGAGGAACTATTACATGCTCTTGTACAGAGAGAATGAACCATTGATCAGGGTCTGTCATGTACTGTCATATGAACCATAATGTCGTTAATTCGTCGTTGTTATTTCACAGTGATTTGTAAAAAGGGTTACTCAATCAGTTTAATTCGTTTTTCTTATATGTTTTCTATTTGCAACAACGATACACGTGTGAAAACCACCGAGAGTAGTTTGGATTGCTTCACCTATCCAGTCTTCTATCAACCACACATGTTGTACTGTCCACCTCATCGTACCCTGAACCTTCGCTCGATGTAAGGCGAGAGCATTGATTTAGTACAACCCCTTGGTGTATCAAATTAAAACCTTATTTCCCTACTTGTATTTAAGATGATGAAGCAAATGAGAAAGGGCTGGCGTGCCCTTGGGCAACAGTCAGAAACAACGGGATCCACATTTGGGGTCTTTGTCACGTGATTAGATCAATTAAGTAATAGGTGATCGATATGATAGTCTGGTAGTTTGGACACCGTCGGTCAGTCAGATTCTTGCGGAGCTGCATTGTACTGGCGTCATTAATACGTAGAGACGGAGGGTGGTCTAACCAGGCTAAATGGTGGAGATATGGGAAGGATCGGATCTGAATGCAGCCGATTTGACATCTCGATGCCTGAAAACGAAATCCAGTCTCTAGGACTGCAATCTTTTTGTGGAATGCAGGGACACAGTGTGGCTGTTGACAGATTACATAGTGATAAACGCTTTAAATGCCCGTAATCTGTATGATCATCAGTGCCTTTAAACATGCAATGCAATCAATATCTGTGTCAATCGTCTTGCCGAAGTAAATCGTGTGCTAAGTGCCCATCGTTCCGAATAGTAGTTACGATAATTTATTGCATTTAAAATAAACTCGTATCGCCTATGTTACTGATGTCTTCGACACACTAGCATTAGGAGACAAAAACACCTCAAATCTGCGACAGGGTCTGTAATTTGCGAACATTGGGGCAATTTCTGTCTGAATGATAAAACTGCAGCATGATAGCAAAGTAGCACTGACGCAAAAACTACAACCATTAGCTCCGCAAGGCTCTTCAGCAGGAATCATGGCACCGTAAGAAAAAAGACACGCGTCGAAACAAGATACTGGCAACAAGACGCAATGGTAACAAAATACAGAAGCACAGGTGACGGGTCACAGTGGAAACAGCATCGGGGTGGAGTGGGCTATGGTGGGGTACAGGTGAAAACAGGACATCGAGAGAAACGGGATACAGGGTACACAGGACACTTGTAAGTGGAAACAGGATTCTCTCACTGCAAGACAGGACACAGGGAGAAAACAGGACACAGGGAGAAAACAGGACATAGGGAGAAAACAAAACACCGGGAGATCCAGGACACGGGAGAAATCAGGACACTGGGAAAATGAGGATACATGATAAGTCAGGACATATGAGAAAACAGGACAGTGGGCTACCAGAACACAGGAGAAATCAGGACACAGAGAGGAACAGGACATAGAAAAAAATTATAGGAGAATTTCAGGACACAGGAGAAAATAGAACGCAGGGAGAAACAGTACACGGGAGAAATAAGGACACAAGAGAACTGAGGACACAGGAGAGGACAGGAAACAGGGAGAAGCAGCACACAGAGGGAACAGAGGGAGAAACAGAATAGAAGGGCACTTAGGGCACAAGGACAAAGAGAATAGAAGGGTACACAGGACACAGAGAGAAACAGAATAGAAGGGCACATATGACAAAGGGAGAAAGAGAATAGAAGGGCACATAGGGCATAAGGGGAAAGAGAATAGAATGCTACATAGGACACAGGGAGAAAGAGACTAGAAGGGCACATAGGGCACAAGGAGAAACAGAATAGAAGGGTACATAGGACACAGGGAGAAAGAGACGAGAAGGGCATATAGGGCACAAGGAGAAAGAGCATTGAAGAGTACACAGGGCACAAGGATAAACAGAATAGAGGGGTGCATAGGACACAGGGAGAAACAGAGTGCATACACTGAGGGAAAGAGGACACGGGCAAAAAGAAGACATAGAGAAAAACTGACCACATCATTGTAAACGTAGAAACAGGAGACAAAGGGAACTGGACATAAATATCTGTGACAGAATCAAGGTCACAGCACCTTGTCCACGAGGACCTGTTTTGTCCACCATGGAGACAAACACTGCGAGAGTAGACACTGGAACTCGGACAGCCATGGCCAACATTCTCAACTGACTTGACCTCTTTGTCCAGGCTATCCAATAAACAACACCGCGTCGTCTTACGTAAAATCATATTTGCAAATCAAATATAGTTTTGAAGGAGGTCTGTAATGGAACATATTCATCTCTGCAGCGTTGATGACCAAATTAATTCACAATGCAGGTTGCTAAGGTATGGATTTGCGAATTGGAACAGACTTGCAACAGTTACAAACACTATCGTATTCGTATCCAATATGCCATCAATAAATCATCACAAGACCTAGTGTTCGTTTTAAAGGAGTTACTGTACAAGTTGTTTATCGTCTTGGGTGTGCAAAATAGATGATATATCATACGGTAAACCGTCAGACAATTATACTCAACCGGAGGGCACATTGTGGACAGCTGGACATACTGGTCATTCTGCAAATCATGATATTCATGCGAGTATAGTTTACATTTGATGCGAAAAATACAACTGTCCCCTGCTCTTATTAACAAAGTGAGTCAACAACAGTGTTGTGTTAAGTACACTGCGCATGTGCCGTGATGTATAGAACAGTAGACAATGAATCTGAGTGCCATATATCGACTCGGAGAGTGCTCGTCACTGAGTTTCACCTGTAGTGTGGTCAGTTTGTCCATCAAGTTTTTTCACAAGTCACCAGCCATGTCTGATAGGGACTTAGTCCTTGTTAAGCTGCTGAACGTACTTCAGGTTAGGGACAGAATTAATTAGGATGCGTGTTAATTTGTTGTTTTACGGTTTTACTCTTCGACGTACGGAAACGTAAGGCAGTTTGTTGTGCAATTCATTTATATGTATGTTTTCACTGACTGCCGACTGACGGCATGAGAAAAACGGCATTACCCTTTTGATTTTGTAGATGATGAAGGGCACTAACTGGTACATAAACATCATCAGGAAAACGTTGATAATTGCAATAAGGTTACACCTTGCACAGACATCACACGAATGCATACGTGAGTGAGTGAGTATGCGAATAGCAGCCAAATCGGGACCAAACTGTTGGATGGGCACTCTACCACCATACTGTCATTTTACTCTGGTGTTGAGTCCCAGTGGGTGATTAAGAAGATATGATAGGTGGTAGAATTATATGACCTGATAACAGACTTTAGGCGTTCAACTTCGCCCCTAAATTACCCAGCAGTACACTGAAGATGTTCATCATTTGCGGAGTGCTTATCCTTTGTCGGTGTTTCGGTTCAGATGACATAAAAGATCATCGCCTCAAGTGATGCATGGCATTGATTGGGAGGCTAAATGGACCTAGAATGGTCAGTTGGTCAGTGGAGAGAAAGATGGCCGTGGAAGACAGGCCTGAGGCGTTAGATCGATGGACAGAAAATGGGAGAAGCAGTAAATGACAGTTTCATTGGTACCGGGGGTTGGGGTTCTCAGAGTAAATACAAGATGCGTGTCCTGTCCTGTCTGATGATCACGGGGCTGTACAATGGAGGCAGCTTGGTTTTTGTTACGTCGGTTGGAATACTTTACACTTACGAAACAATGGTATCAACTAGGTGAAATACCCTGTTAAAACTTTGTGGAGAGTTATCTGGGTAAAGTGTGGAATTTCGATATACTGGCGTGTTTCTTGGTGTGAAGGTTGCGTGGTCAGTAGGTCTGCTGTGTCATTTCATCTTCACTTTCATGACTACTTGCATCACTTGTACTTCCTGCACACAGATATTTACCAAGTCAGCTCCAGTGACAATGGCGAACTCTTTCAAAGCTACACGATTGGTGAACGAAATCATGACGAAAATAAATTAGTCAAAACACATTAGACTGAGATTGAACCCTGCGAAATGTGGTTGTGGGATACATAGATATGCCTTTTCACTATACGTTACCTCTCTTCTAATACCGATATGTGCTTAATAGAATAACTTTTGTAACCGACTCGTTGGGAAAAATAAACACGATTCGTAAATTATCAACAACATCCTGCATTTGTGCAATATGGGTCGGCAGAAATAATACGAAAAAACCCCACCTTAACAGCCATTATAGTATTCAGCATTGTACGACTGTTTTCGCCACACATCGTCTTGTCAAAAGCTGTATAATGGGAAGGAATACAATAACGGGGGAACGCATAACAATCTATCATCTTCAGGCGGGGGAAGATGGCAGTACACTCGCTGGATATTGAAAATTTGCCATAAGTGTCATGCACAAGTGTGATTCTTGGAATAAATTTGTGCTAACTCGGTGTAATATAATCACGATCATCAGATTATTCGTGAAGGACCCAGCTCCTGTATCAGATCCTCCTTCAAACCGCCCTGGGCTGGTGATGAATGGGGGACCGTGATATTGGTCCTCGCCACAGGGGCTAACCCGTGATGAGGGGAAGTTGGGATCTTGAGTCTCTGCGGTCATTTATAGCCAATGCCGGGATTACATCAAAGACATCGTTGGTTGAACATGTTGAGTATAATTAGTGATATTTATACGTTACTGTGGGGCTAGCTCATACAACTCAAAGTACTGACTGAAGTAACTGCTGACATCTCCTCGCGCTTGTAGATTCAGCTGAAACGTTTCTCGGGGTCTCAATAAATACATCTAGTGGAGTGTTTGAGTTACGGCAATCCTGTGTCTTAAGGAATACACCTCCCAGATAGTTACAGTTACAGTTATTCGATGTCTCAGTAAATACACCCAGCAGATTGATTAGGTTACTCGTGCTCCGTGTCTCAAGGAATACATCTAGTGGAGTGTTAGGGTTTTCAGCAACTCGGTGTATCAAAGAATACATCTAACAGCTAGTTAAGGTTACGGTGTATCAAGTAATGCATCAGTCAGATGATAAATAGAGTTAGTTCAAATACGGAATATAAACACATTTTACCATTATCAGACGATATCGATTGCCAACTATGGACGATGAAGCATGATGAGCATTGTCACAAAAAGACTGAACAAGTTAAAGAATACATAGTGAAGGACCAATGTTAAAAGACGTCAGTGAACAGTCAGCGTTGGCCACCACCCGGACACAAGCTGCAGGTGAACAGTAAAATTTAGACTTGAGTCTTTTAGGGCTTTTACATTGCACAAAGGGCTGGTCGGAAAATACTTAGTTTCAGGTACAATGAGACAGGTTGGCGGCAGACTGACAGGAGGTGTTCTTACCATATATGTTCCATAAACAGGCTGGGTACAATGAGACAGGTTAGCGGCAGACTGACAGGAGGTGTTCTTACCATATATGTTCCATAAACAAGCTGGGTACAATGAGACAGGTTGGCGGCAGACTGACAGGAGGTGTTCTTACCATATATGTTCCATAAACAGGCTGGGTACAATGAGACAGGTTGGCGGCAGACTGACAGGAGGTGTTCTTACCATATATGTTCCATAAACAAGCTGGGTACAATGAGACAGGTTGGCGGCAGACTGACAGGAGGTGTTCTTACCATATATGTTCCATAAACAAGCTGGGTACAATGAGACAGGTTGGCGGCAGACTGACAGGAGGTGTTCTTACCATATATGTTCCATAAACAAGCTGGGTACAATGAGACAGGTTGGCGGCAGACTGACAGGAGGTGTTCTTACCATATATGTTCCATAAACAAGCTGGTGACGACAGACAGACATCATGTACTATGTCATCACGAATTAGGTTCTCCTTCGTCAACGCAGCAGCAGTGAGCGAAAGGTTAAATGCAAGTTTGGACAAAAGTAACGTCACAAGTCTGGCGACATGATAGTTACGTCACCACTAATGCCATTAATACTGACGCTTACAGCAGAGATACCAGACTGCTAATGTGATTCACCTGCCCCTCTTGAGCAGGGTCACTGAGTACATGTGTCGTCTTGTGACATCATGTGGCCAAGACTCATCAGCTACTTTTCATCACACTAGTGAGATCAATAATCTGGAGTGACATCCAACACTACCTCTGAACTCTGACATTTACACGCATTTAGGCGTGTGTAAGTTGTGTCAGTCATTTAGTAAAGATAGCACAGTGTATTATTATACATGCATAAATTCAATTGTAAATTGCTGGACATCATTTAGGAAAAACGAAATAGATATTTAATGAAAAAATAGAACTTAATCTCTATCTTTGACTTGACCTAAAAACGCAAACGACAACTTCAGTTTCTTAAGAACATATCATGAGATCATATGTCCTTTACAGACAACCATTCCTTTCCATTTTGATGTATGATATTTTTATATCTTTTTAAATCATTTCATATTGTATCTCGTTAATTTTATTAAAAGTAACGCTATCGATAAAAACGAACGGACCTTTCTAGTTTTCTTTTTCATATATAAGATAGCAAAACAAAAACCAATATCAAAAAGACATATTAAGTGAGCAAAGGTCCAACTGGTAGATATTAAATGTGTTGCCGTTTGCAAACTGAGGTATACGGTATACAAACATCGGGAACATATTTCGGTTTTTCTCCAACTTGGTTCGCCTTTTTTGCCCCGAGCCCATTATATCAGTAAAACCACCAAGTGTTGTAATAATGCTGCTTGATTTGTCAGTCTGAGAAATCACTGCATCGGAGATACAAAATGTCCTGAAGTTACTCCTCATAAAGCCGGATATTTTCACTACTGAGTCGTGATAAACATTTGTTAGAGCGAGTACATCATGATATAGCTCGCAAGTACTTTTCAAATTCTTTTTGAAGTCGTTGATGAATTACATAAATGTTATTTAAAGCGCGATAATTACGTAGAACGGGTGCCATAAGTCCTTTGACATATACTGTAGAAACTGTTGACGTCACTTCCGGATGTCTCCGCGACACATATTTCGAAACTATATTCGTTTTGTTCTTAGATAAATGAAGGAATGTCTCTCTCAAACAATAATCTCGTTAGCTCTCTTTGGTCAAACTGGTACGGAAGATGCAAATATTACACGTTTACACCACTTTGGTGAAACATTCATGGGTTGACCAAACCACGAATAATTATCACATTATATCAAGGTTCGAACATACAGTCCTAGCTAGGATTCCGACACGTCTGCACAGACCATTGCAGCACCTAAACAGACTGGACAACGCGTGACCAGAGTGTCATCAAGAGACGATTGGATTAGCATCATGATGAACATCAGCCAGAACGTGGATATCGAGAAGCATTGGTCATCACTGATGAAGTTTTATGCGTATCACCGAGCGTGCATAGTTACCATAACATCATCATACTTGGGCACTGTATTCCCACAATCTGTCGTCTGTGATGTAGGCATAGGACTGGTGGTGGTATAGAGGGGTGAATAGTTGTACACATTGCCTTCAATATCTCGAGTGATTAAGTCGATGTATAGGTTATACGTCCTAAGGTTTTGGTTTCAATTGACGTTAAATGTATCTGGTTTCTCTTTCAGCGATAGTCATTGATGTACATTTTTTGGGTGATTTTATATGCTCCTTTTTATATTTCGAACAAAATGGATTGAACTTTAACGATGTTCGTCTGTTACTTCCTTTACTTTAGATTTACATTATCACTGCTGTCATTGGTATAAAGATCAAGAATAACGTTTATTTAATTCAGACTGCAATGAGTGCCCGGCTTCTCCCGCTAGGCAGGGTTGCCTGATTGCTTTTCCTTTTCTCTACCAATACCATGTGTTTGAGCGTCTTGTCCCAATTGAAACGCCACTTTGTAGATGTAATTTCCATGATTGCACCGCAGTAATTTGTCCGCTTGCATCAAGAGGTGTAAACCCCCAGGAAAGATGCACAACAGAATGCGTCCGTTGCATCACCTGTGCTCCCAGTCCACACAACCAGCCGTCAGAAATAATCTAGAATCAATTGTTGAATGCTAAGCAATTTCCCCCAACACGTGCAAAGCGCTGACCCCCGGGTCGACCGTGATAGGAAATATAATGATGGCCGAAGAGAGAAGTGCATACTGTGGCTGGCATTGATTATATAATTGCTGGCGCATGGACACAACAGTGGGTGACAGGTTTTAATGATGTAGGAGCTGAATTTCTTTGGTGAGGATGCGGAATTGGTTTGGCAAATGTTGATAGCAATCAGCGACGTCTCAGACAGGAGACCTTGTTTCTTGACGTCTTCAGAGATTTTGATCGTGCGATGGTGAGACTGTATCTACATGAGGTTAAGGACACTGTCGGTGTCGTCACGAGACCATAGCTCCATCCAAGTATCTCATGACGACACGGACAGTGTCCTTAACCTCATATACACATAATCTCACCATTTTGATGGCACCCCGTGAGGTATTAGGATGGATCCCGTGATGTCATCAACTATTTGGATGGATCGCGTCAGAAACTGCACCAAGTATTCCCATGTCAAATGTTCGCGTCATGGCGACCTTGTCAAGTATTTATACTTCTAGCAATATTTTCGTAGTATTTTAGTCATGGCAACCTAAGCGACATGTTCATGACATGTTATACTTAATGGCGTTCATGTCATGGCACGATGTATTCAGTAATTGTTCCGTACAGTATGCGTAGCTTCATTCGAGCATTGACGTTTACTGTTTCCATTAATATTCATGCAATAGTTGGTTGTATCAACTTCTTATATACATATAGATATTTATAACATAGGAAAAGCCTGGCGCAGGAAACAGCAGTAAATTAATTTATCTGCTTACACAAGTAGCATATAACATTTCACGGAGATAAACGTACCACAAATCAGCGAATTTTTGAGCATTAGTACCAAGAATATTAGGTCTAATGATAATGGTCATGAAACTTAGCACGATGATGCCCAAAGTCTTACATGAATGTTCCGTTGAATAAACCAGGCGTAACCGGAGGCGCTGGGCTGTAAAACCCCACATTGCCTTCTCATCCTACCGGGTACCCACTAACTGCTGGGAGAATAAAGTTACATTTCAAACACGTAGCACGTAGATCATACTCGGACCGATGTAGGGTGGTGGATACATTCACATGACGTCACTATTCGAGCCGATCACGTCGATGACGTTTAGACTATGCAACTTTAATGACTCACTGTCTCGAAGCTTTAACCCATTATTAAAATCTGATAGCCAGGACACCGGAAGTATTGACTATCTCCTTGTATACAGGACGCTGTGCAAAACTTTGAACAAATACAGGTGAATTCACAAGAGCCAATGTCGCTATTTGACATGGCTTGATGAATCTGTTGATGTCAATACGTCGATCCAACAACAGCCGTGGGGCATGTCGCTAGCACACTCAACACCACGCCTTCACAGACCAACCATGACTACAATGAAACCTGCAACAAAACCCCTCTAACCCTCCCCCCGTGGGGTAGCCTAGTGGTTAAAGCGTTCGCTCCTCACGCCGTCAACCCGAGTTCGATTTCCCACATGTGTGTGAAGCCTATGTTACTAGACTGCAGCTAAACGCGGCGAACCATTAACACACTCACTCACTATCCCAGACATGTCCGACTGCATGTACATCTCCAGTACACCCTCAGGGATTGATGGACGTATACCCGGAAGTAAGCGGCTCATGTACAGAAAGGTCCTAAAGCCATGTAAACACACTGTTTACACTCAACGAACCTACCTCATACATACCATGCAATGCTTTTTCAAGAACTAACGTGTATGGTATCATCCCTAATGGAACCATACACACAAAACGGATGCGTGGATTACCGCAAAATGTGAACATCGGTTTTTAATTCAACTTCCTAGAAGAAAACATGTATTTAAATCAACAGAAATCGGTATGTAAATAGTCGCGGGGATAATGGAACTTCACAACCTGCTCAGTGACTCACAGACACACACACATTCACACATGTAGATAAGAAAAGGAAACTGAAATCAGAATAAGGACAGTGTAATAATTAACGACAAAGAGTGCTCTGCTAGCAAATCCAAAGGCACGAAATAACCTGTCATATATGAACTGACATCAATACTACTATCCCGCTGCCAAGATCTACAATGTTTACTTGCACTGCCAGGGGTCAGATAAGGTCACAATAAAATTGCTCAAGAGTGATACTTCCAATTGATTAACTCCACACCTAGAAATACCTCCGGGTTATAAAACTACCAGCACCAGATTCAGTGTGCATGTTTGTGTCGGTATTTGTGTGGATGTGGATTGTTTAGCCAGTATCCATGTGAAGCATAAAGCTTCAGGAAGTTCCCCACGCTATATGCCTGACACTATATGTATAGAGATACACGGCATTCACAAAAAACACTAACGTTCATAATGCAAGGAAAGAGAACTTCTGATCCTAGGCATCTGCCATTCAAATACCGTCACAACTACTACCTGTCCTGTTGCTACTACGTCAGCTACAACTACTACCTGTCCTATTGCTACTACGTCAGCTACAACTACTACCTGTCCTATTGCTACTACGTCAGCTACAACTACTACCTGTCCTGTTGCTACTACGTCAGCTACAACTACTACCTGTCCTATTACTACTACGTCAGCTCCAACTACTACCTGTCCTATTACTACTACGTCAGCTACAACTACTACCTGTCCTATTACTACTACGTCAGCTACAACTACTACCTGTCCTATTACTACTACGTCAGCTCCAACTACTACCTGTCCTATTGCTACTACGTCAGCTACAACTACTACCTGTCCTATTGGTACTACGTCAGCTCCAACTACTACCTGTCCTGTTGCTACTACGTCAGCTACAACTACTACCTGTCCTATTACTACTACGTCAGCTACAACTACTACCTGTCCTATTACTACTACGTCAGCTACAACTACTACCTGTCCTATTACTACTACGTCAGCTCCAACTACTACCTGTCCTGTTGCTACTACGTCAGCTACAACTACTACCTGTCCTATTACTACTACGTCAGCTACAACTACTACCTGTCCTATTACTACTACGTCAGCTCCAACTACTACCTGTCCTATTGCTACTACGTCAGCTACAACTACTACCTGTCCTATTGGTACTACGTCAGCTACAACTACTACCTGTCCAGTTGCTACTACGTCAGCTACAACTACTACCTGTCCTATTACTACCACGTCAGCTACAACTACTACCTGTCCTGTTGCTACTACGTCAGTTACAACTACTACCCGACATAATCCTACAAACTATGTATCCTACAAATATTGATACTACTGCAACAGCTGCTGTTACCACTAGTGCTATTTCCCTACAACAGCTACCTTCACTACTGCTTGCCTCAGTAAGTCTATCACACGTACACAATGTAAGCCAATATCACACTGACCTAGGTAAATACTTTGTTAGTTACATTATTAAATGAGCATTGTTCTTGTAGACGCTGGTCTGATTTGAGCAGGCAATCGTATTGTTCTGACCCTGAACCAGCCAGTGTCGAGTGACTGTACACAAAGACGCAACCTTCACAAACACAATGGTGTTACATGACAAATGTGTTATAGTCAGGGAGTTCCCAGGTATGTGCTAATATTGATATATGGTGATTACTGTCGAGAGTCAACAGCTGATGACAAGCATGCCGACTTCTTGGTCCACCGTGGCGTTGTGTAACTACAGTCGATATCTACTTAGTGTAATGAGACATACATGCTACACGCATACACTCTGTAACCCCTTTCCCCCAATTTTACACACCCTACATCATATGGAGGGAGAACTTCAATATACCATATTTCCTCTATTAGGCACACGATGCACATTGGCTTTAAAATGAGGCTTTGTCCAATATGGGATAAAAGTGTCTCTGTAAATTAGAGATCAGGCTTTAATATTTTGACACCGTGTCCATTATTTGATGAAATTAATGATCCCTCTCGTATTCACTTCCGGCTTGTAATGACTACTTCCTTTCACTTTCGGTATCACCTTTTGGTAGGATACGGCGTGTGAAAAATACACGGTTTAGATTCGATGAAGTAATATGTGCCAAAGCAGACCACAGGTCAACCCTTTGCGTGAAATGAATAAACTCTAGCGCGTCAAATAAAGGAAATACGGTATATAGAATACCATGGGCCTGTGTGACTACGCTCCGATTTCAACTACTTACATAACATACATGTATATGTGAGAGTGCAGATTGTGGGCCACTCTGTTTAGTGCAGTACATTTACTGTATAACCCCATACAGCTACACAGTGTTGTGACCGTCTTGTACTGTCAGTTGGATAACAGGGCATGCCGTCATACAGTATTACTTTTGAGGGCAAGACATTAAAATATTCATTGTACGTTTAGCATTGTATAATGTCATAGGTATCATAGCAAGTGACATTAGCTGGGACATGTGTTTGATGACGCCACAGATATTACATTTGCCTTTCGGAATTTAGAGCGGATGTCGAGGTTTTTTAACAGAATAACAAAATGCCATAAAAATATAAGAAAACCATATCTGTCACCTTTAATACATGCTGGTCTGGGAGTATTGTTTTACCCTTGTTTTCACTAATGGGGTACGTTTTGTTACGTGTTGGTCCATTTCGTACTTTCTGGGCATCAGCTTTATACTACATTCAGTGTCCTTATGAAACAAACTGCTTCTCAGGTCAGGGTCACTAAAACACAAAGTATATATATTAGCGGCTCCGACTTGTCATCGTAGTTTACACAAGGTATTGACAGCTAATGCTGACCGACCTGTACCTGAGCCTATTGTAGTTACAACGGAAAGCTGCCTGTCTGCGCACACCTGTAATTTCATGTACTGTTACTCCGACAGTGAGGGCTGACTCATCAACATGTGGTATCGTTACACAGGAAATGGTCGTATAAAAACTTGTTTTGAATTTTTGGGGGGAAAATGAGCGCATTCTGACTGGTAGTCGTTCACGTAAATAGTCAAAGTATAGAAGTATCAAATGAATCAGTTTAATGAGTTTACATTTTGTCTTCTCTAGTACCTACCAACCCCGAGGATTCGTACAATACTCAACCCTGTAGATCATCCGGTACACAAACACATACATGTATAGCTTAATTATCAGTTCATGTAAACACGCTATACTGCATGGGCTTTGAGCAAAGTGCTTGTTGTTTTACTAAAACTACAGGGGACTAAAATAGCGTGCACACTGCACCATAACAATACATTCTACAGTTGGAAGTAGAAATCCTACCGTGTTTTCCTCCTTGGTCTCTTCCTCGACAACATCGTTGACTCCCAGCAAACACTGTGTGTCCATGTTGATGTCTACCTGTATGACGCTTCCTGTTTCAACCCGGCTTAATTACAGGTGAGGGATAGTTCATCTTACCTGCCAGGCAAGAGTAGAGAACGATTCTACCTGCAAGGTAAGAGATGTGAACGCCGGTGACACACGTCGTAATGAGCTGAGTGAATAACAGTCCGAGCTTATACAAGAGGCCCCAGGCACACAGGTCTCTGACCCACGACTCACTCTATGACTATCATGAAGGTGAGTGGACAGAGCCGGAGGTGTTTACAGTGGACCTAAATAAAGAAGTGAGCACACCGGGGGCCCGAACAGAGAAGCACGTGTTGTAACCCATAAATACCGCCGTTGTAGCGGAGGACCATGCCGAAACTGAAATCACAGAAGCATGTTTTACATGGCGGCATGTTCGTGGTACACATGTGGGACACTTCGTAGCGGGGTGACTTATGTCACAGTGACGTAAAGATAACCCCGGAAATATGAGGGTTATCTCATGTCGGGTAAAACGAGTGATTAAGTCTGCCCTCGCCGAGGCTAGGACGCGGGTTCGAATCCCACCTCGGTGCAGTGTGCACATGTTAACATCCCTGTATATTTATAACAAACCGTACGGTTTCACAAGGAGAAATAAAATGACTATTTGGAATACAGTAACATTACCGATGTTATGAAACGCATATTTTATGCTAACTGAGGAATACCTAGCGCATCAGTGAAGATATTAGACATGCATGCTGCTTTGGGCAATATGTATGTAGTATGTCAGAATATGTCAGAATATGTCAGAGGAGAGGATCGTATTTCAGGCTGCTGTCCCAGCTGTTGTCAGTCTGATGTTTATGAACATTTATTTAAAAAGTCTGCATCAAATACTCCGATGAGTATGGGTCTACAAACTATAAACGATAATCAACACACAAATCGTCATCACCTGCGTCCTCAGTTAACGTGTCAAGTGGCATCGTTGAGCTACACTTTCTGTCCAAAGAGAGCAAACTGCCCTACAATGCGTACATGTATACGCTAGTTGTCGTACATGGGATTTTGTTATTGTCACGCTGGAAAATGAATTATGCACATATTGTACATCTGTCTTCTCTGTGTTTGAACTTGTAACTCTGGTAACATGTTATGAGATATGTCATGTGAAAAGATATCTGTTTCCTGTTGTAATCAAATCGTGATCTGGGACAACATGTGACAGAAGTCGTGTGGCGTGCAAGAAACCGCTCCATCAGAGCGTGGCCATCATTTCCTTCACACAAGAAAAACAAACAGTACCGAGTGAACATGTTATATAAAAAGGAGCATGACTTAATTTTGCATTCGTTTGAGCCCACATCCAATGTGATAATGACGAAATCGAACTGAAATGACAATGGTGAAAGTTTGTGGGTGTCGTCGGTATTTCGTGTCGATAGTTAACCATACGTTTATCAAGAAATAAACAAGTATGAAAGAAACAAATAACAATGCCATGGTATACAATAAACAGTCTCGTTGAGCTCATTATGAAAAGATTTATAAGCCACTACTAATTACTGCAGTACTTCAGAATGGCGGTATACAATGGAGAAGTAGTCCACAATTCCGCACTACAATTACAACAGCAATAGTAAATATAACAGAAATGGCTATTTTATAGTAATTATATTCACTTAATTTCTATATAAAAGCACAATTCACATGCACCTGTTTGCACACGTATGTATAAATGCACAGATGTGCAAACGTCACCTGTATGTTTAAATGTGTCATGTGAACGCAGGTGCAGGACCAGGTACAAAAGTATATTTACACATGTGCAAATTTGCACTGTTAGTAAGTTGTCTCACTTCCATTTCCGGACAACGTCATATATGGTCTGGAAAACGTTATGAATGCATTTACAAATAGCTGACTTCCCAACGCCCAACACATTCCTCACAGTTTTATCTGTAGTCTGAAGTTGAAGCCATCTAGTATATTGCGATTGCATCTGCCATTCGTACATCAAAAAGCTTGCGAACACTTTGGTCACTAGTTTTTAAGCAATCTTGCTGTTCTGTGCAGTTACGATCGAAAACACCTTTGTTCATTTGAAAATTATCCAACCAGTCTTTGTCGTCATTAATTTTATTCATATCGTTCCCCCAAACATACTGTCTTTCTTCTGGCAGAGAGGCCTGGCTTGTGACCGACCTTTTGAAAGAGCAATATCTGATACTGCCTTTGTCTTCTTAAACGCCAGTGATCATCTTTCTCTGTTCTGCTGAAGTTCAGAGAAAAAATGAGACAATTTCATTCACTTACACTTCCAAGTTTACTCACTAACTATTACACACGCGCACGTGTGTTTGTTTATAGACGTGCAAATGCACTTACATGAGCAAATGTTGTGCATAAATAGATACAGCAGTGGTCAATCTTCAGAAATAGGCCATGCAGGGTAACACGATGATCGTCACACAACCCTTAGATAACATAAGGATGCGTTTCCAACTTGTATAGGCTCACCAGTGTTCCATGGAGATTCTGCATTATGCTAGATTAATGTATGTTGTTCTAGAAGATTTCAGACAACCCTGGCCCTCTAGAACTTCCACACCACTGGCTTCTACTGAACTCTAACAGAAACGACAACAACAAATACTCGTTTTACAATAAACTTTGTAGCTTACGACTTGTTACGCATGGGTGGCACATGTTATTTAACGTAACTAAGTAAAACATTCAGTTAAGTAACGTCATGTCACAACATGAAGTTTCCTGGCTTCACAATGAGTCCTGCTTCTTGGTGCTCAAGTACATGCTTTGCCTCATCGTTTCACCTCACCGTTTCACCTCACCGTTTCATCATCTATCAATGCGACCTGAGAATCAGAGCATTGTGAACACCTGCCAGGGCCATCTAAGCATTCGGAAACATCAGGGTACAATCAACATCTGGGTATTAATCGACACCCTCTGATTCGGCCTTGGCATCAGAGAATGCTATGAGTTTATAATGCGACATGGGAATCAGAGTTAAGTATGATTTCGTAATGCGACCTGGCCATGTGCGTGTATAATCAACGCCTGATAATCTAATCTTCGGGTGAGATCGGCATTCTATAATTCGGCCTGGAACCTCAGAGTGTCATTATATGATTTTATAATGCTACCTGGGCATTTAGAGTGAAACATGATTTCATACTGAGACCTGTGCATTTAGGGTGAAACATGATTTCATACTGCGACCTGGGGATTGGAGTGAAATATGACTTCATACTGCGACTTTCGCATAGGAGTGTAGTATGATCTCATAATGCACTCTAGACTTCAGAGTGAAATCAATAGCTGATAATCCGACCTAGGCATCAGATTTTAATCGACAACCTATTATTCGACCTGGGCATCACAGTGAAATGTGATTTCATAATGCGACCTGGGCATCAGAGCATAATAAACATCTGTTAATGCGACCTGTGAGTTTGTTGCAACCAACGTGAGATAATGCGACTTGAGTACAAGATGTTCATGAAAACAAACTAATATGACCTGCTCAGTGTGCAGAGAGGAGCAGATAGAATGACATGGCAGAGTGGGGAGTAATCAAGACGTGTGCAGTAAACCTTAAGTGTAGTTTGTGTGGAAGGCGTCATATATTACAGAATCAAAGGAGACGACCAACATCAGACCAGCTTATACATCAAAAGACAAAAATAATGTATTTGGCAAAAGTAGGTCATGTAATTACCATAAATCAGGACAGACAAGCTAACAGAAAAATATTGACTGAAGTCGGCCGTGCTGCTAGTGTAGTTTGGGGCATGGATGTCTGATTCTTTCAATCTTATTGATTTTTGATAGAAGACGAACTCGCTTTGAAGCGCGGATTAAACTCTCGAGTGATGAGTGATGCAGTCACGGAACCCATGGGGGGTGGCCGGAGAGTGGTACAGTTTGAGAGCCAAGGGCGCTAGCTACGTTCGAGGGGAATTTCAGTACAGCCAGGAAGAGAATGTTGTTGGAAGGTTGTTCCAGTGCTGGCATTGTTGGAAGGGATCTCTGTTATGGAATACAAGAGGTGAGATGGGTGGATTGAACAGAGGGCGCAACAGTACAACTAGTATACCGTGACCTGATGAAAAATCCGAGGAAAATTATCAGAGGGTTTTTCTTGAAGTTGAAAGGCGATTTGTGATTGGTCCTCGTCGTTTGGTGTTCAGGTCCAGGATATGGGAAAGGTGACAAGGGACATCAACAAACAGAGTGAGTGAGTTCAGGTTTACGCAGCAATACTCCATCTATATAGCGGTGACCTGTAAATGATCGAGTCTGGACCAGACCACCCAGTGATCAACAGCATGAGCATCGATCTACGTCATTGGGAATCGATGACCAGTTAGTGAACCTGACAACCACCTTTCAAGCATGGGTTACTGAAGCTCAATTCTAACCCGGATCTAAAGAAACAGAAGCTCGTAGGCATGATGAAAGGTTTGCCCAGTAACAGAACTCGAAAAGGGTTTTCTCCACAAACACGAAAGCGTGAAAGGAAGAGGAGTGGTCTATTAAGACAGGTGTTTATTACTTATAGTATGACCAGACATTCTTGAGACTTTAAACACTTTAATTTTTTTACTCATTACTCACGTATTACATGTGGATGTAACTCCAGATTCAAAAACAGGTGAACACAATCTGATAATGTCATATTTTGGTTCCGAAACCAGGCCCGTGAATGCTTTGAATGATGTTTTGGGTCGTTGTTCTGCTGGAAAATCCCACAATTTCGGTAGAAAACGAGAGCCCCTAAAAATATCTGAATACCGCTCACTGTTCATATTCATTCAAATAAACAGAGGGGCGTTGTCCCTAACACATATATACACCCCGCACGTTCAGTTTTGGACTGTACTTTGGGCGCTTATACAAGAGTATTCCAGTTTGTTTGGTCTAGAATTTGAGTGTGTTTGGAAGCAGACACACAGAACTTTTATCCGGGAAAATGACATTGTCCCTGTTAAAATTTCTGTATGCTCCTTATTTCAGGTCTCATGATCGATGATTGAATTCCTCGACTTTTCTGTCAACCCACTGCATGCAGTTCAGTTCTGATTGTTTCTAGTCTCATCCAGCCTTACGATTCTAAACCCCTTCGTTTGTTTATAGAAACAAGAATACCAAGCCACCTTCTGCCACCGACAGTCAGTTTTCTGGGCCAAACTGCGCCTCCCTGGTGCTCAGTGTGATATCCATATATATCATATTGCAATATGTTTTAAAGCACGATAAACAGTGGACAAAGGGATGCCTGTTCTACTTTAAGTCACTTTAGCTGATCTGATGTCCTTGTTTCGTTATATTACGAAATAAACCTCCTCTTCTCTAAATCATCCACACTTAGGGTAGCAAGTAAACAAAGCGGATATATCTCTTCACAAACTATTGAAAAGGATTAACGGAGTTGTCTCTCTTGAATGAAACCAAGCACTTGATAGCTAGTCAATTGTTTATACTAGAAATCTTGCTAAACGTATTCCTAAAATTCTCAATAATTTCTGGTCATACCATACTCCATGATTTATGGCAGGAACTAATCTTCAGAAAACACAGCAGGTGGCTAAATTTAAACTACAGTTGTAAATTAAATACAAGTATTTGTCCATATGGAAAGACACATATCAAACAAGTCTGACCCATGTTATCCAGAAAGTGGAGGTTTCATACTCAAACTCACTTACAAGCTCTCTTAAATGAGAGTGCTCAATGACGCAATGGCGTGAACGTCCGTAAGTTATAGCAATGACGTAATGAAGACACGCGCTATATTGACCCACAACATCGAGTGGCATCACATCGTTCGGAATATCAAGTTCACAATGGCCCCCATCGTCATTCTCTGTTTAATTAACATTGTTTAGACCTTACGGAACCGATAATCATGGTGTTTACAGTATATTCATTAACACTTTTACAGTGAAGTTATTCTACCATAGATTATCTGTCGGCAATACTATGTACATCTTGTATATTCTGTGTAACTGGCACCTTTATGATGCACTTACACAGTTTTGACCATTATGTCGGTAGGTATTATCAAAGGACACTATGTGCAGTGTAAACGGTGATGTATGGGCCTGTATACGAGTACCATCGCTAGTTGGAAATGTACGAGGATAACCTGTACACTGAGGAAAATTGAGCCAATCCTCCACCTCTCAGTTGTGGAGTTAATCTCGTTTATACACTTTGATTGAACTTCTCACACCGGGGCTATGATATGCATAATGCATGTAATTCACAATCGAATCAAAACAATTCTCTTATATTATTGAATTTAGCCAACACACTTCAGCATCACGGCAAACCCATCAGTGCAGCCATTCAACCATTGCCCTGTGTGTTTCTGCAGAAGAAATTGCTGGTAAAATGTGGGGCAAACCTTTGAGTATTTTATTATCTCTTCTTTGTTCTAGAGAGCAACCATTTCTCAAATGAGATGAAAGAATTTATTAGATCGAATTGAAGCTGACAAAAAGGGAAGATTGATGTTTCGACTTAGGAAAACATGCTGGCGTTGCATGTCGGAGGCAGGAGGTGGGACAATGTGAGGAGATTAATAAGACAGAGTGATGTTAAAAGCTTGTTCATCAAATCGACGTCTGGCATATTATTAAATCCACCGTTGTAAACGTCTGATTTGTCCCTATGTTGCATAGTGTACGATGGAAACTGCTGACTGCAATATTCTCCCATGTGTTATCAACGTTGACATTTTGTGTCTCCTGTGCCGAATAATGTGTAATCCTAATCAATACAGAGTGAAGGAACCTGAGGAATGTCGCGATAACCATTCTTCAAATCATTTTGTTTTCAATCATTTTTCCAAATGCTTTTAAGTGAACATTTTACATTCTACATTTATACGCTTAACAGCACTTATATAAAATCACGTTTAAGTCACATGTGTGTCTGACATATCGTGTGAATTTTTTTTACAGCGCAAATATTAAAGCCTTTTATGTAGAACTGACCCACATTTCTCTTAAAACACAAACCGTACTACATGCAGACGGACGCTATTGACCAGTCGCCGGCCTTCTGGCGGGAAGGAGGCCAACACGCGTTGTTTGGCGAGGGATTATTCTCGACATTTAGATGTATTAGTGATGAAATTAGTTCGTCCGTCGATGATGTGGTGATTGTGTGTGCCACTTAAATTTGCATCAAACTTTCCTCAACCATCCGCCAGTACAGCGCCATCTCATGAGTGTATAGTACTTTTTGAATTTCAATATTACGAATGAGAGATTTGCATGCATTTTGATTGCATTTCTGTTCGGGAGGTGATTAGAAGTATAGGAAATGAGTCGTACTGAAGTGATGTTCCCCAGAACGCAGCAGTATTTGATCAAGCGGGCGTTGTGAGGACGGAGACATGAGCTACAGGGGTCACATCGCAGCGTGCTGACTTCCTGTATCAGGAATAATCTCTATGTGTAATGGACGCCCATGTCTCTTCAATGAAGACGCTGTCCATGCCGAGACGATGTGCTCAATGACTCTGGTGTTAAAGTGGCAACAACGCCATACAGTGTTCTAGTCCAACACCTTCACATTAACACACGCTTGCTTCATTAACCTAAAGTTGTCAAGCAACATAGTGTACATTCGAAGTTACCAATCAGTAAGTCATGAGAACGGTCTATGTTGTATAAAACACTAACCTACAGGGATTTATACACACACCTCACACATTCACACACAGTTAAAGTTAGACTTTGAATGTTACTCATTCCTTTTGAGTAACTGCGAGTTTTCAAGGATAGGATATATTGCTATCTGAAACCATTATTCTTAGCCGATTCAGTGACACCAAATAAATCAAACAACACTACTGATAACAGTCGGTTTACTTTTCATCTGGATTTTCTAAAGCACCGATTTGAGTCATCAGGTGATTTCAAATTTATTAAGACTTTTCAAAGATCATTATCGCATACAGAGGGCTAATGGGGGTAATCTCCAATACTCTTACAATATTTTATTACTTCAAAGTTGTATATGTAGCATTGTACATTATATGATCTTTCCGGTTATTATATATATATATATATATATATATATATATATATATATATATATATATATATATATATATATATATATATATATATATATATATATATATATATATACATCGAGACGATATATAGCCATGCAATACATGTTACGTGGTGTTTCTCTTCCTCATCATGTTCAGTTATTAATGTTAAATATCAAGGTTCCCTCCATCAGTCATGCCACCAATAAAACACTCAGGCAACTGCTTGCTGCACAAGGGTTTATTGCCAAGTGCTGAATCTGGGGCGAAGTAGGATTGTTCCTCAGTGTATAGCCATGAACCGAGGAGAGTTGTGTAATCGCTCTGGTGCTCACTCACCAGTCTTACCATATTAGTTCAGGATCAACGAAGGAACGTGATTAACAACCTGGGGATGAATTTAATTATGGGATTTTTGTACAGCACAAGCGTTGTTGAAAATGTTTTAAGATCTATCATTATTTCCATGTTAAATCTTTAAACATCGTCTTTAAAGCCTGACCACCACCTAAGTGTTAGGAAAACCGAATATTCACTTTTTTGGATATTGTACTTCATACTTAAGATCAAATTGTTATTGTTTCTCCATTAGTGCTTAACATTGTTTAACGAACTACGTGTCTAAGTATGATTCCATGGTATCTGTTCCAACATGTATTAGAGTAGTGTTCCGTGTTCTTTGAACATTTGGTAGGTATCCAACGTACATAACGACTGTCTATCATCAGCTGTCATATGCGAATATCACACCATTAACCTTTAACCATAATGTGCACAGATCGTATTTCACTGTGTTGAACTAGGTAGAACTAGGCAGAATCGATGACAGTGCGTATCTTCCTGCTCGGAGATGAAATGGACCGATGACACGCTGTGTCCACCACGATGATTCGATTATAAGTCAGCCCAGTGAAATCAGGCATGTACTTCCGGGAAGCTAGCTATGTGCCCGCCAAACGGATGCACCGGCTAATACAACATTCATGCATTCTAATTAAAACTTCAAAGCCGTACACAGTCTGAGATACAATCGAGGCATGAGATGGAGCAATATATTCAGCATATTTATCACATCCTTAAATGATTAGGACTTGCCATGGTATGGAGAAAGGTATACGTATTTCTTACGGTCAAACATTTTCGCTTTCATCTACCCGGACAGTCAAGACATGTTTGTTTCAACTCACAACTGGATCTTGAAACTGTTTATTTCGGGAGGAAAAGAAAAAGATGTTGTTATATCTGTTTCCTGGTCTGAATATTCACCTAATATTCACCAACAGTTTCAGGGCAAAATCGGTGTGATTACGCTATCCTGCATTCAGTATTTATACTTATCTCATTTTATCACTACACCATATGCACCCGTTTCCTGGTCAGTTCAACATGTGTAAATATTTCTTAGGACATATATGTAGTAGCTCCGTAGGACAGCTTAATATGTATGCGTTTGCCATGGCATGTGTCAATGAGCGCCATGCGATCTCCGTTCAAAAGACAATACTTTGAAGCTTGTATATGCGATCGGACAGTTTAATATGTATGCGTTTGCCATGGCATGTGTCAATGAGCGCCATGCGATCTCCGTTCAAAAGACAATACTTTGAAGCTTGTATATGCGATCGGACAGTTTAATATGTATGCGTTTGCCATGGCATGTGTCAATGAGCGCCATGCGATCTCCGTTCAAAAGACAATACTTTGAAGCTTGTATATGCGATCGGACAGTTTAATATGTATGCGTTTGCCATGGCATGTGTCAATGAGCGCCATGCGATCTCCGTTCAAAAGACAATACTTTGAAGCTTGTATATGCGATCGGACAGTTTAATATGTATGCGTTTGCCATGGCATGTGTCAATGAGCGCCATGCGATCTCCGTTCAAAAGACAATACTTTGAAGCTTGTATATGCGATCGGCTCAGCTTTCCTTTGCTGAGACAGGTATTTCCGAATCGACGTGGTCAAGAAATGAAGACGAATCGCCTGAGAAAGCTGACAAATAATTGGCTCAAGAACCCACGCATTCTTTATTTAAACACTGGGGATCAATGTTGGCTATGGGTTCCAGTATGGAGTCATCGTCCCTTCTTCGGGAATCGGAGTAAAAGATCACACGTAAATGAGACTGACCAATATCCTGTCCAGGTTAGTACAGAGAACGCTTTCCTGGGCCATAATAATTACCTATTTACTGGAAAAGCGATATGGGAAGTATCGATTCACATGTAAACGCTTTTCTCTCTGCAGAGTAGCAATTGTCTAGCCATTCATGTATGAGCGCGTCCTGACAATAGTGTCGTCCAGTTGATAATGTTATTTATTGTGCAAAGGTACTCTTTGCGCATGAGAAGACTCGAATGTGCTTGGCAGTCGGGTCTTTGGATGTAGAACACATTAAACCCTAGAAATTATGTAAGTAGTCTTTCAAACACTATCTGTACAGGACTTACCATTCCGGGTAGGTACAGACATCATACACGCATGCAGTAGGATAGTTTGGAGTGTATTAAGTCGAGTGAATCTTCGGGATGCAAACATATCCAAAGATTTTGGATAATTCTTTTAAAAGCTAAGTAAATGTAATGCAATTTGTACTGCGAAAGTATGAGAAATGTTCCACTGTTGATATCTTCTGTGTGAATCTTACCTATAACATTTAAATAAGAAGAAGGGATGTCCTCTGTTGTTTATCTGTTTCTTTATGAATATTATAATTGCTTTTCAGACAAAACCAAAAGAACCAAACATTTACCAAAGAACTAATACATGAGGTATACTGATCATGGGTGTGACCTTTTTGTTAATAGTTTCATCCAGGTTTTACGTTCACGGCATTTGTAGAGTTTCCCCATTCTACCATTTATCTCCGTGTATTATCAGGCGATCAGATAACTGGCCTTTGCACGTATTTCTGACGGGTGCCACCAATCAGGAATGATATACGGACATATGGTATCATTTTATGAATGACAACGATTCATGAAGTAGTGGGCGTCTGACTGGTGAAGGTCCCGGGGTAGAATAGACCTTCAGCAACCCATGCGTGCCATAAAAGGCGACTATGCTTGCCGTAAGAGGCGAATAACGGGATCGGGTGGTCAGGTTCGCTAACTTGATTGACACATGTCATCGGTTCCCAATTGCACAGATCGGTGCTCATGTTGTTGGTCACTGGATTGTCTGGTCCAGACTCGATCATTTACAGACCGCCACCATATGGCTGGAATATTTTACTGAGTGCGGCGTAAAAGAAAATTCACTCACTCACTAGTGGGAATCTTGCAATGTACACCACTAGGATTTCACAGTTTAAGTTCCGCGTTATCAGAAGACATTTACCACGCGTGTCATCCATCCCCAAGTACATTGTAATAGTTTGACAGTGGATCTCCTGCTATTTTGTTCATGTGACGAGCTATTCGGTGTTGATGAAACCGGACAGAACTGACACGACATGAGTCTCCAAGTAATAAAACAGAACGGTGTAAATTTCTTAACTCCTTTCGAAAAGCTAAAACCTTACGGTCCCTGGAGAGCTACCACAAAGCTAGAAATAGATATACCACAACCTGTAAGGAAAAGAGAGAGCCATTTATGGAACAGATAAGAAAAAAAATGAAATATAAATGATGCCAAAACATTTTGGAACTTAAAACACTAAATCCTATGAATAGCCAAAATAACAACGTTGAAATCGACGACTGGCTCAATTACTTCAAGTCATTATTCTCTCTTTCTGATAACAAGCCAGATGCAAATACATGTAGACAGGACTATGTGTACGACACAGAGTCCACTCATATTTCATGTGCCGCCTCCGACATACTGGATGCCCCAAGAAGTAGAGCTGAAATATTAAACAGCATACAACACCTAAAGTGTAATTAGTCACCAACAATAGAGAACATCCTCCCGGAATTTTTCAAACATTCATCTGATCTTCTACTGCCATATCTTGAGCTTATTTTCAACATTATTCTAGAGACTGGGAATTTTCCTGAGTCTTGGTCGGTTGGCATTCTTTTTCAAGTCTATAAACGGGGTGACCCTAAAGATGCTAATAACTACCGTGGAATAATTGTACTTAGTATATTTAGTACGTTATATACTTATATTATCAACAAGAGATTAGTTAAATGGACTAACGTCATGGACCAGATATACGAGGGTCAAGCTGGCATTTTCGGGAGTGATATACAACAGACAATATATTTATACTGTGTAGCCTAATACAAATACACCTCAACTCAAAAGGTGGAAAGTTCTACGCACTACGACAAGGTTGTATTTTAAGTAATTTCCTTTTTAGGTTTTCCATTAATGAACTAGCTGTACAAATATGTGACACATGTACGAATGGGATCCAACAACACCCAGATATAAATACTACTATTTCTGCTACTCTTTGCCGATGATATTGTATTATTCTCTAGAACTGTTAACGGTTTACAGAAATAAATACATGAATACATGAATTAAACAAATTTTCTGACCAATATACATTGTGTGTAAACAGAACCAAAATTGTCGTCTTCAAGATAGGTGGTAAACCTTCTCAATTAGAAAAATGGTACTATGAAGGGCAACTACTCCAAACTACCAACGTTTATAAATACCTCGGGCTGTATTTCTTCTAAAAGGCTTTCCTGGTCTAAACACACAAAACAAGCGTGAGTGCAAGCTTTGAAAATCTTAATCGGTGTTTGTGAAAATATGAGATCTTTGGGAGAAAAGCCCTTTAACGCGTTCTTTAAAATATTTGATATGAAGATAAGTCCAACGCTTCTATATGACTCTGAAATATGGGGACTACAACAATATGACACTATTGAAAGAGTCCATTTACATGCATGCAGAAAATTCTTGGGGTAAAACCGAACACGTGTAATATGATGGTCTATGGGGAATTAGGTAGATTCCCTGTTTATATACTCTTCCATCAAAGCAATAAAGTTTTGAGTAAGATTATTTTCATATGCCATGCCATAGGTTTCCGAAAAAGTGTTATGATATGATGAAATTGTATGACGAAAATGGGAAAAGAAATTGGGTGACTGATATTAGTACAAAACTGGTTATGGTTATGTGTTGTGTGATCACAGTGTTCAGTTAAACACAAACTTTATCGTATCATTTACACAAAGAATGAAAGATATTATTTCCAATCTTCGTCGGAATCACTACTTCTTTCCACAAAATGCTCATACTATAATCAATGGAAATCGGACATACGTCTGGAAGACTATTTAGCAAAAACCGACGTAAAGAAGTTTCGCATAGCTCTGTCTCGTTTCCGTTGCTCTTTCCATGAATTATTTATTGAAACTGGCAGGTATACAGGTATAAAAAGGGAAAAAAGAAATATGCCAGCTGTGTAATATGAATACTGTTGAAGATGAACTACATTTCCTTTTAATATGTCCTGCTTATACGACTGCCTAAAACCACACTTATATAAGCACTCAAGTGTGAGAACATTAATTTCACTATAAACAGATACTACCACATCACTATTACAGAATCTGGCAATGTACATCTGCTTCGCTATGAAACTACGAAAAAGTATTGCTACAGAGAAGAACCAATCATGAAACGGCTGTCCGCTATCAATGCATGGACTGAGGTTTCAGCATGGTGAGTTCCATATCATCTGACTCCTCACCAGAAGACCTCTAGATTCATCGTCTGCCATGTTCATCATCTTCATGACGCAGACGCAACTGCCTGGTGATTGGTCACTATCCACAGTCTAAACAGCAGTCAGAATTGTTGTAGCATCTATCATCTGTTCCTCTAAGATAAGGAAATGACTGGTGGACTACCCTCCGAGAGACAGACCATTCCTGACCAATTTCATGCTAATTTGCTAAGAAAGGAATGTTTGAATATGAGGGCTAAACGTGGTGTAAAACACAATAAAGACGTGTTGTTCCAACAGACCGATGCATCAGTGCGGCAAATGTAGGACTTTGAACCCCTTGAATAGCCTCCATATTTATCAGATGTTGGGGATTTTATACTCTACCTGTAAGAAGTTCTCAAAAGGGTTTACAAGTTACAGCAGTATTTCCATTCACCATTCGAATCTGAATCCAAAGTTGGTACTTTATAGGCTGTAATTCTAAGAAGAGGTGTCATGGCGTTTGCTGACAATGGACTGATTAGGTTACTGTATTTGGGTTCAAAAAGGTCATTATTGTAATACACCTACTCCTGACGGTTTGTTATCACTAACTTGTGTTTCATATAAATTTTAAAAAGTATTGAAACAAGAAAATGTCATTAAAACGAAAAATAAAAACCTATCAATTGCCTTCGTATCTTGATCTTTGCACAAATGTAAAAAAATCGGCAATGTAAAAAAATCGATTTGTTTTGACCAACGGGCTTTATGACAGTGTGCAACAACACTCAATGCGAATATAAGTCTTAGATAAGTTACAATCAATAAAGCGTTTATTCACTATTTATAAAACGACATTCAATTGCTAATGAGGGAAATCAATGTGAATTTATTTGAATGAATGACCACAAACGATGCTTGTAATTCCAGGATACCTACCTCTATTGTGATCCGACGTGCCAACGCATTGACCCTATTGAACTCCTACACACGCCATCAAATGCAGAAGCAATATGTCTGCAGTCTCAACTAACCCAGGTCTTGAGAGATTAATCTGATATGTCTATGAGATCACTGTCCATTTACACACTTGGATCTCTTGTTTGAAAGGAGGATGTGACCTGTCAGATATATGTGTACTCAGCCAGACCCTCTTGGGAGACCTTGATAGGTAATTTCAGAAAGAGGGAGCGTCAACACACTGAACAATCCCCTCGGTCGAACATCAACCTCCAAATTCTCGGTCTCACCACCTGTTTTCACGGACATGAATTGTTGCATTTCAGTAATTGAATTGCTGTGTTTGAGAGAATTGGCCAGATCAATGAAGCTAGACACATTAGAAACTGCTCAGAGGGAATTAGCTGGGCACTTGGCCTGCTCACCCATCACGAACTGTAATGTCTCGGTCAGCGCTATACAATACCGTTTCCGGAGTATGACATTTAGCGTTATCTAATATACAGAATAGAGAAATATAGCTAATCCAGATGAGACTGATTCTAGTCATTAGAATAACTGGTGAATGTTTATAACATATGATAAAACTGAACTTCGAAGGTTCCTGATGCCGGCTTCTGTATCTGTTTTGTGTCTGTTTGTAGTGAGTCCACCCGTATCACTTCACTGCTACATACGTTTACGTCGACATTTGTATCTGTTCTGTGCACCCGTATCACTTCAGTCCTGATACACACTTATACACCTACTTCTGTATCTGTTCTGTGTCTGGGTACAGTCAGTCCCGCCTGCTCCACACGTCTCAAACTACGACGTCAAAATAACGTCAAGTAACGTCATTTCCACACACACTCACTCGTGCACATCAAAAACATAGTATCTGTATACATAGCAATGCATATTGCAATCTTGTGTACATCTGCCTCCAGATTAAACAACATAACAAATGATACAAGGACATATGTTGGTGGACAAGTGATACTGATATCACAAAGACAATAAAATCAGGATTGTTAGTTTCTGTTCCTGGAACTGCCTCAGCAATCGGGTTGTTGGTTATATGTGTCTTATACAAACATGACTCACCTTACATCGTCAATACTTTTGTATCATAATTGCAAGTGTATGTTTGTAAATCATTGTCCTCGCTAGGTCTTTAGATCCGAAAAACCCCGATAAATCTATCTTTTATATACAAAGGTACAAATACAACATGACATTCAGTATATCATACTCAGTGCCTCGGGCACACTTTAATTTCTATAGAAATCTCTCCCAAATCAAGATTCCCTGGACCAGTTCGATTTCCCGAGCCTTCAAAGAGATCGCCGCTGACTGAATCGGTCCCCAACCAAGATATTTGCACTGGCTTCCGGTGTATGCATCTCGTCATATTACTGGACAGCAGACGGGGTATTATCCCGGGGTATTATCCCGCTTCGATTTCCGCTGAAAAGTAAGACTTGGGAAGTGTCGTTTAGACTGCGTTCATGTAATCCCCATGTGAAGATACCTTCCCTATATCAGCTAACTACTTGAGATAGCACTGCCTCACACTGGATAGGTTAGAGATGGGGATGATGGTGGCCAGGCGATCGTTAGAAACTTTAAAGGTTAGCGGATTATGTACATGTCTACCACTCGCATCAGCGGAGCTCTGCACAATCTGAACCACTCTACCGCTCTATATAGCCAGCAGTCTAGAGAGTGTCTGCCCTACAGTTCCTAGCAGTGGAGCTCAGCCAAAGCTCCAGTCACCTACCACTCATGTTAATCAACTATAGGCTGTGCTAATGAACCGCCCTATTGCACGTCAGTGAACGTCACATTACCTGTATCTTGTCTATATATCCCGAATTACATAATAATGATTTGTCGTTTGTCGTTAGTTGAATGCATCCACAATCCACTCATCGTCATTGAACATCATTAAGATCTGAACTGCTAGTTAAATGCCCCCTCTACTGACCCTGAACTGAAAGTTGCACCGACAGTCCGCCCATGTCAGTGAACTTAGCTAATTTCATATACTACACCATTTGAGAAAAAAGTACATTGGGTCTGCTTAAGTCAGGGTGGTTCAATGTTACATGCAGTAATGTGTCGATATACTAGAAGCTATTTCTTGTTAAGAAGTACACTTAAACTCAAGATATGTCACATAATGTCTTGATAAGAACTAGCGTTTTGTCATGACACGTTAGCGATCTGTTAACAAGTCGATCAATATTACTACTCATTAACAAAGTTCACATGTAGTAGTCTTGGCACTGTCCAACTGCTTCCCCGAGTGTTGAATGAAATGGACTATGTCACTGTTGTACTTCAAAAAGGATTATTCCGTTATCTCCAACAGATAAACATTGCACTACCTCGGGGCAATGGGCCGCGAACATTCAACACTAATGTCCGCATGACCAGCAGCACTAGCAACGCCAGAGCCTTCAGCAACACCCGGACTGACCTTCCTCCCTTAATAACACCGATGACCATCAAGGGTTACTGGGTCGTAAGGTGGACAAAGACTTGAAGTGGGTCAGATGGCCTTGGGAAACACGTCCAACTAACTGACCGCTGGGAAGAGCGAAAGGCATGTTCGATTAGATCAAACACGACCCAAATATGATTAGAGAGGTGAAATAGAAGCATGGCATTATGTCCATTTGATCTGTGATTCTCCAAGACCCAGTCGGAAATAGACTGTCCGCAACCTACGATAGTTTCCATTGCGAAACGTCTCCACAAAATGCGTCGCCCCGAGTCACCGGAAATGTATTTAGTTGCCTTTGTGTCATCAGTGAAGGCGCAATAGGTGTGCAAATACATGTGCGTGTGGCGATTAAAAATATCCCTAGAACATGTGCGATATTTGTGGGTAATGACTTACTTCATTATTGACTGTGTGTCATCTCCAAATCATTTTACTGGAAATGTGAAAGGTGTTTTCAAAGTGCAAAGCTGCATTCTTCATCAGGTGGCATCACTGATTGTATCAAGATGCAGGTATATGTGTTGCGCATAATGCTGACGTGACAATAAACAAAATGCATCTGCGACAACGGTTTCCACGTTAATATTGACGTCTCGGCCGAATATTTCTGTAATGTACATAATTTATTTACACAGACAGGGGGCGAGGGAATAGTATCTACAGTACCAAATCAGAATCGTTTGTTTCACCAACAGCTCTTATATGGTTCGACATCTCGATGACTTTGTGTACGATTGATATTTTTGTTTGCCATCCAAAACAGAAGCCGACGATGTTTGTCAATATTTGAGACTGTTTTCTTTCTGAAAGGATGACATCTTGAATGCGACACTTCAGAATTGGTATTGATTTAGGGTGTCATTTTGGGGCTGGGTTAAGGCAGGATTGTTTGCAATTGTACATATAATAATTCTTGAAGACATGTGCATTGAATCAATCCCAAACATGTCTTGCGTAGACGTTTGGTTCGTTGATTTCAGAGGTAATGCAATGCACTCAAACCATGTGTCATTCAGACGTAAAGCAGTCCTTGTGTCTGCTTCAAAGGTAAAAACTATGCAATGAATCCCTGTGTCTACGTCAAAGGTAAACTCTATACAATGAATCCCTGTGTCTACTTTAAAGGTAAAGACTATACAATGAGTCACCAAGTCTACTTCAAAGATAAAGACTATATAATAAACCCCTGTGTCTTCTTCAAAGGGAAAATTTAAACTATACAATAAATTCATGTGTCTGCTAAAAGTAGTTACAAGACAATGAACAAAGGAAAATAAAACACACAAGTCCCATACTATGGTAAACACAACTCAAGAGGCTAATTTGTATAATCATACAAGCAGCGTGTAGACTGACGTGGCTTCATCGTACATTTGGACGCATGGAGGGACTTCTTCAAAACCGACATGCGACATCCGACAAACGACGTCCAACATTCACATTAGGGTGATACATCAACCTACCGGAATGCATAGTTATACGGGGTGGACAGCTGACAGCCTTGAGTGGATATGTTTTCCTTTCGCCATTACAAATATTCCACCAAACCACAGACGGGGACACACGTACATGAAGTCTCTGAAATCAGACAATACCAAGGGTCTCTTGGATAATTGTGCTGCAAGCTAATAAAAAATATGTGTCTTCATTTTCAAAAACATGAAACAGGTAGATGATATAGATGATTAGGGTTTTGAGAATACATATGTTTTCAGAGGGACTTGATTAGACAAGAGCACACGGGAATTCAAACAGGATCAGAGAGTGACTGATCTTCCCACTAGTTACAGCACCGTTCCCATAGTCAGAATGACAGTATAGGGGCAGTGGGGAGATTAGATTCAGGCATCGCTTATTCAAGACAAACACGTCTTCAGTCAAAACATGATTTATTGGTGCGGTGGTCCCATTACGGATGTTCTAGTCGGATGGTGTTTTTGATTAGCTTCGTGTGTTTAGATGATTGGAAATGCAGTCACGGTAAGTGAATTCATACTTTGACATATACCTGGGGTCAGTGCCACAGTGCCTGTTGACATGATTGCATCCGCGCATCAGTCTTTCATGGTCCCCAGGTGGCCGAATACCACTGTGTTATTAAGCCTGGTCACGTGTCACTCATTCCAGTTTCCGTTGCTTGTTAACCAATGAAATTGATCGATATATCCCTGCTTTGGGAAATTTCCTCTCTAGGTAACCCTTATTATGCTCAATGACAATCTCGAATCCTTTTTGAAAAAAAAATACATCAATTATTGAAATAGAATTATGCCAGTCTATTTTGACCTAAAACAAACTGTTAACACTAAACAGTTATAGCATTAAAACAATGTAACGGTAATTACCGGCTGATAGTGTCATCTGGTGAGGGAATGATGCGAAAAGAAGCAAATTTTATACGTTTGTAGGTTCGGTGAAACATACGTTAAGTTCCACAACCAGAAACCAAAGAAGAGCGAACGGAAATTCAAACAACTGGTAGTAATGTCCAAGGGACGAATAGTGTGCCACCATAAACGACTGTGACCCCGTGCTTGCAGCTGGTCAAAGAATAATGATAATATAAAAGTATCGTTATTCAAATTTTCCATACAAATGATAAAGCAAAAAACAAAATAAACGTGGGTATAATGGATGTGAAATATCTGTATAAGTTATTCATATGTTTTTGCGTTCAGTTTTTCAACAATTATTTTCAGTGGTCTGTTCATGTCATCATCAACGCTCATGTGCCTACTTGGAATATATTTCGTCAGACACTCGAGACTGGATGCTTTCTGAGGTTCATGTGTCTGAAGACTAAATAGTAATATTAATCTTCACAAGGATGGAATATCCCAAACACCCCTTGTGCCCGAAACGACTCTTGCTGCACAAGATCACCCCTTTCCCATTCCCCAAAGATCTATTGGTCGTGAGTTGTCTTGGAAATTAAAATTCCTTAACTCCTTGGTTGTGCTTGTCAGAATTACTAGGGTGGCAAACGTGTCTTGACAGAAAGTATTCGTATACTATGAGCTGGTAGCAATGAAATACTGCTCAAAGAGGCCTTCAAACCAGCTCATAAAACCTGAGCCAAATAGACTAAAACAGCTGATGGTTTTAACTCATCAGTTCTGCACTGGGATACACTAATGTAAATCACTGAGACATGAATTGTCCTTACAGTACTTCTCACCCACTCTGGAGATAGCCATTTACTTTGCAGCAGAACACGGGGATTGGTACAAGCACGTCGAGATGGGTTACCGGCGATAGGGAAATGCTAACATACGGCAGGACACCACCTGGCGTTCACACTTGTTTTGAAAAACAGGAAGTAGTGTAACAACGTCTTGAATCCTACATGCCATGCGTCGAGATCAAGGCGACCTCAGGTGTACCGGTGAAGATGATACCACGGTCTCCATCCTAACCTCCACTCATCCCTGCTCTATACATGCTAAGTTGTGAAGGTGGATCAGTTCCTGGGCCTCCTGCAAACGTTTAATGTAAAGATACAGGGAAAATAATACAGAATTCGACTCAAAAACGTGTTAGTCAAAATAAGATAAATTGCATTATGCGTATTATACCGACGAAAGAATGAAACTACATACCAGACAAGGTATTTTCGAAGCGTTCGTTGCCCTACGAACTTCTTAATCGTATTCGTAACACATTGGCTGCGATCAAAGTTAAGAAGTCTTAGGGCTACGAACGTTTCGAGGGTAAGTCACCCAGGGTTTAGACACCCATTGAAAAGCAGCGTAAATATTTTGAATAGTGTTTTGATTGTGATGTAAAAGTCACCAATATTGAGTACGTGTTTCCAAACACCTTATACATGGTACCCAACGGAACGCACCAGAGGTTCTCGAGAAGGGCCCCAAGCAGTATCACCGCCGATATGTGCCTTAACTATTGTAATGTACAAACGCCCTGTTTAATGCTCAAACAGAGCACTTTAACGCCACTGGAGGACACTGTCATGGAAAGGAAACATATTGTGTCTACAGGTGCAAGTGGGAACATGCCGAGACTGAATGCTCGCAATCGCAGCATTGCCACAGATATTTTCACTTTGGAGGATCTTTGTCTGCAAATTCACGGATAAATGCAAGTATACCCCGAACAGTATCACCAGGACCTATAGTAAATGGCGAATTACAAGAGGTAAACGCTACAACCACTGACAAGTCAGTATTTAAAAGCATGATTATATTTACCTATACTCACAACCTAAAGTCAGTGTTCCTGGATAGCCAGCGTATCTACTATTAGATATTCACTCTGCAAGGATTTACACCAATTCCATCACTCAGGTCCCTTCCAGGCAGGCAGACTAAGAGTAATTATTGTTGGAAACAGGGGTCCCAGTGTCATTACAGAGCGTTTTCATCTTTGATTGTTTCACCATGTTGCTCATAATTCTGGAGCGAGGGACGAAACCACGAGAAGGTAGGTGCATCTATATGTCAAAGTGATTGTCATTAATGATACAATCATGAAGGTCACACTCACTTAAACTCGATTCCTGACTCTCTACAGTAACATCACAACCGAAGAAAAGGGGCATTTGACAAACATAGTTTTGTAGAACTTCCGATACACGTGTCAACGGTCAAAACAGGGACTCTTCCCATACATTGTGCAAATACAGTCGTGAGTTGTAACAAAAAATGATATTACATGTTACAGAAACGGTAATGTCGAACGCAGCCATTTACATGAACGATACCCAACGACCAGTGTCAAACGGATATCACGTAGTTACCGGATAAGGGATGAGACAACTATATCCAACGGCTTACGGGTTAATTTTCGGCCTGTATCAAAACGATTTTAACAAGCTAACTGCACGTGAGGTACCTTGTAGTGTTTTTTAAAACACGAATCCAGCTAGTAACACGCTGTTTATACTGTATTGCCTTAACAAATAAACTCGCCTATTTACACATTTGTTTACGAATACTCTCATAACGTATATCCGCCTATTTACACTTTCGATTAGGGATAGTGTTATAGCATATATCAAGTGATTTACGCATTCGTTTCCGCATAGTCTTATGACGTATATCCGCCTATTTACACTTTCGATTAAGGATAGTGTTATAGCATATATCAAGTGATTTACGCATTCGTTTCCGCATAGTGTTATGACGTGTATCCACCTATTTACACTTTCGATTAGGGATAGTGTTATAGCATATATCAAGTGATTTACGCATTCGTTTCCGCATAGTCTTATGACGTGTATCCACCTATTTACACTTTCGATTAGGGATAGTGTTATAGCATATATCAAGTGATTTACGCATTCGTTTCCGCATAGTGTTATGACGTATATCCGCCTATTTACACTTTCGATTAGGGATAGTGTTATAGCATATATCAAGTGATTTACGCATTCGTTTCCGCATAGTCTTATGACGTGTATCCACCTATTTACACTTTCGATTAGGGATAGTGTTATAGCATATATCAAGTGATTTACGCATTCGTTTCCGCATAGTGTTATGACGTGTATCCACCTATTTACACATGTTTCCGAATAGTGTTATAACGTATTCCACTTATTTAAAGGCATTAGTTTTCTGATAGTGTTGTAATGAATATACCGCTTGTTTACACATTAGTTACCAGAAAGTATTACAGCCAAATTATATATACCACGTACACGGTAGATACGAGACAGTTTTAGTCTATAGTTCAATATATGCTTAAGATAACCTTGACGCATCACCTATAGATCAGCATTGTCAATATGATCAGTACTGACGCGTAGATGAACTCAAAGAAAACAATATAATGTATCTGACACATGGAAGACGTTCTGTGTTAGTAACGACGTCGACGCTTGGATTGGACGACTGTTGATGCTTCCAGGTCTTCACTGTTGATGCAAGCTAATTATGCCCTATGTGCACTTTGTGAAGAAAGACAATTTCTTTGCAGATCAAAGAAGCAGCGTGTGGGCCCTACACAAAGTGAGCTCGTGGCATGTCAACAATTTGATGAAATCAATTAGAAAATTTCTTTCGGCTAGGGGCAGATGGTATAGGAAACGTCGTTCTTTGACCTTCCAAATGAACCCGTCCAGAGAAGATCTGCCAAGGTCGACAGTCCGTCAAGCATCACGATCAACGCTCCCAGAGCAAATACAAATTTCTTAGAGTCGCCAGAACGACGAGCTCGGCATTTGCTGGGACCGATCTGGGGCACGTTTGCTTCCTCTGACCACCAGAAACGACTGTCTGCTCAATACATGATCGGTTAACTACTTGAGCCCAAGGCTGGCCCATGGCACGTGGGTAGAGCGCGCGAATCACGCGCAGCAAGTGTCGTCTTCTGGACATCGGCCGTAGTCTGCTCTGTCTGAAGCACGAAGCAAGGTGATCCACGGTGATTACTTGAATCGATTGCATGGTTGTTACCTACCTTGAGGGACAAGACTGCTCCATCTTATAATTGGAATATGACATTCTATAATTCCAAGGATATTACGTGATCATGAATTACGGTGAGTTGTGTTTACATTTCTGCTGTGGGCAAGGTGAGTGAATGTAGAAACAGTGAGCACCAAATGGTGAATTTCTACAAGTAGTTTAGGCTTTGCAGGGCCGATATGGCCTTGGTAGACGTTGAGCTGCTGCCTATAAGTGTCTTGGCTTCACATTGGCTTCGTTAATTAGGATTCTCTTGTAGGAAACACATTCCATTGCCCGTGGCACAATTTCCTTTAATATGAACCTACTTTTTATGCTTTTACCAGTACTTGCTTCTGAGCCCTTTGATTTAGTGTAAAAACAAAATCGTCAAAGCTCATTCAAACAGTTTGTGTTGAGTACGGGTAGCGATAAAATCGTAATACATCTGGAAAGTGGTAAAAACACCAATGAAATATCGCGGTAGCCGCGAGCAGAATGCCCGAGATTTTGTCCAAAAAAGGGTTCAACAATTCGTTAAACCATTGGCAGTGCAGACGTCAGTGTTACTATTGTAAACATCACATGCAAGGGTTGTGCTTTTTCACCCAGAACACTAACACTCTCTCTAATGAAGATGAAAAAAATGCTGGTGTGATATTATGATTAAAAAAATCAAGTAACACTGTTTCGGTTAGGTAACGGTTTCCCAGGCCAAATATGCCCCAAGGTTAAATCAGGGTAACTTGAAATACATATCCAAACTCCATAGGAAGGTCTTGAAAAAAAGCACTTTGATCTTAGAACGATCTTACAGTGGTGCTAGTCATGGTGCATAATTATAGTGAACTATTTTAAACTATCCCATTTATGGCACATTGACTGTTGTTATGAAGTTACGAGCATCAAACACTATCGCATTATGTCAAAAGAAATCTGTCTGAAAATATTCTAGTTGTTGCAATTGCGGCTAAATGCAAGGGCGCGCATCCTCCTGTTAGAAGCTAAATTCAATCGTCGTATAGAAGTTAGTGGGTATAGTAAGTGAAAACATTTTCAGCACTGCTGATACGCATTTCATCTTGCACTTGCACATTGATTGTTTAGGCCTGAAAGTACGTATGGTGGGCTTATAGTATATATTGATACAGTTGTCAGCAAACTAGTATCATAGTTTCATCTCTGACACCTACCCGATTGTCAACCAAATGTCGTCTCCTTATCTCTCTATTACCACCAACTGTCATCACAAATTTCACACAATGTCATACATATGTCACCGGTCATTTAGTTAAAGGTGAAACAATTCAGATTCAACCGTCCTTCACCACCAATCCAAATTTTGCCCATTGTCGCCAACTGTCACCTAACTGTCACCCAGTGTACACTTTTACACGATATGTGTTGAAGTGATGTGTGGAAGTGAAGCTAAGTAACCATGGTTAAATAACTCATAAACCCACCAAATACACGAGGAAACATATTTCTGACGACCCAGCACTCTCAATGCACTGAACGTCCGTATTTCCACTTCAGTGCCTCAACAATTACTCCATTGCCTTTATTTCACTAACTCTGCTATCTGCATGATCTCCATGCACTGAGTTTCCACCAAAGTAACTCTGAACTCATAATTGATAACCCCTGCTTGTCTGTACGTTTACAACTCCTTATGCATTCTCTACACTTTCCTCCAAGCTACACGCACTTTGATCATACTTGCTTCAATTTCTCCATATTCTCTTCATTTTCCCAGACTGTGTTATACCTTCTTCACATTTTTCATGTTCCCTGAATGTGTTATACTTGTTTCAATTTCAACATATTCTCTGCATGCTCCCAGAATGTGTTATACCTTCTTCACATTTTCCATGTTCCCTGAATGTGTTACACTTGCTTCACTTTCTCCATGTTCCCAGAATGTGTTGTACTTGCGTCACTTTCTCCATATTCTCTCTATGTTCCTCGAATGTTTTATGCTTGCTTCACTTTCTCCATATTCTCTGCATGTTCCCAGAATGTGTTACACTTGCTTCACTTTCTCCATGGTCCCAGAATGTGTTGTACTTGCGTCACTTTCTCCATATTCTCTGCATGTTCCCAGAATGTGTTACACTTGCTTCAAATTCTGCATGTTCCCTGAATATGTCATACTTGCTTAACCTTCTCCATACTCTCTGCATGTTCCTGAATGTGTTACACTTGCTTCACTTTCTCCATACTCTGTGCATGTTCCCGGAATGTGTTATACTTGCTTCACATTCTTCATGTTCCCTGCATGTGTTATACGTTCTTCGCTTCTCTATGATCTCTGCATGCTCCCCGAATGTGTTTTACTTTCTTCACATTCTCCATGTTCCTTGAATGTGTCATACTTTCATTACTTTCTTCATATTCTTTGCATGTTCCCCGTGTGTGTTATACTTGCTTTTCTTTCTCCATATTCTCTGTATGTTCTCCGAATGCGTTATACCTGCTTCACTATCTCCATGGTCCCTGAATGTGTTACGGTTGCTTCACTTTCTCCATATTCTGTGCATGTTCCCCGAATGTATTATACTTGCTTCGTTTTCTCAACGTCTCCTGAATGTGTTATCCTTGCTTCACCCCCTCTATATTCTGTGCACGTTCCCCGAATATGTTATACTTGCTTCACATTTTCCACGTTCCCCGAATGAGTTATACTTGTCTCACTTTCTCCATATTCTCTGCATGTTCCCCGAATGTGTGACACTTGCTTCAGGCTCGTGCAGGTCCCGTTGATTTGGTTTACACATGTCATCGGTTCCCAGTTGCGCAGATCGATACTCATGTTGTTGGTCACTGGACTGTCTGGCCCAGACTCGATTATTTACAGACCGCCACCATATAGCTGGAATATTGCCGAGTTCGGCGTAAAACGTAACTCAGCCGTCAGCCCTCACACTTGCTTCACTTTCTCCCTATCCTCTGCATGCTTCCTGAATATTTTCTATATTATTTTCTCCATACTCCCTGCGTTATTCCTCTATCATCAATACTCCCACTCCATTTGACGGCACCATGCGAGGAGTTTACGTTATCAACACTCAGTCTCATGCACCTCGGTAATTGTTGGAAATTGTCACCTGTGTAAGGTCCCCATACCCTAAGCACCGTGCCTGTGATTTCCCACTACTCCCACTTACTGTTTCTTAGTTTCTGTGAAAATGTTAACCTCTAAAATTAGACAACCATTTTGAATATTGTATTGGCTAATGATTTTTTCACTCTCAACATGCACGCCCAAAGGCATAGTAATTTAAAGTTTTATGTTTTGTCAGTTAGTGAATGATTCATAATTCACGTTGTGTTACAGTTCTACCTAGTCCACCAGCTCGCTGTTGTTTCTGTCTTGGACAATCTATGGTTTCTGTTTGGTCTATATATGCTTACTCTGTTTGTCGACGTTGCCCCGGGCGTCTCAGGCACACGTGTGTGGGTGGAGGGTAGTGGCCGGCTTCCTGCCTGCACAGCAGCACATCGTAACTAATACAGCGGCTTCTGTTGAATGCCAGAGAAATCAATTAATGCATTACTTGATCAAATCAGTGCAGTCGGGATACAAAGAACTCGGTGCTTTACATAGTGAATACGTACTGCAGAAACTGCTATACTGCCGCAACTGGGTCCGAGAATGAGAGTAGGTGAAGGTTACTGTACAATAGGGCTGAAATGAAGGCACACTCAGACCCCAGACATGAACATGGTATGAGCCCCATCATACTCTGGTTCCCTTCTATCACTGCTGCTTTCAACGGGATCTTGCCCGTTATGTTTACACATATTTCACAACATCTTGCCTTCAATGCTTAGCTATGGACTATGCGTTAACACGGTCAAGAATGAGAAGGTGAATGCAAGGTCTGAACTGCCGGATGGGACGCTGGCTGACGTTTCCCTTGACCATGGTCCATTTACCAGATGTCCGATTTAACTCAGACTCAGACTACCATTGTGCAGTCGTCATTGTTGGTCATGCATGAGAGGGAGAAGATGTCATCTCGGTTTCAGTTTCGGATAAGTCACGGAAATTTAGACACTGAATAGAGGGAATGTGCAAGACACATTTTAGAAACCTGCGACTTGAATTAAGGAAACATCTGGGAGACATCGGATGTTCGTTAAACGGTACTATTCGCCGTCCTTTGTAATGAATGTCTCTTCTGGCAGAGGCTCAGAGTTTAGACTATTTCCTCGATTTCAGTGCCGCATACGCTCTTTGGCCAACAGAACATATAGCACTTTCTCTTCCGTCAATGCGAAGCCTTGTTGTGCCTATTTATATGCTACTCTCTTTACGGGCATTCCCAGCATTTACCCTCATTCAGCAAGTGTATTCATCAACTAGATCTTTAATTTGGGAGTACACTCATCACCAAGATCTTTAACTACACACATCAACTAGATCTTTAACTTGAGAGCACCTTCATCACCAAGATCATTAACTACACACATCAACTAGATCTTTAGCTAGGGACTACGAGATCTGTAACTAGGCACTACACTCACAATCTAGATAATAAAATATGGACTACCAGGTCATGAATTAGGGATTATACTCATCACCTAGATCTTTACTGGATCCACAAGTTGGGACTGCTCTCATTAGTTTAGGGCCATAGTTGCTAAATTCAAGCTGCTAAGTGTTACTTGTAAATTTCCAAAATGTAAACTCAAAAGAATTCAGTTTTCAAACAAACGTTTTGCAATCAACAATAGTATCATACAGTTGACTTGGTGTACAAATGCACACGCATCAATGAAACCCAGTTACAATGACATTACACAATACAATGACATTACACAATACAATGACAGTACATGTACAATGACAATACAAGTGGTAGCACAATTACAGAGGCTGGAAGCAAGGAGGTTCTTTTCGTTGTTTTCTTAGCCTAAATTTCCAGAAAATTCCCGATAACGGTTGACTCCAAGCATCTAAATGTATAGTTACTGTGGATTCTTACGTTAGATTGTAGTACAATTAAAGCATTTCAGTTCCTAACAATAGATTATATCTCCATATGACATAAGCGTAGAGTTGTGAATAGAGTTTTCAATATGTGGGGGAAAAAGGAGCAGTCGTTTGAAGATATACTGGCTGAATTTAGTAAAGACCCTCGTATCCCACTGATGCCGTTCACAGTTAATGCAACACGTTCTGTGATGCGCTGATTCCGCGTTCTAGTCCCAGTTAACGGCGCATGCCAGATAAGCAGGAATATCTCATGGGTTCGTCAAAGCAGAAGCTTCAACGATCTGTGATTTCCTGTTACCGTCAAGACCGTATTTTGGTCAACATAAAATTCCAACGAATGCACGTGACCGAGTTATGTTTTATGTTTTGTGTCTTCTGGAATTCACCCATGCCATGACTTTATGTATCTTTAGCCTTGATGTTGCGTCGGGCACGTCAGGTGGTGCGGACAGGACGTGGACTCCAAAGGTGGGCACAATGAGTGGGTCCTGGTAGGATATTGCCACAGTTGTTGCCAGGTTAGTGAGAATCAGTGGCCCGATATAAATGTAACTTAAACATTAGCGTCCTTGCAAAATAAACAGAGAAAATTTAACGTGTTCGCAGGAGGAAATTACGAGGTAATTCATATTTACTGACAACGACTTGCCGTATAAAGACAATCAGAACTATAAACTTCTTTTGGATAATTCTTTGAGCACCGAATTCACTGTCGGTGTTTGTATGGTTGGTGGTAGTTTATGATCAATGAATGGCACATGTTATTTGATATTATGTGATTGTAACATGTTCGCCATAACATTACATATTGATGAGGACATTTCAGCCTGGGCTTTGTAAATCCACAACAATATAGAACAATATTAATGTAGAACAATTTTTTATTATGTATAATGGATGATCGGTGGGATAGGGTTTGGTAGTCTTCTACACATTGGTCAACATTAACAGGAGGCGTTATAACACTTCGGATGGGGTATTCAGGTTTGCCTGTATTTTACACATATCGTCCTGGATTAGCCATGTAGCAGGAACTAATAGATATGTATGGATAACCTAGGTGTTTCAACAGTGGGATCAGTGCATGAGCTATGTGAATGAACAGTCGGATATGCTGTGTATGAGATAAACGTATATATAGTCAGACAGGCTGTGCAGGAGATAAGTGTGTGAACAGTGGGATATGCTATGTATGAGATAAGCGTATGGACAGTGGGATATGCGGTGTACCAGATAACAGATGAACAGTCGGAACAGTAGGCATGTAGATGGATGAAATATTTCATTACAAAAGTGAGGACAAAAAGTTCATACAAATAATGAAAATGTGGGGTGTTCCTAAAATAGTAAAATGTTTGCGTCAGCGTCTAATTAATGAAGGGAGCATGAGAGGCAGTGTGAATCAGACAAGAGAAACCATAGGTAGGGTAGAGAGAGAGAGGGTGATGAGTGGAGGCAGGCGCAAGATGGGAAAGAGACAAAAGCATAATCATAGGCTAAACACAGTAACTGTATCAAAGTACATGTACTTGAATTAGTCTTGGTGACGCAGCAGTCCGCAACAGGTGTAGTATCTAACAGGATGGATGCAAGCGGGTTAACCCGATCAAAAGAGTGCAAATACGATTCATTCATTCATCTCAAGGAAGGTTCCTACGATGATGCCTACACGCCAGCATGATATTATAGATTAAAAAAGGGCTGCAACCAATGGCGATACTCACATTCCAAAGGTGTTGCTTATAACGATGGATGCTCTTTTATCAAATTGGCTAATACAATGTATACTAACAATCCAAAAGGGTTAGTATGACAGATACTCATGTGCAAAGTGCTTAATTCGATACATACTCACATCCGGAATATTAGCGCGTGAATACGATAGATACTCGCATCCCAAAGAAGTTAATGAGATGGGTACTCACATCCCAAAGAGGTGAATGATATGGATACACGCATTCATAAGGGTTTAAAACCCAAACCACAATGCCTGTACACCGACGTTGAATATGAGTCATCGCTGGTACTCTTTAAGTGACTGGCGTTTTCAAGCAGTTAATTATTTTCACTGCGTACATCCCGTTCTTTGTTAGAGGTTTATCCTAGATTGTGTAAACCTTTTATTTTACTTGTCAATATCCAATTAGAATATTGCCTTTTGGTAAAAAATGTAAAAAATGCGATCCACTCGCAAGCTGTCAATCAAACTCCATCACCATGTTGTGTAAGCGGTCTGCACGTGCAAGTCCATGATAACAGCCGTCCATTTGGTCTTGCTCATCCTTGAGCTGGGTATTCCTCGCTTGAAGATTTATTTGGACATTTCCCAAATCTGTCTTCTGAATTAATTGGATGTTTTGGTGTGCCAACAAAAGCCTTAGTCTAGTCCGAACCTTCAGGCACCTATAAACCTATGTACGGAAATAGGTATATACATGTATCAGGGTGTCTGTGTGCAAGGCTACCAGAGCGCAAAGACAAGAATCTGTTCTGAAATATAGAACTTACACTAGGATCGTTTTGCATAACGGTGGCCTTCACTGTCCACCTTCTAATAGCCATTTGTCCTTTCTCATTCTTAGCTCGACTGTCCTGTAATGAGTTGTTCTTCTGTATGGTGGTGAAGATGATTGTAAGAGTTAACATATTTGACGTTTCTCTGTAGGTGCTCACAAATCATCAGGATGAGTAATGTATGGTCATGGTATTATTAGGAGAGTAAAGTAAAAGAACAAGGATATTGTCATGGCTTGTAAGTTTTAGTGGCCACACTAGTAAAAACTTCTAAAAGAATGGGTGGAGGTACGAATCTGCCAGACTGTCTCCAGAAGCTATAGAATCATCTCGACCAACACTTACTGGCCGAGTGTTCAGGCTCGGTGACGGCGTGGCGTGTTACTCAAGGTATCAACCCCTCATGTCCGGTCCAGATGTGCCCCTGGCTTGTCATACAAATGACAAGGTGATGTGTTTGCTGACAAACAGCAGCACCAGTTCGTTGTACATGCATCATGTTTGGCCACTCCGTCAACGTGCAAGGCATAACATGATGCATCTGATGTGCAAACCAGGATATAACTTTTATCCGACATTGCATAGACCCGTGAAGATCTGGGTCAGAATTGGTCTTCAGCAACACATGCTTGTGTGAGAGGCGACTAACGGGATTGGGTGATCAGGGTCGCTGTTTGTTTGATACATGTCATCGTATCCCAGTTGCGTAGATCGATGCTCATGATGTTGATCTCAGACTGCCACCATATCTGGAACATTGCCGAGTGCGACGTTGAACAACAACACACCCCAATCCAACCCGAAACATATTGCCTCAACAGACGCTATGTTCTGTGTCACTGTTTCCATCTGTCTGAAACTGCAGACATCATGTACATTGTTCTTGTTGCGGGACGCGTTTCAGCTAATAGAGAGCTTATATGGCTGTGTGGCTCACAGATATTGTAGTACAGATTTAAACAGTATAATTACAGTCATTCCCGAATGATGGTATGACTTAAATATGTGTCATTACAAGATACAGTTTAATCATCTGCATATGGTTATCCGTTTGTTATCTCTCTTGAACACTGTCAACACTAAGTAAAGAATGACTAAGAATGACGATATAGTTACTGTTACACCATTACCGATGATCTAAAACAATGACTATTCTTGAAGAGTATGAGTTTATTATTATGCCCTTGTTAGCACACTTTTTAAATAACGAGCATATGTTCAACCATGTGGATATATGGCTGAATATCTACAAGACAATCAGGAAGGAAGGCCTACGGATTCGGTGTGTGGAGGTATGCTTGGTTCATACTTCCTACAGCAATACTTTAAGTATAAGGTGAGAATAAGCACAGCAAATAGTCGTTGTCTGCTACATTTCAAATGTACACTTGTGTATATAAACCTTACCAAAGGGTTTACATGAAGGCGGTGTGCAGGAACGCTATGAGTGAACTGGAATGCACACACACGTGCAGAAGCACGTGTATGCTTCTCATTTGATTGCGTCCTTGCGACAAATGTTTACGTGATACTCTGTATGGAGGTAGTCGCGAATAGTGACATGTATGTCGAGGGTTTAAGTCACACTTGGAAGGGAATTTGGTAGCGCTACATGCTGTGTGGAGGACAAAATGTCTATTGGTACTGTCACATGTGTGATCCTATGTAGAGAAACTATGTCACATTGTCTATTGGTATCATCATATGTGTGATACAATGTAGAGAAAATATCGCACATCTTTCTATTGGCATCGTCATATGTGTGATACTATGTAGAGGAAATATCTCACATCTTTCTATTGGTATCGTCATATGTGTGATACAATGTAGAGGAAAGGTGTTTCACTATCTAATGATGTCGCCACACGTGTGATGATGCGTATAGAAAAGGTGTTACGCCGTCTACTGGTACTGTCACATGTTTGATGCTGCGCAGATACAATGTGTCTACGATCAAATTACAAATGGGATGAACTATAGAGAGGGAGATGCCAAATCTGTGACATTGCAAAGGACAGGTACAGTAGATCATTTATATCACAGTTTGTTGAACGCATGCGAAATTCAACAGTAATACATGCTTAAAGAAAGGCAAATGTTCCAGAATATATATTAGAGTTTAAGTGAAGCCCCCAAGCTGGAATATCACCTGTTCCCTCGGGAAACAACTCTAATGTCCTGAAGAGCAACGTCAATCACACATCCCCTACATTTCCGATATGTATTAAATATTTTTATTGGATCATCTCGACCAAAGACGAAACCACTGAATGCCATTACAAAGCACGCGTTGTAAAGAAGGTTATGGGCATTGTATATAGTGGCCTATTAAAACAGTGTTGTTGCAGGAATTACACATGAAAACTGTAACGGTAATAGTAGTGACGTCATGGGTCACGGCGGAGGAGCGCAGTGATGGTGGTTGACGAAGTGATCAAAGTACGGCATACTGGCCATACGATGTGGAGTTACGACATGCCGAGTAGCATTGTCAGCAACCCTGCAGGTGGAGTTATTTGAAGTGAATTCACGTCTTCACAACAAAATGAAGCGACTGCCCGCAGTATAGCACATAAGCTAAGTCAATATACTCTTAATATGCACACAGCCCATCACTCCGTTGTGCATAGCTTCCATCTGGAAACTAATTTCACCTCAACCTTGGCATAACTTTGACATGTAAGTTCATTTTTATATACATGTTCACGATGGATACTGCTGAACCAAAATGTATGGTATTTCCTCATTGCCAGCAGTGGTTTCCTGTATGATGCGCCCTTCACGTACAACCCACAATACCACTGCAGCCTGTCTATTGAGGAATCTGCTGAATGATCAGAATTATGGAACAGTGATAATCTGTTGTGAGCGTAAGTCCAACACAGATACATTCGCTAGCTACCTGACAGTATTGTCGGACATAGATAACAACGGATGGCTGTTTAACAACAAAACAATGTTGTCGAACATAAAGTCCACCTACTACTATTCAGTACTGTCGAACATATTTATTCTACTGTCTACTATCTAGTACTGTCGAACAAGCATATGTTACTAACAACTACTCAGTACTGTCGAACACACATATTCTGCTTAATACTATTCAGTACTGTGGGTACTAGTCAGTATTGTCGACATAAATATTCTACTTACTACTATTTAATACAGTCATTACTATTCAGTAAGTTTCGTGAAGGTTCTAATACCGTTATCAAGGTTGCTTTTCATAACGTACATAAAATCGTTCCTCTCAGAAGTTGTTCATCCACACATTGTATCAGTCCTTACTCCTCTAGCATCTAAAAGCTTCTCAAAGAAAATACTCAGTACTGGCGAACATAAATGATCTAACTGATAGTCAGTGCTGTCAAACATGCTGCTACCCTGAATCCAGAACTATTAACACACCACCCAGATCGTGTGTGTTCCTCTCTAGATCATGTCCCATTGCATTGTATCCAGTCATCAGTCACCAATATATAGCAAAGTGTATTTCATATACCCATAATGCCGTCTGTCTGCGCTTTACGATTCACCCGGTGACTCGTGTTTGTTGTATATTTTAGGTCAGTCAGTCGTAAATATGCTCTTTCTTGTTTCCGCGAGAGAGAATGTATCACGAAGTCTTTCATTCTGTTTCGCGTTTTTCCACTAATGGAAACAAACCGGGTTTACAAAGATTGCGACTTTTCCATTCAAACTCTCTTTCTGTTTACAACGGATTGAAGGCCGACCAACAGAGGTCCGTTCATTCGCTGTTAATAGTGCTCTGGTATATGGCACTGCGAACTATCTCAGCGCCTCAAGGAAGAGTAGTTCCTTGCCAGACCACCAGATGTCTCCTTTCACATCCGCCCGCCATAAACAAAATGGCAAATAGTTCTTGTCCGTACAGTTGGTTCATTTTTATATCAAACTAGAGTCGTCAGCAACAGTAAACATCGACTACAGCAACATCTTTGTGAGCGTCTTAACTTATGAGAGGGAGTTTCACTGTGTTGCTATTTGTAAACTTTAGCGGTTATGACCGCGCCACGTGGGGACAGAGTAGATCAACATCACTCAGAAACTCCGGACCAGTTTGGGCAAGGCTCCGAGACGCTATAATACTCAAATACTATAGCTAGACAGCATGTTACAGTAACAGAAATATATACCGTGGGCAACAGGAGGATACATAGAGTGGGCGTTACTAGATGTTATACTAAGATGTGTTTGCGCAAATCTTTCTTGTTTTAGAACGCAATATCAGTTGGGTTGTTGGGTTGGCGAGATCAAACAAAGTCTAAATCAGTTATATTTTAACACCATTACATTATTATTTAAAACAGCACATATCATAGCACCAAATTCAAATGCAAGCTATTAGTCAAGTTTAATAATGATCTGAATTTCAGCAAAGAAAAACAGTGAAACCATGTTTAGCGGGATATGTATGACTGCTTATCTTGGAGTGGGATCCCATATTTAGGTAATGGTTGAGGACGATTGTTGTTGTTGTGAAGCAACGCGATGGAATGATAGTTGAACGGATGCAAGAAGTACAGGGATACAGTTTTATGGTTCCAGGACCGTTAAGAATAAGCATATCTGTACGACACTCCTCTCTGTTCAGGAATGCACTCGCTGTTCAATGTCGTAAGAGGCCATATTGAGCTATTAGCGACATTGGACAGCGAATGTATTCATGAACAGTGTCGAGAGTCACACAACCATACTCCTCCATCACGGCTTCCTAACGACACTGGACAGCGGGTGTATTTCTGAACAGACTATTGGCACCTTTCATTGTTGAGAATAATATGTCGTTTGGTGTTGAGGTAATTGTGAAGAATAGCAGGATGACAAGTATCACTGTTAAAGATTATTCTTGTTTTCATTTATGTTGCCACAAGGCAGTTATTGTGAAATACTTGCCACTGTCCCAGAATATAAACTCTATTATAGCCACAGGGCAGTTATGGTGAAATACTGTTCGACAGCACTTGCCACTGTCTCGGTATATACACACTGCCTGACATTGCCACAGGGCAGTTATGGTGAAATACTGTTAGATAGCACTTGCCACTGTCTCCGAATATACACATTGCCTGACATTGCCACAGGGCAGTTATGGTGAAATACTGTTAAATAGAGCTTGCCACTGTCTCGGTATATACACACTGCCTGACATTGCCACAGGACAATTGTGGTGAAATACTGTTAAATAGAACTTGCCACTGTCTCGGTATATACACACTGCCTGACATTGCCACAGGACAGTTATGGTGAAATAGTGTTAAATGGAACTTGCCACTGTCTCGGAATATACACACTGTCTGACATTGCCACAGGGCAGTTATGGTGAAATAGTGTTAAATGGAACTTGCCACTGTCTCCGAATATACACTGTCTGACATTGCCACAGGGCAGTTATGGTGAAATAGTGTTAAATAGAACTTGCCACTGCCTCGGTATATACACACTGTCTGACATTGCCACAGGGCAGTTATGGTGAAATACTGTTGGATGGCACTTGTCGCCCTATTCAGATATAGAAGTGCTGCTACTGTCTGAAGATACCTAGACTTGAGTACACCAGTACACTTTCCTTCCCTACAAGTGGTGAATTACCATTCTACGAGTCTCCATGGCGAAAGAAATCGATGGGTTTAGTGTTTCTTTAATTAAGAAGACCGCAGCCTGATTGCCCCTCGCAAAAGGAGGACCGTTCCTACTCATGACTCTTGGCCAGAAAATACTGCCAATTACTGCTTTACAATCTCATCCTTTTCAGTTTACAGTCCTTTTTAATGATGCGACCACTCACCCAGTAACATACGGCGTCGTCTATGCATCGTGCCACATGCTCCATCAATGGTAAGAGGCTGTCACTTTAATTATAAAATATGCAGGTTCATCCTGAAATCTACAATATTCTCTCTTACTTCATATGCCTGTTCGTGAAGTATGACATTTGAATTTTAACACAATTTATGTCATGAATGATGAAGAGAAAGTCATCTGTAATAGGAGATATATCGCTTTTATGGACACCCATAATTGTGTAACGATATTCTGTTTAGTCAGTATTTGGACATCCTTGGTAATGTCAAGATGTTATGTTCGGACAGTACTATGACATGCTTGCAATGTCAAGATGTTCTCTTTAATCAGCACTTGGACACCCTGGGTAGTGTCAAGATGTTCTGTTCAGCCAGTATTTGGACGTTCTTGGTAATGTCAAAATATTCTCTTCGGTGGGAATTTGGACACCCTTGGTTATTTTCTTTAAGAGGCATTTTATTTGGGATGTACAACATTGAGCAATCTTGATGCATAAGAACTTATCTCACACATCTCTTCCTTTTTAAACTACTACTTTCATTTGCGCATCTCTGTCTCCCACGCCTTTCCCTTTGTCAATTCACTGGCTTTGTCAGCTTACTGCATTGCCAGTTATGTTTTTCATGCTGTTCCTTTGTAACATTCGGTAGCTACATTCAGTATGTACATCACGCTACATTCAGTAATTACATTCAGTATGTACATCATGTTACATTCAGCATTTACATCATGTTACATTCAGTATGTACATCATGTTACATTCCGTTTGTACATCATGTTACATTCAGTATGCACATCGTGTTAAATTCAGTAGTTACATTCAGTATGTACATCATGCTACATTCAGTATGTACATCATGTTACATTCAGTTTGTACACCATGTTATATTCAGTATGTACATCATGTTACATTCAGTAGTTACATTCAGTATGTACATCATGTTACATTCAGTTTGTACATCGTGTTACATTCAGTTTGTACATCATGTTACATCCAGTAGTTACATTCAATATGTACATCATGTTACATTCAGTATGTACATCATGTTACATTCAGTATGTACATCATGTTACATCCAGTAGTTACATTCAGCCTGTACATCATGTTACATTCAGTAGTTACATTCAGTATGTACATCATGTTGCATTCAGTAGTTACATTCAGTATGTACATCATGTTACATTCAGTATGTACATCATGTTACATTCAGTATGTACATCATTTTAAATTCAGTAGTTACATTCAGTATGTACATCATGTTACATTCCGTATGTACATCATGTTGCATTCAGTAGTTACATTCTGTATGTACATCATGTTACATTCAGTTTGTACATCGTGTTACATTCAGTATGCACATCATGTTCCATTCAGTAGTTACATTCAGTATGTACATCATGGTACATCCAGTAGTTACATTCTGTATGTACATCATGTTACATTCAGTTTGTACATCATGTTACATTCAGTATGTACATCATGTTACATTCAGTAGTTACATACAGTATGTACATCATGTTACATTCAGTAGTTACATTCAGTATGTACATCATGTTACATTCAGTATGTACATCATGTTACATCCAGTAGTTACATTCATTTTGTACATCATGGTACATTCAGTATGTACATCATGTTACATCCAGTAGTTTCATTCAGTATGTACATCATGGTACATTCAGTAGTTACATTCAGTTTGTACATCATGTTACATTCAGTATGCACATCATGGTACATTTAGTAGTTACATTCAGTATGTACATCATGTTACATTCAGTATGTCCATCATGGTGCATTCAGTAGTTACATTCAGTATGTACATCATGTTACATTCAATATGTACATCATGTTGCATTCAGTAGTTACATTCAGTATGCACATCATGTTACATTCAGTATGTATATCATGTTACATCCAGTAGTTACATTCAGTATGTATATCATGTTACATTCAATATGTACATCATGTTGCATTCAGTAGTTACATTCAGTATGCACATCATGTTACATTCAGTATGTATATCATGTTACATTCAGTAGTTACATTCAGTATGTATATCATGTTACATTCAATATGTACATCATGTTGCATTCAGTAGTTACATTCAGTATGCACATCATGTTACATTCAGTATGTATATCATGTTACATTCAGTAGTTACATTCAGTATGTATATCATGTTACATTCAATATGTACATCATGTTGCATTCAGTAGTTACATTCAGTATGCACATCATGTTATATTCAGTATGTATATCATGTTGCATCCAGTAGTTACATTCAGTTTGTACATCATGTTACATTCAGTAGTTACATTCAGTTTGTATATCATGTTGCATCCAGTAGTTACGTTCAGTATGTATATCATGTTACATTCAGTATGTACATCATGTTACATTCAGTAGTTATATTCAGTATGTACATCATTTTGCATTCAGTAGTTACATTCTGTATGTACATCATGTTACATTCAGTATGTACATCATGTTACATTCAGTATGTACATCATGTTACATTCAGTAGTTACATTCAGTATGTACATCATTTTGCATTCAGTAGTTACATTCTGTATGTACATGATGTTACATTCAGTATGTACATCATGTTACATCCAGTAGTTACATTCAATATGTACATCATAGTACATTCAGTTTGTACATCATGTTGTATTCAGTAGTTACATTCAGTATGTACATCATGTTACATTCAGTATGTACATCATGTTACATCCAGTAGTTACATTCAGTATGTACATCATGTTACATTCAGTAGTTACATTCAGTATGTACATCATGTTACATTCTGTATGTACATGATGTTACATTCAGTTTGTACATCATGTTACATTCAGTAGTTACATTCAGTATGTACATCATTTTGCATTCAGTAGTTACACATTTAGTATGTACATCATGTTACATTCAGGATGTACATCATGTTACATCCAGTAGTTACATTCAGTATGTACATCATTTTACATTCAGCATGTACATCATGTTAAATTCAGTAGTTACATTTATTATGTACATCATGTTACATTCAGTTTTTACATCATGTTACATTCCTGTTTGACGACGATACAAAAATCTGTACGTCGCACTCATGAAATAATAGGAGTTGTTATCCAAAAAGTGTCTTCAATATCGTTGTTTATGTTTTACATCCCAGGATATGATAAAAACTTTCTGATCAGTGAGTAGTTTGACATCAATGGTCATGTCAGGATGTTTTGTTCAGAGAGTATTTGGACATCCTTCGACAGGTACTACAATTCAGTTCAGTACTAAAATGTACAGTTTGACATCAACCCTGAAATGAAAATATTCAATCCTATGGGAATATAGACATCCAAGGACTTGTGAAATCTTTGTGTTCAGTAAGTGTTTGGGTATCATTAATTTAGTGAAAATATCTTCATAGCGAGTCATTGAACATTCATGGTTATATCTGACATAATGTATTGGTACTTTATGACCATGTATCTATGGTACTGTGTAGCCATGTGTCTATGGTAGGACCACGTGTCTATGGTACTGTATAAGCACGTGTCTATGGAATTGTATAAAAACGTATATGTGGTGCTGTACGAGAACTTGTCCTAGGTATTGCATAAGCACGTGTCTGTGGTACTGTATAACTGCGTATCGTAGATAAGCATGATATTGATGATCATGGTACTGTATAACGATGTGTAATGGTACTGTATAGCCACCTGTCATAGTACTGTATAACCACATATCATGCTTCTGTATGGTTCTGACCACTGTACTGTGTAGCCACGTGTCTGTCTAGGACGGAAGTGTGTCATCTCATTACATGCTGTACCAACTCACTGGTGCCTAGACTGACGTTCTAGAGACAACTGATGGATAAGAGGTTCTTGTGAAAGTATTGCTCTACCTTTGAAATATTTGAAAATCATAACCTTTAACATTTCCTCTTGTTCTCAGAATTCTATCACCATGTCTCTAGAGGCGGTGCTTTTTTGCACGCAAGAAGATTTCCAACAAGGCAAATAATTACATTTCCCATGTTGTTAAATGGCGACGTTTTTATTAAAGCACACGCGTCTTTGAGCGGAGTAGGGCTATGTAATTACCAATATCAGGAATTACGCAAATATTTTCCACAGCTCAAATGTCAGTATTTGAGTTATTTGAGGTCCTACGTTCTGAACATCTAACACAGAAATGTGCCTGCGTACATATGTAATTATAATTTCTGCTTCAAATGGACAGACTTTGGGGTAATTCCTCTTGGAATAGCCTGGGACCTGTCGTCTGTTTCGTGATTTTGGATAAATAAACTCCGTGCCAACCAACTTGCCTCTTGAGTACTCTCTGTCGCCATAACACTTTATAGTAATAACGATTACAGTCACTTACAGTATTGACTAGACTACAGTTGGTAACAGTGATAAAGATTACAGTGAGCTTCATGAATCCAATCACTGTTTGTTACCGTCCTACAGGCTGCTATTACAGCGACACTCATCCTCTTGACTCTTGTATAGAAGATAATTATACTGATTGATATAAGCTGTCTATACACTTACCAGGTCGATGTGCACTAATCTGTTTTGCAACACATTCATAGAATAAAAGAAGACATATTTGTGTCCATTTGTCTGGATGACCATCAACGTGAATGTTTCTTTTCAATTAAATAACACAACTGTATCATATCCTTAAATACGTTGTGGACAATCTGTACCATCAATGTGCGAACACCAGCACGACCAGAAATGGCTAGAAATAGAATACAATATTACACATAGTTTATAATACTTTCGTAACAAATACATTTCATTTATGTAATTATTATATTTTAATTATGACAACAGTAATGCTGAAACAGGTGGAGGCAGTGGACACCATGTTAATGACATCATGCCGGGACAGATCTAGACTGGAAGGTCGTCACTGAATGTTGCTCTTATTAGATTAACGACTTCTTATGACAGATGCGATGATGTTGTGCGACGGGAGACGATGGGGGAGCAGCCAGCAGTCAACCCTAAACCTAATTGCTCTCGATGATGAAACAGCAAGCCAGTGTATGCCATAAGATTTTCAAGGCGTTCTCAGGATTTAATGACATACTGACATTCAAAGACCCCAATGAATCACTTTCTTTGGTAAACAGGAGAATTACAATGTGTTCTTTGGTAAACAGGATAATTACAATGTGAACAGCATATTGTATTCTTTGGGCATTAGAAACAGTCGACAGGAACCTGGGAACTTGTCCATCGGAATTGAAATGGAAAGGGAAAGGTCGAATTTCTGGCTATGACGTAAACTTGACGTCTGCGTGTATCCGATCAAAGACTTAGTAATCAAATGCAAGACTGCCGATGATTTATAAGATTCTGATTATTATATCTAAGATATAAACATTTTCTGAAGTTCCGTGATTCGACGCCAGCGTCCACTGAATGATATAGAGGTTTGCAACACACGTAACAAATATCCCATTTGCTGTGTGGCACTGAGACCATGAAGCTTCAACACAAAAGAACTGGTAACGTTTTGTAAGACGATATGCATAGAGCATAAGGGCTAGGGGTACCTACATGCACTTTGATGTCCACAGTTACTTCACTACAAGTGAATCCTTGACAACGCCCATGTTATTCAACACCGAAGTGATCACTGCTATAGCAATACCGTGTGTGAACCAAGAATACCACTGTAGTGAAGCAGGATCCCATACCAGGACAATCAAGCCACGATGACTCACAACATCACAGAGTCACACAGAGTCTAGCTCCCTGATTCATTATGCCGGGATATTATTAATATCAGTCCATACCATACTTAAATTCATGTAATATGTTGATAGAAGTGATTCCATGTTTGAGGAAGATTACATAGCCCTACTTTTTTTCCTTCATATACAACAGCTAAATATAAGGTAGACGGGTGGTGAAATCATGCGCGCGTCACCCTGAAGACCCGTGCACAGTTCTCTACATGTGCACAATGTGTGGCCCTTACAATTCGCTTGGTCGAACGGCGTGATGACTGTTATAATAAAGATCAGCTAGTGATTCAACAGCAGTCTGTACACTGTTTCAAGCCAGTGTTAACGTGTTTTAATCAGATCCGCAGACACCTCCTTCTGTATGAGTTATTTCCTCTGTGAGAGGGCCTTTGTGTTGCTTGCTACCCGATAGGACATGTCAGGATGGGCCTACAGTACCATCCATCATAAGTTGGAGTAGAGAGAGGCTGGGATACAGAATCCTGCCGCTGTTGAAGGGAGAGAAACGCTCTATCAAGGGTGTCTAATGGTGCATGATATTAGCTCCATCAGTTAGTTGAACCTGGATGCATCCACATTCGTGAACAGGGTGGCAATGTCTGTTTTCATACATGATATATTCTCGAACAAAAGGTTGAAATTGCTTACAATTCGCTTAGCTATGTTCGTATACAACGTTTGTCACTGGTTTGTATACGACAGGTGCATACAGACATCTGTAGGGCAGCGTAAGGTGGTTAAAGATAGGCAATAAACGTGTGCAAAGTGGTCATACATGGCGTGACATGAGTTTATGGGGCTTGTAAACATGTGTGTGCATTGTGAGCGTGTATGAACAGGTTGGCGTGTGTACAATGTGGGCGCATGCAGAGTGTCATGTGTACAATGTGGGCGTATGCAGAGTGTCATGTGTACAACGTGGGCGTATACTGAGAGTCATGTGTACAATGTGGGCGTATACAGAGCGGTGTGTGTTCAGTTTGGCCATACAAAGAGCAAAGTGTTCAGTTTGGCCATTTTGTTACGGTTAATAATTTGCCGTGACAAGAGGTACAAGAAATCCTCAGGAACCAGCAAAATATAACACTGACAAGTGTAAAATATTCAATATTATGCATTGACCAAAGAACAAGATACAATGATTCACAATAGAGGTATCTGGCAACCGAGTCAAACCTAAAGTAATGGGTCACAAATATGATATCAACTCACCAAAGTCTTGATTTTCAGTGAGAAACAGTTCTACTAAATCTTCCCTTGAATGTAGCTCAATGTTGGCGAAGAGGCAGACAGATGTAGGTAAGCCGTATGATGACACAACTCCAGTATTACTCTGTGTGTTAGTCTGTGCGTGTGTCCCGTCCACACAACAAGCAGCCTTTATATACTGATTCTTGAGCATTCCAGTGAAGTATGGGACCTTCGCGATAGACGTGGTGTTTACCAACAGTCAAAACACACCAAAGGGAGGCAACTCTAATGCGCTATCTCAAAGGCGTGCCGCTAAAACACTATTAGCGATGAAAAGACCCATAAAAACTATCACTTAATCAATAACAATACAAATGACGGAAAATACACTCTCGTTTACACAGAGCGTCATGTCTTCAGTGGGGCTGTACACCGAGCGGTATATGTTCAGTGGGGCTGTACACAGGGCGGCATGTGTTCAGTGGAGCTGTACACAGAGCGACATATGTTCAATGGGGCCGTACACAGAGCGGTATGTGGTCATTGGGGCTGTACACAGAGCGGTATGTGTTCAGTGGGGCCGTACACAGAGCGGTATGTGTTCAGTGAAGCTGTCAACAGAGCGACATATGTGGTCATTAGTTCTCCTTTTCGGAGTGGTATTTGTTTGTGGCGAGCATACAGAACAACATGCGGACAAGGTGGGCGTATACATCGAGCAGACAACTAGCCCTTGTCAGCTCCTTTATCACATCACAAAAACAAAAATAATCGTATATATTCACATGCAACCAGAATTAGTTTATGGCATTCTGTATTCAATAACTGAAATCTCCTGACAATTTGGCTGTTTTTTAAAACGTTTCGTCGACAAGTTTTACATTCTTGAAGTGATTTTTCTTCCTTTAGAAAAAGTACTGCGAAGCATAGTGGACAGACGCATCGATTTATTAGGCAAACATTTGTTCCAGCTGTTTCTTTTCAATCTCATTGCATGTATGCATTACGGCAGTAGTTGTCTCCCTTGTAATAATAATGATGGAAGATGAATTGTTTGGGCATGAGGTAACTCAGGCTGGTACTTAAATGTCGTTCTTTGTAAATACATCGACCCTGCTGCTACTGTCAGTGTGCTGCGGCTTCTGTGAACGTCACCAGCAGTGGAAAAGACGGGGACATCCACGCCATGTCATAACCAGTCCATTGACATGCACGAGGAGAACTGTCAATCATCGGCTCAAGTAATACATTGTATCACTAAAGGAATTCCTGTTAAATAGCACTCACGTAATTAACAACCACCGTTCTTCCATTGACGATGACAGGACGTCATGTCGCGACTGTGAACATCCATCTATCCCGTTATTTACATGATATTGACTGACAGGAATAGCCGAGAACAAATAGCAAACCTCGTGTCCGGTACAATTCTCGCGAGACGAGACCTGGATGTATGAAGGCTTCGTTTCTTCGTCTTCGCCGCAGGAATGTTTGATCGCCGTAGTGTTATGCTGACATTTGTGTTTGATGTAAGGCCTGCCGACCAAGAATTGAGCATAGCCGTTGTAACTTGGTTACCTACATGCACACGGAATGAATACATGTAATTATAATGAGGCTGAAACTTAAGGCTTCCTTATGTTTGCAACTGTGACATGTGACACGTCAAAGTACTCGTGTGAGGTACAGTCCATATCAGTCGCAAATGTCGCTGGTATGCTGGAGTGGCAAAGTGTTAGAGAATCTTAAGTTTGAGAGTCACTTACCCTTCATTATAGCACTTGAGCAAATGTCCTTTCTTCTAAGTAGACCGCTTGAACCGAGTATGGTGTAAAAGTTAAGAGCACACGATGTACATTATAAGTGGAGGGATCAATGCTTTTGACGACGTAAACGGGGAAGTCGAATGGCACGTTAAATTACATAATGTACCCGCTAACTACGTCATATTGTTACGAGAGTGTGTTTTTCTGTAATTTGTATAATCATTGAATAGGTGATAGTTATTATGGGTAACCGTTACATTTCGCATCGTAATGGCAGAAGTAATATAGCGACACGCCTTTTAAGGTAGCGCTTTAGAGTTAAATCCCTTCAGGCAGTCCTTCTTACATGTGTATATGTTTTGACTGTTACAAAACACGAGGTCAATCGAGAAAGTTCTAAGTTAATGTCGATTTGGTCGCAAAGTGCTAAAATGTTCATGAATCTGTGACTGTATATATAAAGGTTGGTTGTTGTGATGACGTGAGACACACGGACTTACACTTGGACTAACTGGAGTTCCGTACATCATTCTGCCTACCCCCATCGACTGTTTGTCAACAACATCGACCTACATTCAAGACTGACACGTCTCTGTCTGACCGTTCGCTGTGTAACATTTTATAACTGTTTCTCACTAAAAAAACCAAGCCTTTGGTGAGTTGATATTATATTTGTGACCCATTTCTCTAGATTTGACTCAGATGCATTGTACGACAAAACTCTATTGTCAATCAGTGTATCTAGCTCTTTGTCGCCTCAATACATAATATTGGATATTAAAAACTTGTCTGTGTTATATTTTGCTGGACCTGTGAAGGTCCGGGGTAGAGCAGGCCCTCAGCAAACCCATGCTTGCCATAAAAGGCGACTATGCTTGTCGTAAGACGCGACTAACGGGATCAGGTGTTCAGGATCGCTGACTTTGCTTGCCTCACGTCATCGGTTCCCATTTGCGCAGATCTATGTTCCTGCTGTTGATCATTGGATTATTTGGTCCAGACTCATTATTTACATACCGCCGCCACGTGGCTAGACTATGACTGAGTGTGGAGTAAAACTAGACTCACTCACTATATTTTGCTGGTTCATATGGGATATCTTATACCGTTTGTCACGGGAAATTATTAATCTTAACAGATGCTTTGATCGGCCCGGTATGATATGTACATTGTTGGTCGAGCGGCTCACTACGATATGTAAAGAGTAGGGGAGAAGTTCGGTATGATATGTATGTACATTGTTGGTCGAGCGGCTCACTACGATATGTAAAGTGTAGGGGGAGAAGTTCGGTATGATATGTATGTACATTGTTGGTCGAGCGGCTCACTACGATATGTAAAGTGTAGGGGGAGAAGTTCGGTATGATATGTACATTGTTGGCCGAGCGGCTCACTACGATATGTAAATTGTAGGGGGAGAAGTTCGGTATGATATGTACGTTGTAAGCGTAGCTGCTTGGTATAAGTACGTTGTGAGCGGAGCGGCTCCGTACGATATGTGCGGTTTGAGCAAAGTGGCTCAGTACGATATGCACTTTGTACTAAGAGCGTCATTATGCACATTGTAGGCATAGCGGCTCAGTATACGTACGTTGTAGGCGGGAGCAATCAGTACGATATGTGCCATGCAAGCGGTGCGGCTTAGTACGATAGGATAGAGATAGATAGATATATAATCTTTATTTCCTCCGAAATAGAAGATACAGCAGATAGTAACATACATATGTGTATTTACAGGTTATTGAGTGTCACAGCCCAAATTAGTGCAGGTATTTTAGTTGATATATCCAAGGTTTCACAGAGTTTGCTATTAGTTTTATACATTTGAACCATATTTTTAGTTCAAGCTCTTGGGCATTTACATTCGGTTGACCACTCAGCATAAACGAGACAAAGAGGTCTTCGTCCTTCCATAAACTGGCAAAGGTATCAACATCTAGAATGTCAACTAGTGACTCGATCTTATTACTTTGTTTGAGGGGACAGTGTAGATATACATGTTTCACAATGTCATAGGCAACTATGCCACATTCACACTCAAGAGACTGAATGCTAAGTGTGCTGATACATAGAAGTGCAACAATATTACAGACACATTCTGGCATTTTATAGCGCACAGACCACAGTCTGTGAACATTTTTAGGATAGTGAGATATCGTTCAAGGTTAAGTCTCGACTTCGTTACAGAAGCATTATATGATTCTACAGACCACTGAGTTTTCGTTAAGAAGGACGATTGGTTTACATAGATGTGCAAATGTGTATCTAGGTCATACATAGTTACAAGATTCAGCATATGGAATATTGGTGATGACTTGCTTTTTCGTTCTTTCTCCAGTGATGAAGTTTGTACTGACAAAGTCTATGGAAAAGCATTTTCTTAAAAACAAATTCGACATCGCTGTTACATAGTTTACCAAGAAATAGCAAAGATTTCTGGTGCATATATCTTCATAGTGTAACCTGCAGGGCGAGACTATCTCTGGCTATTGTGGATGATCCACGTTATGAGAGACCTTGGATACTCGTACAAAACTGGTTTTGAACAGTTTCCAACATAGCATATTCCTTTTCAGGTAAACGAGTCAATACATTAAAAGAGTACAAACCGCATGATAGAATAACTTTTTCCCAGATATGGACACAACGAAGTGGGTTAAGTCCACCAAAACATAGACCATGATTCTTATTGGCATTAAAGAGTATCCTAAGCCTTTCACATACAGATTGCGAACGTTCTATAGTTCTGCCCGATGAATGGATTTGGAGACCAGCATATTTTACATGTGTATTGGTAGGTATTTCCTTCTCACCAATATATATTTTGGGAAGGACATTCCTTTTCTCATCTCCTAATACAAGAAATAGGCTCTTTGATGCATTAAAACGTAAGTGCCATGTGTGCGCATACTTGTGTACATCAACCAGGCTTTGAAGTCCAACCGGGTATGCACTTAACAAAGACATTTCGTCAGCTAACAGTACCACGGGTGTTTTGCCCCATGGTGGACATATGCCCAGCCCAGAGTCATCAGTACTATGAAGCAAGTCGTCTATATATACCGTGGAGAGCCAAGCTGATAGGACACGACCTTGACCTACCCCCTGTTTTACATCAAATACATGAGAAACACAGCCACCAGTGCTGACACATGATTTCATTGATGTATACATAGTGTGTATAATTCGCCATAGTTTTCCTCGAATTCCGAAATTGTAAAGCTTGTAGAGAAGTCCATTTAACCATACTCTGTCAAAGGCTTTCTCATTATCAAGGAAGGCACAAGAAACTGGTGAATTTCTTTCGACATAGTAGGCAATACTTTCAGCTAACGTAAGCGCTGCAGTTCCCGCCCCCGCCCCCTACCTAGGAGAGGTGACGGAAGTCGTTCTTAGCTTTCGTCCATGTTTCAATTCTTTTGAGCAGTAGTCTTTCAAAAGGTTTTGAGAGAACAGGGGTAAGAGTGATACCACTATAGCTGCACGGGGCATGTTTGTTTTTACCATTTCCTTTGTAAATTGGTAGAGCATTACCAACACTAAATGTATTTGGTACATACTCAAATGATACAATGGCATTAAATATTGATACAATATGGTCAACAACATATTGACCAACATATTTTACATGCTCGTTTGAAATACCATCTGGACCTGGAGACTTGTTGTTTTTGAGGCGTTTTACAGTATCAAGTACCGCATCTTTAGTAAACGGGGAAAGAATTACAGAATCACTGTGATCATTTACAGGATTACGCACAACAGTCGTTTCAGTTGGAAGTAGATTATGGTCACAAATACGGTGATCACGGTTGAAAAGGCAAAGGGTGGCAAAGAGTAATAAATGATGGTTGAGCACAGGAAGGAGCTTCTGCTTACCGGATTTCTGCCAATAAAGGTACAATGGAACGGGAAAGTTATTTTTCTACTGAAGGTTTATCAGGCATTAAATGCGTACCCGGTAGGAAGCCATTTTTCATACCAAACATACAACATCGACTGTATAGGCCCAATGGAGTCAGTTTTAAGTGGCCTTCCTCACAAATATAGCCATGCCATAGTTCGCTATAGAACACACGTAGATCTATCTGTCTGTACATCTTTAGCGACTTGAAAGGAAATCAAGAGTCTCTGAAGATGTTTTAACGAGATTTCTACGTCTTACATGTAAGAGTCACCGTAGGGAGATTTTCACAGTTATCTATTGTTTAATTAAAGGTGTGTAAGGAATGGGCATGTTTTAAGTTTTACTTTCAATGTACGACCTTACGCACTTAATTCTCTTTTAATGCCACATGCAGTCAGTTTCAACTATCAGGGACACATATGCGGATGAAATCATTCACACTGACGAAGGCTAGTCTGCCATACAGCCTTGGAAACAAATATATCCAAGTATACAAAAGTAGTGTGTGGCAAGTCTAGATTTCCTCTGTTTTTGTGCCAACGGTTTCTTTCTGTCACACGAGGACCATCATGGCACGTACAGCTTTTGCTTTTGTCTATGAAAGTAAATGTTTAACAGAATTACACCATAGGTACATTTTATGAAGATGACAAAAGACAAAATAAGGTACTGTTGTGCTCCCGATGAAGAATACTGCCTTTGTTCTTTACACGTGTTACATAAACATGATCTAACTCTGCACGAACTCTGCTCGTTTGAGGGAACGTAATGCAGCGGTCATATGACAAATGGAGGATAACAGGAAACGAGCACACCAGTCTTCAAGTGTAAATTCTGTAAATGGAGAAACACAATTAAAGCGTTAGACGCCCTCTATCCCAATCCACGAGCGTCTGCAGCACTTCATCATGGGACATGATATATACCTCCCGACATGCCGACTGCCATCTCTGACAGCAACGCAGCTGTCCAAACTGACCAGTCGATCACAGACAGTGTCCAGTTGCCCTACTTGAGATATACCTGACCTGTAGTCTGGAGGCTGGTATCCGTGCTCTGGGCTGCAGAGCACATGTGTGCTGCAGACCCTTACAGGAAGAAGTAACACTCTCTAGGCCCTCTTTTATTGTTGTTACCGAAAACTCAAAGTTCCAGTGCCATCCCTGACAAGACCGCTGATGCTTAATCCTGCTTACCACTGAGTGTTCTACCCTGTAGACAGCCAAGGGCATCAATGCATGCACATATATTCACGCTTAGTTCCTGGACATTTTCCCAACGGAAACCCAGATGTTGAAACTTTGTTTCAAACGTACAGAAAGAGACGTCTTTCACTGAGTATTGGTAAATAGAGGGGTTTTTTTTATTTAAAAAAGTGCTTATTAGACCTGATGCGTACTGTTAATGAGGTAACTGCCAGCAAAAATCCTGATTTACAGACATAATTACGACGTCGAGTTGAAGTGTGAAAATTACTTATAATTTTAATTGCTACGCGTTTGATTCAGCACTTGGTGACCCAAGTTCAGCCTTCTTGAAAATGAAATGCCATCACGCTTGATGAGGGAAAGTCTAGTAATTGAACATCCATCACTACGTGCTAACACCTCCAGTGCAACACCTTCCGCAGCCTGAGTCAGGTCGACCCGCCGCCGGCATTATTCTTACGGAAGTTGAAGGATCTAAACGGAAATTGCAGTGCAGTATGGGACGTGCGTGATTGTGTAGTTTGTGGTGACATTATGGGATGTGATTGCGTCGGGCATTGCTTGTGACGTTGTATTGGTATTTCCCAGGTGGCGAGGATATGACTCTAGTGCTATGTTACAATCTCTTGTGAGCAACACAGTGTTTTCTGTCTGGATTAATGTTTGGAATAATATGGAGGCAGCAAACGAATCGGGAAGATTGCCCACATCATTACAGTTCGCCCCTCCTTATCGTACCCCAGTACACTCTATCCCCTTCCGTGACAGTCTGCCCCTCTGCGGTGTACTCCACTACAATCTGCCCCTCCGCGATGTACCCCAGTATAGTCTGCCCCTCCATGATGATCCCAGTAGTCCGTCCCCTCCGTGGTGTACTCCAATACAGTCCGTCCCCTCCGTGGTGTAATCCAGTACAGTCCGCCCCCTCCGTGGTGTACCCAAGTATAGTCTGCCCCTCTGTGGTGTACCCCAGTAAGTCTGCCCCCGCCATGGTGTACCTTAGTACAGTCGGACCCTCCGTGGTGTAGCCCAGTGAAGTCTGGCTCCACCGTGGTGGTCCCAGTACAGTCAGCCCCTGCCGTGGCGTACCCCAGTACAGTCTGACCCCTTGATGGTGTATCCCAGTACAGTCTGACCCCTCCATGATGTACCCCAGTACAGTCTGACTCTCCGTGGTGTTCCCTATGATAGTGTGACCTCTCCATGATGTACCTCAGTACGGTCTGACCCCACTGTGGTGTGTCTACCCCTTCCGCTGCATCTGCCTGGCCCTTGCCATCGCCAACGTCAATCTATACCTGGTAACTCACTCACGTTGAAATTGTAAGCTCGTGTAAACTAAGGTTTCTCGCGGCCTAATAAAAATCACACTGAATCTGACGCATGGTCATTGTAACATCGCGTGCCCCTTGACGTACAGGAATCAGTCACCAACTACTAGTTTGGCCGAAGTTTTGAAGACATCTCACATTAGTCAACACTATTCGTGGTGACCCATATCTGGTGTTGCCCAGTCGTGATATTACTGGAATATCGCTAAATGCGAAGTAGAACTAGACTCGCTCACTCACTTCTTGGGACAATATCGATAGGAAAAGTAGATATAAATATATTAATTAATGGGCCCGTTATTTAGAACTACGACATACGATTCCATCCTTTGACATAATCAGTGAAGCAAGTTTCTGATAACTCCCTATGAAAACATTACGTTAATATTTCAAGCCGTATGTGTATGGTCCGTGCGATAGGGCGAGTAGATCACAGGCGCATGCAGTGTCCTGGGAAGGCCATGCTTTTTCGAATTTAAGCGCTGAACAGCATGTCCATGTCTCCACGCTTTATCATCCAAGTATGTAATGTTGGTGATGTAACAGAACATTCAACAATTCCCATGAACCTTATCGTATTAACCATCCATCTGTACTAACCCGATGATCAATGTATTGCTCTGTGTAAGCTCCACGTATGGTTTCAACATGTCACTTACATTGAACGTCAACCCTTTGTTAGTTTAGAAAAACCGTTCAACCAAAATCCTCTAGAGTAAACCTTAGGCACTTAGAACTGTAAAAGGTTATCGGGTTTTAAGATAAAATTCCTTATTGTAATGTGAAACGTTTCAATTGATTTTCTGAATGGCATCTAGTAAGGGTAGGCTTTCTCGAACATAGAACAATCAAATACTTTGAGGCTGTTTTCATGATAAATTCATGCCACATTTGACTCCGACTGCCTTCGATCCTATATAGCAATCAAAACATGACTATATGTAAACAACAGAGACGGAAATCAGACGGACTATTATATTGGCCAAGACTTGACAATATATTTCATCGATTATAGTAAATGCCTGAATACATTTGCCTTGTGAATATTTCATACAAACTGTTTCCTCCAGCAGATCCATTGCACGGACTGACGTCTCCACAGTTGACTACTTCACGACAATCGCCATTGTTCCCTATTTATTGGATCAGTTGTGGTCTGAAGAAGAAGAAGACGAACCTGTGGTGTGTGTTAATTTGCTAGCAACGTTTGATTGGATAAACCGTTCTGCATCTGAAGAGAGCATGAAGATGAGGTGTAAATACGATTGCTTGAACCTGTCCCCATGATCATCAATAGGTAAGCCTCACGAACTTTCTGTCACAGCAGCAGGGTGCCCCACAGGGGAATATACGCATTTTGGCTGTTAATTTAATCTTAGTAAACTATGGAGTTGGTGCAAGATAATGAAGTGATGTGAAGGTCACCATTATACGACTTCCCTCAGGTCCATGAGTGTCATGAGTATATACCTTGTACAAGTGATAATAGTTGGTGTGACAAGAGAGTATATACCTTGTGCAAGTGATAATAGTTGGTGTGACAAGAGAGTATATACCTTGTGCAAGTGATAATAGTTGGTGTGACAAGAGAGTATATACCTTGTACAAGTGATAATAGTTGGTGTGACAAGAGAGTATATACCTTGTGCAAGTGATAATAGTTGGTGTGACATGAGAATATATACCTTGTACAAGTGATAATAGTTGGTGTGACAAGAGAATATATACCTTGTACAAGTGATAATAGTTGGTGTGACATGAGTGTATGTGAGGGAAAGCCGGACGGAGGGTATATGTTGTGGAGAGGATATTTTGGAAGGAGACCTGCACAAATTCAGTACACCGACACTGAATCGATTTCAATGTCGACATTGTATCTTAAGGCCACTGAGAACAAAAATCGACCAGTTGATCTGTTATGAATATAATTAAAGTCGATCTTATATTACAGTTACAATTGAGTATGTCATAGTGATTCATAAACACATGCTGTGTCATCGTATCTGGAGGCGATGTCTGCACTGGGTTGATTGGTTCACACCCTATTTGTTTACAAACAACATCGTACAGCTATAATACTGCTGAAAAAAATATCTGCTCATGATAACAGTAGGTCAGGGCATGTCTACTCGTGTCGTAAACACCTGGTGTCGCAACTCAGTTGTCTATTCATGTTTATTTCACGTCAACTAGTTTGCCTTTTACGCCAGATGGCATCTAATGATAGGGACTGGTTATCTTCAGGCGCTGGCGTTCTTTGCGTTTCATGCATGCATGAGGGTAAATAGTTTAATGCATTCAATTTGTTATTGACACTACGCACTGTAAACACTCACCTCTTGTTTGTTTGGTAGTAACACTGGTGCAGATATCTTCCATAACTGGTCATATATTTCTGTTACATAGAAATACATCAGAACCCCAGGGAGCTGAGGTTGAAATACGATGTGCCGTTGTGATGGACATCCAGTGATCGAGGGAAAACAAAACGGCTTTGAGCAGTTGTTTTGGATATCGTCGCTATGCATATGTTAACATAACAATCGTGTGCCACTGTTCTGTTCAATTAATGCTATACATCATGCGCTGAAATCTACGATTTGGAACCGATCTTTCAAAACACCGATCTTTTAACACTTGTTGTTAGGCAAGTTTTGTGGACATAACATATTTAACTTACATTTCAAAACTAATCAAATTCAAGTATCCGAGAGAAAAAAAACCCAAGCACAGAAGACCTGTGATCATATAAACAATGTCTTTTCTCAATATTTTCTTGGTAGCTATCAAAATACAAATGTAATAACTCTTACATTACAATTCTATGGAAATACGCCGTCAAAGCTTAAGAGAATAAGGGTAAACCAGCAACTGTGATAATACTATGATCACATACGTTGTTAGTCCAACACGGTCTCACTTCCCACGCACTCTTCACTGCATATTAGCATCATCAAAAATGCGTAGACTCAAGTTAATACACTTCTGACTCTGTTTCCCTGAGCATTAAGTAATCACTAGTAGAATACTACACCTTCCTTTGTAATATAAATTTTCCATAATTTGCCTAGCAGCCGGCTTCCTCGACTAAATCGACTGACTATGTGCCCCTCATGCATATTGCCGTTTGATATTAACCCTGACTGCAGAGGTTTCTAGTATTCACCACTGCCCCTGTAATGGACTTATAAGCTTCATGGACGGATCAATGGACGAAACACGGATCACGTTGTACATCGACAGAACACATGATCATAAGCGCTGTTAATTTCAAATGTAGTATTTTCCCCTCTCGACTGCCGAATTTGCTTGACTAGATTCGAGTCATTATAATATAATAAAGAGAAGCAAAAGCACGCTGCATTGATCTTGAAGTCCAAGTCCTTTCGGTCAATATATGAAAGAATATCATGTACCCGCTAATGCATACTTGACGAATGTGTACAATATCCTAATGTACATTTTGTATGTGTGTAGAATGAACGTGGCGACACGCCAAACGGGTACAATGAACGGGTAATTAGCCGGCAGCAGACTACATACATCTGGAGTAAAAACCTGCTGGAAATCGATTTGAGCTCCAGTATTGCTTATCCTTTATTTATACAGCAAAATGTCGCGTTTCCGTTCAGTAGGCTGCATGCCCCTGTATTGGCATCCTCTTTAGTTAAGGCTTCCCTTAATCCTTTAGAGGTATCGTGATGGTAAATACTGAAGTACCTTGTTGGTAAAACACGATACATTGTTTAACCTAATTTTTCAGTTACTATGCCTTTTGGCAGATTGTATAGCGGGTATGCCAAGGGTGTCTCTACGGGTATTAGGTATATTTGTGTCTGGGTATACGGGTGGTATAAGGTGCCCACATAAGACACTAATTACATTCCGAAATATATGTGAACGCCGTTAGTAGTTGGAAACTACTACTTTGTAAGAGTATTAACATAGCTTTTGCTATAACATTAGAATTTGTTTAGTGATTATTGGAAGTGAAGTTCCCTCTCTAGCTGGCATTGTATGAACGTCCACGCATGACCAAATACCGCGGAATAGAAGTTCGAGCAGGTTGTTGTCACGGAGAGTCTTAGGTTTTCAAGAGTACTTTCATCCGTAACTACTACAGCTGTACCGACTGTGTCCACAAGCTTGTTTCTAGAGAGCCATCAAGCTATGGACAGTGGGGTCCACGAGTCCTCCCAAAGTAACACTAAAAATATAAAGTGTGACCTTTGTGCAACCATAGAAACCTGTGCCACTACGAAGGGAAGGCTTCTCGCCATGTTGGAGTCCAGTGAAAGGTATTCGTGTTTCAGATTTTCAATCACGGCGATGTCGGAGTCGCTAAAATTTGTTATCATCGCATCTATGGCGCTACGTGTGTTTCACCAGCTTCCATTCATTAGTATTGGGAGGTGAACTTGTGACCAAATGTACTGTTGTTTCCCCATGTACATTTGTAGTCTGTAGCCACGTCCTTCCTCTCACAGCTGTCTCCAGCTTACAGAACGTCAACACCGCCTCGCTGATTGTGGAAGCTCTTGAATAGAGAAAAAACCCTTATCACCTTGGTTACGTAAGATTTTCCATGCTATTTTCAAGCGTTTGTGCTTAGGCTGAATGATGCCCATGGATGTCGTCTGTCAACTCCGGAGGCACTTCCGGGTAACTAGTGTAGCTTTGATATCAACTACCGACCTACTATTCTCGATCGCTCTCCCTTACTTCCGATACACTCCGATTTGTGCGTATAGACCCGTCGACAACGTGTTGACGTCCACAGTGGCTGTTTTGTTGTTTCTGCAGAGTATTTACTCTAGGGAGTGATCCTTGTATCCCTGCCCCCCTTACAGCCCCTCCCCCGCCCCTACTGTCAATATTAGTCCGCTTTAGTGAAGTCAGTAGGAGCCAGCCGCACTAGAGATCACGTGCACACTGTGTATGTTGATCGATGCCGCCAGTGGAAGGTGAGGAGGCAGTAGTGGTGCCGGTGTGTTACAGCGGAGGGATACTGATGGTGATGCCAGTTTCAGTATGGACGGCAATATCGTCGGCCTTCACTCGGATCACCGTCAGGAAAAACCAACAGCGGATTACCAGTTCTGTAATGTGTGACAGCACATGTACCTTTCACATCGTGTTAGAACATTGCACAGGTATTTATACCCTTTTTTCACGACATGTATGTTTTTAAAATATATCCTGATTTATCTAAAAAACATTTACATGAACTGAAATTGTTGAAGTATATACAAAACACATTTAAAGCTTCATCTATTTGCCTGGATGGTGCATACAACCCTCGGAGCCAGAACAGCCACAATGTTGTTAAGTGATTATTTGCAGTGAACTTTCTCAGAGTATCACAACATTCCAAACATTCTGTTGCCATGAATGATTTAACGAACTCTCCACTACATAATTAAACGTGAAAAAGTCGCCTAAGACTGCGTTAATGATAAAGGAAACTGTTTGTTATCTAAAGTTCAGTGTTGTTTTAACGCGCGAGGAAAAGCCGACGTCCACTGTCTGTGTAGCTAATAAGTGTAAGTATAAGGTATGAAATGTCCATCAGCCTTAATTATTCTGTACACGCTATATAGCCAGGTCAATTTTTCCTCCCAGCCTCATGGTTACCCGACTACCATCAACCACAATAAGCAGCTGCAAAAACCATTCTGATTAAATAATAATCAATGCGATAAAAGCGATTGAGTTGACGCTAAATTGAAGTCTTCTGTTTTAAATTTACGCCGTTAGAATATGCACTCTGCCATCCATCATTCCGTATGTCCAATGTTGTATTGAAGTTTCATTATAACATATGTAGCTGAAAATCTATCGATTACTTCTTTCGAAGAATTAAAGTCTAACACTGGAGTTTAGTATGAGAATGCGTTTGTGTAAAACAATTGTTCACGAAATTGATGAATTTCGACTCGACATTATACAAAAAAACCCAACTAAATTCATTCAGTTTACTGTTGACACTAACTCAGTTACCACTCCACGATGGTTCCTACAGAATGCATCAATGGAAATTAAACCGTTTCATGAAATGGAATCGGTTCGCTGAGTATCCAGTTCACAGTTAAGGTAATTCTGAGTTTTAGTCTGGTTACACATTACGCTGAACTGAAATAAAAACAGAAAACGTGTTCTCCTGTAGCAATGGAACTTTTGAAAATGTGCATATGTAAATACGTATATGCATGTATATTGCCTGTTATCAGATGGGATAACCGAGTGTACATACAGGGCATTAATGTCTCATGCACGTTTCACGTTTCCATCACGAGGCAACCTTTGCTAAAGTTAACCTTAACGCCCATTCTTCAACACTGCACTAAGGCTAACTTAGTGTCTTACGATCACCTGAGGGCTTTGTGAAAGGAGGCCCAGGAACTAGCTAAATAATGTAAGATATGTTATATTTGGGGTTACACCTTTTTGGGGCTTCATGCGGGATTCAAACCCACACTCTCAGAGTCAGGCACCTAATCGCCAGTACACAAAGTCAGTCGCCCTACCCTCTCAGCCACCGCGACTTTCACAGAAAGTCTCTCTCTGAAGGTGTCGGTTCGAATCCCGGATAGGACTCAACTCAAAAAAGTACTAGAATTTGTACTTTACTAAGAAAGTGTAATTCCAAATATAACATTAGTTACATTTGATCACTTTCTAAATGGCATTGTGTAATCATAGCTAAATACTGTGTTCTCACGTGGGGCTAGAATCTGTGACTGAAGTTGATGAGAGTAGACCGTTACTACTGGACTACCCTGTATGGGTAGATGCATATAACGCTAGGGGATGTGTTATACTGCTTAATCATGTACATTGTTATTGTTCTCGTGATTATGGTATTTTTGTTTAGCGTTGTTAAAAAATATTCCTAATAAATAAGCCTTGGGAATGATTGTTAACACATTGAAGATCTCCGACGGCTGGCATATCATCGTTTCTTGGGTCTTCCTGACATTCTCCATTCTTCTTTGAAATGATAAATGTTAATATGGGCACGATAAACACTGACGTAACTGAAAGAATGCCTTTAGACTTCACAGGCAATTCAAAGGTCGTGGTTGCTGAGTGATCAGGTTTTTGTAATGACACAGAGCACGGTGTTCGTCTCTCTAGGTCTGTCATTACCTGTGTAATTTTCCGCGACAAATACCACAGGGGGCGCTCTATCCACCTACCACAAGTACAGCGGGTTCATAAAGGTTACGGCAGCACTGCAGATCCATCACAGAACTTGTGGACATGTACCGGAAATACTCTTATACTGCAAGTGTTACCCCTAAAGAACACGCACAACGGGTGCAAACAACATAGGTAACAAATTCATGTTTTCACAACGTTGTGTTTTCGTTGGTACAACGATATTCTGTGGACTCCCATTTACGCTATCACAACGTTGTGACCTGACGTGATACGATATTTTTACGTCGCCACAAGGTAAAGTTGTTGGTGCTAACACATTTTACGTTGTCTTAACGTTCTATTTGACGTTAATAGTTGATTGGTTTTCCCAGTTGTGAACAGTGCAGAAGAAATAAAGAAGAAATTCACTTATAATATCAGTCGCTGATTGTGTACAAAACCAATGTACGTACCGATATATGATAATGATATCAATGATAACATTGCGATAAAATATATGGTAATAAAATATCAGCTTATATCACTTCTGTCTTCATATACCAGTATATATCAATGTTATTAATGTGTATATGCCAAGATATACAATGATATCACACATTATGTGTTGAAGTACCAATATAAATCTTCAGATACAACATAATGTCTAGAGATATCAATTTGAGTTAATGATATCACACATATAGTGACGACAACATATTTGTGTGTTATCATAGGTTGTATGTATATTGACATACAAATCTAATGCCACTGTCTGTTCATATATAAACGCATCTCATGAGATGTAATATCATGCGGTCATATTGATAAAAGATCTCTTTACATCTCTTACATCCTGACGTAAGAGGCAATTTCAGCGACTGTGATATCAATATGAAAAGCATCACCGATGTATAGATATCCAAAAGCAGCCTTGTTACTTCAGCGACCGTAACATCAACATATATAGAGAAAGTGTTGCATCGACATTATTGACTGTGTATACACATCGATATACTATAATGAGATCCACCAAGTGCAGAGTCTCCAAAATTCCGAGATGAGATCAAGATAAAGTTATTCACCGATTCATGATCAGGTCGGTTAACTGTCTCGTTCATTGATTAGCAGTGCATTTGGATCGTGAAGACATATGTAATTGTTTTATTTCACATGAGGGTTCTGTTCACACCACCTTGAGACAGGACACTGTGGTTTCATAGACTTTTACCATGAGCTGTGTTGATCGTTATGCTTAACGCTGCATTGCATTTGAGTTTAAAACAACACGAAGTCTTCAGTCAATGTGCATACCATAATGATACAAAGTAACACTTTGTGGTCACTGTAGATTCCAACGTTATTATCGCTTACGTTATTTGCATATTTGCACAGCTGGATTACTCGACATATCGGCTTATTCGATATTACAGTCATTACGAACTCTAAGGGACCGTCACGGTATAACCGTACACATTTCGAGGTAAATATGCAGAAAGATGCAGGACGAAAAACACAGCTCGTATCATCTGTCTGTTCTTTATATACGTGATCTTTATAGATGTACTTTACTGTATGTTTTTATGCTGTTAAGTTACAGCTGTATTGTTTACCTCGGTATGTCGGGGTACCTCATATTCACTATGAGTTGACACATTCTGTATGGCAGATATAAATATATATAATAGAATAAACTGCTTAGCGATTTCTGCTTGTTTCAAAGAAATTGATTTGTAGTTGTCGGAGGGAATGGCAGCATTGTTTCAAATAAGGATCACTATGCGCCTCTCCACAGGTATATACGTGAGGATGCTTACCAGCAGTTGGTAATATGAGGCTTAGAAGCAATCAGAACCACTTTGTTATATCGACTTTAAGTCGATAAAACATTGAAACGCGAAAATATGCGAGAACATCTTGAGTGACACTGGGAGAAGGAGGGGTGGGGAGGGGGGAAGAGTACCTCGCCAACAAAGAGTCCATTAATCCATTAGGGAGTGAAACAGTGATATTAGATGACAATACACAGATATACAGACAAAGGGTCAAGGAGACATAGTCGGATTTGTAGCACCTGTGAACAGTAGTTCCATCTCACCTTATACACCTTTGTAATCTTCACGTGTGTCTTTTGAGTAAATGCGCACCTGCGTGTGTCCAGGGGATCGAGTATGTGTTATTATGTTGATATTTGTTTTTCACAATCTTGTGGTCGAGTAAAAGAAACGCCTGGAATCAATTTTCATGAGTGAACAACGTCTGTGTGTATCTACTACAGTGCATACGTCTACTTAAGCAGGTTTGTTTTTAGACGGCTAAGGTGTGAGAACCGACTGATCTCAAGCTTTACTTCCTTCAACCATTTCAGGGATTCAGGGTTGAACAATGATTTCGAAACAACAAGCATGTTTACATATTGATGTCCAACACAGTGCTGATATAGGAACAGTTGGCTGCATGTGGACACGGTGTCCATTGCTGGACCCCGTGTATATTGCTGAAAACCATAGAGTATATCAACCATCACAAAACCGAATGTCTAGTAACAATCGAAGATATCCAATCACCATGGAGTATATGTAATCACGTATCATCATGGATCGAGACCTCACATAATATATCTGGCACTGTGGAGTATATCTAGTTATCATAGAGGGTATTTAGTATATCTGGAAACGGTGTATGTATTTCAACAACACCAGAGAGTAACTATGACACTAAAGAGTTTATGTAGTCACCCCAAAGCATAAGTGTCAACACAGAATATATTATGGCACCACAGAATATAACTGTCATCGCAGAATATATATGTATCTAGTGGCCGCAGAGAATATTTATTAGTATCTGCGCCGTAAAGTATATCGAGTTGTTAGAGAGGATAAATGAAATACGCGTCATTGTGTCTGACATACACAGCCGGCCCCTCGTGCGATGCCTGCTACAGTTCAGAAACAAATCTCTGATTCCTAGCTGACCAATCCTTATGTTTCACATGTATGCAGAAATAGTTCACATATCTATAAAGCATATCTATTCAGCACAGAACATAATATTTGTGAAAAGCATGTCTATTCAACAAAGAGCAAATAGATTTGTCAGAAAGCATATCTATTCTGGGAAGAGCATATGTACTTATAATAACGCATACCTATTAAAAAATGCTACACATATACTTATCATAGGGTTCATCAATTCTACATGGTTAAATACTGCCATAGACTAATACATAAAGCGTATGTTTTGTCAAGGAACATGTCTGTTTCACAATGTACAAACTTTACTGTCAAAGAGCTAAATACATATCCAAGAAAGAGCAAATCAAAGAAAAATCAAATCAACAAAGAGCACATGTATTTTTCTAAAGGATATCATGGAGAATTTGCCGTTTACGGACAGCCTCCATATAGCTGGAATATTTGCTGGGTGCGGTGTTAAACAACTAGCAAACAAGATCATCGGTCAACGTCGATATCATTGTGATCATTATGTGATCAGTACAACTGTAGTGAGTTGCCATTCATTTATGTAGTCGTGACCATTTAGTGCGTTTCCGTTTGAAAATCGGCTCCAATCAACATAGGGCAAAGTTACTTCCGAAAGGTTGTAAGTGACAGTAAATAACGGCATTACCTACTGTCTAGGATTTGTGATCTGAGAGAGCGATTGTTTTAAACAGCACTAAACAGATGCTACCAAACTTGATGCTATGACGATATGATCCACATACAGTTACAGGCCAATTGTATGCGGATATTTTCACAGGAAAAAAACACAAAGAGGATACATGCTTCTCATGTTGTCAACTTTTCACATATAAATTCGAGCATATGTATTTCAGGCAGCTTTCTTATATGTTACTAGTGTGATTAACTCTAATCCACTATGTCATTTGCCGGTATCTCAGACATTGTGTATATGCTATACACATTGGCGCGTTTAATTAAACGCTAGATAGATAATCGATAAATAATTTGCTGGCTTAGTTACTAACTGTTGCATGTTGGTTTGAATATGTAATCCGCCCGTGAACGTATATCTGGCAAGGCGTGACTCGCAGCGTCATCTATAGAGTCGGAGCTGAATAGAGCATACTCGTCAGTGATAAATTAATAATGGTACATCGATCGTTTTGCTGTAAAGGTACAAATGAAATAAATGCTTTATGAAGTCCTTATATCCCAGTAATTGTCTACTATGATGTTCTTTGTCTTTGTGAGATGTAGTGAGTACATTGTCGTTGTGAGAAATGTTTTCCCGTGTTTAGTCTACTACTAAAATCGCTCAGATGGTGATAATCAGGCTGTGTGAGGAGTCTATCATTATAGGCTACCAGAGCGGCATTTATCATTGGACAGGTGTCATGGCAAGGTTGTTAAATGCAACTGTGTTATATTTGGAGATACACTTCTCTGCAAAGTATAGGTTGTAATATTTCCGTGGGTTGTGTCCCATTCGGGATTCGAACACACGCTCTCGGAATAAGGCATCTGATTACCAGCAAGCAAATTCAGTTCAAATTGAACTCGCTTATTCACCGCGGCGACTTCCAAATCCTAGAATTTGTATTGTGCTGAGCAACAGAACACATGTTGCATTTAACCACTTTCTTTAAGTCATTGTAGTGATGAGGAGTTGATGTGATGTACTTTGGTGTTGTCCACTATTTGTCCTTGCTATCTGTAAAAAGGCGGGGTTGGAAATTTATACTTGGGAATAGTTTGTTACAGCCTTGTCATTTTAGGCCTGAATGTGGTGGGGACATCCTGCACCCGGAACAGTCCTCTGCAACATAGAAGATCTATGGCTGCAGTGAGGGGTAGTGGGACTTTATACTTAATGGTGAAGGTGGATTCGTCCCTATTGCCGTTATCGCCATTCGTACACTACAGTGCTGGTTTGCTTCGTCTCGAAATATTAACTCGGACGATTTCTATTTGGCTAAACCAGTTGCACTCGGCCATAATTAACTGATTTATGCAAACTATGCTGTTTTTGTTAAATCATCTATAAATACTGGCATACAGGTCGGAATGTTCTCTATTTCAGTTAGTTGTACATCGTGGACAGTCTGCTTTTGGGTGAAATAATGGAGACTCTATATCGATTTGAAGTTACAAGTCTTTTTGATATTTGAAGTACACTTTCTTCGAATCTAGAAATGTCATATTCATTCTAATCGAAGGCAATAAATGGTGATTAATACATAACAAAGTTTACTTTCGTTGAGATCTTGATCAGCAGAAACACTTTACTAGGAAGTTTAAGAACGTGCTCAACCGTATGTGAAATAAATGTATGATATCGCATTATACGACGAAACAAACGTCTGATCGACTCGGGGCGGTGGGATAGCCCAGTGGGTAAAGCGTTCTCTTGTCACGGCGAAGGCCAAGGTTCGATTCCCCACAAGGGTATAATATGAGAAGCCCTTGTATCGCCGGCCCTGATATTTCTATAAAATTGTTAAACATGACGTAAAACTAAAGTCACTCTGATCTACATGGACTAACACACACACACACACACACACACACACACACACACACACACACACACAGAGAGAGAGAGAGAGAGAGAGAGAGAGAGAGAGAGAGAGAGAGAGAGAAAGAGGGCATATCCGCAGTATCCACGTCATATAGTGACGATAGGATAGGACAGTGTCACACTTAACAGGCGTAGAAGGCTAAAAAAAGAGAAACAGTCGTTGAAGTTATTTACTTTACATATACCCGTGTGTGTGAAATACATGACCACACGAAGGAAAAAAATGATGGTGTGAACAAACAAATGAACACTAGTATTTATATTAAGTAATTACACTATTAACACAAGCTATGCAAATGTACGTTCTTGGTATGTTTAAAGCTATCGACAAACAACAGAGAGGGTATCAGATCATTTATCAGATTTAAGATATATTCACGGCATATTAATCACATACTTTTCCAAGTACGCTGGCTCAAAATTCAGGATTGTTTCGAACTGTCCACAAGAATAGCCAAGCATATCTTTCTTTCCGGAAGTTGAAATCGAACATAACTCCAACCCAAAGAGTACTACCACGGTGTTCGAGTATTGTCATATCGATCATATTTGATAACTTCTTTTGTTGAAGATCGTTTTCATGTTGACTCAAACGTGTTTTGTCGTCAATGATATTTGCTACCAGCTAATAACACTAAGTACACCCATCAGCAGAGTCGCTGTTCTAATATTGACGTTAACAATGGTCATGTAGAAATGGAAACTCTGGTATATATGAGAACATCATTTTGACAGTAGGAAATATCTGGATGTTGGATGAAAAGACTACTTTGCCTACAGAGAGGCCATTAGTGTGTAAAACAGTGGTACTAGATGACAGTACCAGACAGTCGGTCAAGGACACATGATTGTATGTGCAGCACCTGTGAAAGGTAGTTCGATCTCACTTGAAACACCTTGTAATCAATCACGTCTTTTAATGTGTCATTTTGGATAAATGCTGCAGGTCACTTGCCTATGGCATATGTGTATGTGCATTCTACAATCTACTTGCCATGTGATAGCAACGGAAGACATAAGTCGTCATGTGTGAAGAATGTTTTCGTGTATTTGAATTAAGAGACACAAGATCTAATTTATTACACCGTTTCTTGCCTTCATGACGGTTGTTAGGGGGTGTTTGGCGATCTCATCTGCAATGGTATTTGCCTTCGTGGTGGAGATTATGTCCAGACATATAATCTATGGCAGACAATATACATGACATTGGAGTCTCGAAGTATCCATAGTTCTCAAATACGAACTGCTTTGAACATTACCTATTTTTACCTATAATTACTTTACTGTAATGGTAACTTGTCCACCCAGTTTCTGCTTGTCTGTATATGCATTCCATTTCTTCAGTCAGTTTTGATAACAGCGGAGAACCAGTCCAACAACGGCTGCGTGCCAGGCTTCCACTGCCTCCAATACAATCTATACTCTTCTCAAGTAAATAGCCATTAGCCTTGTAAGTCAGAAAGAAGCAGATCGAAGAAGACTGTAGTGAACACGTTCACATGCTGATATGTTTCAAAGTGGTACTACAGCCATTATCACTGAAACTGTTCATTTTAGTACAGGACTAACTATGTGAGCCCCATCTGAGAACAAGTTGGTTGTTCACGACTTCTGACGGTCGTGTGATCAGATCCTTTATACCAACGGACTTGCTGTAACATCGCGTCAAGCGCATCTTTGTCCATTGCCCGCAGACATGGTTACAACAGTAACGGCCTTTACAACATGACGTCAACAACATTGAAGTCGTCGCCTACAAATTGATTGACATACAGAGAGCGGTTAAGCTGCTATTTCTGTCATGTACGTAGTTGAAGACTATACAACCATTGCCTGTGTCACCATCGGCTGATGGAACCCGAATGTCGAGCATGTGTCCATTGTCTGCTTGAGATTGATGTTTGGATAAATGCATCAGAGGTGGTGTTGCACAGAATGCGTGAATCATATTCTGTACGAGGTGGTGAGTTTAGTTTTACGTCTCACTCAGCAATATTCCATCTATATGGCGGTGGTCTGTATATAATCGAGTCTGGACCAGAATATCCAGAGGTCAACAACACGAGCATCGATCTACGCAAAGGGGATACGATGACGTGTCAACCAAGTCAGTGAGCCTGACCACCCTATGGTAGCATTGTAAGTTTTCGACTGACAAACCAGTGACATACGAGGTGTGCAGCCCGTTTCTGGTATTGCTGGAATACAGTTAACACAGCGTTAACATAAGCCATACTCACACATTCATTCAGTAGTATACACCAAGCTGTAGTAAACAAGAGTATTTCAGACTTGAATATCAATAGACGACTATCCCAGATCGTTCTGCCAAACGAGTCACATGTATGTTACATAATCTGCCCAAGTGGAATTAGCCCCATTTTTAACTTTCAATTATAAACTTCACTTCCTAGATATCATCCAATCTCAGACCCATGCACGAAAAGATGCTAGGGTCATTAGTTACCGCTGTGAGGGAAGTATCTCCCTGCTGTTTATTCAAGTACACAATGTTTATACGATGAACAGATAAACAGGGTTGTACGGTAATGTGGAAACAAAACATTGATCACAACAGACATATTTCCGAATCCCCCTGTTTACACGAACTAGCCAGATGGTAGAGTGGTTCACTGATGATCCGAGACTTTATGAACATATTAGATTATTTGTAGTCTGCTGAGATGCTGAAATAATGTTGCTCAATGATTTCGGCGCCGGGGCAATAAACACTGCTGAGATTCCTAGCATAGTCCACTTGGAAGGATACACACTTCGGCATTTAATAGGTAATAACACTACCATATACAGCAGACTGGATATAAATCACACACCAACAAATACGCCTTCACCTACACCTTCAAACTTGCCTATATGTGCATCTTGTACACCTTCACACATGCCTATATCTACACACACCTCTATATCTACAGCTTCACCTACACCTTCTACTCCTTCACACACACACACACACACACACACACACACACACACACACACACACACACACACACACACACCTCTATATCTTCACCTTTACCACTACGCACTTCACGAACACCTGCTGCACCTTCACACACACACACCTATATCTGCACCTTCACCTCTTCACGCACACCAAATCGTTCATTGTGTCTTGATGTTGTTGCTCAATAATAACAGAGGGAAGAACCCACAACTACATTTATACCTTCACCTACGTCCCTGAACCCGGCTCATCCACATCGACATCAACTGTTACATCTTTCTCGATGAATTAACTCATTATGTACATAGATGGCGTATATTGATACAATTGATTTGCGTTAAAAGATTTCTCTGTCAATAGAACATATGTAATATCAGGCGCTGCGACCAAATGTGGAAATACTACACTACACACTTTGGAAAGCTAAATGACAAAATTTCATTAATGAAATCTACTCATCAGATTTCTACTCCAAGTCCAGATACCAATACCAGAATAACATTTCCGCTTCATCAAAAAGATTATCATTCCGAACTTGTTCTTGTTTGTTTCAAATTTCAGTTTCTGGATATCCAGAAGAAACTATAAGTTCCTGCCAGGTATATTGGTACCATAAGGATTTTTCAGAAACTAGGCCATTGTTCAGATGCCCATGCTCACAGATCAACACCAACACAATGTTGTGTTACAGCTTGCATATTAAAAGAAAAACCCGCATGCAAACAAGAATGGCGTGAATATCATGCCCATTCATTTGATTTGAACTTGCGAGGTGTTACGCTCTGATTTACATATACCTTCTTTGGTACACAGATAATAATTTGTGCTCTCTCGGCGATACTGGAATATTGAATCTGGTAGAACGACGGAAGGTCCACTTTCCATCTAAGCATTGCAGGACCAATTACGACCAAGTCCATGTGTGATATGGTACCCTTGACTCTCGTCACATGGAGGTATATTTGTTACAATTACGGCCAAGACGGTGTAGCGTCGTTTTGGGACTTAAACCTTGGTGAAAAGTGGTGGGATAGCATTCTTGATTTCCTCATTCTAAAATCCGATCAATACTTGATTTCCGGGCAGACTAGGGCAGCTTTCCTGATTGCCACCGGAAGTGGATTCCTGTTGCAACGCGAGCACTAGGTATCACATTTGATATGAACGCAATCGCGTATACCTCAATGCTACCTCACACTTAATGTAGCCACAACTTGCAAGTGATGACAAACACGTATGACGGGTCGCATTTTAAGCATATGTTAAACCATTGGGAATGACGTAATACCTTCTCTGAAAGCCAGCTGTCATCTCGGCAAGCAAATTGGAACTAGTGACTATAAAAACAGAATTGCCTCCATTTGGTTCCATCATATTTGAGTAGTATACTAGTTAATATTTGCTCATATAATATTCTATAACATGAACAGTAGAAAGTTAGGCCTCAGATTCCGTGTGATGCAGTTATAAGGCAAAATAGTATCTGTGATGACAATTCTAGACGGACAAAAAGAAAATTAAGCTTATTTGTTCCAGCCGTATCATACGAAACTCAAACAATTTGCATAAAATTATAAATGTTTGCTTACCAAACTCCACAGCAGTGCTCTTGCCATTTCTTCCAGTCTTGACAGCGGGTAGACAATTAGGTTTTGACAACACTCTACCTCCCATTACCCACTGCAGAATCTATCGGAACAATATATTCAGTGATTGAACACACCACGGTGTTTAGAAGTGTCCAGTTCAACGGTAATCATATTGTCAGTATTGGCCTTAAAATGAACCGTACCCCTGAAAACCACCACCGCTTTATCTTGCTTTAGCCCCTAAACCACCACCGCTTTTCTTCATTCATTCTACAGTTAGATACAGGCAATATACTAAATTGTTTATGTTGCTTTTTACCAGAGCTTATAGTTGAAATAAATAACGTTTAGAATTGTTTCCATGAAACGCACATGAAAACCCGTGAAACTAAAATGGAAACTAGAAATTGTAACTATGCTGAAACTATGTCGGATGGTTGGTAACTGAAACCCTGTGGAAACCTCTTGGAGTATGGGTAACGGATACCGCGCGGAAACCCTTAGAAAGTGGGTAGTTGTAGGTTTCCGTTACTGCGAAACTCAGTGTGAAAGAACGGAAACTCACTGGATTCTAGGTGGAAACTTAAGTTTCAGTCCAGTGTCCATCAGGTTATCATTGCCGTGGACCGCCACTTTAATTTGCTTTACCCGTTGAAATCCCCACCGTTTTATTTTCCTTTACTCATTGAAACTACCGCCAGTTTATCTTTGCTCTGCCTCTTGAAACCAACACTGTGTTATCTTCCTCTATCCCTTGAAACCACCACCAGTTTAGCTTGCCTTAGCCCTTAAAACCACCACCGCTCGATCGTCATTCAGTCTACAGTTAGATACAGGTGGAGGAGGGATCAAACGAAGGGTGAAATCAGGATACCCTGGTATTTCTCCAGATCCATACATACCCTAAGTCTCAGCTATGTGGCGTGACGCTTGTACACCATATACACCATAATATGCCATATATCTCTCTATCAAAAACTCGTGATAAATATAATTCATCCAGTACATTTATATTTCTACACTTTAATAACCACGATTAATTGTATAAATACCTACATTAAACAGAAATGCAATAAAAAATTAATTAAAGAAATCCTTCATGCAATTGGTAATATTTCGCTCTGTGGTATATTTAAATATCGAATTCAATTTATTATTATGAAAATACCCCCAACCCGACCATAGAAATATTCATATCACGCTCTGTGAGCTCAATCGATAGTTACTGTTGACAGGATATGTTGCATAGCATACCTAACTCTGTACCTGTTGACATAACACTACATGTTCACCTGACGCTTGTGTAACATGGCAGTGTCGCTCACTGTCGGATTCATGTACACATTCCAAGTGAACAAGACTTGACTCCTCTTGAGATTGTTGTTTTTTCGATTTCGGAAACAAGCTACACACATGGAGCAAGGTAAGACGAGTTACCTGAAACGTTTTACACCTGTACGACAGGTGAATCCAAATACACCTGAGATCACCTGCAACAATAAGCGGCAGAGAACGTCAAGTGGGCTGCAGATCGTATCCTGCTTCACTGGAAGTGGGGGGTTGAAATGTCAAATGGCTGGTGTATAAGTAATGCCATTTTTAACGTGATGGTTTCCCGTTGTCAAAATAGCATGTAAGTATAGATAGTAGGAACACCCCCCTCCCTCCCGCATCAGGTTACACAGCCCACTGAAGATGGTGAAAGCTGGGTGCATGACAGTAACAACAGTCATCGATTTTGTAAATGTTGGCGGAAGTTGGATTCAATGGACATGTCACATGATGGATGCTCAAAAATGTTCCTACATTCAAGTATCTGGCAAAATGCCTTTTAGCTGAATTTTGGTCCAAATATGAATGAAAATATGTTTAAGATGTCTCCAAGATGCATATCGACATATTCAAGGGATTGCAGGCGCTCTCTTACGGGCAAATAAAGGCCGAAGAGTATGTATACTCTCCGCAACTGGTTGTCTGCTTCTGATGTCATCAAAATGTTTAAGCCCGATGTTACGAATAGTTTATATGTTCTCTGTTTACCCGGTCTCTAACGACAGTTTAATGTTCTAGGGTACTCAGTGTATTTATCCGATTTGTTATGGCCAGTGTGTAGGTCATGGGAGCCTTAGCATGTATTAACCTGTATGCTCTGAATACACGTGATATTGTCCTGTGTTGATGAACTCGCTGCTATGGACATTGATATGGTTCTGTAGCGGGTTTGTTCACAACTTCAGACGTACAAGATGGATATTGTTTGTTAAGGCAATGACGGGGTAGGATATGTTACAGCAAACCGCAACACGGCAACTGTCGCTTCGTGATGTCTAAACACTTGTTAAGCTATTGTACTGCATATTGCTAGTGGATCATTTTAGAAATGAAATGAAGCGAGTGAAATTCACAGGACACTGAGTGAACGATGTGGGCTACATGTAGGGAGAGTTCATTCCGAGTCTTCACGAGCTAACTCTGCCTGCCCGTGTGGTATTATAGGATGTGTGTAATATAATGTCATCGTCACTGTCTGAAAGACATAATTGATTGTGAAAGATCAAAACGCTAACTCTCCATCACCCCTTTTATGTGTGTTCCCGACTTGAACCAAACGCACCAAGCTCCCAAATGAGTCAACTACAACGGGTTTCCTTTTCAGAAATCCAAAATTCATAATGCTGGTTGATCTTTGCCTCAGTGGGTAGACAGCCTAAGGCGTTAACCTTGACCTCGTGAAGACCGTCTTCACACACCCGTACAGTTCCATCCATGTTCGTGTCTCTGTGGTCTGAATGACCTCATACGGATGAGGTGTCTGACCCAGCCAATAACGCCTCCCTGCAGCGTGGTAGTAAATGGCGATACCAACCGTTCCCCATCTGGCGCCTAATGATTAAATAAGGCTGCTTCATCTAATTCAAATATTTATCAGATCAATATGGAAAATGAATAGGTTATCTTTCCTTAAGGTCTGAGATAAGCTTATTATCGGAGTCGCCAAGTGCATTAGTGTAGCAGCGATATAGCCCAGAGTTGAAGGATTTGTGACGGATCCAGGATAATACTCTTCAATGTGAACATGTGTTGCAGGACGGATTTATTGGTCGTCTTGTTTCTATGTCTATGTTTCTATGTCTACTTCGAAAACCAATCACTTAAGAGTATTCTTGGCAGTCCGGTCGTGACATTCTACAAAAGTGCAGCGCACTACTGTATCACTTCTGGGATCACATAGCTGTGCAGCATACAAACCGATACCATTCAGAGCATATCAAACCGAATCAGACGAAAGGAAGATACAATTTTATCAAATTTTATTTCGACATTCCCCACACAAGATCATTAAATAGATTAATTCTGTTCGCGAATCAATATCATATCGCGTTTTGTAAACATTTGTGTGGCATGATTCGTTACGGAGCATTCACTTAATCATTCAAGGAATATGAGTTTTTCAAAGCCGCTTTCAGTGAACATCTAATCAACAAGCATCTTGTATTACAAACAGTCTAACAGCCGTGACCTTGTATACTTGAGATGTCAGCAAAGCCCCTTACGTTAGAGAACGTGTCTCTAACACACGTGACCACACGTATGTCATACATGACACACGTGACCATGTTTGTTAACGAGAACATCAATGTTCCTAGTTCCTTGTAAGTCTATAGAGCCATCTTCTATCATGTCCACTGTGAATTCACTGCTTCAAACTGGAAACACTTTTTAGCACAGCGGTGAATGAACGATGTTATTGAGTTGTATTATGTTTGACGGTGATGTCTCATGATTGCCCGTTGCCCTTTCACCTCACATTGTATAGATAATTGCATTAAGCAGATTCTCGACATGGTAATGAAGTTATAAGCTCCTGTAATTATTTCTCTAGATTAATCGATCTAATTTATCATGACTGCACCATCAAAAAGCCATTCTCTGCTTTTAAAAGATTAGGCTTTTTGTGAATTACCGAAGGAACTCAACGTTATGGAAGCTAATGGCAAATTTCTTGTACTATTTCTCCCGTAACCGGTTCATTCCGACTTCAGCTGACATGGTCCCATCCTCCCAGACGGTTGCTTTAACTCATTAAACTCTTCAGGGCATTTGGTCATCTATAGCTGACGTAGTCTTCACAGCTGAATCTCGTATCCTATATAACATATGTTATGCTTGGGATTGCACTGTTTTAGCAAACTACACATTCTAGTACTTTTCTTAGTTTAGTCCCATTCGGAATTCGAACCCACACTTTCAGGCACTTAATCACCAGCACATAAAGTCAGCTGCCTAACCCGCACAGTCACCGCGATATTCCACAAAAATGTGTGTATAATATGTCACACCCGTTTATATGAAGCAGTCGCTACGATTGTCATAAATCATGTACAGAATGAGTGAATGGCTGAGAGTGAGTGAGTGAGTGAGTGAGCGAGCGAGCGAGCGTGAGTGCAAGGGTGTGAGCCTCCAGAGATGGACATCGTGACATAGTTTTATGCAATGCTTTGGAGGCTGCTCTGCAACAGAAGATGACATCAAAGGATTTCAGCTTGGTAATTATACTTGAAATGCACCTGTTTTTTTCTGAACAGAAAGCGTTTCGCTTCCATTGTATTATGAGAAGATTGCGATGTGAACGTTCGCGGCATGACCTACTTTATTTATGTTACGACTGTCAGCTGCTTTTATGATCCCCCAAAGAGTCATTAAGAAACGCTCACTAAATGACAATCTAATTTTCTATGGGACTGTCATGATACACTTTAAATGCACGTTGAAATATGACAGCTGGGAGAGCAACCTGCAAAACGCCAGCCATTTCAATCGTTGTGAAGAGAAGATTGCTTCATTGATGTTGTAAATGGCGGTCTCTTCTCGTTATTTTTTCAGTGTAAAAGAGAAGCGATTTGAATAAATGTATAATTTTGGAGGTTAAACCACTTACATGACCAAACCTACCTACACTTAGATTTGCGGGTATGAAATCACAGTTATAACACTTACTTGTACAATCACTTGAGGAATACAGTGATAAAATCAGGACTTACTAAACGATAAAGAGGTGCTTTAACAGTTATTCACTTATGCCTGAACTGTCCTTGGACAAAGAGATCGGGTTTAACATTATCGTTTTACCATGCGCACATGTGTGTCTGCGCTCGTGCACGTGTTTGTGTGTTTTTTCTTCCTGTATTTGTGTGTGTCTATGTGTGCCAGTGCCGGCATTACAGTTCTTTGCAAGGCTGTTTTGTCGTCTTAAACCCCACGATGCAGCATTCCAGAAGCCCATAATAGCCAATTTAAATCCCTGTTACCAGTTATGTTTCATACTCGGGGTTCAAGGCTGTACAATGTGTCAGTCCCCTGCGCATCACCTCGGTAACTTGTCCCGTAGGGTTGAAAGGGACGTCAAACCCGACTCACTCACTCATCCTGAGATTGAATGACGCAAGTTACAATTAACATACAAGCTGCACCGAGACATGCACTGTCTCAGGAGTGGTTAGATACCGTTCATGCAGGTCAAGGTAACAATGGTACATCCATCAAATCAAATCACGAAAGTTCTCCAGGCCGACTCTCTGTATACAAGTAAAGAAACAAACAAACCCACACTGATGAATTAATTAGATTGTAGATACTGGCACCTATAACTGCACATAGCTATACAGAGATTATTACACGAGCAAGAGCGTATTGTCATACGACTTGCACGAAACGAGTGTGAAATTTTGCAGTGTCCGAGCTAGAGCGATGGCTTTACAGAACTTTACATGTGTTTCGTATAAGTCATATGACACCCTTGTCCGAGTGTATTTTCTTTATTACCATTCTGTTCATGTACATTTGCGCAGTAAAACTCTGTAAGGATGTGTGACGGCCCTCTTCTTTGACGTGACGTTTGATTGTTTAATGATGGCACAGAGGACGAAATACGGGAACAATTGTTGCTAGGCAAACGTGAGATGTGCTCATGTACGCATGTGATATATATGACATTGGCTACGTTTCACAGTTGGGTAATAAACGCAGGTAAAGACCCAGGCTCTCGTAGTTGGATACAAGCAGTTGAACAGCATGACTGAACTTCGAGAATCATAAATACAACCAAACATTCAAACCTAGCGTTGTCAATCACAATTACATGAAGTGAGTTAGAACATGTGTACTGCCTGTGCAGTCTGCACAAGTGGTAGTATATCTGACAGGTTTATCAGGTAAACAAAAACTGCACGTGGTCTATCTATTCAATCTGGGGGATCTTTCAGTGTGGGGGTCAGGGCGGGGTAACGAAGGTAATCACACGCCTTCACACATTCCCCCGCCGCAACAGGCGGACAAGTGAAAACACGTGAAGGTGATGTTAAGTAACTGTCGGCCATTGACCTCTCCTGATTACATTACATAAGTTCTTCTTGAGAAATGTGCCTAAAACACCAGACTACTTTAGAATGAAATATCACGTAAACTGACTAGATTAATGCTCTACTAATCATCTTCTTCTAGTCATGGCATCATTAGAACACCCCGCTTTGTTAGGTAGTTGAGTTTAACTCCTCTGAACAGGAACGTATTATATAGGACGAGAGGACGGGGAAGCTTAGCGCTTAAAGCCCTCGCTTGCCATGCCGAGGGTACGGGTTCCATTTCAAACATGGTTATAATGTTGTTATTCCCCACCGTGGGATTGCAAGGAAACTGCGAAAAGAGGAAAAAGACACCTACTCGCTCACTCGTTTGGGTGGGTGCTAAATCCAGAGTGATACAAGTCGGGGGAATCACGTGTCGTTTCTATCAGTGTGGTGCTGTTATAAGACTTCTCCCAACGGATCCTGGCACAATTTTGAGGCAAGAGGCACTATTTTGCACAGCGAGAAGTATTTACTTAGACCCATCTCTCATTCGTTAACAGAGCATGTGAGTTGAGTTTTACGCCGCTTTTAGCAATATTCCGGCAATATCACGGCGGGGGACACCAGAAATGGGCTTCACACATTGTGCCCACGTGAGGAATCTAACTCTTGCCTTCGGCGTTATTCACGAACGCTTTAACCACTCGGGTCAGGACATCACCGTCCCTTAACAGGGTGTGATATTCGATGGTCTCACTTCCCGCAAGAATCATGGTTCCACCCCACCCCATCCCACAAACAAAACTATATGTCTATCCATCTGTCTATCTCTCTGTGTGTGTATATATAAGGCCAAAGAAAGAGTTACGGCATTATTAAGATACTTTAATTTATGCTACACCGACAGTGATCTTAACACTGGTGCTAGCAGACCGCGCCAGGAACATTATGTCCATATTCACACTGTTATAATTGGTTGACAGAATACGGGGCTGATCCTTGATGAATAATACATCAAGCTTTGCACCATGGCACCAGTGAAACCAGTCACATGACAGCTAATGAATTTGCCCGTTTGCTTGATTAGTTCTCTCATCTAGTGTGGCGATCGCCTCCTTGGCTCAGTGGTTAGGTGTCTGCCTGGATAGACCTGATGTTCGATCTCCCGACCGTGTTATACCCAAGGATGACACTTGTCCTCCTTGCCAGGGCCTAGATTTTCGGAGATCCCTTAGCGCTAAGATAGTCGTAAATTAATGTTCATGTATCACCATATTAGCGCTACGAGAGCTGTGAGAATCTAGGCCCGGTCACTCGGCACTAAGACACTTGTCGACTGACCCTTAGTGTGTCTTCATGGGTCTAGATTTTCGAAGCTCTCTTAGCACTGAGATAGTCGTAGGCGCCATACGTTAACATTAACTTACGACTGTCTTAGCGCTGAGAGAGCTTCGAAAATCTAGGCCCTGAACCACATAGCTCTCCCTGCAGTGGTAAAGCCCTAAAGGATGCAAGTCTAGATCCCATCAGGTTAAAATCTGTCTGGGGTTCCTTTTCTGTTCAAATGGGTTATTCTTACTATCAAAGGTATATACATTCGAAGACTAAGCCTTAGTCTAACTAATCGTGAGTACACTGAGTCAGACCTGGGTGTGTTACATCAGAGGAACAGCAGAACCAGCGTAAACCCGGAGTAGTTCCAGCAGCCACACACAAACACGTATAAGTGAACTATCTTGAACCCCATTTCAACCTCACCTTCTGGAGTGGATATAATTTTGAAGACGCCCCCGACAACAGTTCGGTTTTCCACTTAACCTTACCGAGTGGTTAAAAGCCACATCTTAACATTACCACGTCATTTCGCCTTGTTGATAAGAAATAAAAATGACGTGTTTTCTTAAATACTGGCACCGCTATAACATTACGGTTATTGTACATGACGCCGAAGGAGACTTTCAGCCTGATTAGAGACTGGAGATTGGGGAGCCATCAGCAATGATTAGTGAATAGTTAGACTGTACCTGTTGTTGATTGGGAGATTTAATTAAATACCTCAAGGGAAATATGGGCTATGTGTTTCACCTGTGCTGTTGTAATACATTGATTATTCCTGTCCGACTCATTTAGTTCATGTTACTCTATATGGGCTGTCAACTGTCTTCCATAGCAACTTGTTAACAATGGATGCACAAGGGGCGAACATGTATTGTGAAAACCATGTAGTCGATATCAATTAAAACTGACTAGTAAAGTTCTGATCTCCATACCATAAGCTGATCAAGCGACCTCAAGTGGTGCGGGGTGGGGGTTGGGGGAGGGGGGTGGGAGGGAGATGGGCGTTTTTTACCTTTTAAAATTGAGGATATGTTGAATCATAGTCAGCATAACATTTTCTGACAGTCCAATTCAATAAAACGAATCGAGCAAGCCTGTTCCTGAACATCAAAGTATGTACGCCTATTGGTGCGGATAAAACATAGTTAATTCAATATTTGTGCAATAGCACTGTGTTAAGGGATGTGACAGAAAGATTTATGAGAGGCATTCCGCACATCACGGCTGATTCTGGTTGAGTAGCGACAAGCATGGTGCACCTCCGGCGACTGGCCTTGACATGGCGGCTGTAATCCGCCTTCAGTATCCCATCCATCAATGAACAGATCCTTTGCTGAAACCATTTGCTGGCTTTTCAAAGGAACGCCAAGAAATCTGGACTGGTAAACAGTGAAGCCTGTTTCAGATGGGGACACGGGGTAGTAGGAGGCTTTCGGGTCGGAGAGATGTCGTAGATGATTGTGGGTGATGGGAACGGAAGGATTGGGGGTTGGGTTGATAGGAACGGGTAGGGGGTGATGGGGGCTGAAGGATTGGGGTAGGGGTGATGGGGACTGAAGGACTGGAGGTAGGGTGATGGGGACGGAAGGGATTGGGGTAGGGGTGATGGGGACTGAAGGACTGGAGGTAGGGTGATGGGGACGGAAGGGATTGGGGTAGGGGTGATGGGGACTGAAGGACTGGAGGTAGGGTGATGGGGACGGAAGGGATTGGGGTAGGAGATGGAAGGTTACCCCGATGTAGGGATGGAATGTGATGTGGGCGGCACGTACAACAGATGAGAAACCCATGTACTTTTCTGTATACAGTAATGTAAATGTACCCTGAACAAAGACACAAATGTACCCGGTACCCTAAATGGAGGACGAGTCCATATTCCGCAAACCAAAGCCGACACCGTATATAGTTCCCGTTCAACTGATGTGTGAGTGGCATTGTACATCGCGAAATATTCGTTATAATACTGACAGTGTGTATTCCCGTTTCTTACACAACGCAATCAAATGCATCTTAAGCAACTGTATGGCAGTTCCGATCAGGAAACCGACACAATGCGGACTATAATCGTCTAAAGTTAGTAGTCCATATATCTTCCATACTTAATTCATGAGTGAGTGAGCTTAGTTTTATGCCACCTCTAACAATATTTTAGGGGAGTAGGGGACACCACAAACGGACTTCACACAGTTTTACCATGAGGGGAATCGAACCTGGGCCTTCAGCGTGACGGTTGAACGCTCTACCCACCAGGCTTCACCCACACCCCGACTTAAATAATGACGATCACCACACTAGTGTTTGTACGGCGTGGGGGTGACACCTGGCCTGCTGACTTGGGGACAAATCTCATCATTCCAGACGGTTCATCATAAGCGACGCGCGCGGGCTGGTGTACCTGAATATTCATGCTGGAATGATATATGTGGACGAGATATTAATTGGCTGAAACAGCAGACACGGTTCTGTAACCAGTCATTGATTTCTATTTATTAGCTCTGAGTGATTCGCTGGTGCTATATACTTGTGAATTTGCATGTTAAATATATTCTGTCCTAACAGTTTGTTGAAGCATATCATATTAGACGTCAGAAATGCATACTTCATTTGTTAGTGCACTTTGAAAGCACTGAACATGATAGCCACTGAACTTGATGATTATGTTGTCGCTCATTTAGTAATGCAGGGCATGAACTACTTTCAGCCACTCCTCTCTCAACACGTCCCTGCTCCACACCTGAACCCACCTCTGCTCCACAAATAACCCCCCTTCCCTACTCTACACCTGACCCAAACCTCCTGCTCCACACCTGACCCCACTTCTCTGCTGTACACCTGACCCCACTTCCTTGCTCCACACCTGACCCCACCACCCTGCTCTACACCTGACTCCCACCTTCCCTGCTGTACACCTACCCCACCTACCTGCGCCACACCTGGCCCCATTTCCATGCTCCACACCTGACCGTATGTCCTTGCTCCACACCTGACCCCCTTCCCTGCTCCACACTTGACCCCAGTTCCCTGCTCCTCACCTGACTCATCCTCCCTGCTCCACACCTGACCCAGCCTCCCTGTTGTACACCTGACCCCGCCTCCCTGTGCCACACCTGACCCCAGTTGCCAGCTCCACACCTGACCCAACCTCCCTGCTCTACACCTGATGGAGTACTGCTGAAAACTGTGTACTCGCCACACTGGCGCTGTTACCCTGCCCACAGTACTGATGTCCATCCCCGAGCACAGCTGGACTGCCACCACTCAACAATTGTGTAACAGTGACCACCATACCTTCCCGACAACAAATACCCCACTCCCAGACTGCCATACACATTGATTTATGTAACTCCAACTCCACTCTTCACCCTGATCCCCCAAAACTGTGGTCGCTTGCGTACCAACGTACGCGACTCGCTTAGCCAGCCCATCTCACCTACTCCACCCTCTACCCTACTCTGAACCTCACCTCTAACTTGTCCCATGCTTCATCTCTCAGACACTCCTCGTCACCCTCAATCAAGTGATCTCGTACAGACGTGAACTCGTAGAGCCAGTGACACCTGATTCAGATAATGAACTTCATGTAAAACGCGAAGACAAAGTCTTGCATCCATTAACATTACCTTTTGGTCTTGAATGCCTTCTAAAGGTCATGCCTCCGCAGCCGAAGGTTCTGTGAAGTCAACTCTCTATTTAATGGACCAACAGTAAAGTCAGAATAGGGATATTACCTCGCTAATACATTTCTCTGTGTCTTTGATTTCTATTGAAATTTATCACTTCCTACCTCGAACAATCACTCAGCCTCAAAGGCTAATTACACTTGGCCCACGTGGTAGCTGACAAGCTGACCTCGGGCTTAAACAGGGCTTTAGACAGTGGACACAACAGTAGTGAAGGAAGTAAATGACACAAGCTCCTTTCATAATAATAACGCGAGATTCCTTTGGCATTTGACAGTGAATTTCATGAGTGGATAGTGTATCAGTGTGACGTGTATTTCAAGAGGTGTTGGAATTTGATGTTTTACAATTTTTGAAAAATTGTAACGATTCTTTTAATTTGTGTATAATTTTAATACATTAGATAAATTAAATGTATTTTACGAATGACTGTATACAGGTTTTCCTGGGAATAAAGTACATGAACACAAGCCTCCCCCCCCCCCCCTCCCCCGAGCTTCACCTCAACCGTTTTACAGATCATCTACTTCCCAGACAGACGTTGTGTCGTACTGCGTTTTTGTTCTAACTGTACTCATTAATGTACACATAGCGTCTACACACGGCATTGCCGACAGCATCAAAGATAACAAGGCCCAAGCGTACCCAACTAGGTCAGGCATCCAAAACGTCTCATCGCAGAACACAGCTGACTCTCTGCAGAGTATATACTGCCTCATTATACAGTACACGATAGACTGGTTCATAATTAAACCTCTGATATACAGAGTGAGTGAGTGAGCTTAGTTTTCCGCCACATTCAGCATCATTCCAGTCATAAGAGGCAACTAACGGGATCGGGTGGTCAGGTTCACCTGGATTGTCTGGTCCAGACTCGGTCATTTACAGACCGCCGCCATATAGCTGGACTATAACTGAGTGCGGCGTAAAACTAAACTTACTTACTTACTCACTCACTCACTCACTCACGATCTATGACATACTGCTTCCTTACTTTATCTATGATATATTGCTTCTTTACTTTATCTATGATATACTGTTTCCGTACTTGGTCTATGATATACTCCCTCATTTAGCTGGAATACTGTTGAGTGCCGTGTAAAACTAAACTCATTCACTATGGTATACTGCTTCCTTAGTAGATCTATGATTTAGTTTCTCCTTACTTAATAATCTATGGCGTACTGATTCATCATTGTATATAAGGCATACATCTATGATATACATAATTCAAAACATACACGCACGCACGCACACACACACACACATACATACATCATACATACATACATACATACATACATACATACATACATACATACTGTATCGTTACTGATGTCTAATCACTGTACAAATGAGTAAAGGTATCAAGACATGATCATGTGAAACATCTGTGTGATCGTCTCAGCATTGTGGGAAATATGCAATGCGTCAGCCCGTCGTTTGTTGTTGTATGCATGAGAATGTACTACCCATCAAACATTTAGAATCACTTAAAGCATTCACTATATGTTATGTGTATACATGCGGTTACATCGAATATGAATTTCCCCATTAAGCTGGGGAAACCAACTGCAAACTACAGGAGGATCCTGCATGACATTGCTGAAAGGCGTGTGCAAATATATACATGTGAACAGCTAATTTTACAATTTTCTCCGAGTTTCATCACTTACCGAACTCACGAGAATAATCTTTGCAACGTTACGAATTTGTTTTACAATCCATCAGTACATGTGCAAACAGTACCTCTAAACAGTAGGAATATTTTGTAAAATCTGGTTTGGAACAATTGACCGAAGTGAATGTCTACATTTACACTAGTGATTATAAACTCTTGGTAGATAGTATAGTCCCACCTCTATCAGAATGCTACCAAGAACGAGTTTACTTTTGAATAGTGACTCTATCATGATCGTATTCAATATGAACTAACGATGATCTCATGTTCGCGAAAAGGTATCCTGTACATTTGTACAAGATCGGGAACTTACAGTGCAGATAGTGAATCGTATAGACTAACCTGTTACTAATTCTTCAAATTTAGAAAAGTGTTCAAATTGTGAACTGTACAACACTGCAGCGACCCTCATTGTATTGTTTCATGGGGCATCCCTGAATCTAAGACTCAGTATTAATCCATCTGTTTCATCTTCTAGCCATTGGATGCGTGGTATAATGTCTTTACATTCAATGATGACATAATCTCTCGTTACTGAAAGTACTGTCAAATGTCCTCAGCCCATGAGGCGTGTTTAGTGTCCCTGAATTGCAGCTATGTATTGAAATTACTACATGAATCTTGCAGAATGAGTGACTTAGAGAATTATGCTAAGCAGTTGGTCATTTTCCGATCATAACAATCCGTGTTTCTGCCTTTACAAATACTCGATATACAAATACTCAGACACAATTGTGTGTTGGTTGTATCTCTGTCTATTCTCGGAGATCCCAACTCCAGTCTATGCCGTCCACCTCTCGTTTGTTGGTCTAGTGGAGGAGGAGTTTTCTCCTTATGACGTTATCTCGAGTTCTGTTCCCAAACTGGTACAATCGCGTCCCCAAGCTTATATGGGATATTGTTAGATGTAGGTCAGGCCGGTATTTATATCAGCGGTTCTGTAAATCTATTGATACACAATATACACATACCATCACCAAAAGACACGTTGTTGCCCTGTATAAGGCCCAGATGAACTCACACATCCAGACATGTCTGCCTTCTGTCGCCTGTACCCCCGGGCAGCCTGATGTAATTTCCCCATCCCCAGATATGTCTCGCACCCCTAGGCTAACACAGCCAGCTCTGTCGTCCCACCCCGACTTTCCAGTCTCAGGAGCGACTCTATTTCCGCCGTGCTCTTGGCTTTGTGTATACCGTGTAATTGACGGTGGCCTACCCGCAGGTTTTGTAATTTGACGCTGTATGGAGCTTGCGCATATCTTCGTATACTGGAGTCGGTGAAGGTATCGTTTTGTGCATACGAATGAGGTAAAGATCTCCTTCAGAAGTAATGTAGTGCCCGGTGAGCAGATTGTTATCCATCATGCCACAGCATCAGCACGCCATCAAGAGATCAAGTGTTACACAATGTGCACAGGCTAATATGTCACTGTTTGAAGGCCAACGGCATTGAACAAAGACGCAGCTACCATATCCAGGCCCAGTAGAACCAGTAACGTCGAAAACACTGGGGAGACGGATAAGAAATACTCGCGCAATTTAGTAAATAAAAAAGTAACAGCATTTAAACAGATCTCTCCATCTGATGCAAATGAAATCTGACGTGACATTCATGGTTCCACATAAACAGTAGTGCTCCATGCAGCCTGTGCCGCCATGTTAGAAATTCTGTCCTGTCGTATAGGCTGGAGACTGTTTACGTGGAGATGAGGTCGGCGATGTGGGCGTTGGGTAAATATGAAACGTCACCGATGGAGAATATTCTGTCTCGATTATCACACAGGCATATCGAATTGGACGTAAACGTCAAAGTAGTGACGAAAACTATATGGTCAGTGAAAATCGCTCTAGGATTTTACCAGTGGGGTAGCATTCCAAACTCTATGGAAACCAGCCGTCAGTCACACAGGTTGCATGGAGATTTGAGTAGTTGTTTCCTAGCACCCCATTAACTGCCTGTCGCTATAACTGCCCTCTATATACCTTCAACTGACAAAGTCAAAGAGTTTGATAACATTGCGTGTGTCATCAAAATCAGCGATTGCGTGAGTCGTTCATATCTGCACAACACGTAAATTGTTTGGTTCCTGGTCTGTCTCTGTTTCAACTCACAGACTGGTTTTAGCATAAACACCCATAGCACTAAATAATATTTATTATTTAAAATCCATTCAACAAGCTTCAGTAACTGACATTGTGTTTCATCAGCCATTGATGAATATATTAAACCCGTGAATCTGCCCTGTTGACATCTACCTATAATAGAGGTCTCTGGAGTTCTATGGAGTCTCCCGCCGTCTACGTCCATTAGACAGGGGTAATCCGATGGCTGTGGGCGACTTGTGCAGACACTATTCTGTATTTGCCCAGTGGTCCTAGTTACATAAAGGGGCAATACAGCGAAGTAATTGTCAACGTTGTTGTATGTACATATGATCTACTGCCAAACATATAAACACAGCAGAGTGCTCAGCTGACGGGAAATGTGCTCAAGGCAAATCCAATCTCGCCTGATCTCACACAAGCCACAATATTTCCTTGCCGACAGACTGTTTGATAAGCATGGCCAGATGATCTCAGCACCTTGTGAAATACCAGTAATGTAACGACATTATTGATTATTAATACACGCTAGTGAGCTGGGCATACCTTTTTGCTCTTCTTTATTAACATGGATCCTGATTTCCGCCTCCTCACGTCTTCAAACGGGGACGAGGCAGTGCACAGAGGTATATGTCGCACAGAAATGGGAAAGATGGTCCTGGCATAATCTTTTATTAATTTAAAGAGGTTGGATGTACTTATAGAGTAATTACTTTTTAACGCGGATTGTTCCCAGCCCTAATGCTGAGGTCACGTACAGGAACTTCATGCAGATCAATCCGCTATCACGTGACCTTCAAACGGTGCCTGAAGTCATAGAGAAAATTAGAGAATAAATGAGCGAAATATTGAAGGTTGAGACAGGATTTGCGCTGTCCGCCAATGCCAGGTCGCAATTAAGTGTATGTGGGTCGGGGACATATGTATTGAGTGACAGTCTGGTATACACATCCTACATTTGTAGAATGAGTTGTGAACCAAGACACGTGGTACATGTCTTACAACCATAATTACTAAATTACAAAATTATGATACCCTGTATCTAATCAATGTCAAGTAATCAATATCGAGTTCTACACTGAAACGTTAACCAAGAAAATAATATGCAAAACAGCTCCGTGTAAAAACAACAAACAACAAATACTAGTTATACAACTAACAATGCCATCTCATACGATGAACAAGGTTTACGAATTGATGCATTCATTGCCAAGTAACTGAAGTGGTGGTAGGAGTGACAGTAGCATTAAAGTCAATGGTACGAATGTTCACCGAGGGGCAACAATGGTCAAAATATTTATCCTCACACCCATATGTAGCGGAAAGAAGAATACATGCACGATGAAATAAATACACGCATTACAGATGTGTAAAGACACAATTAATTCAAGTGAAGTACAAAGTGTGACCTTGGTAACCATGAACAATACGTTTGTAAATTTGAAAAAGGGCGTTTTAGTTTCTGGTAAATATATTTTATGGGATAGACGCTCGTATCCTCATCCCACAAGAACATGACTTGACTTGCACGTTGACCGTATGGAGGGACACACTGCCTTGTGGTTTTAAGCCCGCTTCCAGAGCTGTGGCTTTGTGTATTTGTCCCAAATTAAGGTGCCCGCCAGTTTTCAAGTGTATTTTGGAAGCATCGAAGTATTTCTGTTCCACAGACTGTTTGCTCAAGGGTCATAGTAATGGATCATGTCACCTGCCACTATCCCAAAATGAAATTCTTATCTGCGTAGAATAAACGTCATCATTCTGGGAACCAATAGGGAACAACTTTTGCTATTCAGACAGGTCGTTTCCAATGCGATAGACATGTGGGTTTGTTTAATGCCCTCCATGGGTTTGTTTACCCCATGGATGGCATTGGTTGTTCAGTACCACCAACATACCTTAACCGGAAGACATTCATCAGCAAATCAGTGATTGGAGCATTTACAGCTGTTAACTACAATTCAATAAACAGACTATTGTGTCACCTTAAATATGGCAAGAACGTAGACATACGCCTGCCTCACTACTTACAATATACCCACATACAAAATATACTTGTATTTCTACGGATTCATGTGTGTGAAGACCAGTCGGCCCTAATTGTTGTACCGTCACACAGATGCTAGTCTATATTGATGTAGTATAACTACAACCGAGACCACTGTCTTCTTTCCCCAATCACTTGTCCCGCCATCTCATGAGCTTCCTCCCTGTATACACAGTTCTCGTCCACATACCACCTTGCCCGTAACCCAAGAACAGTATGATTCCCCTCATGTTCATCTCCGGATATTGGCTCTATGATTGCTTCAGTTGTATACTCGTAAGATGTCCAATTATTCTCAGCTAATTAGCCCTATCTGCCCTTTACCAAACTGGACTGCTGTTTGATTTGATATGATTCAAAGGCTTTCCCTCGAAAGTAGAAATTAGAGTGACAATCCTTGTAGCAGTTCAGAATTGGCGATTTCTTGTTTTCGCACCATTAATGAAACACTACTTTTGTCAATATACTGTCTAAAAGGGGCACATTTATGCTCCAGAGTCCAACACATTTGCCATTGATCTCATATCATAACAAATGTTCGGAGATTTAGCCCCATTATACAAACATCGCATAAGTGGTTTTGAAAGATATATCCGCCATGCTTTTATATATCAGTCGTGTGTCATCATCCACGAAATACCCATTTCCGGTCTAGACTAACCTCAGGCGCCAGGCTACTAGCAAGCTGGTAACGTGTCTATGGAGAAAGAAAGAGAGGGAGGGAGAGAGAGAAAGAGAGCGAGAGGGAGGAGGGAAGGTTCACCCAGTTTTTGAAAGGTTGCGGGAAGGTGGGACTGAAGGAATGACGTGGGAAAAAGGGAATGAGGAGGAGAAAAGACCATGTGTTCTTCCTGTTCGGGCAAGTCAGTAACATGGCTCAGTTGACAGAGAGAGGGAGAGAGTTGAAAGACATGGGTCTGTCTGTCTGTCTGTCCGTCTGTCATCAGCGTCATGAAATGTTAGACTGGAGCTGGGGTGCATCAGGCTTCCTTTCGCACTGTGAGTGGATCGATGCTGCATCAGCAGTCACAAAATAACAGCACTTTGATTGGGCATACCTGCCTCATGCCATACCTATTGTCTTGCATAAGTTATATAGATACTTTTTTCGGACTTAAATATTGTTTACCAATGAAAACCACAGAATGGACTTAACATGGCAGTCACTGAAACACTCTTATTTGGAGCAGAAAATTGCAATCGTAGTTTTATCGGCACTGTGCCAAGAACGGCACCGTAATCACGTTATCCCCAGACGGCTTCGATTTAATTTTGAACAATATGATTCACACAAAGAAACCTGCCAGGCCATATTTTACAGTTATACAAGCAAATTGTACCATAAACATTTAGTTATTCAAATACCTTACAGTTGACTGAACATTTATCTTCGTATTCTCTCTCTCTGTCTTCAGGTGGATATGACTGACATCCGAAGACCTGAAGTCACGTGGTGGCAAGTCACGTGGGACGGTTGTGGAGGGTCCGGCCAGGATATGTGGACGGAATTGTGGACAAAGTATCTTATTCCATGAAGAGGTCATTGTGACCTTCTCGTGCGTGAAGACGTTCAGCGCCAAAGATGTTTGTGCCGCACGCGAGAGTTCGCCTCACGGGCGTCCCCGCACCCGGACGCCGGAGACGTGGGACGGCAAGGAGGCAGAGGGCAGCCAGGCGGAAGTTGAAACTGAGGGAGCATTTACGCATGCCTTGTCTCTTGCCAACTTGTGCTTCCTGTCTTCTTGGTCTGGTGGTGTTACTAGGTGGCGCTGCCATGTCTCTGGTGGGTTACCACCCTATGTTTGCAGATGGATACGATCACCATAGCAACCATACAGTGACCACAACAGAGGGTAGTGTGACATCAAGATACACCTTGTACCGCCATCCAGGCATCAAGGCACTTTCATATCTCGGACCTATATTCATGGGATGCGGTTTATTCATAATGATAATTGCAGGCGTTCTTTATTGTGAAATAATTGATAAATACGTTAATATTGAACAAGAAAAGACATTGAAATTACCGAAAGAGGAATTATACGATATAATCATAAATGAGTTAAGGAAGAATTATTTTCGGGGTATCGAAGTTCCGTTGCCAAATATTAATGGTGAACTTCCTCGAAGTAATTCAATTAAGAGGACCCTGTTTAAAGCTCTGAGTATCAGCACACCCGCCCTGCTGTTGACTCCTGAGATTAGCCGACGATGGCAGAAGAGGACCAACATGCTGTCTCGCAAATACCAAGAGGACGTGCAAGAAAAGATTAAGTTGAAACTATTTCCGACAGGTGATACTTGGGTAAAGACTTCCTCCTTACCCAACATAACACCAAAGGAAGGATCAGAGAAGCAGGAGACTCCTAGTGATGACGTTGTGTCTTCGAAATACCTGGAGACGAAGCGGATCTCCAGGAGTTGTGGAAATGTGGCCGATATATTCACAGAGAACGTGGATAACTCTCACTTGTCTTCATCATGCTTCGATAATCCTGCGTATATTCCTGACATGGATAAAACCAAAGTTATTGCCCTAGTAAGGGAACACTGTAAACAGCTTGTTAGGTCCACGGAAAGTAAGTGTAGTGTTCGGTGGAAGGATGAACGCGGAAGTGACGTCAATATACGTGAGCGTCATCCCCTAGCTACCAAGGAGGAATTACGTTTGTTTGATTCTGTTGATGAAGGCAGTAAGGTATGTGTGGGATCTACCCCATCATTGAGAGAGGTACAGCATCATCCGTTACAGTCGTCGTCCCTGGAGTGTGATGAGTGCAATGGAGACTCGGACGTTGAGGCTGGCCGAGCAAACACCATTGCTAAACACGTGTCTGTGATAATCCACAAAGCCTCTGTGCATCAACCAGATGATAGTAATGACGTCAATAATATGCAAAGGAATTCTGGGAAATCCTATAACGGCGATAGTGACAGAAAGCCTGGTAATGACCAGCTGGACGTGAACAGGTCCGATTCTAACAGGAGTAGTATTGGCATCGGGGACGGGGGGCAGTTCCGGCCACCGCTCTCACCTAATCACTCGGTACTTCCGGTGGAGGACGAAGCAGACTCCAACGATTCCTTTTCTCTATCTAATGTCCTGCACCACGTCGATATGTCTCGGGTCACGCATCTATAGGGTTGTACATAGGTTTCATTGAAGTCATTATGTATTTCCATTTATCCAAACTCCACACATATCAATCACCAGGAACTGTGATGATGTACTCGTCTCTCGAAGGCAGCAGGGCGACCAACATAATTATGTACATAACTGCACGTTTTATATTGTTCTTTGTGTATTGTCACATGTCCGTGGGTTTCCTTCAGCATCTTATCACAGATTGCAGTTTTAGAATACTTCTTGTTTTAAACAAACCATGCATTAGTGAGTGAGTTGGAGTTTAGCAATATTCCTGCAACGTCAGGACAGAGGTAACTTTCTCGGGTCTGTGGTTGGCTGCATGTTTCAACCACTATACTTCCACACTACCGACTTAGTGAGAACAGAGTGAAGTGTATGTTGAATCTTAACAAGTACAAACTTACAATAATACAGTATCATGAGTTTGCTGAGTGAGTGAGTGAGTGAGTTTAACATCGGTAATATTCCATCTATCCAACAACGAGAATGTAAAAAGCTGTAATGGTATATATAATCAAACTATAGCATAACTGAATAAAATATAATGCGACGTCTACACGATATAAAAGTGAGATGAACGCGAAACTGACTTTCAAAGTTGAAAGAGTAAAACATTCTGAAGCTCATACTTTGATTTATTACGTGAGAGTTTTCTTAAAGTGAAACAAACAGAGACGGGCGACTTCAATATACCCGGAGACATCCCTTGGTATTCATCATACTAATAAATACAGTAATGAATTGTTTTATCATTTTAACCCTCTAATCTTGAACTTATCCTAAAAGTATGAGGACGTACATGTATCATAGCACATTCTCATTGTGGCCAATTTACAGAGCTTGTTCGTAACAGGCATTTTCGTCTGCTTTTATTTGAATTTTTGTACTCTAACGAACTTGCAAAAGCTGAGCAGTTTGAGAACACATCGTTCATGTTATCATATTCCGCCTCAGTATGACTGTCATTGTATGTTATACGTTCAAAATTAAACTACGTAATGTACCCATTACTTTGAACTATCGTGGATCGAAGGACAAATGTTTCATGTACGTTGACTCGATTTTGGAGGCTGATCGTGTTTACGGCAATGTTTGCAGACTACAGAAATACGTTAAACACCTTGCTGGTTACATTGTTTGATAATGTCCAGTAGGTATGTAATGTAGGTATAGCTGATCCGTCATGGTCATTGTGCATGTGTACTAATTATTAGTACCTCGTGCTATGACGCAGTTTCTCAACGAAATTGGGTTATGATGACAGGTTTATTTGATGGTGACATTCTACCTTAGAAGTCTTGATAATCCTGTCGGTAATGCGAGGGAAACACATAGTGTAACGACGTTGGACCTAACGACAGTACGGCTGTATGTCGGAATAAACCGAGCGTTGCTTTTTCTGTATACAATTAACATATGCTTTTATTGATCAATAGCTATTTCCGTCATCAACGTTTTCAATGAAAATCTCACTTCCGCATGTCATACATGCTGATCTGCTGGTAAGATGCTGAGAAAGCCTGCCTGTGGAACCGAGTTGTTTTACCAAAGAGTGGTTCTGTATATGACAATGCACTGTGTCGTGGGGCAAGGGATGTGGTGAGATTCAGCACTATGGAACACTTTCTATCCATGGCGTCAACAAGTGTTCAAACAAAACACATTCAAACCTAATCACCAATCAGGGAAGTCTTCATTGGCATCAATAAGTATGTGTCGGTCTGGTGTGCTCAGTTCTATCTGGTACCAACCATAGTTCCACCATGGACACTAAAGCAAATTTTACAAATTCTACTCAGGCTGTTCGAGTTTACGTATGTCCATGAACATTCGGGTAATCCGTGTTTTCAATAACCGGGGTCAATCCGATAAACACAAAAAGTATGTTCCTAACATTTGTCGTGCACTCACCATTTCGTTCTCTACATTGGTTCATGAATAGTATATATCTCATTCATTAAGGCGTTCCTTATAGGCTCACATTTTCGTTCTCACATTTCCCAGACGTCAACCTTTCATTCCCTACACTGTCACCTACATTTCCTATTCGTCAACCTTTCGTTCCCCACTGTCACCTACTTTTCCTATACGTCAACCTTTCGTTCCCCACACTGTCACCTACGTTTCCTATTCGTCAACCTTTCGTTCCCTACACTGTCACCTACTTTTCCTATACGTCAACCTTTCGTTCCCTACACTGTCACCTACTTTTCCTATTCGTCAACCTTTCGTTCCCTACACTGTCACCTACTTTTCCTATACGTCAACCTTTCGTTCCCTACACTGTCACCTACTTTTCTTATACGTCAACCTTTCGTTCCCTACATTGTCACATACTTTTCCTATTCGTCAACCTTTCATTCCCTACACTGTCACCTACCTTTCCTATACGTCAACCTTTCGTTCCCTAGACTGTCACCTACTTTCCCTATACGTTAGCCTTTCGTTCCCTACATCTTTCGTTCAGTACTTTTCTCAAACCTTTTCGTCCATTACCTTGTTCCCTAACTTATTCCTGAATGTCTCGATTTGATATGGATTCATAAATACATATTCACGATATAGTACAATCTACCCTGCTGTTTGCAGATACATTTATTGTGGCAATGGAAAGAGTTTAGCCCTATATATATCGCCTTTGATTACAATATGCTGTATTAAATGGTTCAGCAGATTCATTTAACTGCTCGGAGTTTGGTATTCTCGAAAATATGTTTATAGTAACTGCCTCTAGTTTTATCCCAATCTATTGAAATAGCTAAGAAAGTGGGAAGTGGAAAGTGAGGTGTGAATGGAATGTGAATGCTCTTTTATACTATAAGCAATAATCAAGTGCCAAACTAGTATTTACGTACATCCCAATAATGGAAATGGTTCCTAAATCACCGTAGTGTGAGTTGTCTCCCCTTGTGCCCTCACGATTGTCTCACGCCCAAGGTGCTGCGTGTTTGGGCGAGACTGTCCGCACAGCAAGCAATGCACGATTATTAATATGCACTCTCATGTTCTTTAAAACTCTAGGGTACGCACAATGTGACCACCGGGTGTCTTCCTACCCGGACTGGGGGTGTTCGAGTCAGTCATGTGGCCCCCGGAAATACTCGTTAGGGTGTCCAGTAGACTGCTCAAACACTGAGGAAATCGAGATTTCCTGCAAATGTAATATAGCCACAAAACAAACTACAATTATATAATATATTATACAATCCAGGAACAAACATGTTGGGAAATTGATTATGTAGTTATTTCATTAGTCTGGAATTTAGAAATCCCTGGATTCCTCGTTCTTCGCATTCGTTCGATCATTGTGTCAGCCATAGTTCCCTATCAAAGTAAAGCAGGTACAATACTTTAGCCCAAAGAATACGTTTTGGAACTACGCCAAGGCTGTTTCAGTAAGAAAATCATGAATATCTGATATCTGATATCTCATTGCCATAAGACTAAAATAACAGAAGTAATATCGTAAAGCATTCGCAGTAGACGAATGTATAATTATGCGAATGATTTACACGGCTGTTACAGCACGACATCTGTCGCTTTCCTCATCAACCCCGTTACTATGCAAACTCCTGATGCCGTCCATAGCACCATCGTCAACATCTGACTCCATGTGTGATCGTGTGTGTCCATGTGTGATCTCTCCGTGTGTCGACACTCAAATAGCATGTCACCATTTTGCAACGAGATAAATAAACTATTACTGTCATGTTTCATTCTGTGTTGTAGTCTGTGGCTTCGGAATGGACTGGAGATGGGTTAAAGATGGGATGAGAGTTGATTCGCGATGGTATCAAGATGAGTTGAAGGGGAAATGAGAATGGGTACAGGATGGGATGGATATTGGGTGAATATGGAAAGAGAATGGGCTTAAGATAGGATGAGGATTAGTTAAAGATGACTAAAGATGGTCTGGGGACGTCACAGGGCGAAAGATGGGCTTTGGGTGGGTTTAGATAAGTTGTTTTTGTTATGTCTGTGTGACTGGATAGAAGTAGGGTTTGTGTAGATGGGAAATTCAACTCCAGACGTCAGTTACTAGTTGGGGTACTGGAGATGGCGGTTGGAGGATGATGCCAAGAACACCCCTACATCCTTACAGCCAAGTACATACGGTGGATTGTCGGCTCATACACATGCGATAAGAAAATATCGCTTATATAGAGCACCTGTATAAAATATGTTAACCTGAAAAATGCCCTTACGTACGTGATTTAATGGATCATAATGGTTTGCCATGAACTTTTATTACACGCACAAAGATATTTTTCATATCGAATTGCAATGTGCACATATTTTGTAAACAATATTTGCTGCTCCGTAAAGGGTTTTAGAAGGTCATTTTGGAGGACGTATTCTACGTTATTGCGTATTGAAGAAGACATGATATATCATTATTGATTCATTATATAGGATACAGAGCTGTATCGTCAATGTGTTCTTCAAACCATTAGAACAAGATATTACCCTCTGGCAGTCTGATTTCCTTGCAGTCCGGGAATATTACTTTCTTTGACTCAAAGTGTAAAAGTTTTTTATCCATCAATTGATCAATGTGTCTTTTATCTGTCTGCCATTTAGTTCAGGTAGCATTCTGACAATGTATACATGTGCTAGTTTTGTGTGCTGCCTTAAAGGGCGTGCTTTGAAAGCTGACTTTTGTTTACACGAAGACACAGCTAAGTAATGCTTTATTGATCGAACTCGGCGCATACACCGGAGGCCCGGAAACCGTGTGAGTACAGGTTAAGAGTCATACTGGAGCCTTCTCGTGCAGAGACAAGTGCACGTACAGGTGTCTTTACAAACTCCCAGCAGGTCTATCACACATGGCCGACTGTTGAGGTGCCTTTTTTGCTCAAACCACATGTAAAATGTTGTTAAAGCATGTGTAATATGTATGTCCACGTGGAGTGCATTAACAGTTATGCCCAGAAGGTGAATAAACTTATTTAGTGAAACCATTCGGATTACGAAATATACGGACTAAGGACTCACGTGCTGTTGTAATGTGTCCAAACGTCCTTAGCAGACGAGGTCCCCGTTCACAATGCACTAACGTGATTGTAAGGTACTAGTGTAACCTTACTGCAATGTTAAAGAATGGGTTAAGGTTAAGCATAGTAAAGGTTGTTTCGCGAAAGGTGTCCCAGGTTGACAGGTTTCGCATAATTCAGGAACCAACTGCTACATTTCATAGCACAAACTGCACATGGTGTTCATGCAAAGCGTAGTACAGGACTGCGTTTATGTAACAGGCGCACTCACAGCAATACATTGTCTTGGGGTCAAGGTTGCACCTCACTGGAAGTGTTCTGTTAATTATTAGTAAATGAGAAGCTTACACGATACATGGCTTTCCCGTTAAACCATTCACATGATCGTTGACGTTAATCCGTTTTTCACGTGAATGTGTTCATTGCCGACCCGCTGGTGGAGTATCGACCATTAAGATATTCTAATATTGAATTCGGGGTTTGGCATACATTGGAAAAAGTCAGTGTGTTTGGCTTCATGCCTGTCGTGAATAGCCGGGCTGCGATCCATCCCAGTGAACAAAAGAAGAAATGCACACCAAAACTATCGACTGGATACGTGCCGAGACTGACAGTGACAGCCAACAATCTCCTACTGCAATCTCTGAAATTACTTCAGTATCTGTTCGACGCGTGTTGTAATGACTTCTGAATGGTCGACCAAATGATGGGTAATGACAAACATCAAATCGCCACAGGTTCATTAACAACTTAGGAAATCTGCTCCGTCATGCTGGTCGTATGTTGTGATGAAACTGAATGTATTAAGAAGCACTACCACTGTGACTTCCTCAAGTCTTATGTAATGCTGAGACTATTCATATATCATTTGATTGTAAATGTGAACCATCAACACAACAGAATGGCCAGACTAAACTTTCGGCCCAAACAGATTCCATTTGATATCTTGGGCAAACTGGAACCTGTACAGATGAACCACTGACATCAGTGGCAGATCTTTGGGCCAAAAGGTACAGTGATACGATAGCACAGTTGCTGGTTTTGTTGAAACAAAAATACCCAAGCCTTAAACGATGGTATTGATGTTCACACGCACCAAAATATAGCATCTCCTGTGTTTTGGACTATTGTTCCTAAGATACATGTGTATTTGTGTGACAAAACAGTATCACAGTACACCATGTATGTGGCGTTTATTGAGTTCTGGTCAACACTCCATGCAGGTTCATGTTACAGAGGATATACACAGAGAAAGAGGCATATCTGTATGATTCTGAACCCTCCAAATATACTGACGCTCTGATATTTCACTGTCCGATTCCTACATGTTTCTTGTTGTATGTCTGAAAACCTGAAGGTGATAAGATGACGACATGTCGTAGGTTTTGAGTGAGATATCATTGACGATCTTGGTCTTTTTCAGAAACCATTGGTCGGTGCATGTTTCACACGTTTTCAGATCGATTCTCGAATTCCCTCAGTGTACACACACTGGAACTGAAAACTAATAGTAATCAACATTCAGCGGATCTCTACTAGCTAGCTTCAACACGGACAATATGGTCAACGATGATGACCCTTTGACTCAGCAGATGTAATTTGTGAACCAACAGGCAGTATGCTCACACCGACAATCGAGTGTATAGTCTCGGCACAGAGAGTCGAGACCTGTCTGGGCGGTGACAGAGTCTTATTTCTCTCCAGGAATTACCGGGGTAATTCGATTTTGCCCTGTACAAGGGCTTTATTACTGAGAATTTCATTTCATTTCCTCCAAGAAGGCCTTCTAGAGCTTTTCTAACTGAGGAAAGCAATTTATTCCCTTGGAGTGTCAAGTCAATCCCGTATCCGGAATAGGCGGGGATTCCAAACTTTAGTGCGGACAATATTCGGGAGGGAAAAAAACTGGAATCGGTCTTTTCTGTCAGCGAAACGCAATTTCCGATTTGGAGATACAACTATTGGTGGAGTTTAAATCGTTTATCTGACCTCAAGTTGTCATGATTCTTAAGGTAACTTTCAAAGAACAATTAATCGGTTGTTTACTGGTGAAAATATAACTTGTTTTTCCTTTAAGAGTCCAATGAAATCAATGAGAGCAGCTCGGTGGCATGTGGAGAGCAGCACTGATTGCGGATATAATTGTACTGTTGGTGCACAGGGGACATTTATGCAGAACAAGATCAACCATTTCTAGGTCAACCAGAATCATTAACTTGATTCGTATCGGACTCATGCTCCAAATTAACACCTAAAATAGATAATATGTTGTTAACAACAAACGAAAACCCCGTATATAGGTCATTCATAGCTAATTTACAACTTTGCAAAGAAGACTCCTTCGTTCTCATATAGGAACGATTCCAAGTTGTATTGTGCATATGATATAAAATACTGTTTTTGCATTATCCTCGTCAATTTATGTCGCTTAAAACTATTTGATTTGCATATCTTAAAAAAATCAAACATCAGTATTTGTTCAACGTGACTGGATCAAATACTTTGATCAGTTACTTTGACTTTGTTTAACATTTCTTAATTCGGCTATCTTACGTGTAGATAAATTATCGGTTGGACACGGGTCGTTTATGGTGTAAGAACTGTAACACCCCCGCTATACATCAGGCCTTCTAATCATCTGCAAACGTTTTCAGTAAACACTCTCCCTCTCTCTCCCCCGACTCCCCCCACCCCCCTACCCCACATAGCAACATGAGTCTGTACTTCTCCGCGCCGGGATACTAGCACCTCACCTCTCATTTGCTCAATAGTAATCTAAAATGGCAGCACGGACCACAACCAGCCGCCTTCAAGCATCTCACTGCAAGTCTTTGAATATTTAATCTTCTCAAGAAGGGAATGTTTGGCGAGATGGTATCGATGTTTACCTGCGCGATTATCGAGAATTCATCGCCATCTTGCTCAAATAAAGTGAGCATCCCGCCAGTGATGAGTTGTTGCTATCCCGTGTGTCTCTCGTCTACTTGAAGACGTTGGACCGCACACCCAGGCGGCGGCATCTTTAATCAAACTGCCACGTCGACAATAAGTATAGGCCATAGCTCTGGGGACAATTATCGCTTAGCCCACTCCCAAAACTATTAGAAAATTACTGGCCTATATTTCTCCAGATTTCCTATTGACACTTTCTGTAGACGGTGGTGCGCGGGTCGATATCTCAGACACGGTCTTCTATGGGTGAGTTACACAAATCCACATACAGAAACCGGCCAAATTCTTGCTCTGTTTTGTTTTCTGTGTTAAAAAATCGAGTGTTTACCCCCAGGCCGCTTTATGAAACAGTCCTCACAGACACATCATTAACTCCTTCATGCTGGTGGAATATTGAACGGACAATGTTTGGCTCAAAAGCTCACGAGAAATGGCACGGTTACGGAACATATGGTTGTATTCCCAGCAATATGTACTGAAGAGATCAACGCATTCTGGCTTCCTTTATCAACAGCACGGCGCGATCAAGACTCCATCGCCGGATGGGAATATCACGCTGCAGTCATGTACTTTGTTCTGTTCTTAGAAGCCTCATTGAATGTTCTGATTTTTTCACCTTATATAAACTGGACGTAATGTATCAATATTAATTGAAATAGGAAGCTGAGCATTATCCAAATATCATGCTCTCACCTTTGACGGATTATTGAGAAATGTACATTAGACTATACAGGTTGATATTATTTCATTGAGTATGGAGACTTTCAGATATGGGCTGCTGAATAGTCAGGAGATGAACATAAGGAATCATAATAGCATATGGTCAAACAGTTTAGGGCAGAAAGTATGGCGAGAGAGCTAAAAAGTAGGGGAACATGGAAATACTGTCAAACAATGTGGAAATGATATCAAACAGTTTGGAAATGCTAGCAAACTGTGAACATACAGTAAACATTTGTGGAGCTAGGCCAGGAGATTAAGGAAGGTGTACTGGATCTCTGCAACCCATTCGGTGATCTGTCTCGCTGCCCTGGGAATCCATATAATCATGTCACAATTGAATAGGTCGATGCTCATTGTGTCAATCGCCGCATTCACTTGTCGAGGCCCAATTTTTTGCTTTTATAAACAACGAGGGAGAAAATATCGGGGTTCATATTTTTCATACGATGCCCTCGGGCAAAATATCACTTTATCATGGTAACGTGACGTCATAAGCAATGCCATGACGTCAGGGTTCTTCTCTGACGTTCAGGGGCGGTATTCGAAAAATCTAAGATTTTTCTTAATTTTTGTCTTAAGTTTTTAAAAATTGACTCAGGTAAGTCTGAAACTGCAGTTCGTATTCATAAAGTGACAGTCAAAAGCTTAGCTTAGTCGGAGGTTAAGTCGATCATTAACTTAAGTTCTTGGCCGATGTGCGTGCGTATCGTTGCTAATGGGAAATACCAGCGACGGAAAACCTCGGGTGGAACTCTTTAATGCAAGAAAATATAAAGGAACGTCAAGCGGGGATTCCCTTCTGTCATCGTCAAAATGGCAGAAAATGACATGCACAGTGCACAGAAAAGAAAACCTAACTGGAGTAGAGACGAATGTTTGCAGTCATCAGAACTTGTGATGCAAAAGAAGACTGTGATAGGGGGAAAATTCGGGCCAGGTTTGACCTCTACAAACAGACAGTGTCCCAGGAGGCGTGGCACGTGAGTGCATTCATTGTGAATAAGAACGTTGAATTAGGCTTGGTCGGAGAACAATTTAATTATCAATTGTTTGTATTAATATGTACCTAATAAGAACTGCTGGCAATATGTACAACCGAAGTTGTGCAAAGCTTCAATATCACTCCTTTGTATATCACTTCACGGGCACCATTTAATGCAGTTGAGAAGTGTTAGTAAAATACATTTAATGAATATTGAAGTATAGATCTTTTGATCTGTAATTGTGTTGTCTCTTCGGATTGTTTCTTGGATAAAAAAAGGCATTAAAGTGTTGATATGATAAACATTACCACTGCACAGACTTAATACAAGTGAAAATAACAATTATCTTACTGTGATATAGACAAACCCTATCATCCTGGCAGCACTAATACATAATGTCTGTTTAGTAATGAACAACAACATTCCATGTAAGATGTTGTTCTTCCAATAAATATATCAGACTCTCTTTATGTGAAGATTGTAAGGTAGAGGATAGAGGATTTTTGTCTCTAAAGTCTCTAAAGTCTTCCTGACAAATTATATCCTTTCTTTTTAAAATTATTTGGACAACTTAAAGATAATTGTGTTCACAGATCCCTGAAAATGTGGCCATGCTAAGTCATTTGTAAAACCTATGGCCATTAACACATCAACCAAGTCATTTATTACTTGCTGCTGTAAGAGTTCTTAGAGAATAGTCACCTATTAATTGAACGTTATACATTTCACAGTGATTAAACTGAATTGCTGTGTCACTTGTTACCTTTAATTTCTGTCGGTCTTGGTTCATTGATTTTCAACAACGTATTTAATTGTTTTTGTTGAAAATTCACTGTTGTAAAATGTTATAAATATTGTAATATGGGGTTGTAAAAAGAATGTAAGTTTAATAGAACAAATCATTTTCAGAGTATAACTGACAGCCTAAATGCTGCGGGCTCAGTGAAAAGGACCAAAGAAGAAATCGAAAAAAGTGGAAGAATATGAAAAGCAGTAGAAAGAAGAATTCTCAAGACGGTATCGCCGAATTAGTTCTTCATTACTGTATTCAACGAGACTGCCTTTGATGAAGTGAACGACGCCTCCTCGCTACGGCAGCCATGTTGTTTACTGACTTGAGTCAAACACCTTCTAGTTAACACTACCCTTGCCCAGTCTTCAGATTTAAGTCAGAAATTGCCAAAACCTAAGCCTAAGCTGCTTTATGATTATTACTTAAGTAAAATATCAAAACTTAAGTCAGAAAGAGTCAAAAACTTAGTTTTTGCAAAAACGTTTTTCTGACTGAAGTTCTTTTATGAATACCGCCCCAGTACTATATGAGGCGACTTATGTCAGCTTATGTTTGAAAGGTCGGTTTATTTCTGCTCAGTTTGACGACTTTAGTAATAAACGGAATATTATATTCATACCCATATCATACTATGTTTACGACACTCGTGCCTAAATATCGGTATATCCCTCGTTCTCGCTCGGGAAATACCAACATTTAGTCACCCGTGTGGTAAACCTAGTATGACATGGGCACTCATATAATACCCTCTGTGCATCTACTACATATAGCTGGAATATTATTCAGTTCAGCATTAAACACAAAACGAAAGAAAACGGCATATTTAGGTTGTTTTCGTCTTTTTTCTTCTCCAGTTTCCCAGTGTACTTGGATTTATTAGACTGGCTTAAACATATTCCACTGGTAACTAACGTCGGTGCATTGGAATATGAGAGATGCCGAACTTGCTGGTGGAATGGGCACTTGTATCTGTCACTCTTACTTAAAGTGTTACAGGGCAGTATCATCAGGCTCTGTCTGGTACACGCGGGGAAGTGGCACACGTGGGTATGTTCAATGAAGTGATATAATTATCTAACAAAGGTAGGTTTGGAAATTATTTCAGGAATTCCAGAGAATTATTAATAAACTATAACATTGTTTATTCTGTATTATCAGAATCCCACTGAATTGAGATTTTAATAATTTTAGACTAGACATAGTTTATCATGTTACGTTCATATGACGTAAACGTCATGTTTGCCAACTCCAAATGCACATACATATGAACTTTATATGTGGAGAAAAAGAGGGTTTGTCGTTATCTTTTCACACACCAGTGCAAGACCTTATAGCAATATTTATTGTGCGTCATTCATTACGTTGTCTGACAATACAAAGGTACAGCCATAGTATCAATATTCATGGCGAAAAAGCGGCCTTCAGATTTTCCTCTATATACATCACATCAAGGCCAGGAGTGTAAGTTGTACATGCGTTCATATAAAAACAACGTGACGTATTTTCACGTTTCCTTCTTACAAAGCCCATAATATAACAAATAACTCAAGAACTCTTTGGTGTTTCACTCTAAACGTCACCAAACGATAACATGCGTTTGAAGCACTGTACGTATGGAACTGTATGTTGCACGGAAAAAAACAAATACGCAGGTGGTTCACTAGACAAAACAAACACACAGGTGGTTCACTAGACAACAAATATATAGGTGCTTCACTAGACACAAGAAATACACAGGTTGTTGACTAGACCCAACAGACACACAGGTGGTTCACTAGGCACAACAAATACACAGGTGGTTCACTAGACCCAACAAACACACAAGTGGTTCATTAGACACAACAAATACACAGGTAGTTCACTAGGCACAATAAATATACAGGTCGTTTACTAGACAGAACAAATATATAGGTGGTTCACTAGACACAACAAATATACAAGTGGTTCACTTGACAACAAATATAAAGGTGGTTCACTAGACACAACAAATACACAGGTGGCTCACTAGACAGAACAATTGTACAGGTGGCTCACTAGACAAAAAAATACACAGGTGGTCCATGAGACACAGTCCAAACGCAGGTGGTTCATTGGACACAGCAAATACACGGGTGGTGCATTAGACTCACAAGTTACGCAGACACGGAAAAACACATTTGCTTATCGAAAGGGACGACTAAGGTAGAACTAGAAGGTATTTGCCAGATTTGATTATTAACAAATTGCCATACTGTCAGTCGATTGCTGAGTGAAACCAGATTTAAAGACGAAATATTGGAACGATTTCAGATATAATCTTAAATTGTACAATGTGCACTGTCAGCAGAATCAGTACGGTACCTACATTATTCAGCTCCTGACAGCCACGCCCTTCAAGACATGTCCCGCACATACCCTGGTAGAATAGGTTTATGGTTAGTAGGAGCATTGTGGGAGTATTCTTTACATGGAATCAATGTGTTGGCAATTGGTACGTCACACAGAGAAGCAGTATGGAAACGTCGTGGTCATGCGGGAAAGGTTATGGTCAGTGGCGATCAAGAGCTGAGTGATGCACGTAAGGACAGTAGGATGAGGTCAGTGCAGAGGCTGGCGTATCATGAATCAGTTTGCGAGTACAAAGAAGAGGCCAGGGTCTGTGATTGCTACATCAGGATTTGGATTCAAATTCATCTTTGAAATCTTGAAAATTTCATGACTGCATACTGGAAACAAATAGAGGCCGTGATGGATTGTTGTTGATTAAGCTGAAGCCTTGCTATCATTAAGTGTTGTGGAAACACAAAATATGAAACGATGGATATCGTAATTCATCAAAAGAAAGTAAACATTTCAGACGTGCCTTAATTACTATTTGTGTTACGCCTTATGATGTTTACTGACAATTCCCCTGAAACCACAAAGAGAATCGGTTATAAGATGAAAGTCAAACCGAACTTCACAGCTTCAGCCAGTGAAATCCCAAACGTTTCTTTCAAGTGTGTTCACAAGACAGGATTCACTCACATACCACTAAGAGATGACACAAGCCGAGAAAGCACAGACATTTTTTATATAAGAAATTACAAAGAGTACCTCTCGTGAGAGAATAGTGCAGATGTGTCTACTAAAAAAAATCTCGCTAGGCCATGTACTTCTTGGGTGATGAAGTGGAACTCAATGTGACTATGTCACTGAAGGCCGGTTTCTCGTACCGTCAGAAGCGTCCTGGTACATACACAAACGGAGAGTTGTCTACAACATCGATACAAACAGCGTCAGTAGCATACTGACATACAGAAACGGAAGGTTGGCCACAACATCGATACATACAGAAACGAAAGATTGTCCACAACATCGATACATACAGTGTCAGTAGCGTCCTGACATACATACATAAAGAAAACGTTGTCCACAACATCGATATATACCCTGCAAGCAGTCTCGTGAATACTGATAATTACAATGCAGATGAATAGCACAGTTACAGAAGGATAACACAGTTAATGACACCTCTTACACCACAACATCAGTGCAGTACGATAACTTAGTTACTCAATTCTATTAGCCAGTTCACAGTGGGATAAGCCAATTACAGTCCTTCATCACAACACAAAAGGATAACACATGTAAAACGTCAACACAGCAAGATAACAGTAAAGGAGGGACTCCGTACATCACTCCGTACACCACAACACAAAAGGATAACATGATTACTCATTTTTATTCTCAGAGAGTGCTTGCAGGCACCGTTACGACATTAAGATCTGACGAGGGTCTCCATGATAAGTGTATTTTCTTAGATCTTCGTATATGTGACCGTTTACATCACATTTTAATGGTATTCACCTTCGACGTCATAAAATATACATGTTACGAAGCTAAACCATAGTGATTCCGCAAGAGATGAATCTCCTTCGTGGTAATGTTTAGAACAGTGAGATGGTTCAGACAATGAATTGAATAGTTGATGAATACTTACGTTAATATCTGAATATCACTTGATGAAACATATCGATAGCACGAATATGAACATGCTTGATTAAAACATTATATAACTAAATATCTGGGACAGCCAAATGAAATCAAAGCCACATTTCCCTTGTAGTGTTGACAGAAGCATCGAGATGTGTTGGCGTGTTCTCCAGAAATTGTCACTGTTAAACACCACGCTTTAAACAATGACGGTTACATTGCACAATGAGGGATGCAATGCAAATAGAAGTATCTCTCATTTTCCATTGACTATACATCTTGGTGTTGACATAGCAACATTCAACATCTTCTCCCAAGCGAAGTGACAGAAAAGAAATCAAACGTATCGAACTATTTGCAACAGAATATCTCAGATACATAAAGTAAAACAAGAATCTGATGTATTTATCAATCAAATAATTTGAAATATTCCACTACCTGAGGGATAACGTAGCGGGCTTGTGACAGAGCCTTCTTTGCTCTGGTACCGAAATTGATTACAAACGTATTTAGGCTCAGTGTGGGGTCTGTATTCAATCACAACATTGATAAATTAATTTTTAGAAATACATTTGTCGCTCATATGTTCTCGACAACCTCAGCGAAATATAACAATATTTTGATTGTCTCCATTCATCTGAATATTCAGATAACATGTGAAACAACTTTTGTAGCCCCGGTATAGCGCAGACATTAAAATTCCATCATCTACAAAATGTAGCATCGGAGGTTTTATAATATACGTTAGTGAGAAGGAAAAGTCTTATAAAATACGTCATGGGGAGGATGGATAGTTCTGTTATGTATATCAGGCAAGGGCATGGAAAGTTTTGTAATATACATCAGGGGGATCATGAATGATTCTATAATATACATCAGTGAAGAGCATGGAAAGTCTTATAGTATACATCAGGGACGAGCATGGATAGTTTTATAATATACATGAGACAAGACCATTGAAAGTTCTATAATATACACCAGAGACGAGCATGGTATGCTCTATGATATACATCAACTTGAAGGAAAAGCGTGGAAATTTCTATAATATATCACGAAAGAGCTCTATGCTGACACATGTATAGGATTTGTCAAAAGACGTGTTACTCTTGGTGCTTAAAGACAGTAGGAAAAGGGAGTTAATCAGCAATGTAACATTATCACAGCCTTTTTTACTGGAGAACTATACCCGATGTTCAAACTAATCATAATCGTTTTTGACACATTGCATGATATTTCAGCTGTCATGATGCATGACTTTCTGCAACACTTTAACCCTGCCTTTTCACGTAGGCACATTATTTGCATTAACTTTGTAGAACGGTTGTATATAGCAAATAGGTCTATGTTTGGAGGTCAAACATTAGATCAGTTACGCCGTGAATCTGAGCCGTCAAGTCGAGAGCCATGCCAGCACGGAAAAGCAGTACAAGGGAGGCTACTCCACATGGACCCGGGACGTTCTTGTCTGAAGAACTCGTGTGTAATGAGCTTCCACGCGACCTGTCAATAGGCGGGGTGAGTTTGTGTAGAGAACACGTGCATTTTACTGTTCCAAATCCCTCCAGCAAACACGACATCTTGTCCAACATCAGTAACTCTCTATATGGCCTGATGCAACCTAAAGACACCAACAAATGAAAGGTTACATGTGTAGAAATGGAAGGATCATTTTAATGGCAAATGAGTGGTGGGTTGGTAAAATAAACACACCGTTGTGAAATTGGTTTTGCATGTTCTTGTGCAGCCACTAAAACCCATAGTTTCATAATGTCTTAAATTCCAACAGACGAATTTCCCCCTCGTCTAATTGTTGGAGGAATTAACAGGGTATCTCAGCTCCTCACCGCCTCATTGTCTTCTCTCTTTTCCTTACTGTGGACATTCCTGAGTTATATCTTATTCAATTCCAAATCAAACAACACCAATTGCACTGTTCACATACCTACACCTCTGTTGGTTCACGACGTCGATATTCCTCAGTGAGGCAGTATACACATGTAGTTTTCGTGTTATCAAATACTCGTAAATAAACCTAGTGAATGGTGATTTATGTCGGATAGATATAGGTTGGATTGGCATGGGGGTCGTAGATACCGACAGTCAATATGTAACACGTTCAGGAACATACACTCCGCACGCTCAGCGGAATTATAACAGAAAGAACAAGATTGCGGTACACTGAGATCACACACTGGACAGACATAGAAATAGACTAGATGGCACAGGATAAGAAGAAGAGAACGGCGATGGCAACACACACACACACACACACACACACACACACACACACACACACACATACACACATTCATACACACACGCGCGCTCACACACAGATGGTGTACACGTTGTGGGTACACACGGAGGACGCGGAAGGTGTACGCACCGAATGTACACAGGTAGATAATACAAAGTACATATTACTCAGTAAATCACAGACGGAGAAGGTAGAGGTGCACAGAGGGGCACACTCCGGGCATGCAATGGAACAGATGGGGAACGCACGATGCATACAGAGGAACACACTGGGCACACATAGAGTACAAACAGGTACATGCTAAGAGTATGTGTAGGGTATCCAGAAACATGGGAACTCACTCGCGGAGAATTCACAGGCACATGGGGACACACGGAGAATATACAGACACATGGGGACACACGGAGGATACACTGAAACATGGGGGTCAACACGGAGAATATAGAGATACATGGGGACACACGGAGAATACACAGAAACATGGGGATACAAACGGAGAATACACAGACACAGTGCGGCATATACGGAGAATACAAAGGCACGTCTGTCACACACGGAGGATACACAGACACGTGGGGGCAAACACGGAAAACATACAGCTCCATGAGGACACACGGAGAATACACAGGAACATGGGGATACAAACGGAGAATACACAGACACAGTGCGGCATATACGGAGAATACAAAGGCACATCTGTCACACACGGAGGATACACAGACACGTGGGGGCAAACACGGAGAATATATACATGTAGTCACATGTGTCTCTACACATGGAGAATACAAAAGAACATGGGGCACACACGAAGGGTGCACAGAAACATTTGAGCTCACACGGAGAGTACACAGGGACATAGAAGAATACACAGGAACATAGGAACTCACACGGAGAATACAGAGGAACTTGAGGGCAAACACATACGGCACACAGGAACACACAAGGGTGTACGTAGAGCACATGTCCAGTATATGTGCCATGTGTCGATCCTGTTTGTGTTGGATGTGTTTGTTGTTTCCCAGTCTTTCCCAACAATCACACCACACTCAAGCAACGAAAAATGCACAAGAACACCCACATAGCGTTATATTGAGATTCATGGCACAACATTTCCTGTGTGTGCTTCAATTCAAGAAATATGTTGTAATTAAGATTTTGCTTTGGATTATTGTTGTATACATGACCAAATGTTCCAACAATGTCCCACGTGAAATCGCACTGCTACACTCCATCCGAGCTACAGGTATTGAACAGGACGTTTCACCTAACAGAATGAGACATTAGACATCATACGATTTCGGTCGGTCCTTTGATAACACGCTCGTAATATAGTCGGATCAAAGCGAGATATTTTATATCACGTTTAATATGTACCTGACGTTTTAAGCTCGCGTAGACGGGATGGTATCATGGATGTAGGCTATTGGAGTTTGACACACACTTTCACTCACACTCCTGAAATCACTTATCAACTTACACGAATGCGAATCATTTATTTTCTTGGTTTAACAAGCAGACAGTAATTTATCTCGACACCAACACACAGTGTGTTGCTAGTGTCGGCTGCGGTGCATATAACGTATTTATGTCTTATCTCGGGCCATCAAGTCATAATGTGTTGGTAAGCAAAGCATATCGACTAGGACTCAGGTTTTCAATCACGTTTCCTCTCAGTCCACAGGGATCAGATCCTGCTTACCTGTCACACTCAGCTACTTGCCTTGATTGAGAGTCACGACTACCTGATACAGGTGAACCAAAATCACCTGCACAGTGCTGTACACGGAAATTTATCACACTGTTTACTTGGTATTGTACACATTTAATGTAATCTCTTTTCCTTTCAAACGAAATGTTGAGAAACGGAAACACAATCTTATCCTTATGTATTCCATATTTCGTAATTATTACTTTAGGCAGTCTGGTTAAACGAGGCTCTGACAAAAAGCGGATTTACTATGCATTTGAAAGAAGCTCCTCTATCTCAAACTGTGACACAACACAACTGAAATCTTATATCTGTATTGTCTAACCTTACGAGTATCTATGTATTGCTCTTATTGGTGCATAATATGACAGAGTCGCTTAACTTGTTCACTCTGTACATAACAAAATACAGAGTGGTTTCACAGCTGGGCCGGATTCGTTGCCCTTTCCCCGACACTTTACACCGGGACAATTACTTTTAAGAAGGCACATGTGTATAGCAGCGAAGTTCGAAACACACAATTAACCCTGTCATGTCGCCTGTGGTACTGAAAGACTCACTAACAACAATTATATGTACACAGGCAATGTCGGTGTTAGTTTACATGCTGACTGGTCCCACCCTTTGATTTTTATAGCTTCGGTATTGTTCCCAGTGAGTTGTGGAAATGAACGCGGGAACAAATCGCAGTAAATGGCAGGTAAAGGAAGGTCGAGTTTTAACAATCAACTGATCAAGTTACCTCGTTCTAGTATGTTCAGCTTACCATTCTCAGCACATTCAATGGGAAACACAAACTAATGTATTTACATACCTACACAAAGAATAGCATATCCTCCACTCAACTAGTAGAGGTAACGTGAAGAACGACTTATGTGGCGGTGTACAAAATTACAATAGTTAAACAACTCAAGTACTTTAGAAATTAACATGAATTTATAATCAAGATTAGATCTTCATGCATTAGTTCCCAGATGTTATGAAACATTTGTCAAGTAGGTAATCCACCATTGCAACCACCATGCTGGTATTCATTAACCTGTGTCAGTTGAACATCAAAACCACACTTTTCTCCAACTGGAAGTGCGTGACGTAAGTCTTCTGAGGATGGCAGACACAGCTGAACCAGTCGCCAGTGTTGTCACATATGGAAGAGAAGGATTATAACACTTGCTGCACACAATTCAGTTTCTTTGATTCACAATACTGTGTTGACTAACACAGTGGTTGAAGCGCTAGCTCGTCACGCCTAAGCACCAGGTTCAGTTTTCATTGTGCACATGATGTGTGGAACACATTTCTGGTGTCCTTCCCGCGATATGGTTTGAATAAGCGGTATAAAACAATACTACCTGTGATGCTGAGAATGTATTTCCTGTTATTGTGTACAAGGCTTCTTCAAACTCGTTTAGCAATGTAATCATGTGTTAGGTTAGCGTTGATTTATTGCAGTTGTTTTCATACACAGATATCTTGGGGCAGTCAAGAAAAGACAAATGTTGTTTAAAGAGGCCTCTCTTAGATAAACAGTTCTAAGATATTTATTTTGTAAAACCAGTTATTCATGTATAAACAGATATATTATTACTGTCCTTTCAAGCTCTCAGTATACAACAAACCTCTGTACCACAATATATGTATCATGTCCGTGCGGCCTCTGACAAAATAGACACACATTCCCTACACAGATAATATTTGACTGAAATTAAGAGTCATGGTACACGAACAAACACTGTTTATATATTTTTTACGTTTATTATATGGATGTATTTCATCCGAATGTAAAATGGAGAGTGGAGAGAAAAGTGCCATTTATTGTGGCATTAACTTCGTTTATATTTCTGAAGCTTATTTTCACTTATAAATATCCAACAACGCTACTTCGTAGACACTCCCACATATATTACGCGTAGGTGTACCTTTAAATAAAAGCTATGTTCTCCATAAAACGTTTTTGAAAACATAACCCCAAATGCCAGTTACAGTATCGTCTTTCCATAAAAGCTTATCGGTTGTTATTGGTCTGTTTACACCTTACATATATTTGTATGCACATAGCAGTACATGTCAGTCAGCGACAAGACACTCGGAACATTTCTGAAAAAGACAAGGTACAACAGAGCGGTGTATAACAATTCACTATGACTGTATCAGAAGGGAGAAAGGCTGTTGTGCAGCATACCCATCACCTCCGCAGTGTAGTGTATAAATAACACTTAATATGCCATTAAAAGAAAACAAACTGCTGAATGTTTTTGAACGATTTACTATCTCTGGATTTCTGATCCTTCGTATTTATATGTTTATTTCATGTACAAAAATAGTTATTTAACTATGCATTAACAGTTAATACTGACGGAAAACAATAATTTATGAAAACAATATGTTAACATTGTCGCAGAAGTACGTGAGTAATTAACATGAAGACGATTCAACCGATGTAACATTTACACATATGCTTGTGTATCTATTGCATCACTCTTTACAGTAAAGGCTTGCATTTGGAGACGCTAACTACGAAAGGTCTTGTTAAATAAATCTTACGCTAGACTACAACGGGGGACGCAGAAGCAGAGTTTAAGTAAACGTGTTGTTATCAAACACGTCGGTTTACAAGTTTGTTTCTGCTACGGTGATGTAATGTTTAGAATGTTTTTGTTCATTTATGTTCTGGGGATACGTAGAGGATAACAGCAGAGAAAACTTTTATAGGCACTGGATTACAGTACAGGAAACGTTTGATAGGTATTGGATATCAGTACTGGAAACCTTCCACAGGTATTGGATAACAATGCAGGAAACGTTTCTAGAGAACGGAGAACAGTACAGGAAACGTTTCCCAAACAGACGAAAGCCATGTACAGATCATTTCATAAGTTTAGGAGATTAACATTACGAGTACCTTCATCATTTATACACCTCACCAACACCTCACCAACACTTCACCTACTTGCGGCGAGGAATTCTTCCACCAGCGACAGATGTCGCCGCAACCTGTCTCGCTGCAGTCACAACAGTAAGTCACACACAAATGTTGTTAACATTCCTAACGAAAGGAATTCGTCATAGTGTCCAAGACATGTTGTTTCACCTCCATATGAATATCACTGTAGATGAATACATAGAACTATAAATAATTACATTAAACAATTTTGATACCGTTCAGTTGTAGAGTTGATGAACGTGTTCTCAATCCATTGAAATTGATCTTGTATTGTGCATCTAAACTACGAGTCCTCGTCTATATCACTGAGAACAGAAAGTCGATTGCTGTCGGTTAATGCCGCATCATCTGACGTGTTCTCGTCGTTATCGGTGTCTCCTACCAACGTCTCCGTGACAGCGGGGATCGACAACAGCGATTTAGGACCTTTCAGTGAGGCTTCTTTATCAGACGGTGTCATTTTCTGACTCTTGCTGGCGGTGGTATCACCTTTAATGCCGAGTCCATCTTTCTTCTTGGAGGAGTTACTGCTGTTCAGAGATTCGGAACTCGATGCCAGAGCTCCATCGACCCCCTTCATGTGAGGAGTAGGAGCTCCAGACGTCGACAGTTTCCGAAGCTTGATGTTTCCAGATGGACGCCGTTTGTCCTTAAACGATTCCACGGAAAGCTGACTTTTAACTGTCAAACTCGACCGTCTTCCTTTTCTGTCCTTGGCTTTGTCTTCTTCCGCTTCATCTGGTTGTGGGAGAGGGGAAGGAGGGGTCAGTGGTAATTGATCTGCAATGGTCTTTGCTGCATCACGCCACGATGGAGAACACTGAAACTCGTATTCAACATAAAGCTTTTTTAATTCTGTTCTCCAACTGAATGGTTCTGTGTCTGCGTGATACGCAGCCTCCCGTCTTGGAGTCCAGGCTGACTGAGGTCGCCGGATTGAAGGAAGACCTCGCTCTACTTCCAGTCCATCGTAGGGGACAGCAGTGAGCTTAAACACGTATTCTTTGGTGTTGCGGAAATCCGACAGGCTGACACATCTGATTATACTGTCCTCGTTCTTTGCGTTAGGTAAAAAACATCGTTTTGGAGCCTTGTTCCTTGGTGTGCACTTCATGCTTGCCTGACTCCGCCCTCCTGACGACAGACTGGACGCTGAACTCGCTGTTGATGTACGGCGACGTTTCAATAATGCTGTCTGGGGACGCTGAGGTTGACGTGTTGACGAAGTCTCCTCGGAAAAAGACTTCAAGTTACTCTCCGTAAGAGACAAACTCAAAACACTTTTGTGACTTGACAGCCCACATTGTTCATTTTTCTCATTCGATAGTTCATCTTTCTCGCCCTTCTCACTTTTAATCTCATCCTTTTCGTTCTTCTCGCTTTTTACCTCACCCCTCTCGTTCTTCTCGCTCCTTACCTCATCCTTCTCGTTCCCATCGCTTCTTATCTCGTACTTCTCACTTTTATCGCTCCTCGCCACGTACGTCTCATCCTTCTGGCTTCTCGTATCGTCGATTTCATTCTTCTCGCTTGTCACCTCATATTTCTCTATCTCCCTTTGTTTCTCATAAACCTCATCCTCCACCTCCTTCTCAGGATCCGACAGAATCTCGACACATTCTGCCCATGTGAGCTTCTGTGCCAGGCTGCGGGCGGTTATACCCGCCTTATTCTCTTTCTCCAAGGTCAAGCCATATCTCTGTAGGTGTTCCACAAGGAGTTTCACCATGTCTGCATTCCCCGACTGAACACAGTAGTGTAGTGCAGTGTTGCCATGTTTATCAGTTTGGTTCAGATCAAAGTCAATGGCATGAAGGAACACCTTGACCAATTCATCCCGTTCATAGATACATGCATAATGCAAAGCGTTTAAACCCGCCTTATCCCTGAGAGTCAAGTTGGCCCCATTTTCTATAAGATGCCTGGCAATCCCGATTCCCCAAGACTGTGGCTCCATCAAAGCACATAACATCAAAGGGGTCTTACCATCCACGTCCCTGCTGTCGATGTTCATGCCGAGGTCAACAAGGTCACGCACCTGCTGCAGGTACCCCATCTTCATGACGTCACTCAGGCACAGCGGTGGTCCCCGCAACAACGCTGATGCTGACTGTGGTCTCATGTTGATATTGGTCTATCAATCTTGTCTGACAGTTATTGGTTTGATTGAGGGTACCCTGTGGTCATTAGGGACACCATCACGTTGCTGGACTAATTCTCAATGAACTAGAATCGAAGTTAGACATCTGTGTATATATGTACCGAAAGCACGACACACTGGTGGCAGGTGGGTTCAGACACCGATCACATGACACCACACGGTCCTTCAGAACCCAGGTAGAATAAACCACGACAATCCCCTGTTAAAGTCATGACACATGTGTAAACAGAGAGCGACGTGGCGACAAATTCACATTGTCCAGATACTAAAGCTATACACATGATATGAATACACTGTTATTCCCTTTCTGGTCCTTGTATCTCCATATAACAGTGACAATACTCGCCCATGAAATAACTTGTCAAATTGCTTAGCCTAATCCAGAGAAGCGTCGGTATGAACTTACAACACAATGCGACTATGTAATAACACTGTCTGTCACTGTCTCTCACACAAGTGCCGCCGAGTCGGAGCCCGTGGGTAGGGGTGGTGCGTATGGGGGAGAGGAGCGGGGAGCGAGACGTCCGGCTACGTCAGCCACCACACAGCCAATATTGGTAAATAGCCTGACCCAAGTTTCAAGCCTCGACCCGTCGCTAAGTTATGAAGGGGGTCAGCTGACGAGAGAGTTACAACTGCTGGTCGTTCCATGCCGCCACGCGAGTGAAAGGGGTTGGGTGACAGGGTGGCATATTATTGTTAGCAACGGGCGTGTTGGTGAATACCACTCTGTATCTCCCTCTTACCGAATGGCGGTAAGCACTGAACTCAATCATTCATTATGAGGCGGTTTTGAAAATAAAATCCATCTGAATTGTCATGAAATGTTCCAAGACATGCGCTGTTTCCGCTCTTATGTTGAGCATAGTTACAGCGACGGTGGGGGTACCGTTTGAGACGTGAAAAGATATGTGGCAACGGTTTAACTGGTGGAGAAAGTGTACCTACCATTAAACACTTACAGGCAGCCTAGCTATACTCACTTAGCTATGACGCACGTACCCTCAATGTCAGGCACATTTACCATACACTATCACAGGGTCACTCTCACAAGCTTCTGACTGTGAGAACAGTGACGGGTTTGTAAACAGTTAAAGTGACAATAAGCTATTTAGGAACGATTTATTATGCCGTACACATCGACACGTATATGAATATGTCTATATGAATATGTTTGTAGGTATGTTTGTGTGTACTTATATGTAATTATGTGTATTAGAGTGCATGTGTATATTCATGTGTTTGTTTGTGTGTGTGAGAGAGAGAGAAAGAGAGAGAGTGTGTGTGTGTGTGGGGGGGGGGGTGCTAAGGGAGGGGGCAGTCACTGATTTCAATGTTAAATCGGACCTCTGTCATATGAATTGCTGTAACTGAATCTGGAAAATATATTTAACCTTTCTATGTCAAATGAATAAGTTTAAAGTGTGTCCCAAGTAGTAAGGGGCAGTGGGGTAGCTTAGTGGTTAAGGCGTTTGCTCGACACCTCGAAGACCTGAGTCCGATTCCTCACAAGTACTATATATGTGAAGTCCATTCCTGGTCTCCAGATGTTGTGTTGTTGCTGAAATAGTGCTTCAAAAGCGGCATGAAAATTAAACTCATTCCAATTAGTAAAAAGGAGAAGGGTCTCCAAAGCAGCGCTATCTACATTTCCCAGACCATCATACTGTAGACAAACCATTGCGCTGTGCAGAGATGGTAGAACAAATGAAGAAACCGTCACACAGCGGAGATCCCCACCTTAATATGAAGGGACCGTCTTGACACGAAGACATGTACACCACCTCACTATGAAGGGACCGTCTTGCCACGAAGACATGTACACCACCTCACTATGAAGGGACCGCCTTGCCACGAAGACATGTACACCACCTCACTATGAAGGGACCGTCTTGCCACGGAGACACCACCTCACTATGGAGGAACTTATAAATGTAGATTCAAATGAAATAACCAAGTGTAACAATTTGTGTGAGTCAAGTCAAACGTTCATTTACGGTACCCACTGAAGGTATCAGATTATGAAACTTTCAGCCATTTCATGAAATGACTTAGAGTGCCATTCCGCGTTATTTTGTGTAAAAGCAACCAATATATTTCATTTCATTAAATTTCACTTAATAACCTAATCTACAGAAGTGGATCACAATCTCAACATCACTTATTGTCACTAACAATTAAACTATTGTGGCAGCGACTCTTGCACTTCAACCCAAACAGCCCTCACAAACCCCTGTTCACCATATGTCCTGGTAATGAAACTTCATGAAATAACTGAAGTTTTTTTTCATTGTTGTGAAACGAAATGACGCGAGTTTTTTTAAAACTAGGACATCATTCATTGACGGAAAAGACCTATGTTTGTACCTGTTCGGATTTTGATGATATACATATAGAAGGTATTCGATTTGTAGAGTGCTGTATAATGTACAAATGAATGAAAAATGGTACTCGTCTTCAGTAACCAAATTACGATGTGTACATAAACGTTGAGATTTATCTATTCTTAGCCATTTCTTGTGAGGTAGACAAGAGGCTACTCTGTCGTTCAGACCCTGAAGTATGTATATCCAAGAAAGCCCAAGAAAGCCTAGAACATGTGGCAAGTGAAAATGAAGAAGTCCCAGGGCTCCATTTCATTATATTATTTTTTTCTCATTATGAACGTTTTTTTCAGTAAAATATGTTCATTTCAGAGACTGGTTGTCAGACAAGAGCCATTCAATAGAACCATTTCACTGCAAAGCTGTTCTATACTTCAAAGTTAAAGTCGGGGGATTATCTGGAAATATTTTAATGCTTGTGCTATTTGTAGGTATCAAGTAGAGGTGAAAAGGTCTTTCTTTGGACAAGAACCCCTACCGTCACAGGAATGTACCCAGCTTAGGTATTGTCTCCAGTGCAACGCCCACGGATCTAATCCAGGAAGATTCTGTGAAGTATTTCGTTTATATATAACACTGTTTCGCAGTTATCACGTTCACGAAAACGGCTGTATGGGGTCAGGCTTTCCTACATCCTTACTTTAAATGTGAGGCATCGAAATGCCTCGTTATGAAATGACATGTCGTCTGTCATGTCATGTCACAAATACTGAAAAACAGATCCTGTAGTGGTACATTGAACGTGTAAATACATCTGGAACAATGCCATTCTACTCTAAGGCGTCTGGTACCCCTGCTATGGATGTGAATGTTCATATCCAGACTTCATAGTATATGGAGTATCTCAGGATCATAAGTCGTCATAAAGGGAAAGTCATACTCAGTCTCAGAGAGCTTATGTTTCTGAATATTGTAGCATAATTATGTGTTTTCTCTAGTTTTGGAGGTTGGGGAGGTAAATCAGTGGGATTCTGTTTAGCGACGATTCTATCATTGATATACCCGAAGCTGAACATAGACGTCTTGGCCACATTTCGATTTTGCAATTCCGAGTGGAAATTATGATTCAATTTGCATTTGAAATAGAAAAAGGAAGCTCAATATGTGCGCATGGTGATGGCAAAATCCTGAATGTATTATTCCAAAGTTATCAACGGAAAAGAATTCTCAATCTTAATTACACTTTTTTGGACTTATTTTCTGTTTTAAAGTGAAATTCATCGGTACGATTTTCACTGCAAACAGACAATATAGGAACAACTACAAACCTTTCACGATGGACCAGACAGATTTTAGATAATAGCTGGCAGGGAAGAGAATGGGTTTTCAGTTTGTGATCCCAATTTGTAGTAGGCTTGTGACATGAAATGAAGCAACTATGGAATCTAGATTTGTGGCGTCTTAGATGACTTGGCACCCCTGTAACTGCGATTTGCGCCACTGATCTCCAAGGTCAAGCACGGTGTTGGTACACTTTCAGGCATTAAAATATCGCTTGATGCCAGTGATCTTACTTAAAACTTCAGACACACGGATGTGCCACAGCTTCAGTCACATGTACACCACGTGACTGGTCTGTTACAACAGTAAAGTTGGAAATGTGAGTCTCTCGTGCCAAAGACCGATTGCCAATGACCATTGACCCAGGTTACGTGGGTGTCAGAAGCAACTGTGTCCGAGATAGCACCCTTTATGTGGCATATTTCACTTCCAGTGTTGACAATACGAACAATAAAGTGCTTAATGTCCACCTGAGGTGTTCATATCCTAACAATGGAGTAGCTCCGACCTAATAACCGACTGAAAGTGACATGGTGAGCGATGTGATCGATAGGGCAATATTTGAACTACTCTCTCGTACTGGGCACGTATACTGATGTACATCTACTATATATGCCTATATCTATTCGTCACTGACACTAATAGCATGTGCTGGTGGGATTTAAGGACATCTCAGTACATTAAAGTGCAATGACCAATATCCAATGACTGAATAACGATCAAACAGACGCGTCGTGTTTGATCAGATTGGTGTTTTGACTTGTAGTGAACTGGCCTTCACCAAACCTTGACTAAAGATGCTAACATATACTGGACAAAAAAAAATGAGGGAAATTGGTATTTTCATGACTGATGTTTGATCAGTATATCAATCAATAAATTCATCATTATTCATAACTTCAAAATTTACGAATTTCCCTAACTAATTTTGTCCAGTTAGTTACGGTTCATTGAGATTTACAGGCACACTTGAAAAGATACAACCAATACCTATAACTCGGTAAAATTGATGGTTGTTTAAAAGTCACAGTGTATTAACACTATGATTGATGGAATTCCATAAGTGTACCGCTAGTCTACCCCTGGGGTGAGTAATGGTAGAGTATTGCCGATCCACTCTCTACTCGTTTAAGGCGAAAGTTCCTGCTGAAGGGGCGCTGGGTTAGCCTATTGGTTTAATCGTCCGCTGACACGCTAAAACCCGGGTTCAGTTCCCACATGGGTACAACGTGTGAAGCCCATTTCTGGTGTCCCCCGCCGTGACATTACTAGAATATTGCTAAAAGCGGTATAAAACTAATCTCATTCACAGTCACTCATTCGTCTGCTATAAAATCCAGCAGCGGTTATGCTGGCAGTTATGTTTAAGATGGAAGTTGAAGACAATAATCTATCGTTATACATTGGATATACAAACCAACTACTGGTAAACACATATAAGATGATCCACGACCTGACAAATGACCCCAATTTGCATACTTGGGAACGCCCCACAGAACGATCAACTTGAAACAAGAGGGAGACAGGTTGTCTGATAAATATCGAGAAATTCATTTTCCCCGTGCGTTCCACGCATGAATTGTTAGAGCACACTCGATTTGGGAACAAGGACAATCCCAACGAATTGAATCAACACAATATACTGAGCAAATATGTTTAGGACCACCGATACATTTCACGAAGCAAATGACATTTTCTTGGGGTTTTTTTTCAACATTTTAACAAAATTGTTGAATATCTAAAATGCTTGTCAATGCCCCAGTCATCTATTTGTCTTCGTTTTAACTAAAAGTTAGCGTGGAATATCAGTATCTTATGCCTGAAATTGCAGTCTTATCATTCGAAGGAATATGCGGTGTTGATTTCATGTCACGGTTAGCATGTATTGCACGTGCATAATCGTCAAGCTACCTGTAGCAGCCAAGTGTACTCGCCCAATTTGTTGTACCGCCTCTCTTGTCACAAATGCGTTTAGTGCGCAGGATCATCTAATATGTGTCTAGCAGTACACCATATAAAGTAGTCGGTGTTATTGATGTGTTGCCGACGTAACTATTAATATTGATGAACGTGAGTTTTCACGTCTCAAGATGATATCGATACGCCCACTCAACACATTCAGTGGTTGTATTTGTGATTTGACTAGACTTCAAATAGACTGTAAACTTTGTCTTCACCCTTGTGACGGTTCCATATATACTTATATGTATACATGTGATGAATGTGTGTGGGAGCGTGTGTGCCAGTGACTATTCATGTGTAAATGCGGATGTGTGTAAGTTTGCAGTGATGGGATAACGGCAGCTGACAGAAACACCCCACCCACAGTTGTCCTGCTTGACTGACAAGTAGCGGTGCCAGAATACAACACTATGTATATCCGATATGGGTGTACTTTATAAGCTGTTCGTGGTCACGAGGGGTCCATGGGCTCATGTGAACAACGCATTTATCTTACCGAACACTTGAATTTTAATTTTGAACTATTTGAAGCACTGGTACAGCCTCGTGGTAAGGCGAATCGTTTCGTCGCCATTGTGCAGATGACACAAGGAAAACAAATTTAGAGTGATCTCTCTTCCATTCACTTTCAATTGCAAAACATCGGTAATTTCCGTGCACCATACGTGATTCTATGTTATTCGAGATAAGGAAGTACTGCCATGAAGATCCAAATGATTTCGGCATTCCTAGCGGGGTACACTGAAGGCATATATCGTCTGTAAGCGTGGTACAATCAGAAAACGACATTCATGTGTGAGGTATGACAAAATAAATTATTGTGTCCATACCCTCAGATCTTCTTGATGGCAGGTGTGGAATGCGAACTAATTAAAACATCATTTTATTGCGACTGACTCACTTATGCCCGAACAAGTTCACTATAGTTACCTCCCTTCCTCCTTGTAGCTTGTCGTAAGAGGCAACAAGGATGGATGGCATGCAGTGCTCGCTGACCTGGCGGGTGCATGAACATATAATGAGAATGTGTCGATGCTCCCAGTTGGATTGTTAGGCAGACTGGGCTTTGTACTCACCCTGAGCACCCCTGCACGCTCCCACCCCGGATCCGCCTATGACATGAGGCAATATTCGCCTCGCTGTATCAAGGGTCAAGTATTCAGGCTAAGAATAAATACAAGCGCCTCGAGCATGTACTAGTTGCGTGGATATGTAAATATCCTATATTGTATAAATGTCCTGTACTACAATAGTAATAATTAAAAAATATGAATCATCTCCCATACAACTGCTGATCGATCCTCAGCATACTATGAAGATTGTCAAACCTGCTGCAGACGTGTAAATAAGCAGCCCTTTCCTGCTTCTCAACATATACCATGTATTGCATTTGAAACAATGATAGACACCGTCATATGACAATGTATGCCAGCAACATGGATTCCCGATAACCAAGTACATGTGATTGTAAAGGTTTGTGTAAAAAGAGATTGTCTGTATATCACTGGCCACACCTTGTTTCTGATGATACAGATGAGACAGGATGACCAGCACGTCGACCACAGCGATGTCACTTACCCCTCAGCGGCCTTGTGGTCAGAGCGGAGAGCGTGGTTCGATCCTCCGTCCTCTGAATAGATGTTTCTTGCGATTTCTCTGCCTGAAGGTATGAGGGAAGGTTTGGTTGCTCAAAATGTCGATATACAGATGAGATACCACAGACTATGTGATGGTCGTTTTGCAAAAAAACATTAGTTTCTACCAGTAAGCGATGCTTAATCACAGCAATAATCGCACGTAGAAGCCATCTCACCTAGCGTTTCTTGTCTTGGAAATACTGGCCCTTGTCGGAGGGCGTGTTGACATATGTCAGTACATGCATCTTCGTTCGTCCAAAAACGATGTTCACTTGTACATACGATGACTTTTGGGACCTTTACTCGGACAGGAAGAAATCTTCACTTGTTGGTCCAACAATCACAGCGACAAAGATTGCAGGTTCTTGGGTTCATGGATGGTCCCGGATTTTACAGCCGACTCTTCCACTTTGAGGCGATAAATTTGTTGTTGTGGCGACCCGCATTGCACGAAAATATTAAGCTCAACATCGTACGGGAGTGACAAACTTACCTGCATTAGCCTTTTCAGCACAGCTGTATGATATTAAGATATACACAACTATATCAGTTCTATGTGATAGTTAAAACACCAGTTACACACCCACACACGAGAAACCATACAAGACACACAACACATGATGCACGACACACGATGCACGACACATGATGCACGACACACGATGCTCGTCACCCAATCCATATCTACGTGACATTTACACATGTACATGACATGTATTTTTCTTGTTTTAAATATCTTTGCAAGGATCTTAGAGAACATAGTGACATTTTCTGCGTTGTTAAATGCTTAACATATGTAGACAATGTGACTGTTGATTGAGGACTTCAGTGAGACATTAACAGCTGAACAACATAAGATCAAGAGGTGCTTAGTAGTTATTTAATCCATATCAAATATGGCTTTTGGAGGAAGCGCATACACTTTGAACTTCCCGTTAGAACCAGACCAGAGGGCTGAATGCCTGAAGCCTGTTAAGCCGTGTAAAGACTGGGTGATGTGCGACAGTTACAACAGGTTTGCTGACTGGGTCATATGACTGACACAGGGGGTGGGGACAAACACCCTAGGTAGAGGATGGCCTTAAGTAGCCTAGTCATCTACATAATACACCCCTGTCGGATAGATTATGCATTGTAGTTTGAAACACTGCCGTCAAGAATAACAGCCGTGAGCATAATATTACCGAATCATTCACCGACACTTCATTGCAGTCGTAAGAATTCACAACGGCCATTGTGCGTGACCGACAATCAGCGGAGATGGACAGGTCGTTGCCATTGGTCAGTCTGTAGCGATTAGATAACAAGGCTGGCCCCGAGGAAAGTTTACCAGTGAGTGAAACCCAGAATAATCTTTCCTTGTAAACCTGTTGACTGGTTATAAGTGCCACTGACCACCACATATATCATGGTGTGACGTCAAAGGTTAAAGCTCACTTGGAGTCATAGCCACCCTAGTTTGTCTCAAACAATGTCAACCGCAGTATTTTCCTTTTTTGCGATGCTAAGCCATGAATAATCCAAATCTAGATTTCTTCAGGTTCTGAATCTCCCATCTTATTGAGCCTCCTTTTCAATGTAAAGAAACTATTTGTTTGAAACTATTAAAATTGAAAGCATTCAGATACTACGCATTAGTGAAATCTGAGTGGTGCTCAATCACACAATTGTGGGTCAGATCTCCTCACGCCATGTGTCAAAGATCAGCATCTTGTCAACATGTCACACTGTATAATACTTTCATACCATCTACCACACAAATAGATATCGTGATGTGTGTGCCACATATACAAACACGTCATCTAGATTTTGCACGCAATGGAATGTGGAGAGGATGTAACACGGTATTTGTAATCAATCATTTTCCATATTTTATTAGGCAGGCTAAAAGGTCGTTTCCTCCAGCCTTAATTGGCTCTGTAGTCAGCGGTATCTGACCCACATTGAGGGGTGGGCTGCCCACCGCAACATTCATCGTACATAATGTGGCATGAATGCGGTGTTGAAGGTATTCAAAGAGAAATACACACGACTCAACTATGTCCTGGGTTTGGCTAGCAATGAAGGCAACATCTGTTACTATAGGTAAATATTACACTGAATACCTGTATTAAATACACACAGAGCAAGCTGGAGATTCGTCGTTAGTGTTGTGGTATTGAGATTGTTCACATGCATTACTATGCAGGTTTACTCTATATGTTCATGGCGATTTATCCATTCAATGGGGTTGGACCCCACACCACCAACACCCACCATTTTGAAAATGACAGAAGACCACATTGAAGTTAATTTATAGCACTGGCAAAGCCAAAGGAAGGTTCAGGGCGTTCGCTTCTTCCACTCTTAACCCCATCCCACCCATTTGAAAATTCCTGGGTCCGACTGTGCATGTACTGTTGTTTGTTATCTGGTGTCTCTCGTAATTGTAGTGGCGAGTTTATCAGAATTCAGGGAGCACTGATAATATACGTGGTAAACGTGATGGAGTAATATGGTGTGCACGCCTGGTGCATTTGCTGTTGTATTTATTTGTATCGCAGATATAACATGGCTGAGTCTTCATCGTGAACACTGGCAACATCTTAGTTGGGATTTAACCGCTGACATAACACGGGTTTTATACCTACATAACTATTGTTGACCCTCAATGACCAGGATTGAAATACGACTTTGGTCAGCTATTGGTTTGACTATACGACATCAACTCGAATAATGTTAAATTATGCATCTTGAGAAGAGAACTATACTATTTTAATTATACATTATCGTGTTAATTATGCAGGCACACGTGACGACATTATCTCCGGCGATGAGTGACTACCCAGTCAAATGCATTACATTGCGTAACCTGTAGATTCTCTGGGTGTCTGCCGTGGTAGATAACAGTGTCAGTATACGGTGTAACATCTAGATTGTCTGGGTGTCTGCCGTGGTGGATAACGGTGTCAGTATACGGTTCACATGGAGATTGTCTGGGTGTCCAGCAGGGTGGATAACAGTGTAAGTATATGGTGTAACATGTAGATTTTCTGGGTGTCTAGCAGGGTGGATAACAGTGTCAGTATATGGTGTGACATGTATATAGTCTGGGTGTCTAGCAGGGTGGATAACAGTGTCAGTATATAGTATAACACTTGGTTTGTCTGGATGTCTAGCAGGGTGGATAACAGAGTCAGTATATGATGTAACATGTAGATTGTCTTGGTGTCTGCCGTGGTAGATAACGGTGTCAGTATATGGTGTAACATGTAGATTATCTGGGTGTCTAGCAGGGTGGATAACAGTGTCAGTATATAGTGTAACATGTAGATTGTCTGGGTGTCTAGCAGTGTGGATAACAGTGTCAGTATATAGTATAACAAGTAGATTGTCTGGTTGTCTAGCAGGGTGGATAACAGTGTCGGTGTATGGTGTAACATGTAGATTATCTGGGTATCTAGCAGGGTGGATAACAGTGTCAGTATATGGTGTAACATGTACATTGTCTGGGTGTCTAGCAGGGTGGATAACAGTGTCAGTATATGGTATAACATGTAGATTGTCTGGGTGTCTAGCAGGGTGGATAACAGTGTCAGTATATGGTGTGACATGGAGATTGTCTGGGTGTCTAGCAGGGTGGATAACAGTGTTAGTGTATGGTGTAACAAGTAGATTGTCTGCGTGTCTAAGAGGGTGGATAACAGTGTCAGTATATGTAGCATGTAGATTCTCCTAGTATCTACACGGTGGAAAGTAGTGTTTGTGTATGGTGTACCATGTATATTGTCTGGGTCTAAACCGTGGTGGATAACGGTGTCAGTATATGGCGTACCATGTAGATGGTGTAGGTGTCAACCAGGATGTAAGGCAGTGTCTGTATATAGTGTACCATTGGATGGTGTAGGTGTCAACCAGGATGTAAGACATTGTCTGTATATGGTGTGTAACATGTAGATGGTTTAGGTGTCAACCAAAATGTAAGACAGTGTCTGGATACGGCGTATCATGTGGATGATGTAGGTGTCAACCAGGATGTAAGACAGCATCCGTATGCGGTGTAACATGGAGACGAAGTAGGTGTCAAACAAGATGTAAGACATTGTACGTGGTGTAACATGTAGATGGTGTAAGTGTCAAACAAAATGTAAGACAGTGTCTGTATACGGTGTAACATGGAGATGGTGGAGGTGTCAACCAGGATGTAAGACATTAAATGTATGGTGTAACATGTAGATGGTGTAGATGGCGTGAACCAGGATGTAAGACAATATCTGTATATGGTGTAACATATAGATGGTTTAGGTGTCAACCAGGATGTAGGAGGTAAATGACTCAGACCCAGAAGAGTAATATACATATAACAGATTCACTCACACATATTATTTCCTCAGCGACTTCCGTGTAGAGTTAATCACGCAGACCTGGTATAAACTACTTGGTCAGTCTTAGAGGAAGGGACATATGGTAACAGTTCGATCAATTCCTGATGATGAATCCTTTGTCAAGTCGTCTCTATAATATTATTCCCGTGGAGGTACCCCTCCCGTTGTATTATGCACAAAGTGACACGTATGTACATAGGATACATTCAGTATTTAAACTCCGGTGAATTATGATATGTGACATGGGATAAAACGCTGGATTTAGATGCTGAGCAGAGTGACCCATCTGACCACCTCGGTGGCACAGTTGCCCTGGGAGCTGCAGCTCCGTGGTTCAGTCCTCTAACGAGCCATATCACTGATCAGGGGTCAAGGAGGACTGATCGACTCGGAGCCAGTATGTTTGAGTAAGTTATGTTAACTACCCGGCATTACCTTGCATACCATTTAAACACATGCACGCACAAGAACAGGAAGTGTCGATAAATCGTTGCAGTATTATTGAATATATTCCACTTTACATAAAGCACCGTTACCAAATCGTGGACACATACACACACACATACACATACACACACATGCACGCAGGCACACACGCACACATACAAAAACACGCACGCACACATACACACAAAAACACACGCACGCACACACATGCACGCACACACACAAGCACAAAAACAGAGAGAGAAGGAGCTGGGGAGGGTATCTGTATCTTTTTAGACTTTGCGTCCATTGATTCCCTGCGGGGAGAATGGTTTACCGCTGTCTGCTTTAAAGAGGTGATATGCTGGGTTAAGTGGTGTCCACACTAACGAGTTGATTCCCAACAGGAAGAGTGTTCGGTTTACCAGGTTCCACATTAACGAGGTCCGGACTAGCGAGGTTTCAGTGTCCGAACTCTAAAAAAAGCCAAATGAGCATCAAAGTTGTTCACAGCTATGGCAGTTCTGGACAAATGTTGACTATAATCCGCGCCTATGACACTTTCAGCGGAACTACCCTCCCGTGTCCAGGCGAGGTCAAGACGTCGGCTCTCAACTCACCACTGCTGTCAAACAGATGTCAAGAGGTTACATCCGGGCGGTGTATCACAGGCTGGTTTGTAGGCCATGACGTGTCTGATCTGTGATTATCACAAAGGAAACATGACAGCCGGCCAGGAGACAATACCAACCTCCCCGTGCTGGACCCGCATATTACAAAACAAGACTCGACCCGCATATTACAAAACCAGACTCGGACCAGACTGTAAAATGACGTCATTTATGAAATAAGAAGGAAGAGAAGACTCAAATTAGGCAAATTTCATTTTTTTTGGTTTAAGTATGAGTATTCAGTAATTGGTTTTGTGTGTGGGTTTAAAGCATGACGGTCAGGGTTGGACCTAAGTAAAGGCATATATATGCATGTGCACGGTGTGTGTATCTCATCAACCGATTGTCTGATGCTACAAACAACGCCCATGTCACGAGAGTCAACGTATCGAATGACCCTGATATCCAATGTCTATACAGATAAAGATAGTATATGCTTACTGGCACAAAACTATTGGCATGATTTTAATTTAAACAAAATGATTATTTTATGCATTTGAAACAGTGTGAGAGTGCACTGAGCGGTGTTGGCACCATATGTCAGGTATCTCTCGTTACATACAGAAATTCATGAGGATAAACAAAATGCTTACTTCGCACTTGCCAAATGCAGAAGGAAGTGACCTACCAAGTGCGTGTAAATGTGATAGGAGATGATTATTTACTACGCACTAAGCGCCTGTCTGTTATCGTGATAGAACCACGAAATGACTATATATGGTCAGGCCGCGACACACCGCTTTATTCACTTCCCTATGTGCCAGCAGTCATAAGTACATGCATCCATCTCATGACACCGCGGCTGTTGGAAATTGCAGATAGCCACTGGAAATACGGTTGGCGTGGAGATAATCAGTGGAAATTAGGTCATCGATAAATATTTCAGTTTAAGTTTCTTATATATTCCCTGAAAGTTCACTATATGAAGAGTAATGAAGAGACCATTACTGTTTCTAAGACTTCATAATTACATTTCATTTTGTCAACATATTTAGTATGGAGTGGGGGTGAGTAGGAGTTGAGAAATCGCTTCTCCATAATGCAGGTAAACTGGAGCTGTTCATGCTCACCTCGACATCGATATCTGAAGCAAATGTATTTTATCTTGCTATGGCAGTAAATAAGCTGGGTATTCCACAGCAGAACATGTTGGTGCTTGACGGATGCATATGTCTCTCGTCTCATAACGGTTCTTAAGTAAACAATGATAAAGATTGTAAAATCAGGTATTTTGATTCAGAATGAGGTGAGCTGAAGTGAGGCATTTTTATGAATATTGTGTGTGTGCGTTGACGCGTATATATGTGCGTATGTCTGTATCTCTGTGCGTGTTTCTTGTTTCTGGTGCTCAGAATACTTACGCAATGCAAAAACACTCTCAGATGTGGCACTCTCAGAGGGTATCTGGGGTCCTGTAAAGAAATGCTTTTCATGAAAAGCTGACAGATGTCTTGATTCTCTGGAAATGTATCATGAGAATGTAGTATGTTCTGGTACAAAGTCCGCATCCGATCGAGATGAAGCAAAACATTGGTTAGACACCGGTTAAAGCATCTGCATGTTGACAGAAAATGTGTGGCCACCGTATTGTAAGCTATACATTATAAATTTAGATGCCCCAAAGAGATGTTGAATGAAATGACCACTAAAGATGGTTGAGTGATCTGACGTGTACAGATAGTTGAATGAGATAACCTGTAGCGATGGTTGAGTGAGATGACCTCCTGAGACAATTGAATGAGATGACTTTTATAATTAGAGATGGTTGAATGAGATGATCCGTTGAGAAGATTGAATAAGGTGACATGTAGAAATGGTTGAGTCAGATGACCTGTTGAACACTTGTTAGCTGAGACTGGAATATCAGCTGAGCATGAGTGTCAATCAATGATAGTGGAGTCCTTCAGTGTATCAAGACGGATATGATATCAGAATTATGATACCAAACTGACAGGTATAAACACAGGACCAATATCATCAAGGACTTATCAATCACTATTATAATGCATATCAACCGTTACATATACATTGTATATGTTACAGTCCAATCATACAATAGCGATATAGAGCGTATCGTGTTTAATTTGTCCTTGCCAGTCAACGCTTAGTGTCGGTTTAAGTAGACGGTAAAATGCTCTGCATAGTTCACATTCAGTGTAATTGCTCCATACAGGTTACAGGGCTTAAGGAAGGACATGCACATACACGGGGGCAGGTCGACTATTCCACACAATACAGGACCTTTATCGGGATAAGCATGCCGCCATTCTAGCTGCATGCAGTGCACTTTCAGGACAAGAGGGGGTGCGCACCCTGAAACCCAGCCTCCAACCCTCATTCCCTTCTGGATCTGCCTATGTTTTGTTGGTACTTTCTGTCCCATCTAGATCCTTTCTTCCCAACATAAGAAACGTTACAGAGATAATTCCTATAAATCATTCTATGTTCAAACGAATTTCAGATTTTCTGCCGTATCGTAAAATCGCCTATGTGGCAATGTCCAATATATAATTCAATTCTCTATTATGTATTACACATTACTAACACAATGTTATGATATGACATCAAGAGACTGTGCGTGGTTTTACACCGTTTCCAGCATTTATTCAGTCATATAAGAGCGGTGAAAACATGCCTCTCTCACTGTACCCAGGGGGTGTACAAACACTGGTGACCGGATCTCAGTCGAAGTAGTAACAGACATAATGTACATCTTGGTACATCGTGACGCTTAGCAACGACAGATGTATTGATTGCGACATCGTCGACTGTGTGTCCTGTACTATCAGTTAGCCTGACTGAGATCTTTGGTATGTAGCTCTGTAATCTGATTCCATTGTGCGATCTCTGTACCGTTCGTATCCCGCTCCGCTAGCAACACACGGGGGCGTGTTTGAACATCACGTGTATAGTCATGATTCTGTATCCTGTCATGAATATCATCATGAATACCACCATGAATATCGTCACGTGCACTGTTAGTATATGTACATTCAAAATGTGTACATGTATAACAGTAATCGCCATGATATCATCGCTGCATCATAGTAATGAAGTGTTGTATCATGTTATGACGTGTATCATCATGCATGGTATCATGTGTATCACCAATTTATTACATACCCAACCATTATAGCAGCTGGTAGCTATTGTGTGTACCAAGTCAGTGAACATATTCTAACGGCCTCGTTGCGACGTTTGTACAACACTAATATCATTGAGAATTTTACTTTAACAATGTCATGAACTGACTTGAACAATCAACCTCTGTCCTTGCACGTAAAAGTAACTCGCATATGCCAATACCGCTCTGGTAGATACGTGCTTATCTCTGGAATATGATTGCATGCAGCAGGAATGTTATAAATAGGACATTCAATATTCTTTGGCTTACAGATCCCGATATAAGGGGTTGGTGAAAGAGGTGTGGTACAGCTTCTGTATTAAGGAGTAAACCTGTTCGACAGTCTCCAACTGGAGAAGGTATCCCTGGCAACCACTCGCATGTTTCTCCAACAGGTCTCTGTGTGCGGGCCTCTGGGACAATACATACTTGTATTAGCCCCCAAGACAGTTAGGGGGACAAGAACGCGCACGCTTGCCAGAATAAATTTGATCTTAGGTTGAAACACAGGTTGGTCTCATTCGGCAGTGTTGCAGACAGCTTTCATATCGATCTCGAGTGACCTTGTGGAGGCCACGTGGTAGCGGGATAATGTACCTTGTGTTTGGAATTCCCACTGAACTAAGGGATAACTGCCTCCCCGTTACGGCGTTACGTAACCATCGGCCAACTCTCTGATAGGTCACCAAAGTGTTACGTACCTACATCCACAAATAGAAATAACTCATACAGTTCTTTGACTATACGGCATATTTCTGATATCTGCATCAACTGCCCAGACTAAACACATCATCGATAACCAAAGTTAATCAAGACTGCTGCTTGCTAACTGCAAATGCTGATTTAATGAGAATGGCACGGAAAATGTATTGACAAAACGGTGTACCTCGTCTTTAAATTTTACACATAAGCGCTGGTGTGAAATCAACCCATAGTTGTTTAAGGTAGAAATGTATCACTAAAACATTAGATAATTACAACAAATTCATTATTTACAGGTGCCGTTGTTCGCGATATTGCTTCAAGGTCGCGTCTGTTTGTTGAAAGTAACTGAGACTGAAGATGCCACGAGAAATTGATCGAGGCATGTGCATGTGCAGATAGTTTCACGGGATCACTTAATCAGCTGGTAACAACAGAACGGGATGCAAATGGACACGAAACAAATTAATGTGGGGTTAAAACAATCAAGAACACTTGTAAAGATTTCTTCCGATTACGACACACGTGAGTTCGTGGTCATATGTACCTTCTAACGAATGAAACCGGCCAGACAGGTCAATCTCGAACCGTTTAACAAAAATATGTACACTAGTAGACAGATGTGGGTTTCACTGTCGTCACTCAGCTTTAACAAGTTGGGGTGAGCCTATCCTGACCTGTGTTGTAGTTAACCATTGCGTTAATGCCTGAATGCGACGTGGACAGCACAGGAGTCACGGCCGTCCGACTCCTGGTTCCACAACTTGGCGACCCTCCACTTACCAGACGCGTGTGGAGTCCGAGCTTACACCCACCAGGACAACATGGCACGGCGATGCGAGTAAGCTACAATTGTAGGGTCCACTTACGCCCGAACGCATTTACAAGAGGGTTCAATAAAATGTCAGCATTTACAGGAGATACATCGTGCTGTAAATACTTCAAGTATTTATTTCGTGTTATATTGACAGAGCAGTTTGCTCTTGGTGGTCTCATGAGACTCAATATAATGACATTGACATCCATAAATATTGCTTTTCTTATGTATTCCACTTCTAAATTCAAAGATCACGTCGGACTGGTTGTTCAGGACACATGTAACATATCCTGATATAAAATATGTTCAGATAGATTTTCCCTGACATAAGAGTTTACACAATTATGGAAATACAGGTTTTATTACACTTCAGTGTAACTAGGTTTGACTTGCTTTGAGCCATAGAATACGTTCTGAAACACGACGTATTGCTGTGTAGATTGAATTACAAAATGTTACAGGTTTTCACGTTTATGTCCTCCTGTGAATACTGCAGTCTGGACCATACAAACCAGTGGTCGAAAGTATGAGAGGCGGACGACCCACGCAGTCGAGACATGATTGCTCTCAACAAGCAAGGTCATACATTGTAACTACTCGACGCGTGAAAGCTCTTAATGCCAACTAGTTCTAAATAGCCCAATTTTCCAAAGCATAACTTCTCAAATGTGCTCGAACATATTTGATTGATCTGAGCTGTAGGTGTACTTTTAATGTTTGTCCAACATTACTGACCCTCGTATTCTGCAGAATTATGGCTGCAGTATGTTCGACAATGCTGAACGCGTCTAGTTCGTGCATGTATCATACTTGACTTTGGCACTGTCAACAGATATTTGATCAAAGTGGGCTCTGTCTGAGGTCTGCCCCGGACAAGAAAGTGGACGGTAAAGTAAAACAGTGACGAAATTCTTTATTCAGGACAATGGTGATTTACAAACTGTCTGTTTGAGTCACAATCTACCCAGTGAATTGCACTATAACACTAAAACCAATAATCGTAAATTACTGGTCGCTGGCCTGGGTCATTTACGACTATTTGTTGGAGATTTTGATTCAGACTGACTGTACCTGGCGTTCGGTTACGTTGTATTTACTGTAAAATGCGGTTATAGCTAACTAAAATCGACATAACCGTAGTTTGTTAAAAGCATTTCGACTAAAATATACAGCATATGACCTGAACCCCGAAACAGTTGGTTGCATCCGTCAGCTGGTTATAATCGCGTTCATCATAGACGGAGTCTGCTGAAGGAAACCCCCAACCTGCATGGCTTTGTTGTAAAAGTAAGGTTATACTTTAATGCAACCCTACATCGTAGCCCCACATAATGAGTTTAGTACTGTATCTGAACACTGAACAGTACCTGGTGTCTTTTGTAAACAGAATAATAATAACACTGTTACTTTTGTGTAAGGCTGGTGATGATTCGCCCTATTGATAAATGATGACTCTTCGGTCAAGCTGTGCGTATAACACGTCTATTGCACAATGTAAAGTAGGTGCAACCACAAAACGTCTACTACACAGTGTAAAGTATATTCGACGAAACGTCTGCCGCATAATGTAATGTAGGTGCAACCAGGCGTCTACTACACAATGTAAAGCAGCTGCAAGCAGAAAACGTCTACCACAGTGTATGTTCATCGAAACAGTGTCTACTACTCAATATAAAGTACATGTAGGTGCAGGTAGACGTCTACCACACAATGTAAAGTAGGTGCCAGTAGACGTCTACTACACATTTGAAAGTATATTGAACGAAACGTCTACTATACAATATGAAGTATGTGCAACCAGACAATGTCCATTACATAATGTATAGTATGTGCAACCAAACCACATCTAGTACACAATGTACGTATGTACAACCAAACAACGTCAACTACACCGTGTAAAGTATTTTCAACTAATGCAGAGTGTAAAATAAGTGTAACCAGCTGTAGACAACGTCTTCTACAAAATGTAAAGTATATGCAACCCGAGAGCGTCTAGTACACAATGTAAAGTGTGTGCAACCGGACAGCGTCTACTGCACAATATAAAGAATGTGCAACCAGTCATCTATTACACAAATGTAAAGTATCTGAAGTGAAACAATGTCAAGTATACAATATAAAGTATGTGCCACAGGCGTCTTGTACACAATGTAATATATGAGCAAGCAGACTGCGTCATGTCCACTATGTGCAACCACACGTGCACATCTACCGGAAAATTAAACGTATGTGTAACTAGGGGGGCATACGATATATTCAATCAGTCAACGTCTGCTACGCAAGGGTAAGTATGTTCAGCCAAAAGTCTGCTTCACAATGTAAGGTGTACATTATATTGCAGTCAGACAGCATCTACTTCACAACGTACAGAATGTGCAACCAGGCGTCTACTATACAACGTAAAGTATGTTCCGCCACACACCGACTGACCCACATCGTATAGCGTCTGTTCACATTACGATCAGGCTGAAGTCTGACTGGTGATTCACCGGGCGACACGCATCACTGATCTCTGCGCTGAATTGGGACAACCAGGCTTCAGGTTTACTGCTTCGCTTGAAGGCACAGAACGCCGTTACCTTTCCACTATGTGACAAGTGTCGGAGAAAGGTGTCCACAAATGAATGAGCTGTGGTTGGGGTGAGGGAGGGAGGTTACATGTGACCAACTAGGGTTGTAAGAGCTTTGTCAGTTAAACAGGAATTGAGTGGACTGTTAAAGATGGCTAGAAAAGTTATATATCTGCACACGCACTACGTCAAAATCTTTCGATTCATGTATGTAATATGACTATGTGTTGTGCAGGTACACTGTTCACGATACAACCACCAAACTCCTACCTTCTCAGGGGCATGTTATTCCCGACATATGCACACACATTTCACGTTCAGATAACTCGATACAGGCATACAAGGCTAAGTATGCAGTTTCAATACTGCACATTCTTTTCATGATACTAACGCAGTTGACACACCTATGAATGAGTCGTTCATGTGGTGTATGTGATGGCGCCCAATCCTAGTTCAGTTATAGCAGGTTCCTTACATTTATGACGCTACACCACCAGCCCACTAAGTATCATTATTATAAACTGTATACATAATTACCTGTAGACGGAAGCAAGTCACACCCAGTAAAGTCCGGACAGATGTGCGCTGCAGTGATATTTTCTACAAATGCATGCGCTATGATGATAACGACAATCAAGGTTATAAAGTAAAACCTCTTTACTCCGGACAACATCGCTCCTAGAGTTAACGTCAGGGAAAACAAATGTCCTCAGTAACAAGTCAAGCGTTGCAATGCTCAAGTATGAGATACTGGCGAAATCGGCCGGCAAATCGGTGTGACCACGGGCATGTCACGGCAAGACGGACAACAGTGAAATGACGTGGCTAACAACGGAACAGGTTTTGTCTGTTATTTGTACGTTTGTTCTTAGTCGTTATTGAATTTTCCAATACATTCGGTATTCATAATTCATAATTCTAAAATAGACTCGTCTCGGGTTCACCAACCAGGTCGCATTCCTGACTATCACACACTGTTGTAACCAGTCATTAAGACGTAACATTGCGTGTCACCAAGAAGGAAGACTAACATTGGGTAAGGCGTGACGCATTGAAGGACTTCCACATAGATATGCGTAGATGACAGATATTTATCACTGGGGTGAAGTTACATAATTACAGAAGCGACCCTGCGGGAGTGCTGGCTTTCACCCGGGGGGTTGGGCGAATGTCTCTCTTGTAATAGTGCACGTGGTGTAGTGTTTACTGATTATATTTCTCCCTCTTCGGAGATTTTTTGAAGGTGATAATGTTCAATACAAAAACCCATCCCTCCTTTAAACTTATTCAAAATCAGCTGGCATACAATTCTGTCTGGTTTACAATTGAAAATTATTATCAAAAGACTTCAATAATAGATCATCCGGTTGCTTTCATTTCACTTTGACACACTTAAAATATTTACTCATATTTGTAAACATGCAATTCTGAAAAAATATTTTATAGAGAGGGGAAATTATTTTCCAACCTCAAATCGACCTGATTGGTTCAGCCGGAAAGATCTTACAGATCAGGATGGTGTTAGTATGATAAACAGCGTTTAATACATCGAATCACCGGCAACGCAATATTTTCCGTAATTGTACACGTCGTTGTAAGAGCGTAGATGACAAGTTGCTATCTGATAGCCACAGAGCTTCCTGTATACACTCAGGAAGTAGATCTCCCCCAGCACCGACTCGATCACAAACAACCCACGTCAGTATTGCTGTAGGGAAATAATTCAAGGTCTTCTGTATCACTGATTTCATACAAAATTATATGTGCGTTAGTGTCATTACCAATGCGCATGTGAGATACGTTTAGATGTACGACTTTAATGCCCCATCAATAAAACAGTCAGTTTTAATTTAATTTATCAACAAAAATGTGAGGGAGAGTTATGTTCTTCCTGAGACTTAATTATCACCTTGATTAAACAAGATTTATATAAATACATTCCAAATACAAAATAAAATCCTTAAATATTTCTGTTTGAACGTTTATTAATTTTTAAATCTAAAATATGACTCGACGAAACCAAATGTTTCTACATACCGATCAGATCAAAGTTTGACTACTTTGGCGTACACTATTATGAAATACCTCAATACAAATACATACACAGTATATTGTTAACATGTGTAGGTATGTTGGGCAACTGACGTATGTAACCCAACCTAGGAGCAAATGGCCAGATTGGGCCTGAGGTCACTCTCTCTTACCAGGGGGCAGTGTGCTGTCACCCAGCTATTGTTGGGCTCAAGCGTGTTGACGATGGAAAGCCCGTACACCATACCATATATGGCAGAAAGCATTTCCTTATTTGGAGAGTGTGTCTGGATTTCCTAGAAGCCGCGATCGAACGCGTTATAAATAGATGTCATGTGGCAGGTTCGGTCTCAGTTGAACGAAAGTCAGCGGCCGGCGAACTTGTGTGTGAATTCTGTTTGTGTTTCAAGGGAAAATTTAAGTAATCAAAATGTGTGACGAAGATGTTGCTGCGTTGGTTATCGACAACGGCTCCGGCATGTGTAAGGCTGGGTTCGCCGGTGATGACGCCCCCAGAGCTGTCTTCCCCTCCATCGTGGGTCGTCCCCGTCATCAGGTTTGAAATAGTTTTATCATTTGTTTAAAAAAGCCCCGTTGAACCGATTTCAGATGTTGGCCATTTTGGTTTGAAATCCACCCCTCTGTGTGTGTGTTTTTACATTATCTATCCAGACGAAGCTACTTTTCATTTCTTTATGATAAGCATACCAAAAGGACGGATGTTTTTATATAACGATCTTGATCTGATCAAGTCCGTCACTTAGCTACTGATAAAGAGGCTTAATAGTAACGATTTCTTTTGTGTAAGAACATGTGTCGTCCCCTTATGTTATCATGGACAACGCCCAGTTTCGGCTTCTTTGTCTTGATTAAATCAATATTTGCTGTTTCAATATATTTGCCATTCGGTATCAAACCGCGACCAGTTGTGTTGAAATCGGCATGTTGCAATAGGGAATTGTGGGATTGCACGATATACCGTAGATTGCTGGGGCTTTATTCTTGCATGGCCGTCATGATTTGCCCTCGAGCATTAGAGACGGTTTTCACGTGGCCGGTGTGGATTTCATCTGACACGCCCCCTGATAGCCTCCATTGCTGGTCATGTGACGTACCTCATGCGATAACGCTACATTATAACGTTTGGAGATTTTAATTGTATTCTTTATGCCAAATATTTTTAAACCCCCTAATTTTCTGTATCGGGTTATCACATTTATTCGGAAACTTTGTTTCTATTTTCTATCAGCGAGGAAGCTTATTATTTTCTTCCTACAAATCATTTTTGAATCCATGACTTAAGTTAATGTTTTGAATTAATCTCAGTGAGTTAATCTGCTGTTTGGCTAACGTGAATATTACCTTCAACCTGGAAATGATAGTCTGCCGGCCCGACAATCATGTGATGACGTCACATGTTTCACAGATGGCCCGCATACCTTAAAAGGGCATAAATGAAACGCTATGCATGAGCGTATTATAAGCGTCCGCGTTGAAATATTAACCATCTTTCCTTCTCTGATAACCTATAGTTGTAAATGTCAGTATTTAGAATTGATTAAAGCTTTATTGTCTTTTACGGCATTGATTGCCTTATATTCTGCTTTAGTATGGATTTTGATGTGACATGTTTACAGTAGCTCTTTGTCTGTATTCGCTGATGAGTTTTATCTTTGCTTCCAGGGTGTGATGGTCGGTATGGGTCAGAAGGACAGCTACGTCGGTGACGAGGCTCAGTCCAAGAGAGGTATCCTCACCCTGAAGTACCCCATTGAGCATGGCATCGTCACCAACTGGGACGACATGGAGAAGATCTGGCATCACACTTTCTACAACGAGCTCCGTGTGGCTCCTGAGGAGCACCCCGTCCTCCTGACTGAGGCTCCCCTCAACCCCAAGGCTAACCGTGAAAAGATGACCCAGATCATGTTCGAGACCTTCAACTCTCCAGCTATGTATGTAGCCATCCAGGCTGTTCTGTCTCTGTACGCCTCTGGTCGTACAACAGGTATTGTGTTGGACTCTGGTGATGGTGTCACCCACACTGTTCCCATCTACGAGGGTTACGCCCTTCCCCACGCCATCATGAGACTGGATCTCGCTGGGCGTGATCTCACAGACTACCTCATGAAGATCCTCACTGAGCGTGGTTACTCCTTCACCACCACCGCTGAGAGAGAAATCGTCAGGGACATCAAGGAGAAGCTGGCCTATGTCGCCCTCGACTTCGAGCAGGAGATGGCAACTGCTGCATCCTCTTCCTCCCTGGAGAAGAGCTACGAGCTTCCCGACGGTCAGGTCATCACCATCGGAAACGAGAGATTCCGTTGTCCAGAGGCCCTCTTCCAGCCATCATTCCTGGGTATGGAATCAGCCGGTATCCACGAAACAACATACAACTCCATCATGAAGTGTGATGTTGATATCCGTAAAGACTTGTATGCCAACACTGTTCTCTCAGGAGGTACCACAATGTACCCCGGCATTGCTGACCGTATGCAGAAGGAGATCACAGCCCTTGCTCCCAGCACAATGAAGATCAAGGTCATCGCTCCTCCAGAGAGGAAATACTCCGTCTGGATCGGTGGCTCCATCTTGGCCTCTCTGTCCACCTTCCAGCAGATGTGGATCAGCAAGCAGGAGTACGATGAGTCCGGCCCATCCATTGTACACAGGAAGTGCTTCTAAGTTACAGGACTCCTGAGAGTATTACCAAATTGTTATGCAAATAACCTGTCATGTCTGTGTTCAAATACACATACATAACCAACATGTTGGCGCCATCGCTCAATTTCGACCTGTGAACTATGCTCAACAGCCCTAATAAGACACTAGCCTGATACGAGAGTATCTCGGTGGCGGTGTCCTCGATCAAACTTGTACATGTTTTCATCTCTTTGTGCAATTGATCATATCCTTGTTATGTCACTTTTTTGAAGTTTTTTTATAAAAATATAAAAAAATACATTCCCGAATAAAAAAACAGAAAAAATATCACATTTTGTTTTGCCTTTTTATATTCATAAAGACTTGAATTGAGAAGGGGAATAAGCCAAAGACAGTTAAAATGGTCCTTGCGTCTAAACGAAATGAAAGTACATATGCACACGCAACATATACCCTTAAAGAAGTAGTGGAAGTGTACTTTCAATGTAAGATTGTGGAAATTGAGAGCTATATGGATTGAATCAATGTTGATACAATAATAATGGGTGTTTTACGTAGAGTATGCACGTGGATTTCATTCAAAGCTAAACTGTTCGTTCAGTTATCCCTTTATTTGACTGTACTATTTCAGGTTTACAATTTTCAGATAGTAGTGTGCGATTTGACTATATATATATATATATATATATATATATATATATATATATATATATATATACGCACACACCACAGTAAACCGAAAATTATTTTGGTAGAAGTAAACCCTGTACAAGGTCAAACAAGAAATAAAAATGTACACGGCAGATATTATTCGTAGATGTACTGGACAAAATAAGTAAGGGTGTTTTGGATTTTTTCTGGCTGATATTTTATCAGTATGTCAATAAATACATCATTATTCATAATTTCAAAATGTACAAATATCTCAGTACAAATAGTTTCTGTAGAGGCATAACAAACACGTCGAAAAATTGATTAAAGCATTAAAAAAATCTGCGTTTCATTTCTGCACTGTGCTCCACATATATAACTGCGTTGAAACGTGCGTATTTAACAGAAGATTAGCCCAGGTAAAGAATTCCTTAGGGATAATATACCTAGGTTCTTGCTGCCTTCCGAAAGATGCAATTTGGATGTTCTATTCCAGACAAAGACGAACGCCTTGTTCATATTGTTGAAACCCGGAGGCGACTAACGGGTCGGGTGGTCAGGATCGCTGACTTGGTTGCCGCATGTTATCTTTTCCCAATCGATGTTCATGCTATTTATCACTGGACTGTCTGGTCCCGACTCGATTATTTACAGACCGCCGCCATATAGCTGGAATACTGCTGAGTGCGGCGTAAAACTAAACTCACTTGGCGTGAAACTAAACTGGAGAAACCCTGAGGTCAAAGCCTTCACTCGTCAAACCGGAGACCCAGGTTCGATTCCCTACATGTGTACATTGTGTGAAGCCTGGTTGTCCCCCCCACCGTGGTGTTCCTGGAATATTGCAAGAAAGGCGGCGTAAACCTAAAATCACTCATTCAAACCCTGATACGTTTAAAGGTGCATGTAAACCAGTAAGACGATAGCTGTCCATGGACGAAAGAGCATGCGTGAGTTGTGCCGTTAGCCGTTTGAAAGAATAAGGTGTCTGCAAACATAGCACTACCCAAGAATTTTCGAAATTCTTAGCTAGATTCATTATTTCCTATCTCCCTATCACCGAGATTGTAGGGGTGGGGAGGAAAGGAGGCATTTTGCTCGTGTGCCATGCTGTTTGTGCGCATATATGTTGCGTGGGGGTGTATACAACATGTTTAAAGGTTCATTCATCAACTGAAAATTCCAATACTGAACAACCAAACCTGCGTTTATGTGTGAGATAAATACACATGTGAACGTCTGGGTTTCATACCATAAATTACAGCTCTGACATTAACGTACACTATACTGTCCATATGAGGGAATTATTTTGGTCTCGTGTTCACTCCAGGGACGTAAGTATGTTTCTTGTTCGCTCAGCAATGATATGAGGGTCAACGATCGCAGTATTTCAGTCTGATACCCTTGGTCGGTTCCTTTTGTGCCGCAGCTCGGTGATGTGAATGACACAAAAAGACTTGGAAAGACGTATTCATCAGCGGTGCTGTGCGTTCTCCATTCTCAACGTTCTCCATTAAAAGAAAGCTCTCTGCTACCCGGACTGCTGTGACGCGCACAGGACCCGGGCACCTGCCAGGTGGAAAAACAGGTTACCCCGTACCAGTCGTCTTACAACGTCACACATTAAACTATCAGTGCAAGACAAAAGGAATTTCTCAACACCTGTTCGTTGGTTAATGTATGCGTGCCCCCTCCAAAGCTGCACAGTGAAATTTCTGTGGTGGGTATTGTTATTTATATCAATGGCCATTTATAACACCTGGAGTCAGGAGAGGGAGGATGAGATCAGGTTGCATGTCGTGCTGACAAAACTGCACTTTGAAACTGGGTGTGCGGGTATGGCTACTTGTGCTCCCTCGATAATGATGATTTGGAGATTTAACGAGCGTTTTCTGACACAGTTTGCCACCCCGCCTGAGTCGTGATTTACTGTATACATAAATATTAGTATGATGTGATACACTTGTATATTGTAACACTATGCTCCTTCTAATCCCTGCAAACACGTCGTACAGCCTGCGCTGTCGTACATCGTACTCAGACAAACGGAAACCTGGAAATCACGACCGCATCAAAAAGAGACAGTCTGTGACGTCTTACTTAAAGTGATGCTGCCTACACCTCGCCATAAAATATAGAAATACGGTGTTATTAAAATTTCAAATTAAACGTCATTAGTAAATGTGATTGGAATTCAGTGTAACCAGAGTTGCTTGTAACCTTTATATTAAATTTCTTACGAGAAAATTCAGCTGAAAAGTAGGTCATTGTCTGAATAGGTTAATGAGACTCATGTTTCGATATGCTGTAAATAATCGAGTCCGGACCAGACAATACTGTGATCAACAGCATGAGCATCGATCTACGAAATTGCGGTGACATGTGTCACCTAAGTCATCGAGCCTGACCAACCGATCCTATCAGTCGCATCTTACAGCGAGCATGGGTTACTGAAGACCAGTTTAAACCCGGATCTTCACAGGCCACCCAACTGCTTCCGAGCCGTACTTCTTAAAAAGGCATGGCACCGTGTTTCACCTGCATTTGGCATGAGTAGTGGTGTCCCTGCCTTCGTCAGTTGTATGTCTAGAGTCTTACAAACTATTGGTCTTTCTATGTGGCAAAAGTAGAGAAACAGTGACGTTCATATTTACAAGCTTCGTATTTGTCAACTGAAATTCTTGCAGGTAATGACACGCAATGTCCGTGTGTTTCCAGGAACAACTTGTGATAAAGCTGTATAAGACCCTGCAGTTACAAACTGCTGTACAAACAAATTTACCACTGGCCAAAATTCCCAGCAAATTGGGTGATTTTCAGCATGTTATCGTTTCTGAAAACAAACGTGATTACAAATCATGGATCACCCACGACGCTCTGCACAATTTACCTACCTGGAAAACGTATGCGATGCCTTCTCTGAGTTAAAATATGCCTTAAATGTCGATTATTTCAAGAATGTGTTTACACCACACATAAGATGATCCCCAATTTTAAAAATCTCAAATGTTGTCTGGGACTGTGTGATACGAGTAGCATGTGTTACTTGTACGAGCGCTTCTTGCGGGTATGCTCGGTAGCTGAGTTACGCCCCTTTTCACCTATAGTATACTCTGTTATAATGTAGACGCGGAAATTTGTGGTGTCTCGCTTTTCCAGCTTTGACCAAGTCGAAAAGATTGTTACACAGCATACAATGGCTTTAACCACTAGCCTAGCCCACTGGCCCTGTCGGTGTTTCTGTATCACTGTTGTTACGAGAGTGTGTTTTCTGTAATTTGTATTATTATTGATTAAGTCATAGTTGTTATTGGGTCAGAATGTTTAGAAATTTGTGTTTTAGCGACACGCGTTTAAGGTAGCGCGTTAGAGTTGCCGCCCTTTGGGGTGTGTTTCGATCGCGACGGATCCATACTTCACTGGAATGCTTAAGAATCAGTGAGTGTATATGGTGGTTTGTGTTCACACGCACACACACACACACACACACACATGGACTTGCACTCAGAGTAATACGCCTACCCATATCTGTCTGCCTCCTCGTCAACGCCTGACCTACATGCAAGAAAACTCGCTATGAAAGGTTCAGCAGAACTGTTTCTCACTGCAAACCAATACTTCGGCGAGTTGGTATTATATTTGTGACGCGTTACTTTAGATTTGACTCATTTGCATTGTACTAGAAACATCTATTGTGAATCGTTGTATCTTGCTCTTGTCTACTCAATACATGGCATTGAATATTTTAGACTTGCCAATGTTATATGTTGCTGGTTCATATGGGATTTCTTAAACATTTTGTCACGACAAATTATTAACCGTGACACTATGGACAGCAACAGAGATTGGAACAAAATTTTCATCTGACAGCTGCTATCAGGACTTAGTGACTTGCCAAGCGAACGGCCCCGACTGACCTCTGAAAGCCCTCATCCAAAATCAAAAGATCTGTACCTTGCAACAATTCAATCGTCTGATCCGGTTTACTGAAGGCAAAAACGACCGTTGATAACTTGAGCCCACGGGTCTATCACTGCAAGCTGTATTTACTCCGAATACTGCCTGTGAATCTGACAAAATAAAATCGACCAGGTTACACATCATGACCACCCAATTTGGGCATGTTAGTCAACTCTTAACATTGCAGTAAAGGCACGCTTGATCTGTTACGCCATAATGCTAATGTTACCCCATCAGTGAGGTACTGCTTCAATCTGAATACAACAATATAGTACAGTGGAATTGCAGAGGATTAAGGACTAATTTTAATGAATTACAGCTATTAGTCCAAGATTTTGCACCATCAGCTGTCTGTCTACAGGAAACGTAACTTAAACAGACAGATACTTTTACTTTACGTCAGTTTGATGCATATCATTCTTTCTCACCTCCGGGTGATCGAGCCACCGGTGGATCATCGATCCTTGTTAAGCAGAATGTTATTCACAGCCCAGTAACACTAAAAACCGTTGCAGTGAGACTAACTCTTCATATTGCTATTACAATATGCTCACTGTATATTCCGCCTTCTTCCACACTTCATTTGTCTGATCTTCAAGCTCTTTATGATCAACTGCCGAAACCCTGCATTATAATGGGTGATCTTAATGGCCATAATCCACTCTGGGGTGGTACAAATACCAACACTAAAGGTAAAACAATGGAAGATTTCATCTCCAATAACGATTTGTGTATATACAACGATGGTTCGAGTACTTACCTGCATCCTGCAACCGGCACCTACTCTTCTCTGGATTTGCCTCTTGCAGACTCTACAGTACTTAATGAATTTGAATGGTCATTCCACAATGACCTTTGTGGAAGAGATCACCTTCCTACAATATTATCAGGAACTTCTCCAACTGATTCTGCATCTCACACACGATGGAATTTTTCCAAAGCAGATTGGTCCTTATTTCAAACCTTATGCACATCTAGACTAAGAGCCGAATGTTTCTTGGATATTACTGATCCTATTCAGGTGTTTTCTGATGCCTTAAATATAATTGCTGATGAGTGTATACCAAGGTCCTTTACAGATCCACATGTACGGAAGCCATGGTTTAATACAGACTGCAAAAATGCTAGGAAAGCAAGGAAAAGGGCAGAGAAATATTTTCGTCATCACCCAACTGTCCATAACTTAAATAAATTTAAAATACTTAATGGCACGTCGTACCTTCAAGCAAAACAAACGACAATCCTGGAGGAACTATATTTCAAAAATTAATTCACGAACGCCTATGTCCAAAGTATGGAACATGATTCAGAGAATAAAAGGCAAATGTTCACAATCGGCTGTTCACCATCTTAAAGATGGTGAGAATTTAATTACGGATAAATGTAAAATTGCAAATAAGATTGGCGAAGCTCTTGCCAAAACTTCTTCATCAGCAAATTATGTTCCTGAGTTTCAGAGATATCAGAAACAACAGGAAAAGACAAAACTTAATTTCGAATCAAATAACGGTGAAGATTATAATGAAGTGTTTTCATTACATGGGCTATATACTGCTCTTGAGGAAGCTCATGACACTGCAACGGGTGATGATAATATACATTACCAGTTACTGAAACACTTACCTGAGCCATGCCTGGTCACAGTTTTAGGCATATTTGATAAAATATGGACGTCTGGAAAATTTTTTCCTTCATGGCGTACTGCCATTGTAGTCCCAATACCCAAACCTGGCAGGGATCATACAGATCCATCGAATTATAGACCGATATCTCTAACTAGCTGTGTCTGTAAAACCATGGAACGTATGGTTAATAATAGACTAACTTGGTATCTTGAAACCAAAAACCTGATCACAAATATATATAAACAACATGCAGTATCGATTTTCTTTGATCTCGAAAAAGCTAATGATACGACCTGGAAATTCAGCTGGAAAGTATATCGCCTTCCCGTCTTCTTTCTTCTCCTCCCTGGCAATTGGTTAGGCCACAAGTTGACCTAACATTAACATCATTTAAAATATCAGAAACAAATTACTTACAATATAAACAAGAATATCATCAGTTAAGAAACAAATATGAAAATTACAAATCCTTATTCACAGACGGGTGCAAGAACGGTGACGCAGTATCTTGTGCCATGGTCATTGGATCCAGAACAATATCATCTGGACTACCGGATAGCAGCTCTATTTTCACAGCGGAAGGTAACGCCATATTAACGGCTCTTAAATGTATTGAAAGACACCCTAAATATAAACAGTACATTATCTGTTCAGACTCTCGAACAGATTTCACAAATTGCTGACGGCTGAGGGGATGATGTACATCCAGCTAGGGTCCATGCAGGTAGCAAAAGTACTCAGTAAGTCCCCATGGTCCCTAGTATGGTGATCTACCTTCAGTTGTTAGCAATCTATAGCCCATGTTTATCTTGTATTGTCCTGTATAGATTAATTGTTTTAGGTATAGTTACTATTTTTATATTCTCATCTGTGATGTTCTAGTTGTTTTACTGTCCTTCGTTGACAGGTTTTATAATAGACATATATTTCATTCCAGTATTAAATGTTCTCGTCACGATATGGCTGAGATATTGCCGATGTGACGTTAAATATTAACTCACTCACTCACTCAATCTGAATACAAAGAGAGGACTGACCACCCTTCCATTGGATTTCAAGACATTTCATTTCAGGTAATTCCCGATCATGCCACTGAAGGCATCGTGTATGAGATGGCAAAAGTGATAGTCCAAATGGGTTTTCTAATAACACAGCACCAAAACGTCGAACACTGGGAATTCCGAAGGGGCATTTCGCACTGTGCGACTGTTTCCGAATGCTGAATATCATCCTTTTTCTTACTCAACAGGATACGTATTTGGAGCGGTAGCCCTTCCATGCCCCATAGAACTGCTATAATGCAATCTCGAACGTCTATAAGACAATTATTAGTAATATTTATTTATTTATTTATTTATTTATTTATTTATTTATTTATTTATTTATTTATTTATTTATTTTTCTTTTGGCGGGGGGGGGGGGGGGCATTTTTCATTTTGGGGCTTCCTGTTTGGTTACAGATCGCAAAATTTTCAGACTTTCATCGTTGCGGTAGCGAGCAGTGTGTTTTTAAAAATGACATTTAGCGTAGCGTTTGTTAAGCAATTGCTGGGTTCGGAGTCCTTGGATGAGTGATCGTGTTTGGCACTTGAACTTGTGAGAGTATCAAGGACTTCAGTCCTTCCCCACAACGAAGCACATTCGATAGATGTAACCTCACCTTAGACAAGTGAGATTGTTTAATAATGTTCACCCACCAAAAAGATGGGTACCAAGTGGGATAAGTCATGTGACTGTTAACCTACTATTAATCTGACAGGCAACTTGGGTTAACCGGGGTATTAATGATCACGTTGTGCGCTCTGAGCTGGATAAAATGTATTGTTATTATTATTTGTGGCATCATCCATTAATCACTATGGACACCGTATTTAAACTACAGAGAATGTTAGTCTCCAGGCTCAACACTCCTGAATTTCAATGTGGATCATGTATTAAACACACACGTCACACCATCACTGAAGAGCGAAGGTAAAAGCGCCCCAGACGCCCTCTTGCATAACGACTTCGGGGCCAACACTATACCACAGTCACCGATACAGCGATATATTAGATATATTCTAGTTATCCAGGTGTGCAGTTCATGTCTGACTTCAGCAACCCCCCACCCATATTAATCCGCATCCACACACAAATAATAAAAATAATAAAATGTTAGAAAACTAAAACAACGATATGAATGCAATCAATATATCTCGGATTACGCATGTCAAAGTATTACCCATAGTACACAGAAACTATATAAAAACTGCACTCAGTGGTGTGGATGTCAGGCTCATGCCTGTTAACAGAACACGAAAACATGTTAAGAGGGCGATATGACCATCATACGATAACGCCCCGTGTGTGGCTGTCGATTACCAAGGTCAAGGCTTCAACAAGGCTTCCCTCGCACCTGTGTGTTCTATTTAGAGGTATTGTGTCATGGTGTGTCGTCACACAGACCCAGCATGGTTTGAGGAGGGAATATACTAAAGTAACATCGGCTTGTGTTTTGATTTTGCCCACCTGTACATAGCCACCCGTATGATGCCTGCATATGAGCTGAGCTGCAACAACATCCCACCAAGGTGACAGGTAGCTAATTACTCACCTTTACACTGTGTACAGATGTTGCCTCTCTGTGTGTTTATATCTGTGGCTTATGTTGTGGTCGTCGGAGAAACACATCACTTATCACAAACATAATGGCGATGCATCAAGAGCGGCATAGGTAGTGGACATGGTTGTTCTACCCCAGGGGTGGGTGGAATGTTGCAGATACTCTTGACTAACTCGTGCACCTCTTTTCCAAAGACAGATATTAACCTGTCCATTCGCCCCAAATGATAATTTTATTTAGGCAATTCTTCCGCTAGATGTTGCCATAATTTCAAACTCTAAACAATCATGTTATTTTATCTATTGTTGGCGTTGACTGTAAACCATGGCATACTTCCCGTTTCGGACAGTCTATACAGGATGAGTATTTCCAGCTTATGTACGGCCATTTAAGCCACTGTGAACGGGTGAACTGTAATATCAAGGTAAACAGTTTTAGGACGGTCACAACTACAAAGTCACGGTGAGTCATATCCGGTATGAAGGTAGGCAACAGTATACCCAACCTGAAAGGGCGAATGCCCAGGCTACCGCGTGTTGAGAAACGATATGAATGCTGTCAAGGTCGCAGCCGGAGACTTTACCCCAGCGTACAGTGAGCACAACAAATATTACTGCTGTGAAGTGATGACTTTACAGATCAACTTCGGCAACGTAAACCCTTCACCTGGTCACGAAATGAGGTGATCGGAAAGTAATGTATTTGGCTTTCCAGCCCGGTAAGTATAAATGTAGATGTGTTCAGCTTGATCACTGTTGATGTTTGCCAGCTTAACAATCAGATGGATTCACTGTTAATTGCATGGGATTTACAGCCCAATACTATATCATTAGAAAAAACAATGATTAATGGATGGATGATGACTGGCTGAATGATGGATAGATGGATGGATGGATGGATGGATAGATGGATGGATGGATGGATGGATGGATGGACAATCGAAACCTGAAATAGAGTAAGCATCGCGAACATTTCAGTGTTATGAGAATATGATACATTTCCACTGACTGTTTCACATATGATACGTTTCCACTGACTGTTTCACATATGATACATTTCCACTGACTGTTTCACATATGATACATTTCCACTGACTGTTTCACATATGATACATTTCCACTGACTGTTTCACATATGATACATTTCCACTGACTGTTTCACGGTTAACCACATTGACAACAGCATTGTTTCAGTTTCCTGCCGGAATATTGTTCACAAACAATACATGGAGTTAATGTTCGGGTTCATTTCGTGTACAATACCTTGAGAGTATTAATATCAAAGTCAAAAGCCAAAAAGGAGTTTATTTGTAACGAGTCCAAGGGCCCATATACATAACATAACTATACATAGTTATCAAGAGCATACAGATGAAGTCTAGAGTGTTTCTAAATACATATATTCCTTCTATATATGCATTGTAAATATAATATTGTACACGTTTGATTAGAATGTCCTGAGATGCACATAACATACTTTTAAATCTATGGATAGAAAGGAATTATCAATTGTGTTCCGAAGAGGAGTTATCCTCAATTCATTGTAAGACCGCCATATAAGTGTGAAATGATACTCTTCCTTTATAGCGGTCTTTTAAATGGGACAGAAACGTAAACTCTGTTCAATTGATTACCACATTCTTCATTGTAACGTAGTGGCAATGTATTGCATCTGAATTTGATCCAAGTAGAGCACACATTTTCCCCTAATATGATAATTATACGTGTATCTTTCTTGTTCAAATATGAATTGATTCTCTATACATCACGCATCTAGAGCTGTTATTCAAAGTGGAAGTCCAACTTTGAGAAAATTCATTTATCTATGCATTTTGAAACAAAAGTTCGTCACCAGCAGTTTGGTTTATCCAGGTGGTTGTTCTCTATTCGCCTACATCACTTCATGGTCTGTTGACCACAGATTACACAATGATAAAAGAGCGTCACCCCTATGATCTGAAAGTGGACTCGTCTATTTGAAAAAGGAAAAGAGGTATACAGAGGTATAAAATGACTTTATATATTGATATTAAAAGATATTTAATGCGTTCAATGTCCTATTTTTATTACACTGAAAATTAGCATATAATAATTACATATCAGTAATATCAGATACTTGACTTTATTCATTAATATTAAACGATATGTCATGTATTTAATGTCTTATTTCTATTACACTGAAAATTTTAATTTCATTAGTCATATGTCAATAAGTCAATAATATCACATCCACACACACAAACACGCGCGCGCACACATTGTTATACTTGGGTTTTTCTCATGACATGTCATCAACATACACACACGCGCGCGCGCGCGCATTATTATATTTGTTAGATCACACTTACTTGAAAGGTCATGTCCACTCATATTTCAACCTGAGGTGGCTAGCCGAGCCGTGGAACTGAAGGGGTGATTTTGTTTCAGTGGCAAGTTGATCAGTTACTCTGTTTAGACTGCTATCGGTAACACTTTTATTAATCAAAGGAACCACCAACGGTGCTACATGAGTTACATTTTACACATTTTACTAAAAAAAACGTTTATTCGCCAGTGCTGTACATGTAAACAAATAATGGAATTCATCACCAGTATTTTCATGTTGATTGGTCATGCAATCATTGAATTCGGCAGTGCCTTCAACATCTGGTAAACCGGTCCTCCTATCCTTTGCGACAAAGTGAACTCTGCCTCTGTAGGTTAGCAACTATCGGTACTTGACAAAAACCCCTTTTTATAGGATTAAGTAGGTGTAAAAGGAGCTAAACCTGTATATAATAAATTTATCCGTTTCATGCTATTTGATCCCAGGTGTGACTTCATATTAGATATACTTTTTACTCCACTAAACATTCTTATAACAACAGTTTATCGAGATCACTACAGCGCTGGTCAGGAGGTTTCATTATGAATGTAGGGGTACATTTTTTCATCCTAATTAGTCTGCTTTGTTTTGTTGGCGACTGGAGACGTATGCGAATAGAGATGTTTCAATATTGTATCTTCAGGGAGAAGTGATTAAAGTTAAACAGATTGTTATGACGTCACTTTTCTCTTTACGTCACAATACAACTGTTTTGTACATCTTCTAGCCTTCAAACGATTCTTGACAGACAGACGACTGACAGACGCTGAACAGGAAGGTTGATTAGGGTAACATCTTCGGGTAGAATGGAACAATCCACTGAGTAGTGAGTAGTGAGTAGTGAGTAGGATGAGCCTGACACAGGTTCGTTGCTTAGAAGTAACTTCTTCTCTTCTCAAAATTGTTTTTACTATCAGTTACTTTCGAATATAAAACAGGTTTGTCACGAAGAGGTTTGATTGTCATTTTGATTGAAACATATTTCATTCATTCGAGAAAAGGTTTGTGGAAAACATACTATACTATACTACTAGATATTTGTATAGCGCCGATATCCAGTTGGTTCAACTGCTCAAGGGCACTTTTTGTTTTTGTCCCTCAATTTTTTAATGTCCATCACAACGGCACACACTACAACTCTTGCAGCCTACCAGGCGCACCGAGTTAATGTGGCATTCCCATCCTTACAAGGTACGGCACCCGTGGCGAGCCACCTCCTCGTGGTGGGTGCTGGGTAACGCTAAGAGCTCGCCAACACCTCCGTTGTGGACCCGGGGGGATATTTGGTCCACCAACCCGTTTGCCGTTGGTTGCGGCCCTGTGTCTGTGGAGGACGGGCGTCTGGGGGTTGAGAGCACTGGGGACCTGTGACCGCGTTCCCTTTGCTCAACACGCCCCTTCGACCCTTACTTCACCTAGACGGGTGGTTGAATAGGCCCGATTCAGCCAATCGGCTGGTCATGCCAAGCCCTGTGTATGGACTGTATATATGCCAATGCACAAATCTTATTTGGAATTGTTTGATTTTCGGACTTGGCCTTATTATTACTGTGAAATTACTTGGATTTTGAAATGTGCTGGTGCTGCAAGTCGAAGACCCACTTGCGTTTAGCATTGTCCTTGTGATACTCCGTGGTGGGTGGGAGCTCAGATGATGAAATCTAACTAACTAAACATGGCTAACGAAACCCCTCACAAAAAGGAGCAAACATCAACTTGATACTGATGCCGTTGAAACTGACCACAGACTGCCCTACTCAATTGATTACTGGCCACGTTTTCTTGTTGGTGAGACTATTGACAAGATCCCTTTAAAGTTGAATCCTTTTGCCGTAGCTAAAGGTATACAAGACATCGCCGGTGATGTTAAAACATCACCAGAAACCGAATCTTCAGAAACCGTTACCACTAAACCTAAAAGGCCAGATCCTTTGAAAAAACTAAGTGGCAGAGCCCCGAAAGGGTCACAAAAATTCAGTTGTTTAACAAATATGGGTCTCTCGAGGACATGGACGTTCCTCAAAATGTCCATTCTAGGGCACATAGCTTGTCGCCCTCCAAAAGAGTGCGGGGTAGATCCCCAATAAATCCCCTCAAAAGATAGTTTATTCCAGTAATATTGTACAGTGTAACTGCAGATGATTGAAGACTAATTTACATGAATTACAGCTGTTGGTCTAAGATTTTACACCTTCGGCGTTATGGCTCCAAAAGACATATATAAAACAAACAGATACATTTGACCTTCGTCATTTTAATGCATATCATTGTTTTTCACCTCCGGGTGATGGAACTACTGGCGGATCATCCATTCTAGTCAGACAAAACGTTCTTCAAAGCCGTGTTTCACTTATTACTAATATGCAGGCTGTTGCAGTGAGAATTACTTTACATGTAGCGTTTACACTCATCCTCGATATCTCCAGGATATGCGTTCCGAAAAGTCTCCACTATACCCTGGACGCATCTACGGGTCGGCCCGATAATTTTATTGCCTCCCTTTGCTGGTTCCGCATTCGCACAGTAGCCAATCAGCAAGGCTGCCGTTATAACCGAACTTACCAGTGTCAACAAAGGTAGCAGTTGCCACTGCGAAGGTTTGGGGAAATCATACAGACAAATTTATAGGTCGTAAACCTTTTAAAAACATAAGCAAGAAATCCATCTACCTCTTTCAGAGAACCTCTGCATGTTTGTTTGCCAAGTTTAATCGGTTAGAGAATTTAAAAAGCGAAAGTGAGTTGTGATTGGTTCGCTCAACTTCCCAGCGTAGACACCTGATTGGATAAAAAGCCAGCCAAGGGAGGTAATAAATTTATCGGGCTGAGCCGTAGATGCATCCAGGGTATAGTGGAGACTGTTCGGAACGTATACCCAGGAGATATCAAGGATGCGTTTACACCATGCTCTCTCTATATTTCACCGTCTTCGACGTTTGCCAAAACCGATCTTCAAGCTCTGTATGACCAACTTCCGAAGCCCTGTATTATAATGGGTGATTTAAATGGGCACAGCCCACTGTGGGGTAGTGTAAATACAAACACTAAAGGTAAATTGTTGGAGGACTTTTGTTCTGACAATGATTTATGTATTTATAATGATGGTTCCAGCACATATTTACACTCTGGTATTCTGCTCTCGACTTGTCAGTCACAAATTCAGACCTACTAAATGAATTCGAATGGTCAGTCCACGATGACCTCTGTGGAGGTGACCATTTTCCTACTATATTAAAATCTGTAACTCCATCTGATGTTCCTTCATCATCAAGGCGGAATTTTAAAAAGGCTAACTGGGCTTTATATGAAACACTGTGTGCTGAAAAAAACACGAACGTTTTATTGACGTCCCTGATGCTATTAAATGTTTTTCTGATGAACTGAATTCCATAGCTGATGAGTGTATACCAAAGTCCTCTGCAGTTCCACATATTCGAAAACCATGGTTCAGCGATGAATGTAAACAAGCTAGGAAGGCAAGGAAAAAAGCAGAACATTATTTCCGTCGCCATCCCATGGCAAATAAATTCAAAACTATAAATGTTAAAGCGCGGCGTACTTTTAAACAGACCAAATGCCAATCTTGGCAAAATCATGTATCCAAAATAAATTCTCGGACACCCATGTCCAAGGTATGGAACATGATCCAGAAAATTAAAGGTAAAGGTACTAAATCTACTGTCCGTCATCTTAAACATGGAGATCACTTACTTACTAATAAATCAGATATTGCGAATAAACTGGGCGAAACTCTCGCTAAACATTCTTCCTCTTCTAATTATATACCTACATATCAGCAATACAAAAAAAAAAGAAAGCAAGAGAAGAAAACTATTAATTTCAATTCTGATAATGGGGAAGATTATAATTAAACATTTTCTATTCATGAACTCCATACTGCTCTTAAGCAAGCTCATATCACTGTTACAGGAGCTGATAACATACATTATCAACTCCTGAAGCACCTATCAGAATCCTGTTTAGAGACGCTCTTGTCAATTTTTGATGATATTTGGACTTCCGGGAAATTTCCATCTTCATGGCGTGATGCTATAGTAGTACCAATACCTAAACCTGGACGTGATCATGCGGATTCATATGCATCCAATTATCGTCCGATTTCATTAACTAGCTGTGTTTGCAAGATCATGGAACGCATGATAAATAATCGACTTGTTTGGTACTTGGAAACAAATAACCTTATAACAGATATACAATGTGGTTTCCGTGAAAACAGAAGTACAGTCGATCACTTAGTGCGTTTGGAATCATTTGTGAAAAATGCGCTGATTAATAAACAACAAGCTGTGTCTATCGTCTTTGATCTGAAGAAGGTATATGACACAACCTGGAAATATGGCATTTTGAGAGATTTACATGATTTCGGTTTGCGAGGCCGTTTGCCTGAATTCATAGGCAACTTTTTAAATAACAGACAATTTCAAGTCCGCGTGGGTCCTACCCTGTCTGATCATTACAATCAGGATCAGGGTGTTCCACAAGGCAGTATTTTGTCTGTCACACATTTTAGTATAAAGATAAATAGTTTATCAAAAGTTTTAAATGATTCAATTGATGGATCTTTATTTGTGGATGATTTTGATATTTCTTGTCGTGGAAAAAATATGCATACTAATGAACGGCAACTGCAGCTGTGTTTAAACAAAATAAATAAATGGTGTCTTGAAAATGGCGTCAAATGTACACTTCTGCCGTACATATAAACCCCATAAAGACCCAGAACTGTTTCTAAGTGGTACCCCTATTAAAGTTGTCAAGGAGGCTAAGTTCTTGGGACATATTTTTGATTCACATTTGACCTTTTGCCCCCATATTAAATCCCTAAAAGCCAAATGCTTGAAGGCTCTCGATGTATTAAAGGTTGTTTCTAATTCAAAATGGGGAGGGGATCAGACTACCGTCCTTCACTTATATAGATCACTCGTGCGATCGAAACTTGATTATGGTTCCATCATATATGGTGGAGCTTGTCAAAGCAACCTAAAACTACTTGATTCTATCCATCACCAAGGTCTAAGACTTTGTCTTGGTTCTTTTAGAACCTCTCCTACGACAGTCTGTATGTCGAAGCTGATGAACCTTCTCTCAACCAACACCGTATAAAACTATCTTTACAATACATCACAAAATTAGCTTCTAATGAGTCAAATTCTGCATTTAATTGAGTCTTTAATCCTCTTTATGAGGATTTGTATGACAAAAAGTCTTCCCTTGTTCCGCCTCTTGGGCTCAGAATTAAGCCATTTCTAACTGTTTCTAGGATTGAGCTTGACAGTATAGCTCCTTTCTGTCTTCTTTCTTCTCCTCCTTGGCAGTTAGTTAGGCCACAAGTTGACCTAACATTAACTACATTTAAAAAATCAGAAACCAATGAATTATAGTATAAACAAGAATATAATCAATTGAAACATAAATATAGCAATTATAAATCGTTATTTACAGATGGGTCCAAGGACGGTGGCGCAGTGGCTTGTGCCACTGTCATTGGATCCAGAACAATATCTTCTTGATTACCAGACAACAGTTCTATTTTTACAGCAGAACCTAACGCCATATTAACAGCTCTTAAATATATTGAAAGACACCCTAAACATTAAGAGTATATAATCTATTCCGACTCTTTTTCTTGGCTGCAGGCTATTAAAAATATTTCTTGCAAACATCCACTTTTAATAGGAATTATTGAATTGTATAATGATCTTGCCACTGGCCAATACGACATCGTCTTCTGTTGGTTACCCAGCAATGTAGGAATCTCTGGTAATACATTGGCTGACCTTGCTGCTAAAGCAGCACTCAACAAATCTGTGACACCACTTCTTATTCCTTACAGTGATTACAAAGCCACCATTAGATCTTATATCCGTGATCTGATGCAGAAGAAGTGGGACACCCAATTAGGTACCAATAAACTACATGAAATAAAACCCTACAATGGTTATACCCACTTGGGTTGTCAGTCCAGATTTGAAGAGGTCATCATGCGACAATATCGTAGTGGCCATACTAGATATACCCATAACTACCTTTTGAAAGGTGAGGATCCTCCGTTTTGTATCCCCTGTGATGAGAGAGTCAAGGTCAAGCATATCCTGCTTGACTGTGTTGAATTCTCCATCACAAGGGATAGATATTTCAATGTCAAAACCATCAAGGATCTTTTTACCACTGTTGCTTTTCATTTAGTTATTGTTTATTTAAAAGAAATTGATCTTTTGGTTGAATTTTTAGTAATATGTTCTGTAAATAGATGTATTTTAAATATTGGTAGCTTTAATTAGTAACTAGAATTGTTAGTGGCTGTACCGTCAAAGGGGGTTGAAGTATTGTAAAATTATTGTCCTCCTGAGAGGGTACGTAAGTCCCAAACCATTCGATGTAAATGTAAGTCTACCATGATTTTTAATCGTAGTATTCTTGTCATTTTAAATTTGGCTCTAGCATTTCGTACAATCGTCAGCAGCTGATGGGATGGTGTTAATCCAGCTAGGGTCCATGCATATAGCAAAGGCACTGTAAGTCCCCATGGTCCCTAGTATGGTGATCTACCTTCGGTTTTTGACGACCTATAGCCCGTGTTTTATAATGTATTGTCTTCTTTAATTACAATGTTTTAGTTTTTCATGCTGGTTTTATATTCATATCGGTGATATTCTAGTGTTTTTACTGTCCTTTGTCGACAGGTTTTTGTATTACACATATATTCCATTTCAGTGTGAAGTTCCCGTCACGATATGGCTGAAATATTGCCGATGTGACGTAAAATATTAACTCTTTCACTCACTTACGAGGTACCTATTCACAGCTGGGTGGACTGGGACAGATAGTCACAGTACTTTGTCCATGCTTACTGCACGTTGCTGTACCCGCAACTAGGTGTATGCACGTATTCATGTGGTCATCATCTGGTCATCTACCAACGGGTTCGTGGGTTGAGTACTGTACACCTGGGGTTGGGACAACGCTGAAAGAGTCTGCACATAAAAATGACTCCAAGGATTTTTACTGTTTATGAAAATCAACTGTGTATATTTTTCAAAGAAAATAATGCAGTTTTAGTTTCGTTCTTGTGTTATTATTTGGACAAGTCCATTATAATATGTAGGTAACAAGTAGTTGATTATCTGTTCATTGAACTGCAAATGTTGTTCTTCTAAGGCGTCTGCGAACTGCATGTCTGCGTAATGGGAGGACACCCCTTTGAGGATAGGCCAAAAGGTCTTTGGGTTATTGGTTGCTTGCTTTAATGCGCCAGCTTTGTTTGTCAGTTCGCGTTCATACTAGAGCTTTGCGAGCCTACAGATACCTTTATATAAATTCCTCTGCTTGCAATAATTACGTCGGTTTTCCTCAGATTTATTCTTTGGAATCGACGCAAGGCTTTGCGAGTGAAGTACGTTTTAACTTTAAAATATCTATCAAAAACGCATGAAAAGTACACTGTATGTTGCATTTTGTTCAATAGTCCGCTGCACCACGTACTGTTTCTTCAAACAAGTCTAGAACATGGTCACCATCTGTATCGACTAGTCTTGTTGCTTCAACAAAGGTGTCAGCAACATGTTGTCGTTGCACACATCTCACTTAGTATGCTTCCATACAATTCTGTCAGAGCGGTTTCTGTCAGTATTACCATTATTTTCTACCTGGTGGCTTTGCTCATAGAGTTTAAGTTTTGCAGTTATTGGCATATGATCTGAATCTACTCGAGACTCCACATAAAACGATTCAATCAGTTCAAACGCACCAACACTGGCAATATTAGAGTTAATGTTCTCTTTTCACAAACGAACTTAAGTGACTTATCTGATTTGTGAGTGACACGCAAGAAGATCAATAAAAACATTTAGATGCACATGTTTGTTTAGTTCTTTGCTCAAATAAATATAGAAATACTGTTTCGTCCGTTTTCAATACTTTGACCTGTGTACATGTGAGTAAAACCTCCGATGGAGAAACGCACTCAACTCAAACATTATTATTCATTAAGTTTCTTGAACTTTTTATAACATTATTAAAGGCATATGTCTGCTATTCAAATGCTCTAACGCGACCAAAACACATTGGGTATAGAACCACTGTACTCACAGGTTTATGAAGAGCACACTTTTACGAACTAATAATGTATTATTAGTGTTGGTGCTACTAGTGCTTATATGTAGTCCTCCAATATATATTATGAACACAGTAAACCCAAGTGTTCATAATATGTTACCCTTTTAATCTTGATGTACATAGCATGCAACGTTCATTGTTGTAGCACAATGTCACCGTTTCTGAAAATAATATTGTGTTATGTGACATTGTCGTTATTGTGTAACTTTTGTATCATGTTCTTAGCGTAATGCATTGCATTTGTTGATAGTCAGTGAGTGGGCAGTGGTGTACCACTTCATGTGCCAGATTTAGACAGCAAGATCTTCAAAGTGCTACAAGATTATTCCAAAATTATCTGCCTTCGTACGACTTAAGAGGTACATAACGCCCTGCACAAAATGCCAATATCAAGCAGTATTCCACCTGTACCTGCATTCGGTCTTCATTACACGTCTCATAAGCATGTCAGGGTTGCTTGTGCATGCCTTTAGTAAGGTCCCAGTAAATCATTCGAAAGCTTTTAAAGTAGGCATTTGGAGGAAACTTCCAAATTGCACACAGCAGAAAAGACACCATGTCCAGTGCGATTCCCTGTTTTGACCTGTGGCATATGTCGATTTTCATGTGAACAATTGACTTTCTTTTACATGGATTTGTAACGGATGTTACATCAGAGGGGCAGGGTACGCTAAAATTTGCACGACACGAACACCCGGTGTTTGTCGCTTTCAGTTACGCAGATTGTCATCATGGTTTCATTTACAAGCAAGGCATGTATTACAAATGTTTTGCAAACCAGTAACAGTATAATCGACAGGAACAATGTAATCAGTAAATAACATAATATCTTCAAATTATTGTAATACGAACACCCAATCGTACATTCTCTTTTGACAGTTCATGTAAACTCGTTTCTACCGAATAAGAGTAAAACTGAGGCAAACTATATTTCACACAAGTGAAGCAAAGCATATGCACCTTTTAACACCCGGTTGCATAACTTTAAGTACATAAGGATTTTGTTCACTCAACAAATACAAGGTCAAAGACTGATTTCTATGTTACAGTTTCGAGGGGTCGTGGTCCAGGCTTCAATACATTTTGTATTATCTTTGAGAACCTTTCACTGTTGATTTATATTTATACAATGATATATAACGCAGTTACACGTAACACAATACAAAATATTACATTTACGCTTTATCCCCATGAACAGCTCTGATGGGCTCGACGTAACCTCTACCAAGGTTTGTATCAAGAACCTTGTGGGGTCGAATCCAAGCTTTGACAAAATAATAGCCCTTGTTCTGTTTGCTCTCTGCCCCTGTACCCTGCCCATCGCAGTGGACATTATTTTATTTCGCTGCTAATTTAACGCTTGATTTTGCCACATACTGACTGAGTGAGTCGGTTAATACTGAATGTCACAGCGGCAATACAAAGATTTCGATACTAAATTCCAGATTCAATATTCAGATGAATGAATGAATGAATTTTGGCCGTTCATGACCCTTTTTTCTGTCGGGCATGTGTTATAATTGCCATCGCTGTTCTCTCAATGTAGTGTTTGCGTGATGTCATTTGTCAAGCAAGATCTTGTAACTGTGACAGCTGTTGCAGTTGGGTTAAGTCTTATCCCCATACGATGCTGAAGGTATACAAGCATACGACATAAGCTGGGTTAAGTTGAGTCTTATCATGACATACTGTGAAGGTATACAACTAGTATATAACATAAGCTGGGTTAACTGGAGCCTTATCATGACATGCTGTGAACGTATACAACTAGTATACAACATAAGCTGGGTTAAGTGGAGTCTTATCATGACATGCTGTGAAGGTTCACGACTTGTATGCAACATAAGCTGGGTTAAAGGTCACATGCAACCAAAACATAATTAAAACACAGTTATCACTTATCCATGATGTATGAAATGCATTGCTGATTAAGAAAAAAACCAAATAAACAAAATTATAAGCGTATAATTGCAGATCAAAAGTGCAGTATTTTGTACTTGGGTTTTTCTCCCTCGAAACGAAACTGCCGCGGTACCGCACCCAGTCAGAGCCAGCGGGTGTGTATTCAAGTGTAACGGGGCTTTTTCATTGGCCACTGGTTCATTTGCCGATACTCATAGACGGCCTTTCGTCTATGGCTTATAAGCCCGATAGATGTTAATTGCTTGTGGTCAGTGATTGAAGCCAGCCAGCCAGACATGTAAGTGTCAATAAGTCAGACACTGAATTTTCTCTGTGACAGAATCTGTTTATCACAATCAACGTGTTTTCTTTTTATATATGTAACGAGTAGATAATTTACTTGTTTGTGTACAGACAAGCTTAGACTACTGCTCACGACATCATACTCCAGGCAGGCATACTATTTCAAGCTCCGCGAACCTATTCACTGCGCATGCGTTATGAGCGCAGAGCATCATAGCTGTTGAAAGCACTTTTCCCCCAGCGTTGGGGGAAAATTAGTGAATCGTTTGTACTCCGATTTCGCGGGCTTTTTAACTTTATAAGTTGAATTGGCACTTTTGATGATTTCTTCTTTGAGATGCATGTTTAATGTTTAATATATATACAGACAGACAGACAGATAGATAGATAGATAGAACTTTTGATGATTTGTTTCGATAAGTGCATACCGAAAGCTATCAGAATCTGCAAAGTTGTGTATTGCGTTTCATGTGACTTTTAGTGTGTGAGTTAATACTTAACGTCACATCGGCAATATCGCAGCCATATCGTGACGACAACGATTAATTATAGAAATACAAATGAGTTAATAGCACATACATTGTAAAAACCTGTCAACGAAGGACAGCAAAAGTTACTAGAATATCACAGAGTAAAATGTAAAACAAGTGATTAGACCTAAAACAATGTATCTATAGAGCACAATACAATATAAAACTGAGCTATAGGTTGTCAACAACTGAAGTTAGATCACCATACTAAGGACCATGGGACATGTGACCTTTAAGTAGAGTCTTATCACCATGACATGCTGAGGTTACGCGACTAGTATACAAAAAGTACAAGTAACTCCATCAAATGCCACAATATCCATTGTGAGTCACACGAGTCAAAGAGCCGTATGTTGCGTGAGATTCACGACAATGGTAACATATTTAGGGTCCATTAATAATGCTGTCTGCAATGATAATGCTACAGTGTTGCGATGCAGAACTAAACTGACTGACTGCCCTTCGTGAGCCATCCCTCCACGACACAACATGTTTTCTAATGATGCTTTAAGTGACTATGTAACTTGACTATGTAAAGACACTCTATCGCAAGGTAGTCGAAGCATTTCTAAATGTTCACATGTTCGCAGTTGAAACATGACATCACTGAAGAAGTCGGACCATGGCGTCACGTCCAGTTACCCCGAACGCAGAAAGACATCTGACCACCACGCAGACAGGGGCAGTATCATGGACAAGGTAAGTGCCACTCAGTACTTTTACACGTTGAATTGGTCCTTGTTTCACAAAAAGTGTGTATCGACATCGCCTTTGTCTTACTGATATTAATGGTAAGAATAAAGAATAATAAAATTTGTGTTGTAAATCTCTTACATAGTTTTCGTCTTCTTATTTATTTAACGGGTATTGTTTTCAGTTGAATTTGATTGTTGTCCTTTGACTCTTTGTTCCGCAATCGTCACAATCATTGCTCTGTTCATTATTCTGTTGAAGGCCTACCTTAAATTACACAGTCTAACGCTACATTGGCAAATGCTTGACATTGAACAAACATTTTGTAAAAAGTTCTATTACCGCATTTAATCTACAAATTCAATTTCAGACATGTATATCTTTCAGTCAGGGAGCCAGAAATTCAATGGCATACGTAACTGTCACAGCAAAATCAGGCAGGTAGTGTCATCTGCATTCAAGGACAATATTTCCCAGAGAGATGACTCTAGCCGGCCTCGACACAGGACCACCTCGGTGAGTAGTCAACACTCTTCCCACTTATGGCTTACCCAGTTTGCTTGGGTGAAATGGATTGTTACTTTGACACAGGAATCTGTCCTCACGCTTTCATTTCCCAATTAGCTGATACTTGTGAAGACGTCTGTGATTACAGTTGATTCACGATCACCATAACTCATCGAATCTAAAGGGCAACGTTAGCCCAAAGACCGCTCAATATGTGTAAGATAATGATACGATTGTTGCAGGAAAGTGACATCTCCATAAAAATGCATGATCTCCAGAAGGAGATGGAGAGGCAAAGCGAGGGACAGGAAAACATTAAGCAGAGCCAGGACGAGCTGAAGAAGACAATGATGGAACTGAAGGACTGTGTGACATCTCGATCGCAGAGTGTTGGTGACGTTTTCTTTCAGGACGACCAGTATTGCACACCAACACCAGCTGTCCGCAAGGTAATTTCAAGAATGTGTATTTGCTTTTAATCAGATATCTGGTCAGGCTAGGTACACTTAGTCTCAGTACTTTTCGTTACACTCAATTACTGAGCCTAAAAAAACCCTAGTAGGAGGTCGCGTAACCTTTGAGCGACCTATGACCAAAAAATCAAACGCTAGAAGGCCGAACGGAGTTAACCAATCAGTCAACGGTTACTGTTCAGGGTTTGGCGGGACTTAAAAAATTCGCTAGTCACTTACACTGATACCTAAATAAAGGACAATGCGCATAGACACAGGTAATTGGCGTGCAGTATATATGCTTAGGACTTTCTAATGACATGGTTACCATTAACTAATATTTCCACAAGCTGACATCTTTGAATATTGATTATAAAAGCTACTTTCAGCGACTGTTTGCTCACTGTTGACAGTATTGTAGCGTGCTCCATGTGTATTACCCGGTACCGATCGTATGGAAAATAGCATTCGGAATCGTTTGGGTACAAACCTTTCCGAGGTAAAAGTTCAAAAGGTATGTGCGAATGTCCACTTTCGCGATTTGGTAAGCCGTGTTCTGATTGGTCAGTTTCAAAGGTTACCTGACGGGACCTCCTACTAGGGTTTGTGAGACTCGGCAGTGGAGTGTTACCAAAAGACCTGTGACTAAGTTTACTTAGACTGGATATATGATAATATTCAAATTCGCTCACTAAAACAAAAACCCAGCAGCGTGGAATACTTTATTTGCTGATTCAGTTTGAGTACAGGTCCACGTCTCTTCTTTTCTCTGTTTATTATTTTTACATACATTCCGCTTCAGATGCTCTCTCGCACCAGCAGCTCCAACAGTGTGCCTGCTTTTATTTTCACATCTGGGACAACCTCAGATTTCAGTGAGCTGTCGTCATGCAACTCTGGCTATACAAAGGCAACGGACATCTTGCGACAGAGAGACAATTTGGAGACATGCCTGTCAAGAGAGGTAGCTTGGCCCCTTTCAGAAATTAAACAATTTAGAGATGTTTGGGAGTGTGCCTGTCAGTCTATGACAGAGAAAGCACACACCCCACAATGTTTGGATGTCATCACTGAACATCACAAGCCTTCAAAACTTGTGACACAACATAAAGCTATTTAGAGGAACGATCATCTGATACACAGTGTCGTGAGTGAACAGACTACCGTTGTTCCGAACAAGAAAACATTAAAATATAACAAACATTTTATGTAAAACCTAATATATCAACTCAGGAACAACTTGCCTGTTTCAGACATCTATAACAGGGACGAGGGCAATGGTTATATGCATCGACATAAAAGAATGTCTAGTCTAAATGTGAATATTCTTACATAATGTTAATCTTCACGCGAACAGATGCTGAGGAATGTCGAAACACATCTCAGAGATGTTGAACTCAGAGACCAGCAACTTTCTGACGATATGGCGCAACTGATGGCCTGTGTTAAAGATCTCTGGCGTGTCAACACTCGGAATGGTGATCTCAGAAAAACTCCCCTGCCTCCTCACATCCAAGCTTTTTGCATGAACCTGGAGGATATCATACGTACGGACCATGATATTGATAACAATGTCTATTTTTTTACGATATGATTCACCTAATTATTTGAACCCAAAGCAGTCGGACCGTGGTCGCCAAGTCATATAATGCAACATGATTTCTCTGAGGAGAACTGATCCATGACTTCCCCTGATTGATATCTTTGACTTGTGTTCATCAAATACGTTCCAGTTAGTATAAAGTCTCGTTTCTTGGTCACAGTGAGCTCCTCATCAGCAGTGAGGATTGACGGGCATCAGAAATACACAATTAAGGATCAAGAAATAGGATTATTGGTAAAGCAACGTTAATCTCTTCAATCAATTACATCCTATGACGTTTCAAACAGTTGTACAATTTACTGAAATTAAAATTCCACCTTTCCAGATGTTCGTGTGCCTGACCTGGCGAGATATCTTGGCGTGTCTGACATGAGTATTCTACAGGGTAATAACGCAACCAATCGTAGCCTCTTCTGGGGAGTAATTCACCAGTGGAACAGGGAGTGTGATGCTAAAGGTTCACCTGCTCTGCTAGAACAGCTCATAGATGCATGTCAGAAGTGTGGTATTCACAACCCTTTAAAAGGCAAGACTAAGTATATGAGTTTCATGCAATGTATACCTCGTACAATAAACATGAAACAGTAACCTACTCCATGTCATTTACCAAAAACATGATCAGTATCGGCTATGAATGACGCTCAAGTGTTTGATATTAGCATTGTTGTCTGGCATATATGTGTATATATGTCATATACACATATTGTTACGAGAGTAAGTTCTTTTCTAACTTGTATGATCATTGAATAGGTGATAGTTATTATGGGTCACATCTCGCGTCATATATGTTCAATGACAACATCATTTTAGCTGTGATTTTGATAGCGCCCCAGAGTTGCCTCCCTTGACTGATTGTGTATCTTATTGATTTTCGGGTATCCAGAAAGTTCTAAGTGAATGGCGATACTGCCACGCTTTACTCGAATGTTCCCGACACTGTGTCAGTATATATGAAGACTCGGAATTATACTGGAGGTGTATGCCTCTGCTTATCATCGTCTATTTGTCAACATCCTGTGATCTACAATCTACATTTGAGATTGACGCTTAGAGCCTAAGTGCTGTTTGTGGAAACAAGCTCCTCTTAGTATTTCTGTTCTCACTGTAAATACCAAGATTTTGGTGATTTAATATTTGAAATTTGTGACCCATTACCTTAGATTTGTGAAACAACTGGATTGCACTAGAAATCTGTATTGTGATCCATTGTAACTTGCTCAATGTGTTATTGAATACTTTAGACTTGTCTGTGTTACATTTGACTGGTTCAAAAGGAATTTCTTATACCTTTTGTCACGGCAATTTATTAACCGTAACAATATAGTTAGTGGTTCTTTTCGTTACAGTGGAGCCAATGCCGGTGCAACATCGGCGGATTCTAGAGCAAAACTACTCGTACTTGGCCGAGCATGTGATGGTTCCTCTATTGCTTACTTATCTGAGGGACAGTGGTTTTCTCACCAGTGATCTTGTTCAGTATGTGCTGCAGCCCAAACCCAGGCCGGAGAAAATCAACCGACTGGTGGACATCATGACTGTGTTTGGCAAAAAATCACTATCCCTTCTGCAAGATGCTCTCAGAAGGTCAGATCAGGGTCATATTGCCGAAATGTTGATCTGCAGGGATGAAGAAGCGCTTGAACCAGGTGGGCGAAGCGTTTTAGTACCTTCATCCTTGCTATATTAAGACTGGTTATTCTTCATGAAAACGGATGCATTCATTTTGTCTAATTAGTGACAAAAAGCATCAAAAAGGTATCTGCTCTCTGATATCTACCATTATACATACGGCAGTTACACAGCAGGTCCATTATAAATCATTGTGAATGCCTGTCACACTAAAATACACAGGTCTTGTCATCAGCGCTAAATAGCACTCACATTATGTGTGGAATACCTGTACGGTGAATCAAAGCCATGGTTTTCAGAGGCACCCTCTGCTGTATAAAAGAAACAAGCAAAGAATTAAAGAGTAAGAAAACACAGTATGACACCAGAAGAATGCTATCAGAACCATGGGTTCTTTTCGCCAGGTTTCCTGCACATTGTAACATTGTGAGACTTGACCTCGGTATTATGATCTTTATGGTCATTGTGATTCTTCCTAAACTGGTTATACCCGTGCTGTTGTCTGCACATGTGTGGCATGCGTGTTGTATGATGTTTTCCAGACCTGGGTGCTTCAGCTCTACCTAGTGACACGGTGCGCCTCCTCGAAAGCCTTAAATGCCAACTGAGGGAACTCAACATCTCGACGGAGCAGCTCAGGAGGCAGAAGGAGGTGTGTCAGGTACCCTCGGGGAGGTTGTGGTCAGGTGAGACCTGAGTATTCTTCATGTCAAAAGCGTTCATCGGCTGGGGACGTAACGTCATCAGGACCTGCGCATCACAGTGGCGTCAAAATTATTTATTTCTCAGAGACTTCTATATGTGATCGCAATAAGGGCAAAGTGATCTTAAATGTTTGCCGTTTCTAGGGTAAGAGAATATATTACTGACGGATCAAATGCTGGTTTACATGCTTCTTTACCCGTTGTGAGCGCACATGACATTGACATATTACTGATCAAAGTCCAGGTTTCATGCGTTCATGCCACCATTAGGAACGCTGAAGGTTTGCATATGAAAAATTGAATGGTGGGGCATTCATATGCGTCAATGAAAATTTTAATACTAAATGTTTTACAGTTTTTACAATACTAAATCGACTGAACGTGTTTCAGGACTGTTTCTGAACCTAGCGGTGTCCGTGAAAATCCCCCACCATACAGAAAATAGTCTGAGGCTACTTTGGGAGGCAAACCAGCTACGTGATTTTAAACACGACCACATTGTACAGCTGATTGGTGTAAGCATGCAGCCTGACCCTCCTTGGATCGTCACAGAGTCGATCACCGGGAACCTGCTCAATCACATTCGGGGTATGCAAGGAAAGGAGGTCAGCGCCTCCATGATAGTTGACATGACAATTCAGGTAACAGTTATAGAATACGTGTTATCAGTGTGTCTGACTGAGTTAGGTGTGTAGCCGTGACAAACTGGGTCATTGTGGGAGGACAGGCTCATGTGGCACGGTCATGGACGTTTTATAGAATTGTTAATCCCACAAGACCGGATACTAGAAGGGCATGACAAATGGCATGATACTGAAACGACATGCCTAGAGACATGGCAAATTGTTGTAGGCATGAGTTGGAAATGTTTTAACCCATTTACGCATATCATCCTTCTTGGGGATGGTTAAAGGTTACTTCAAAACAGCATTTATCTCCTATTAGTGAAGGAAACACCTTGCAGTATAAACGTGAGCGAAGCTGAGTAAAGTTTTTAGACGTCGAAACATTCACATTACTTGTAGAGTCTAAGTTCTTTAAGCATTGCCACATCCATATCCGAGGTAGGTTCCCTGCCAATTCAACGATGATTTTATTTTTTGGTCCCTATTTTAACCATGTATGTTCATTAGAATGTGTTTAAAATCTTCGTTGTTCATGCAGAAAAATAAAATGAAAATGGTTGGGTTTTTCTCTAACCTAAATGGGACATTATGAACTTAAATTAGGTAATAGAATTTATCATGAAATAGAATGCCCGTGAAATGTTCAGGTTTCAGTTTGTTAATATTCATTGATTCATATAAAACCCAGTTTGGTTGTATTCCATGATAGCTGTTACGTTAAAAGAGTCATTATTAAGATTTGAGAGGTTTATATCCCACCACCTAAACCTAGTGAATTACCTAACTGAAGTTCACTCATCTGCATATTGCCCCACTGATGAGACGCATTTCGTCAGTATAAAAAAGTATGGACAGATTTATTTAGTGGTGAAATGACACCTCATTCCTTTCATTGCTTGCCAAAAGAAATCAGCTCACATAAATTGATGAAAATCAAAGATCCTATGCATAAATGGGTCAGTATATTATTAGAACCAAGGAGACAATTGTATTCAATGTCAGGCATTAAATTTGTGGCTCACCAAAAGGCAGACATACATCACTTCGAATTTCAACCTCACAGACAGTTGGTCCCAACGTCGCAGCGGAATGAATATAGCGGAAATAAGCTTTACAGAGTTGTGTCCCTTAGAGGCGGAACAACGGCTGTGACTGAATCCATTTCATCCCTTTCTGGCCGACATCAGCGGAAAGATTTGGGCCATGCATTCCAGTGTCCACTATCATCTACGCAAGTCAGTTTTGTTTTAGCAAAGTTTCCAACAGTATCACGGCGGGAGACAACAGAAATGGGCAGGCACAAGCACAAGCACGTCTAAGGATGAATTCTACCTGTGAATTCCCATGGCTGTCTCTATAATGGCGATCCATTCACAGTGTAAAACTAGAGTAACACTCCTCGAGACAAGATGGATATGACTTGATGTTACAGTTCTGGCGTGTACTGTCATATCATCCAACCAAAATGCTCAACATTCAAACAGAATACGTTGAACTGAAATCAGTATCAGTAAGTGAGTACCCTTTACAATCTATCCAACACAAACCTTCAAAGGGATAGTAGGGAGATGGAGACTGGAAAGTTTTGAAGTAGTTTGGGTGCTCTCTCTCTCTCTCTCTCTCTCTCTCTCTCTCTCTCTCTCTCTCAGTCTCTCTCTCTCTCTCTCTCTCTCTCTCTCTCTCTCTTGTGTGCATGTGTATATGTCTGCCGTTATCTCCCTCATTATGATTCACACTTAGCCTGTCCAACCCAATGACCCAGATGACCCTACTCAATTGTGTTTCCATTCATTATGCCTCCATCTATGCCAATGAAAGCATAATGTCCAGCGAATAAAAAGAAGTAGGGCCATATATTCATTTTCATGGTATGAATGAATGTGTTATTGCAGTTGAGCAACGCTATGGTTCACCTAGAGGAGAGGAACTGTATCCATGGTGATCTGAGAGCTGAGAACGTGCTGATGACCGACAATAAAACCGTCAAGGTGGCCAATTTCCATGGCACGATCCCTGACAAGACGGCTGAATGTATGCTGGTTTCATTGAGTGTTCTGTAGTTGATCGTTCACAATCACAATGAAATACAAAAACATGTAGAAATGTGCCGACACGGTCAAAATACCATGTCCCTGATTAATTCTACAAATTAATTTGACTGCAGTGATAACAATGGCTGACATCAGGGAATGGCGTATTCTCCCGGGATACCATTTTGAACCAAATCGTGTCATAACAAACAGTTTTGACAGCTTCTTGTAGTCCTCTACCCGTAATCTCTTTAATTGGCATAATCAAATTTCTTATCCAGAAAGAATCTTACATTCTTATCCTCTAGGCACACAACACAACAACGCAAGTGTAATGGTATACTGTTTTCAGTGGCTAACTACAGCAGATGGTCAGCTCCCGAGGTCCTCTACTCAGGGGTCAGGTCCACAAAGGCGGATGTTTGGGCCTATGGAGTACTACTCTGGGAGCTCGTCACTCTCGGAATGGTTCCATATCCTGGTAATTTCACGTCGTAATTACTATACCATCAAACACCTGCTAGGCTAAAACTCTGCATATTTAGGAAATGATAGCTAACACCAGTTTGATTTAAAGTTAGATTAATGTTGATAGCCCTGTAATATCGAAGTAAACAAACATAGGTCTTACAGTGTCGTGTTTTGTTCTCCGCAGATGATACAATCGAACATATGGCAGACAAGGTGATTCATGGGTACGTCATGTCGATTCCACGCCCACGGTTTCAAGCCCCTTATGTCATATTTGACATTATGAAAAGGTGTTGGGAATACCATGCGTCTGACAGACCCAGTTTTAAAGATGTGCATTCTGAGCTGACTGCCTATGTGGAAAGACGAAACGTTGGACGAGAGGTATAAAAACTTGGATAAAATGTTAAAATACACACCTTTACTGGCACGAAACAATGTGGCTACATACACGAAAACAAAGATAGAAACGATCTCCCTCTCAAATATTATTCAAAGTATTCACGTAAAAACAAAATTAGAAAGGATATCCTTCTCAAATATCATACCAGTGAAGGTCCCGGGGTAGAATGGGCCTTCAGTAACCTATGCTTGAAATAAAAGGCGACTATGCTTGTCGTAAGAGGCGACCAACAGGATCGGGTGGTCAGGCTCGCTGACTTGGTTGGCATATGTCATCGGTTCCCAATTGCACAGATCTATGCTCATGTTGTTAATCACTGGATTGTCTGGTCCAGACGATTATTTACAGATCGCCACCATATAGTTGTAATATTTCTGAGTGCGGCGTAAAACTAAACTCACTCACTCTCAAATATGATTCACAGTCATCATGTGAAAATTTGTAAATTCGTTTCACTCTGTATTCTTAATGAAATTATCTTGGCACCAGAGTATTGTGGAATTTGTTGCTTCTGACATGTTCATTGCGTGATCAGTATAGTTTATTACAAGCCACTAAGACTCCTGCATCTTACTGCAGCGCCATAGACGTGACGGCCACAACAGAAGGAAACGTTCCAGCGTCGACTGTCGTCATGACTCCGTCAGACGCCAACGCAGATTCCGGAGGGCAAGGGAGAGTGAGGAGGGAGTGATGAATGAAGGTCTGTGTGTGTCAGAATATGCCCAGACGTATTCTGCGAAGGATGATCACGCTAAGGAGGAGCAGAAGAAAAAGAAGAAGAAAAGCTTATGGGAGAGGTTGGGACTATTCCGGAAGGAGAAGAAATAGAAGTATTCATTTGTTGATCATCACATGGAATTATTGTGAACAGTTGTGTCATGGAAACCGATGTTTATACGCAATGTGATCTCAGTTGACCCCGTACGTTTAAGATATGTTATCAGTCTAAACATTCCGTACGGCGTTAGAAAGGAATTGCACAACACGTGGTATTATGTGATCACTGCTCATTTTGACAGCATCACATTTGTTATTCTGCCTAGCTGAATTTGTACAAACCATTTCTGTATATTAACATTCTTGTCAAAATGGAATGAACTGATATTTGCGTATACTATAGGGTTTATTTCCAAGCCAATGAAGCAGAGCAAACAGATTCATGTCACTTCACATGCCCACTGCAGCAATGCCAAACGTTAACTTCTTCGTGGTTTTTAGGCATTTTCAAACGTGGGGTGGAGGGGATTTGAACCCCCACAGCCACCCATTCTGTTGGATCCGCCACGACGTGTCTCCACGTGTCTTGTGTTGACAGATTTGTCAGTGGGTGCTCAGGGTTTCTACTAGTTGTTTATCTTTACAGCCACCTTTACGCATCTGGCTTCCGTCAGTCTGTAATACAAAGCAGAACAAACTGAGCACATGATATAGCCCGTTAACGTACACACTCTCATGTGCTCAACGATTTGTGCTTACACGTCACCCCTTCAGTCCAGTAATGTGCCTTAGGGAGTACGTTTGGGTTTACTCCGCCATACGCCATACTCAAGCTATATGGCGGCGGTCCGTAAATAGTCGCGTCTGGGCAATTCGGTGATCAAAAGCATGAGCATCGATCTGCGCAATCGATGACATGTGTCAACCAATGAAGGAAGGAAGGAAGGAAGGAAGGAATACTGACTCATACTGGACACAGACTTCAAGACTTGATGCATTTCAGGGGAACACTATGAACGGTTTCTTTATCTTTGAAAGTGTCTAGTTGACTGACAGACTTTAACAGAGATACCAAAATGGCATATAATAACCCGCGGACAATGCAGATTTTAAATTAGCATTTGTTCATTACTTTAGTATTCGTGAAGAGTAACATGAAGCAACACTCTTTGTTCTAACCTGTGTCAGTATTAATGAATGTGTCTATGTCTATAGAAGTTCATACAGACCATAACGAATTCATCTTCCTGTTCTCGTACGTACTTCCTCACGTAGAGAGGGTTAACACCATCCCTGTTTCCACCTGCAGGATTTACAGATTTGTTTTACAGATGTTACTTGTACATTATATATATATATTGGCGGTATTATTACACATAGTGTGTTACATTACTTGTTTATTTACAGTAAAGTCACAGATATATTATGCTCTATGTAGAACATATTTGGGGGTGGGGGGTGGGTCGGGGCTGGGGATGAAAGTGTAGTTAAATGCTGTGTGTTTCCTGCGTTTATATTCTCACATTATGTGTCCCAGCAACTCTTTTTTTTATCAAAAATAGTACTGCAGTTTATGAAAGATTTTTTTCAGTGTGAAATAGTGAAGATGGTACTAGATACTTAAGAGGTAATGCCAATATATAAATATATTAGTATCATAAGGGTATATATATAAATGTGTAAGTGTCAGAAGTCAACTTTTCATAAACTATATGACGTTTACCTGTAACCAGACTGAGGACCATCCCTACCGCCAGCACAATGATGAACCCAAAACACTGGTACAGAGTGTAGGAGAGGCTGTAGAAGGCATCGAGACCCGACCTACATGCAGGTAGAAATAAAAGTGTGGGTTATGATTTAACAATGAAATGTTTGTATATAATGTGCTATATTCCATTCATATATCGCTATGTCATTATTACCCAGGTCAGTGTATCAGTGTGCATTCGGGTTTCATTCTCAGCTCCTAGCTAGGGGAGTATACAATCGAAGATTCTGAAGCGGTGGAAGGTCACATTACCATCTCATCCTCATCGGAAGGGTCAAGCTTCCATGCAGCGGTATTCAGAACCCAAAGTAACTGTTGTTGAACTGAATCTGTTCTGTGATTTGTGCAATGCGCTGAGTAGTACCACAGAATGTGACGATTAGAACTACCTTAGTTCGAAATACAGAGCTAAACCACTGATGTTTAATAGTGTTAGAGAGTAAGTATAGTTTTTAGCAATATTCCAGTAATATGACGGCAACCGATGACAGAAATGCTCTTCAAACATTGCCCATGCAGTGAATCGAACACGAGTTTCCGGCGTGACGAGTAAACGCTTTGACCACTAGGCTACCTGAGCACCCCTTGATAGTGTAAGTTAACTGACCACAAGACTATCCCCACAGAGCTCCCTGATAGTGTGAGATAATGACTCTAACAGAATGTAACTATACGTTACCCAGTAAATTGCTGGAAGTCGTGGTCTGTTGAACTGGTGCTCATCACAGTGTTGTTATTAGTCACAGTGACTGAATATAGCATCGACACGTTACCGCTTGGGCAGTGATCTGTTGGGGCGGGGGGTAGAAGAGGTGTCTGTCTCACCCCCGTGGAAACACTGGCACCCACCGCCAGCCACGTCAGAAAGCTAAGTCCAGTGAGTAATGCAAGAACAGCGCTCTATGGAAAGAGTATGGTATGTAAACAGTTCATTATCCCACTGCAGAAATACTTAACCTTGTTTTGTGTTTTCATTTATATGGTCGATAGTTTGTTTAGTTGTATAATGGTTTTCTTCTACGGTCAGTCACATGAACCTCGGAGATGCCAGGATATGAACATGGCCTCATGTTTTTCTTTGTTTGTTTTGCTCTTTTGTTTATTGGAGGAGATCGACATGAAGAGTGAGTGAATTAATATTTAACATCACATCGGCAATATTGCAGCAATATCGTGACGAGAACATACGTGACGTAAAAAGGAATATAATATATATATACATTGTCCAAATTGTAGGCGCAGGGCAGTAAAACAAATAGAATATCACAGTTGGAATTAAAACTAGCTTGGAACGTTAAAACTAATGGCACTATTTGGACAGTACAATATAATACCTGGCTATATATCTCCAGCATCTGAAGGTAATCACCATACTAGGGGCCATGGAGACTTACAGATGCTAGCTCCACTCTACAGACGTCTTTATCTCATCACAAGATGTTATCGCTCATATTACGTCGTCTAACTCGATTCCTATCAGTTGTCTCCCCAACCCTCAATTATCCTTTTAGCTTTGTCATCAACGTGCAATGCAGCTTTCATCTAACACCAATTCTATATGTTTCATTGTACTACAACACCAGTCGTCTTGCACTTCAGTCCTACTTCATACCTGCAGTATTCATATGCCGCCATATGTTACCTTACAGTGTTGTATTAAGGTGATGAAGGTGCTAAATTAAAAACGCTGCCTCAGCCCAGTTGCAATAAAAAGTTGTTTATCTTGATAAATGTGTCATTGTGCTTTTCATGTGGCGCTTAGTGCAACATGTGTCACATTTGGAGAATACGAATACGACCTGTGCGCGTGAGTACGCGCGCTTGTCTGTCTGTGTGTGCGTGTGTGCGTGTGTGCGTGTGTGCGTGTGTGCGTGTGTACGTGTGTGTGTGTGTGTGTGTGTGTGGCTTCACTAACTTGGGAGAAACAGATGAATTGCACGAGCAGCGTTTTGGTTTGATTTTTTGTTATGAATTTAACAAATTTTCACTGATTTTTATGATGTATTGACAACAACTTTACCAACGTTACGAATTTGTATCACACAACATGTGTCACATTTGGAGAATACGAATACGACCTGTGCGCGTGAGTACGCGCGCTTGTCTGTCTGTGTGTGCGTGTGTGCGTGTGTACGTGTGTGTGTGTGTGTGTGTGTGTATGTGTGTGTGTGGCTTCACTAACTTGGGAGAAACAGATGAATTGCACGAGCAGCGTTTTGGTTTGATTTTTTGTTATGAATTTAACAAATTTTCACTGATTTTTATGATGTATTGACAACAACTTTACCAACGTTACGAATTTGTATCAGACCATGTGTAAACGGTACCTTTAACCCGTATGGAATATTTTGCAAGATTCAATTTACACCAGTTGCCTCTGTGGCTATATATGCAGTAGTCGGTCTAAATCTTTGATAGGAAGCATGTATATTTATATTAAAAAAACTAATATTTCTAGAAATAATTCTCCAATCTATGTTAACACTTCAATATGGAAGTGTGGAGTTTACTTGAATGTTTGAATATGTGAGATTATATTGTCCCATTTTCCTGTTGCAGGATTATACGTCCACAATCGTGACCTACTCTTGTATTGACAAAGGGGAAGAGAGCCCCGAGGTAGAACAGTCCGGTTACTGGCCCAGCTGTCACTGAAGAGGCGCTGTAATAAATCTGAAACAGAAACACCCGTTTTGGCACCAATGAGTTACTAGTACCTATGGTATGCGTAACGCATTACACAAGAACACCCTTATGTTACGTCCTTGTTCAAAGTCTTGTGCGAGAAAAGTCAAACTTGATAAGTTAACCATCCTTGTGAAAAACATGGGCATATAAAATCAGAAAATATACTCGAAAACCAACAACTGTCAAATATTTATCGGTTAAACAAAATGGATGATTTATACGATGTGCTCACCTGAAGCATTGATGTTGATCCCATGTAGGAGACAACTAGGGCCAGACAACAGATCATAACTCCCCATGTCGCAACTGAGGGAGAAGGGCATTTGTCTCTAAGGTAATCATAAGTATTCACGCTCATGTTTCTACCGACCAAAAACCAGCTGAACAACGCCCGCTCCCCTCAAATTGCTTCATGGTTAAAAATATTTCACTCACTACATAAACGTGTATATAATTTACGATACGTTGTAGACACATCCAAATGCGTTATACCAGGGAGACTAGCTATGTAGCGTGTTGTAGATCCCTGATACTACACTCAGATTATCCCTCATCATACACACATAGTTGGTTTAAATAGATACATCTCCACTAGGATGTATCCAGTTTTGTTAGTGCTTGTAACCAGTCAAATGTAGCACAACGACAAATAAAGTTAAGGTATTAGCGAAAAAAATATTTAATCCTGTCCCACACGTTTCTCAGCAGAGTTGTATCTTCAATAACACGTTGTAGTAATGTATGCCACGTCAGCAGGTACACGTCACGCAACGCACCATTACCTAGTACACCTACATCTGTCAGTTTACAACGATGTCAGACAGTCATTGATGCACAGGTTTTCCAGACTTGAGATGGTTTTGTTCTTAGCCTCTTCATAAATGAAACGCCATGCTGACAACATCTACAGCTTGTTCAGCTTAAACTGAGCTAATCTACATATGCATGACCCGGGAGGTCAGTGGCACAAACGGCAGGTCGAGAGAACTTCATTACACAGGGGGAGAAGGGAATGGTATTAATGTTGCGTTCATACGAAGCATGCACACATCGGAAACATAGATGTGTAGCTTCTATTTTTTTCAAATGACGATTTCTCAACCCTGAGATGTCAATCCGCAACCTTGTCTCGGCTGTTCGGACATGTTGACAATCAACTGGACAAAGGTCACACCTAAACAATAATAGACGCAACCAGTTCTGACGCAGTTCACTTGATCACGCCAAGGTGATCAAGCAGTACCGCTGTTTTACCTGCAATTTTCACAAGAATTAATTTCCGAACGTCGGACATTTGAGCAGCATAGGGTTTGATAAAGTCCTCCCATGTTATGTTCGCGAGAGCAGATACACCTGATGATAGTGAACTGAAATGAAATCAAAATCAAAGCGTTACACACAGATATTGTTCACGTATTTCCTTGACATTACCTTATTGGCATATATTAAAGGTCACATGCAGCGTACAACACAACTTTGCAGATTCTGGTACCTTTCGGTATGCACTTACCGAAACAAATCATAAAAAATGCCAATTCAACCTATAAAGTTGAAAAAAACGCGATGAAAAAAAAGCCCGCGAAATCGGAGTTCAAACGTTTCACTAAATTCCCCCCAGCGGTGGGGGGAAAACTGGTTTCAACTGCTGTGCTGCGCTGCGTCCATAACGCATGCGCAGTGAATAGGTTCGCGGAGCATGAAACAGTATGCATGCCCAGCGTCTGAGGTCGTGAGCAGTAGTCTAATCTTGGTTGTGTACACAAACAAGTAATTAATCTACTCGTTACGTAAAACAACTTGTTGATTGTGGTAAGCAGCCTCTGTCACGGAGAAAGCTCAATGTCTGTTTTATTGACACCTATATGTCTGTCTGCCTGTCTGCTAAAGACAACATGCAATACACAGCTTCAATCATTGACCACGTGCAATTTGAACTTAACACCTATCAGACTATACGACATAAAGAAAATAAGTTGATTTATGACTCGTGCACCAGAGTCCCGTGTCTGCCACATTATGTAATTAGGCAGGTGTGATACACATGACGTTTTTATGTCTGTGGGTTGCAAACAAACTACATTCATTTTTTTCGGATGACTGGATCTGACGGAAACTGGTGCAAACTCTTGTCAGTTTCAAGTCCTGTTTTGTACTTGGACGAATGACAGATTCCAGTCACGCAGTAGTTTACCATCTCTGCTGACATGATTTTTTATTGGATCGAGAGCAAATTCAGAGAACATGTATTTTCCAAACCCAACATCTCCATATACATTCTTCATGGATAACGACTTCTTTTCGTGTATATGATTTTGTTTGACAACAGTATATGAATCCATACTGAAACGACGCATCAAGTACACAAAAAGAAGTTGTTATCCATAAAGAATCTTACTTTCTTGTGACTGGCAATACTTCTAAAATGCCCATCAAACAGATCATCTTTCTGTACACACAATGAACCCTCAGCATATCAGCAAATGAACCAGCCAATCGGAAGCCGTCGTTACACTTGAATGCATATCCACCCGCTATGACTGTGTTCGGTCTCCCGAGGTCTTCGTTTCGGAGGAAGTAAGCCCAAGTACAAAATATTGCACTTTTGAACCGCGATTGTGCGCTTATAATTGTGTTTATTTGTTTTTTTAAAAAACAGCAATGTATATTATATGTCATGAATAAGTGATAAATGTGTTTTAATTATGTTTGATTTTTTGGTTGCATGTGACCTTTAAGGTCAAACTGACCTGAGAGAAGCACTGAAGATTGCTGCAAGAAACAGGCCGGGCATTCCTGGCAGGTTCCGAAAAATGTCGAGCATCATGAAGGGCAATACCTTGCAAATGAACAGTAATGAAACAGGATCTACAATACTGATGGTAATACCTTGCAAAGGAAAGGTACTGAAACAGCATCATTCGCTTTTTGTAGTACACGCTTTTGCCTTAAAATGTATAAGAATTATTTCCAACTTAAAATTTCAAAATTCATTTTTATTGTGTGACGGTCAGGGAATACCAAATACACAAACATGGAACATGCATCACTAACTGTGTAAAGCTACCTGATCAAGGTTGGTGATCTGACTGGATGCCAAAGGATCGCATCTCTTGTAGTCATAGTAACCATACGCCAGAAGGCCACTGATGACCGAAAGGCTTGCAAACGAAGGTGAGAACAACAGTCCAAGTAACATCGCCCTGAACGACAATCCTTCATCAGTTTACTTCTTATACACATTGTCATTGTATTGCTGTGTTACATAATTGTCAGTAGAAGATTTGATACAACTGCCTGTAATACATAAGGAAAACACAATCTGTAGTGACATAGTGATTAGGCCAAGAATAGTGCTTCCAACAGGATATTTCATATGACCTGTATCTTACCTGTAGAATAACATCAATACGTGTGAGTTTTAAGTTAAGTTTAAACTTGCAATCGTGCCTTCTGGCCTGAGTAAGTGACTTTGTGGATGTTATCCGCTGAAGATACGCAGGCTTGAACAACCAACCAAGTCCAGTGACCACCCTGCCTAGACTCAGGTTCCATACAGTATGTCGAATTGTCGGATCGATGTCAAATCTAAAAGAGGTGAAATATGTTGTAACGCAAAGGAAATGCAACACCTCAGTCAGCGTTGTTGCATGACAAAGGTAGACAGTGACTAGCTTCTTGAAAGTCCCCACATAGTGACCCAGTATAAGACCAACTCTCTCCAATGTCTTTTCCCCTTAAAATATGTTCTCGTCACGATATGGTTGAAATATTTCCGGTGTGACGTTAAATCTTTTCCTCATATCCAGTGTGTTGTACTTACATGAATGTCAATCTCCCTCCATCCATTATCCTGGACCAGACCTCCTCGATTCCTCCAATGTCAATTGTTCCCTGGCATCAATATACAAATTCTTCATTTTATTTCAAATAGTATTTTATCTGAAATTCCAAGAAAAAGAACGTACACGGACAGTGTTGCCCATCGTTACTTCAAAGAATAACTTCTAAGTATTTTAATCAGGAGATACTTAGTGCTTTCAGTGTAATTTCCTGATTATCATTATTAAGTGGTACTGTCGCTTATAACATTAAATCAGAGAATTTCATGTACATGTGAACCCGGGTGGTTAACAACTCAACACTTTCTGCACCAAAAAGATATCTGGGGCAGAAGACGATTACGTCATTTTGTAAGCAAAATTGCTTACCTTGATAATTACCGCCAGCATACCGATAAACATTAGTAAATACTGGAGGACATCCGTCCAAATCACAGCTTTAAGACCACCCTGGAAATATAAGGTCACAAGGAAAGAGCATGTTTCCTTTCTCCGAAAACTGGGAAGTCAAAACAGCTATCACGGATATGAGGGGGACAATTTTTATTTAAGTGTCACGTGCTACGGTAGATACAATGCATTATAAATATACATTACACATATAAAGCACACGGCCCATGAGACACTTAAATCACACTCTCTATGGAAGTCAATAATACAATAAAATAACAATGAAACACATCATTACATAAATTTCAGATTGATAACATATTTTGTTCTGTGTACGTTAAAAATACACTCGTAACCACATCTAGCAACAATTTTGACGCAAGCACATGCACTCACCCAACCACTCATCGAATCACACATTTGCACACATTGTACAATCACGCACACACACACACAATTACACAGCCACAGGCTTACGCTATTGCCCTCTTACGCTATGACATTCTCACACACAAATATACACTCATATTCACAATATTGTACCTTCTTGTACTTATATTTATCCAAACACTCAAACACTCACCAACTTGCATACAGACAGGCAAATGCTACATACCATAACACACGAATAACACAAACAACACACATATACATGCACACACATATACACATACACCCACATACATGTATATACATACATATTCATATACAGACATACAATACAATACAATACGATATGTCACGTCCATTGGATTAACACAAATGTCTTACACTGTTATCGCAAGAATTAGTAAATTCAGTAAAGGTCATGGGTGATATTTCTCAAAACAATCATTTCTCTCTTGAACAGATAACTGACAGATTCCAATTTCATCTGTTCTACAAAACATAATTATTATATTCTTAGTTTTGAGAAAGTGTTCATATACGAATGTGGCGATAGGATGCAAATTGAAGTCAGCTGTTAACAGATTTGTCCAAGAAAAAAAAATAACTGTAACTTACTCTATGTAGGACCTTGTTTTTATGTCGCGCAGAACAAAGAATGGGGAAATAAGCATGGCACTTAACATTTGTTCAATAGCCATTTAACTGTATACGATGGAGCTGTGATACTTCCTGTTGTAAACACTATTCTGTCGATATATTGAAACAGGTATCTCTGATTGACCAAGTGAAGCATGTCACGAACATTTAGTCGGATGTATACAATGAACTAACTGTCAACATATACGGTGTTGTACCTTGGTGTTGTCGAGTTTGTAAAAGACAACTGAACTTACAATGGTGGTGTAGAGAACAGCAGCTGCGGATGTGACTAAGATGGACCAGGTCATAGAGAAGCCCGTCACTGGAACAAAATACCAATTCATTTAACTATACCACAAACTGGTCGGTCATAACCTGTAAACATATGTATTGGCATTGCCCATCCGAACCAATCCATTACGTCTTAACAAACATGCCGGTGTTGAGTACTTTAGGTCAATCAGAATATGCTCAGCAGCTTTGAGAAACTTTCTTTTTTTCAGTGGAATCTGGTTCGGAAAATACTAGGAACAGACAGATCGGTAGTGTTAACGACTGGAATTCCCCAGTTTACAGCAGGTTATATACTACATAACTGAAAAGGTGCCTCGCTGAGAAGGGAGATTCTGATTCTGAGAATCTCGATTTGCTTCATTTACTGTTATAAGTTATTTCAGAAAGGGTTAAGAGAATATAACGTGGGACTGCTAGATGGTGTATGGTGGTTCTCACGTGACGTAAGTGTGACGTGTAATGACAATTAACCGATGTGAACTTGACATAAATCAGACCTGAGACATCGCATCATGTGCATCATATCAAGCTTAAGATCAATGTACAAAGATACAGTGACTATATTCTCTCCACAAGGCTGTATGCCAAGAGTGATTACTTTCCAGTAGTCAGCTTTCCCATTTTGTCGTGCAGTATCTACAGCCTTTGGCATCTACTTTCAGAACTATTTGTGGTACAGTTGCGGTAAAGTCAACAAAGTCAAGTTTATATTTATTTGGCTTAGTGTACAATATGATTATTTATTATGATCTGTTTGTATTAAGCACTATGTATGATGTTTTCAAACAATATGGCTTGCATATAATCGGCGAGCATTTTTAGATATTGCTTTTCACTTACGATATTTATATCCTAATGTTCAAAACAGAGTGACTGAAAGATCTGCATGCTTCCAATTCTTTCTAAATCCCCCTGTACGTCCACATTTGGAGACAGCAAGACAGCAGTAGGTAGATCATTTACCGATTTGAAATGTCCCGTGTTAGATGTTTTGGGAACTGATTGACCCCATGTATGATCTACCTCAGATCCTACTCGCAACACATGCTGAATCAGGTCGTTATGAGTTGGTGGAAAAGATTTAAGTTTTTGCTTTCTGCGAGAGTACAAACTTCCCTTTTCTGTTGATATCGAAGGTATGGTACAGGTGTGCTACGTTTGTCTTGAAAGTGTATTGTAGTTTGCATCGGATGCTCATATTATGTTGTTGTACTGGGATTGAAGTTTAACTGACCATCCTGCATGACACAGATGTGTTTTCCATTACCTGCCTCTAAGGCCAGGCCTTGTCCAAACAAGATGATGCCCAAGTAGAAAAGCTGAAAATGTAAGAAATGGTAAATGTTGAGAGCTCGGTGTCGTCGGTTTGGGTATGAACGTGTAATGGTATTTGGTGGCATCGCATCCCATCAGCATACATAGCTCATCAGTGTTAAGAGAAGCTGGAATAGTTTACGCTACTGGGATGACTTCGTTCGAGAACATGACGAATGTTATAGTCCAGTGGCCATATATATATAAGGTTGTGTCTTGTTATACCTTCGGTTGGGGTTGCTCCTATTTGTGTAGGCCTTCTGCAGTATGGCTACTGGACTATAACATTCGTCATGTTCTCGAACGAAGTCATCCCAGTAGCGTAAACTATTCCAGCTTCTCTTAACACTGAAATGTGATATATATATAAAGTTGGTATATTATATTCAAGAAGAATATGGTGGTGGTCATATGAAATAAGTATGTGTATGTGTATCTGAGATTGATGAAAGACAGATCCTTCATAGTTCCTTCATTCTGCAGCAAAGATATTGAGATACCATATGCCAAGTATCTGTGACTCAAATTTATATTATGAACCATCTACTCAACTAAATATGCTGTCATTTGCGACATTTGTTACCAAGTTCGACGAGTCCTTACCTCGGCCGCCCTTGAGCAACAAGATCAAACTATGTATGTGCCTAGAGGTCTCCATTTGTCAAATGATCAGAAATTGATGCAGCAATTGGTAACTTTGATCAAAATGAAGAGAACTTTGATGGAAAATCAACCACCCATGCCATGGCTGCAGTCGTGTTTCAGAGGGGAGAAACGGGAACATCAGAGGAATCTCCAGTTCCACGTACCACTCAAAAGTCATCCAGTTTGATGACAATGAACTTCTTATTTTATGCATTATTTGCGAACAGAAACCAAACTAAATGAATGAATTTAGTTATATACATTGACAAGAGTACCTGATACCTACCACAATCTGATTGTATAACTATCTGTTACATGTACTATCAATTTCATGTATACAATGTGATGTGAACAAGGCACAACATTGTGTGGAATAGTATTGTCAACTGACTATACTGGTTCATTTGGATTCAGTTCTAAGTAGGACCAGAGATGAGCCCAGTAGTTGACTGCTGCACTGATGAAGATACATGTCTAGCATTATCTAAGTTGAATCACTTTTCTTACTTTGTTTCAGGTATACTAAACCAGCACAATGTCCTGAACCCAATCCAGTGGCTGATGGTTCTGTTACTGAGGCCCATTCGACTTCTCCAGTCTGTGCCAGTGCCCAGAACAAGGTCATACTATGGAAGCTAGCTCGTGTGAGAATGGGAGAAGGACAATCTCAGCCTATTCCATCCTGGACCGGGTTCTATTCTTTTATATCAGTAAAAAAGTTCACCTGTTGCATCCGTGAGATATCTTCCCTTTATTCAGGCATCTCCAACAGATCTCTCCACAATATACACTGTACTACTGCAGTTAGTTCAGCTGGCTGATGCACTAGGCCAAGAACACATACTTGGAACTGCTGACATGGCCATCTACACGACGGTACAGGAAATCCTGTGGGCAAAACCTCCTGCCTTGTATAAAAAAATAACTATGAGAGTTGGAGGCATGCACCTCACAATGGCCTTTATTGCTAGTCTTGGCCATCTCTATTGTGATGGACGTCTTCTGTCTTTACTGACTGACTTTGATGTCTATGCAGTCAACACAGCCCGTAAGATCTTGCAAGGGAAGGAATATGCAAGTGGACTTCGAGGCTTGAATTTGGTACATGAAGCTCTATTCCGTATGTTGTTTGTGGCAATGGAGTCATGGCTTCAACAACAAGGGCGCACGGGAAGGAATATGCAAGTGGACTTCGAGGCTTGAATTTGGTACATGAAGCTCTATTCCGTATGTTGTTTGTGGCAATGGAGTCATGGCTTCAACAACAAGGGCGCACTTTAGAGACTTCCATTCTTGGCAAAAAGTTGAATGAACTGCAAGATGTATTTGCTATGAAAGATCATGACTCAGCAATCAAGATATCAAATGAACTTCAGTATCATCATCTTTATACACTCATAGAAACTATTGATGAGTTCAGACAGGTTGGATGAACCATGTCTCTAACATTTTCCTACTGGGACATTTTCTTGGATGGAGGAGATATACTACTGCGCTTACTTAGAGCAGAGCGTGAAGCAAACTTCAGTCTTCACCTCAATACTGTTTGTGAAACTATTCAATGGTTTTTGGCTGCATGTAGACACTCATATGCCAGGTTTGTTCCAACATATGTAGTGGACATGAACAACATGAAAGACAAGGATCTGCCAGCCTACAGACACTTGGATAGAGGTGGGTTTGTCATATGAAGATCACCAACGCACAGCTTCAGCAATGTGGCAACAGATCAAGCCCTTGAACAGACCATCAACAAAGATGGCAAAAACAAAGGAGGTGTTATTGGTCTGACATTACGCAAGGGTTCTTTTACTCGGTGGTTAAAGACAAGGCATATCGCTGCAGAATAAGCTGAATCTTTTACGTCTCTGTGTAGTTTTCGAAGCAGGAGTGATAAGCCCTATGAGGAATTTGGAAATGCAAAGCTTGTCAGCTATGAACAGGGCGTTGCCGGGATCATGGAGGCTGCTTCTCAATATCAAAATCCATTTGACCTACAGACTGTACCTTCAGAATTGATTAACATTGCCACTGGACAGGTTGCCTCAGCTGAGGTAAGTAAAAGGTTGAATGGCTTTTTGGATAAAGGCAAGAAGAAACATCAATATTTCCTGGTAAAGCGCCTCATTAAAGAAACTAAGAACAAGAGTTTCTGGGATCCAGAACCTCGCATGAAAGTACTGACCTTTTCAGAGATGCGCAAAGGTTTGCCAATAACGAAAACTGAAAGGTTTGATTCTGAGGTGCTTTTTCGTCGACTGCTGGTTGTGTCGAAGCAGAGAGATGTCAGTTTGGAATCTGTCCTTAAACATGAACTTGTTGCAGTCCCTCCTTCCCTTTTCCATAATGATGGCACAGTGAGGAATCTGATCTAGCAAACAAAGCTACATGTGATGAAGTTCACAGCTTGACGACAGCTCCCAGTACAGCTTATGTAGTTCATGGCATGGTACTCTTGGAAAGCTTGAAAGACACACAGTTCACAACCTTTGATGACTTAGGACATTGCCTTCTTCGACGGCTGAAGGTAATTCTTGATGGCAATCTTGGTGTTGGGGCCATTGCCATTGTGTTTGATAGATATGACAGCCCAAATTCCATCAAACAGTTAGAGCGACAAAGATGTGGAGAGGAGTTAGGAGCCATGTTTGATGTAAGAGGCAGCCATACAGTTCCAAACTGCAAGAAATTTCTGTAGAATTCTACTAACAAGGCAGGCTTAGCAGTTTTTGTTTCAGAATATGTTCTGCTGAGAAAAATATTTGTACTCAGTGGACAGGAACTCATCATTGCTCGTGGATTTGTTGGTGGTTGTATGACCAAATTGAACATCAACTGAACCAGCGTGTCTGATCTCACAGACCTATTCAGTTCCCATGAGGAAGCTGATACAGGGATGATGCTGCATGCAATTCACTTTTCAGAACGATATGACCGTATCGTTATTCGAACTGACGACACAGATGTCATGGTACTTCTCCTGTAATACACAACTAATGTCATGCCTAGATCATCTGTATATATGGAACCTGGACACAATATACAGTCCACCAACAGACGGAGGCTCATTCCCATCAGTTCCACAGCTGCAACAGTGGGAAATGATGTCTGTCAGAGTTTGCCTGCAGCTCATGCACTAACTGGCTGTGACACAACTAGTAGCTTTTACACAGTTGGGAAATCCACTGTTTACAGTAAACTCTGGCAACATGTCAAGGAAGAATATGCATCTTTGGGACAATTCGGTGTGTCAGACAATTTTGAGGATGATGTTACAACAGCAAGGAGATTTATTTTGTCCATATTCAAGAGAAGAGATCAGCACTGTGCAACTCTGGATCGTCTGCGAAATGTGATGGCGTCAACGACTGACAAGTCTGCCGCTGATCTACCTCCAACTGAGGATACCTTCTCCCAGCATGTGAGGAGAGCCAGGTACCAAGTAGCCATTTAGTCCCAAAGCCACGTACCCATGCCAGTCCTTGGTGAAGCAACGGATTATGGGTGGGCAGTTGCCATGGATAGTTCTCTTGAACCTGTGATGTTCATAAAGGAGATAGCTCCAACTGAACTGCTACATCTTGCACACTTATATTGCACAGTCCTTATTGCACAGACAAGGACTGTAGTGTTGGGAAGAAGTTTCAGTGTCTCCATTCAGGCCTCACATGCACAGAATTTTGTAAATGTGGAGGACATGATTGTCAGAACACATTTTCTTTCACATTCTGTGACAGTGATGTCGATGAAGAATTTGACTAACATTGATCACGGATGATGACGTTTCAAACATGACGGTTGTTGGCAAACTTGATGTCTGAATCTTATCTGCAATGTAGGTTCAGATGTAATTAAGTCTTTCAATGGATATGTGAAGAAATAGATATATGTAGTTACATACTTTGTACAAACGATTAGATATCTTAATGAAAGTGATAATGTGATATTAACATACGCGTACATTTAATTCATGCTTAGTGTATCATTAAAGCAGGTGCTCGACGGATGACAGCCCCTTTTAACTATTAGGTTACTGTAACATAGATCCCAATGCTGTTGTCATACAAACGTGGCTCTCTCCTTGACAAGTCACAGTATAACGTGCCCAAAAATATATGGTGGTAATTAGGCAAAAGAAGAATTACCCCTACCCCCAACTGAAGTGCCCATACAATTTTTGGTTGTTTTTATTCTGTAACTTGCCAAAGTGTATTATACCAATTCTCAGTTTTGATGATATTTTTGTGAAGCTAAAAGCTTAAGCAATATAAACAACACAACCTAACTCATGAAGTCATGAATTAGCAGTTTTCACTAAAATTTCATTTTTGGTCAACAAAATAGAACTTTTACAAATGTTTTCAAAATACATGATGAAAGAAGGACCAACCTATGTTCTTTAATTTGCAATCAGTTGTGTTGACATATATGAAATATTTCAGATGTTATCGCACATATAGTGAAGATGTGTGTTTGTTGAAAATTTCATATGTTGCTATGGCAACATGTTGGTTACTACGGGCCTTACTAATTTTATGGGACCACAGCCATACTTTTCCTAAGGGGTAGATATGTAACATGATATAAATATAGGTTGTGGCTTGTTATACCTCTGGATGGAGTTCACGTCTCTGACGAGTCAGAAGCCACTAGTCTATCAACTTGAATGTTAATAACAAGTGTTTCGTCTTATTCAGGGTCGATTAATTGCATGCTGGATGCCTAAAATTTCATGTGAACCAACTAACAATAACTTCTAAGGGTCACGTTGTTTAAAGCATCGCGATTCTCGCCTTTCGCTAAAATATGTAAACGATCAACAGATACTTACTTGAACATCTATGATGAGGAACATGGTTTCATTTGGCATAAACGTGTCTACTTATTACAACGTAACGATGTTATTTAAGAATTCATTTGTGCATTCATTCACAAACAGTCGTAAAGATAATCAACCCATCGTCATTCAAGTACAAACGACGTGCTTGCATTGTCTAGAAACAGATAATATATGGTGTATATCCCTGAAACTACAATGCCAACGTGTAGTTTCGTGCCGAATATCTTTGTGCCTGGCTTGTGTGATATGATAAGTTTTGGGTACCACGGACATCAAGTATTACACTGTGTGTACCAGCGAGTCTTACGTTCTCAATGCATGCTATCACGGTCACTATGAGGCGCAGAACTTTACACTTGAAGCGGCCCTCAAGGAACTGAAATATAACAAAAGCCTTTCAAAATATAAGTCAATATTCTCTAAGATTAATTATAAAGGCGCTGGTATTTCACAAGAACTCTGGTTTTACAATACAATGACGCATAGATGCGTCTGTTCATTTGGAAAGCATGAACAGCCAATGAGGTCACGACTCAGAGTCTACTGTAAGACAAATTGTGCGACGTTATCAAATGATTACCTGGAACGGGCTAGAGATATTGAGTCTCCTCAGAAGTGCCAAAAGAAGGAAGATTTCCAGAAGGTTTCCCACGGAAAAGGCCATCTCACTGAGAATCCACATGATGCCATGACCATACGCCTCTGCTGATGCTCCAAGCATAGTAATTGACGATGTGAACGTTGCCATCAAAGACAACGCGACGGGAAGGCAGGTCATTGAACGTCCAGCCAGAAGGTACTCGTCCAGCCTGCTGCTTCTGCTCACAATGGCATAGTATATACCAATACTCACCGAGACGGCCACCATGATACCAAACACCGTGTAGTCCCATTTCCCAAACGCAAGAGATTCCATTGATGTGGATAGTAAATGTATGCAGTCTAAATGTATATAGACATGTAGTACATGGAAAACTCTATAAGCCACATGCTAACAATGCAAAGATATATTTTGGCTGAAGCATGCAGGGCAATCAACCTAATGACATATCTCTAGCCTGTTTCTGCCTGATGTAAACGTGAGTTGAATACAGTTTGTTCATTACCATACCATTTGCAAGAGACGCATACAACACGCCTGGTAATTATTCATTAACATGTGTGTGTGTGATGTAGTCGTAAATACAACAATGAGTTTTTAGTTATGATTATGGAAAAGAGATATATTTTTTTCTTTACTGAATTATGATACTCGGCGGATGGTCGAGTAAGTTTGGTCCCTTGGGCTAACGGTGTATTTATTTTTGTATATTCATGTTCAACAACCATGTACAAATATTACTGCGTTGAATATAGACACCACTGTAGCAAAGAAATCCTGAATATTACAAAAGGTCCATATCTTTCTGGACGAAATATATCTGAAACTACATAAGAACTGATGTCTGGGAATATGTCTAAAACTGTAGCCTATTTCTCAGTAATTATGTATACTCCTTGTGATTTCAGTGATTGTGAGTAGTCTTAGTAGATTGTGAGGGCTTATACATAATCCCTGGTTTTACATATTCACTGTACCATATGTATGATTATTACCCACGTGGTACTTCATTCGAGTGATTTGATTGGCTAATACGTGAACTTTAACATTACTGGTACTACTTTCATCACTCATTCCATTCATTATTTTCATTCAAAAGTTTTCACACGTGAGAGTATGTAAAACCAAAACAGTTCTAGGGAATTTGATAAAATGTATATAATAATGTCTTTGTCTATAATAACTCAAGTTTCTGTAATAAAAACGAAACTCTATCTATCTATCTATCTATCTATCTATCTATCTATCTATCTATCTATCTATCTATCTATCTATCTATCTATTTTTAGGCTTTCGGTACCACATATTTGGAACTCAGTGATATTATGCTGTCAGGAAATACGGCGTTTTGTAATGCTGTGGTTGCAATTGATGAGTGAGTGAGAGAGTGAGTGAAAACCTAACGTCACATCGGCAATATTGTAGCCATATAGTGACGAGAAATGTTGTAGATACACAATAAATACAAACAGTTAAGTAACCAGTCATCTACGGAAAATAAAATAATGATGAAGATTATAATGAGGTATTAAATGTACTCATATATCACGATGATACTGTAACATAACTAGAGTATCACAAAAAGAGTTAAACCAGCTAGCATGCATTTGAAAATGAGATAACTATACCACGTAAAATTATGGTATTGATCACCCACAACTGAAGGTAGAGCGACATACTTGGGGCCATGGGGACTTACAGTGCCTCTGATTCCTATATGGACCCTATCTGGATTTACACCATCCCTTCAGCTGCTGCCGATTGTGTGCAAGTTTAGCTACAAATTAAAATGCCAGTAATACTACAACTAAAGTGAAGTTGTATTGTGTATGTAGCATCATTTCACGGTATCACCACACGCAAGCACAATGCATGGGAAGCATGTGCACAACGTGGGAGCCTCCTACACGTTCATGGGGTGTCATTATGATCTTGACGTTTTTCAGGCAGGTCGATAAATCAATGTAGACCATTTTTCCAATAACTGTCTTGCATCTGTGCATGGTCAGGGTTTACAGGGTCAAATCACACTCTACTGACTGAAAATTGTAAACCTGAAATTATCATGTCATACTCCAGTCACCTTACAAGGGGGATAACTGAACGAACACCTTGTGGTGATGCATTTTTAAACCGTTCATTAATATTGTATCAACACTGATTCAATCCCATATATCTAACAATTTCGACAATCTTTCATTGAAAGTACAGTTCCCCTACTTTCTTTGAAGAGTATATAGTGATGAAGTACTGAGCTTTTTCAGTTTTGGCCCAGTACTAAACAAATGGATAAACATACCCTACAAAGACATAAATTCTTGTATCATTGAGGATGGACTTGCTACCCGTTTCTTTCCAATATCACATGACTGTCGTCAAGGCGACTCATTATCACCATACATGTTTTACTGTGTAAAGAAATCCTTGCCATTATGCTGAAAAATAGCAAAAATAGTAAAGATGTAAACATTGCACATACTAAATATATTCTCTCACAATTTGCTTATGACACTACTTGTATTCTCGATGGAACAAAGAAATCGGTTTATACAACGATTAATGAACTTATTCTCTTTCCTAGATTTTCTGGACTTAAAGTTAGCATTGAAAAAAACCCCAAAATTATATGGATTGAATCTAAAAAGACATCAAATCATAAACTATGTAACAAATGGAATCTTGAATGGGCAGAGAGCTTTAATTTGGTTGGAATAAACTTTGATGTAGACTCAAATGTAATGGTATAAAAAATATAATGACAAGCTACTTTGCGGACATTAACTCCTTTAGGGATAAATACAATACCGAAATCACTTCTCTTGCCAAAACTGTACCATCCCTTCTCACTTTTAGCTAATCTTGCAATGGAACTGTTTTCAATTTATTTGGGGCGGAAAGACTGACATAATGAAAAGAGAGAAAATGTACTGTACTCATAAAGATAGAGGAATTATCTTTAGTAGAATTGCGTATATTTCCTTACTACATTCATAAACTGTTACATTCTGATAAGGGGAGCAAACTGTTTTATATCACTCTTGTCATGTCAAAATTCAAGAAATCAGCCTCAAATGTAAAATGGGAAACCATACTTGAATCTAACAGTGATGAATCTGACTGGAAAACTCACAACATTATTCCATTTAGATGTGCACACAGTACAGAATTAACATGTGACATGTGACGTGTACTTTGAATAGACCTGCAAATAAAAAAAGCGGTGTCACAGATTTGTTGCGTGTGAGTGCTGCCTTGGCAGTGAGATTAGCCATTGTATTCCAAAAATGTCTACATGGCTGGGTAGTAAAAAAATCAATACTTTCTGTTAGAAGTGGATGTTTACATGATCAGTTTTAATCGAACGAGGGCATGAAAGTGAGTCTGAATAGGTTATATACTGTGTATGTTTAGGGTGCCTTTGAAAAATGTAAGAGCCGTTGATATGGCTTTTGCTTCAGCTGTAAAAAAAGAGCTGTTATCCGGTATCATAGAAAATATTGTTCTGAATACAAGGACAGTGGCACAAGCAAATGCACCAACATCCTTGGACCCGTGTAAATGACGATTTGTATGTAAGACATTTACTTTGTCATTCAGTAATTCCTTGTTTATATTGTAATTCATTTGTTTCCGATTTATTAAACCTTGTCACTGCAAGGTCAACTTCAGGTCTAACTAACTGGCGAGGAGGAGAAGAAAGCAGATATTGTTGGCCTGCAGCATAAAGGAAAGGCTTCACTCTTAGTCCCAGAGGCGGAGCAAGAGAAGACATTTTATTGCATAGATCCCCCAAAAGAGAATTAAAAACAGAATCAAATGCAGGATTGGCCTCATTATAATATAGTTTCGTTATATACCGTAAGGAGAGGTTTATACATCGTTGGCTAAGAGTTGGCTCATCGGCCTGAACATAGAGAGTGTTAATAGGTGATGACCCAAGGCAAAGTCTTAGACCTTGATGGTGGATAGAATCTAGCATTTTGAGGTTGCTTTTACAGGCTCCACCATTTACGATGGAGCCGTAATCAACGTTGAAAAGGATGCGAGATCTGTATCGGTGGAGTAGGGTAGTTTGGTCTCCTCCCCACTTAGAATTTGAAACAACTTATTACAGTTCAAGTGAGTTCAGGCAATACCTAAATCCTAAGTGATTTAATGTGGGGTCGAGAAGTTAAATGTGAGTCGAAAATAAGATCCAAGAACTTGGCCTCTTTAGGATTTTGATGGGGGAGCCGTTTAAAAATAATTCTGGATCTTTATGCTGTTTACACTTGCTTCAGAAATGTAGACAATTCGCTTTTGTTATAGAAAACGTTAAACCCGTTTTCAAGTGACCATTTTTCAATTTGAGTGATACACATTTGTAATTGCCTGACTATTGTTTGCACGAAACATCAAAAGCTTCACGAAACATCAAAAGCATCCACAAATAGTGGTCCATCTACTGCATCACTTAAAACCTTAGAGAGATTATTGAGTTTAATGTTAAATAAAGTCATAGACAAAATACTGCCTGGTGGACCATCCTGTTCTTGATGAAAGTATTGATCCCACACGGACTTGATACTGTTAGTCAGTTAAAAAATTAGATAAGCATTGAGGCAAGCCTCACAACCCAAAAGCATGTATATCTTTTGAAATACCATGCTTCCAAGTGGTATCATAATATTTTTCAGGATGAAAAAAGATTGTTATTGCATGTTATTTTTTCATGAAAGAAATTTTAACAAGTGATTCCAAACGAATAAAGTGGTCAGTCGTGCTTCGGTTTTTACAGAAACCACATTGTATATCAGTGATTAAACTATTGGCTTCTAAAAAATAAACTAAGTGAATATTTACCATACGCTCCAGTTTTGCAAACGCAGCCAGTTAAGGAAATAGGTCGATAATTCCCTGTATCTCTATGATCTCTGCCAGGCTTTGGAATTGGACCTCCTGGGGATAAAGCGACCGGGGGAGCTTCGATTTTGGTAAGACAGGGCATCATTCACAGCCCTGTTACTCTTAAAACTAAGCTCCAAGGTGTTGCTGTCAGTCTGACTTTACAAGTCACGGCCACACTCTGTTCTTTGTACATTTCCCCCATCCTAGACTCTTCAGTTATCAGAACTTCAAGATTTATATTCCCAACTGCCTGGACCCTGTGTTATAATGGGCGATTTAAACGGACATAATCCTCTGTGGAGAAGCAACGATACTAACAATAAAGGTAAAATTCTTGAAGATTTTGTTTCTAATAACGACTTGTGTATATTTAACGATCTCTCGAACACATATATATACACCTGGAAATTAATCAAGCAACACCCCAATTTTTTCTATTGGAGCAACTTTGAAGTGTTCTGACAATCAAAATATGCCGGGTTGATATAGTTTGACACTTTTTTATTCAACAGACGATCTCTGACAAACAACTTAAAGGGAAAAAGTATCAAGACTTTGCTTTATTGCAACGAAATCCAAATTCTTAAAACTGTCTTAAATTCATGAAAAAATGGACACAATTTACTATTCATCCACAGACGTTGTTGTCAGGTGTATTAACACAAATGTCACATGGAAAGAAAGAACAGTCATCTGAGAGTCTGCACACCGACTTTCATCAATATCTAGTGTGTCCTCCCTGCGCACGCACCACCGATTCCAGACGCCTCCTCATTCCTTGGATGAGTCTCCGGATCTGATTCTGGGGGATCCTGTTCCACTCCTCATGCAGGGCAGCCGTCAATTCGTTGAGATTATGGACTGGTGGGTCTCTCTGCCTCACACGACGGCCAATAAAGTCCCACAAATGTTCAATGGGGTTGAGGTCAGGGCTCATGGCAGGCCATGGAATTCTGTCAATTGCATTTTGCCGCATAAAATCATTTACAGCATGCGCCCTGTGAGGTCTAGCATTGTCGTCCATAAATATGGGTCTCGTTGCCAGAGGATGGTTCTCAAAATGAGGTACCACAGCCCTGTCAAGAACCTCCTGTTGGTAACGAACACCGTTAAGGTTGCCACGGATGGTAATGATATCCAACTTGCAGTTCATGGAAATGCACCCCCATACCATAACGGAACCTCCCCCAAAGGCCACAGTCTCCTGGATGTTCCGTGGAGCCATTGCTGTGTTCCTCTGCCTCCAGACCCGAGTACGACCGTCCACCATGTGCAGCAAGAACCGGCTCTCATCTGAGAAATGGACCTTCCTCCAAGAGGCAATGTTCCAGTGCAAACGGTCATTACACCAGGCCAGTCGGGCTGCCTTATGGGCTGGAGACAGTCTCGGTCGCTTGATTGGCCTCCTTGCCCGGTATCCTGCAGCTTTCAGACGATTCCGAACAGTCCTGTTCGAGATGGGTCTCCCTGGAAGCCACTCCTGTCTCAACCGAGAGCTCGAGTCGAAGGACCTGCGCCGTACAAGTCTCAGTAAAGCTCTGTCCTCCCGGACTGTGGTCTTCCTGGGTCTTCCTGGTCTAGGCAGGTCTTTAACTTCATTAGTGGCCCGGTATTTTTTCAAAAGTTTTGAAATTATGGAATGATGTCGTCCGATTTGAGTCCCGATTTGTCTTAGAGACATACCAGCATTCCTCATGCCGATTATTTGCCAACGAGTGGCCTCTGATAATTTCCTACGTGCCATGACATTGAAATGAATGAAAAACCGAATGCAATCGACAACCTGCGCTTGTAAACACCCCAGGGAAAAAGTGCATTTTTCGAAAGTTGAGGTTAAAGCAATGCACGTGCGCTGTGCAAGCTTCACGCGCGTCATATCAACCCATGAAAAGCTCATGCTGTATGTCAATACATCAAAATTGAATAATCAATCATCAAAATTACTTCGTTAAACTTTGTTAAGTTTTTATGTGTCTTTGAATTTGGTGTTGCTTAATTAATTTCCATATGTATACATCCAGCAACGAATACATATTCTGTGCTAGATCTGTCAATCACAGATCCAACCATTCATACTGAATTGATTTGGTCAGTCCATGATGACCTGTGTGGAAGTGACCATTTTCCGACAGTAATCACTGCTATAAATCCAAACTCGTGATCCACCTACGTCAAAATGGAATTTTTCTAAGGCTAATTGGACTTCATTTCAGACTAGATGTACTGAAAAAGTGAAATCAGAATTTGTCATGGATGCTCATGATGCAATCCTGTTATTTTCGGAGACATTGAAACTAATTGCTGATGATACCATTCCCAAGTGCTATGTAAACCCACACGTTCGTAGTGAGTGAGTGTGTGAGTGAGTTAACATTTAACGTCACATCGGCAATATTTCAGCCATATCGTGACGGGAACTTAACACTAAAATGGAATATATGTTTAATATAAAAACCTGTCAACAAAGGACAGTAAAAACACTAGAATATCACAGACATGAATATAAAACCAGCACGAAAAACTAAAACATTGTAATTAAAGAAGACAATACATTATAAAACACGGGCTATACAGAAGGTAGATCACCATACTAGGGACCATGGGGACTTACAGTACCTCTGCTACCTACATGGACCCTAGTTGGATTTACACCATCCCTTCATCTGCCGGCGAGTGTACGAAATGCTAGCCAAATTTAAAATGACAAGAATACTACGATTAAAAACCTGGTAAACTTAAATGTACATCGAATGTTATGGGACTTACGTACCCTCTCAGGAGGACAATAATTTTACAATACTTCAACCCCCTTTGAGGGTACAGCCACTAGCAATACAAATTACTAATCTAAGCAACCAATGATTTAAAATACATCTATTTACAGAACATATTACTCAAAATTCAGCCAAAAAATCAATTTCTTTTAAAAAAACAATAACTAAATGAGAAGCAACAGTGGTAAAAAGATCCTTGATGGTTCTGATATTGAAATATCTATCCCTTGTGATGGAGAATTCAACACAGTCAAGCGGAATATGCTTGACTGTAACTCTCTCATCACAAGGGATACAAAATGGAGGATCCTCACCTTTAGTCCAGGTACGCATGAGTATATCTAGTGTGGCCAATACGACATTGTCGTAGAATGACCTCTTCAAATCTGGAGTGAGTGAGTGAGTGAGTTAATATTTAACGTCACATCGGCAATATTTCAGCCATATCGTGACGAGAACATTTTAATACTGAAATAAAATATGTATACATTATAACAACCTGTCGTCAAAGGACAGTAAAACCACTAGAGCATCACATTTACAATTAAAACTAGTGTGGAGAGTTAAAACAAATACCACTATTCGGACAATACAACATAAACTACGGGCTGTAGATCGCCAACAACTGAAGGTAGATCACCATACTAGGGACCATGGGGACTTACAGTACCTTTGCTACCTGCGTGGACCCCAGATGGATTTACACCATCCCCTCAGCCGTTGGCGATTATACTCAAAGTTAACCATTATTAAAAACAACAAATATACTGCGATTAAAAGTTTGGTCGTACTAAATTTACATAGAATGTTTTGGACTTACGTACCCTCTCAGAAGGACAATGATTTTACAATACTTCAACCCCACTCAAGGGCACAGCCACTAACGATCTCAGTTATTAATCTAGACTACCAATAATAAAATATTTATCTATTTACAATTCTGATAACAAATCTAATTCTTTTAAAAATGCAATAATTAAATGAGAGCTGGTATGAGTAAAAAGATCCTTTATACTTCGTGAATTGAAATACTGATCCCTTGTGATGGAATACTCTACACAGTCAAGCAGGATATGCTTGACTGTGATTCTTTCCTCACAAGGGATGCAGAACGGAGGATCCTCACCTTTCAAAAGGTATTCATGAGTATATCGTGTATGGCCAATACGACATCGTCGTAGTATGACCTCTTCAAATCTGGACTGACAACCCAAGTGTGTATACCCAACATATGGTTTAATTCCATGTAATTTATTTACACCCACTTGGGTGTCCCACTTTTTCTGCATCAGATCACGGATATAAGATCTAATGGTAGCTTTGTAATCAGTGTAGGGAATAAGAAGTGGTCTCACAGATTTGTTGAGTGCTGCCTTAGCAGCAAGATCGGCCATTGCGTTACCAGAAATGCCTACATGACTGGGTAACCAGCAAAAGACGATGTCGTATTGGCCAGTAGCAAGATTATTATACAATTCAATACTTTCTATTAAAAGTGGATGTTTACAAGATAGGTTTTTAATAGCCTCAAGGCAAGAAAGAGAATCTGAATAAATTATATATTGTTTATGTTTAGTGTGTCTTTGAATATATTTGAGAGCCGATAATATGGCGTTTGCTTCTGCAGTAAAAATAGAGCTGTTATATGGTAATCTAGAAGATATTGTTCTGGATCCAATGACAGTGGCTTCTGCACCACCGTCCTTGGACCCATCTGTAAATAAAGCTTTATAATTGCTATATTTATGTTTTAATTGATTATATTCTTGTTTGTATTGTAATTCATTAGTTTCCGATTTTTTAAATGTGGCTAATGTTAGGTCAACATGTGGCCTAACCAATTGCCAAGGAGTAGAAGAAAGAAGACGGGAAGGCGCTATATTGTCCAGCTGAATGCTGGCAGCAGAAATAAACGGTTTAATTCTGTGGCCTAAAGGCGGAACAAGAGACGTTTTTCTGTTGTACAGTTCCTCAAAAAGGAGATTAAAGATGCAGTTATAGGCAGGGTTTGACTGATTGGAATGTAGTTTTGTTACGTACTGTAAGGCTAATTTTATACGGCGTTGATCAAGGGATGGCTCATCAGCTTCGACGTAGAGGCTCTCAATGGGTGACGTACGAAAGGAGCCAAGACAAAGTCTTAGACCTTGATGGTGGACTGAATCTAAAAGTTTAAGGTTACTTTTGCAGGCTCCACCATATACAATTGAGCCATAGTCAAGTTTAGAGCGGACAAGTGATCTATATAAGTGGAGAGTAGTCTGATCCCCTCCCCACTTTGAACTGGATACAACTTTTAACAAATCGAGCGCCTTGAGACATTTAGCTTTAAGAGATTTAATATGTGGCAGAAATGTTAAATGGGAATCAAAAATTAAGCCCAAGAACTTGGCCTCCTTTACCACCTTGATGGGAGAGCCATTTAAGGTTAGCTCCGGGTCCTGATGAGGTTTATATTTTCTATTTGGATTTAGAAAATTTAAATCTGTTTTCAAGACACCATTTATTTATTTTATTTAAACATAACTGCAGTTGTCGTTCAATAGTATGCATATTTTTACCACGACAAGAGATATTAAAATCATCCACAAATAATGATCCATCAACTCAATCATTTAAAACCTTTGATAAACTGTTGATCTTAATACAATGTGACAGACAAAATACTGCCTTGAGGGACACCCTGATCCTGATTGTAATGATCAGACAGGGTAGAACCCACTCGGACTTGAAATTGCCTGTCTTGTAAAAACTGCGATATAAAAAGAGGAACACGACCTCTCAAACCAAAATCATGTAAATCCTTTAAAATGCCATGCTTCCACGTGGTATCATAAGCTTTCTCGAGATCAAAGAAAATTGATACAGCATGTTGTTTATTTACTATAGCATTTTTCACAAAGGATTCTAAACGTACCAAATGGTCAATGGTCCTGCGATTTTTCCTGAAACCACATTGAATATTTGTAATAAGGTTGTTGGTTTTAAGATACCATGTTAATCTATTATTTACCATTCGCTCCATGGTTTTACATACACAACTCGTTAAAGAGATTGGTCTGTAATTAGATGGATCGGTATGATCTCGACCAGGCTTTTGTATTGGGACTACAATGGCATTACGCCAGGAAGTTGGAAAATTGCCTGTAGTGCAGATATTATCAAATATATTAAGCAGCGTTTCCAAACATGTTTTGGGCAAATGCTTCAGGAGCTGATAATGGATACCATCAGCCCCTGTAGCTGTATCATGAGTCTGTTCAAGGGCGGTATAGAGCTCATGCAGTGAAAATAATTCATTATTATCTTCACCATTTTCCGAGGTAAAATTGATTGTTTTCTTCTCCTGTTGATTCTGGTGTTTTTGATACTCAGGGACATAATTGGATGAAGATGAGTGCCTGGCGAGAGTTTCACCAAGCTTATTGGCAATGTCAGCCTCAGCCGTTAATAAATTATCACCATCCTTTAAATGTTGAACGGTAGATTTGGAACCTTTGCCCCTTATTCTTTGTATCATATTCCACACCTTTGAAATAGGTGTGCGTGAATTAATCTTGGAAACATATTTTCTCCAAGACTGACGTTTATTCTGCTTAAATCTGCGTCGAGCCTTGGCATTTAAAATTTTAACTTTATCTAAATTGTGAACAGTAGGGTGTCGGCGAAAATAGTCTTCTGCTTTCTTCCTACTTTTCCTGGCCTGTTTACATTCGTTATCAAACCATGGCTTACGAATGTGTGGACTTACAGAGGACTTAGGAATAGTATCATCAGCGATTTGTTTCAGTGTCTCCGAAAATGACTGGATTGCATCATGAACGTCCATGAAAAATTCTGGTTTTAAGTTTTTAGTACAACTAGTCTGAAATAAAGGCCAATTACCTTTAGAAAAATTCCATCTTGACGTCGACAGATCATCAGTTGGATTTATAGCAGTGATTACTGTCGGAAAATGGTCACTACCACACAGGTCACCGTGGACTGACCATGAAAATTCATTAAGTATGGTTGGATCTGTGATTGACAAATCTAGTACTGAATATGTACCCGATGCTGGATGTAGATATGTGTTCGAACCGTCGTTAAATATGCACAAGTCATTATTAGAAACAAAATCTTCAAGAATTTTATCTTTATTGTTCGTATCGTTGCTTCCCCACAGAGGATTATGTCCGTTGAGATCTCCCGTTATAACACAGGGTCCAGGCAATTGGGAATATAAATCCTGAAGTTCTGATAGCTGAAGAGTCGAGGATGGTGGTATGTACAAGGAACAGAGTGTGATCGTGACGTGTAAGGTTAGTCGGACAGCAACAGCCTGAAGTTTTAAGAGGAACAGGGCTGTGAATGATCCCCTGTCTCACCAAAATCGAAGCGCCCCCGGTTGCTTTATCCCCCGGAGGTGAAAAACAGTGATACGAGTTGTACTGACGCATGTCAAACTTATCATCAGGTTTAAGAAATGTTTCCTGTAGACTAAATGCTGATGGGTTTAAATCTTGAGCTAATAATTGGACTTCGTGAAAATTATTCCTAAGCCCTCTGCAATTCCACTGTACTACATTTGTAGCGTTACTCATGGCGGTTCTATTGGAGACCTCTCACGTGTACGAGAGGAGGGTGTACCGTTATTTCGGTTTTGTGAAGATGGCGTATCATCCATCTCCAAAGGCTCAAACAAATTGTGAACCTCTACAGGAGTATCAGCAGGAGATTTCTTTGATCTAAGATTTAGACGTTTTCTTTGCGATTTTGACATTTCACCTTTTGACGTTTCAACATCTATAGCTGTTTGAACAACTTCACCTGATACGTGACTAATAGTCTGAGAGGCAGACGCTGTAAAAAGCCCTGACTGCCAGAAGTACTATTCACATGAACAGGTTTCTCAGAAGCCATCCAGGTCAAATCCGTTTTACACGAAGAAGAGGTTGTTTCTGGTCGTCGTGAGACAGCAGCAGAGTATGTCACAGTGGGAGAGGGATTATGTTGATTCAGGCTAAGGACTTTGTTTTTAGCCTCCATGAAGGAAATATTTGTTTCATACTTTAATTTAAGCATCTTAGATTGCATTTGCCATTCAGGACAACATTTAGAAGATGAAAGATGACTGCTTCCACAATTGGCACACTTAATATCATTGCTGCAGTCAGAGTCCTGATGATGTTCACTACAACGATGACAACGAGGAGTGTTTCGACAGGACTTAGACCCGTGTCCAAACTTCTGACTGGAATAGCAGCGGAGTGGAGTGGGGATATACACCTCCACTCCGATTTTGAAATAGCCGGCTTTGATTGATTTTGGCAGAGTGCACGATGAAAAGGTAAACATGTAAGTGTGGCCAGGTACAATGCTACCATCCTGCTTCTTAAAAGGAAAGCGTTTCCCGGAAGTTACATTCTGATCCTTAAGTTCAGCCACTATTTCATCCTCGGACATGTCCGCCAGACAATGGGCTCTATCCCTAACAATGCCTCTACTTGAGTTCAGAGTTCTATGAACTGAGACAGCAACATTGATGTTGGCAAATTGATGTTGTTGCAATAAATTTATGGATTGCTGTCGTCGCGCACACTCAACAAGAAGTGTACCTCCTCTGAGACGTGAAACGTTCTTAACCTCTCCACAAATAGCTTGTATTGTCTTTGATACTAGAAATGGATTGATCTTGAGTGGTTCACCATTGGTAGATTCAATAACTATGAATTTTGGCTGCATTTTGTAATGCAGTGGAACTCCAGCCTGCAAATACTAGGGATACAGGAGTGGTATACTCCAGTAAATACGACATGAGTAGCTACATTTGTCTACCAATTCAAATGCTAGGCTGGTTCGGCTACTAACAAGAAATTGGAGACATATAGAACACAGAGGTCGACATCACCAGATTGGCCCATGAGCCACCGCCTTCTGGCATAGGACTCTAGGCAAGTAGGTATAGGAAAAAGGTATTACACACTAGACATAAAAAATGACCAATGCCCAAAAAATCAAATGTGCGAAAATACTTTCTATGCACAGGGCATGGCGTGACCAGCCGATTGATAGAATCGGGCCGATTCTACCACCCGTCTAGGTGAAGTAAGGGCCGAAGTGGTGTGTTGAGCAATAGGAGGAAAAATGGTTCAGTCTCCTACTGCCCTCAACCACCAGGATCCCGTCCTCCACCGACACGGGACGCAACCCACGGCAAACAGGTTGCCCAATTTAATCGCCTCTTACGACAAGCAATGGGGTGCTGTGGACACATTCTGTCCCGGGTCCACACGGGACTCAAATCTGGACTGATAACCCAAGTGGGTATAACCAATGTAAGGTTTTATCTCATGTAATTTATTGATACCCACTTGGGCATCCCACTTCTTTTGCATCAGATCACGGATATAAGATCTAATGGTGGCTTTGTAATCACTATAAGGAATAAGAAGTGGTGTCACAGATTTGTTGAGTACTGCTTTAGCAGCAAGGTCAGCCAATGTGTTACCAGAGATTCCTACATGGCTGGGTAACCAACAGAACACGATGTCGTATTGGCCAGTAGCAAGATCATTATACAATTCAATACTTTCTATTAAAAGTGGATGTTTGCAAGAAATATTTTTAATAGCCTGAAGGCAAGAAAGAGAATCGGAATAGATTATATATTGTTTACGTTTAGGGTGTCTTTGAATATATTTGAGAGCTGGTAATATGGCGTTAGCTTCAGCGGTAAAAATAGAACTATTATCTGGTAATCTAGAAGATATTGTTCTGGATCCAATGACAGTGGCACAAGCCACTGCGCCACCGTCCTTGGACCCATCTGTAAATAAGGGTTTGTAATTGCTATATTTATGTTTTAATTGATGATATTCCTGTTTATATTGTAATTCATTTGTTTCTGATTTTTTAAATGATGTTAATGTTAAGTCCACTTGTGGCCTAACCAATTGCCAAGGAGGAGAAGAAAGAAGACGGGAAGGCGATATACCTTCCAGCTCAATACCGGCAGAAGAAATAAATGGTTTAATTCTGTGCCCAAGAGGTGGAACAAGAAAAGATTTGTTTTGTTATACAAATCATCATAAAGGGGATTGAACACATAGTTAAAGGCATGGTTAGATTCAATAGAATATAATTTAGTAATGTATAGCAAAGACAATTTTATACGACGTTGAGTAAGAGATGGTTCATCGGCCTCAACGTAGACCCAAGACAAAGTCTTAAGCCTTGATGGTGGACAGAATCAAGAAGTTTAAGGTTGCTTTTGCAGGCTCCACCATATACGATGGAGCCATAATCGAGTTTCGAACGGACCAGTGATCGATATAGGTGTAAGAGGGTTGCTTGATCCCCTCCCCACTTGGAGTTGGAAACAACTTTCAACAAGTCAAGCGCCTTCAGGCATTTAGTTTTAAGGGACTTGATATGAGGCAGAAATGTTAAATGAGAGTCAAAGATTAGGCCGAAGAACTTGGCCTTCTTTACAACTTTGATGGGAGTGCCATCTAGAGATAGTTCAGGGTCTTTATGTGGTTTATATTTTCTGCAAAAATGTATACAATTAGTTTTGGATTTAGAAACTTTAAAGCCGTTTTCAAGACACCATTTATTTATTTTGTTTAAACACAACTGCAATTGCCGTTCAATAGTATGCATATTTTTCCCACGACAAGAAATATTAAAATCATCCACAAATAACGATCCATCAATTGAATCGTTTAAAACTGTTGATAAACTATTTATCTTGATCCTAAAAAGTGTGACAGACAAAATACTGCCTTGTGGAACACCCTGATCCTGATTGTAATGATCAGACAGGGTAGAACCCACTCGAACTTGAAACTGTCTGCCATTTAAAAAGTTGGCTATAAATTGAGGTAAACGACCTCGCAAGCCGAAGTCATGTAGGTCTCTTAAATAGCCATATTTCCAGGTTGTGTCATATGCTTTTTCTAGATCAAAAAAGATAGACACAGCATGTTGTTTATTAATTAGTGCATTTTTAACAAATGATTCTAAACGCACTAAGTCATCGACAGTACTTCTGTTTTTACGGAAACCACACTGTATATCAGTTATAAGGTTATTTGTTTCCAAGTACCAAACTAGTCGATTATTTATCATGCGTTCCATGGTCTTGCAAACACAGCTAGTTAATGAAATCGGACGATAATTGGATGGATCCGTATGATCACGTCCAGGTTTAGGTATTAGTACTACTATGACGTCACGCCATGAGGGAGGAAAGTTACCCGATGTCCAAATATCATCAAAAATATTGAGAAGAGTTTCTAGGCAGGATTCTGGTAAGTGCTTCAGGAGTTGATTATGTATGTTATCAGCTCCTGTAGCAGTATCATGAGCCTGATCAAGAGCAGTATGGAGTTCATGAATAGAAAAAGTTTCATTATAATCTTCCCCATTATCAGAAACGAAATTAATGGTTTTCTTTTCTTCTTGTTTTTGATATTGCTGGAATTTTGGTACATAATTTGAAGAGGAAGAGTGTTTAGCAAGGGTTTCACCTAGTTTATTAGCAATATCTGATTTATCAGTAAGCAATTGATCTGCATCTTTATGATGATGGACGGTATATTTAGTACCTTTACCTTTGATTTTCTGGACCATGTTCCATACCTTGGACATATGTGTCCGAGAATTTATTTTGGACACATAATTGTGCCAAGATTGGCGTTTGTTTTGTTTAAAAGTACGCCGTGCTTTAGCATTTAAAATTTTAAACTTATTTAAATTATGCACCATAGGATGGCGACGGAAATAATGTTCTGCCTTTTTCCTTGCCTTCCTAGCTTGTTTGCACTCATCGTTGAACCATGGTTTTCGTATGTGTAGAACTGCAGAGGAATTTGGTATACACTCATCAGCTATGGAATTCGGTTCATAAGAAAAAGATTTAATAGCATCTGGAACGTCAATAAAACGTTAGGGTTTAAGTTTTTCAGCACACACTGTTTCATATAAAGCCCAGTTAGCCTTTTTAAAATTCCGTCTTGATGATGGAGGAACATCAAGGAACAGCTTTTAATATAGTAGGAAAATGGTCACTTCCACACAGGTCATCGTGGACTGACCATTCGAATTCATTTAATAGTTCTGAATTTGTAAGTGACAAGTGGAGAGCAGAATAAGTCCCTGTACCAGGGTGTAAATATGTGTTGGAACCATCATTATAAATACATAAGTCATTGTCAGAACAAAAGTAATATTAGTATTAAGTGGAACAGGGCTTTGAATAACGTTTTGTTTGACTAGAATGGATGATCCGCCTGTGGCCCTATCACCCGGAGGTGAAAAACAATGATATGCATTAAAATGACGAAGGTCAAATGTATCTGTTTGCTTTAAATATGTCTCTTGGAGACATAACGCTGAAGGTGTCAAATCTTGGACTAATAGCTGTAATTCATGTAAATTAGTCCTCAAACCTCTGCAGCTCCACTGTACAATATTATTGGAATAAACTATCTTTTGGGGGGATTTATTGGGGATCTGCCCCGCACTCTTTTGGAGGGCGACAAGCTATGTGCCCTAGAAGTGACGTTTTCAGAAACGTCCATGTCTTCAAGAGACCTATATTTATTGAATAATTGAATTTTGTTCAACACGTCACAATTTAATTCTGGACTCACAATAGTCCAGAAACTCTCAGCACTGTGGCCACTCTCGCACAAGGGATTTCGCAAAATTAAACAGGCAGCTGTTATGTATATGTGCTAAGGATGAAAAAATGAAAAAAATTTTTTTCGAAAACTCAAAATTTAAACTCGTTCGCCCATGGGGGAACAGTGGCCAATGGGTAGGCCCATGGGTAGGAAAGTGGAAAGTGTTTCATTTCATCCAGAATAAATGTTTTGGAGGTTGTAAATGAATGAAAAAATGTTGGTAAGTATCATGACACAAATTTCAGCTTGTTGTGACTTGACTCTGCTAACTGACAGCGATTTTAAAAAATCTCGCCCATGGGTGAAAAACATATTGGCCCATGGACGAGAATAATTAATTTCATTGAAACTACATGTTTTTTCCAGGCTGTGCAGTTTTTCAATAAATGAACGTGTATTTATTAGTGTCTTGACACGAAATTAAGCTTATTGTGACTTAATTCGGCTATTTAAGAGTGATTTTTCCAAAAGACTCGCCCATGGGCTAAAACCATTTGGCCCATGGGTGAGAATATTTACTTTTACTCAAAATACACCTTTTCCCATGTTTTGGAGGTTGTGAATGGATGGATGAAAGTATGTTCATAAGTATCATGTCACAAAATTCAACACATTTTGAATTAATTCCGTTAATTTAGAGCTATGTAACAAAATCTCACCCATGGGCGAAAAACGTTTTGGCCCATGGGCGAGAATATTTCCTTTTACCCCAAACACATCTTTTCCAGTATTTGGAGGATGTAAATGAATGAAAGTACATTTATGAGTATCATGACAGAAATTTCAACTCATTTTGACTTAATTCTTCTAAATGAGAGCAATTTTGAAAACTCTCGCCCTTGGGAGAAAGACATTTTGGCCCATGGGCGAGAATATTTGCCTTCACTCAAAATACATCTTTTCCTGTGTTTTGGATTTTGTAAATGAATGAGGATATATTTATATGTATCATGGCACAAAATTCAACTCATTTTGACTTAATTCTGCTAATTTGTAACAAGCACAAGATTCTGGGTTTCCACTTAAATTTTCATATATTTTTTTTATTGTCTTGGGGGTTGTAAATTTATGAATGAAAGTGTGTTCATAAGTATCACGACAAAAAAATGAAATCCTTCCGGTCTTAATTCGACTAATCTCTCTCGTGGACGAAAATATTTTCGTTTGCTCGTTTTCTTTATTTTGCAAACATATGGTTTAAAAATAGATGAAATTCTAATGAAAATTCAGTTTAATTTCGTGAGTTTAGTTTTATGTCGCACTCAGCAATATCCCAGCAATATGGCGGCGGCTTGTAGATCATCGAGTTTGGATCAGACAATCCAGTGACCAACAGTATGACCATCTACCTGCACAGTTGGGAACTGATGACATGTGTCAGCAAAAGTCAGCGAGCCTGACCACCCGATCCCGTTACTCACCTCTTACGACAAGCATAGTCGCCTTTTATGGCAAGCATGGGTTGTTGAAGCCCTCTTCTACTCCAGATCTTCACGGGTCCCGAACACAGAGCTTTACTTCCAGCAACATATACAATACACTTAGAATACTAAGCCTTGAGATTCTTTTGAATTTAGGTATTCTATAAATATAACAAAATTCAACCTATATCTATGAAGTTGAAGCTATTTGTGAAAGCCCTAATCAAGAATGACCAAACTCCAGTGACTATGCTGGGACACATTAATAAACGGTGTTGTGAGATCTTTAAACTGTATTCAAATATGTCTTGTCAATTTCACTGACATTCACCAAATGTACCTACCTAGTAGTTTTAAGTGTACCTACCCAGTTTAGCATGTTTCGTTTTAATAGTGTTGTCTCCATTTTTAGTAATTCCCGTTTGCCCGTCCCGGCCTTTCTTCGTCCGAGGTTTTATGGGGTATTCTCCTATTTGTCAGACCACAAATTATCTACAACAGGGGTAGGTCACTCGCTTGTTTTCTTTACCATTTGTACTAATTAGTATGCGCCTCCTCATGCTCCAATGCACACAGTGACCTGCTTCGTCTCCATCGCAACTTAGGCTGCGTTTAACAGTACTTCAGCCAGTTTACTGTATCAGTCGAAATCTTACAATGAATGAATGAATGAAGAGCAAGAAGTATATGTGAATGAATGAGAAAGATATAATAAAAGAAAGAAGTACATATGTGAATGAATGAAAGAATAAATGATACACCACGGCCATCCCTTCCAAAACATGCTAAAGAACGCAAAACTATCGTTAGATCACATGTGTTAACATCAGCTTGTTATTGTCTCCCTGGTCAGGCGTAACAATTGTCAGACAGGTTAAAACAACAAACTATCTGGTTGACTGCACAGCTACCTGTTGACGTAGCATACCCACATCACCTACTTTTCCTGCGTAACCTTCATCTACATCACCACCCTTAATATATTGAGCAGAGAGCACAGAAGGCCCTATAGCTGTAACCACTGAACCGTGGCGTCTCTCTGCTCCCAAGTTCCCAAGTGGGGGTTTCCTTTTCTATCTATTCCATTGATCTTTAAAACATCTAACAAGCTCAACAAGCTCTTTACTCAAATGTGATGTTATACATATCATAGGAGTATTTTTTATGTGTTATTCAGTTGATAAATTATTATTGCATGATACATATATGTACAATATTTTGCTTCGATTCTGTAACTACCCACATTATGACATTGAGACCATTCTGATTTATCGAGTAAAATACGATTGTATAGTTTTGAGTTTGAATCTTGGCATATTTTACCGGTTTGCCACTTTTGCACTCTACCTTTTTAAAGGGGGCGTGCATATTTTGGTGGTTTTTAGTATTCCATCTATTCATTTGGATTTATTAATTTATTTGTTTTTGTTTTGTTTTTTACTGCTAGTGGGCCTGTTAGTCTACTTTGATAACTTTAAATTTATTCTGACGTTTGACGAGCGGAACATGAAGTGTTGTTATCATGTATGTTATGTAATTATATTATTGATATGGAGCGGCATTGATATGTATGTTTATGCTTGACAATACAGTCCCGATTACTTGAGGAGATTAGTTTAAACTATAGATTAACGTATCCATACTATTAATGTGTAATCATTATATCGGGCTATGAGGAATACGTAATGTAATCAAGATTGACTTTGCGTTTACTTTTCTATTTTTTAAATAAATTTTCACTATTTTTGCTACACTCGAACATATTTACTTTGGCTTCCGTGATTGTGGTCTCTAAGTATTTTAGAAATTATGTTGTTGAGACAACTGGAACTGTTGATCTGCAGTCTTTCAAAATTCATTTTCACGAGATATATTCTCCCTTTTTACCAGTTCTCAAAATGAACATATAGCTGTTTACGCAAAGTTATCTTCCCGTAAAATAAGTAGGACGAAACGTGAAGCATAGCAGCTTTACTGAAGCCATAACTGAAGTTGTTAAAATGATCCTGAAAACTGTCATTTTCAACATTCACCTTGCAAGCAATTTTACCAAGAAACTAAATAACTCATGACTACTGGAAGGAGTGAACTGAAAGCCCATTTTATTAACTGAAGTCACTGATTGAACTCGCTAACATCGATTCACTTACATACTGGTACACGTGTCTTATTTCGTTTCCTGAGGACACACATTTTACTTTTTTTTATAGAAAATCCGTGTCTAATCCCATAAAACAACACCGTTGTCACTACACCAAACGATTTTGACCTCGCCCCAAAACAAAGGTTTAACTTACAGGACTACCTGTAAGATATTCTTTTCTTGATAACGAGTTTAACAGCTACGCCGAAATGCTGCTTACCTTATAAGAAGTTGTATATCCATAGAACTTTCGTATTTTTTCCCAAATGATCATGACCTGAACAGATATTACTTTGTCAGAGACTTCATGAGTGATTTTCAAGTTCTAATCCACACACTGATTTCCACTTTTTCATCATTTTGACTTTTATCTCAGTTTGTTGAGTATCTCAGCATAACCCGCAAAGACAATGGAAACTGAGCGGAACGATGACGCTTTCTGTTTCTTCCGCGTTCACTTACGTAATTTCCGCAAAGCGCCTACGACAATTTGCGCCGAAAAAGTCATGTCTCGTCCGCTGGTCTTGTTTATTGGATAACACCTGCCGCTTTCAAGTGTATTTTACTTGTCATATACAAAATTCATCCATGGATCACATTAGGTCATTAGGGGACACCAGCTTTGAAATGAACAGGTGTTCGTGAGTGTATATGGATGAAAAAGACTGATTGCGCAAGACGCGCAGCCAAATATCTCACATTCAAAGGAAATCTCGAATTGATTGTTTTATAAGGCGTCGAGCTGACCGGTTGGTTTTGGTGTTGTGTATAAACCTCCTTTGCAAGAACTTTGTCAAGCATACCTGCTTTGTCCTTTTGCAAGACCTGCACATATTAGTCTTTGAAAGACATTGACATTTATGTGCAGGTGCTCTGGAAAACCTTGTCCGGCACGATATTCCTTCCAATTTAGTTATTGTGTGCATGCTGCATTTCACTTTTGGAAATGTGCTTAAAACATATTTTGATTCTCAAAGAATGTGGTTCGTTTAGCAAGCAAAATATTGCTTTGATTAACACTTCACCAGTACTATACAATATTACAGAATACACAAACCGGATACACAAAAACGACAAATTATAGCATTGTGATTAGGGGTATATGGGGTTATAGGAGTCCCTTTTTATCCACCGAGACAAGTCCTACACGCCCTGGTGGGGTGTGGATTCGGGGAGGGGGTAACGGAGGAGATGACCAAGGCACACGTACTCCATACGCTATCATGGTCTTCCTTACTGCTTGAAGATCGACCTTTTCTTACTGTGGTCTATGATGACTTCGGTGAACGGAAAAGAACGTATTCACTGTGAAAACCAGAAAATAGTTGATCCGTCCACGATTTTATCATAAAACACAAAGCTTGATTTTTAAATTTTTTAACAGGAAACTAATTAACTTGTCAAAAACCTTCTCACAAATGTTCAGTGTTTCTACAAAGAGCTAGTCAGACACAACAAACCATAATTCTTTTTTTCATGTTTACTTACATGATAGATGTATTTGATGTAATGATATGTATGCATATGTTATTATATGATAGTTCATATGGATGACGACACATGCTTCATTTATATTTTGTATTATATGCTGTATGGGTGAGGTACTATAAAGCTTGTTCACCAGTCCCTATCAGAGCTACAAAACACACAAAAATACAACAACATGGAGATATGTGGAGAAAATAGAGACATATGGAGAACAGCAATGTCATAACTGAACAGAAATCATTCCCTCTATTGGTGAAGGCCGTGTGGGATTAGTTAAACAAAGAAATCTAGTCGACCATGCCTCCTAATCCTCTTACTCCTTAAACAAACGACTTGCCTGGGCTGTCTAAAATTGAATTGAATTTTTTGTAAATTCGATGTTTCGGGTATTACGTAAGGAGGTAATCAGGTGTCAACACTATGGCGTTCGATGCTCCGGACATGAAGGAAAACCAAATACGTTATAAAGTATAGTAATGTGGTCACTATGAGCGAGGCAGACAGTCTGATGAGCACAGCTCATTGCGGAAATCTCTTGTCTTTGGAGCTGCTCGTTGAGACGCTGAAGCCTTCTGTCAAGTTCTTCTTTATTCTTTATTGTGGCCACTGTCTCACAATATGCAGTTTACATTGCTCACAGACCCTCGATTCACGATGACGCCAACTTTCTCGACTACTGTTCGTGCGACGACTATCATTCAGGAATTGGTTCCGCAGCTCATTCTTTCACCGAAGTCTTTGTGTATGTGTTTTAGCTCGTTTATTAGCGTAGAGACGAGTCTTCTGCTATTCTCGGGCATTCTCGGGCACAAGTTCTCCAAGGTAGGCGACGCTCCGGGTGTCATTAGAACAGTGTTGACCACTGTCACACTCCACTGCTTTTCGACAGTCCTGTTGTGTGTTTGATAAAACAATCGACAATCCGGGTGTGAACCAAAAGAGGATACCACCATTCTCATCGGTGGATGAAATGGGATGAAGAAAACCCACATACTCTTCATCACATTGCTACACCGTATTTACCATAACGAATGTTTAAATATCACTTTATGTAAAAAGAGCATCAAAACAAGCTGAAACCATGTATTATATTCACATGGTACTAACTATAGTCGATTCGAACCACTGCTTTTACAGTTCACTGACTGGATGCAGGCTTTTCCCACGTGGCGGGGTGAAACTTAATGATCTATTCTCCCTCGCAAGGCCACGTGAACCAATCAGAAATGGACATTCTTAAATGGGGTAGGAGAAATGTGCCCTGTACGTTCTTATGAACCTTGATCTTTCAGGTACATGTCATCAGTTGTGTACAAATAATGGTCTAGAATAATGTTTCAAACACTTTAATACGTATTGATGCAGGGGCTCCATATATGTTCTTGTTTACGTCCCGCTCGTCAAACGTAAGAATAAATTTACAGGTATCAAAGCAGACTCACTCGCTGGGCCACTTGCAATAAAAAACCCAAACAAAGCAAAAACAGGTAAATCAGTTAATTTCAACAAATAGATGGAATACTAAAAACCACCTAAATATTAGTATGCACGCCCCATTTAAAAAGATAGAGCGCTAAAGTGGCAAGATTCAAAGTCAAAACTATTCAATCGTATTTTACTCGATAAATCAAAATGGTCTCAATGTCATAATGTGGGTAGTTACAGAATCAAAGCAAAATATTTTACATGTTTATGTACGATTTATTTAGCAAAGCCAGAAAAATCCCCGACAAACACGACCGCTTCTCCTCAATACGTGGGTTTGTGAGAGTGAGGGTACTCCCTGCAAGGCTCACTCCCATTAGATGTCTTTTTTACTCGATAGGTACGGAAAATTAATTAGGCGATGTGGGTTTGTCATGACTGGTTGATTTCTCAGGATTAGGTGAATTGGGTATGGCAGAGTCGATATAGTATGATCATAGGGGATTTCGCAACCATGTTGGAGTGAAGGAATGACAAAACTCTGCGATAGATTAATGAGTGTCTTTTTTAAGCATTATGAAAATGGGTATGGTAAATTAACACAAAATGCCCTAGACCTGTCCAGCGTGTCATACATATATATATATCATAGAATAATAATTTATCAACTGAATAATACATACAAATACTCTTATGATTAAGATGACAAGAATTTTTCTTGTCATCTTTATCTCAGCAACTTCTAGAATGCCTCTCAAACAGTTTACTCTTATGATTATGCATAACATCACATTTTAATAAAAAGATGCATGCGTTAAGCTTGTTAGATGTTTTAAGATTAATGGAAGAGGTAGAGAAGGACACCCCCACTTGGGAACTTGGGAGCAGAGAGACGCCACGGTTCAGTGGTTACAGCTATAGGGCCTTCTGTGCTCTCTGCTCAGTATATTAAGGGTGGTGATGTAGATGAAGGTTACGCAGGAAAAGTAGGTGATGTGGGTATACTACGTCAACAGGTAGCTGTGCAGTCAACCAGATAGTTTGTTGTTTTAACCTGTCTGACAATTGTTACGCCTGACCAGGGAGACAATAACAAGCTGATGTTAACACATGTGATCTAACGATAGTTTTGCGTTCTTTAGCATGTTTTGGAAGGGATGGCCGTGGTGTATCATTTATTCTTTCATTCATTCACATATGTACTTCTTTCTTTTATTATATCTTTCATTCATTCACATATACTTCTTGCTCTTCATTCATTCATTCATTCATTCATTGTAAGATTTCGACTGATTGTTGTATACAACAACTGATACAGTAAACTGGCTGAAGTACTGTTAAACGCAGCCTAAGTTGCGATGGAGACGAAGCAGGTCACTGTGTGCATTGGAGCATGAGGAGGCGCATACTAATTAGTACAAATGGTAAAGAAAACAAGCGAGTGACCTACCCCTGTTGTAGATAATTTCTGGTCTGAAATTAGCTTAATATATCAAGGAAGGTTTATGTCTGTACAAATGAGACTACTATGTGCGAAATTGTAATTTTCTTTTTATTGTTGACTTGCACAAACCATACTGTACATACTGTAAATCATCTGTATGTTCTCTGTGTCACTTCGTGTGATTTATGAGAATAGACTTCTTCTTCTTCTTCTTCTTCTTCTTAAAAAGACAAATAGGAGAATACCCCATAAAACCTCGAACGAAGAAATGCCGGGACGGGCAAACGGGAATTACTAAAAATGGAGACCACACTATTAAAACGAAACATGCTAAACTGGGTAGGTACACTTAAAACTACTAGGTAGGTACATTTGGTGAATGTCAGCGGAATTGGCCGGACATATTTGAATACAGTTTAAAGATCTCACAACACCGTTTATTATTGTGTCCCAGCATAGTCACTGGAGTTTGGTCACTCTTGATTGGGGCTTTCACAAATAACTTCAACTTCATAGATATAGGTTGAATTTTGGTATATTTATAGAATACCTAAATTCAAAAGAATCCCAAGGCTTAGTATTCTAAGTGTACTGTATATGTTGCTGGAAGTAAAGGGCTTCAACAACCCATGCTTGCCATAAAAGGCGACTATGCTTGTCGTAAGAGGCGACTAACCGGATCGGGTGGTCAGGCTCGTTGACTTGGCCGACACATGTCATCAGTTCCCAATTGTGCAGGTCGATGCTCATGCTGTTGATCACTGGATTGTCTGATCCAAACTCGAGTATCTACAAACCGCCGCCATATTGCTGGGATATTGCTGAGTGCAACATAAAGCTAAACTCACGAAATTAAACTGAATTGTCATTAGAATGTCATCTATTCTTAAACCATATGTTTGCAAAATAAAGAAAACGAGCAAACGAAAATATTTTCGTCCACGAGAGAGATTAGTCGAATTAAGACCGGAATGATTTCATTTTTTTGTCGTGATAATTATAAACACAGTTTCATTCATATATTTACAACCTCCAAGACAATAAAAAAAGCTATGAAAATTTAAGTGGAAGTCCAGATTCTTGTACTTGTTACAAATTAGCAGAATTAAGTCAAAATGAGTTGAATTTTGTGCCGTGATACATATAAATATATCCTCATTCATTTACAAAATCCAAAACACAGGAAAAGATGTATTTTGAGTGAAGGCAAATATTCTCGCCCATGGGCCAAAATGTTTTTCGCCCATGGGTGAGATTTTGTTACATAGCTCTAAATTAACGGAATTAATTGAATTGAATTTTGTGACACGATACTTATGAACATACTTTCATCCATTCACAACCTCCAAAACATGGGAAAAGGTGTATTTTGAGTAAAAGTAAATATTCTCACCCATGGGCCAAATGGTTTTAGCCCATGGGCGAGTCTTTTGGAAAAATCACTCTTAAATAGCCGAATTAAGTCACAATAAGCTTAATTTCGTGTCAAGACACTAATAAATACACGTTCATTTATTGAAAAACTGCACAGCCTGGAAAAAACATGTAGTTTCAATGAAATTAATTATTCTCGTCCATGGGCCAATATGTTTTTCACCCATGGGCGAGATTTTTTAAAATCGCTGTCAGTTAGCAGAGTCAAGTCACAACAAGCTGAAATTTGTGTCATGATACTTACCAACATTTTTCATTCATTTACAACCTCCAAAACATTTATTCTGGATGAAATGAAACACTTTCGCCCATGGGCCTACCCATGGGCCTACCCATTGGTCACTGTTTGCCCATGGGCGTGCCCATGGGCGAGCGAGTTTAAATTTTGAGTTTTCGAAAAAATATTTTTCATTTTGTCATCCTTAGCACATATACATATACATACACAGTGCTGAGAGTTTCTGGACTTTTGTGAGTCCAGAATTAAATTGTGACGTGTTGTTCTGTGACCCTTTAGGAGCTCTGTCACTTTGTTGTTTTGAAGCATCAGGCTTTGGCTTCGGTTTACCTTTTACTGTTTGCTGACTATCAGCTGTCGACTGAGACTTTGAGTGTGACTGAGATGATTTGTTATCAGAAGAAGACTTTGATGTACTAGGTAGTGATTCCTCAGTCTGAGATGACATAGTAGGGGATAAAAGCTGTGGAGAATAGCAGTTCACCCAAGTCAAGGTAGTTTGGCAGCCCGTAGATGATTTTGTTATTTTAGATCTGGACTCTGATGGTGGTTTTGCGACTGTAGCATAGCTTTCTGTAAGGTCAGATCTCTTCACCAGTTTTTTTGCTTCAGAAAAAGAGATGTTTTGGGTATACTTTATTCTGTTTATTTCCATTTGCTCTTTCCAAATTGGACACTGTTTCGAAGAAGAAGAATGGTCACCTGAGCAGTTGGTGCATTTTTAAAAGTCACTGTCACAATCTTCGGTTGTGTGTGTCTTCTCACCACAGTGAGCACACACAACAGACAATGTGCAGGTAGATAAACCGTGTCCATATTTCTGGCATTTAAAACACCTGAGCGGGTTGGGGATGTAGGTATCAACCTGAATATTACAGTAGCCTGCCTTCACTGATTTGGGTGCATTTTGAGAGGAAAAAGTAAACAGATACGTATTGGTTTTGATGGTTTCATTGTTTCTCCGGGTTGAAAAGTGCTTGACGTAGAGTACACCTTGATCCTTCATTTCAGATCCTATATCAAGTTCAGATATGTCGTCAAACAATCGGTCTCGATCCCTAACGATACCTTTCCTTGTGTTCAGGGTTTTGTGAGCAGACACCGTGACGGTAATGCCCACGAAAGATTTGATGTTCATCAAGTTGGTGGATTGTTGTTTCTTACTACATTCAACTGACAGTGCACCCGAACGTAATCGTCTAATGTTTTTCACATCTCCAGCAATACCTTGAATACCTTTGGAGACAGCAAAGGGGTTAAGCTTTAAGGGTGTCTTGTCAGGAGTCTCAATCACAACGAAACGCGGCCAATACTCAATCAATGCAGACGGTCTATGGTCAGTATCATCAGGGTCAGTTTCAAGTAAACGTTTAGTTTTTTGGGGTGGAATTTCATAAGCCATGGTTAGTTTAATTTGGTTCATCATCCGAGCTCCCCACCCACCACGGAGTATCACAAGGACAATGCTAAAGCAAGCGGGCCTCCAGCCTGCAGCACCAAGGATACCCGGATGATATACTCCAGTAGAAGAATTATAAGAAATTAATCTACCAGATTGGCCCTTGAGCCATCGCCTTCTGGCACAAGACTCTAGGCAAAGTTCATATGATCATAATTCACAATACTAAAATTTACAGATTACCGATAGTGCCAAGACCAAACTTCAAAATAATTCCAAATCAGATTTCTGCAATGACACACATGTAGTCTATGCACAGGGCTTGGCATGACCAGCCGATTGGTTGAATCGGGCCCATTCAACCACCCGTCTAGGTGAAGTAAGGGCCGAAGTGGTGTGTTGGGCAATTGGAACGCAGTTAAAAGCCCAACTGCCCTCAACCACCAGGATCCCGTCCTCCACCGACACGGGACGCAACCCACGGCAAACAGGTTGCCCAATTTAGTCGCCTCTTACGACAAGCAATGGGGTGCTGTGGACACATTCTGTCCAGGGTCCACACGGGAGAAGAGCACTTGGCGTTTCGAGATGAGATTCGGGCAAGAGCTGGTAATGGATATCATTAGGTCCTGTTACAATACCATGAGGTTGTGTTAGCGCAGTGTGAACTTCATTAAATACCCCATTATAATCTTCCCCATGATCAGATTGAAAATTAACTGATTCGTTTTCTTTTTGTGTTTGATAAGTCTGAAAGTGTGGTTGGTAATTTGAGGAAGACGAATCTTTATCCAGTGTTTCACCCAACTTGTTTGCAATATCAGATTTTTCAGTCAGTATGTTATTATCATCTTTGAGACGCTGCATGCTGTATTTGGAACCCTTGCCCTGATTTTTTTTATCATATTCCGTATCTTTGACACTGGAGTACGGGAGTTTGTTTTGGAGAAAATGTATAACGCTTAATGTGCTTAAACATTCGTCAAGCCTTAGCGTAACTGATTTTTGCATTGTTTGCATGATAAGTATTTAAGTGGGGTGAAAGAGAAAATATTTCTCTGCTTTCTTTCCACTTTTCCTAGACTGTTTGCATTCATGATTAAAGCATGGTTTACGGATGTGCGGGTTTACAGAGGAATAGTTTCATCGGCCAAATGTTTTAGTTTCTCCGAGAACGTTTAAGTTGGATCAGGGACATTCCTGAAAACGGCTGATTAAAGTTCTTCGAGGCATGTGGCCTAACAACGGCCTGTGAATACATGAAGGACAATGCCATATACCAGCTGCAGTGGGTCTCCGACTGGCAGCACCAAGGATACTGAGATGATTTTACTCCAGCAGGAAGTTAATTGAAAATTAATCAATAGGACGGATTGGTCCATGAGCCACTGCCCTCTGGGCATAAGACTAGACAAAGTTCATAATGTACATCTAAATATAAAAGTGGTAAATGAACAAAGAGAACCAAGACCAAAATTGAAACAATTTCAAAAAAAATTTGGGCAATTACATATATAATCTACGCACATTGTTTGGCATGACCAGGCGATTCAACCATTCTTTCAGGTGAAGTCAGGGCCAAAGTGGTGGGGTCCACTTAATGATCATTCACCATGGCCTGGCTTCGCGAATGAAAATAAGTAAGGTTGTCGTCTGCAGGCACGCTCATGACTGACAAGAGATGCATGGAGAATCAGGTCCGTGAGCAGTGTCCACAGGTGAGGTAACGTTCGGTGTGATGTCAGAGGTGCCTTGGGCCTTCTTTCTGCGTTTCATGTCTCTTCTGTCTTCTTCATAAACCTTGACCGCTATGAAGATCGTGTGGTGCCAGGCACCATGGTCCGCAGCCGGGTCTGACCAGCATTGGTGGCTAACATGACATGCAGTGAGAGACTTTTTAAGGCAATCTTTGTAGCATTTGTTTGGGGCTCCCCTCTCTGGGTGGCCGCTGTAGAGTTCGCCATACAGGACAATCTTTGGTAGGCGACGCTCCTCTTTTCTGGAGACACGCCCTCATACAAGTGCGCACTATGGACCTACCGGTTCATATCTGTGTGTACACATCTGTGTGTGTTTTATTGTAATGAGCATTGTCTTCTGTAATGTAATTTGCAAATAGTATAAACGATATTACCTAATGATCAGAAAGGTTTATCAATACCGTAACACCGACCCACCTCCAACATCCCACCTCCTCACACACACACACGCGCGCACATACATATTGTTCTGGCACAGAGACCTGATATTTGAACCTTTTAAACAGACGTCTGGTGCATGTCAAGTATGGCGTTGATAGTGGTGCTCAATCATGGGTGTAACTTCACCATGTGTTTCTATTGATCTCAGTGCATTATGGCATGGTCGGGCACGCTAACGAACCCGATATTGCAGATCCACTGAAGTACATGTCAAAGTAGTGTCAATCTTGTAACACTCTATTTACCCATTACCAACCATTTACGCGGATACTAAATATATGACAAACCTAACCCTGGTCATCCGAAATTTCAAAGGTATTGAATTGCATGTCCCACAATCACAGCATTTACATATTTACATATGTTCCACAAGCTGGAAAACACATGGAACACATGGCCAGATTTAAAAACCTGTGAAATACATATAAATGCAGAGTTAAGTTTTCGTTTGTATTTAACACCGTTGTAAATATGTGTAAATCTGACAGGCAGATGATACCGTACCGTAGATTTCCAACGCTGTTCATATGGCCTCCGAATGACACTTAAATTTCCGAATGTGAGTAAATTCGGTTAACATAGTACTTTTGTGTGGTGTAGTAGTTCGAGTGAGTGAGTTTGGTTTTACGCCGCTTTTAGCAATATTCCAGCGGGGGACACCAGAAAATGGGCTTCACACATTGTACCCATGTGGGGAATCGAACCCGGGTCTTCGGCGTGACGAGCGAACGCTTTAACCACTAGGCTGCCCCACCGCCCCTGTAGTAGTTCGAAATTCACAATACATACATATGGTACATTAGGCCTTGTCAACAAAGGGTACTACCATTGCTGGAATATCACGAAATGAGGTAAAACTAGCTAGCACATATCGTTAAAATTAGAAAACAATTTTGGGACAGTACAATTAAAAAATGGGGTAATGATGGTCAGGAACTGAAAGTAGAACACCAAACTAGGGACAGTGAGGATTGTTTCTGGCATGGACCCAAGCTGGATTTGCACCATCCCTTCAGGTGTTAGCAATTCTGACATAGTCAACCACATAATCTTTTGTAAAAAGCTATACTGTAGAGTACAACTTGCACAGTGTGATAGAACATGGCTCCTTATGCACGTTACATTTCGTAACTGAGTTTAATTTTCAGCATCTTCGACAGTAGAAGGCACATGCAGTGACAGAGGCTCCTATTGTATATGCAGACATAACGCCTCAGTATAGACACTAAGTAATAAAAACCCATGTCCCCAGGGACGGGATTGTTGTTTGTCGCCGATGCATTGTTATTATTCAATTATTGTTTTCGTATGCTAAAAAGTTGATTACAGAAAACATAAGGATCAATGCATGATTGATAGTGATGAACGTTTAAATATTCATATTCTCGTAGCATATGACGCAAAATATTAAAATGACTTTTAATGCTGTTGGTTCTCTGTCTGTCCATTGTTGGGTCTTTGCCTGTCTATTGTTTTTAAAAACTATATATATGTATGCTCACACCTATACTGTACGTGAGATGTGAGTGTGGAGACCGGCATTCCGACAGTCTTTGAAGGGACGACCGCGAGCAGGATTATGCCGCTCGCAGGAAAGGCCCTGGGGTTGAGCTGGAAGTACGCTCACCTCATTCATGTATACTTGTTTGTCATGTCTTGTGAAACTAACTAAAAGGTCACATACAGCCAAAACATCGAACATAATTAAAATACAATTATCACTTATTCATGACATCTAATATACATTCCTGCTTGTTAAAAAACAAATAAACAAAATTATAAGCGTACAATCGCGATTCAAAAGTGCAATATTTTGTACTTGGGCTTACTTCCCTCGAAACGAAGCTCTCGGGAGACCGAACACAGTCTGTGCAGTGGCTGTGCAGTCAAGTGTAACGACGGCTTCCGATTGGCAGGTTCATTTGCTGTTAGGCTGAGGGCTCATTGTGTGTACAGAAAGATGATCTATTTGATGGGCATGGCATGTCACAAGAAAGTAGGATTCTTTATGGATAACAACTTCTTTTATTGTACTTGATGCATCGTTTCAGTATGGATTCATATACCGTTGTCAAACAAAATCATATAAACTAGAAGAAGTTGTTATTCATAGAGAATGTATATAGAGATATTGGGTTTTGTAAATACATGTTCTCTGAATTTGTGTTCCAATCAAATATCGAGCGGTCTGGCGACAATGCCAGCGCGGCCATGGAAGAACTCTTTGATGATGCCGCCTCTTGGGCTGCAGCCACAGACTTGGATCCGGTCGATGAGCCATGTGATTTTTTGGATACCCTTCTGCAGGACTATGGCAACACAGATATCCCAGGACCATCAGTACAACCAAGGCTAGCAGAGGCGATGAACAACATGATGTTCAGGAGAATGCCTGAGGAAAAGTTGAGGGAAAAACTTTCCGATTACAAGTCCCCTCAAAATTGTGAACTGCCCAAAGTCAGCAAAGTCAATCTAGAAATCTGGGATAAACTGAAATCACAGGAACGGTCCAATGACCTCAGAATCCAGACGCTTCAGAGCCCTATCATCAGAGCAACAGTGCCCATGCTAAACATAGCCAGTGACATTCTCAAGGTTAAGAACAAGGAGATGTCGGTTCAACAGTTAGACATCAAGACATTGGCGAAACAGGCGACAGATGCCATCAGTTTGTTAGTTCATGTGAACAGTGAGTTAAACTACCGCCGTCGGGACATGCTCCGACCACATCTCAACAAACAGTTCCAGCAACTGTGTTCTCCTCAGACTCCAATGTCTACCATGTTGTTTGGCGATAACTTGTCAGAGACCATTAAGTCGATGAGCATGACCAACCGACTAGCACAACAGGTGACCTACAATCGCCAGCGCCCAGTGCCTTATCACAAGCCCCACAGTTCCAACAAAACACCGGCCTACACTAGCGGCCGTCACCAAGGCAACCAGACACGAGGCAAGGTTTTTTTAGACAGAGGTCGACCCTACCACAAGCGGAGACCCGAGGGTTGGCGACACTAGCACGTACTGCTGCTGAGGTGAGCTCGTTATGCATCCCTAACAATGTGTTTATTGCTGGTAGACTACGTTACCATGTCCGTCACTGGCAACGCCTGTCATCTGATCCCTTCATATTGCAAACCGTTACGGGTTGTTACATCGACTTCGCTTCGCTGCCTGTCCAGTCCAACTTTCCTAAAGAAATAAAATTCTCGGAACAGGAACATTCAATCATTGATGCGGAAATAGTTAAACTCTTAGCAAAAGGTGTGATTATACCTTCCCGTCATGAACAAGGTGAATATATATGTAATATCTTCATCAGACTCAAGAAAAACGGATGCTACAGAGTCATTCTAAATTTAAAGCATCTCAACGAAAGTGTCGACTATGTACATTTCAAAATGGAAAGTCTCATATCCGCCCTGTCGCTTGTGCGGAAAGATTGCTTTATGGCCTCGATAGATCTCAAAGACGCGTATTACACCGTCCCCGTTCACCGAGATCATCAGAAGTACTTGAAATTCTTTTGGATAGGTCAGTTATATCAGTTTACAGTCATGCCCAATGGACTAAGCTGTGCGCCAAGATACTTTACTAAACTCTTACGGGTGCCGTTCTCATATCTCAGATCACGTGGACATACTAACGTTGGATACATGACGACTCATTTATTGTCGGTGACAGTCAGCGTGAATGTGCGGAGTTTATGTCAGAAACTGCACAGTTATTCACAAATCTTGGTTTTGTTCTACACTCCGGAAAATCGGTACTCGTACCGACCCAGGAACTAACATTCCTTGGATTCGTGATAAACTCATCATCGATGACCGTTTCCCCTGCACCATCTAAAGCCCACTCAGTGAAACAGGCTTGCGCGACTTTGCTTAATAAAGATACGTGCTCAATCAGAGACCTAGCGGAGGTTATTGGATATCTAGTGGCATGTTTCCCTGGAGTTCAGTACGGTCCCCTGCACCTTCGTCGCCTTGACAACGGCAAGTCACGATCTCTGCGAATAGCAAACGGTAACTTTGACAGCGTAGAAGTACTCAATGCAGACCAAAGAGCCGACCTTCAGTGGTGGGTTACAAACGTGTGTATTGCCAGTAAACCCATCAGTGTGCAGCCCCCGTCAATCGCCCTCACCTCAGACGCGTCCGAAATTGGCTGGGGTGCTACCAGTCCTACGGAACTGCGGAACTCAGTCTACCGGCGGCCGATGGTCACGTGACGAAACACATAAATTACCTTGAACTACTTGCCGCTTTCTTGGCACTGCGCACTTTCTGCTCTACTGAACGCAAATGTCACATTAGAGTAAGGATGGACAATACCACGTCTGTCAGTTACATCTGCAATATGGATGGTAAGAAACCACAGCTTGACAGGCTTGCTAAAGATATATGGATATGGTGTATACAGCGGGATGTTTGGTTGAGTGCGTGTCACATTCCCGGTAAAGACAATGTGATTGCCGACAGAGAATCAAGACTGGTCAGGGATAATACTGAGTGGTATTTGGTTGAACATGTGTTCCATGACATATGTAGATTGTTGGGTACACCTGAAATTGATCTGTTTGCATCAAGACTGAACAACAGACTGGCCAGATACGTTTCGTGGAAGCCAGACCCAGATGCATGTGGCTTTGATGCATTCACAATTACTTGGAATACTTATTTCTATGCTTTCCCGCCTTTCAGCATACTGAAGACAGTCGTCCAGAAAGTGGAGGAGGACCAGGCCAAAGGACTGCTAGTAGCTCCATTGTGGCCGACTCAGCCATGGTTTCCCCGACTCCTCAGACTACTCACCCAAGTACCAGTCGTCCTTCCGCCAGTATCCCAGATACTCCGCCTTCCTCAAAACGAGTCTACTAGACACCCACTCAGCAGAATGAAACTTGCATTGTTTCCTGTATCAGGCAATCTCTCACGGGGAGAGGAGTTTCGGACAGAGCTGCCGGTGTTATCCTACAATCCTGGCGCAAATCCACCACTAACCAGTACTCAACATATATTCGGAGATGGATTGAGTTTTCTAATAAAAGGGAAATTGATACGCTGTGTCCATCTGTGAGTGAAGTGTTGGACTTCCTTGCCGAGCTGTACGAGTTGCATAACCTGGGATACAGTGCGCTAAACACAGCCAGGTCTGCTCTCTCAAGCAATAGACAGTGCAACCCTCGGTTCACATCCATTGATAAACCGATTCATGAAAGGAGTTTTCCAGGCTCGTCCATCACTCCCCAGGAACACTGTGACTTGGGATACAAGCGTGGTTCTAAATTATCTTAAAACACTTGTGCCCCTGAAAGACCTGTCCTTAAAACTTCTCACCCTCAAGGCAGTTGCCGTGGTAGCCCTCTTAACGGGACAAAGACAGCAGACTGTTCATTTGCTAGACATTAGAGATATTAGTTTGTCAGATAGTTGTTGTAGAATTAGAGTTGGCAGTCTTCTGAAGCAATCAAAACCTGGCGTTCACCAGGCAGAGTTAACATTGCCAGCTTATTCGCAGGACAGTAGTTTGTGTATTTCGACTGCGCTACGGGAATACCTCGTTAAGACCGCTCCGCTGCGCGACGGTGCCAATCAGCTGTTTATTAGCTATGCTCGGCCATTCAAAGCTGTGAGTAAAGATACAGTGTCTCGCTGGATTAGGCAGGTGTTGCAGTCGAGTGGTGTGGACATAACTATCTTCACCCCGCACTGTACCAGAATGGCGTCCACAAGTGCAGCCTTGAGAAACTTTGTACCGCTCCATACCATACTGAAGACAGCAGGCTGGAGCAGTTCCGCAACTTTTTCCAAGTTCTATGACAAACCTGTGACTGACAGTAGTTTTTCATTAGCCTTACTTAATAACAGCTGAGTTGGTTTCCTGCCTCTCATCACGTGATGCCTTTGATATCCTTGTTTACCACTGCTGGATGTGCTACCTCGCAAAAGTTTATTGATTAAAGACTCTATTCGTTTCTACTTGAGTTCTCTGCCTTACGTTTGAAACCATGTGCTTTGAACATCTCACGTGATAACGATCTACGTCGTGATTGGTTGAGATATAATCGAAGATTAAACGAGACTTACCTGTAAGTTGAAGGTTGATCTAGATTATATGAAACTAATCACAAGTAGGAGGGATCACGTGCCCTCCCGAACTTGACAGTTTCACCCGCCCTTCTTGTGGACACGGTTTCAAACTCTTTAAAGTCTGACTCCTGATTCGCTATCGCTAATTATGGTTGATTTTTTTTGTTCCATGTGACCCTTAAAAAACGAATAAACTCAAATAAATATAAATTGTGGTTAATTAATACCAAGTGCTTAAAAAGCCGTCTGCTTCTCTCTCGCCCAGCAGTGACGTCAAAGAAGGAACGATTTTCAGTTAGTTGTATAGGAAATGTGTAGGAAGCTCGTCATTTTGCTGACTTCTCGACGTCACCAAAGACATTGTTTAATTGTTGTGTTGCCGTCAATTGCTCCCTGGGTCGAGTGATGGTGTCACTATGCGCAGATTTCCGCCGCACTCCGTAGTTTGTGCTTAAATTGGTTGTTTGTGTGTGAGAAGCGAGCGTTGTGGAAGTCTGTGGTATCTACTAAATCGAATGGTTCTCCCCTATCTCGATTCCAGGATAGAAAATGGAGTTCAAGTTTCATCGAGTTTATAAAATAAAGACTACTTACTACACATTGCTGACCAAAAGGATTTTGCATGAATATAACGACTCCTTCCAGGGAAGCAAGGTGGGGGTCGAAGTGACATTAATATTGCAAGTAATATTATATTGGCCTACAGCTCGCTTCCAAGAGTGACATTGTGACAAGTTATAAACAATGTCATGCAAAATCCTATTGTCCATCGATAAAATACATATTGTACCACCAGTAGAAAGGAATTTTGATTTTGAAAGTCGGTGAAAACAAACTTAGATAGCATTCATCCTCAGTGAGTGAGTTATGATTTAACGTCACATTGGCAATATGTCAGCAATATGGTGACGAGAACAAAAATGATTATACTGAACATGTAGATATTATAAAACCAGTCATCAAGTTCGGTAAAATAACTAGAGTATCACAATTCGAGTCTAAAACTAGCATATGAAGTTAAAACTACAACACAGTTTGGACAATAGATGATATAAAAGTAGGCTATAGATCACCAACAACTGAAGGTAGATCACTATACTACGGACCAAGGGGACTTACATTACTTCATCTACCTGCATGGTCCCCTAGCTGGATTTACACCATCCCATCAGCCGCTGGCGATTGTAGAGAAATGTAGCCGAAATTCTAAATGACAAAAATACTACGTTTAAAATATTGGTAAGTTGAAATTTCACTTTGAAGGTTTTGGGACTTACGTACCCTATCAGGGGGATAATAATTTTACGCTACTTTAAGCCCCATTGAGGGTACGGCCACTAACAATCACAGTTGACAATTCACACCACCATATTTAAAATATCAATTTTCTATTTACAAAACATATTATTCAAAATTTATCTAATAATTCTATTTCCTTTAAAAATTCAATGATTAAACGATAATTAACATTAAAAATATCCTTCATTGTTTTGACATTAAAATATGTCTCCCTTGTGTCTCCCAGTCAAGCAAGATATGCTTGGCCGTGATGATTTCATCACAAGGGATGCAAAACGGAGGATCCTTACCTTTAAGTAAATATTAGTGTGTATGTCGCGTATGGCCAATACGACATCTTCGCATACAACCTCCTCAAATGTGGACTGACAGCCCAAGTAGGCGTAACCGATATAGGGTTTTCTTTCATGTAAATTATACCTACCTGAGAGTCCCACTTCTTTTGTATCAAATCACGGATGTAACTTCTAACGGTTCCATTGTAATCTGAGCATGGGATAAGAAGTGGTGTCACATATTTCTTGAGTGCGACCTTAGCAGCAAAATCGGCCATTGTGTTTCCAGAAATGCCTACGATGCCATATCGACCAGCCAGATCATTATATAACTCAATAATTTGTATTAAAAGTGGATGTTTACAAGATAGGTTTTTAATAGCCTGAAGACAAGAAAGAGAGTCAGAAAAGATTATATACTGTTTATGTACAGGATGTCTTTGAATATATTTGAGAGCCGTCAGTATTGCGTTTGCATCTGCTGTAAAAATAGACCTATAATCAGGTTTTCTATGGAAGAGATTGTACTGGATCCATTGACAGTGGCACAAGCTACTGCGCCACCGTCCTTGGACCCATCTGTAAATAAGAATTTGTCTGTATTATATTTATGTTTTAATTGAATATAGTCTTGTTTATATTGTAATTCATTAGTGTCTGATTTTTTAAACTCTGTCAGTGTTAGGTCAACTTGTGGCCCCACCAACTGCCAAGGAGGAGAAGAGTAAGTGAGTTAATATTTACCGTCACATCGGCAGTATTGCAGCCATATGGTGACGAGAACAATTCACTTATGACAAGAACAATTCACTTAATAAAATGAGAACATCGGGAAGAACAAAACCTGTCGACAATGGACAGTAAAACTACTAGACTATCACAGATATAAACATAAATCTAGCATGTACAACTAAAACACTGTAATGAGAGAAGACAATACAATATAAAACACGGGCTATAAATCACCAACAACTGAAGGGAGATCACCATACTAGGGACCATGGGGATTTACAGTACTTTATCTGTGAAAAATTAAGGCCATTCTCAAGTGACCATTTATGAATTTTATTTAAACATATCTGTTATTGCCTTTCGATGGTATGCATATTTTTACCACGACATGAAACGTTAAAATTATCCACAAACAATGACGCATCTATTGAGTCATTTAATACTTTCGAGAGACTATTGATCTTTACGCTAAACAAGGTAACAGACAAATTACTACCCTTATGGAACTCCCTGATAATGATTATAATGGTCAGAAAGGGTTGATCCAACACGAACTTGAAATTGTCTGCCTGCTAAAAACTGGGATATAAAATGAGACAAACGGCCTTTCAAACCAAAGTCATGTAAATCTCTGAAAATACAATGTTTCCATGTTGTATCATAGGCCTTTTCCCTGTCGAACAAGAATGATACAGCGTTCTGGTTATTTACAATGGATTTTTAACGAATGATTCTAGGCGAACCAAATGATCAATAGTGCGTCTATTTTTCCGAAAACCACACTGAATGTTACAAATAAGATGACTGGATTCTAGAAACCATACTAATCTATTATTGACCATGCATTCCATGGTTTTACAAATACAGCTTGTTAAAGAAATCGGTCTATAATGAGATGGATCTGTATTGTATCGGCCAGTCTTAGGTATTGGTACAACAATGGCGTGACGTCACGAAGGGGGAAAGTGTCCTGTAGTCCAAACATGATCAGAAATGGTCAAAAGTGTCTCAAGACAGGCATTGGGTAAATGTTTCAGGAGCTGGTAGTGGATATTATCTGCTTCAGTTGCCGTATCATGAGCTTGCGCTAAGGCAGTGTTCAGCTCATGCGGTGAAAATACTTCATTATAGTCTTCAACATTTTTGGAATGAAAGCAGAGTTCCAACTTTTCTTGATGATGACACAAAGGTCTTCCAAGACTGACGTTTACTTTGTTTAAAAGTACGCCGAGCCTTGGTCATTATTTAACAACTGAACATGATCGGGTCATTTACAAAAATGTCAGATTTCAATTTTTCTGTACAAAGTGTTTGAATTAAAGGCCAGTTAGCCTTAATAAAATTCAGGTAGGTCATCAGTCGGATTTAAAGCTTAGAGAAATGTCGGAAAATGGTCACTAGCACAAAGGTCATCATGGACCGACCATTCAAACTCGTTATAAATATTTGGATGTGAGAGTGATAAGTCAAGTTCAGAATACGTTCCAGTTCCAGGATGTAAATATGTGGCTGATCCATCATTAAATGGGAATAGATTATTGTTAGAAATGAAGTCTTCAAGGATTTTGCCTTAATTATTAATATTAGTACTTCCCCACAAAGGGTTATGACCGTTTAGATCACCCATAATTATAGAGGGTTTGGGAAGTTGGTCAAATAGATTCTGAAGATTGGACTGCTGAAAATCTGAAGAAGGGGAAATATACAAAGAGCAAGGCGTAAAGGTTATCTAAAGAGTAAGACGGACGGCAACAGCCTGAAGATTGGTTTTGAGAGGAACCGGACTATGAATAACAACCTGCCTCAAGAATATAAAAGCACCGCCAGTGGCTTTTCCAACTGGAGTGGGACAATACATGAAAAGAATTGTACTGACGCAATTCAAATTGATCTGTACTTTTCGGGTACGTCCCCTGTAGACTAAAAGCTGATGGTGGAAAATCTTGTGATGATAACTGTAAGTCGTTAAAATTGTTCCTGAGGCCTCTTCAATTCCATTGTATTAATTGCATAAAACTGCTTAGGGCGCTTCAAAAGGAGATCGTGAGCGCGTGGCAGCGCTACTCCTACACCCTGTTTGTGAGGGAGTGATCTCCATTTCAGGCGGTAAGAACAGATTTTGAACCACCACAGAAGGAGTTAAATAAGAAGATTCTTCTTAATGCTGAAGGGCTCTGGTCTTTCTTTTCAACTTTTTCTTTTCTTTATTTGTGAGTTTATCAACGCTCTGAGTATCTGGAGTTAAACCAACATCAGATATTTGTCCTGGCTGGTTGTTCTCACTTTGTGAGGCTGATGATCGCTGACAATCTTGTGATGAGTGAGTCGTGTCATCTACGGTTATTTGAGAATCCTTTATCCAAGATATTTCAGTCTCACAAGATGTTGAAACGGAGGTAGCTTTTTGACAGAAGAGGGTACAGGAGAAGACACTGTAGCAGAATAGGTAGGAACTGTTGCTGGTTTTAACTGAGCCTGAATCAGTTGCTTTGCTTCGAAGTATGAGATATCATTATTGCCCTTCAGTTTTCAGATTTTGTTCCCATACTCACATTTTGGACACGTTTTCGATGATGCCATGTGCTCACCACTGCAATTGGCACACTTTATGTCATTAGTATGTTCAGTGTCTTCATGGCTTCCACTACAGCGTGAGCATACTGATTTACCTGTGCAAGATCTTGCACCATGTCCAAACTTTTGACATTTGTAACACCGGAGTGGATTTGGTACATATTCCTCCACTCCAATATTACAATTCCCAGCCTTTATGGATTTTGGAAGAGTTGTCAGACCACACGTGAAAGGATAGGTATTTGTTTTGACTAAAGTTGATTCTTGTCTTCTGCTGAAACGTTTAACAAAAGTAACTCCCTGATCTTTCAGTTCTGCCACAATGTCATCTTCTGTCATATCATACAAACAACGTGCCCTGTCTCTGACAATACCTCTACTGGCGTTGAGAGTTTTGTGAACAGAAACAACCTGGATGTTTACAAACTGCTTTACTCCCAACAGATTGACAGATTGTTGCCTTCGTAAACATTCAATTCAAAGAGAACCATTTCGTAAACGTGTGACGTATTTTTACCTCTCCACAGATACCTTGGATGCCCTTGGAGACGGCAAAAGGGTTGATCTTTGAAGGCTTTCCATCAGAACTTTCAATGACCAAACCCTTGGCCAGGAATCAGTTTCGAAAGTACATATCTCTTCATCGGATGAAGAAGACATGTGACGATGTTTTTAGATGAACCAGAATGAGCGTTTTTAGCCACTAGTGTAATTCAACAACCCTGCCCTCCCCCCTCCCAACCCTGTGAAAAAGGCATGCACAAGCTCTCGGTAAAATTGATGACTTTTCAGCTCGAATCATTTTCACTGGTGTTGTTGTGAAATTACTCCATAATCAGAAAAAACAAGTCATCTTTGCCTTTTGATTGCGTATCAACATGCCACGGTTGAGTGAAAATGACCGATGGAGAGCGATTTGTATGACTGAAGCTGGGACATCTCAACGTGACGTTGCACAACATTTTAACGTTCACAGAAACACAATCCTGAGTTTATAGCAACGTTACCAACAAAATGCCAACGTTCGAGACCGCCCCAGACCCGGACGTCCTCCAGTGACCACTCCCAGAAACGACACTTACAGCTCTGACAGTCCCTGGAACAAATGGAGTCTCGGGCCGGACCATTAGGAGACGTCTAGCACCTCATGGGATCCGAGCACGACGTCCGGCAAGAAGGCCGATTTTGACACCTCGACACCAACGTTTACGTCTTCAGTGGTGCCAACAGCACCTGCGATGGAGAGCACGTGACTGGGGAACTGTCCATTTCAAAGACGAGTCTCCTTCTGCATCGCTCTGATGGAGACGCCGCGTGTACCAACATCAAGGTGAACGCTACATCACGCCATGTGTTATGGAAGGAGACTGTTTTGGAGGCGGTGGCGTGATGGTATGGGGCGGGATAACCAGCACAGGGCGGACACCACTACACATTGTCAATGGAAACTTGAATGGAGCAAGGTATAGAGACGAAATCGTGAACGTTCATGTGCTTCCGTTTTTGCATCAACATGGTCCAGGTTTGCATTTTCAACAGGAAAATGCCAGACCCCACATTGCAAAAGTTGTTCGTGATTTCCTTGTCCAGAACAATGTGAATGTGTTGCCGTGACCAGCCAGATCCCCTGATCTTTCGCCCATAGAGCACGTGTGGGACGAAATGGAACGGAGATTACGACGTCAACAGCCAACGCCCACAACATTACGGGAACTCCGTCAAGCATTTCCTCGGATATGGAATGACATCCCCCAGGACTTCCTCAGACGTTTGGTGGGTTTTATGAGGCGCAGATGTCAAGCATGCATTGCAACACGTGGTGGACATAGACCTTACTGAACTTGTGATTTCGGTTTATGACCCCTGTCATGTTCAGCACCCGTTTTCACTCCTTAAACGTTCACATTGTATCGGTCCAGGCATGTCGAAGGGATGTCAAGTCACCCAGCTTATCATGTAATCCAACTATTTAGACTCAATACATTTGTCTATCTTTGATATGTGTTTGTCGCTGATCACAGAAACTTTGGCCTCTTAGTATATATCTTTATATTTGGTCTCATAGTCCTAATTACTAATAATCATACTTGTATGCATTATGAAACTTAATAAAAAGACGCGATCTGCGAACGTATAACAGGAATGTAATATCTAGACACAGCAAAAATAACCTGGTTTCCGCAGTGCGGAAACCTGATGGAAAGTGGACTGAAACTTAAGTTTCCAACAAGAATCCAGTGAGTTTCCGTTCTTTTACACTGAGTTTCCGCAATGACGGAAACTGTCAATTACCCACTTTCTAAGGGTTTCCGCACGGTATCCGTTACCCATGCTCCAACAAGTTTCCGTTGAGTTTCAGTTAAGTTAGAGATCCATCAGGTTTCCGCAGGGTTTCAGTCACCAAGACTCCATCAGGTTTCCGCAGAGTTTCAGTTAACAAGACTCCATCAGGTTTCCGCAGAGTTTCTGTTGCCAGAAAACTTTCCACAGCATTTCATTTACTCGGGTTCACAGGAGTCATTCAATGTGTGTCATTGCATATAACATTCTTGTTACTCCTGGTTGGCAAAGACAATATAAGGAGTTTGTGTACAATCATCACGTATACATAAAGAAAAACAAAAGATACAATAAGATTCACTGCTTTATTTTTAGACAAATATGGATCAAACATATATCTGATAAATAATAAAAAGATATAGCACTAGAAAACAGATCAATATTTGTCACTTATGACAAAAATATTTCTAAAAACATGCTATAACAGTTGCATCCCTTGACTCCTCCTGCACCTCCTCACGCTGACACAGAAAAACACACCCCAAGCAGTCAATGCTAAACATATAATAACACACACCATGCAATACAATACAACAATGAAATAAAATGCAATAAAGAACTTAGGTTACATTGAAAGTACAAAAAATGTATTTAAAGTACACAAAGGTCTCTTGGAAAATAGATAAAAATTAAGATTGAATAAAATTGTATTAATTGAAATACAATCAGAATATCAAAACTATTAAAGTTTTACATTGAGAATAATTCAAATTTAATTGATCACAGATAAAATTACGTTCATGTGATCGATTAGCTATTTACTAGCCCACTTGGGCATCCTTGAGCGGATATCTCTGTCATTGTGGTTGGATGCCGCATCCTGGTCTTCATGTTGGCCTTAGCTTTGGTGGTGGCGTTGAAAATTGTGGCTGAGTCCAGTGCAGACATCTTGAGTTTAGATTCCCAGGTAAAGGGGTAAGAGAGCAATGAATTGGCATCTTCTTCATCACTCACAACTGGTGAAGTCATTTCCAAGGTAAGTATAGTTGAAACCCTTTCCTTTCGTCGATCTGGCCAGTCAATAGTTTTCAGGCTTTTCATGCGCAGTGCAATTTTCTGAAAATTAAACAAAAATCAATCAACAGATAAACCATAATGCCAAGATGGATTGCAAATTATTAAAAAGGAAGTGTCGTGAAAAATTATTTACTTCATTAATCACCCCAACACAAGTTAAGCAGTTCATCACATTTAATGACATATCCTATTTTCTTATCAACACACAATCTTTTGCTCTGAAGTGTAGTAACATGTTTATATATCATCATTAACTGACTTCATTCTCATGTTACGATTTATGAAATTATGATCTGAATCATGTGTTACACATCTTAAGAATGTAAAAAGCAATAATCCATAAACATTTTAAATGTATAGTTCCGGAACTTAGAATCTGTCACACATTGTAATGAGAAGAATTGTTACATGTTATTATTCGAATAGATATACTTACGGATTTCATTCGTTTTGTTTTTGTTTTTTTTGCTGCTGTTCTGTGTGACACTTTCTTTCCGGTTTCTTGTCTACTGAGATCATCACGCCTGTTCCGCCACACTCTACAAAGCGCTTCTGAAAATAAATGTTTAAAGTACTATACAGCATGTTTCACACATTTTAGTTCATCTGTTAGGCAAAGGTATTTATATATGCCATGCTGACTTGGTTACTGAAGTTAACATCCATAAATCTGTCTTTACACTATTATTTAAATCATTAACTATTTATAATGACAGGCAGGTGAGTGAAAATTACCTTCACAAGATCCTATTGACCATCCTTGGTCGTGATATAGTCACTTGTTTCTTTGACTACTATATTCATAGAGTCCTCGTCATCGGCTTTACTGAAATAAAAAGCAAACGTCATTTTTCTTGCACTTCATTCAATCATGCATTCAACACAATGTCTATTAAAATTAACGATCGTCAGTGAAAATTATACAACCAAGTAAACTGCAGATTTATAACTTTGAATACATATATTGTTCTGAAAGTTTACCATTTTGTAGTTAAATGATTTAAAATAACTTCCAAAAAGGCTAACCATCCTTTGTGTTATTTCGTGCAAATTCTATGTACATCCTGTTTGCCAAAGTTACGCAACCGGTAAGTGAACAACTGACATAAAGATCATGATAAAAAAAGTTTAGTTATATCACATGACATAACCTTGCAGCAATTAAGCATTGTAAAATCAAGGGGTCAGTTTGATGGCAATTTCACACAGGTGTAACGTTAAACTGATTTAGTTTACCGGCTATTCAAATCCATTTGCAAATGATACTTTCATGTATTTTTCATTTTGAGAAAACGTACGTAGGGAAGTGAATTAATGAAATATTCAAAGTGAATTTACCTAGTAACATGAGCACATACCTTCGATAGACAAGGGTCATGTCCAGATTTTTCTCACAACAGCCTAAAAGATTAAATCAAATACGTTAAATATAACAGGTATATATATATATGATTATGCTCAACACGTATGTATTAAATTATTGAAAAATTACATGAAATTTTAAATGTATCCTATGCAGAGCTAACAGTTTCTTATATGAATTTAGTGTTTGCCTCAAATAGTTCAGAAACACATCTGACCCCTCTGAGCGAATTTGGGGGTAAACAATTTCATTTCACTAATGATCCAGGATTGCATTTAATAAATTACACCGAAATGTTGCCATTGTAAAAGCCCATCATTTTTATCATTCTGTAAAATATATCTGAATTGGTGAAATACATCTTGCATTACCCAGTAAACCCATGAGTGAACCACTACACATGGCGGATCTTTTTGATGCAGATCGTAATTCATCCCCCCCCCCCCCCCCCCCCACACACACACACCTTTTGTACAAGTGCTAACCGAGTTGCAACGCTAAAATTTGCAAACTATTAACAGGAGCACTAAAATCAAAAGTCTACCCCTTTAAACTTAAATAAATACTTGTGGTTAGTACTAAGATAGTTACTTACAAATACAAGCTTGGTGTATTCTATACCATGTCGATCTATTGAAATGGAATATAAACAAACTTATTTTTCAGGCCTATTTTACTTAGATTTAACGATAACATTTAAAAATAATACCAGCGAAAATATACATTCGCGGGATAAACTTTATAATCTATCCGGATTTCTGTCATTAACGCAATATTTCTTTAAACGTTATTTACAATAAAATACCCTCGGTCTTACCTGACACATCCGAGGTACTCCGAGTTGCTCGCATCCGTTCTCTGCTTTCTTCTCCAAGTCGCGAATTCTTTCGTCGAGTGCTTTTGGGGAAAGTGAGGTGGCCATGGCAAAGTTTACACGACGCAGCCATCTTATGCTTAAAGTTTTGAAAAATAATTGCTAGGAAAACAAATTTGTTCCTACCCGCCAAACAAGATGGCGTCTCGCTAACACTCACGGGAAATAGACAGTTTTGTCATTGTGTTTTTTAAAATAAATCTAATGTGACCATTTGACAGTAGATTTCCTCGTTCTACAACAAAAGAGGAAGGTACACCCTGTTGTGAGTTGTTTTGTTAACAATTAGATAGTCTCGCGTGGACGTGATCCTGTCGCCATTCGTTTATTTGTTTACATTGCCGACATCAAAGGGGAGTGTGAAAAGTGGAATTCAGCGGATTGAATGTAAGTACTCAAAGTGACAACAGTGAGCAGTTATGGTTTTAGCAGTCTTTTCATCGCATTAGCGTCACTGATTGCTTTTTCTGTGTCAAGCATCAATATGTAGACCTTGTTATTATTAACAGTGATTAATTGTGAAAACATGTTCACCTTACTTTAACATGCCCGAGCGTCATGAGTCCTACTGATTTAGCACTCATGGGAAACTTTATTGTGGCAAATAAGTTATTTTCTAAAATCCTGTCTGGAGAAGGTAGTATCCGGATATATTTCTGCTGGATGGACCCCCCCCCCCCACCACCACCACCACATACCATGTAAGTAATTTACGCACTGTGCTCACAACATGCACGGGGGTTAGAAATATTAACATTGTTTGTTCTTTTCAGTTATACACCCAGATCTACTATCCCTATCTACCCTTTAAGTTAACTTTACTACTATTACTAATATAATTTGTGATGTGTCACAATTTCTTTGAAACCTTAATTCATTTGTCAATGTGAATGAAGAATGAAGCACAATCCCACTGACCCTTTGGCTATGATTTGTACATGCATAATTTCTGTAGACTATTCGTGGCACTTTCTGCTGCAGGGACACAGTTCTTTGTGGACATTGCGACAAGTAATTGTCAAGAAAAACAGCCTAAAATCACGAGAAATACGTTTCTGAAATATGGTTGGTTTCTACAATATTTGTTTTAACATGGGTACCCAGAGATATTCCGCATATATGTCTTCGTTATATCTATTCATATAATCTGTACTCCAGAAATATTTCAACCAAGTCACATCATACATTTATTAGTTCCTCAAATTATCTAGTATCTTATGTCCTGTGTCAGTTCTGTGTATCCAGTTGTACCAGTTAATCAGTTTCCTGGTTTGATATTTGTTTTATAACCATTAAAACCTTGTCCATCAGTACATGTTGCATGTGTTAGCCCTACAATGCATTGACATTATCATCACTCCTCAAGTTTCATATTTCTGAAAGAATCGTTGTGTCAGTTATTTGATTTACAGATATGGATTGTGGACCAACAAACTCGGAGAATGATGCCCGGTAAGGGAATCTCTTTTATAACAATATTATTCATATAGCTTTATAATGAAGCTGACACTATGTTAATACATACAACAAACCTTTTTGACCTCACTCAAAGTGTAACTGTACATGGATTCAAGCATAATATATACATATATTTTAAATTCCAGGAGAAATACGGCTTTTCTGTCCTCACTGCTAGACGTCTGTTTCAAGAAAAACACGTTATCTCCATCTCCGTAACAAGATGTTTGTTAGTTTGTAAAGATTTTTCGGGTGAATGACAAATGTTTCATCAGGTTAGTCATCAAAGAAGTTTTAGATTTCACTAAAAATCGAGTTTGCACTGTCACTTTGCTATCCATGTTTAATATATTTAATGTATGTATCATACATGTAACTGTAATAACTAAAAGTGAGCAAATGGTAATACGTATTTAATATTTGTAATACATGTTATCTGCATTATCATATATATTGCTGTGTTTCATTCATTGAATTGTCTCTCAGTTGAATTGATGATTCAAACTGAATGTCCTTTTCCTTTCCAGACACTGACAGTGACCAAGATATTAACAGCACATTCAAGGTTTGCGAGCTATTACCACCACAATGTGAGAGCCTGATTGATTCGGATTCAGATGTTTCGCCAGATATTAACCAGGACTCGCATACACCAACAAACATCTACAGAAGAACAAAGCACTTTGTGTACTGGCTAGCACGTCTTCATTCAGTGTGCCTACTTCCTGAGCAATGCTTGTGTGCAGAGAATTCTGTTACTCTTCTCTGACCGCCCCAGTTTCTTAATACAGCGAATTGTGTACTACTGCAACTGCCCTGTTGCATTAAAATGTGAGCTTTTCAAAGAAATGAAACAGTTGGATCATAATATTCCCAGCGTTTGTTTTTTGTTCAAATAAATATGTAATAAATATAACAAGATAATACAACATATTTCAGCTTTCTAAACTAAGCGAACTCTCATTGTCATCTTCCTTGTACAGAAACCTAGCGGAAACCTACATTACCCAAGATCCACAAGGTTTCCGCAAGACCAGAAACTTACTCACTCCAGCTATAAAGGTTTCAGTAAACTGAAACTAAATGGAAACTTCCAACTACAGTTTCAGTTGACGGAAACATGACGGAAACTAAGACTTGTTAGTTTCAGTTGTGGAAACTATGCGGAAACTCTCATTGCGCGTTTCCTGAAACTGAAACCTAGCGGAAACCTACATTACCCAGTATCCATCAGGTTTCCGCAAGAACGGAAACCAAGTTATTTTTGCTGTGAGACATTTTATGGTTTGCCTGTATGGATCATAATTCGCACGCACACCGTAGTGTATGTCGTCTGTATCATTACAACTTCATGGCGAAAACAATGATTCTGTTGAAAGCTACGACGACTAATTAAAAACAAAATGCAAACATTAAAATTAGAGTTATAGGAGCAATATCAGGCTATTACCTTGGCAAAGAATGTATCCATCAATATCCACAAAAACGAGTGATATACCGTTCATTTCCCAAATGATGTGTCTCTTAACAGTCTAATATACGAAAAAGTGATATACCGATTCATGTTTTTCACACTGGTGTATAGTCACATTGGTCACCCAAGATAACACACCTGGCAACTAATTGCATAACGTCCGTCTTTAAAAAAGTAATTTAGTTAGCAATCAATCAATGTATTTGCGGTTAATCCTTTGAAAGAAGGGTTTTGTTTTTACACAGACACGACAGAGTGTATTCAGCATAGATTAGTAAATGTACATACATAAACACTACATTTTGACAATCCGCATTTAATCCGCATAAGAGTAATCAATTAATCAGCGTATTATTGACACAGACACAAAAAATGCCAAATGGGGAGTGTCGAGTAATCTAAGTGGCGTTACCACTAATTATACCTGTTATAAATTCATTAACTGAGCATCAAGTGAATGATGACAAATAACGTGTAGGTTTATGCCACCTAAAACGGATTACAACCTAACGACACAAAGCGATTTTGACAGGATCGGCTATGAAAACAAGGGTTGTAACTTGCAAACTAGACAAAGCAGGAGACAAAACTAAATGATAGTAGACTGTGAGAACACATAGCTTTCATTTTTCACAATAACTGTCGCGATTTCAGATTTGTACAAACCAGTAAACGAAATAGTTTACCCACTGAAATGTAGATGAAGTCTCTTTAGAACCTCATATCTCATATTACGCCACGGAGACCCACCGCTCTGATTTGTTGAAATTTCGTTAGCGACTGAGAATTGTGCACTGTTGTCAAAAAGGTCGATTTAAGGTAATTAAAGATCGAAATGAGTAATTACTGACGGAGTTTCATTTATGACGATGCCAATGAGTGATCTATGTATTTGCACCCCCTTGAGTATATGTGATCTTTAATGTAAGAGTGATGTATTCAGCAGGGATGTGGTAATATCCCCTGATGCCATACCTATGTCGATATACTTAATTAACGGCGAGTTCGATGAAAACTGTTACGACAGAATAGGTCCATGTGTGGAAACAAGACGGTACAGGTACATGTTTGTCGCTGGGTATTGTATAGTCTGAGAAAAATATAAATGTATTGTGAATTATGGAATGTCCTTGATTAAATATAGAGTATGCCAATAGACTTGAAAAAACAGTGATGAAATACCTTGCAAATTTACCAAGCTATCTAAGCCTTGAGTGAGTGTGTGTTATATCATAATGATAACAGTCAATTTGTATGGCGTTTTCTCATGGAGAATTCAACACAGTCAAGCAAAATACAGAAAATCACTTTCGAAGCCTTTGTTAGACCGGCAATTCTCAGTGGGAGAATGTGGCCTAAGCTGTATTTTGGGGTTAAATCATATTACCATCTCATTCTACCTGGTGTCCATCCACTTCTGACTGAACAGAGGCACATTTCGGACGAAAGTATCAGTGTGGGACAGGACTGTCCAAAGAAACTCTCTCTGGAGTCAAACTGTCGAACATGGTCGCCCATTCGAAGTGTTTATGTCGATGTGGCCTGACTTTTAACGCCGTCTTTAACAATGTTTCAGTTTTTCACAACCTGTCAGCTTGATATTGGATAAACGTCCAAAGTGAGGTGCATGCGCTAAAACATCAAACCTATGCTTATACCTTTTTGGTGCGACTAAGAGACGACACCCTGCACTGCGAATTGACAGGGCCCAGTATACTGTCATTAAAATATAAGAATAGAAGTGCAAAAGAATTGTCTTGCTGCTAAAACACTTTAGGTTGGCACCGATATATGAAATAATTTTCCACCCGTGAAGGTCCTGGGGTAGAATAGGCCTTCGGCAACCCATGCGTGCCATAAAAGGCAACTATGCTTGTCGTAAGAGGCGACTAACGGGATCGGGTGGTCACGGTCGCAGACTTGGTTGACACATGTCATCGGTTCCCAATAGCGGAGATCGATGTTCCTGTTGTTGATCACTGGATTGTCTAGTCCAGACTCGATTATTAACAGACCACCGCCATATTGCTGGAATATTTCTGAGTGCGGCTTAAAACTAAACTCACTCACTCACTGAAAACTTTTTCAAAGACAAGCGGCCAACCGAGAATTCCGAGAAAGGAAGAGAGTCTATTATTTGCAGGTCATTATTTTACTTGATCGTAGTCTGGTGTTCCAAAATACGCCTGTTTCAGATTTGAAGAACCGGAAGTACTTAGGTAGTAAATATTCGAGTAGAAGGATAAGTGAACTAGCCATTGGTTTAAAGCAAAGGAAAAATGCTGAATCGTAATCAGTGACATAAATATATCCTGACACTGCATGTTTTTGTAAGTGTGTGGTAGCAGAGCAATCACATCCTTACCATGCATATATGTAACATCTGCAATGGAATAATAACTATGCATATATTATAAATAATGATGCTATGTTTTATTAACATATTTATGAAGTAATCACATAGTCAGGACAAAATACCCATGTAGGTAATTCACGAAGGTGAGATTAACGGTAATATAGTAGCCCAGAAACACATGTGGTTGTGCAAATAAAATAAAAGGGACAAAGCAACTATTATGTCTTTGAGAGTTGATTGTACTTTTCAAGTATGTTGTTATCGTGTTTATGGGCACTGATATTGTGAGCACGTCACTGCGTTTATGGGTACTGATATTGTGAGTACGTCACTACGTTTATGGGCACTGATATTGTGAGTACGTCACTACGTTTATGGGTACTGATAGTTTGAGTACGTCATTGCCTTTATGGGGACTGATATTGTGATACGTCACTGCGTTTATGGATCACTGATATTGTCAGTGCGTGTCTGCGTTTATGGATCACTGATATCATGAATACGTCATTGCGTTATGGATCACTGTGAGTGGTCATTGTACGTCACAAACACATTTAAAACAAATTAATAACCCTGGAGAAATGGCCGGATGCGAAGGTTCCATAGTTCGCTAGAATGTTCAAGAATCAGTGACTGTGTAATTAAAGGCTGGTGTTGTGTAAACGGGACACACGCGGACTTACGCACAGAGAAATATTGGAGATGTGTCATTCGGCGTGTCTACATATGTCTGCCTCTTCGCCAACGTTGACCTACATTCAAGAAAACTTGCTTTGAAAGAGTCGGTATAACTCTTTCTCACTGAAATCCAAGACTTTGGTGAGTTCATATCATATTTGTGACCCATTGCTTTAGATTTGACTCAGCTGCATTGTTCTAGAAACCTCTATTGTGAATCTTTGTATCTTGATCTTTGGTCAATACATAATAATGAATATTTCAGTGTTATATTTTGCTGGTTCAGAGCGAATTTCTTACACGTTTTGCCACGGCAAATTATTAACCACAACAAAATTGGGGGCTTGCCCGGGATAGAATTTATCTGACATTTGAGACTTATTGTGAAATTTATTTCAAATTTGCTGCAATCTTGCGAAAAAGGTATTGTGGAACCAGCAAAATGGTGTGTGAAATTTAGAAGTTAGTTTTGTCCCCTAACCCCGAGACAGTCAGTCAGGTAATTGCGCAAATCAGATTTGTTGCAAATGTCTTCACATCCCCAGCTTGATGTAAAATGTGCAATGGCACCCGTGAACGGCCACCTCCTCGTTGTGGGTTCTGGGTAACGTTGAGAGCCGTTTATCTCCGTCGTGGACCCGGGGGCATATTTCGTCCACCATCCCGTTTGCCGTGGGTTGTGGCCCTGTGTCGGTGGAGGAAGGGATCATGGTGGTTGGACTATGGGCCTGCAACTATGTTCCTATTGCCTAATACATCACTTTGGCCCTGACTTCACCTAGACGGGTTGTCGAATGGGCCCGGTTCAACCAATCCGCTGGTCATGCCAAGCCCTGTGCATGGATTATAATTATATTTGTCATTGCACAAATATCATTTGGAATTGGTGTGCTTTGGTCTTGGAGTTATTATATAAAACATTTTTTTTTATTTTAAATTATGTTGTTCTGAACGTTGCCTGGAGTCCTATGCCCAGAAGGCGGTGGCTCATGGGCCAATCCGGTGGAACTTTTAATCTTTTAATTCTTCTGCTAGAGTGTATCATCCGGGTATCCTTGGTGCTGTCAGCTGGAGGTCCGCTTGCTTTAGCATTGTCCTTGTGATACTCCGTGGTGGGTGGGGAGCTCGGATGACGAACCAATATACCAATAATCATGGATTACCAAACCCCTAACAAGAAAACCAAACGTCAACTGGAAAGTGATGATCAGCAACGACCCTCTATACAAACTGATCACTGGCCACGTTTTGCTTTGATTATTGAGACCCTTGACAAGACGCCTTTAATATTAACTCCCTTTGCAATTTCAAAAGGTATATCTGGCATTGTAGGTGAGGTGAAAGATATCAAACGCTTGCGATCAGGTTTGCAACTGATTGAATGTAGCAGAAAACAACAAGCTACCAACCTGCTAGCAACTGATATGTTTGTCGGAGTCCCGGTATTAGCTTCTGCCCACAAAACACTGAATACAAGCAAAGGTATAGTTCGAGACTGTGAGCGTCTTCTAGCAGACATAAGTGAGCTCGACATTACGTCCGAGATGAAAGATCAAGGCATATCTTTCGTCAAACGTTTGACAACACGACTGTCCAAACCAAAACATATCTGTTTTCATTTTCAGCTCCAACTCCTCCAAAGTCAATCAAAGCAGGTTAGTGTGTTGAGAATACACTTGTAACCGAAGACTGTGACAGTATTCACTAAAGAGGTGCAAACTGTTCAGGAAATCATTTATCCTTTTCTAAAGAATGTCCCATTTGGAAAAGGCAAATGCAAAAATCAAATTTCCCAGGAACTTCAGCTTTGCTGAAGCAAGAAAGATTGTACAATCTACTGAGCACACTGAAACGTACGCTTCTGTCACAAAAACATCTGAAACCTTATCAAAAGGAACAACTACGCCAGTACTAACTTCGTCAAGCTCATCTCAGACTGACCAGACATGGGTGAATTCAGATATTCCTCAGTCTATCTCTGCTGATGTTCCAGAGTCTGTCTCAGAACAGTCTACTCAGACAGATACAGCTCAGTCTACACAAAAGATCGTATCTCCTTCGACTACAACTACTTCACAGTCTGATAGAAACGATAAACAAATTGTAAAATCGAAATTCAAGAAAAGGCCAGAAACTTCGAAATCACATTGAGCACCAAAAGGGTCAGATAATAAAATCAAATTGTTTAACAAGTTTGGATCACTTGAGGGAATGGGTGTATCTGATCACATACATCCCCGGGTACATAGCCTGCTGTCCTCAAAGAAAGTGCGGGGTAGATCCCCAAGCAACCCACCCAAACGATAATGTCTTCCACAAATATAGTACAGTGGAACTGTAGAGGACTAAAGGCACAAATTTTAATGGATTACATGTTTTAGTTCAAGACCTGGCACCATCAGTATTTTGTCTGCAGGAGGCACCCGTGAACGGCCACCTCCTCGTGGTGGGTGCTGGGTAACGCTGAGAGCCGTTCACCCCCGTTGTGAACCCGGGGGGGATATTTGGTCCACCAACCAGGGGCCTGTAATCGTGTTCCCTTTGCTTAACATACCCCATTGACCCTTACTTCACCTAGACGGGTGGTTGAATGGGCCCGATTCAACCAATCGACTGGTCATGCCAAGCCCTGTGTATGGACTGTATATATGTCAATGCACGAATTATATTTGGAATTGTTGGATTTTCGGACTTGGCCGTATTATTACAGTGACATTATTTGGATTGTGCAATATGATAATATGTACTTGAATTTTGCCTAGAGTCTTAGGCCCAGAAGGCGGTGGCTCATGGGCCAATATGGTGGATTAGTTATTTATAATTCTTCCGCTAGAGTATATCATCTGAGTATCCTTGGTGCTGCAAGTCGGAGACACACTTGTGTTTAGCATTGTCCTTGTGATACTCCGTGGTGAGTGGGGAGCTCGGATGATGAAATCTAACTAACTAAATGTGGCTTACGAAACCCCTCCAAAAATGAGCAAACGTCAACTTGATACTGATCCCGTTGAAACTGACCACAGACTGCCCAACTCAACTGATTACTGGCCATGTTTTCTTATTGGTGAGACTATTGACAAGACAATGCCGGTGATGTTAAAAACATTAGGCGATTACGTTCCGGTGCCCTTCTGGTTGAGTGTGCAAAAAGGCAGCAAGCCACCAATCTTATGAGCACTAAATCTTTTGTCGGCATTCCAGTTACGATCTCGGCTCACAAAACACTTAACACGAGCAAAGGAATTGTCAGGGACCGTGAACGTTTGTTTGCTGACATGTCAGAACTTGACATCGCCTCAGAGATGAAGGATCAAGGTGTCCTTTATGTCAAACGTTTTACAACCCGTAGAAATGATGCTACTGTAAACACAAACACATATTTGTTCTCCTTCTCTTCTCCAAATGTTCCAGGCACCCGTGGCGAGCCACCTCCTCATGGTGGGTGCTGGGTAACGCTAAGTGCTCGCCAACCCCCCGTGTGGATCCGGGGGCATATTTGGTCCACCAACCCGTTTGCCGTGGGTTGCAGCCCTGTGTCGGTGGAGGAGGGGATCCTGGTGGTTGAGGGCAACAGGGGCCTGGAACCGTGTTCCTGTTGCTCAACACACCACTTTGGCCCTGACTTCACCTAGACGGGTGGTAGAACTGGCCCGGTTCTATCAATCGGCTGGTCACGCCAAGCCCTGTGCATGGTGATTATTTTGTGCACATTTCTGTTACTGGGTCTTGGACATTTCGATTTTCCTTGCAAAATTATATTTATAATAACTTGCCTAGAGTCCTGTGCCAGAAGGCGGTGGCTTATGGGCCAATCTGGCAATCTTGACCTCCGGGTTCTGTTTGTCTTCAGGGATCTGTCTAGGGCAGAACCAGGCTGACTTATACCTTGTTTGGCAAAAATAGCTACCCGTGTCCGTTTTGCTGGAGTATAGCATCCCTGTAACCCTGGTGTCTGTAGTTGGCTTCCACTACAACACCGTTCGCGTTGACACTCCATGGTGGGTGGGGAGCAGGGCTGTTGAATATATTTCCTTCATTATGGCTACCCTACAACTAACTGGTTCTCGGTCAAAACCTAAGAGAAGACACGTTGATGCGGATATTGCTACTTCTTCTGATGAGGAATCTGTACACAATACTGATTCCTGGCCACGATTTTTAGTCGTAGAAGGTGTTGATGGTGAACCCCTCAAACTCAATCCCTTTGTTATTTCGAAATCAATTGAGGGCATATGTGGCAACGTAAAGAATGTTACCCGTCTCCGCTCTGGTTCATTGCTTGTGGAATGTGCTCGGAGACAACAGTCTGTGAATCTCCTCAAAGCCCATCATTTTGCAAATACTGGGATTGTTGTTTCAGTCCACAAAACTTTAAATTCATGTAGAGGTATTGTCCGTGACCGTGCAAAGTGCCTCTCAGACATGTCAGAGGATGAGATTGCAGCAGAGCTGCAGAGTCAAGGCGGTGAGACGGTTCACTAGGAAAGATGGTGAGAGAGTTATCAAAACAAACACTTACCTTTTCACGTTTGCACTATCTAAACTACCGTCATCAATCAAAGCCGGGTATTTCAACATTGGAGTTGATGTATATATCCCAAATCCTCTCCGGTGTTTCAGATGTCAACAATTTGGACATGGTGCAAAATCTTGCCGCAACTCTCAAGTTTGCTCCCGCTGCGGTGGGAAACATGACAGTACAGACTGCACAGATGTAATCAAGTGTGCAAACTGCAGTGGCGACCACATGTCCTTCTCAAAATCATGCCCGTGCTACGTGCAACAAAATAAAATTCTCACCAGAAAATATTCCAAAGATGTTTCTTTCTCTTAGGCCAAAAAAATAGTCGAAAAGGAGTCCTCTTCTTCCACTTCTGCAGTGTCCTACTCTGCTGTAGTTTCTTCCTCACTTCCAAAGGTTGATCAAGGATGTCAAACGTCAATTAACTGGATATCTGATGTACAGACGGTTCTTTATGAAATAGATGCTGAAGTCACACCTTCCCGTTCCACATCATCCTCACAAACGACTGTGTCTGCTGAAACAATACCAGAAACTGAAAGTCAGCCTGAACCTGAGAAAAATCGAACTACGTTGCTCACAAAGAAGGAAAAGCAAAAGCTTAAGAAAAAAGAATCAAAGGGCCTCAAACATATTGAGGTGCCTTTACCCTTGACTGTTCCTCTGGAGGTTCATAATATCTTCGAATCTCTAGATATGGAGGCCTCTCCATCGCTGCCATTGCAGCATAAAGGTCCTCCTCATTCTCGATCTCCTATTATGCCCCCATGAACCGCCCTGACAGTTTATTACAGTGGAATTGTAGAGGTCTTCGGAATAATTTATCTGATCTTCAGCTATTGATCCAAGATTTAAAACCTTCTGCTCTTTGTTTACAAGAAACATTCCTCAAAAACACAGATAAAATTGATTTAAGACAATATGACTCATATCATCACTTTTCTCCCCCAGGCGATAAAGCAACTGGGGGGTCTTCTGTTTTAGTGAGGCAGGGTGTCATTCACAGCCCTGTCCCTCTTCATACCCCTCTCCAGGCTGTTGCAGTTCGTGTGACATTGAATGTCGTGTTCACTTTATGTTCTTTATATATCCCACCGTCATATTGTCTTCAACAATATGATCTTCAGTCACTTTATGACCAACTCCCGATACCCTGTATAATCATGGGAGATTTAAATGGCCATAACCCACTTTGGGGTAGCAATGACAGCAATACGAAAGGTAAGGTTTTGGAGGATTTTTTCTTAAACAATGACTTATGCATCTTCAATAATGGTTCTTCTACATATTTGCATCCAGGAACTGGAAGGTATTCGTGTCTTGATTTAGCTGTTGTCGATTCTCATCTGCTAGGTGAGTTCGAATGGTCAGTTCACGATGACCTCTGTGGAAGTGATCATTTTCCCACTTTATTAAAATCTGTGACACCATCGGATGTCTCTCCATCATCACGATGGAACTTTGCTAAAGCTAACTGGGCTTGGTATGAAATTCTTTGTTCTAATAAACTAACACCTGATGTTTTTCTTGACGTTCCTGATCATATAAATTCTTTCTCTACCGAACTTCATAAAATAGCTGATGAATGTGTTCCGAAGTCCTCTTCAAATCCACACATACGTAAACCATGGTTCACTGATGACTGCAAACAAGCTAGGAAGGCACGGAAGAAAGCAGAACAGTATTTCCGTCGCCATCCTATGACCCATAATTTAAATAAATTTTAAATTTTAAACGCTAAAGCGAGGCGTACCTTTAAAATGAATAAACGTCAATCTTGGAAAAATTATGTCTCCAAAATAAATTCTCGAACGCCCATGTCTCAAGTGTGGAACATGGAGATCAATTACTTACTGATAAATCTGATATTGCAAATAAACTGGGTGAAACGCTTGCTAAACACTCTTCCTCTTCTAACTACATGCCGAAATTCCAACAGTATCAAAGACAACAAGAAAAGAAAACTATTAATTTCCATTCAGATAACGGGGAAGACTATAACGAACTATTTTCTATACATGAGCTTCATACTGCTCTTGATCAAGCTTACGATACTGCTGCAGGGCCTGATAACATACATTACCAGCTCCTGAAGCACTTACCAGAATCCTGCCTAGAAACTCTTTTAACTATTTTTGATGATATTTGGACATCAGGTAAATTTCCTCCCTCATGGCGTGACGCTATAGTGGTACCCATACTTAAACCTGGACGTGATCATACCGATCCGTGTAATTATAGACCCATTTCACTAACTAGCTGTGTTTGCAAGACCATGGAACGCATGATAAATAATCGACTTGTTTGGTTCTTGGAAACCAATAACCTTATAACAGATATACAATGTGGTTTCCGTAAAAACAGAAGTACTCTTGATCACTTAGTGCGTTTAGAATCATTTGTCAAAAACGCTCTAATCAATAAACAACACGCTGTGTCTATCTTTTTTGATCTTGAGAAAGCATATGACACAACCTGGAAATATGGCATTTTAAGAGATTTACATGATTTCGGTTTGCGAGGTCGTTTGCCTGAATTCATATCCAACTGTTTAAGTAACAGACAATTTCAAGTCCGAGTGGGTTCTACCCTGTCTGATCATTACAATCAGGATCAGGGTTTTCCACAAGGCAGTATTTTGTCTGTCACTCTTTTTAGCATCAAGATCAACAGTTTATCGAAAGTTTTAACCGATTCAATAGATGGTTCGCTATTTGTGGATGATTTTAATATTTCTTGTCGTGGGAAAAATATGCATACTATTGAACGGCAACTGCAGCTGTGTTTAAACAAAATAGATAAATGGTGTCTAGAAAATGGCTTCAAATTTTCTAAATAAAAAACCAATTGTATACACTTCTGCCGTAAATATAAACCCCATAACGACCCAGAACTATTTCTCAGTGGCACCCCTATCAAAGTTGTCTAGGAGGCTAAGTTCTTGGGACTTATTTTTGATTCACATTTGACTTTTTTGCCCCATATTAAATCCCTAAAAGCCAAATACTTGAAGGCTCTCGATTTATTAAAGGTTGTGTCTAATTCAAAATGGGGAGGAGATCAGACTACCCTCCTTCGCTTATAGAGATCACTCGTGCGATCAAAATTTGATTATGGTTCCATCATATATGGTGAAGCCTGTCAAAGCAACCTAAAAATACTTGATTCTGTCCATCACCAAGGCCTCAGACTTTGTCTTGGTTCTTTTAGAACCTCTCCTATCGACAGTCTTTATGTCGAAGCTGATGAGCCTTCTCTCAACCAACGCCGTATAAAACTATCTTTACAATACATCACAAAATTAGCTTCAAATGAGTCTAATCCCGCATATAATTGTGTTTTTAATCCTCCTTATGAGGATTTGTATAACAAAAAGTCTTCTCTTGTTCCACCTCTTGGTCTCAGAATTAAGCCATTTTTTGCTGCTTCCGGCATTGAGTTGGAAAATATAGCTCCTTTCCGACTTCTTTCTTCTCCTCCGTGGCAGTTGGTTAGGCCACAAGTTGACCTAACATTAACTACATATAAAAAAATCAGAAACGAATGAATTACAGAATAAACAAGAATATAATCAATTGAAACATAAATATAGCACTTATAAATCCTTATTTACAGATGGGTCCAAGGACGGTGGCGCAGTGGCTTGTGCCACTGTCATTGGATCCAGAACAATATCTTTCAGATTACCGGATAATAGTTCTATTTTCACAGCGGAAGCAAACGCTATACTAACGGCTCTTAAATATATTGAAAGACATCCTATACATAAACAGTATATTATCTACTTCGATTCTCTTTCATGCCTCCAGGCAATTAAAACCCTGTAATGTAAACATCCACTTTTAATAGAAATAATTGAATTATATAATAATCTTGCTACTGGCCAATACGACATCGTCTTTTGTTGGTTACCAAGTCATGTAGGCATTTCTGGCAACACAATGGCCGATCTTGCTGCTAAGGCAGCACTCAACAAATCTCTGACTCCATTTCTTGTTCCATACTCTGATTATAAAGCTGCAATTAGAACTTATATCCGTGATCTGATGCAGAAGAAGTGGGACACCCATGTGGGTATCAATAAATTACATGCAATAAAACCTTATATTGGTTATACCCACTTGGGTTGTCGGTCCAGATTTGAGGAGGTCATTTTGCGCGATGTCGTATTGGCCATACGAGATATACCCATGAATACCTTTTGAAAGGTGAGGATCCTCCGTTCTGCATCCCTTGTGATGAAAGAATCACAGTCAAGCATATCTTGCTTGACTGTGTTGAGTATTCCATCACAAGGGATCAGTATTTTAAGTTACACTCTATGCAGGATCTTTTTAGCAATATTAGTCCTCATTTAATTATTGCATTTTTAAAGGAATTAGATTTATTAACTGAACTGTAAATAGATAAATATTTTAAAATTGGAAGATTAAAATAGTAACTCAAATCGTTAGTGGCTGTACCCTCAAAGGGGGTTGAAGTACCGTAAAAGAATTGTCCTCCTAAGAGAGTACGTAAGTCCAAAAACATTTGAAGTAAATTTCAGTTTTCCAGCTTTTTAATCGTAGAATAAGTGTGTTTTTACTTTATGGCTAGATGTGACTAAATTGCTAACAGCTGAAGGGTTGATGTAAATCCAACTAGGGTCCATGCAGGAAGCAAATGTACTGTAAGTCCCCATGGTCCTTAGTATGGTGATCTACCTTCTGTTGTTGGCAACCTATAGCTCATTTTTATATTGTACTGTCCTCTATAGATACATTGTTTTAGGTCTCTTCACTAGTTTTACCTTCTACTCTGTGATGTTCTAGTTAGTTTTACTGTCCTTCGTTGACAGGGTTTTACAATGGATGTGCTATCAATTCATTTATATTTTTATAATTACTCATTCTCGTCACTCTATGGCTGCAATATTGCCGATGTGACGTTAAAGTTTAACTCACTCACTCCAAATGTTCCAAAATCACTGAAAGCAGGATACTATAACATCAATGTTGAAATGTACATTCCAAACCCTCTTCGATGCTTCAAATGCCAAAACTTCGGCCATGGGGTTAATAACAGCACATTGTCTGTTGTTTGTGCTCACTGTGGTGAAAAGACACATACAACAGAAGATTGTGACAGTAATGTTAAGAACTGTACAAACTGCACTGGTGCCCATTCATCGTTTTCCAAAGAATGTTCTGTCTGGAAGTATCACATGGAGATCAACAAACTAAAATTCACCCGAAACGTTAGTATTGCAGATGCCGAAAAAACTGGTCCAAAGTTCTGAAGCTAAAGAAAGCTATGCTTCCATAACTAAAACACCACCAGAAGCAAGTATAACTTATTTTGTAAATAGATGTATTTTAATTATTGGAAGTTTGGATTAGTAACTTGAATTGTTGGTGGCTGTACCCTCAAAGGAGGTTGAATTATTGTAAAATTGTTGTCCTCCTGAGAGTGTACGTAAGTCCAAAAGCATTCACAGTCAATTTAAACTTTCAGCTGTTCTTAGTCGTAGTATATGTATATTTTTAAGTTTTGGCTAGATGTGTATAAATTGCCAAAAGCTGAGGGGATGATGTAACTCCAGCTAGGGTCCATGCAGGTAGCAAAGGTACTGTAAGTCCCCATGGTCCCTAGTATGGTGATCTACCTTCAGTTGTTGGCAATCTATGGCCAGATGTTATATTGTATTGTCCGAATAGTGATATTAGTTTTAACTTTCCACACTAGTTTTAATTGAACTTGTGATATTCTAGTCCTTCGTTGACAGGTTTTATACTGTACATATATATCATTTCAGAAATAAATGTTCTCGTCACGATACGGCTGAAACATTGCCGATATGACGTTAAATGTTAACTCACTCACTCGTCTGCAGGAAACTCATTTGAAACAGACAGATAATTTTAATCTACGTCAGTTCGATGCATATCACTCTTTCTCACCTCCAGGTGACAGGGCCACTAGCGGATCTTCAATCCTTGTTAAGCAAAATGTTATTCATAGCCCGCTAACACTTAAAACTAATCTTCAAGCCGTTGCAGTGAGACTCACTCTTCATATTGCATTTACAATATGCTCGCTGTATATTCCAACTTTTCACTCACTTAACCTGTCTGATCTTCAAGCTCTCTATGATCAGCTTCCGAAACCCTGCATTATAATGGGTGATCTCAATGATCATACTCCACTCTGGGGTGGTACAAATACTAACACTAAGGGTGAAACACTGGAAGATTGTATTTCCAATAATGATGTGTGTGTATCAAATGATGGTTCAAGCACTTACTTGCGCTCTGCAATCAGTACCTACTCTTCTCTGGACTCTACTGCACTCAATGAGTTTGAATGGTCAGTCCACAATGACCCCTGTGGAAGTGATCACTTTCCAACGATACCATCAGAAATATTTTCAGCTGATTCGGATGGATGGAATTCTTAAAAAACAGATTGGTCCTAATTTGAAACTTTATGCACATCTAAACTACGACCCCAATGTTTTTTTTTATATGGCTGATCCTATTCACGTGTTTTCCGACGTTTTAACTGAAACTGCTGATGAGTGCATACCAAGGTCCTCTATAGCTCCACATGTACGGAAGCCATGGTTTAATGCAGACTGCACAAATGCTAGAAAAGCGAGGAAAAAGGCAAAGAAATATTTCCGCCATCACCCAACTGTCCACAATTTAAATAAATCTGTAATATTAAATGCGAAGGCACGTCGTACCTTCAAGCAAACCAAACGGCAATCTTGTAGAAACTATATTTCCAAAATAAATTCACACACGCCTATGTCTAAGGTGTGGAACATGATTCGAAGAATAAAAGGCAAAGGTTCAAAATTGGTCGTTCACAATCTTAAAGACGGTGATAATTTAATAACTGACACATCTAAAATTGCAAATAAAATTGCCGAAACTCTTGCCAAAAACTCATCATCAGCAAATTATGTTCCTGAGTTTCAGAAGTATCAGAAACAGCAGGAAAACTTAATTTTGATTCCAATAACGGCGAAGATTAAGTGTTTTCATTACATGAGCTATATACAGCTCTTGAACAAGCTCATGACACTGCAGCGGGTGATGTCAACACACATTATCAGCTATTGAAACACTTGCCTGAACCATGTCTTATGGTACTATGGTACTCCTTCTTGGAATGCCATTGTAGTCCCAATATCAAACCCTGGCCGGGATCATACAGATCCGTCTAATTACAGACTGATATCTCTCACTAGCTGTGTCTGTAAAACCATGGAACGTATGGTGAACAACAGATTAACTTGGTATCTTGAAACCAATGACCATTTTGAAGGATTTACATGATTTTAGGTTGAGAGGCCGTTTGCCTCTTCTTAAAAAACAGGCAATTTCAAATCCGAGTGGGTTCAACCCTGTCTGATGATCATTACAATCAGGACCAGGGTGTTCCTCAAGGCAGTATTTTGTCTGTCACTTTATTTAGTTTTAAAATCAACAGTTTATCCAAGGTTTTAAATGATTCAATTGATGGATTACTTTTTGTGGATGATTTTAATAACTCCTGTCGTGGTAAAAGTATGCATACTATTGAACGGCAATTGCAGTTGTGTTTACACAAAATAAATAAATGGTGTCTTAAAACAATTTAAATTTTCTAAATCCAAAACTAATTGTATACACTTTTGTAGAAAATATAAGCCACATAAGGACCCTGAACTATCTTTAAATGGCACTCCCATCAAAGTTGTAAAGGAGGCCAAGTTCTTGGGTTTAACTTTCGATTCTCATTTAACCTTCTTACCGCACATTAAATATCTTAAAACAAAATGTCTGAAGGCACTAGATCTGTTGAAAGTTGTTTCCAACTAAAAGTGGGGAGGAGACCAAACTACCCTCTTACATGTATATCGATCACTGGTCCGTTCAAAACTCGATTATGGCTCCATCGTATATGGTGGAGCCTGCAAAAGCAACCTTAAACTTCTTGATTCTGTTCACCATCAAGACCGAAGACTTTGTCTTGGGTCTTTCAGAACTTCACCTATTGAAAGTCTTTACATTGAGGCTGATGAACCATCTCTTAATGAATTACAATATAAACAAGAATATAATCAATTAAAAACTTAATATAGCGATTACAAACCCATGTTCACAGATGGTTCCAAGGACGATAATGCAATAGCTTCTGCCACTGTCATTGGATCGAGAACAATATCTTCTAGCATTCCCGATAACAGCTCTATTTATACTGCAGAAGCAAACGCCATATTAACATAATAATAAGGGTATTTATAAAGTGCTAGTTCCACATCACTGAGGGACATGCTCAAAGCGCGTATGACATCTATGCATATGTACAGGGCGGACAGTTAGTGGTAGCGTTGGAAGAGATACGTTTTTAGTCCAGATTTAAACGCAGATAGCGTAGGTGCACTCTTGAGGTTAAATAGGAGAGAGTTCCATAATGAGGCAGCTGCATGTGAGAAGGATCGAGCCCCAAGGGATTTCAGTTTATATACTGGTACGGTCAAGAGCAGTTGGTCAGCTGATCGGAGGTTTCTAGAGGGCTTGTAATGGGCAAACATGTCCTGAAGATAGACAGGGGCAGTGTTTTGAAAAGACTTGTAGACTAAAGAAAGGATCTTAAAGTCAATCCTTTCACGGATCCTGAGCCAGTGCAGTGACTTTAGAGCTGGGGAGATGTGAGAATGGAGCTTAGTCCTGGTTATGATACGGACAGCCCTGTTCTGTATCCTCTGCAGTCTGTTCAGCTGATCTCCTGATATTCCCACGAGTAAGCTGTTACAGTAATCCAGACGAGAAAGTATGAGCGATCTAGCCAGAGTGGCTGTGGTTTCAGCTGTAAGAAGATGACGGATTGATCCTATGTTTCTCAAATGAAAGTGACATACTTTGCAGAGATGGTCCACTTGCCTATCCATAGTAAGAGAAGAGTCAATAAAAACACCAAGATTTTTTACATGAGGTTTGAAAGGTATGAGAGACTGTCCAATTTGCAGGTGGGTTAGCCGGGATTTTTGCTGTCTAGAAGGTGGAGCGATGATGATGGCCTCTGTCTTTTCGTCATTTAATTTAAGCATGTTGGTTGACATCCAGGATTTGACATTGTTGAGACAACTTTCCATGCTATGCAAAGATTCCATCTGACTTGCTAAGGTCGGTCTGAAACTGTCTACCAGCTGCGAGTCATCGGTATAGAAACGATGAGCCACATGCTCCTCTGATATCAACTGTCCTGTGTACATGGTGAAAAGGATCGGACCTAGCACGGACCCTTGAGGGACACCACAGGCCAGAACTTCACTGCGGGACATAGCTTTATTTATTTGGACAAACTGTTTCCTATCTGTAAGGTATGATGAACACCACTCCAGGACAGTGCCGTTCAAGCCATAGTCATGTTCCAAACGACTCGGCAGCATTGCGTGGTCGATGGTGTCGAAAGTGGCTGATAGGTCTAACAGGACTATCATGGCGATGTCTCCAGAATCAACAGACATCTTTATGTTACTCAAAACACAGTTTGGAGCCGTCTCAGTGCTGTGTGCCACTCTATATGCGGACTGATAGTTGTCCATCAGATTAGACTTTTGAAGATGTTCCACGATATGAATGTCAAGTTGGATACCGGGCGGTAGGTGCTCAAGGTCTGAGCGTCAAGAGCTGGTTTCTTGATTTGTGGCTTGATAACTGCCTTCTTGAAGCATGATGGCACCTTTCCAGTGGCCAAGCTGGTGTTTACAATCTTTGTTATCACGGGAAGAAGCACGTCCACTAATCCAAAGAGGAATTTTGTGGGTAGTGGATCTAGCGAGCATGATGTTGGTTTAGATGAAGTGATTAGTCTCTTTAATTGCAGTTCCGAGACTGGGGTGAAAGAAGAAAATTTGGTTCCCGTGAAGTTTGTGTAAGAACCAATATCACACACGGACCCCAGACCATGGCGTATCTTTGATATATTCTCTGAGAAATACGTACTAAAGTTGTTTGCCAGGGTTGTATCTGTACCATGTGGCAAAGTGACATCAGCCATCTTGCCGATCAACTTGTTAAGAGTGGAAAACAAGAGCTTAGGATTATCACTGTTAGTGATAATTTCTTGAATAATGTAATCTGATCTAGCCTTTCTGATACATCTGTTTACTTCATTCCGTGCAGAGTTGTACATCTGGCGGTGGACTTCAAGTCGTGACTTACGCCAGCATCGCTCCGCAGCACGCCTCTTTCTCTTAGCGTTTCTGACCTCTGAACAGTTAAGAACGAATGTCAGTGTTTGATTCTATGATGTAGTCAGCAATTTCAACAGTTTTATTTCTAGCAGACTGAGCATTCAATACGCTTATCTTCAGACTATCAAGTGATGTCCTTTCATTAACCGGTTGTGATGTATGATCATCAAGGTACTCACTTGAAATCTCGCCAGCGGACCATAATGCTTTTTGTTTACGTTTGCCACCTCTACAGCCTCTATGTGTGGGGTTAATCTCACAAATATTAACATCTCTTAAATATATTCAAAGACACCCTAAACATTAACAATATATAATCTGTTCAGGCTCTCTTTCTTGCCTTCAGGCTATTAAAATATTTCTTGTAAACATCCACTTTAAATTGAAATCATTGAATTGTATAATAACCTTTCTACTGGCCAATACGGCATCGTATTCTGTTGGTTACCCAGGCATTTCCGGTAACGTAATGGCCGATCTTGCTGTTAAGGCAGCACTCAACAAATCTGTGATACCACTTCTTATTCTATACACTGATTACAAAGCTAGCATTAGAACTTAAATCCGTGATCTGATGCAGAAGAAGTGGGACACCCAAGTAGGTACAAATAAATTACATGAAATAAAATCTTAGGCTGTTAGTCCAGATTTGAAGAGGTTATTTTAAGACGATGTCGTATTGGCCATACTAGATATACTCATTCATACCTTTTAAAAGGTTAGTATCCTCCATTTTATATCCCTTGTGATGACAGAGACACGGTCAAGCATATCCTGCTTGACTGTGTTGAATTCTCCATCACAAGGGATAAATATTTCAATGTCAAAACTATCAAAGATCTTTTTACCAGCGTTAGTTCTCATTTAATCATTGTTTTTTTTAAAAGATATTGATTGTTTGGTTGAATTTTGAGAACTTGTTTTGTAAATAGATGTATTTTAATTATTGGAAGTTTGGATTAGTAACTTGAATTGTTGGTGGCTGTACCCTCAAAGGAGGTATTGTAAAATTATTGTCCTCCTGAGAGAGTACATAAGCCACAGTAAATTAAAACTTTCAACTATTTTTAGTCGTAGCATATGTGTATTTTTAAGTTTTGGCTAGATATGTATAAATTGCTAAAAGCTGAGGGGATGGTGTAACTCCAGCTAGGGTCCATGCAGGTAGCAAAGGTACTGTAAGTCCCCATGGTCCCTAGTATGGTGATCTACCTTGTTGTTGTTGGCAATCTATAGCCTGATTTTATATTGTATTGTCCGAATAGTGATATTAGTTTTAACATTCCACTTTGGCTTTTATCCCCTTTGTGATATTCTAGTTGTTTTACTGTCCTTCGTTGACAGGTTTTTATACTATTCATATATTTCATTTCAGTATTAAATGTTCTCGTCATGATATGGCTGAGACATTGCCGATGTGACGTTAAATATTAACATCACTATATTGATAAGGGAGTTTTCGAAAAAGATGATTTGGAAATGGTTCAAGAGGAATGTTCAGATCAATTGGAAATGAAAAACATAGAACTGAAAAGGATGGAAATAGAAAGGGAAAATGAGTGCGTGAGTTTAGGTTTACGGCGCACTATTCCAGCTATATGGCGGCTGTCTGTAAATAATCAAGTCTGCACCAGACAGTCCAATGGGACCAGACAATCCAGTGATCAACAGTATGAACATCGATCTGCACATGCAGATGACATGTGTCAACCAGGCCAGCGAGCCTGATTACACGATCCCGATAACCGCCTCTTACGACAAGCATAGTCGCCTTTTATGGCAAGCATGGGTTGCTGAAGGTCTATTCTACCGAGGACCTTCACGAGTCGAAAAAGAAAAAGACATATAGAATGAAAACGTTTGAGAAACAGAAGGAAAGAGAAAAAGAAGAAAGAGAAATGAAAAATTGAAATGGAGAAAGAAATAGAAAGGAAATTGAAAGAGTCAGAGATAGAAAATAGAACTGTGGCAATTGGAAATTGACAGAGAATTCTTCTCCTCCCTGAAATTCTTCCTCTGTTGACATTGCAAGGCATGCTGGACCGGTACCCCTTTTAATGATAAAGAAGTAGACAAATATATTCTGCATTTTGAAAAAGATGCTGAAAATCTCAAGTGACCAAGGGAGTCGTGGACTATTCCACTGCACACTGTTGAAGCGCAGAATTCTTATTCAGCATTGACGACACAGCAAAGCTCACACTATGATCGTGTGAAGAGAACACTTTTGAAAGCTTAGTGTAGTGGCTGAGGCTTATCGTCAGAAGTTCAGAAATGCTTATGAAAGGGACAATGAGACTTTTGTAGGGTTTGCTAGAGAAAAGGAAACATTGTTTGATGGGTGGTGTGGATCTAAGGAAGTCACAGAGATGGTTTGAGATAGTTTTGATGAAAGATTTCAAGTAGAGTGCTCATTCTGATCCTAAGACGTATTTGGATGAACAAACGGTTGATGACTTCCATGAGGCAGCGATGTTGACAGATGATTATGGTCTCCGGGCAATTTCAAGTTTTCTGGCCAAACGGGCTTTTCCCAGGGTAACACTGCAGGACATGCAGTTTATAGTGGCGTTAAAACACGTTCAAATTCTAGTGGCAAGGAGTACCATACTTTTCAGTCTAAGCCTCAGACGACCAGTGGTTCAGATCCTGTTTGAGCATATTGTAAGACGTCAGGTCAATTGATTTATGCATGTTACAAAGGCTAGTTCAAAACTCAGGCGGCAGGTTCCTCAAATACTTTTGTGCCCATCGCACCTACGCCTTTCATTCCAGGTGGTGCTGAGGAAAGTTTTGTTTGTGAGAGTAAGTCCCCAGATTCTGTAGTTCGGAATGAGTTTTTGCCCTTTGTTTATAAGGGTTCTGTGTCACTTATGGGAGAGTTATTATCTTGAGGAATATTGGAGGTCTTCAGTCTTTGATTGTGAAGAATATTTTGCCTTTTTCTGATAAGTCTTCAGCGAACTTAGATGTTTTGCTTCAAGGTGTAGGTGGCAATTATTTTGCTCCTTTCAATTTTGTGAAATTGACTTCAGATCTGACTTCAGGTGAGGTGAAAGTTGATGGTCCTGACTCTCTCCCAGTTCCCGGTGTCGATTTGTTGATCGGTAATCAATGTGCACATCAACCTTCTCTCTCCTACTTACTGATTACCATTTCTGCGTCATCATTCCACCTTCTATATAAACTCATTCTGCATATTGTTTTCATCACTATCAAGTTGCACATCGACCTACTCTGCTCAAAACACTCATTGGCAATCCAATGTCATCTGGGCTAACGCAATGAAGTAATTGTACATTTACTATGTGCAAATACCTAGCATGTTGTTCCGTTCAGTATATATGATTCATTCTTAAGATTTGAGCTGGAATAGTGCCTGAGATGAACTGGTATCTTGACACATTCTGACAGAAAAAGGTAATTAGATATGTGGTGTATCAATAATGTCTCAATAATGTATCATATTGAATGCAAACCTGTAGCATGTCTGATCCATGTTTTATCATGACATATTAATATACATGGAGAGTGTTGATGATACGTGAATATTGTTATCACTGAATATATCCCTCTCACCACTGCTACGGCTTTCTCATATTGCCGATAAATTTCGTATTTCCACTCCAGTGTGAGCTACCATTCTAATCACTCTGCAACAATTTGTATGGATTTGCCGAAACTTTCTGGGTGAACCCATCATTTCAATTTGAAAAGCTTCCTAACAATTTTTACATCATCGGCTGCAGATATTATATTTTGAACATATGTGCATCATTTCCTTCGACGTTCACCTATGATTACTTCGCCCAAAGTACCCGTGTATTTCAAGTCAAGTATTACAAATGTATCTACATATATCATCAACATTTCTGTGAATTTTCAATTTCCCATTACCAAATGTAATATATCATAATTCGGTTGTCTCCCTTAGAAAATATAGATGCTAATGATTTTGAGATATAATTATTATAAAATTCTTTCCATAACATATGCTGCTTGTACAGAACCTGTTTCTCAATTCACTTGTACTCACAACATGAATTAATAAGTACACTTCCTCTTTTATGACAGTTACATTCAGATTGTCAATCAATAAATAAAGCGTTAGTGAAATGATTCAGTTTTCTCCCTCGGCTGTTAACGTACAGCTGTCAGATTTGTTATTTGCATGTAATCTTTGCATAAATACATGGCTGAGACATATTTCTTAACGTTTAATTAACAGTAATTACGTAAAAATGTGTGCACTATGCATTTTAGAACCAGACTATGAAAACAAAATGAAGCGTTAGTAGAATGTTTCAGTTCTCTCCCTCGCAGCTGTCGGACTTATGATTTGCATATCTCACCTGTAAAGTACATGACAAGAACATATTTATCATCTCGTAAGAGTATCAAAACAGTAAAAGGTGCATCAGTAAAATGTTTCAGTTTTCTCCCTCAGCCTTTAACATGTGTACACTTTAAAATATACAGCGGTAAAGGTTCCGGCATTGTATCATCTTTTAAATTTGTCTCCATTACATAAATTCATTGAACAAGTACACGTTAGGAACTTATTTCTCATCTCGCTATTCAAACAACATGAAGTAGTAAAGTGTACTTCATCTTCAACGGCAGATACATTCAGATTATCAAAACAATATTTACATATTCTGTCCTCTCTAGCAAGTCCTCCCCTCTGACCTGTTTCAACAGACAAATTGTGGGTACCACATCTGAATCTACTAAAAGCTGTTCTTAGAGATTCCTTTTAGGAGAGAGTGAGAGACATCAGCAGCACCTTGCTCCTGCCAGATTATATCAAAGTCAAGTGTGTTCAATATTTGATACTTGTTGCTCATGTGTGTCACCAACTCGATCTAACTGACACAACATCAGATAAGCCTTAGCATATCTAGTTGTATACATTTTATAAATTCTCAACCAGTATTTTATTAGGTTAAAACGGTTGTTACACGCAGGGGATATCTTCTCAACTCTTCAAATAAAACTGAAGGTGGAGTGTTTGAATTCACATGAACATTTTTTTTAGAAATTTACAGTGGACATTTTCCAAAACCTGGGCACTTTCAAAACCCCAAACTCTTGATGATAACATAAGACAGGAGAAACCAACCTCTCAAACAGAAACATAGATTCCTTAATGTTAAACTGAAATCTTCTTAAAAATCCAAGTAAAATATACAGAGCCTTTTCTCCCTGCTGTGCTAGGGTATGTCTGACCAAACGTGAGCTCGAGAACTTAGGGGTGAACAACACTCCAAGATACTTGTAAACTAACAAAAGGAGTGCAATTATAATGCCACTTTTCCTTCTTTGTTATTACACCACATCTTCGAAACATGATGGCTTTAGTTTTATCTAACCTTCAACCCATATTATCCTGTTTAACAGTTTATTTAATGTTATAGTCGTCCCACAGAGTCTCCAGCATTAACTATGTCATAAGCAAGCATTAACAACTCAATACTCATTCACAAAAATGTCTTTGCAATTGTTTGACTTATAGTTATCAACCATCAATCAGGAATAAAGTGAACAATAGTGGACTTATCATACACCCCTGCCTGGTTCCTTCGTACACACAAAGTACTCAAATAGTGAAGACTTATTTAATAATGACAGTTGCCTTTAATTGACTGTACAGAGATGTTAAACAGTTTGTCCCTCACACCTCTCTGCAATAATACATATTTCCAGAAGTGATGCTGGACACTATCAAATGCCTTTGAAAAGTCTATGAATAAACAATAGCAACGCTCTTTACACTTTGACAAACATTTCTGTCTTAGAGATTGCAATGCAAAGATATTATTATCCATGGTCTTTCCAGATTGTTCTTCATACTGTTTGTCCTCCACATCACACCAGTTTGAAAACCTGTTGTTCAATATACAAAATGTCATATATAGCATATGCAGTAATTAAGGAAAGTGACAAAGAGTTACAAGGGAAAGTACACTGCGGCAGTGATAAAGATTAGGAATGCAGATTAAATAATAACAACTAATCTCATATGGCTTGGCTACATAGTGTTTGGTTTTCAAACATATTTGGACAATGGCTGTCCTGAATTGAATAGTAGTCGCAGTGTACAGAGAGTTCAGGATGTGATGGATGATTCTGCCTGTTGTTCGTCAAGCAGACCTGTGGGGTCCTCCATATCGGTGTCTGGAGTGCTGAGAGACCTCTGCAAAGAGCAATTTGATATCAAAACTGAGTAATTTGTCCAATACAGCTAACAACAACGTCACCTCATGTGGAAGTACACAGCTGCAGATATCCACTTGAATTTTCGGTTATTGAAGCACCAATAAACATACACTACTTTCGCTACCTTATCACACGTTTAGATCGTGTATTGCTTTCAAGCTGGAATATTTGGTCCTTGACGGGTTTTTTTCATGCAGACAGCGCATTATAAACATGACGAAGCAATAAAGGTAAGCAATATCAATGTGGTGAAAACATTAAAAGTGTGTTCATGGACATTGAAACAAAGAAGCTCTTATTACATATATTGAAGTGAGTGAGTGAGTGAGTGAGTGAGTTTAGTTTTACGTCGCATTTAGCAATATTCCAGCTATATGGCGACGGTCTGTAAAGAATCGAGTCTGGACCAGACAATCTAGTGATGAACACCATGAGCATCGATCTGTGCAATTGGGAACCGATGACATGTGTAAACCAAGTCAGCTAGTTTGACCACCCGATCCCGTTAGTCGCCTCTTACATATATTGAAGAAATTCACCGGAATAGTCCTAACAAAGTTGACCACACGTTAGTTTTATTCATAGTGATACACATAAAAGGATGTATATATGTTTAATACTTACAGTTAGATAATATTCATTAAAGTCAAAGGACAGTTAAATAAATAGATGATCGCACTGAAGTTAACGGTACATTTTACCAACAGGCAACTGATCACCAACAACTGAAGGCAGATCACTTTACTGGGTTCCACGGGGACTTTCAGTTACTGGCTACCTGCATGGGCCCTGTCATCATCTCCCCGGATCTTATAAGATTGTTGACTATCCAAATTAAGAGAACATATGTTCTACGATTAAAAACCAGAGCAGAAGTGGCACATTGAAATGGTCTTACATACGCTCTTCGGATGACAACATGTTTACATTACTTCAACTCCATACGGGGATGTGCCGCTTATAATCGCACTTACCAAACTTTATCTACCAATTTAAATTTCAATAAAAAATCGGATACAAATCTATTTCCTTTTAAAGGCATAATCTTATAATTGCACGATTATGTTACAGATAATATTGTGATAACAAGTGGGAAAGACAAAGTAAAAGCAAAACATTTCATGTTGCAGCCACAAAGAATTATGTGTAAGGCTTACAAAGCTGGCTTTGTGTTCTTGTGTTACTTACCATCACATGTTCGTTAGCAGGTTTCTGTCTCCAGAAGTACTGTCTTACGTAGAGAGGGTTGATGTTCGCCTTGTTACCACCTGCAGGTAAACGACTCAGTGGTAATATATATCTCCAAAAGCAATATGAGGAAAGGAAGGCTGCGATATTTAGCAGCTTACCAATGATGTATTTACAACGGATACATTCGGCTGATATGGTCACATACCTGTGGCTAGACTGACAGTAACTCCCAACACCTGCACGATGAGAAATCCGAAACACTGATAAAGAGTATAGGAGAGGCTGTAAAAGTTGTCGAGTCCTGACCTGTCAAGAAAACACATAAGAATTTGGTTTTGTTCTAACAAATCAGAATAACAACGCTGTGAGCTCCAGTACATCCTGGGATAAAACATCACGTCATTGTTGTTGGAGGGACGATACGGAATGCATTATTATATAATCCATTTATGAGCAGACTTGTAGTTTTGAAATGTAAAACAACATTTTTCATATGTCCATTTTCCGGCAACATAGATTCCACTGGGAGTAAAAGCCAACATAGCGGCGAAATACGAACTTATCATTGAACATATCATTGAACATCAATCGCGATACCAGGTGTTTTCTACCCTTACTCATACAAGATAAATGGTGAACCAGACATTTTATTGTTGAAACACCAATAGACACCACATCCCGTGGTATTACAAACACGTTTTTTCAAATACATCTCACTAAGACATACCCAGACACTTGTTCCGAGGACGCGGAATGTGAATATGCACGTATACTATCAATGAAAACCATGTTTCCTCATCAGAATATCTACATGCTTACCCAGTAAATATCTCCTGAGTATGATTGGTCGAATTTAGTATCGTCATGGGTTGTGGCAGAGTGAGGTTGACATTCAGGCAGTGATCTGTCGGGGCAGAGGGGAGAGGCGGTGACTGCCTCACCCCTGGGGAAACACTGGCACCGACCACCAGCCACGTTAGAAAGCTCAATCCAACCAACAGTGCAGCAATGGCACTCTGGAAAGATTTTGAAATACTTATTAGTTACAAAATGTTTGTATATATGCATGTATTATCCTCTTCCAGACAAAAGGTATATGTAACAACATATTATCAATATATACCTACTCTTGTATTAACAAATGGGAAGAGGACGCCGAGGTAAAACAGACTGCTTGTTGGCCCAGAAATAATTGACGAGGCACTGAAATAGATCTGAAACAGAATCTTTCTTTTCATTTCAAAGATAGCTGCATATAGTATGCAATAATACAAAAGACTCAGACACAAATACGTGTTAGTGAGAGAGTAGCAATGTTTAAGTATATTTTCACCTGGAGTATTGTGATGGATTTAATGGAGGCCACATATGTCGCCAGGCAACAAATCAAAACTCCCCACGCCACCACTGAGGAGAGAAAAGTGAAGACATAGTTATCAATATGCGGATGGACATTTTCGGGTCTTTATTTCAGTGCATCTCATCTCCAACCTGTCACGACTTTACGTAATCCTTTTTCAATATAGAAACAGTTTTATTAACATCAGGAATGAAAGGACAGCTTGCCTGTTTCCTTCGTGTAATTGATCTTAGAGATATTCGAATAAGGTAGGCTTCAGTGTACCATAATATAACCATTCAAGTGTCCTTTTGTTATACGTAGGTATTTAAACCTCCACAACTATACTGAAACATCCTTTCTGGCTGGTTCCACCTGCTAATTTGACGACAGCCATTTGTTTAAACTCCGACATAGAAGGACACTGGGGCTTTACAAAGTCCTCCCATGTTATGTTTGACAGAGCTGATAGTCCTGACGACAACGAACTGAAACATATGAAATAGTGTTAGCAGCTAGTCACAACATACCAGTACTAAGTCAAGTGGTATGACGTTTTATATTTTATGTATGATTCTAAAATCCCTCGTTAGAAGAACAACAGAGATGGCCCTTTTTCCTGTGATAAAATTTACCTTTGGAGTTGTGTACAGAATAAGGATTAACGTCTCCGGTAAAGGTGGACCTTGAGTTGGAAATGCAGATACATGTATCTTTATAATTCATACGCTGTGCCATTCAGCGAGTGAACCCCATCTTCAGCCTTTCCCAAAGGACTCTATTGATATTGGCTAAAGCAAGGGGGGCATCTTCACCAGTATCCGGATCATAAGACTGCAGCGTTCTTTACACACATAGATTATTAGTTCAGTTCTTCATATTAGTTGACGGTGTTACACATGATCAGTAAACACACGACACAAATAGTTTCCGTGGAGAGGTAGTGAATAATAGCTCTAAATTTGAGGAGAAAATACTGAACAATTTTGGATTTGAAGACATACATTCATAAATTTAAATGTCATCAGGTTAGCTATTTAAACTGTGTGGTATTTAACCCTTTAATATGTCTTGCAACTTTTAGCTAACCATTGTGTAGAACATATATGGGTACTTTCAAAACATTCAGTAAGTCCACAACAAGCAGTTATCATTACATTTTGTTTTGCATACATTTCGTATTTTAGAAAGATAGATGGATAGATAGATATAGGATATTTATATAGAGTGCATATATCCACGCACTAGTGCATGCTCAAGGCGCTGGTATTTTTCCCTCAATCACTGGATGTCAATCTCAACAGTACAAATGCACTGACGTCTGTTATCTCCTTTAGGTTAATCAATAAAACAACTAAAAATGTGCTGTTATCGCTTATCTATTGGATTACATTGATAGCATATAATTCTGACCTGAGAGAAGCACTGAAGATTGCTGCAAGAAACAGGCCAGGCATTCCTGGCAGGTTCCGGAAAATGTCGATGATCATGAAAGGTAAAATCTGTAGAACAGTAAGGGGAATAAATTGAGGTTTACATATGCAAAGCATTATGATCATAGAATCTGAGGTACAGCAGAAAATGCACACTCTTAATAGAAGAATCAACGACACATCATAGCTGGCAGACAGGAATGTGGTATGTACCCACAGATACAACATTACCAAACTGCTAAGAATTTGCTTTGGAAACTATGAAAGTTCCAGCAAACCTCCATTTACAGTTTATGAGACGACCTTTAATGATCATTGCAACGGTTCTACGAGTGAGTTTTGTTTAACGCCGCACTCAGCAATATTACAGCTATATGGCGGCGGTCTGTAAATATTCGAGTCTGGACCAGACAATCCAGTAATCAAAAGCATGAGCATTGATCTGCATACGTGTCAACTGCGTCAGCGAGCCTGACTACCCGATCCCGTTAGTTGTCTCTTACGACAAGCGTAGTTGCCATTCATGGCAAGCATAGGTTGCCGAAGGCCGATTCTACCCTGGACCTTCACGGGTCGCAACGGCACTATGAAACAATCCCAATCAAAGAGAATCATGTACCTGGTCGGGGCTGTCGATTTGGTTTGATGCAATGGGATCACATCTTTTGTAGTCGTAGTAACTAAAAGCCACAAGACCGCTGAAGATTGTGAGTGATCCAAACACCAGAGAGCACGTTAGCCAAAGCAGCATCGCCCTTTCAAAGAGACATATAGTTTTGCTTCTTTCACAGTCACGACACACGTATATATTTGTATAAACCTTAACTTACGTAAGTTTAGACTCTCTTACAACACACATATATGTCATGTATAATAGATATACAATGTCAAGATTGATTTCTCCACTAACTTGAGTGAACCTACTAGAGATGAAGTGCACGAGGATCATGCATTATTTTGCTGAAAAGCATGTGCCCTTGTCGTACATGTGAAGAGCTGCGTTTGCTTGTTAAGTTTTGGAAAGTTTTGATTTCACCATCATTATTTAAATCACGCCAATGATCTGTTGAACGTTACGAATTCATTTTACAATACATCGAATCAAATGAAAACAGTGTTCTTAAACCATACCCTTAGCAGAATATTTTGCAAAATGTATAGTGTAGATTAGTTCCCTGAAGCATATGGCTACATTTATACAACTAAGCCTAAACTTAGCCTAAACTTAGTACATAACACGGCATAATTGGCTTGCATAACGTTCATAAATGCAGCACACAGACATCCAGACATACATACCTTTGTACGTACGTGCTGCAAAACAAACACACGCGCACACACACACATACACACAAACAAACAAACATAACTACATGAACGTGCATGCACACACACATACATACTTAGATAATTGCATACACACCATCTCGCGTGCTTGAGTGACTTTGTTGACGCAATGCGTTGAATGAATGCAGGTTGCACGAGCCAACCCATTCCAGCGAATACCCTGGCCAAGCCAACGTTCCATACTGTATGGCGGATTGTTGGGTCAATATCAAATCTGAAAGTAATACGGCAATGAAGAGTTCCTTCATGATCGGGGTGGAATCTGAAACAAGGTCCAGATTATTCCTAGCAAGACACATACCCAGCTTTTCTTTACGGTACACAAGGTCAGCTATGCAAGAAAATGTTATGTTCGTCTTATGATGTTCAATGTCCGTAATCCTCGTGGTGGGTGCTGGGCAACGCTGAGAGCCGTTCACCCCCGTTGTGGACCCGAGGGATACTTGGTCCACCAACACTTTTGCCGTGGATTGCGGCCCTGTGTCGGTGGAGGAAGGGATCCTGGTGGTTGACGGCAATAGGGGCCTGCAACCGCGTTCCTGTTGCCTAATACACCACTTTGGCCCTGACTTCACCTAGACGGTTGGTTGAATGGGTCCGGTTCAACAAATCGGCTGGTCATGTCGAGCCCTATGCATCACTTGTATTTGCACAATAACCTATATTCTGAATGAACTGTATTGTTACTTTTAGGCTTCGACTCTTTTGATTTGTCAAGCATTACTTTAGTAGAAATATTTCAGATATAAATTTGTCTGGAGTCTACATGCCCAGAAGGCGATGGCTCATGGGCCAATCTGGTAGGATTTATCTTTTGGGGATATTTTCCTGCTTGAGTATACCCTCCTAGTATCGTTGGTGCCGTGTGCTGGAGACCCGCATACAGTAGGCATCGTCCCCGTTGACACTCCGTGGTGGGTGGGGAGCTAGGAGAGTGAATCATATCTAATACCAATATGGCACTCCCACTGAAAAAACGTTCATATCAATCTGATGATTAACTATCTCCTGAGGATGAAATTCAAGAAGTTCTCCCAAATCCTGATCATATTGGTCATGTCAGCACCAAATGATGGTCCACTAAAATTGAATCCTTTTGCCGTTGCAAAGGGTATAGAAGGTTTAACTGGCGATATCAAGGAAATCAAGAAGCTGCGTTTTGGATCTCCTCTTCTGATCGAGTATAAAAAGAAAATCCAATCACAAATACTTCTTTCAACCAAATCACTGGCTAATGTTCCTGTGGAGGTTTCCCCTCACAGGACACTCAATAGTTGCAAAAGTATTGTCCGTGATGTGGGACGTTGCCGTTCAGATATGGATGAGAGTGACATCATTTCAGAATTACGTTCACAAGGTGAAACTGCTGTTAAGCGGTTCACTTCCAAAAGAGAAAATGACATCATAAAGGCAAATACCTATTTATTTACATTTGGTAATTGAAGGCTGGATATTGTCACTTAATAATCCCCTGAGGTGCTGCAGATGTCAGAAATTTGGCCATGACGCTAAATCATGCCGCAGCCCGACTGCTTGTGAGTGTGAAGATGGCAAATTCTGTGATAAACTCCAGCGTGTGTAACCTGCTCTAGAAATCATCCTTTCTCGTCCAGAACATTCCCTACATGGGAACGCCAGTAAAACAATTCGAAAATAAAACATGAACGTAATGTCTCTTTTTTGGAAGCAAGGAAACTTGTACCAGCTCTTGAAAAACCGGCACCCGTGAACGGCCACCTCCTCGTGGTGGGTGCTGGGTAACGCAAAGAGCCGTTCAAACCCCCGTGTGGACCCGGGTCAACTAGGTCCATAGCACCCCATTGCTGGTTGCAAGGAGCAACCGAATTGGGCAACCTGTTTGCCGTGGGTTGCGTCCCGTGTCGGTGGAGGACGGTAGTCTGGTGGTTGAGGGCAGTAGGAGCCTGAACCGTGTTCCTGTTGCTCAACACACCACTTCGACCCTTACTTCACCTAGACGGGTGGTAGAATCGGCCCGATTCTATCAATCGGCTGGTCACGCCAAGCCCTGTGTATGGACTTGTACGTCACTCATGTACGTTAAACATGTACGTTTAATTTGAAAATGTTTTACATTTGGACTCGGTACATTTATACATATCAGATGTCAATGATTTGCAATGTGATGTTTTGCTCTTTGCCTAGAGTCTTATGCCAGAAGGCGGTGGCTCATGGGCCAATCTGGTGGATTAGCTATTTATAACTTTTCTGCTGGAGTATATCATCCGAGTATCCTTGGTGCTGCAAGTTGGAGACCCACTTGTTTTTAGCATTGTCCTTGTGATACTCCGTGGTGGGTGGGGAGCTCGGATGATGAACCTTAAAACACTAACTATGGCTTCCGAAACCCCTATGACCAAGAAAAAACGTCCTCTTGACATGGATCCTGATGTTAATGATCAAAGACCGTCCACATCTATTGACTATTGGCCACGTTTTATAGTACTTGAGACTGTTGACAAGACTCCCTTGAAGCTGAACCCTTTTGCTGTTTCAAAAGGCGTACAAGGCATAGCAGGAGATGTTAAAAATGTTAGACGTTTGCGTACAGGTTCACTTCTTATTGAATGTAGTAAGAGACAACAGGCAAATAACCTCCTGTCAACTAAATCTTTTGTTGGCATTCCCGTATCAGTCTCTGCCCACCGAACGCTTAACACCAGCAAAGGCATAGTGAGAGACCGAGACCGCCTTTTTGCTGATATGCTGGAAATTGATATTGCCTCAGAGATGAAGGAACAAGGTGTGTTGTATGTGAAACGTTTCACTACCCGTAAACACAATGAGATCCAACAAACAAACACCTATTTGTTCTCTTTTTCTTCTCCGACTGCTCCCACATCAATAAAGGCTGGTTACTGTCAACTCAAAGTGGAAACGTACATTCCAAATCCATTGAGATGCTTCAAGTGCCAAAAGTATGGGCATGGCGTAAATACCTGTACATTGTCTGTTGTGTGCGCTCACTGTGGTGAGAAAACACACACAACAGAAGATTGTGACAGTGATTTTAAGAAATGTACCAACTGCTCAGGTGACCATTCATCTTCATCGAAACAGTGTCCAATCTGGAGAGAGCAAATGGAAATAAACAGAATAAAGTATACCCAAAACATCTCTTTTTCTGAAGCAAAAAAACTGGTGAAGAGATCTGATCTTCCAGAAAGTTATGCTACAGTAGCAAACGCATCATCTGTGCGCAGCTCTAAAATAACAAAGTCATCTACAAGCTGCCAAACTACCTTGACTTGGGTCAACAGTGACTCTCCACAACTTCTATACCCAGCTATGTCATCACAGACTGAAGAATCACTTCCTGGAACATCAAAGTCTTCTTCTGATCATAAATCATCTTCGCAGTCACGCACTGAGTCTCAATCTACAACTGATAGACAACAAACTGCTAAAGGTAAATCTAAGCCTAAGCCTGATGTTTCAAAACAACAAAGTGGCAGAGCTCCTAAGGGGTCACAAAATAAAGTTCAATTGTTTAATAAATACGGGTCTCTTGAAGACATGGACGTTTCTGAAAACGTCCATTCTAGGGCACATAGCTTGTCGCCCTCCAAAAGAGTGCGGGGTAGATCCCCAATAAATCCCCCCAAAAGATAGTTTATTCCACTAATATTGTACAGTGGAACTGCAGAGGATTGAGGACTAATTTACATGAATTACAGCTATTAGTCCAAGATTTCACACCTTCAGCGATATGTCTCCAAGAGACATATTTAAAGCAAACAGATACATTTGACCTTCGTCATTTTAATGCATATCATTCTTTTTCACCTCCGGGTGATAGAGCTACTGGCGGATCATCCGTTTTAGTCAAACAAAACGTTATTCAAAGCCCTGTTTCACTTAATACTAATATGCAGGCTGTTGCAGTGAGAATTACCTTACACGTAGCGTTTACGCTATGCTCTCTTTATATTTCGCCGTCTTCGACGTTCACTAAAACTGATCTCCAAGCTCTATATGACCAACTCCCGAAGCCCTGTATTATAATGGGAGATTTAAATGGGCACAACCCACTCTGGGGTAGTGTAAATACAAACACTAGAGGTAAATTTTTGGAGGACTTTTGTTCTGACAATGACTTATGTATTTATAATGATGGTTCCAACACATATTTACACCCTGGCACAGGGACGTATTCTGCTCTCGACTTGTCATTGACAAATTCCGAACTATTAAATGAATTCGAATGGTCAGTCCACGATGACCTGTGTGGAAGTGACCATTTTCCTACTATATTAAAAGCTGTAACTCCATCTGATGTTCCTCCATCATCAAGGCGGAATTTTAAAAAGGCTAACTGGGCTTTGTATGAAACACTGTGTGCTGAAAAATTTAAACCTGAACGTTTTATTGACGTTTCTGATACTATCAAATCTTTTTCTGATGAACTGAATTCCATAGCTGATGAGTGTATACCAAAGTCCTCTGCAGTTCCACACATAAGAAAACCATGGTTCAACGATGAGTGCAAACAAGCTAGGAAGGCAAGGAAAAAAGCAGAACATTATTTCCGTCGCCATCCTATGGTGCATAATTTAAATAAATTTAAGATTTTAAATGCTAAAGCACGGCGTACTTTTAAACAGAACAAACGCCAATCTTGGCAAAATTATGTATCCAAAATAAATTCTCGGACACCCATGTCCAAGGTATGGAACATGGTCCAGAAAATCAAAGGTAAAGGTACTAAATCTACTGTCCATCATCTTAAACATGCAGATCAATTGCTTACTGATAAATCAGATATTGCTAATAAACTGGGTGAAACCCTTGCTAAACACTCTTCCTCTTCAAATTATGTACCTAAATTTCAGCAATATCAAAAACAACAAGAAAAGAAAACTGTTAATTTCAATTCTGATAATGGGGAAGATTATAATGAAACGTTTTCTATTCATGAACTCCATACTGCTCTTGATCAAGCTCATGACACTGCTACAGGAGCTGATAACATACATTATCAACTCCTGAAGCACTTACCAGAATCCTGCCTAGAAACGCTTCTCAATATTTTTGATGATATTTGGACATCGGGTAACTTTCCTCCGTCATGGCGTGACGCCATAGTAATACCAATACCTAAACCTGGACGTGATCATACGGATCCGTCCAATTATCGACCTATTTCACTAACTAGCTGTGTTTGCAAGACCATGGAACGCATGATAAATAATCGACTTGTTTGGTACTTGGAAACAAATAATCTTATCACAGATATACAGTGTGGTTTCCGTAAAAACAGAAGTACTGTCGATCACTTAGTGCGACTGGAGTCATTTGTTAAAAACGCACTGATTAATAAACAACATGCTGTGTCTATCTTTTTTGATCTTGAAAAAGCATATGACACAACCTGGAAACATGGTATTTTGAGGGATTTACATGACTTTGGTTTGCGAGGTCGTTTGCCTCAATTTATTGCCAACCTTTTAAATGACAGACAATTCCAGGTCCGTGTGGGTTCTACCCTGTCTGATCATTACAATCAGGATCAGGGTGTTCCACAAGGCAGTATTTTATCTGTCACTCTTTTTAGCATCAAGATCAACAGTTTGTCAAAAGTTTTAAACGATTCAATTGATGGATCGCTTTTCGTGGATGATTTTAATATTTCTTGCCGAGGTAAAAATATGCATACTATTGAACGGCAACTGCAGTTGTGTTTAAACAAAATAAATAAATGGTGTCTTGAAAACGGCTTTAAATTTTCTAAATCGAAAACTAATTGTATACATTTTTGCAGAACATATAAGCCACATAAGGACCTTGAACTGTCTCTAGATGGCACTCCCATCAAAGTTGTAAAGGAGGCCAAGTTCTTGGGATTAATTTTTGACTCGCATTTAACGTTCCTACCACATATCAAATCCCTCAAAACTAAATGCCGGAAGGCACTTGACTTGTTGAAAGTCGTTTCAAATTCTAAATGGGGAGGGGACCAAACTACCCTCCTGCAACTTTATCGATCACTGATCCGGTCAAAACTTGATTATGGCTCCATTGTATATGGTGGAGCCTGTAAAGGGAACCTGAAACTTTTAGATTCTGTTCACCATCAAGGTCTAAGACTTTGTCTTGGCTCCTTTCGAACTTCACCTGTTGACAGCATGTACGTTGAGGCCGATGAGCCATCTCTTGAACAGCGACGTATCAAATTAGCTTTACAGTATGTAACAAAATTATATTCCAGTGAGTCTTGCTGCTGCCGGCATTGAGCTGGAAAATATAGCTCCTTCCCGTCTTCTTTCTTCTCCTCCTTGGCAGTTGGTTAGGCCCCAAGTGGACCTAACATTGACCGCATTTAAAAAATCGGAAACTAATGAATTACAGTATAAACAAGAATATAATCAATTGAAACATAAATATAGCAGTTATAAATCCTTATTTACAGATGGGTCCAAGGACGGTGGCGCAGTAGCTTGTGCCACTGTCATTGGATCCAGAACAATATCTTCTAGATTACCAGACAACAGTTCTATTTTTACCGCTGAGGCTAACGCCATATTAACAGCTCTTAAATATATTCTAAGACGCCATAAACATAAACAATATATAATCTATTCCGACTCTCTTTCTTGCCTTCAGGCGATTAAAAATCTTTCTTGTAAACATCCACTTTTAATTGAAATTATTGAATTATATAATGATCTTGCTACTGGCCAATACGACATCGTCTTCTGTTGGTTACCCAGCCATGTAGGCATTTCAGGGAACACAATGGCCGATTTTGTTGCCAAGGCAGCACTCAACAAATCTGTGACACCACTTCTTCTTCCATACTCAGATTACAAAGCGAATATTAGAACTTATATACGTGATCTGATGCAAAGGAAGTGGGACACCCAAGTAGGTATAAATAAATTACATGAAATAAAACCGTATATTGGTTACACCTACTTGAGCTGTCAGTCCAGATTTGAAGAGGTCGTTATGCGACGATGTCGTATTGGTCACACCAGATATACGCATAAATACCTTTTGAAAGGTGAGGATCCTCCGTTTTGTATCCCTTGTGATGAAAGAATCACGGTCAAGCATGTCTTGCTTGACTGCGTGGAGTATTCCATCACAAGGGATACCTATTTTAAATCACGTAGTATGAAGGACCTTTTTACTAATATCAGTTCTCATTTAATTATTGGATTTTTAAAAGAATTAGATTTATTAAATGAATTGTAAATAGATAATTTTTATTATCGGAAGTTTAAATTGGTAACTGTGCTTGTTGGTGGCTGTATCCTCAAAGGGGGTTGAAGTATTGTAAAACTATTGTCCTCCTGAGAGGGTACGTACGTCCACAAACATTTAAAGTAAATTCAAACTTTCCATGTTTTTAATCGTAGAATAAATGTCTTTTTACTGAATGGCTAGATTTCCCGAACTGCTGACTCCTGAGGGGATGGTGTAAATCCAGCTAGGGTCCATGCAGGTAGCCAAGGTACTGTAAGTCCCCATGGTCCCTAGTATGGTGATCTACCTTCAGTTGTTAGCAATCTATAGCCCATTTTTATCTTGTATTGTCCTCTATAGATAAATTGTTTTAGGTATAGTTACTAGTTTTATACTCTACTCTGTGATATTCTAGTTGTTTTACTGTCCTTCGTTGACAGGTTTTATAATAGGCATATAGTTCATTTCAGAATTAAATGTTCTCGTCACGATATGGCTGAGATACTGCCGATGTGACGTTAAATGTTAACTCACTCACTCACTCACTCACTCACTCACTTGAAAAACCAGGCACATCTTATGCAGCTGCCTCAACTCCAACTTCTAGACCGGTTTATTATCAGTCAGTTGTCAAACTGATTATATATGGATGGAGTCCTCTACTCCGATCCTGACTTCACCTCATCGAAAGTCGTCTATTTCTTAATCTCAAATGGATGATCCATTTACAGTTGTGTAACCCTCACCAGTGACGTCAACAGTGAACCCGCAGTCGGTACCAAAACCATCGTCTGATATGAAAACGCCGACCAAACAAATAGACCATTCTAATCGTCCTGATCGTATTCCAAACGGTCAGTGTGACCCTGTACGGATACAGAATCGTTTTAAAACTTAGAGGACATGGATGTATCTCCTCTCCCTCATCGGCGCAACACCAGTAAGTCACCTAGAAAAGGGAAACACAGATCCCCTGTACAGCCACCTTTAACATGAGCGTTTCTAGTTTAATTATTCAGTGGAATTGCAGAGGTCTTCGGACCAGTTTCAATGATTTGCATTTATTGATACAAGATTATAAACCATTAGCAATATGTCTACAGGAGACTTACCTTAAAGAAACTGATAACTTTGATTTACTTCAGTACAGTACCTACCATTCCTTCTCCCCACAGTGACTAAAGCTACTGGTGAATCTTCCATTTTAGTTAGGCAGGGTGTGATTCATAACCCTGTTTTACTTTATTCCAATCCTCAGACTGCTGCAATTAGAATAACTCTGCACATTGTGTTTTCTTTGTGCTCTCTTTACATTCCCCCAACACCGTTGCTTCAAATAACTGATCTTCTAGCACTTTACGACCAACTTCCAAAACCCTGCATCATTATGGGTGATCTCAATGGCCATAACCCACTCTGGGGTAGTGTGCACACAAGCAATAAAGGGAAGTTACTTGAAGAGTTCATTACAAATAATGATTTATGCATTTATAACGACGGCTCACACACTTATCTACATCCTGGGTCCGTCTTTTGTGGAAGTGACCACTTTCCTACAGTTCTAACACCTGTAACCCTTTCTGATGTTCCTCCATCATCCAGATGGAATTTTATGAAGGTTTATATGAAACTCTCTGTGCTGACAAACTTAAACCTGAACTTTTCACTGATGTTGCTGACGCTATAAAGTGTTTTACTGATGAGGTGAAAAACGTAGCCAATGAGTGTATCCCTAAGTCCTCTGCAACTCCACACATTAGAAAACCGTGGTTCAACGATGATTGCAAACAGGCTAGGAAGGCTGGGAAAAAAGCTGAACATTATTTCCGCCGCACTCCTATGGTCCACAATTTGAACAAATATAACATTCTCAATGCTAAAGCTCGGCGTACTTTCAAGCAAGGTAAACGCCATTCTTGGCGAATGTACTTATCAGAGATCAATGCACGTACACCGATATCAAAGGTACGGAACATGATTCAGAAAATCAAGGGTAAGGGCACTAAATCCTGCATTCAACACCTTTTAGGTGGGGATCAGCTATTGACTAACAAATCAGATATTGCAAATAAACGTGGTGAAACCCTAGCCAAACACTCTTCTTCTTCAAATTAAGTACCTGAATTCCAAATATATAAAAAACGGCAAAAAAAGAAAGCTATAAATTTCAGTTCAAATAATGATGAATATTATAAAGAAATATTCAGTCTCTATTTATGAGCTCCATACTGCTCTTGAACAAGCTCGTGATATTGCCACAGGAGCTAATCATATACATTATCAACTCCTGAAATTCTTACCCGAATCCTGTTTAGAAACCCTTTTATATATATTTGATGACATTTGGACTTCGGGAAGATATTCAGTGTGGTTTTCGTAAAAACAGAAGTACCATTGATCACTTAGTGCGTTTAGAATCATTTGTCAAAACGCTATAATTAATAAAACAACATGCAGTGTCTATCTTTTTAGACTTAGAAAAGGTCTATGACACTACATGGAAATATGGCATTTTAAAAGATTTACATGACTTGGATTGCGAGGCCGATTGTCTCAATTTATTTCCAACTTTTTAAATGACACACAATTTCAAGTCCGAGTGGGGTCTACCCTGTCTGATCATTATAATCAGGATCATGGTGTCCCACAAGGTAATTACCTTTACAGTATGTAACAAAATTATATTCCAAGAGTCAAACCCCGCATTTAACTGTGTCTTTAAACCTCTGTATGAGGATTTGTATAACAAGAAGTCTTCCCTTGTTCTGCCTGTTGGACTAAGAATGAAACCTTTCCTTTCTGCTCCTGGCACAGCGCTAGACAACACAGCTCATTCCCGTTTGATTTCTTCTCCTCCCTGGTAGTTGGTGAGGCCACAAGTGGACATTACACTGACTAAATTTAAAAATATTACAATACGTCTAAATCTTTTCATGTGGTAACAGCAGTCGTAGAATTATAATAAGTTTTGTCTTTCCAAGCTTATTTGATGCAGACTGTTTATCTAGTCTACATCCTACTTAGTACCCGTGAACGGCCATCTCCTCGTAGTGGGTGCTGGGTAACGATGAGAGCCGTTCACCCCGTTGTGAAACCGGGGGGATATTTGGTCCACCAACCTGTTTGTCGTGGTTTGCGGCCCTGTGTCGGTGGAGGAAGGGATGCTGGGGGTCGAGGGCAATAGGGGCCTACCTAATACACCACTTTGGCCCTGACGTCACCTTGACGGGTGGTTGAATGGGCCCGGTTCAACCAATCGGCTGGTCATGCCAAGCCCTGTGCATGGATAATAATTATATTTATCATTGCACAAATATTATTTTTGGTGTAATTTTGGTCTTGGCTTTATTGTCTAAATATCGAGACCTTTGACAAGACTCCTTTAAAATTACCTCCCTTTGTAATTTCAAAAGGTATCTTTGGCATTGCAGGTGAGGTGAAAGATATCAAACGCTTGCGATCAGGTTTGCAACTGATTGAATGTAGCAGAAAACAAGCTACCAACCTGTTATCAACTGATATTTGTGTTCTGCCCACAGAACAGTGAGACCAAATAAAGGTATAGTTCGAGACCGTGAGCATCTTCTAGCAGACATGACTGAGCTCGATATAGTGTCCGAGATCTTAGGAGTATCTTTCGTCAAACGTTTCACAACACGGAAAAATAATGAGACTGTCCAAACCAATACATATCTGTTTTCATTTTCAGCTCCAAGTCAATCAAATCAGGTTACAGCAATCTGGATGTTGACAAATATTCAAAATCCTCTGCGCTGCTTTAAGTGTCAAAAGTACGGACATGGTGTTAATACTTGCACATTGTCTTTTACATGTGCTCACTGTGCTGAGAATACACATGTATCCTAAGATTGTGACAGTATTCACTAAAGAGGTGCAAACTGTTCAGGAAATCATTCATCCTTTTCTAAAGAATGTCCCATTTGGAAAAAGGCAAATCCAAATTAACAAAATCGAATTTTTCAGGAACGTCAGCAAGAAAGATTGTACAATCTACTGAGCACACTGAAACATACGCCTCTGTCACAAAAAAATCTGAAGCCTTATCAAAAGGAACAACTACGCCAGTACTAACTTCGTCAAGCTCATCTCAGACTGACCTGACATGGGTGAATTCAGATATTCCTCAGTCTATCTCTCCTGATGTTCCTGAGTCCATCTCAGAACAGTCTACTCAGACAGATGCAGCTCAGTCTACACAAAAGATCGTATCTCCTTCGACTACAACTACTTCACAGTCTGATAGAAACGATAAACAAATTGTAAAATCGAAATTCAAGACAAGGCCAGAAACTTCGATATCAAATCGAGCACCAAAGGGGTCAGATAATAAAATCAAACTGTTTAACAAGTTTGGATCACTTGAGGAAATGGATGTATCTGATCACATCCATCCCCGGGCACATAGCTTGTCGCCCTCAAAGAAAGTGCGGGGTAGATCCCCAAGCAACCCACCCAAACGATAATGTCTTCCAGGAATATAGTACAGTGGAACTGTAGAGGACTAAAGGCACAAATTTTAATGAGTTACATCTTTTAGTTCAAGACCTGGCACCATCAGCATTTCGTCTGCAGGAAAGTCATTTGAAGCAGACAGACAATTTTAATCTACGTCTGTTCGATGCATATCACTCTTTCTCACCTCCAGGTGACAAGGCCACAGGCGGATGATCAATCCTAGTTAAGCAAAATGTTATTCATAGCCAGCTAACACTTAAAACTAATCTTCAAGCCGTTGCAATGAGACTCGCTCTTCATATTGCATTTACAATATGTTCGCTGGATATTCCGCCTTCTTTCACACTTAACCTGTCTGATCTTCAAGCTCCGGGTGATAGGGCCACTGGTGGATCATCAATCCTTGTTAAGCAAAATGTTATTCACAGCCCAGTAAGACTAAAAGCTAACCTTCAAGCCAAGTTAAGCAAAATGTTATTCATAGCCAGCTAACACTTAAAACTAATCTTCAAGCCGTTGCAATGAGACTCGCTCTTCATATTGCCTTTACAATATGCTCGCTGTATATTCCGCCTTCTTCCATAGTTCATTTGGTTGATCTTCAAGCTCTCTATGATCAACTTCCAAAACTCTGCATTATAATGGGTGATGTTAATGGCAATAATCCACTCTGGGATGGTACAAATACTAACACTAAGGGAAAAACACTGGAAGATTTTATTTCCAATAATGATATGTGTATATACAATGATGGTTCGAGCACTTATTTGCATCCTGCAACTGGTACCTACTCTTCTCTGGATTTATCTCTTGCAGACTCTGCAGCACTCAATGAGTTTGAATGGTCAGTCCACAATGACCCCTGTGGAAGTGATCACTTTCCAACGATACCATCAGAAATATTTCCAACTGATTTGCTATCTTACACAAGATGGAATTTTTCCAAAGCAGATTGGTCCTTATTTCAGACTTTATGCACATCCAAACTACGATCCGAATGTTTCTTGGTTATGGCTGATCCTATTCACGTGTTTTCTGAAATTCTGAACGTTTTAACTGAAATTGCTGATGAGTGCATACCAAGGTCCTCTACAGCTCCACATGTAGGGAAGCCATGGTTTAATGCAGACTGCAAAAATCCTAGAAAAGCAGAGAAATATTTTCATCACCCGACTGTCCACAATTTCAACAAATTTAAAATATGAAATGCGAAGCCACGTCGTACCTTCAAGCAAAGCAAACGGCAATCTTGGAAAAAATATATTTCCAAAATAAATTCACACACGCCTATGTCTAAGGTGTGGAACATGATCTTTCATGTAATATGATCTTAAAGACGGTGATAATTTAATAACTGACACATCTAAAATTGCAAATAAAACTGGTGAAACTCTTGCCAAAAACTCATCATCAGCAAATTATGTTCCTGAGGTATCAGAAACAGCAGGAAAAAACAAAACTTAATTTCGATTCAAATTTAAGATTGTAACGAAGTGTTTCCACTATATGAGCTATATACATCTCTTGAGCAAGCTCGTGACAATGCAGTGGGTGATGACAACATACATTATCAGTTACTGAAACACTTGCCTGAACCATGTCTTATGGCACTTTTAGATATATTTGACCAAATATGGACGTCGGGGGAATTTCCTCCTTCTTGGCGTAATGTCATTGTAGTCCCAATACCAAAACCTGCCCGGGATCATATGGGTCCCTCGAATTATAGGCTGATATCTCCCACTAGCTGTGTGGCACCCGTGAAGAGCCACCTCCTCGTGGTGGGTGCTGGGTAACGCTAAGTGCTCTTCTCCCGTGTGGACCCGGGACAGAATGTGTCCACAGCACCCCATTGCTGGCCTGTTTGCCGTGGGTTGCGCCCCTGTGTCGGTGGAGGAGGGGATCCTGGTGGCTGAGGGCATGGGAAAATGAATACCCTAACTTCACCTAGACGGATGATAGAATGGGCCCGATTCTATAAATCGGCCGGTCGCACCGAGCCCTGTGGTATGTAATTTTGTTATATCTTGACTCGGTACCTTCATTCTGAATACTCAGAACGTTCATGAATTTGTTTTATGTTCTTGTCTAGAGCTTATTCCCAGAAGGCGGTGGCTCATGGGGCAATCTGGTTCATCCTTTGGATTAACTGGAGTATATCATTTCTGTAACCCTTTGGTGTCAGTTTGCTGGAACTCCGCTTACGCATGACATCGCCGTTGTAGGCGCTCCATGGTGGGCAAGGGAACAGATTTGATGAAGCATTCTACTATTCATTATGAGTTAGCAAAATTAAAAAAAAAAAACCCGGCAACTTTCAGAATCTGATTCTGAGCTTGACTCTGATGAAGATGACGATGTGACGAAATTGTTCTATTCTGAAAGTGATATTTGGCCACGCTTTCTTGTTTTAGAAGCATAGGGTGAACGAAGCCTTGCTTCCTATTCCACATTTATGTTAGAAAAGGGCCTACAAGATAAAGATGGTGAGTGGAAGAATGTTTCCAAATTACGGTCTGGGGGTCAGGAAGTCACAGGCCATTAATCTCATGACGTCAACCAAACTAGCTGACATTCCAGTTACATGTTCAGCACACAAGACACTTAACTTTTCCAAAGGACTAATCCGTGACAGAGACTGAAGTCTCGCTGACATATCTGTATCTCACCTCAGAAGTCAAGGTGTCATTGAGGCAAAAAGATTCACATACCGTAACGATGACCGTGTATTCAAGCCCAATACATATCTTTTGACTTTTGACAACCCAGTTCTGCCTCTTTCTATTAAGGTTCGATGTTTCTCCATGACTATAGATCTCTTTATCCCACGTCCTACTCATTGTTTTAACTGTCAGAAGTTCGGCCATGGGCAAAATTCTTGTAGGAATAAGCTAGCTTGCTTGAGATGAGGAGAACCTTAACATGATGGAAAAACATGTACCAACACCATCAAGTGTTTAAATTGCAAAGGAGACCGTATGGCATCTTGTAAAGACTGCCCTCTATGGAAATATGAGGCCACTGTGCAGAGATTAAAAAGTGAAAAACGACTCAGTTACTCTGATGCCAGAACACAAGTCAGACTTCTTGCAACTGTTTCAGAAAGTCTATCATATGCTTCAGTAACTAATAAGGTCACGGTGTCTATACCCTGTCAGACAGATCTTTCATGGGTACATTCCGACCATCCCAGATCCCTTTCAGATCAATTATAAAATACAGCAAGTTCCAAACCGGTCACAGATCCATCACCAAAACGGAAAGGAACATCTACACAGACAGACTCAAATCAAATCAAATGATCCAAATCTACCAAAGTGGATACAAAGAAAAAAACAGATTCAGTCTGACAGATTGCCAAAAGCACTCAAATATACAGTGCAGTTTCATAATAAATATGGATTGCTCGAAGATATGGATACTGAAGTATCCACCCGTGTGAGCGCTGGTGGCCATTCAAATGGTCACTCACCCAAAAAGAAAGGTAGAGCAGTATCTCCCGTTACTGCTCCTTAGATACATATCCCTCCATGAGCCATTTAGCTAATCTAGTACAATGGAATTGTAGAGGACGTAAACGTAACTTTTATGAACTACACTTGTTAGTGCAATACTTTAAACCGTCAGCAGTAAGTCTCCAAGAAACGTATCTCAAACATACTTATACATTTGATTTAAGGCAATACACTTGTTATCGCTCTTTTTCTCCTCCAGAGGTTCAACGATATTAGTTAAACGTAACATCATTCACAGCGATGTTCATTTGAATACCAATCTCCAAGCCGTAGCTATTAGTCTCAGCCTGCACATTGCGTTTACTCTGTGCTCTTTGTACATTCCACCTTCATCTGTTCTCCGACAAACTGATCTCCAAAGTCTCCATGATCAGTTACCAAAGCCCTGTATCATCATGGGCGATTTGGACGGGCACAGCCCTCTATGGGGAAGTACAAGCACAAACCATAACGATCAGATTATTTAGGATTTTATATCTAATAATAGCTTGTGTGTTTTTAATGACGAATCAAACACTATCTACATCCTGGAACAGGAACCTATTCTGCACTTGATTTGTCCTTCGCTGATTCGAATGTTTACAACGAATTTGACTGGTCTGTTCATGATGACCTTTACGGAAGTGACCACTTCCCAACTGTCCAAAAAGCTATCAAACCTGATGATGATCCCCCTTTATCACGGTGGAATTTTAATAAGGCCAATTGGCCTTTATGTGAAATGCTGTGTATGGAAAACTTAATACCGGAAAACTTTATGAATGTATCAGATCCGATAGAGTTGTTTTCAGCTGAGTTAAATGAAATCGCTGACCAATCAATTCCTAAGTCCTCTGCAATTCCTCACCTTCGTAAACTATGGTTCAACAATGAATGTAAACAAGCAAGAAAGTGAACATCCCACCGTTCACAACTTAAATAATGTTAAAATTACGAGTGCCAAGGCACGACGAACTTATAAACAAAACAAGCGCCAGTCTTGGAGGAAATATGTTTCCAACATTAATTCGCGCACACCCATGTCTAAGGAGTGCAATATGGTCCAATGAATAAAAAGCAAAGGTTCTAACTCCTCTGTTAAACATCTTAAAGATGGTAATAAATTTATAACTGGTAAGGGCGATATTGCCAATAAAATTGGTGAAACTCTTTTCAGAAATTCGTCATCATCAAATTATATACCTGAATTTCAGAAATATAAAAATCGAAAAGAAAAGCAAAGAATTAATTTTGACTTCAATAACGCTGAAAATTATAATGAGGTATTTTCATTACATGCGCTACATACTGCTCTCGAGCAAGTTCATGATACTGCAGCTGGTGATGACAACAATCATTTTCAGTTACTGAAACATTTGCCTGAGACATGTCTTTTGACACTTTTGGAAATATTTGACGGTATTTGGATTTCAGGAAATTGTCCTCAATCGTCCCACAATGCCATTGTAATCCCCATTCCAAAGCCTGGCCGGGATCATACAGATCCCTCAAATTACCGCCCTATATCGTTAACAGTTGCGTTTGTAAAACCATGGAACGAATGGTAAACAATAGATTAGTCTGGTATTTGGAAACGAATAATCTTATCACAGATATTCAATGTGGTTTCCGGAAAAACCGAAGTACTATTGATCATTTAGTACGATGAGAACCCTATGGAAGTATTTTGTCTGTAACACTCTTTAGTATCAGGATAAACAGTTTATCCGAGATTTTAAAAGATTTAATCAATGGATCACTTTTTGTGGATGATTTTAATATTTCTTGTCGTGGAAAAAATATGCTTACTATTGAACGGCAACTTCAATTGTGCTTAAACAAAATAAACAAATAGTGTCTAGAAAACGGCTTTAAAGTTTCTAAATCGAAAAACAATTGTATACATTTCTGTAGAAAATACAAGATCCGCATAAAGATCCAGAATTGTTTTTAAATAGCATTCCCATCAAAGTCAAGGAGGCAAAGTTCTTGGGTCTGATTTTCATCGACTCACATTTAACCTTTCTCCCCCATATCAAATCCCTAAAAATAAATGCCTGAAGGCGCTGGATTTATTAAACGTCGTTGCTAATTCAAAATGGGGAGGTGATCAAGCTACCCTCCTCCACCTATATAGATCACTTGTCCGCTCAAATCTTGACGATGGTTCCATCGTGTATGGCCGATCTTGCAGCTAAGGCAGCACTCAACAATCTGTGACACCACTTTGTATTCCTTATTCTGACTACAAAGCTAGCATTAGAGCTTACACCCGTGATCTGATGCAGAGGAAGTGGGACACCCAAGTAGGTATACATAACATAAACCATACATGTATATTGGTTACACCTACTTGGGTTGTCAGTCCAGACTTGAAGAGGTTATTTTACGACGATGTCGCATTGGCTACAGAAGATATACACCTAAATATTTGCTTAATGGTGAGGATCCTCCGTTTTGTATCCCTTATGATGAAAGAATCACAGTCAAGCATTTCCTGCTTTACTGTGTCGAGTATTCCATCACAAGGGATCAATATTTTAAATCACGAACTATGAAGGATCTTTTTAGCAATATTAGTCCTCATTTAATTATTTCATTTTTAAAGGAATTAGATTTGTTAATTTAATTGTAAATAGATAAATATTTTATTATTGGAAGTTTAAATTAGTATCTCAAATCGTTACTGGCTGTGCACTCAAAGGGGGTTGAAGTACTGTAAAATAATTGTCCTCCTGAGAGGGTACGTAAGTCCCAAAACATTTGAAGCAAATTTAAGTTTTCCAGGTTTTTAATCGTAGAATAAGTGTTCTTTTACTGTGTGGCTAGGTTTGTCTAAATTGCTAACAGCTGAAGGGATGATGTGAATCCAACTAGGGTCCATGCAGGAAACAAATGTACTGTAAGTCCCCATGGTCCTCAGTCTGGTGATATTTATTATTGGAAGTTTAAATTAGTATCTCAAATCGTTACTGGCTGTGCACTCAAAGGGGGTTGAAGTACTGTAAAATAATTGTCCTCCTGAGAGGGTACGTAAGTCCCAAAACATTTGAAGCAAATTTAAGTTTTCCAGGTTTTTAATCGTAGAATAAGTGTTCTTTTACTGTGTGGCTAGGTTTGTCTAAATTGCTAACAGCTGAAGGGATGATGTGAATCCAACTAGGGTCCATGCAGGAAACAAATGTACTGTAAGTCCCCATGGTCCTCAGTCTGGTGATCTACCTTGAGTTGTTGGCAACCTATGGCTCATTTTTATATTGTACTGTCCTCTATAGATACAATGTTTTAGGTCTGATCACTAATGTTTACTCTGTGATATTCTAGTTAGTTTTACTGTCCTTCGTTGATAGGTTTTTACGATATATGTGCTATTAATGTATTTGTATTTTAACAATTAATCGTTCTCGTCACGATATGGCTTCAATATTGCCGATGTGACGTTAAATATTAAGTCACTCACTCTCACTAGCTATGTCTGTAAAACCATTGAACGTATGGTGATCAACAGATTAACAGTATTTTGTCTCTCACTTTATTATTAAAATCCAATTCATGTATCCAAGGTTTTAAATGATTCAATTGATGGATCACTTTTTATGGATAATTTTCACATTTCTTGTCGCGGTTTCAATATCCATACTATTGAACGGCAACTACAGTTGTGTTTAAATAAAACAAACAAAGTGTGTCTTGAAGATGGCTTTACATTTTCTAAGTCCAAAACTAATTGTATACACTTTTGTAGAAAATATAAGCCACATAATGATCCTGAACTATCTTTAAATGGCACTCCAATCAAAGTTGAAAAGGAGCCCAAGTCCTTGGGTTTAATTTTCGATTCTCATTTAATCTTCTTACACCCACTTAACATTTCTTCCTCATATTAATTCCTTAAAGCTAAACGCCTTAAGGCACTACATGTGTTGAAAGTTGTTTCCAACTCAAAGTGGGGAGGGGATCAAACTACCCTCTTACACTTATATCGATCACTGGTCCGTTCGAAACTCGATTATGGCTCCATCGTATATGGTGGAGCCTGCAAAAGCAAACCTTAAATTTCCTGTCCACCATCACAGTCTAAGACTTCGTCTTGGGTCTTTTAGAACTTCTCCTGTTGACAGTCAATACGTTGAGGCCGATGAATCATCTCTTACACAACGTCGTATGAAATTGTCTTTACAATACATTACTAAATTATATTCCAATGAATCTAACCCCGCCTATAACTGTGTGTTCAATCCAATTTATGATGATTTGTATAACAAAACGTCTTCTCTTGTTCCGCCTCTAGGGCACAGAATTAAACCATTCATTTCTTCTGCCGGTAATGAGTTGGAAAGTATATCGCCTTCCAGTCTTCTTTCTTCTCCTCCTTGGCAGTTGGTTAGGTCACAAGCTGACCTAACATTAACTACATTTAAAAAATCAGAAACAAATGACTTACAATATAAACAAGAATATCATCAATTAAAAAACAAATACAACAATTACAAATCCTTATTCCAAGGACGGTGGCGCAGTAACTTGTGCCACTGTCATTGGATCTAGGACAATATATACTAGAATATCAGACAACCGCTAATTTTATTTGCAGAGGCTAAGGCCATATTAACAGCTCTTAAATATATTCAAAGACACTCTAAACATAAGCAATATATAATCTATTCAGACTCTCTTACTTGCCTTCAGGCTGTTAAATATCTTTCTTGTAAACATCCACTTTTAATAGAAATTATTGAATTATATAATGATGTTGGTACTGGCCAATGCGACATCGTCTTTTGTTGGTTACCCAGCCACGTTGGCATCTCTGGGAACACAATGGCCGACCTTGCTGCTAAAGGAGCACTCGAGTCTGTAACACCAGTACTTATTCCCTACACTGATTTTAAAGCTACCATTAGATCTCACTTCCGTGATCTGATGCAGAAGAGGTGTGACACTCAAGTAGGTATCAATAAATTACATGAACCAAAACCTTACATTGGTTACACCTACTTGTCAGTCCAAGCTTGGAGAGGTCATCCTGCGACGATGTCGTATTGGCCACATGAGATATACAACATGAATATTTGCTTAAAGGTGAAGATCCTCCGTTTTGTATCCCTTGTGATGAAAGAATCACAGTCAAGCATGTTTTGCTCGACTGTGTTGAATATTCCATCACAAGGAATAACTATTTTAATTCCCGAACAATGAAGGATCTTTTTAATAACACAAGTTCTCATTCATTTAACATTTTCAAAAGAATTAGATTTATTAACCGAATTGTAAGTAGGTAAATAGATAATATGTTAATTGTGTGGATTCTGGAATATATTATAGTTCTAAAATACCCTATATATTCCTCGGTCTTACGTAAATATTTCTGAGTTTATAAAGTAGAACTAAACGACCCAGTTTGAATATTTTACTCCAAAACGAGAATACTGAACGCTGTATCTGTTATTGGCGACCTTAATTTTCCAAGTTATAAGATAATTAGCATTCTGTGTTAAGCTTTAACATTACATGTATGGTCCGTTCCATACTTGATGAGCGTTATGCACTAGTCGTTAAGACTACATGTCCAGAGAGAAAAGTAAAGATTACTCTATGATAAGACACTCGCAGAGAAAACTGTTAGATAACTTTGGTCATTTCTGCATTCTCAAGTCTTTGAAGCTACGCTGGTAATCTCGAAATTCAGATAGGCAACAGTGTAGATTAGCAACATTTGCGAGTATTGTTTAAGGATTAGTCAGTTGAACGTGCGTCCACATCACGAACTCTGAGAGCATCGGTGGTATATATAACGGTCTTTATTCGGGGTACTTCACCGAAATGCACCGAATAAAGGCTGACCACTAACTGATGCTTCTCCTGGTTATTTTGAAGGTAAGCCATGTTCATTTCATTCAATGTATGTTCCTAAATTATGTTCATGTTTACTGTTTCTCTTTTCGTTCCATACTGTTGGTTTAAACGACATATTGTCACTTAAAGTATGCAGTATGGGCTAAGTACACAAGAGAATATTTAGTTCGGTAAGACCATGTAGCACCACCCTAAATATTTAGTCTACGTCAAAATAGCTTAGAGTATAATTCTGTAACGTCGGGCATTATCTAACTTTAGTAAATCACATTTACATATTATCGGGCTCGTGGAAGCAGAGAGATCCTTGTGGACGGCTTGTATATTTTATTGCGTGTTTGCAATCAAACGTATACCAGTGAATGTGCTTCTAAATAATTATTGTGTGCGTTTCGTTCAAATGTATTACATGAGATAACTATACTGTACACGCAAAGCTAGGGAGCGTGCATAAATCTTGTTTCATTTTGCTGCTCAATATTGCTGCGTTTTCAGTATTGTTAAGCTCTAATTATGTATACGTTGAACACTTTCAATAAGCTGCTATTGTTCGACATATGATCTTCAGTATCTCACCATAGTCTAGATGTAAAGATATGGTCATATGATTCAACTAGCACACTGACGTGTATGTTATTTGTGTGTTCTTATTACTCCCTTCAAGTTGTGTTCTTTTGGGAAGTATTATTTACGACCTCCACAAACGGAAGATCATTTTAGTAATTGATGACACATGTACTATGTGTCTTACGTGGCTGGACAACCAGCAAGAGGCGATGTCGAATTGGCCAGTAGCAAGGTCATTATATAATTCAATAATTTCTATTAAAAGTGGATGTTTACATGATACGTGTTTAATCGCCCGAAGGCATGAACGAGAGTCTGAATAGATCATATATTGCTTTCGTTTAGGGTGTCTTTGAATATATTTAAGAGCCGTCAATATGGCGTTAGCCTCTGCAGTAAAATAGAGCTGTTATCTGGTAATCTAGAGAATATTAGACTGGATCCAGTGACAGTGACACAAGCAACTACACCACCGTCCTTGGACCCATCTGTAAATAAGGATTTGTAATTGCAATGTTTATTTTTTAATTGGTTATATTCTCGGTTATATTGTAGTTCATTCGTTTCTGATTTCTAAATGCAGTTAATGTTAGGTCAACTTGTGGCCTAACCAATTACCAAGGAGGAGAAGAAAGAAGTCGGGAAGGAGCTATATTTTCCAGCTCAATGCCGGAAGCAGCAAGAAATGGCTTAATTCTGAGACCAAGAGGCGGAACAAGGGAAGGCATTTTGTTATACAACTCCTCATATAGAGGATTAAAGACACCATTAAATACAGGATTAGACTCATTAGAAGCTAATTTTATAATGTATTGTACAGATAGTTTTATACGGCGTTGGTTGAGAGAAGGCTCATCAGCCTCGACGTATTGACTGTCGATAGGAGAAGTTCTAAAAGAACCAAGACAAAGTCATAGGCCTTGGTGGTGCACAGGATCAAGTACTTTTAGATTGCTTTGACAAGCTCCACCATATACGATGGAGCCGTAATCACGTTTAGATCGGACCAGTGATCTATATAAGTGAAGAAGGGTAGTTTGATCCCCTACCCATTTTGAATTAGAAACAATCTTTAATAAATGGAGTGCCTTCAGGCATTTGGCTTTAAGGGATTTAATATGCGGCAAAAAGGTCCAATGTGAATCGAAAATAAGGCCCAAGAACTTGGCCTCCTTGGCCAGTTTGATTGGGGTACCACTTAGAAATAGTTCTGGGTCTTTATGAGGTTTGTATTTACGACAGAAGTGTAGAAAATTATATAGAAAATTTGAAGCCATTTTCAAGACACCATTTATCTAGTTTATTTAAACACAACTGTAGTTGCCTTTCAATAGTATGCATAATTTTTCTCAAACAGAACAAACGACAATCTTGGCAAAATTATGTATCCAAAGTAAATTCTCGGACACCCATGTCCAAGGTATGGAACATGGTACAGAAAATTAAAGGTAAAGGTACTAAATCTAGTGTCCATCATCTTAAACATGAAGATCGATTACTAACAGATAAATTAGATATTGCTAATAAACTGGGTGAAACCCTGGCTAAACACTCGTCCTCTTCTAATTATGTGCCTAAATTCCAGCAATACCAAAAACAACAAGAAAAGAAAACTATTAACTTCAGTTCTGATAATGGGGAAGACTATAATGAACTATTTTGTATTCATGAGCTCTATACCGCACTTGATCAAGTGGCGTTTGTTCTGTTTAAAAGTACGCCGCTCTTTAGCATTTAAGATTTTAAATTTATTTAAATTATGCACCATAGGATGGCGATGGAAATGATGTTCTGCTTTATTCCTTGCCTTCCTAGCTTGTTTGCTGTCATCGTTGAACAATGGTTTTCGAATATGTGGAACGGCAGAGGAATTTGGTATACACTCATCAGCTATGGAGTTCAATTCATCAGAAAAGCATTCAACAGCATCAGGAACGTCAATAAAACGTTCAGGTTGAAGCTTTGCAGCTCACAGTGTTTCATATAAAGCCCAGTTACCCTTTTTAAAATTCCGCCTTCATGATGGAGGAACATCAGATGGAGTTACAGATTTTAGTATAGTAGGAAAATGTTCACTTCCACAGAGGTCATCGTGGACAAAAGCTGTGGAGAATCGCAATTTACCCAAGTCAAGGTAGTTTGGCAGCCTGTGGATGATTTTGTTATTTTAGAGCTAGACTCAGTTGATGTTTTAGCTATTGTTGCATCACTTTCTGGAAGATCAGATCTCTTTACCAGTTATTTGGCCTCGGAAAAAGAGATATTGTGAGTAAATTTTATTATATTGATCTCCAATTGCTCTTTCCAAATAGGACACTGTTTAGAAAATGACGAATGATCACCTGAGCAGTTGGTGCATTTTTTTAAAATCACTGTCACAATCTTCTTTTTTGTGTGTTATCTCACCACAGTGAGCACACACAACGGACAATGTGCAAGTATTTACACCGTGTCCATATTTCTGACATTTAAAACACCTTAGCGGATTGGGGATGTAAGTATCAACACTGATATTACAATATTCTGCTCTTACTGATTTTGGAATAATTGGAGAAGAGAAGTGGAAGAGATATGTGTTAGTAGGTTTTGTTTCTGAGTTTATCCGAGTTGTAAATCTTTTAACGAAACTCACCCCTTGATCTTTCATTTCTGATACGATGTCAAGTTCAGTCATATCAGCGAACAATTGATCTCTGTCTCTAACAATCCCTTTGCCCATGTTCAGAGTCCTGTGTGGAGTAACTGAAACCTGAACTCCAACAAACAGCTCAGAAGAATTATAAATAATTGATCCACCAGATTGGCCCATGAGCCACCGCTTTCTAGGCAAAATATATATTTGTTAAAGTTTTAAATCAATTGAAATCCAGTGAAGTATTTGATCAATATCTTTATCAGGATCATTTATTTAAATCAAATTTGTGTAATATCGCAATGCACATGGGCTTGACATGGCCAGCCGATTGGTTGAACCGGGCCCATTCAACCACCCGTCTAGGCGAAGTCAGGGCACAAGGATACCGAATGTGTGTGTCTGCCTAGTTTAAACATCCAGCAAGGATACATTCTAAGACTTCTGGTCAGGTCTTCACAAACCTGGGTTGGGAATCACTTAAATCTGTTTTACTTTATACTTACATGAAGGTCAGTCTGCCACTGTTGGCAACAGAATCGTGGACTGTGTGTAACCCTCCAACGTCGAGTGTTCCCTGTTGTCAAATCATAATCAATCAATGGTTTGTCTAATGAAATCCTGAGATGAGCCATAGTGGTGTCTATACACTTGAGGACATTTAATTACACATTGAAACACAGGTCACAGATAGTGAATACGCTTGCAACATCACTGTCTCTGTTCACGTTTAATCACAGAATCAAGAATATTTCAAAACTTTTTCTTCACAAACTAATAAAGCATATTTACATTTGTGTTTAATATGAAAATGATAAACCATCGTGTCATAGATATCCATATCATTTCATGTTGAATACTGGAACACAGCTTGGAACAAATGATTTCTTGGACATCAGCATGGTATGTCCAACTCTGGCGGCCACACGTTGTAAACAACGGCAACAATGCTGAATGAATGTATTTCTACAGCACCTTTGCTAAATAACAAATCTTTTGTTATCTTGAGTTGTGTCACGAACCAGTACGAATAACAAGCTACCCACAATGAATATCGACATTGCTGAAAGTGAACTACATCAGTTAGAATTTGTTCTCAATAGTTCGAGGTCGCATTGCTATTTACCATATTAATGATACCACAGGTGAACCGCAGTCAGAAGTTTGGTGATTTCGTGGGCGCATGAGCAGACTGGCACAAGCTATTGGGTATGGTGTGAAAGTGAAAGCCACCTAATCCTTTAACTATAAGGGTTAAGATGTTATGCAGAGTGAGTGTGTGAGTTAATATTTAACGTCACATCGGCAGTATTGCAGCCATCTATGTATATGATAATAACCTGTCGACGAAGGTTAGTAAAACAACCAGAATATCACAATAAGAAATACAACTAGCGTGAAAAGTTAAAACTAATATCCCTATTCAGACAATACAATATAAAAGCAGGCTATATAGATCACCAACAACTGAAGGTAGACCAACATACTAGGGCCATGGGGACTTACAGTACTTCTGCTACCTGCATGGTCCCTAGCTGGATTTACACCATCCCCTCAGCTGCTAGTGACTGTATGCAAGGTTAGCCACAAATTAAAATGACACATATTCTACGCCTAAAATAAGGAAGATCAAATTTGGCTTCAAATGTTTTGGGACTTACATACCCTCTCGGGAGGACAATAATTTTACAATGCTTTAACCCCCCTCGAGGATACAGCCACTAACACTCTAAGTTACTAATTCAAACTTCCAAGTATAAAATATTTATCTATTTACAATTCATTTAGCAAGTCTAAGTCTTTTAAAAATGCAATAATTAAATGAGCGCTAACATTATTAAACAGATCCTTCCAAGTTCGTGACTTAAAATATTTATCCCTTGTGATGGAATATTCAACACAGTCAAGCAGGACATGCTTGACTGTGATTCTTTCACCACAAGGGATACAAAACGGAGGATCTTCACCTTTTAATAGATAATCGTGAGTATACCTCGTATGGCCAATGCGACATCGTCGCATAATGACCTCCTCAAATCTGGACTGACAACCCAAGTAAGTATAACCGATGTTAGGTTTTATTTCATGTAATTTATTTATACCTACTTGGGTGTCCCGCATTTCTGCATGAGGTCACGGATATAAGATCTTATTGTAGCTTTATAATCTAAGTATGGAATAAGAAGTGGTGTCACAGATTTGTTGAGTGCCGCCTTAGCAACAAGATCGGCCATTGTGTTACCAGAAATACCAACGTGACTAGGTAACCAACAAAGGACGATGTCGCACTAACCAGTAGCAAGATCATTGTACAATTCAATAATTTCAATTAAAAGTGGATGTTTATAAGAAATATTCTTAATAGCCTGAAGGCAAGAAAAAGAGTCTGAATAGATTATGTACAGTTTATGTTTAGGATGTCTTTGTATGTATTTAAGAGCCGTTAGTATGGCGTTCTGCAGTAAAAATAGAACTATTATCTGGTAATCTAGAAGATATTGTTCTGGATCTAATGACAGTGGCACAAGCCACTGCGCCACCGTCCTTGGACCCATCTGTAAGTAAGCATTTATAATTGCTATATTTATGTTTCAATTGATGATATTCCTGTTTATACTCTAATTCATTCCTTTCTGATTTCTTAAATGTAGTTAATGTTAGGTCAACTTGTGGTCTAACCAACTGCCAAGGAGGAGAAGAAACAAGACGGAAGGGAGCTATGTTTTCCAGCTCAATGCCGGCCGAAGAAATAAATGGTTTAATCCTGTGCCCTGGAGGTGGAACAAGAGAAGACTTCTTATCGTACAAATCCTCATAAAGTGGAATGAACACACATTTAAATGCAGGGTTACATTCGATAGAGTATAATTTAGCAATGTATTGTAAAGATAATTTTATACGAGGTTGTGTAAGAAATGGTTCATTTGCCTCAATGTAAACACTGTCAATAGGTGAAGTTCTGAAGGACCCAAGACAAAGTATTAAGCCCTGATGGTGAACAGAATCAAGAAGTTTAAGGTTGCTTTTACAGGCGCCTCCATATACGATGGAGCCATAATCGAGTTTAGAACGCACGAGTGATCGATATAGATGTAAGAGGGTAGTTTGGTCCCCTCCCCACTTTGAGTTGGAAACAACTTTCAACAGATCTAGTGCCTTAAGGCATTTAGCTTTAAGATATTTAATGTGCGGTAAGAAGCTTAAATGAGAATCGAAAATTAAATCCAAGAACTTGGCCTCCTTTACAACTTTGATGGGAGTGCCATTTAAAGATAGTTCAGGGTCCTTATGCGGCTTATATTTTCTACAAAAGTGTATACAATTAGTTTTGGACTAAAATTTAAAACCGTTTTCAAGACACCATTTATTTATTTTATTTAAACATAGCTGCAATTGCCGTTCAATAGTATGCATATTTTTACCACGACAGGAGTTATTAAAATCATCCACAAAAAGTGATCCATCAATTGAATCATTTAAAACCTTGGATAAACTGTTGACTTTAATACTAAATAAAGTGACGGACAAAATACTGCCTTGAGGAACACCCTGATCCTAATTGTAATGATCAGACAGGGTTGAACCCACTCGGACTTGAAACTGCCTGTCTTATAAAAAGAGGAAAACGGCCTCTCAACCCAAAATCATGTAAAGCATGCTGTTTATTTACTATAGCATTTTAACGAAGGATTCCAAACGTACCAAATGATCAATGGTACTTCGATTTTTCCTGAAACCACACTGAATATTAGTGATCAGGTTATTGGTTTCAAGGTACCAAGTTAATCTGTTGTTCACCATACGTTCCATGGTTTTACAGACACAGCTAGTAAGAGATATCGGTCTGTAATTCGACGGATCTGTATGATCCCTGCCAGGTTTTGGTATTGGGACTACAACGGCATTACGCCATGAAGGGGGAAATTCCCCAGACGTCCATATGTGGTCAAATATATCTAAAAGTGCCATTAGACATGGTTCAGGTAAGTGTTTCAGTAGCATATAATCTATATTATCATCGCCAGTTGCAGTGTCATGTGCCTGCTCAAGAGCAGTATGTAGCTCATGTAATGAAAACACTTCATTGTAGTATTCACCGTTATTTGAGTCGAAATTTAGTTTTGTCTTTTCCTGTTGTTTCTGATATCTTTGAAATTCAGGAACATAATTTGTCGATGATGAATTTTTGGCAAGTGTTTCGCCAAGTTTATTTGCAATTTTAGGTGTATCAGTAATTAAATTGTCACCATCTTTAAGATGGTAAACAGCAGCTTTTGAACAATTGCCTTTAATTCTTGGAACCATGTACCAGACCTTAGACATTGGCGTACGTGAGTTAATTTTGGAGACATAGTTCCACCAAGATTGCCGTTTATTTTGTTTGAAAGTACGACGTGCCTTCGCATTGAGTATCTTAGATTTATTTAAATTATGGACAGTTGGGTGAAAATAATTTTCTACCTTTTTCCTCGCTTTCCTGGCTGGTCTACAATCTGTATTAAACCATGTTTTCCGTACATGTGGATTTGTAGAGAACTTTGGTATACACTCATCAGCAACTTCATTTAAAACGTCAGAAAAAAATTCAATAGACCAGTTATATGACTGAAACATTCGGGTCTTAATTTAGATGCACATAGAGTTTGAAATAATTACCAGTCTGCCTTGGCAAAATTCCATTTGGTATATGATGGAGAGTCAGATGGAGTATTTCCTGATAAGATAGTTCGAAAGTGGTCACTTCCACACAGGTCATTGTGGACTGACCAATCAAATTCATTAAGTAGATTAGAGTCTGCAAGAGACAGATCCAGAGAGGAGTAGGTGCCGGTTGCAGGGTGCAGATAAGTGCTTGAATCATCATTGTATATACACAAGTCACTATTGGCTATAAAATCTTCCAGTAATTTACCTTTAGTGTTAGTGTTTGTGCCACCCCAAATTGGATACAGGGTTTAGGAAGTTGGTCATAGAGAGCTTGAAGATCAGACTGCTGGAGTGTTGAAGAAGGCGGAATATACAAAGAACATAGTGTAAAGGTAACGTGAAGAGTAAGTCTCACTGCAACAGCTTGGAGATTTGTTGTGAGTGTTACAAGACTATGGATAACATCCTGCTTTACAAGGATTGAAGACCCTCCAGTGGCCCTATCACCCGGAGGTGAAAATATTTGTAAGAAATGAACTGACGTAAATCAAAAGTATCTGTTTCAAATAGGTTTCCTGCAGACAGAAGGCTGATGGTGCAAAATCCTGATTAGTAGCTGTAACTCAGTGAAATTGGTCCGTAACCCTCTACATTTCTACTGTACTATAGTTTTGGAACGGACTATCTTTTAGGGGGTTTGATTGGGGATCTACCCCGCACTTTTTCAGTGGGCGACAAGCTATGTGCCCTTTGATGGGTGTGTTTGGACACTTCCATGTCCTCAAGCGAACCATACTTATTATAAAGTTGAACTCGATTTTCTGATCCTTTGGATACTGTGTCACTTTGAAGTTTTTTGGGAAGATCTGGCCTTGGTTTGGGTTTACTTTCAACGACCTGTTTGACATTTCCAGTTGACTGAGATGGCGATATCTCCTGTGATGTAGATGAGTCACGATTACTCAAAGACTGGGCTGAAACTGTTGTTTGTGTGGATTGTTCTGGTGAAAAGCTCTCGGGAGTAGTACTTTTCACTCATGTCAAGTCTGTTTGGCAGGTTATTGACTTTGGACTGTTTAAGGGATGTATCTGATAGCAGTCTAGTTACTAGTTACTGATGCATACGTTTCGGTTAGTTCTGGAGATTGTACGAGTCTTTTAACGTTTGCAAAACTGATGTTTCTAGTAAACTTAATTTTGTTGATCTGCATTTGTTTGACAATGTGACAGACAATGTACAGGTGTTCATACCGTGGCCAAACTTCTGACATTTCAAACATCTGAGAGGGTTGGGAATGTATGTTTCAACACTGATATTGCAGTAACCAGCCTTTATTGATTGAGGAGCAGTTGGAGAAGAAAACGAAAAGAGATAGTATTTGTTTGACGGATTTCTGAGTTTGTACGGGTGGTAAATCGTTTGACAAATGTGACACCTTGGTCTTTCATTTCTGAGGCTATATCGAGTTCTGTCATATCAGATAACAATCGATCCCGATCTCTTACAACACCTTTACTTGTGTTAAGACTTCGGTGTGCAGAAACGGACACAGGTATACCCACAAATGACTCAGTGGGAAGGAGGTTGGATGCTTGCTGTCGTTTGTTGCAATCAATTAACAAAGCACCTGAACGTAAGCGTCTAATGTTTTTCACGTCTCCTGCAATGCCTTGAATGCCTTTAGAAACCGCAAACGATTTAATTTCAAGGGTGTTTTATCAATAGTCTCAATCACTAGAAACCGTGGCCAGTAATCAATAGATTGTGAAGGTCGCTGTTCATCATCGTTGTCGAGTGGACGTTTTGGGTTTTTTTAGGGAGTTTCATAAGCCATGGTGAATGAGTAATTTTCATCATCCGAGCTCCCCACCCACCACGGAGTATCACAAGGACAATGCTAAAAACAAGCGGATCTCCAGCTTGAAGCACCAAGGATACCCGGATGATATACTCCAGCAGAAAAATTAAAGAATTATTCCACCAGACTGGCCCATGAGCCACCACCTTCTGGGTATAAGACTCTAGGAAAATTACAATATTAATAAAGATGCACTTGAAATTCTAAAAGATCATTTGGCCAAGACTGCTGACAAAACTGTTTGAAAACCTGGAAGTATTTTGTGAAACACAGTGATACCCAGGGCTTGGCATGACCAGCCAATTGACTGAATCGGGCCCATTCAACCACCCGTCTAGGTGAAGTCAGGGCCAAAGTGGTGTGTTGAGCAATAAGAACAATGATCCTGCTCCCATGTTCTCAACCACCAGGATCCCCTCCTCCACCGACACAGGGCCGCAACCCACGAAAAACGGGTTGGTGGACCAAATATTCCCCCGGGTCCACAACGGGGGTGTCGGCGAGCTCTTAGCGTTATCCAGCACCCACCACGAGGAGGTGGCTCGCCCAGTGTGCCTGTTATGCAGACCTGACACATTCGTTCGCATTTTGCTTATTTTAATATGTTCTGAAATTGATATCGTCGTGTTTGATAGGTTGTTGTTTTAAGCGTCATGGAAGCAAATCTACTTAGTTATTGGCAGCCATTGTCATACGAACTGTTGTGAAGGCTATTCTGGGACCCAATATCTTGAAATTGCTTAATTCGAAACGCATAACAAAAAGAAAAAGGTATCTCCTTTTAACCAGTCAGAAAAAGAATTCTTCAATTTGATGGTAGAGTCGTTAGTTTACAAATAACATTCTCCTCCAAGTCAGGAATAACTGTCTCCAGAACGTACGTGCAGATAATATCCTAATTCACTGAAAATTTGCAGTGACATTTCAGGGAATCATTTGCAGTTGTAGTTCTAACCCAGTCTGTCCACAGTTCAAGCACAATAAAATGACACCCCGCTTTGGTGTAACAAACAGGTGTAGCTGTAAGTCTCACCTTTACTGCAACTGTTAGGACTCCAATGATCATAAGTATATACTGGATGACATCTGTCCATATAACAGCTCTCAGGCCACCCTAGAAACACATCACACAATACTCTGCACGCCATGTAATTCAGGAATAACAAGGGCATTTGTAATGTGCTGAATTCCTCACGGAGGGACAATGAGTATTACAAACTGAGTATTACTACCCCGGATAACCCAAGCTGCCTGTGAGGCGCAAGATTGTTAATAGTCACAGGACGTATCCCAACGGGTACCCAGTTACTGCTGATGAACAGGGGAGACTTTGAACAAGCATACTTGCCTAAACTGAAACCACAGGTATCATATGTGTTTCGCTCTGGGTCGGGACAGGTGTACTTGAAACTCTCTGGAGTCAAGCTACCAAACACGGCCACCTGTCTAATGATTCTCCCATCCCAACGTTGCTGGACTTCAGCTGACATGACCTGCGCTCTACTTACAGGGACACACGTCACCATTTTCATTAAAGTGACAAACATTGCTGCACAGCTACTCATCAACATCGACTACGTTTTGTTCATTATCTGTTGCCAAATGTAGAAATCGCAATAATGTTTGTGGATTTCAGTCATTCACCGCTGAGACTCAAACTGAGGAGCATTCAGATCTGCATACCGAATCAAATCTTTGAACGACATTTAAAAGTAGAATACATAAGAAAAGTGTTTCATACATTCCGAATGTAAATTATAAATAAAGGCGTCTAGTGATCTGTTGTTCATATTCTGTAGATCCCTTTGTTTCATAAAACCCAAACACGTTTCCTTTGAACAAATTTGCGAATCAAGGTGGCAAAAGAAAACGATTCTGGCTCAAGAACATCTTTCACTAGATAACCCAAACGTCTCCGGTGATTCTCCTCGAGCAACCTGCTATGCACTTGTAGTCAGATATTTACATAAGCGTTTATAGATTCCTAGGAACCACATTATTTTTCTCTCAGTAGTATTATGATGTAGTGAAAGAACTCACCACAGCAGTGTAGAGAACAGCCGCTACTGATGTCACCAGGACTGACCACGTCGTAGAGATGCCTGTCACTGCGGATTATAGATAAAAAAAACAAAACAGTGTTACATGCATGTTATTTTAAAGATCACAAACACTCCAGGGGGTGCAAATACATAAATCACTTACTGGCATCGTTATAAATGAAACCCCGTCGTCAAACCTACCCATTTCGTCCCAACAGTGCACAATTCTCAGCCGCGAAATTTCAACCAATCAGAGCGTCGCGTCTCCTTGACGTAATATAAAGTATAGACATGAGGGTCTATGCAGAATTCATCTACATTCCAGGGGGTAATCTATTTCGTTTACAGGTTTGTACAAACCTGATATTGCGACAGCTGTTGTGAAAATGAAAGCTATATGTTCTCACAATCTACTATCATTTAGTTTTGTTTCCTGCTCTGCCTAGTTTCCGAGTTACAACCCTTGTTTTCATAGACGATTCTGTCAAAATCACTTTGGTGTCGTTAGGTTGTAATCTGTGTTAGGTGGTATAAACATACACGTTATTTGTCGTCATTCACTAGATGCTCAGTTAATGAATTTATAACAGGTATAATTAGTGGTGATGCCACTTAGGTTACCCGACAAAGGTGCCCATTTGGCTTTTCTTGTGTCTGGATCGATTACAGGATTAACCGATAACACGCTAATTGATTTAAATGCGGATTTGTATATGCGGTAATGTTTATGTATGTACATTTACTAATCTATACTGAATACACTCTGTCGTGTCTGTGTCTGCGTAAAAACAGCGTTCTTTCAAAGGATTAACCGCCAATACATTGATTGATTGCTCATCATTGCATAGCTAAATTACTTTTTTTAAAAGAATGATGGGCATTATGCAATTAGTCGCCAGGTGAGCTATCGTGGGTGGCCAATGAGACTATAGACCAATGTACACATGTGCAAAAACCTGAAACGATACATCACTTTTTCGTATATTAGACTGTTAAGAGTCACTTGTAGATCACTTGGGAAATCTGTGGATGAATGGTATACCAAGAGTTTTTGTGGATATTGATGGATGCATTTCTCGAACAAGATAATAGAAAGATATTGCTCCTATAACTTTAATTTGTTTTACTTTTAATATTTGCATTTTGTTTTTATTACGTTGTCGTAGCATTCAACAGAATCATTGTTTTCGTCGTGTAATGATACAGACAGCATATATTAGGGCGTGCGTGCGAATTATGATTCACATAGGCAAACTATAAAATGTAGATATGCAGATCGCTTATTTTTATTAAGTTTCAATGTGCATACAAGTATGATTATACAGTAATTAGGATTAGAATACCAAATATAAAGACGTACATTGACAAGTGCACAAACCACGTGAATTTAGCAAATGAAGAAAGTTATCGCGAAGTATTTTCACATTACGTTACAAGTTGTGTCATGCAAAATCCTTTTGGTCATGATTCAAATACATATTTAACTACTAGTAGAAAGTAGTTTTGATTTTCTAACTTTGATTTCTAACGGAATTAGCCCGTGACTTCACGATTTTCAAAAATGGCGCCGCTATTAAATGCTATTTAAGTTTATTTTCACCGACTTACAAAATAAGAATTACTTTGTACTGATTGTAAAATATGTATCTGATTGATGGACAATAGGATTTTGCATGGCGTTGCTCGTAACACAACAACTTCACTCTTGGGGGTGGGATCAATTTAGTATTACTTACAACAATATTGTGACTTCGACCGCAACCTAGCTTCCTAGGAAGAAATCGCTATGTTCATGCAAATTCCTTTAGGTCAGCAAATCTCAATAGCATTTTCTATCTAAGCGATTTAGTATATACAACAGCCTTACACAACGCTCGCTTCGCACACACGAACAGCCCATTTAGCACAAACTAGGGGGTCCAGTGGAAATTTGTGCATAGTGACACCATCACCCGACCCAAAGGAGCAATTGACGGCAACACAACAATTCGGCATGTCTTCGTTGACGAGAAATCAGCAAAATGACGAGCGTCCTACACAATTTCTATACAACTAACTGAAAATTGTTCCTTCTGTGGCGTCACTGCAGGGCTCTGGCGACAAAGTTCCATAACCTATGGGTGGTTTCGAGTCAACCAGTCGGCTTTTTGGCGGCTTTTTGGCAACTTTTAATCGCTCGGTGTGAATTAATCACAAGTGTTTCAAGAATGAATTTAGAGTTCCGCTTAAGACTAACAACAAGTCTTTTATATGTAATGTTTGAAAGAGTAAAAAAATGAGTTTATTCGTCCTTGTTCAACGTCCCGGTCTGCAAGGATCCAGTTGCACATTACAGGGGTCAGTGAATGTGTCAGTGTGGACCAAGCAGCATTGCGATCGGGATACGATAGTATGCAATAACCCGAGTCATAGAGTCACCCTCTTGCAGTAGACACATGGTACCATTCAACTACTTTGTAACAGGTAGTCCCAAATGGCGAGATGCATACCAAAACAAGCCCCTAATTTAACGGTCTAAACGTTTATGTAACGATGTGACATAAGTACAAGCCTTTCCGACAGCATGAGTACGGTTCCAATGTTGTATAAGGGAACAGACGCCACCTAAAGCGATTAGGTGATTTGCATCAAAATGATTTGTGTGTTTACGTTAGTATTCCTTGCTGTTACCTACAGGCGTTGTATAGGGAAACACACCCACTGTCAATCCAATATGTTCTTTTTTATACACTAAGACGGAACAATATGAAAAGGTTTGTGTAAGTGTGGGACTCATACAATAACAGAACGTAGTGGTATATATAATCAGGTGTCGTTAGTATACCTCTAGCAAAATCCATGAACAGGTGATGAACATATGACGGACAAATGCCAAAACAGATTAACCAAACTGTCACTCCGTTTCGGTAACGTAATAGAACGTATGAAACACATCATGGCGTCTTATTCTAGTGTGGTGAAGTAAAAGTGAGAGGACAACCCAACACTAGTAGAGTCACAGTGAAGATGTGTACTGATAAGGTTTATAGCTGGGATATAGCTGCATATGTGCATTTTGTTACAGACCAAGCCAGTGCCAACTGCCATGCTCGACATGTTATGAAACAAGTGTGACGTGTGGGTCAAGGCTGGACAGCACCTGTCAACATGCTAGCAGGACAAAGAACAAAACGTGGCATCATGTGGGAAATGATTCACTGTTTTCCTACCAGCGCCCAACGCGAGACCTTGTCCAGCCAGAACGATGCACATGTAGAAAAACTGTAAATAGCAATATGGAGAAAGGCTTTCTGTAACTCTGAGAAAAAGGATAAGGATTTCAAGCTTGTATGTATACATATACATATGCGCTGAGTATTGACTTCTCCACGCAAACATTATGCAGATGAAGTGCACGAGGGCCGTGCATTAAACTGCTGAGAGGCATGACTGCGCAAATGTCGTACATATTAAGCAGCTGCGTTTGCTTGTAAAGTACAATACATCAGTTCATGTGTGCCTTTAGGCAGTATGGAATATTTTGCAAAATAATGTTTAGAACAGTTGCCTGAAGTAAGTGGCTAGATTTACTCTTGTGAGTCTAAACATTTGATGGGAAGAATCATATACAGAAATTACGTATATTTCGAATTATGCCTTACTAAATCGTCCTCGCTTCACTAAGAAGTTCGACTCTGCCATTAGTCTGGTCTTAATGAAACACTCAAGTGAAACAACACACAGACATTTGGTATGGTTGTATTAACCCGACGGTCACACACGAACCTTTGGCTCCAGCGTGACCAATAGGAGATATGATGCAGATGCTGATGGGGCTCCCATGCATTTCAGCAGTATTCCTGCCATTTTGAAGCGGTCTGCAAATAATCCACTCTGTGCCAGTAAACAACACCATGAACATTGTTCTAGCCGAATGGATTACAATAACAAGCCAAGCACTCCAGCGAGCCTGACCACCCAATATTGTTAGTCGCTTCTCAGGACCAGCATGGGTTGCTGAAGACAGATTATAACTAGGATTTTCACGGGTACTTACAGTCTGTACACATGATGCTGACGTTGCTATAAGGCGTAGAGCTTTGGATTGAAAGCGACCCTCGAGATACTACAAGAGAGATTTATGGTCTGTTCATACATCTGACTGAAGAGCAAAATAAAATTCATAACATAATTGACAATATCAACAGAAAATATCTATCTAAACCATGACCGTGTGGCATAATTCACTCTTGACATAATTTCGTGAAGTAATCGTGGTTACTTGTACAAAATATAGCAGCGTGACTGACGCTTTGCCTCGGGGTTTGCACACAGAAAACTCATGATATAAAATTGAGATAAAGCATATGCATTTTCAAATTCAGGATAATACAGTGAGGTAAAGCATTTGTACATGTATTTTCAAATTATGGGTAATAAAGTGTTATAAAGCATATGTATTTTGAAAATCGAGGTGACAAAGTGAGATCAAACATATCCTATTTGTCAAAATAAATGATTTCCTACCTGAAATGGGCTTGAGATATTCAGTCTCTTCAAAACGGTCAACAAGAGGAACATTTCCAGAAGCTGTCCCGTGCTGAAGGCTATCTCACTGAGAATCCACATGATACCATGACTATACGCCTCCGCCGACACTCCCAACATGGTAATGGTCGACGTGAACGTTGCAATCAACGACAGCGCGACAGGGAAGAAAGTCATTGAGCGTCCAGCCAGCAGGTACTCATCCAGTTTACCATGCCTGCCGACTATGGCATGGTATATACCAATACTCACCGAGACGGCCACCATGACACCAAACACTGTGTAGTCCCATTTCCCAAACGTGTGAGACTCCATCTGTGCTTTGAATAAAAAAAAACAATTCTTATGTCAGTCAGCATACTGTTTATTTTCTTACCAAAATTTAAATGAGAATTTAGCTTTTTTGGAGACGATTGTTAGAAGTGCGTGTCTGATCTTTCGAAAGCCTCAAGGTTAACACACAAATGTGAGTATTATACCTTTTGAAACCATGTTTCCACGTACAGCGTATTTATTGACAGTGACCCACATTTTGATATTTTTAAGATACAATAACTCAAAGCGAATGCTTTTCATCAGGATATGATTTTAGAACATTTGCAAAAATGGCGGGCTAATGAAACGTTACCTCTTTGAAATTGAAATGATCAAAACATGCAAATTCAGCTGCAATCACCATCACATAAAATCACATTGCCCAAACGCAAGAATGATTTTTCCACTTGGAAATAAGGCATGCTTTTTCACCACTTTGTCCTATTAGTGTCTGCATGTATTTCATGCAAATTGTTTTCTCAGCTGAAACCTGGGACCCTACCAATTGGGAAAGAGCCAAATCTGAACGTTGAGAACAACAGTCACACCTGTTAGGTTCATCATCAGCTCGGAGAGTAGCCTTAACGACGAGTAATCACTCACCACGAGGCATGACACCTACACCGAATGTTCACGAAAAGGGTATGCACTCGCATAATTTGCGTTATCTTAATGTCTCGGCACATGTATCTCTTTTATAGCAGTACAGAGATTCAGTGAATGAAGTTTTCTACATAAAAAGTACGTTCAAGGTATCGTCTCACTGGTCCTAATGAGTAGTCAGTGAGTGAGTTAATATTTAACGTCACATCGGCAATATTTCAGCCTTATCGTGACGAGAACATTTAACACTGAATTGGATGATATATATTTTATAAATGAACCTGTCAGCAAATGACAGTAAAACAACTAGAACATCACTATTACAATTTAAAACTAGTGTGGAAAGATAAAATAAGATCACTATTTGGACAACACAATATAAGACATGGGCTATATATCACCAACGACAGAAGGTAGATCACCATACTAGGGACCATGGGGACTTTCAGTACTTTTGCTACCTGCATGGACCCGAGCTGGATTTACATCATCCGTTCAACCATCAGCAATTTGGGAAATCTAGCCATACGATAAAAAGACACTTATACTACGATTAAAAACCTGGAAATTTAGAACTCACTTTGAATGTTTGTGGACTTACGTATCCTCTCAGGAGGACAGTAGCTTTACAGTACTTCAACCCCCTTTGAGGGTACAGCCACTAGCAATGCAAGTCAGAAATCTAAATTACCAATAATTAAAATACATCTATTCATAGAACATATTATTCAAAATTCAATCAAAAAATCAATTTCTTTTAAAACATCCAATAATTAAATGAGAATTAACGTTTGTAAAAAGATCCTTAACAGTTTTAACGTTCAAATATTTATCCATTGTGATGGATGATATCTCTGAAACTCAGGGACTTAATTTGCCGATGACGAATTTTAGGCAAGAGTTTCGCCAATTTACTTTGCAATTTGACATTTGTCAGTAATTAAACTATCACCATCTTTGAGATGGTGAACAGCAGATTTTGAACCTTTGCCTTTAATTCTTTGAACCATGTTCCATACTTTGGACACTGGCGTGCGTGAATTAAGTTTGGAGATACAGTTCCCCCAAGATTGTGGCTTACTTTGTTTAAAGGTACTTTGCATTCAGTATTTTAAATCTGTTTAGGTTATGGAGAGTTGGGTGATGGCGGAAATATTTCTCTGCCTTTTTCCTTGCTTTTCTAGCATTTACAGTCTGTCGTAAACCATGGCATTCGTACATGTGGAGGTGTAGAGGATCTTGGTATGCACTCATCAGGTATTGCATTTAAAACGTCAGAAAAAACCTGATTAGGATCAGCAATATCACTGATATATTCGGCTTTTAGTTTAGATGTGCACTGAGTTTGAAATAAGGACCAATCCGCCTTGGAAAAATTCCATCTTGTATAAGATGAAGAATGAGTCGGAGAAGATTCAAATAATATCGTTGGAAAGTGAACACTTCCACAGAGATCATTGTGAACTGACCAATCAAATTCATTAAATAGATTAGAGTCAAATCAAGAGACAAATCTAGAGAAGAGTAGGTGCCGGTTGCTGGATGCAGATAAGTGGTTGAATCATCGTTAAAAATGCACAGGTCAGTATCTGAGATAAAATCTTCCAGTATTTTACCTTTAGTGTTAGAATTTGTACCACCCCAGAGTGGATTGTGAGTTTTAAGATCACCCATTATAATGCACAGTTTCGGAAGTTGATCATAGAGAGCTTGGAGATCAGTTAGTTGAAGTGTTGAAGAAGGTGGAATATAGAGTGAGCATAGTGTAAGGACAACATGAAGTGTAAGTCGCACTGCAACGGCTTGGAGATTAGTTAGATTAGTGGTACATGGCTGTGAATAACATTCCGCTTAACAAGGTCCTAATGAGTAACAGAACAATGACAGATAATATAAATATTGAGTTTTTTCATGGCGTTTCGGAGGTCCTGCGTAGAAACCTATTTTCCAAATGTCATAAATATAATTAAATCAATAAGTAAAACAAAGTGTCAAGGCTTCATTTATTCATCTTAAACATTTGAAACACAGAAAATATACGAACATGAAGCGTTTTACCTGACGTTATGTCACCAAAATATCTGTTGATAGTATTATCTCAGACAGTGTATGAACGACAGTCAATGTGGGAATGTTTATAGAATATATATGATGATTATTCAAACCAACTTCAACCCAAGAGCAATTTTATAGATATTGGTGCAATCAAACATACTACAGAATACTAAAATCCACATGTGAGTAAGTGAGTTAACATTTAAAGTTAGATCTGCAGTACTTCAGCCATATCATGACTAAAACAAATTGTAAATTCACCATAAATACGTGTAAATTATGAAACCCTGTCAACGATAGGTGGTAAAAGCAACAAAACTCTCACAGTAAGTACTCGATTCTCGTGTTCGATTCTCGGACACAACAAAATTTAAATTTGTGAAAAAGTGTTATCCCAAATAGTACCTACATTACATTGCCTAAAACCTACCGGATGGCAAAACAATACTACAGAGTTAGCAAAGGGTATGATGACGGTTGTTACACAAACATATCTGATTTTAAACATGTATTATATGTTACTGGATAAGCAGCGGACCAAAGTCGCTATGGTTACTAATGAAAGCAACAGCTGTGAATAAGAGAGAAATGCTGTGCCGACACACAAGGTACATTTCAAATTCCGAACGCAGAACTGACAGGCAAATGTAACATCATCAACATGGTTGGCAGGGCGACCGTGTTTAAAACCCCATCCCAAGTGTGTGAGCAGTTTTCAGAGTTACCATAACTGTGTTCATTTATTGAATATAAATCATCCCAGGTTTCGACCATGCCCTCTCACTGTGTATCACTAGCTTGGTATAACAGACCCAAAGCGTTATATACATCTACGTATTGTAGATTACTTACCGCCTTCGACATACATGTATAATTCCAACGTAGAGTTTTCAAACTTGCTGCCATGAAATTTTCAATGAACGGATAAGTAGAAATGTGAACCTGTTTTGATATTTTTCCTACTTGATGTTTGTGATCACGCATATGTACTTACCAACACAAGTGTGAATCATCAGCGAAAAGAATGATAAATATATACAGTCAGGCCGCGTTAGTCCGGACCCCGACAATCCGATATCCGAACAATAGCTACCTGTAACCAATCTTGTTTACTATGTAAACTCACTCTCTGTTGATTCAGTAATCCGGTGCTTCACTCTCCGTATCCGAACGTTAAACAGCGGTAACAGATTAGCTAATTACACATACTTTTGCTTCATTAATCCGGCGGTTCATCAAAAAGGTTCGGATAATCTCTTCACACCATGAGCCCCATTCAGTGGTAATTGTTCAGTGACACTTGCGAGTTGAAGATGTCATTAGTTTGTGATTTTGATCAATTAGTAGGTCTCACTTTTGGTTAGATGGAGTAATACTTGACATGCTTACTTCCTGTATAAAACACTGATCGTGTCAAAATGAGATCGCCTGACGCTTGTCAGTCATAATGGCAAAGTCCCGCCCTAGGCGTAAAAGATGTGAAATTACTGCCGCACAAAAAAAGAGAAAACGCTAAAGCCAATTTTGATCTTATGTGTTAACATTTTGGTCAAGAATTTGAACATGCTATCGGCAAGAGCACAATTTCGGACATCGGATATGTTTTGTGATTGGCTATGATCATTTGACAGACAGATGCAATGACGTGCTGTAGCCACAGAAGCAGGAGACAAGCATTCGCACGCTTGGGCATTGCAAACATGTGCCAGCTAACCACATAAACACTGCTTACAAATTGATACACGTATCACCAGACGTGGAGCAAACGACATGGTGTCAAAGTCGATTCGACATTATACGAAATGGGTGAGTGAGTGAGTTAATATTTAACGTCACATCGGTAATATCTCAGCCATATCGTGACGAGAACATTTAATACTGAAATGAAATATGAATCTATTATAAAACCTGTCAACGAAGGACAGTAAAACAACTAGAATATCACAGATGAGAATATCAACTAGTAACTATACCTAAACAATTTATCTATCGAGGACAATACAAGATAAAAATGGAGGATACAGCCACTAACAAGCACAGTTATGAATTTAAACTTCCAATAATAAAATATTCATGTATTTACAATTCAGTCAATAAATGTTATTCTTTTAAAAATACAATGATTAAATGAGAGCTTGTGTTATTAAAAAGATCCTTCAGAGTTCGTGAATTAGAATACTGATTCCTTGTGATGGAATACTCAACAGAGTCAAGCAGGATATGCTTGACTGTGATTTTTCCATCACAAGGGATACAAAACGGAGGATCCTCACCTTTAAGCAAATATTTATGTGTATATCTTGTGTGGCCAATACGACATCGTCGCATGATGAGTGAGTGAGTGAGTGAGTTAACATTTAACGTCACATCGGCAATATTGCAGCCATATCGTGACGAGAACATACGTGACAAAAAGAATATATATGTATATTATGAAGACCCTGTCGACGAAGGACAGTAAAACCACTAGACTATCACAGTTAGTATTAAAACTAGCGTGGAAACTTAAAAAATGATAGTATCAATATTTGGACAGTACACTATAAAAACAGGCCATAGATCACCAACAACAGAGGGTAGATCACCATACCTGGGACCATGGGGACTTACAGTACCTCTGCTACCAATGTAACCAATGTAGGGTTTTATTTCATGTAGTTTGTTGATACCTACTTGAGTGTCCCACTTCTTCTGCATCAGATCACGGATGTAAGACCTAATGTTAGCTTTATAGTCAGTGTAGGGAATAAGAAGTGGTGTCACAGATTGTTTGAGTGCTGCCTTAGCAGCAAGGTCAGCCAGTGTATTCCCAGAAATGCCCACGTGGCTGGGTAACCAACAAAATACGATGTCGCATTGGCCAGTAGCAAGATCATTATGCAATTCAATAATTTCTATTAAAAGTGGATGTTTGCAAGAAATATTTTTAATAGCCTGAAGGCAAGAAAGAGAGTCTGAATAGATTATATATTGTTTACGTTTAGGGTGTCTTTGAATATATTTAAGAGCCGTTAGTATGGCGTTTGCTTCAGCTGTGAAAATAGAACTGTTGTCTGGCAATCTAGAAGATATTGTTCTGGATCCAATGACAGTGGCACTAGCTACTGCGCCACCATCCTTGGACCCGTCTGTAAATAAGGGTTTGTAATTGCTATATTTAGTTTTTAATTGGTTATATTCTTGTTTATACTGTAATTCATTAGTTTCTGATTTTTTAAATGAAGTTAATGTTAGGTCAACTTGAGGCCTAACCAACTGCCAGGGAGGAGAGTGAGTGAGTGAGTTAAAATTTAACGTCACATCGGCAATATTTCAGCCATATCGTGACGAGAACATTTCTATATTGAAATGAAATATGTATACATTATAAACACCTGTCGTCAAAGGACAGTAAAACAACTAGAATATCACAGTTACAATTAAAACTAGTGTTGAGAGTTAAAACAAATACCACCATTTGGACAATACAATATAAAATACGGGCTGTAGATCGCCAACAACCGAAGGTAGATCACCATACTAGGGACCATGGGGACTTACATTACTTTTGCTACCTGCATGGCCCCTAGCTGGATTTACACCATCCCCTCAGCCGTTGGTGATTGTAGGAAAATGTAGCCGAAATTTAAAATGACAAAAATACTACGATTAAAAAATTGGTCAGTTTAGATTTCACTTTGAAAGTTTTGGGACTTACGTATCCTCTCAGGGGGACAATAATTTTACGCTACTTTAACCCCCTTTGAGGGTACAGCCACTAACAATCGCAGGTGACAATTCTTACCACCATGGTTAAAATATCAGCTTTCTATTAACAAAACATATTATTCAAAATTTATGTAATAATTCTATTTCCTTTACAAATTCAATGATTAAATGATAATTAACATTAAAAAGATCCTTCATTGTTTTGACATGAAAATATTTCTCCCTTGTGATGGCAAAATCAATACAGTCAAGCAAGATATGCTTGACCGTGATTCCTTCATCACAAGGGATACAAAACGGAGGATCCTCACCTTTAAGTATATATTCGTGAGTGTATCTAGTATGACCAATGCGACATCGTCGCATAACAACCTCCTCAAATCTGGACTGACAACCCAAGTAGGTGTAACCAATATAGGGTTTTATTTCATGTAATTTATTAACACCCACTTGGGTGTCCCACGTCTTCTGCATTAGATCACGGATATAAGATCTAATTGTAGCTTTATAGTCTGAGTATGGAATCAGAAGTGGTGTCACAGATTTGTTGAGTGCTGCCTTAGCAGCAAGATCGGCCATTTTATTGCCAGAAATGCCAACGTGGCTTGGTAACCAACAAAATACGATGTCGCATTGGCCAGTAGCAAGATCATTATATAACTCCATAATTTCTATTAAAAGTGGATGTGTACATGATAGGTTTTTAAGAGCCTGAAGGCAAGAAAGAGAGTCGGAATAGATTATGTACTGTTTATGTCTAGGATGTCTGTGAATATATTTAAGAGCCGTTAATATGGCGTTAGCTTCTGCAGTAAAAATTGAACTATTATCTGGTAATCTAGATGATATTGTTCTGGATCCATTGACAGTGGCACAAGCCACTGCGCCACCATCCTTGGACCCATCTGTAAATAAGGATTTATAATTGCTATATTTATGTTGTAATTGATTATATTCTTGTTTGTATTGTAATTCATTAGTTTCTGATTTTTTAAATGTCGTTAATGTTAGGTCGACTTGTGGCCTAACCAACTGCCAAGGAGGAGAAGAAAGAAGACGGGAGGGAGCTATATTTTCCAGCTCAATGCCGGCCGAAGAAAGAAAGGGTTTAATTCTGTGCCCGAGCGGTGGAACAAGAGAAGGCTTTTTGTTATACAAGTCATCGTAGAGAGGATTAAAAACACAGTTATATGCAGGGTTAGTTTCGTTAGAGAATAGCTTTGTTATATATTGTAAAGATAATTTTAGACGGCGGTGTGTAAGAGATGGTTCATCGGCTTCAATATATAGACTGTGAACAGGAGAGGTTCTAAAGGACCCAAGACAAAGTTTTAGACCTTGATGATGAACAGAATCTAATAATTTTAAGTTGCTTTTGCAGGCTCCACCATACACGATGGAGCCATAATCAAGTTTAGAACGGACAAGTGATCGATATAGATGGAGGAGGGTAGTCTGGTCACCTCCCCACTTTGAATTAGACACGACTTTTAATAAATCAAGTGCCTTCAGGCATTTAGTTTTCAGGGATTTGATATGCGGAAGAAAAGTGAAATGCGAGTCGAAAATCAGACCTAAGAACCTGGCCTCCTTGACTACTTTGATGGGAGTGCCATTTAAGAACAGTTCAGGGTCCTTATGTGGTTTGTATTTACGACAAAAATGTATGCAACTAGTTTTTGATTTAGAAAATTTAAAACCGTTTTCAAGACACCACTTATCTATTTTGTTTAAACATAACTGCAGTTGACGTTCAATGGTATGCATATTTTTCCCTCGACAAGAAATGTTAAAATCATCCACAAAAAGTGATCCATCAATTGAATCATTTAAAACCTTTGATAAACTGTTGATTTTAATACTAAATAATGTGACAGACAAAATACTACCTTGTGGGACACCTTGATCCTGACTGTAATGATCAGACAGGGTAGAACCCACTCTAACTTGAAATTGCCTGTCATTTAAAAAGTTGGATATAAATTGCGGCAAACGGCCTCGTAATCCAAGGTCATGTAAATCTTTCAAAATCCCATGTTTCCATGTCGTGTCATACGCTTTTTCTAAATCAAAAAAGATTGACACTGCATGTTGCTTATTAATTATGGCATTCTTAACAAACGATTCCAAACGCACTAGATGATCAATAGTACTTCTGTTTTTACGGAAACCACATTGTATATCTGTTATGAGGCTATTGGTTTCCAAGTACCAAACAAGTCGATTATTTATCATGCGTTCCATGGTCTTGCAAACACAGCTAGTTAATGATATGGGCCTATAATTGGAAGGATCAGTATGATCACGCCCAGGTTTGGGGATGGGAACAACTATAGCATCATGCCATGACGAAGGGAAAGTTCCAGTTGTCCAAATGTCATCAAAAATATGTAAGAGTGTCTCCAAACATGATTCCGGTAAGTGTTTCAGGAGTTGATAATGGATGTTATCAGCTCCAGGAGCAGTGTCGTGAGCCTGATCAAAAGCAGTATGGAGCTCATCAATAGAAAATACCTCATTGTAATCTTCCCCATTATCTGAATTGAAATTAACAGATTTCTTTTCTTGCTGTTTTTGGTACTTTTGGAATTTAGGGTCATAATTGGACGAAGAAGAATGTTTTGCTAAAGTTTCACCAAGTTTATTTGCAATTTCGTTTCTACCAGTTAACAACTGGTTTCCGTCTTTAAGATGATGAATGCTACATTTGGAGCCCTTCCCTTTGATTTTTTGGATCTTATTCCAGACCTTAGATATTGGCGTACGTGAATTAATGTTTGATACATAATTTTGCCAAGATTGGCGTTTACTTTGTTTGAAAGTACGCCGTGCTTTGGCATTTAAAATTTTAAATCTATTCAAATTATGCACCATGGGGTGTCTACGGAAATAGTGCTCTGCCTTTTTCCGTTCTCTTCTAGCTTGTTTGCATGTATCGTTAAACCATGGTTTTCGAATATGTGGAATTGAAGAGGACCTTGGTATACACTCGTCAGCAATGAGAGTTACTTCATCAGAGAAACTTTTTATGGCATCAGGAACATTACAGAAATTTTCCGGTGTAAGTTTGTCAACACACAGCGTTTCGTATAAAGACCAGTTTGCCTTTTTGAAATTCCATCTCGATAACGGAGAGACATCAGATGGGGCTACAGGTGTCAGTAGTGTTGGGAAATGGTCACTACCACAGAGGTCATCATGGACTGACCATTCAAATTCGTTTAGTAAGTGTGAATCAGTAATTGACATGTCAAGGGCTGAATATGTTCCTGTGCCAGGATGTAAGTATGTATTGGAACCATCATTAAAAATGCATAAATCGTTATTTGAAATAAAATCCTCCAGCAATTTACCTTTGGCGTTTGTGGTTGAACCACCCCAGAGTGGGCTGTGGGCATTTAGATCACCCATAATAATACAGGGTTTAGGAAGTTCATTGTAGAGGGCTTGTAAATCAGCTAGTTGAAGAGTTGAAGATGGTGGGATATACAGAGAGCATAATGTAAAAGCAACATGCAAAGTAAGTCGCACTGCAACAGCCTGAAGATTAGTTTTGAGCATAACATGGCTGTGAATAACATCCTGTTTAACAAGGATGGAAGATCCTCCATTTGCCCTCACTCCCGGTGGTGAAAAAGTGTGATATGCATTGAAATGACGCAAGTCCAAAATATCAATTTCTTTTAGGTAAGTCTCCTGTAAACATATAGCTGACGGTGTAAACTCTTTCACTAATAGCTGTAAATCAGTAAAATTGGTCCTCAGTCCCCTGCAATTCCACTGTATTAAGGCTGTATTAGTCATTTAAGGGGCAGTAACGGGTGATAATGCTCTTCCTTTCTTTTTGGGCGAGTGACCACTGGCATTGTCATTAATGTTCACATGGGGGGATACCTCTGTATCCATATCCTCGAGCAACCCATACTTGTTGTACTGTTGCACGGGATTTTTCAGTGCCTTTGACACTCGATCAGTTTGCTTTTTCTTTTTAGAAGTTTCATTTTTATGTTTTTCGACGACTTTAGCAGAGGTTTCAGACGTTGAGGTAGATACTGATCTTGATTTTGGAACCGGAACTGTGTTTTCTGGATTAGAAACTGGTTTTGGTGTTTCACCATTTGTCCATGTAAGATCTGTTTGACACTCTACAGATGTCGTGCTGACAGTTCTTACGGTTTTAGTGACTGACGCATACGATTGCCCTGCTGTGTTGGCAGAAGTAACTGACTTTGCCTGTTTCATTGCGTCCACGTAACTGACTTTCTGCTCACATTTAATTTTTTGTACAAGGGACTGATATTTGAATTCAGTACAGTCAGTTGAGGAGGACATATGGTTTCCATCACAGTTAGAGCATTTTAAAGGACGGGTACACGTATTTCCGTCATGATCAATTTCACCACACCTGACACAAGTGATTCTACCTTTGCATGAATTCTGACCATGCCCGAATTTCTGACACTTAAAGCAACGAGTAGGTCGTGGGATGTAGAGGTCTACAGGCATGGAAAAGCAGCCAACTTTGATAGAACTGGGTAGAGTCGTGGTATCAAAAGTCAAGAGATAGGTATTGGATGGATACACACGACCATCTTTGCGGTATGTAAATCGTGTGGCGTCAATCACACCTTGACTTCGGAGTTCTGACACAATTTCTTCAATGGATTCATCAGCAAGACTGCGATCACGGTCTCTTATGATACCTTTGCTGAAGTTAAGTGTCTTGTGTGCCGAACAGGTTACGTGGATATCTGCTAACTTTGTTGAAGTCATCAAATTTATAGCTTGGGCTTTTCGAGCACATTCTATAAGAAGAGCTCCAGAACGCATTTTTTTAACATTTTTTAACTCACCAGCCTTCCCTTTAAGTCCTTTTTCTAAAAGAAATGGTGAATATGAAGCTAAAGGACGTTCACCTTTAGCTTCCATGACAAGGTATCGAGGCCAAGTATCTCTTTCAGAATAGAGAAGTTTTGTGACAATTTCATCGTCAGAAGAATCTAATTCAGAATCAGATTCTGAAAGTTGCCGTTTTGGTTTTTTTGGATTTTGTTTCCCCATATTGAAATGTTATATGGTTCAGCAAACCTGCTCCCCGCCCACCACGGAGCGCCAACAAGGGCGATGCCATACGTAAGCGGAAATCCAGCAAACTAACACCAAAGGGATACAGGTTTGTTATACTCCAGCGGATCTAGATCAACCAGATTGACCCATGAGCCACCGCCTTCTGGGTATATGCTCTAGGTAAGTATATAGTATCTGAAACTGTGTCAACAGAGACCATTCCACAAGTAAGGTTAAGAGCATAAAAAGTTAAACACAGGGCTCGACGTGACCAACCGATTGATTGAATCGGGCCCATTCAACCACCCGTCTAGGTGAAGTAAGGGCCAAAGTGGTGTGTTGGGCAACAGGAACACGGTTGCAGGTTCCTATTGCCCTCAACCACCAGGATCCCCTCCTCCACCGACACAGGGCCGCCACCCACGGCCAACAGGCTGGTGGACCAAATATGCCCCCGGGTCCACTACGGGGGTGTCGGCGAGCTCTTGGCGTTACCCAGCACCCACCACGAGGAGGTGGCTCGCCACGGGTGCCCCCAGGGAGGAGAAGAAAGAAAGAAGACAAGAGGGAGCTATGTTTTTCAGCTCAATGCCGGCCGAAGAAAGAAAGGGTTTAATTCTGTGCCCTAGAGGTGGAACCAGAGGAGACTTCTTGTCATACAAATCCCCATAACGTGGATTGAACACACAGTTATATGCAGGGTTAGATTCATTGGAGTATAATTTAGTAATGTATTGTAAGGATAATTTTATACGACGTTGTATAAGAGATGGTTCATCAGCCTCAACGTAAAGACTGTCAATAGGTGAAGTTCTGAAAGACCCAAGGCAAAGTCTTAGACCTTGGTGGTGGACAGCATCTAATAGTTTAAGGTTGCTTTTACAGGCTCCACCATATACGATGGAGCCATAATCGAGTTTTGAACGGATCAGTGATCGATATAGGTGTAGGAGGGTAGCTTGATCCCCTCCCCACTTTGAGTTGGAAACAACTTTCAACAGATCGAGTGCTTTCAGGCATTTGGCTTTGAGGGATTTAATATGCGGCAAAAAAGTTAAATGGGAGTCGAAAACTAGGCCCAGAAACTTGGCCTCCTTTACAACTTTAATGGGAGTGCTATTTAAATATAGTTCGGGGTCTTTATGCGATTTATATTTCCTACAAAAGTGTAGACAGTTAGTTTTCGACTTTGAGAACTTAAAACCATTTTCAAGACACCATTTATTTATTTTATTTAAACATAACTGCAGTTGCCGTTCAATAGTATGCATATTTTTACCACGACAGGAAATATTAAAATCGTCCACAAAAAGTGATCCATCAATTGAATCGTTTAAAACCTTGGATAAACTATTGATCTTAATGCTAAATAAGGTCACCGACAAAATACTGCCCTGGGGAACACCCTGATCCTGTGTGTAATGATCAGACAGGGTTGAACCCACACGGACTTGAAATTGCCTGTCTTTTAAAAATTGTGATATAAAAAGAGGCAAACGGCCTCTCAAACCAAAACCATGTAGATCCTTCAAAATGCCATGTTTCCAGGTGGTATCGTAAGCCTTTTCAAGATCAAAGAAAATTGATACAGCATGTTGTTTATTGACTATAGCATTTTTAACGAAGGATTCTAAACGTACCAAATGATCAATGGTACTATGATTTTTCCTGAAACCACACTGAATATTTGTGATCAGGTTATTGGTTTCAAGATACCAAACTAATCTATTATTCACCATACGTTCCATGGTTTTGCAGACACAGCTAGTTAACGATATTGGTCTATAATTCGACGGATCAGTATGATCCTTACCAGGTTTTGGTATTGGAACTACAATGGCATTTCGCCATGAAGAAGGAAATTTGCCAGACGTCCATATTTGGTCAAATATATCCAAAAGTGTCATCAAACATGATTCAGGTAAGTGTTTCAGTAGCTGGTAATGTATATTATCATCACCTGTTGCAGTGTCGTGAGCTTGGTCAAGAGCCGTATGGAGCTCATGTAAAGAAAACACTTCATTGTAATCTTCCCCGTTATTTGAATCGAAATTAAGTTTTGTCTTTTCCTGTTGTTTCTGATATCTCTGAAACTCAGGGACATAATTCGCCGATGATGAATTTTCGGCAAGAGTTTCGCCAATTTTATTTGCAATTTCAGATGTGTCAGTAATTAAATTATCCCCATCTTTAAGATGGTGAACAGCAGTTTTTGAACCTTTACCTTTAATTCTTTGAACCATGTTCCATACTTTGGACATTGGCGTACGTGAATTAATTTTGGAGACATAATTTCTCCAGGATTGTCGTTTGTTTTGTTTGAAGGTACGACGTGCTTTCGCGTTGACTATTTTAAATTTATTTAAGTTGTGGACAGTTGGGTGATGGCGGAATAGTTTTCTGCTTTTTTCCTCGCTTTCCTGGCTTGTCTACAATCTGTATTAAACCATGGTTTCCGTACATGTGGATTCGTAGAGGAATTGGGTATACACTCATCAGCAATTTCATTTAAAACGTCAGAAAAAAAACACTGAATGGGATCAGCTATGTCACTAAAAACTTCGGGCCGTACTTTAGATGTGCATAAAGCAAGAAATAAAGACCAGTCTGCTTTGGAAAAATTCCATCTCGAATATGATGGAGAGTCTGACGGATTAATTTCTGATAAGATAGTTGGAAAATGGTCACTTCCACAGAGGTCATTGTGGACCGACCATTCAAATTCATTAAGTAGCCTAGAATCTGAAAGAGACAAGTCTAGAGAAGAGTAAGTGCCAGTTGCAGGGTGCAGGTAAGTGCTAGAATCATCATTGTAAATACACAAATCATTATTGGAGATAAAATCTTCCAGTATTTGACCCTTTGAATTAGTGTTTGAGCCACCCCATATCGGGTTATGGCCATTGAGATCACCCATTATAATACAAGGTTTAGGAAGTTGGTCATAGAGAGCTTGCAGATCTGACAGTTGGAGTGTTGAAGAAGGCGGAATATACAAAGAGCATAGTGTAAAGGTAACATGAAGAGTAAGTCTAACTGCAACGGCTTGGAGGTTAGTTGCGAGTGATACAGGACTATGTATAACATCCTGTTTAACAAGGATTGAAGATCCCCCAGTGGCTCTGTCACCCAGAGGTGAAAAATAATGATATGCATCAAAATACCGTAAATCAAAAGTATCTGTCTGCTTCAAATAAGTTTCCTGCAGACAGAAAGCCGATGGTGCAAAATCTTGGACTGAAAGCTGTAACTCATTAAAATTGGACCGTAAGCCTCTACAATTCCACTGTACTAGTTTTTTAGAATGAACTATCTTTTAGGAGGGTTGATTGGGGATCTGCCCCGCACTTTCTTTGAGGGCGATAAACTATGTGCCCTTTGATGGATGCTATCAGAAACATCCATATCCTCTAGTGATCCAAATTTGTTAGATATTTTTATCTTATCTGACCCTTTAGATGCCCGATTTGTTTTTGAAGTGTCTATCCGTGATTTGATTTTGGACTTTCCAGGTTGGTTCTCATTTCTGTCAGGTTGAGAACAAGTTTGTGGAAGAGAATATTGTTCCTGCATGGGGTTCAGCTGTGAAAGTGATTTTGCTGTCTGAGTGAACTGATCAGGAGACAATCGTGTAGGAGTGTCAGAGTTTACCCATGTCAAGTCTGTTTGGCATGAGTGCGAGGAGGTATTTTTAGTTGTAACTGAAGGACTTTCCTTATGAGTTGTTTCGGTTGATGAACTGGCGATAGAAGCATAGGTTTCACTGTGTTCTCTAGACTGAACAAGCTTTTTTGCTTCAGCAAAGCTGACATTCCTGGTATATTTAACCCGATTTATTTCCATCTGTTTTTTCCAAACAGGACAGTCTTTAGAAAAAGATGAGTGACTTCCGTGGCAGTTGGTGCATTTTTTATAACTATTGTCACAATCTTCTGTTACATGTGTATTCTCAGCACAGTGAGCACAAGTAACAGACAATGTACAATTATTCACTCCATGTCCGTACTTTTGACATTTAAAGCACCGCAGAGGACTAGGGATGTACACATCAACGTTCACATTACAGTAACCTGCCTTGATTGATTTAGGAAGGTTTGGCGCTGAAAACGAGAAGAGATGTGTTTGTTGGAACTGTTTCATTATTCTTGCGGGTTGTAAATCTCCTGACAAATAACACTCCTTGGTCCTTCATCTCAGAAGCAATATCAATCTCTGTCATGTCAGCAAAGAGGCGATCTCTGTCTCTTACAATCCCTTTGCTAGTATTCAAAGTTCTATGAGCAGAGATCTTAACGGGAACACCAACAAACATATCTGTTGATAGCAGGTTCATTGCTTGCTGTTTCCTGTTACATTCGATTAACAGGGATCCTGAACGCAACCTCTGAACATTCTTCACTTCTCCTGCTATGCCGGAAACTCCTTTTGAAATCGCGAAAGGATTTAGTTTCAAGGGAGTCTTATCCAAAGTCTCAATAATCAGGAAACGTGGCCAGTAATCAACTAATGTGGAGGGTCGTTGTTCGTTATCAGTGTCATGGGGACGTTTTGTTTTCTTAGAGGGTGTTTCGTAGTCCATGGTAAGTGTATAGTCGTTCATCATCCGAGCTCCCCACCCACCACGGAGTATCACAAGGACAATGCGGATCTCCGACTTGCAGCACCAAGGATACTCAGATGATATACTCCAGCAGAAAAATTAAAAAAGATCAATAATTCCACCAGATTGGCCCATGAGCCACTGCCTTCTGGACATAGGACTCTAGGCAAGTTACAAAGTTGGATATCAAAATCACAATCAAAATAAAATTCTATCATCATGAAGCTAGAACAAAATTTGTAAATAGTGTCTCAAATTTGTGCAGCCAAATTTACACGTACAGGGCTTAGCATGACCAGCCGATTGGTTGAACCGGGCCCATTCAACCACCCGTCTAGGTGAAGTAAGGGTCGAAGGGGTGTGTTGAGCAAAGGAAACACGGTTACAGGCTCCCAGTGCCCTCAACCCCCAGACTCCCGTCCTCCACCGACACAGGGCCGCAACCCACGGCAAACGGGTTGGTGGACCAAATATCCCCCCGGGTCCACAACGGGGGTGTCGGCGAGCTCTTCGCGTTACCCAGCACCCACCACGAGGAGGTGGCTCGCCACGGGTGCCCGTCGCATGATGACCTCCTCAAATCTGGACTGACAACCCAAGTAGGTGTATCCAATATACGGTTTTATTTCGTGTAATTTATTGATACCCACTTGAGTGTCCCACTTCTTCTGCATCTGATCACTGATATACGTTCTAATGCAAGCTTTGTAATCTGAATATGGAAGAAGAAGTGGTGTCACAGATTTGTTGAGTGCTGCCTTGGCAGCAAGATCGGCCATCACATTCCCAGAAATACCTACGTGACTAGGTAACCAACAAAAGACGATGTCGTATTGGCCAGCAGCAAGAGTATTATACAGTTTAATAATTTCAATTAAAAGTGGATGTTTACAAGAAATATTTTTAATAGCCTGAAGGCAAGAAAGAGAGTCGGAATATATTATATACTGTTTACGTTTCGAGTGTCTTTGAATATATTTAAGAGCTGTTAATATGGCGTTACCTTCGGCTGTAAAAATATAACTATTGTCTGGTAATGTAGAAGACATTGTTCTGGATCCAATGACAGTGGCACAAGCAACTGCGCCACCGTCCTTGGACCCATCAGTAAATAAGGATTTGTAATTGTTATATGTATCTTTCAATCAATTATATTCTTGTTTATACTGTAATTCATTAGTTTCTGATTTTTTAAATGTAGTTAATGTTAGGTCAACCTGTGGCCTAACCAACTGCCAAGCGGGAGAGGAAAGAAGACGGGTGGGAGCTATATTGTCCAGCTCAATACCAGCAGCAGCAATAAACAGCTTTATTCTGAGCCCAAGAGGTGGAATAAGAGAAGACTTTTTGCTATATAAATCCTCATTAAGAGGATTGAAGACACAGTTATTTGCAGGGTTAGATTCGTTAGAGTATAGTTTTGTGATGGTTCATCGGCCTCAACGTAAAGACTGTCAATAGAAGTTCTGAAGGATCCAAGACAAAGTTTTAGACCTTGGTGATGGACAGAATCAAGAAGTTTAAGGTTGCTTTTGCAGGCTCCACCATAGACGATGGAGCCATAAACAAGTTTAGAACTCACAAGTGATCGATATAGATGGGAAAGGGTCGCTTGATCCCCTCCCCATGTAGAATTTGAGTCAACTTTCAACAAGTCAAGTGCATTCAGGCATTTAGTTTTAAGTGATTTAATATGGGGTAAAAGCGTTAAATGTGAATCAAAGATTAGACCCAAGAATTTGGCTTGTTTCACAACTTTAATGGGCGTCCCATCTAGAGATAGTTCAGGGTCTTTATGTGGTTTGTATTTACGACAAAAATGTATGCGGTTAGTTTTCGATTTGGAAAATTTCAAGCCGTTTTCAAGACACCATTTATTAATCTTGTTTAAACACAACTGCAATTGCCGTTCAATGGTATGAATATTTTTACCACGACAAGAAATATTAAAATCATCCACAAATAACGATCCATCAATTGAATTATTTAACACTTTTGATAAACTGTTGATCTTGATGCTAAAAAGAGTGCCAGACAAAATACTGCCTTGTGGAACACCCTGATCCTGATTGTAACGATCAGACAGGGTAGAACCCACTCGGAACTGGAATTGTCTGTCAAAAATTGGCAATAAATTCAAGCAAACGACCTCGCAAGCCAAAGTCATGTAAACCTCTTAAAATACCATATTTCCACGTGGTTTTTCGAGATAAAAAAAGATAGACACAGCGTGTTGTTTGTCAATTAATACGTTGTTAACAAATGATTCCAGTCGCACGAGGTGATCGACTGTACTTTTGTTTTTACGGAAACCACACTGTATATTTGTTATAAGGTTATTTGTTTCCAAGTACCAAGCAAGTCGATTATTTATCACGCGTTCCATGGTCTTGCACACACAGCTAGTTAACGAAATTGGTCGATAATTGGATGGATCGGTATGATCACGTCCAGGTTTAGGTATTGGTACTACTGTAGCGTCACGTCATGAGGGTGAAGTTACCCGATGTCCAAATATCATCAAAAATAGTCAAGAGAGTGTGTTGTATGTTATCAACCTCTGTAGCAGTATTGGTCAAGAGCGGTATGGAGCTCATGGATGGAAAATAGATCATTATAGTCTTTTCCATTGTCCGAATTGAATATAATTAATAGGTTTCTTTTTGTGTTGTCTGTGATACTGCTGGAATTTAGGTACATAATTCGAAGATGAAGAGTCTTTAGCGAGAGTTCCACTCAGTTTATTCGCAATATCCGATTTATCAGTAAGCAACTGATCTCCATGTTTCAAATGATGGGCACTAGATTTAGTACCTTTACCTTTAATTTTCTGGACCATGTTCCATACCTTGGACATATGTGTCCGAGAATTTATTTGGGATACATAATTGTGCCAAGAATGGCGTTTGTTCTGTTTAAAAGTACGCCGTGCTTTAGCATTTAAAATCTTAAATTTATTTAAATTATACACCATAGGATGGCGACTGAAATAATGTTCTGCTTTTTTCCTTGCCTCCCTAGCTTGTTTGCAATCATCGTTGAACCATGGTTTTAGAATATGTGGAACTGCAGAGGGATTTGGTATGCACATCAGCTATGGAATTCAGTTCATCAGAAAAAAACATTTAATAGCATCAAACGCCAATAAAATGTTCAGGTTTAAGTTTCTCCGCACACAGTGTTTCATATAAAGCCCAGTTAGCCTTTTCAAAATTCCGCCTTGATGATGGAGGAACATCAGATGGAGTTACAGATTTTAGTATAGTAGGAAAATGGTCATATCCACAGAGGTCATCGTGGACTGACCATTCGAATTCATTGAGTAGTTCGGAATTTGTGAGTGACAAGAGCAGAATAGGTCCCTGCACCATATGTGCTGGAACCATCATTATAAATACATAAATCATTGTCAGAACAAAGGTCCTCCCACAATTTACCTTTAGCGTTTGTAGTTACACTACCCCAGAGTGGGTTGTGCCCATTTTAATCTCCCATTATAATACAGGGATGCGGGAGTTGGTCATATAGAGCTTGAAGATCAGTTTTGGCGAAATATAGAGAGAGCATAGTGTAAACGCTACATGTAAAATAATTATCATTGCCACAGCCTCAATATTAGTATTAAGTGAAACAGGGCTTTGAATAATGTTTTGTCTGACTAGAATGGATGATCCGCCAGTGGCCCTATCACCCGGAGGGCAAAAACAATGATATGCATTAAAATGACGAAGTTCAAATGTGTCTGTTTGTTTTAAATATGTCTCTTGGAGACATATCGCTGAAGGTGTAAAATCTTGGACTAATAGCTGTAATTCATGTAAATTAGTCCTCAATCCTCTGCAGTTCCACTGTACAATATTATTGGAATAAACTATCGTTTGGGGGTATTTATTGGGGATCTACCCCAGAGGGCGACAAGCTATGTGCCTTAGAATGGACGTTTTCAGAAACATCCATGTCTTCAAGAGATCCATATTTATTGAACAATTGAATTTTATTTTGTGACCCTTTAGGAGCTCTGCCACATTGTTGTTTTGAAGCATAGGGCTTAGGCTTAGGTTTACTTTTAACAGTTTGTTGACTATCAGCTGTCGATTGCGACTTTGAGTGGGATTGAGATGATGATGATTTGTAATCAGAAGAAGATTTTGATGTACAAGCAAGTGATTCCTCAGTCTGAGATGATACAACAGGGTACAAAGGCTGTGGAGAGTCGCAATTTACCCAAGTCAAGGTAGTTTGGCAGCCTGTTATTTTACAGCTAGATTCATATAATGTGTTTATTACTGTAGCATAACTTTCTGAAGGTCAGATCTCTTTACCAGTTTTTTGCCTCAGAAAAAGAGATATTTTGAGTAAATTTTATTTTGTTGATCTCCGTTTGGGAGCATTTGGACATGAAAAAGTAAAGAGATATGTATTTGTTTTGATGGTTTCGTTGTTTTTCCGAGTTGAAAAGCGCTTGACATAAAGCACACCTTGATCCTTCATTTCTGATACTATACCAAGGTCCAACATATCATCAAACAATCGATCCCGATCTCTAATGATACCTTTACTCGTGTTCAAGATTTTGTGTGCAGAGACCGTGACCGGAATGCCCACGAAAGATTTAATGTTCATCAGGTTAGTTGATTGTTGTTTTTTGTGCACTCAACTAACAGCGCACCCAAACTAAGCGTCTAATGTTTTTTACATCCCCAGCAATACCTTGAATACCCTTGGATACAGCAAAGGGGTTCAACTTTAGCGGTGTCTTGTCAGGAGTCTCAATCACAAGAAAACGTGGCCGTTACTCAATCGATGCATACGGTCTGTGGTCAGTATCAACAGGGTCATATTCAAGTGGACGTTTTTTTGGGTTTTTTTTGGTGGAATTTCATAAGCCATGGTTAGTGTAATATGGTTCATCATCCAAGCTCCCCACCCACCACGCAGTGTCACAAGGACAACTCTAAAGCAAGTGGGCCTCCAGCTTACATTACGAAGGATACCCGGATGATATACTCCAGCAGAAGAATTAAAACATTAATAATTCCACCAGATTGGTCCATGAGCCAGCGCCTTCTGGGCACAGGACTCTAGGCAAAGTTCAGAACAACATAATTCAAAATCAAAAAAGTTTTCGACAATAAAGCCAAGACCAAAGTTACAGTAATTCCAAATAATATTTGTGCCAATGATATTTATAAATATAATCATAATCCATGCACAGCGCTTGCCATGACCAGCCGATTGGTTGAACCGGGCCCATTCAACCACCCGTCCAGGTGAAGTCAGGGCCAAAGTGGTGTATTAGGCAAGAGGAACATAGTTGCAGGCCCCTATTGCCCTCAACTACCAGGATCCTCCACTGACACAGGGCCGCAACCCACGGCAAACGGGTTGGTGGACCAAATATCCCTCCTCATCCCCCACCTCCGGTCCACGACATTTGGACATATCTACAATTCAGTTATTATAACAGTTGGAATATTTACGTTACTTATGTACTGTTTATAAGTAGGGATTATTACATTTGTTGGGTGATATTACTTGGTAAACAAGTTGGTTGTTTCTATATGGATTTAGAAAGTGATTCAATTCACGCAAATCGCGCATTTCAATTAAAACACGGCAGTTTCATGCAAGCATACGAGAGTGATACATGTCAGCATGTTGCTATATATTTCAGCAATAAACCTAAAAGAGTTGTTCGGGTATTGAATTAAACGCAGCTGAACGTATTGATACATACTAACGATATCAACGATACCAACGTTGATGACAGCCGTCGACGTGGGCGACAACTGACGCTCAAGGCCGTTTCATCAGAAGGTATGCGTCACAAAATGTTCCTGTAAAATTGGAAATGAGCTTCACGGAGATACAGGTGTTAATGTGACAGAGCAGACGACTCAATACCGGCTGGACAGGAAAATGCATGTCTGACGCACGAGTGTTATCCCGCATTTGACAGTGTCGCGTTAATGTCGTTGGTGTAGAAAGCGAAAGCCTGGACCAATCGTCGGCATGAGTAGTTATACAATGATGGTTCTAGTACATCCCTCTTCTAAGGCTCATTTATTGGAACGAATCATCCCAGCACCAAGTAAAACCAGCGATGGTCAAGCCAAGACATCATTCGATGTGACACCAAAGAGAGAAAAATAGAAAGGTTCAAAAAGAGACAAAACCGACCCCGGCAGCCACAATCCCCTAGGGTGAAATATTCAAAGATGATGGTTTGCACCACTTCTCCCAGAGGATTGTGCCAGCTGTGAGAGTGTCTGGCTCAGGAAGGCCCTTTCCAGAGACTGAACTGATATGATCCTGATTCATTAAGCCAAAACCTCTCTCACCGAATGTTTGCAAGGAATCCATTGAGGCAACAGTGGGATACGAACCGATAATGCAGACCTGCACAAACTCTACATCACAAACGTGCACTACACAACAAATTGTCCTACTAAGGACTTCATAGCAAAATTCTGGTCTCTCCTGAGATTGCACCCTCCTCCTAAGCTTGGTTCCATCTACAGATCCATCCATACACGTATTTGAACCAAGCGCCAAAGTCTGGAACAGGTTTTTTAACCGTAAGTGAAAAAGAGGAGTTAGCGAAGCATCATTGTCAGTCGACCCCACCGTTGATACCGTTTACCGTGGTTGCCACAGTCGTGGGGATCACAGCGGTGGCATGGCTTGGTCAACAAGACACGATGACACCACCAGCCCATCGAAACTTCAGTTAGAAGTAAACCTCAACATGATGTTATAATCATGGCGAATCCTGATGGAAAAACTCTCATCAGCAGACCGGCTATAGGTTATGCTCGACTGAAAAAAAATATATAACCAAACAACTGGTGATCAAACAAGATTGCAACCTGCAAGGCATGGGCATGCTTGTGCTCCACATGGGATGGGCAATGGCCACAAAAAAGATGCTTGTCAAGTAAGGCATCATTCCGGAAAACGTAGTAAAGTAAAAGCATCACGATAAGATAGATCACCCATGGCCACGATCATGATGATGATCAGCTGGACATTGGTCAGCACCTTAGTCTTTTCGGTGAGCACCTCTTTTCCCAATTACAATCAAACAATGCTGCCGAAATCGAAGCAGAACGGAATGGTTGTGGAGCCACTGCAGGCAGCACAAACCGAGTACGTGAAAAAACGCATGCAGAGAATCGATTTCATCAACGCCACTTCAACACAAATAACACGCTGTTCAAACGTGCAAGAATACTATATCTTCACCGGCAAATGGCTCGAACCCCTCGGTGACAAACGCCCTCTTTCAGTATTGCAACCCTTCCTCGGGACAGCAAGATCGGGAGTTGATCTTTGCCGCCCTCGGACTAACGTCACAAAACAATTACGCTAAATTACATTTATGTGCTTATGATACGTATAAAACCTATTAGACATTTAATTTCGCATATGATATATAACATTTGGTACTTGGGACCTTAGTATTGTAAGTGGGTATTGCTGGGCAAGCCCATGACCTGTAGAAAGCTCTCTATGACTGAATATTGTCACATGCATGCTCTATGTCTGGGGAAGGGTCACGTGAGTTACTTCTGTAAAGTATGTGGCACAGAGGTCAAAGGCCCTTATCATTTGCCCAAGGGGGAAAACGTAATCCGAAACAATGTATTTACGAGTAGAAAAATTATTATCTCAAAGAACGTAACCTGCAGACACCACGGGCAAGTATCTGAGTGTCTGGAGGATGACCATTCAGTCCATGGTCTCAAATGCTACGCTATAGCCAACAACAAGTGCATGAAAGGCTGTAATCTGAATCAACCCACCACTCATCTTCTGTCTCTACGCAGATAATTTCTATGGCTGGGCCATGAGTCAGTATCTCCCTATGGGCGGGTTAAAGTGGCTAAACAGCTATCATTTTAGAATGGAAAACATTCTTGGCGATCCCAAAAAACCTTGTCATATAGAATGCATATTTCAAAGTGGACTTGGACTATCCTGAAACGTTGAATGCCTCTCATAACAGCTATCTGCTGGCTCACGAACAATTAACGATGTACCAAGACTAGATGTCGCACTGTCAGCAAGAGTGAGTGAGTGAGTGAGTTAATATTTAACGTCACATCGGCAATATCTCAGCCATATCGTGACGAGAACGTTAAATACTGAAATGAAATATATGGATACTATAAAAACCTGTCAACGACGGACAGTAAAACAACTAGAATATCACAACTGGGATTAAAACTAGTGTGGAATGTTAAAACTAATATCACTATTTCGACAATACAACATAAAATCAGGCTATAGATTGCCAACAACTGAAGGTAGATCACCATACCAGGGGCCATGGGGACTTACAGTACCTTTGCTGCCTGCATGGACCCTAGTTGGATTTACATCATCCCCTCAGCTGTCAGCAATTTAGTCACATCTAGCCAAAAATTAAAAATACACATATACTACGATTAAGAACAGTGGAAAGTTTAAATTTACTGTGAATGCTTTTGGACTTACGTACCCTCTCAGGAGGACAATAATTTTACAATACTTCAACCCCCTTCGAGGGTACAGCCACCAAAAATTCAAGTTACTAATCCAAACTTCCAGTAATTAAAATACATCTATTTACACAACATAACATTCAAAATTCAACCAAAAAATCCATCTCTTTTAAAAAACCAATAATTAAATATGAATTAACGCTAGTAAAAAGATCCTTCATTGTTTTAACTGTAAAATACTTATCCCTTGTGATGGAGAATTCAACACAGTCAAGCAGGATATGCTTGACCGTGGTTCTTTCATCACAAGGGATGCAAAACGGAGGATCCTCACCTTTCAACAGGTATGAATGGGTATATCTAGTGTGGCCAATACGACATCGTCGTAAAATAACCTCTTCAAATCTGGACTGACAACCCAAGTGGGTATAACCAATGTAAGGTTTTATCTCATGTAATTTATTTATACCCAATTGGGTGTCCCACTTCTTCTGCATCAGATCACGGATATAAGATCTAATGTTAGCTTTATAATCAGTGTATGGAATAAGAAGTGGTGTCACAGATTTGTTGAGTGCCGCCTTGGCAGCAAGATCGGCCATTGCGTTACCAGAAATGCCCACGTGGCTGGGTAACCAACAGAAGACGATGTCGTATTGGCCAGTAGCAAGAGTATTATACAATTCAATAATTTCAATTAAAAGTGGATGTTTACAAGAATTATTTTAATAGCCTGAAGGCAAGAAAGAGAATCGGAATAGATTATATATTGTTTATGTTTAGGGTGTCTTTGAATATATTTAAGAGCTGTTAATATGGCGTTAGCTTCTGCTGTAAAAATAGAACTATTCTCTGGTAATCTAGAAGATATTGTTCTGGATCCAATGACAGTGGCACAAGCCACTGCGCCACCGTCCTTGGATCCATCTGTAAATAAGGGTTTGTAATTGCTATATTTATGTTTTAATTGATGATATTCTTGTTTATATTGTAAGTCATTAGTTTCTGATTTTTTAAATGTAGTTAATGTTAGGTCAACTTGTGGCCTAACCAATTGCCAAGGAGGAGAAGAAAGAAGACGGGAAGGTGATATACCTTCCAGCTCAATACCGGCAGAAGAAATAAATGGTTTAATTCTGTGCCCAAGAGGTGGAACAAGAGAACATTTTTTGTTATACAAATCCTCATAAAGGGGATTGAACACACAGTTAAAGGCAGGGTTAGATTCACTAGAATATAATTTAGTAATATATTGTAAAGACAGTTTTATACGACGTTGAGTAAGAGATGGTTCATCGGCCTCAACGTAGAGACTATCAATAGGTGACGTTCTGAAAGACCCAAGACAAAGTCTTAAGCCTTGATGGTGGACGGAGTCAAGAAGTTTAAGATTGCTTTTGCAGGCTCCACCATATACGATGGAGCCATAATCAAGTTTCGAACGCACGAGTGATCGATATAGATGTAAGAGGGTTGCTTGATCCCCTCCTCACTTTGAGTTGGAAACAACTTTCAACAAGTCAAGAGCCTTCAGGCATTTAGTTTTAAGGGACTTAATATGAGGCAGAAATGTTAAGTGGGAGTCAAAGATTAGGCCCAAGAACTTGGCCTCTTTTACAACTTTGATGGGAGTGCCATCTAGAGATAGTTCAGGGTCTTTATGTGGCTTATATTTTCTGCAAAAATGTATACAATTAGTTTTGGATTTAGAAAATTTAAAGCCGTTTTCAAGACACCATTTATTTATTTTGTTTAAACACAACTGCAGTTGCCGTTCAATAGTATGCATGTTTTTCCCACGACAAGAAATATTGAAATCATCCACAAATAACGATCCATCTATTGAATCGTTTAAAACTTTTGATAAACTATTTATCTTTATGCTAAAAAGTGTGACAGACAGAATACTGCCTTGTGGAACACCCTGATCCTGAGTGTAATGATCAGACAGGGTAGAACCCACTCGAACTTGAAACTGTCTATCCTTTAAAAAGTTGGCTATAAATTGAGGTAAACGACCTCGCAAGCCAAAGTCATGTAAATCTCTTAAAATACCATATTTCCAGGTTGTCTCATATGCTTTTTCTAGATCAAAAAAGATAGACACAGCATGTTGTTTATTAATTAGTGCATTTTTAACAAATGATTCTAAACGCACTAAGTGATCAACAGTACTTCTGTTTTTGCGGAAACCACACTGTATATCAGTTATAAGGTTATTAGTTTCCAAGTACCAAACAAGTCGATTATTTATCAGGCGTTCCATGGTCTTGCAAACACAGCTTGTTAATGAAATCGGACGATAATTGGATGGATCGGTATGATCACGTCCAGGTTTAGGTATTGGTACTACTATGGCGTCACGCCATGAAGGAGGAAAGTTACCCGATGTCCAAATACCATCAAAAATATTCAGGAGAGTTTCCTGACAGGATTCTGGTAAATGTTTCAGGAGTTGATAATGTATGTTATCAGCTCCTGTAGCAGTATCATGAGCTTGATCAAGTGCAGTATGGAGTTCATGAATAGAAAACGTTTCATTATAATCTTCCCCATTATCGGAATTGAAATTAATAGTTTTCTTTTCTTCTTGTTTTTGATATTGCTGGAATTTTGGTACATAATTTGAAGAGGAAGAATGTTTAGCAAGGGTTTCACTCAGTTTACTAGCAATATCTGATTTATCAGTAAGCAATTGATCTCCATGTTTAAGATGATGGACTGTAGATTTAGTACCTTTACCTTTAATTTTCTGGACCATGTTCCACACCTTGGACATGGGTGTCCGAGAATTTATTTTAGATACATAATGTTGCCAAGATTGGCGTTTGTTCTGTTTAAAAGTACGCCGTGCTTTAGCATTTAAAATTTTAAATTTATTTAAATTATGCACCATAGGATGGCGACGGAAATAATGTTCTGCCTTTTTCCTTGCCTTCCTAGCTTGTTTGCAGTCATCGTTGAACCATGGTTTTCGAATATGGGGAACTGCAGAGGAATTTGGTATACACTCATCAGCTATAGAGTTCAATTCATCAGAAAAGCATTTAATAGCATCAGGAACGTCAATAAAACGTTCGGGTTTAAGTTTGTCAGTACACAGTGTTTCATATAAAGCCCAGTTAGCCTTTTTAAAATTTCGTCTTGATGATGGAGGAACATCGGATGGAGTTATAGCTTTTAATATAGTAGGAAAATGGTCACTTCCACAGAGGTCATCGTGGACTGACCATTCGAATTCATTTAGTAGTTCAGAATTTGTCAATGACAAGTCGAGAGCAGAATAAGTCCCTGTACCAGGATGTAAATATGTGCTGGAACCATCATTATAAATACATAAATCATTGTCAGAACAAAAGTCCTCCAACAATTTCCCTTTAGTGTTTATATTTACACTACCCCAGAGTGGGTTGTGCCCATTTAAATCTCCCATTATAATACAGGGTTTTGGGAGTTGGTCATAGAGAGCTTGCAGATCAGTTTTGGCAAACGTCGAAGACGGCGAAATATAGAGCGAGCATAGTGTAAACGCTACATGTAAAGTAATTCTCACAGCAGCAGCCTGCATATTAGTATTTAGTGAAACAGGGCTTTGAATAACGTTTTGTCTGACTAGAACGGATGACCCACCAGTGGCTCTATCACCCGGAGGTGAAAAAGAATGATATGCATTAAAATGACGAAGGTCAAATGTATCTGTTTGTTTTAAATATGTCTCTTGGAGACATATCGCTGAAGGTGTGAAATCGTGGACTAATAGCTGTAATTCATGTAAATTAGTCCTCAGTCCTCTGCAGTTCCACTGTACAATATTATTAGAATAAACTATCTTTTGGGGGGATTTATTGGGGATCTACCCCGCACTCTTTTGGAGGGCGACAAGCTATGTGCCCTAGAATGGACGTTTTCAGAAACGTCCATGTCTTCAAGAGACCCGTATTTATTAACAATTGAATTCTATTTTGTGACCCTTTAGGAACTCTGCCACTTTGTTGTTTTGAGGCATCAGACTTAGGCTTAGATTTACTTTTAACAGTTTGCTGACTGTCAGCTGTCGATTTAGAGTTCGAGAGTGACTGAGATGATGATGGTTTGTGATCAAAAGACGACTTTGAGGTACTAGGAAGTGATTCCTCAGTCTGAGATGATATAACAGGGTACAAAAGCTGTGGAGAATCGCAATTCACCCATGTCAAGGTAGTTTGGCAACCTGTGGATGATTTTGTTCTTTTTGAGCTTGACTCAGATGATGTTTTTGCTACTGTAGCATAACTTTCTGGAAGATCAGATCTCTTTACCAGTTTTTTTGCCTCGGAAAAGGAGATATTTTGAGTAAACTTTATTCTATTTATCTCCATTTGCTCTTTCCAAATTGGACACTGTTTAGAAAATGACGAATGATCGCCTGAGCAGTTGGTGCATTTTTTATAGTCACTGTCACAATCTTCTGTTGTGTGTGTTTTCTCACCACAGTGAGCACACACAACAGACAATGTGCAAGTATTTACACCGTGTCCATATTTCTGACACTTAAAACACCTAAGCGGGTTGGGGATGTAAGTATCAACACTGATATTACAATATCCTGCTTTTACTGATTTTGGAATACTTGGAGAAGAGAAGTGGAAGAGATATGTGTTAGTAGGTTTTGTTTCTGAGTTTATCCGAGTTGTAAATCTTTTAACAAAAGTCACCCCTTGATCTTTCATTTCTGATACGATGTCAAACTCAGTCATATCTGCAAACAATTGATCTCGGTCTCTAACAATGCCTTTGCTCGTGTTCAGAGTCTTGTGTGGAGTAACCGAAACCGGGACTCCAACAAAGAGCTCAGTTGACAACAGGTTGGTTGATTGCTGTTTCCTGCTACATTCTACAAGTAGGGAACCTGAACGCAGTCGTCTGATATTTCGTACCTCACCTGCTATGCCATGTATACCTTTAGATACCGCAAATGGGTTTAATTTGAAAGGTGATTTGTCAAGAGTCTCGATCACTAGAAATCGTGGCCAGTATTCAACGGACGGAATAGACGGTCGTAGTTCATCATCATCATTGTCAAGTTGACGCTTGTTTCTTTTAATGGGGGTTGTGTAAGCCATAGTTACTTTAATATGGTTCATCATCTGAGCTCCCCACCCACCACGGAGTATCACAAGGACAATGCTAAAAACAAGTGGGCCTCCGACTTGCAGCACCAAGGATACTCAGATGATATACTCCAGCAGAAGAATTATAAATAATTGATCTACCAGATTGGCCCATGAGCCACCGCCTTCGGGCATAAGACTCTAGGCAAAATTCATATTATCATATTTCACAATCGAAAACGTTAGAGATCAAAAGTAGTGCCAAGAAAATTCGAACAATTCAAAATAATATTTGTGCAATGACACATACACAGTCCATGCACAGGGCTTGGCATGACCAGCCGATTGGTCGAACCGGGCCCATTCGACCACCCGTCTAGGCGAAGTCAGGGCCAAAGTGGTATATTGAGCAAGAGGAACACGGTTACAGGTCCCTATTGCCCTCAACCACCAGGATCCCCTCCTCCGCCGACACAGGGCCGCAACCCACGGCAAACGGGTTGGTGGACCAAATATCCCCCCGGGTCCACAACGGGGGTGTCGGCGAGCTCTTGGCGTTACTCAGCACCCACCACGAGGAGGTGGCTCGCCACGGGTGCCACTGTCAGCAAGACTAGTTGGGAAACAATAAGTTAGCGTAAATGGAAAAACTCGTCCCGAACTTGATGAACCAAAAAAATACATCGTGCACTACAGAAATCTGCACTCATCACCTGTACTTATCGTTGGGCATGAAACCGACTAAAATACAACGGGTGCTGATGGATTAGTCAAAGTCCTTGGATGGAACCTAACATTCCGTTGAACACCAAGCTGTGAAAAAAGGACCACCACTGATTTCGTGAAAACAATTTAGAAGCTCGTGAACAACTGGGTGTTCAACAAGACAATGGAAAATTTGAGAAAAAGGGTTAACATGAAACCGGTCTGATCCACCATGGAAGAAACACTGAGGACACTCTTAGCCAGCCCAGTGTTCAACTGGAGCAAGATGCTTGATGACTGCTTGACAGTGCTCCACATGAACAAACGGTATATCAGACTCAATGGATCCATTCATGTGAGAATGAGCATCCTTGATCTGTCGAAGTACTTGATGTATGACTTTTATTACAACGAGCTCAAGCAGCAGTATGGCAACAGTATGGCTGTACACGGACTCAGATTCCCACTGAGGACGTGCAAGAGGACATGAAGTTGTATGGGCACCTGTACAACAACAGAGAACCCCCTCCACCCTCCCCCCCAGACCACCTGATGTATGACACTGCCAACAGAAAGGGCCTTGATGAAGGGTTAATGAACAGGCACGCGAGTCACCATGTACGTTGGCTTGAGCCCCAATATGTATTCCATCCTGAAACAATGATGAAATCCGAAAGTCAAAAGGGGTACAAAAAATAGGTCAAACACATCCTCTTCAAACAGGCTCTCTTAAATAAATGCACATTCAAACACCCTATGAACGCATTGAGAATTGACGAACTCAACAAGGCTTTTATGTCTCCCTAGCATAGCAAACGATGGATTGCGGATGGTGGCATCCACATGAGTTTTCAAGACCATTCAATAAAGGAAACTTCACTCAATGTGGCAAGACCTAGGCAGACTATTGAATGAATGATAATGTGTATAAATCATAGAGAAGGTTTACTTGAAGGGTGTGGGTGTCATCCCAAAGCTGGTTAGGCTGCTCACGTTTCCAAGGATACCACCAAGGCTTGGCTCAAAAAAACAAACCATCTAGTAAAGCTACCTAGCGGCTCCCCGATTCATCCCAAGATGAAAGTTTGACATTGCTATAGCTAATCACACCCATCAAGCCGCATAAGTACGCCCTGACCGTCGTGGATGTTGGCAGTCGCTACAGGGATACATAGATAATTTAAGTTTTAATAGGTGTTCGGGCAACTAGTCCCATTTACACCTTGCCCATCACAAAGGTTTGCTAATTTCCTAAACGTTTCGCTACAAGGAAGCGAAGCTGTTAACAACCACTGATATGAGTCAAATCACTAAAGCCTTAGAAATGATCTATGAATGCAGTCGCTTCATCTGGTCGACCGAATTACAAGTGAGTTCATGGGGGCCGTATCACAGCTGTTATCAAAGCACATTGTCCAGGTGAGATGAGGCGTGGTCAGGGTTCACCGAAGCGAAGCCATCGCTCAAAGACATGGTCAACCTTGAAAACCGACTCTCAAAATGGTTGGCTTATCGCGAGTGGTGTCAGCAAAGAACAATGAAGTCACCCATCTCCTTGATAAAAGACCGGTCAAAGCTATTCAAATCAAATCCATGACAGTCGATTCAGCTGCACCATCGTGTCGTAGCTGATAGAAAAAAACTACTGGACTGGGTCTGTGCCAGCTTGGTGAACTGGCGAGATTAAACTCATGCCACAGACCCCGTATGGTCTATGAAAACGCATCACACCAACCACGAGGATATCAAATACGGGGAACCCAATTTGTATGACTTGAAAGACAGACCGGGTAGAGGATTCATCTGAGAGGAATTACAGACTGCCCCTCACGACATGGTCCTACAACCTTCTTATTAAAGATTCGTCCCTATCTCTTATAATTGACATGTGGAGAATGATCGAGAAACGGCTGTTTACATGCCTTGGGGTGGACGTCCATGACTCAATATTTACTCAGCATTGCGTCTAGTCATCAGTCAAGGGAAATGCGTTCGCGAGTACGATAGTTTAAGTCTCGTGGGCACTGAACGGTCACAACACCTCATGGATACGTTAATCGATTATAGCTTGGAGAGAATGCACCACCTCGTACTCCTTGATCCACTTCAATGAATTCATGGCGGACCCATTCCATCACATTGTCATGGAATATTACGACTACCTTTAAACCAACGAGTCTAGAGTTGGCGAGCTTGGTGGCACATTGAAAGATGTCTCCAACTTTTGCTGTTTTCACTGTGTGCTGGGAGGCTTTGTTGCAATAAATAAGCCATAGAAGGGGGATGTAATAGAACCATCATTGTATAACTACTGCATGTGTGCAGATAAATCAATGTTCACCCATTTAATTTTTCTGTGCAGGCTTATTGGCTCAACAAACTGCAACGTAGACGGAATGAAGATTTTCTTGTTATCATTTTGTTTCTTTTGGGTGGTGACGGGGTAGGGGTGTGGGGTGTGTGGTGTGTGGAGGTGGATACATATTATTCAAGAACCTATTACTGGGTAGTACTAACATGACAAAACTGAGACACAATGGTGCTATTTGCGTGCCTAACAGCACAATAACATAACAATAATATTGTTACTGAGTACCTCCAAACCGAAAACAGAATCATCTTAGCATAACCTGCATTCAATCCAGACTTGTCACGCATTAATGCATTGAACATATGTAGGATATCCTAGAAAGCAGCACCGACCACAGTCAATGAACTTGGTTCTATCCGTTTTGAAGAATGGGATGGAATTGATTACAAGTATGCAAAACTGGAATTGCCTTAAGAATTATAGCCGGATTCACGCGATACTAATGAGTTTGAATATTCAGGGTAAATGAACAGAAGGACGCCTTGGCCAATCACGCAAAAAGAGTGAATTTGAAGTTCAACGACTCATTCATATCTTAGTCAGATCACAATCAGATTCAACAACATTCCACCATTTTGCGACCATCGCCATCAGCCGTAGCTTCTGGTAGTCTCCCGGAAGTATGCACAACTAATCAAAAAACAAGGATACAGACGAACCTCTTCAAATCTGGACTGACATCCCTAGTACGTGTAACCAATATACGGTTTTATTTCATGTAATTTATTTATACCCAATTGGGTGTCCCACTTCTTCTGCATCAGATCACGGATGTAAGTTCTAATGCTAGCTTTATAATCAGTGTATGGAATAAGAAGATTTGTCAGAGATTTGTTCAGTGCTGCCTAGGCAGCTCGATCGGCCATCATGTTACCAGAAATGCCTACGTGGATGGGTAACCAACAAAAGGCGATGTCGTACTGGCCAGTAGCAAGATCAGTATACATTTCAATAATTTCTATTAAAAGTGGACTCGATAAATTTTTAATCGCCTGACGACCAGAAAGAGAGTCTGAATTGACAATGTAGTGTTTATGATTTGGGTGTCTTTGAATATATTTAAGAGCCGTTAATACGGCGTTAGCTTCCGTTGTAAAAACAGAGCTGCTGCCCGGTAGTCTAGAAAATATTGTTCTGGATCCAATCACACACAAGCTACTGCGCCACCGTCCTTAGACCCGTCTGTGAATAAGGATTTGTAACTGTTATATTTGTTTTTATAATTGAGGATATTCGTGTTTATATTATAAGTCGTTTGTTTCTGATTTTTTAAAATGATGTTAATGTTAGGTCAACTTGTGGCCTAACCGACTGCCATGGAGGAGAAGAAAGAAGACGGGAAGGTGATATACTTTCAAGCTCAATGCCGGCAGAAGAAATAAATGGTTTAATTCTGTGCCCTAGAGACGGAACAAGAGAAGACGTTTAGTAATACAAATTCTCATAAACCGGATTGAACACACACTTATTGGCAGGGTTAGATTCATTAGAGTATAATTTAGTAATGTATTGTAAAGACAATTTTATACGACGTTGTGTAACAGATGGTTCCACGGCCCCATCGTAGAGACTATCAATAGGTGAAGTTCCTGAAAGACCCAAGACAAAGTCTTAAGCCTTGATGGTGGACAGAATCAAGAAGTTTAAGGCTGCTTTTGCAGGCACCACCATATACGATTGAGCCATAATCGAGTTTCGAACGGATCAGTGATCGACATAGATGTAAGAGGGTAGTTTGATCCCCTCCCCACTTTGAGTTGGAATCAACTTTCAACAAATCTGGTGCCTTCAGGCGTTTAGCTTTAAGGGAATTAATGTGTGGTAGGAATGTTAAATGAGAATCGAAAATTAAACCCAAGAACTTGGTCTCTTTTTCAACTTTGATTGCCATTTAAAAATAGTTCAGGATCATTATGTGGCTTATATTTTCTACAAAAGTGTATACAATTAGTTTTGGACTTATTTGATTCAAAATTAAGTTTTGTCTTTTCCTGTTGTATCTGATATCTCTAAAACTCAGGAACATAATTTGCTGATGAAGAATTTTTGGCAAGAGTTTCGGCACTTTTATTTGCAATTTTACATTTATCCGTAACTGCATTCTCACCATCTTTAAGGTGGTGAACAGCCGATTTTTAACACTTGCCTTTTACTCTCTGAATCATGTTCCACACTTTGGATATAGGCGTCCGTGAATTAATTTTGGAAATGTAGTTCCTCTAGGAATGTCGTTTGTTTTGTTTGAAGGTACGACGTGCCTTCGCATTTAGTATTTTAACTTTATTTAAGGTATGGACAGTTGGTTGATGAAAATATTTCTCTGCCTTTTCCTTGCTTTCCTAGCATTTTTGCAGTTTGCATTAAACCATGACTTCCGTACATGTGGGGCTGTACAGAACCTTGGTATACACTCATCAGCAATTATATTTAATGCGTCAGCAAACACCTGAATAGGATCAATAACATCTAGGAAACATTCGGGTCTCAGTCAAGATGTTCATAAGGTCTGCGTTGGAAAAAATCCATCGTGTGTGAGATGGAGAATCGGTTTGAGAAGTTCCTGATGGTATCGTTGAAAAGTGATCACTTCCACAAAGGTCATTGTGGACTGACTATTCAAATTTATTAAGTACACAGTAGAGTCTGGAAGAGATAAATCCAGAGAAGGTGCCGGATGCAGGTAAGTACTCGAACCATCGTTGCATATACACAAATCATTATTGGAGAAAGTGTTACCTTTAGTGTTAGTATTTTTACCACCCCAGGGTGGTTTATGGCTAATGAGATCACCCATTATAATGCAGGGTTATGGAAGTTGATCATAGAGAGCTTGAAGATCAACCAAATGAACTATGAAAGAGGGCGGAATATACAGCGAGCATATTGTAAAGGCAATATGAAGAGTTAGTCTCACTGCAATGGCTTGAAGGTTAGCTTTTAGTCTTACTGGGCTGTGAATAACATTTTGCTTAACAAGGATTGATGATCCACCAGTGGCCCTATCACCCGGAGGCGAGAAAGAATGACATGCTTCGAACTGACGTAGATGAAACGTCTGTTTCAGGTAAGACAGAAAGCTGATGGTGCCAGATCCTGAACTAATAACTGTAACTCATTAACATTTGTCCTTAATCCTCTACAATTCCACTGAACTATATTGTTGGAAGTCATTATCTTTTTGGTAAGTTGATTGGGGATCCACCCCGCACTTTCTTTGAGGGCGACAAACTATGTGCCCTCGGATGGTTCCATTGAACCATAACTATTTTATAATTTCATCTTATTATCTGACCGATTCGGAGCTCGATATGGTTTAGTAGCCTCTGGTTTTGCGTTAGATTTGGATTTGAGAATTTGTTTTTCAATTCCTTCAGATAGAGCTCGAGACTGGCGAGAAGTAGTTGACTCGCTCTGCTGGTTAGTACGTGGTGCTGTCTGAGTAGAGATATGTTCTGGATGTTCCGTATTCACCCATGTCACATCAGTCTGACAGGAGTGTGATGAAGCGATCACGGGTGTAGTAGTGCCTTTTGAACCCGTTTCGGGTGTTTTGGTGATAAAGGCATATGTTTCTAACTGTTCGGAGGACTGTACAATCTTTTTTGCCTCAGGAAAACTGATGTTCTGAGAAAATTTGATTCTGTCTTTCGAAAAAGACGAATGACTTCCATGACAGTTGGCACATTTTTTATAGTTACTATCACAATCTTATGTTACATGTGTATTCTCAGCACAGTGAGCACATGTAACAGACAATGTGCAATTAGTAACGCAATGGCCGTATTTCTGGCACTTGAAGCAGCGCAGAGGATCTGGAATGTATATGTCAACATTCAGATTCAGTAACCTGCCTTGATTGACTTAGGAGGATTTTTTGGAGACGAAACTGAAAAGAGGTAAGTACTTGTTTGAACAGTCTCATTATTTCTTCGTGTTGTAAACCTTTTGACACATGTTACTCCTTGGTCCTTCAACTCAGAAACTATATCAAGCTCAGTCATGTCTGAAAGAAGGTGGTCACGGTCTCGGACAATGTTCAATGTTCTGTCAGCTGAAACCAGAACTGGGACTCCAGTAAACACATCAATTGATAATAAGTTTGTCGCTTGTTGTTTCCAATTAGCAGTGTACCATTTCTCTAGCGCCTGACGTTTTTGACTTCCCAGAGATACCTTTAGAAATGGCAAAGGGATTGAGTTTGATAGGAGTCTTGTTAAGGGTTTCAATAACTAAACATCGTGGCCAATAATCAACAGATACAGAGGGTCGTTCCTGATCATCATTTTTCAAGTGGACGTTTTGGTTTTTTTGGTAGGGCTTTGGTATTCCATGGTTAAGCTTGAACGGTTCATCACCCGAGCTCCCCACCCACCAGGGAGTGTCATAAAGACAGTGCTCATCACAAGTGGGTCTCCGACTTGCTGCACCAGGGATACCCGAAAGGTATACTCTAGCAGAGAAATTAAAATTAATAATTCTACCAGACTGGCCCATGAGCCACCACCTTCTGGGTACAGGACTCTACAAAAGGGTACAAAAGGGAAATAATTTCAAATTCAAATACATATTTTTAAGCCAAGTCATCTCACAAAACATTTTTGTCCGAAAATTGTGTATCAAAATATGCATACATAGGGCTTGGCATGGCCAGCTGATTGGTTGAACCGGGCCCATTCAACCACCCGTCTGGGTGAAGTCAGGGCCGAAGTGGTGTGTTGAGCAATAGGAACACAGATCCTGCTCCCATGCCCCCAACCCACGGCAAAGGGGTTGGTGGACCAAATATGCCCCCGTGTCCACAACGTTGGTGGCGAGCTCTTGGCGTTACCCATCAGCCAGCATCCACCACCCACCACGAGGAGGTGGTTCGCTACGGGTGCTTCGTAGGAAGATATGACAAGTCACCTCTGTGGGAAGAGAATGTATTTTGCTGAGACCGTGTCATGATCCAGTCTTAGCCCGAGTCTGAGCTAAGTAGAACCAACCAAACTTTGTGCTAAGCAGTTTTCAGACTAAAAATACTGCCATGATCCCGGGGCCTGAATATGCAATCTTTTTCTCTGAGAACGAAGCCGACGAACGAATCGAATCACTTGAGCCATCGTTACTGCTAAAATATTGTCGTAAATCTACTCAGGGGCAGTTTCATGATCCAGGCGCCTGGTACTGTCTTGTGTTGTTTTCTCTACGTTCTACAGTTGCTATTTAAAGCTTCGTGTTTAAACATTGTGAATATGTGATATTTTGGTCCACCTACCCGTTTGCCGTGGGTTGCGGCCCTGTGTCGGCAGAAGAAGGGATCCTGGTGGCTGAGGGCAATATGGGCTTGCAACCGTGTTCCTGTTGCTCAATACACCACTTTAGCCCTAACTTCGCCCAGACGGGTGGTCAATGGGCCCGGTTCAACCAATCGGCTGGTCATGCATGGAGTATTATTATATTTATCAATGCACACATATCATGTGGAATTGTTATAACTTTGGACTTGGCTTTATTGTCTAAAACATTTTTTATTTTGAAATATGTTGTTCTGAACTTTGCCTAGAGTCCTATGCCCAGAAGGCGGTGGCTCATGGGCCAATCTGGTGGAATTATTAACCTTTTAATTCTTCTGCTGGAGTATATCATCCGGGTATCCTTGGTGCTGCAAGCTGGAGGCCCACTTGCTTTAGCACTGTCCTTCTGACACTGTGTGGTGGATGGGGAGCTCGGATTATGAACCATATTACCTTAACCATGGCTTACGAAATACCACTAAATAAAACAAAACGTCCACATGATATTGACCCTGTTGATACTGACCATAGACCGTCTGCATCGATTGAATATTGGCCGCGTTTCATTGTGATTGAGACTCCTGACAAGACACCGCTAAAGTTGAACCCCTTTGCTGTATCCAAGGGTATTAAAGGTATTGCTGGGGATGTAAAAAAAACATTAGACACTTGCGTTCGGGTGCCCTGCTAGTTGAATGCGGGAAAAAGCAACAAGCAACGAACCTGGTGAACATTAAATCTTTCGGGGGCATTCCGGTCACGGTCTCTGCTCACAAGACATTGAACACGAGTAAAGGTATTGTGAGAGATCGGGATCGATTGTTTGATGATATGTCGGACCTTGATTTAGTGTCAGAAATGAAGGATCAAGGCGTGCTTTATGTCAAGCCCTTTTCAACTTGGAATAACTATGAAATCATCAAAACAGGTATCTGTTTACTTTTTCATGTCCAAATGCTCCGAAATCAGTGAAGGCAGGCTACTGTAACATTCCAGTTGATACCTATATCCCCAATCCGCTAAGGTGTTTTAAATGCCAGAAATATGGACACGGTGTACATACTTGCACATTGTCTGTTGTATGTGACACATTTGACCTTCGTCATTTTAATGCATATCATTGTTTTCCCCTCCGGGTGATAGGGCCACTGGCGGATCATCCATTCTAGTCAGACAAAACGTTACTCAAAGCCCTGTTTCACTTGATACTAATATGCAGGCTGTTACAGTGAGATTAATTATTACTTTACATGTAGCGTTTACACTATGTTCTCTCTATTTCACCGTCTTCGACGTTTGCCAAAACTTATCTTCTAGCTCCATATGACCAACTCCCGAAGTCCTGTATTATAATGGGAGATTTAAATGGACACAACCCACTCTGGGGTAGTGTAACTACAAACACCAAAGGTAGATTGTTGGAAGGCTTTTGTTCTGACAATGATTTATGTATGTATAATGATGGTTCAAACACATATTTACATCCTGGTACAGGGACCTATTCTGCTCTCGACTTGTCACTCACAAATTCAGAACTACTAAATGAATTCAAATGGTCAGTCCACGATGACCTCTGTGGATGTGACCATTTTCCTACTATACTAAAATCTGTAACTGCATCTGATGTTCCTCCATCATCAAGGCGGAATTTTAATAAGGCTAACTCAACTTTATATGAAACACTGTGTGCTGCAAGACGTTTATTGACGTTCATGATGCTGTTAAATGCATTTCTGATGAGTTGAATTCCATAGCTGATGAGTGTATACCAAATTCCTTTGCAGTTCCACATATTCTAAAATCATGGTTCAACGATGACTGCAAACAAGCTAGGAAGGCAAGGAAAAAAACAGAACAATATTTCCGTCGCCATCCTATGGTGCGTAATTGAAATAAATTTAAAATTTTAAATGCTAAAGCACGGCGTACTTTTAAACAGAACAAACGCCAATCTTAGCAAACTTATGTATCTAAAATAAATTCTCGGACACCCATGTCCAAGGTATGGAAAATGGTCCAGAAAATTAAAGGTAAAGGTACTAAATCTAGTGTCCATCATCTTAAACATGGAGATCAGTTACTTACTGATAAATCAGGTATATCAAATAAACTGGGAGAAACCCTCGCTAAACACTCTTCCTCTTCTGATTATTTACCTAAATTCCAGCAATATCAAAAACAACAAGAAAACAAAACTATTCATTTCAACTCAGATAATGGGGAAGATTATAATTAAACTTTTTTCTCTATTCATGAGCTCCATACTGCTCTTGATCAAGCTCATGATACTGCTACCGGAGCTGATAAAATACATTATGAACTCACGAAGCATTTACCAGAATCCTGCCCAAAAAATCTTCTAAATATTTTTGATGATATTTGGACATCGGGTAACTTTCCTCCCTCATGGCGTGACGCTACAGTAGTACCAATACCTAAACCTGGACGTGACCATACGGTTCCGCCCAATTATCGACCTATTTCACTAAATAGCTGTGTTTGCATGGAACGCATGATAAATAATCGACTTGTTTGGTACTTGGAAACTAATCACAGATGTACAATGTGGTTTCCGTAAAAACAGAAGTACAGTCGATCACTTAGCGTTTGGAATCATTTGAGAAAAATGCGCTGATTAATAAACAACATACTGTGTCTATCTGTCTTGATCTTGGGAAAGCATATGACACAACCTGGAAATATGGCATTCTGAGAGATTTACATGATTTCGGTTTGCGAGGTCGTTTGGCTGAATTCATAGCCAACTTTTTAAATAACAGACAATTTCAAATAAATGATGTCTTGAAAACGGCTTCAAAGTTTTTAAATTTAAACCAATTGTATACACTTCTGTCGTAAATATAAACCTCATAAAGACGCAGAACTATTTCTAAGTGGCACCCCTATCAAAGTTGTAAAGGAGGCTAAGTTCGTGGGACTCATTTTTTATTCACATTTGACCTTTCTGCCCCATATTAAATCCCTCAAAGCCAAATGTTTGAAGGCACTCGATTTATTAAAGGTTGTTTCTAATTCAAAGTGGGGAGGGGATCAGACTACCCACCTTCACTTATATAGATCACTCATCCGCTCAAAACTTGATTATGGATCCATCGTATATGGTGGAGTCTGCAAAAGCAGCCTGAAACTATTAGATTCTGTCCATCACCAAGGTCTAAGACTTTGTCTTGATTCCTTCAGAACTTCACCTTTTCACAGTCTCTACGTTGAGGTCGATGAAACATCTCTTACACAACGTCGTATTAAATTATCCTTATAATGCATTACTAAATCATACTCTAATGAATCTAACCCTGCATATAACTGTGTGATCAATCCTTTTTATGAGGATTTGTACCACCTTCTCTTGTTCCACCTCTAGGGCACAGAATTAAACCTTTTCTTTCTTCAGCTGGCATTCAGCTGGAAAACATAGCTCCATCCCGTCTTCATTCTTCTCCTCCTTGGCAGTTAGGCCACAAGTGGACCTATCATTAACTGCATTTTAAAACAAACTAATGAATTACAAATTAAACAAGAATGTAATCAATTAAAAACTTAATATATAATTACAAACCCTTATTTACAGATGGTTCCAAGGACGGTGGTGCAGTGGTTTGAGCCACTGTCATTGGATCCGGAACAACATCTTCTAGAATTCCAGATAACAGCTCTATTTTACTGCAGAAGCTAAAGCCATATTAACGTCTCTTAAATATATTCAAAGACACCCTAGACACAGTATATCATCTATTCAGACTCTCTTTCTTGCCTATTAATACTCTGTCTTGTAAACATCCACTGTTAATTGAAATTATTGAAATGTATTATGATCTTGCTACTGGCCAGTACGACATCGTCTTCAGTTGGTTACCCAGCCACGTAGGCATTTCAGGGAATACACTGGCTGATCTTGCTGCCAAGGCAGCACTCAACAAATCTGTGAGTCCTCTTCGTATTCCATATTCAGATTACAAAGCTATAATTAGATCTTATATTCGCGATCTAATGCAGAAGACGTGGGACACTCAAGCAGATATCAATAAATTACATGAAATAAAACCGTATATTGGTTACACCTACTTGGATTTTCAGTCCAGATTTGAGAAGGTCATTATGCGACGCAGTCGTATTGGCCATACGCCGTATACACATGAGTACTTGTTAAAAGGTGAGGATCCTCCGTTCTGCATCCCTTTTGATGAAAGCATTACAGTCAAGCATGTTTTGCTTGACTGTGTTGAATATTCCACCACAAAGGATAAATATTTTAAATCACGAAGTATGAATGATCTTTTTAGTAATGTTAGTTGTCATTTAATCATTGCGTTTTAAAAAGAATTAGATCTGTTTCAGGTTTTGTAGATAGATAAATATTTTATGATTGGAAGTTGAATTATCAGGTAATGTTGTTAGTGGCTGTATCCTCGAAGGGGGTTGAAGAACCGTAAAATTACTGTCCTCCCGAGAAGGTACGTAACTCCCAAAACATTTGGAATCAGATTTAATCTTCCACTGTTTTAGTCGCAGTATATGTGTCATTGTAATTTGTGGGTAATCTTGCACACAATCGCCAGCAGCTGAGGGGATAGTGTATATCTAACTAGGGATCATGTGGTACTGTTAGTCCCCATGGTCCCTAGTATGGTGATATACCCTCTGTTGTTGGCGATCTATGGCCTGTTTTTATATTGTACTTTTATATTATATTGTAAAACGCTAGTTTTAAATAGTAACTGTGATAGTCTACTTGTTGTTCTGTCCTTCGTCGACAGATTCTTCATAATGTGCATGTATATTCCTTTTCATGTCACGTATGTTCTCGTCACGATATGGCTGCAATATTTCCGATGTGACGTTAAATATTAACTCACTCACTCACTCACTCGATGATATTTTTTTCACGCCGCTATTACCGAAGATTATATACGCAGACGTTTCGTGTTTAATTGTCGCATATTTCTTCGGTAATAAACAGAATATCATATTCATGCCCATGTAATGCTATGTTTACGGCACAATAACCTAAATGTCGGTATTTCTCTCGCTCTCGCTTGGGAAATATCAGCATTTCAGCAGCACTCGTGCCGTAAACATAGTATGAGATGGGCACTCAAATAATATCCTCTATGTAATATTTTTCGGGAGTAATACATTAATGTAATACCGCTAGACGGATGACGTCATAATGGTTTACGGTTATAACGTCACAATGCTAATGTTGCTGTCACAATAGCATTAGACCTTGCGTGACTCGCGAAAAACTGAGAGACATGACACTGTTGACAGTTTCAAACAATTATGATTTAGTATGAAACTCTCTTTCGATCGTGCGATACAAAAAAAATCATTAACTCGTTTATTAAAAATAGTAAAAAACGTAAGATCGATTAGTATCCTCTATTTATGACACCATTTTATTGGAGATCCCAGACTTCCTACTAGTATACATTTCAGTAACCAATGTGACAAGAAAATGTATAGTTGTGCCATTCCGCAGTACGAATGTGACCAGCTCTTCAACACATTGAAGAATGTGAGTAAAACACACCTAGTCAGAAAATCAAGTGGAGTTACCGTTAGAGAATATTACATACCAGCTTATGTAGTAACCGTTCATATGCACACATCAGTCATGTACCTGAACTGTGCAAGGTCACCTTTGGGAAAACAGCTAAAGTGTCCCGTACACAATTGTCAAACACAGTTATGACTTGATGACCCCAACAGTTGTTCATCTGCTTTTTGACCCCTTCAGTGGCAGTGGGACATATATGTCCTTCCTCTTCAACCCACCAGTAAACTTCTAAATATATCACGCACACAAATATGCTTAACAGTTTCTAATCTGCGGGAAATCCCTTTTTCTTGATAAAATCCGCTATTATCACAGACAAATCAAAAGTGCCTGAAAAAAGCGTTCCAAATAGGCTTCATCGTAAATGACGCCATTTTCGACACAATACGAAATCGTGATTCACAGCGTTATTTGCGTTATGTTTTGGAACGTGAAATTTACTGGGGGTATTGAATTTCAAAAATAGCACATTAGTGATCACTGATATCAGTTTATCCTGAAACCACTAGTTCACGCATTGCTAGTGAACCCAGAATCGGTTGGGATGTTTTTGAAAATGCACTTATGCAAATGCCATATTTGGTAGTGTTTACAAAATAACCTTTCGCGAAGGTCGGTATTGAGCCCCCAAATATCTAGTACTTCACGTATTTGTCATATTCATTTACCACACTTGTACGAATCACTCAGTTCCCATGACATTTTAGCATCAAATTATAACAGGTCTTTGTGACCAAACATAACTGTCCACCAACACAGACTGACATAAGTAAATTAAAGATATTAGGTGTGAAAACGAAGGCTGTGTTCAAAAGACGGCGCTTGTTGAAATATAACGAGAGAAAAGTTCAGATTTTACGTAGCCGAGCATTTTCTAAACAAATAGCAAATAAAAAATATATACAAGGGAATGATTTGATAATTCATGAGAAATTGTCAAAACGCCCGCGCAGCATGACGCGTTGACAGACGCAAAATCACTCAGAGCGAAAATGGTAATTATGAGCATTATCAGCTTCTTCTCTTACTTACAATAAAAACGCTGAAAACACATAACAACACACAGATAGTTATCATTATGATTACTTAATTCTCATATTTAGGTACAAACGATCCCTGAATCAAAGGAAGGATCCTTTCTATCTCCTGTGACCAGGCACCCGTGGTGAGCCACCTCCTCGTGGTGGGTGCTGGGTAATGCTAAGAGCTCGCCGACACCCCCGTAGTGGACCCGGGGGGATATTTGGTCCACCAACCCGTTTGCCGTGGGTTGCGTCCCGTGTCGGTGGAGGACGGGATCCTGGTGGTTGAGGGCACTGGGGCTGTTAACTGCGTTCCATTGCAATTGCCCAACACACCACTTTGGCCCTGACTTCACCTAGACGGGTGGCCGAATGGGCCCGGTTCGACCAATCGGCTGGTCATGCCAAGCCATGTGCATGGAATATATCTATCATTGCACAAATTTTATTTGGATTTTTACTTTCGGTCCTGGCCTATTTGTTCATTGAGCTTTTCAAATTTTAAAATGCATTTTTGAAGTTTTGAACTTTTGCCTAGAGTCTTATGCCCAGAAGGCGGTGGCTCATGGGCCAATCTGGTAGACTAATTATTTCTAATTCTTTTGCTGGAGTATATCATCCGGGTATCCTTGGTACTGAAAGCTGGAGGCCCGTTTGCTTTAGCATTGTCCTTGTGATACTCCGTGGTGGGTGGGGAGCTCGGATGATGAACCGTATTACACTAACCATGGCTTATGAAACTCCAACAAAAAAACAAAACGTCCACTTGATATTGACCCTGTTGATACTGACCATAGACCGCCTACATCGATTGAGTACTGGCCACGTTTCATTGTGATTGAGACTCCTGATAAGACACCTTTGAAGTTGAACCCCTTTGCTGTATCCAAAGGTATACAAGGCATTGCTGGGGATGTGAAGAACATAAGACGCTTACGTTCGGGTGCCCTGCTAGTCGAGTGCGGGGAAAAGCAGCAAGCAACAAATCTGATGAATATTAAATCTTTCGTGGACATTCCCGTCACGGTTTCTGCACACAAAACCTTGAATACAAGTAAAGGTACCGTGAGAGATAGAGATCGATTGTTTGATGACATGTCGGAACTTGATATAGGATCTGAAATGAAGGATCAAGGTGTACTATATGTCAAGCGCTTTTCAACTCGCAGAAACAACGAAACCGTCAAAACAAATACGTATCTGTTTACTTTCTCATGTCCAAACGCTCCAAAATCAGTGAAGGCAGGCTACTGCAGCATACAAGTTGATACTTACATCCCCAACCCGCTCAGGTGTTTTAAATGCCAGAAATATGGACACGGTGTAAATACTTGCACATTGTCTGTTGTGTGTGCTCACTGTGGTGAGAAGACACACACAACCGAAGATTGTGACAGCGATTATAAAAAATGCACCAATTGCTCAGGCGACCATTCGTCCTTTTCTAAACAGTGTCCTATTTGGAAAGAGCAAATGGAGATCAATAAAATAAAATTCACTCAAAATATCTCTTTTTCTGAGGCCAAAAAACTGGTAAAGAGATCTGATCTTACAGAAAGTTATGCAACAGTAGCAAAAACATTATCGGGTTCTAACTCTAAAACAACATCAACCACAGGCTGCCAAACTACCTTGACTTGGGTAAATTGCGATTCTCCACAGCATTTGTACCCTGCTATATCATCACAGACTGAGGAACAGACTTCCTAGTACCTCAAGGTCTTCTGATCACAAATCATCATCTCAGTCACACTCAAAGTCTCAATCGACAGCTGATAGTCAACAAACTGTGAAAAGTAAACCGAAGCCAAAGCCTGATGCTTAAAAACATCAAAGTGGCAGAACTCCTAAAGGGTCACAGAACAAAATTCAATTGTTAATAAATACGGGTCTCTTGAAGACATGGACGTTTCTGAAAACGTCCATTCTAGGGCACATAGCTTGTCGCCCTCCAAAAGAGTGCGGGGTAGATCCCCAATAAATCCCCCAAAAGATAGTTTATTCCAATAATATTGTACAGTGGAACTGCAGAGGATTGAGGACCAATTTACATGAATTACAGCTATTACTCCAAGATTTTACACCTTCAGCGTTATGTCTCCAAGAGACATATTTAAAACAAACAGATATATTTGACCTTCGTCAATTTAATGCATTTCATTGTTTTTCAGCTCCGGGTGATAGGGCCACTGGCGGATCATCCATTCTAGTCAGACAAAACGTTATTCAAAGCCCTGTTTCACTTAATACTAATATGCAGGCTGTTGCAGTGAGAATTACTTTACATGTAGCGTTTACGCTATGCTCGCTCTATATTTCACCATCTTCGACGTTTGCCAAAACTGATCTTCACGCTATATATGACCAACTCCCGAAGCCCTGTACCACTCTGTGGTAGTGCAAATATAAACACTAAAGGGAATTTGTTGGAGGACTTTTGTTCTGACAATGATTTGTGTATTTATAATGATGGTTCCAGCACATATTTACATCCTGGTACAGGGACCTATTCTGCTCTTGATTTGTCACTCACAAATTCCGAACTACTAAATGAATTCGAATGGTCAGTCCACGATGACCTATGTGGAAGTGACCATTTTCCTACTGTATTAAAAGCTGTAACTCCATCCGATGTTCCTCCATCATCAAGACGAAATTTTAAAAAGGCTAACTGGGCTTTATATGAAACACTGTGTGCTGAACAACTTACACCTGAAGGTTTTATTGACGTTCCCGGTGCTATTAAATGCTTTTCTGATGAACTGTATTCCATAGCTGATGAGTGTATACCAAGGTCCTCTGTAGTTCCACACATAAGAAAACAATGGTTCAACGATGAATGTAAACAAGCTAGGAAGGCAAGGAAAAAAGCTGAACAATATTTCCGTCGTCATCCTATGGTGCATAATTTAAATAAATTTAAAATTTTAAATGCTAAAGCACGGCGTACTTTTAAACAGAACAAACGCCAAACTTGGCAAAATTATGTATCCAAAATAAATTCTCGGACACCTATGTCCAAAGTATGGAACATGGTCCAGAAAAACAAAGGTAAAGGTACTAAATCTAGTGTCCATCATCTTAGACATGGAGATCAATTGCTTACTGATAAATCAGATATTGCTAATAAACTGGGTGAAACCCTTGCTAAACACTCTTCCCCTTTTAATTACACACCTAAATTTCAGCAATATAAAAAACAACAAGAAAAGAAAATTATTATTTTCAATTCTGATAACGGCGAAGATTACAATGAAACGTTTTCTATTCATGAACTCCATACTGCTCTTGATCAAGCTCATGACACTGCTACTGGAGCTGATAACATCCATTATCAACTCCTGAAACATTTACCAGAATCCTGTCTGGAAACTCTGCTAAATATTTTTGATGGTATTTGGACATCGGGTAACTTTCCTCCTTCATGGCGTGACGCCATAGTAGTACCAATACCTAAACCTGGACGTGATCATACGGATCCATCCAATTATCGTCCGATTTCATTAATTAGCTGTGTTTGCAAGACCATGGAACGCATGATAAATAATCGACTTGTTTGGTACTTGGAAACAAATAATCTTATCACAGATATACAGTGTGGTGTCCGGAAAAACAGAAGTACTGTCGATCACTTGGTGCGACTGGAATCATTTGTTAAAAACGCACTAATTAATAAACAACATGCTGTGTCTATCTTTTTTGATCTTGAAAAAGCATATGACACAACCTGGAAATATGGCATTTTGAGGGATTTACATGGCTTTGGCTTGCGAGGTCGTTTACCTCAATTTATAGCCAACTTTTTAAATGATAGACAGTTTCAAGTTCGAGTGGGTTCTACCCTGTCTGATCATTACAATCAGGATCAGGGTGTTCCACAAGGCAGTATTTTGTCTGTCACACTTTTTAGCATAAAGATAAATAGTTTATCCAAAGTTGTAAACGATTCAATTGATGGATCGTTATTTGTGGATGATTTTAATATTTCTTGTCGTGGTAAAAATATGCATACCATTGAACGGCAATTGCAGTTGTGTTTAAACAAAATAGATAAATGGTGTCTTGAAAACGGCTTTAAATTTTCTAAATCCAAAACAAACTCCATACATCTTTGTCGTAAATACAAACCCCATAAAGACCCTGAACTAACTCTAAATGGCACTCCCATTAAAGTTGTTAAGGAAGCCCAGTTCTTGGGTCTAATCTTTGATTCACATTTGACGTTTTTACCACACATTAAATCACTTAAAACTAAATGCCTGAAATCACTTGACTTGTTGAAAGTTGTTTCCAACTCAAAGTGGGGAGGGGATCAAGCAACCCTCTTACACCTGTATCGATCACTCATACGTTCGAAACTTGATTATGGCTCCATCGTATATGGTGGAGCCTGCAAAAGCAACCTTAAACTTCTTGATTCTGTCCACCATCAAGGCTTAAGACTTTGTCGTGGGTCTTTCAGAACTTCACCTATTGATAGTCTCTACGTTGAGACCGATGAACCATCTCTTACTCAACGTCGTATAAAATTGTCATTACAATACATTACTAAATTATACTCTAATGAATCTAACCCTGCCTATAACTCTGTCTTCAATCCGCTTTATGAGGATTTGTATGACAAAAAGTCTTCTCTTGTTCCACCTCTTGGGCACAGAATTAAACCATTTATTTCTTCTGCCGCTATAGACCTGGAAAGTATATTGCCTTCCCGTCTTCTTTCTTCTCCTCCTTGGCAATTGGTTAGGCCACAAGTTGACCTAACATTAACGACATTTAAAAAATCAGAAACGAATGAATTACAGTATAAACAAGAATATAATCAATTGAAACACAAATATAGCAATTATAAATCCTTATTTACAGATGGGTCCAAGGACGGTGGCGCAGTTGCTTGTGCTACTGTCATTGGATCCAATAAATATCTTCTAGGTTACCAGACAATAGTTCTATTTTTACAGCAGAAGCTAACGCCATATTAACAGCTCTTAAATATATTCAAAGACACTCGAAACGTAAACAGTATATAATATATTCCGACTCTCTTTCTTGCCTTCAGGCTATTAAAAATATTTCTTGTAAACATCCACTTTTAATAGAAATTATTGAATTGTACAATAATCTTGCTACTGGCCAGTGCGACATCGTCCTTTGTTGGTTACCCAGTCACGTAGGCATTTCTGGTAACACAATGGCCGATCTTGCTGCTAAGGCGGCACTCAACAAATCTGTGACACCACTTCTTATTCCATACTCTGATTTTAAGCTACAATAAGATCTTATATCCGTGATCTGATGTAGAAGAAGTGGGACACCCAGGTAGGTATAAATAAATTACATGAAATAAAACCTTATATCGGTTATACTTACTTGGGTTGTGAGTCCAGATTTGAAGAGGTCACGATGTCGCATTGGCCATACGAGGCATACTCACGCGTATCTATTAAAAGGTGAAGATCCTCCGTTTTGTATCCCTTGTGATGAAAGAATCACAGTCAAGCATGTCCTGCTTGACTGTGTTGAATATTCCATCACAAAATGGATAAATATTTTAATTCAAAAACTTTGAAGGATCTTTTTAATAATGTTAGTTCTCATTTAATTATTGAATTTTTAAAAAAATTAGATTTGCTAAATGAATTGTAAATATATAAATATTTTATGCTTGGAATATCGGATTAGGAACTTAGAGTGTTAGTGGCTGTATCCTCGAGGGGGGTTAAAGCATTGTAAAATTATTGTCCTCCTGAGAGGGTACGTACGTCCCAAAACATTTCAAGTCAAATTTGATCTTCCTGTTTTTTAGTCGTAGTATTTCTGTCATTTTAATTTGTGGCTAATCTTGCATACAGTCACCAGCAGCTGACAGGATGGTGTAAATCCAGCTAGGGACCATGCAGGTAGCAGAAGTACTGTAAGTCCCCATGGCCCCTAGTATGGTGATCTACTTTCAGTTGTTGGTGATCTATATAGCCTGTTTTTATATTGTGTTGTCTGAATAGGGATATTAGTTTTAACTTTTCACGCTAGTTTTATTTCTCATTGTGATATTCTAGTTGTTTTACTGTCCTTCGTCGACAGGTTTTTATCATATGCATAGATTCCATTTTTAAGAATGCTCTCATCACAATATGGCTGCAATACTGCTGATGTGACGTTAAATATTAACTCACTCACTCACTCCTGTGACCATCATTAGCGAAGCCGCCATTTTGTTAAACAATCGGACATCGGCAGTGTTGTCAAAATAGTTGTACATATACTGGACAAAAGTAGTTAGGGATATATGTAAATTTTGAAATTAAATTATGAACAATGTTCTGTCCATTCATTGGCACACTGATAAAATATCAATCATAAAATTATCAATATCCCTTAATTATTTTGTCCAATATATTTGGCAATTTCTTTGAGGTGAAAGTCGGTTGAACAAGAGAAAACACAATCACCTTGTCCTTCTGGTTACGATTTGGGTATTTTGATGCATAATTTGCGCATCCTTCCGATACTTTTTCATGAACCTAATTTCAGAACCCTCATTTAGCCTTGTTCAATATCATATCATAGGTGCATATAGGATATGCGTTTCTTTTCTTTGTTTAAATTGTAGTACATCATATTTTAACCGTTACATATGTACTTAAGTGACTATGATGTAAATAGTCAATAGTCGGGGACAAATATTGTAGTTGCAGATGAACAAGTTAAAGAATAGCGATTTAATTCAACCACATAAGTAAAACTGATAATATTAATGAAAATGATTAATACGTGTTGTGAAATGCATATGCACATAAATTTAAAGCAATTGTCTTGTTCATTGAATTTGTTTGTGTCGTTTTATAGACAACACAATGGCGTATACTGACTGGCTAGGTGCGCGTTTGTCAGAAACGCTTTATGATTCACTACCATTGTTTTCGAAATAGAATCAGTTTATATCTGATTACTAATGATAATGTCAGGACGTCAAACTCTGACTATATTTATACGAAAACTGTTCAAAAATATGTAAACCATATGTCTGAATTTGGACAAACGTTGCATCAATATTCTAATAGTTATATGCTAACAAGATATCTTTTTACAGCCTTCACTGCATACTGTATGAAGAGAGTGACGAGAACATTTAACATTTAAATGAAATATATGCATATTGAAATAAATCTGTCAAGAACTACAGTAAAACAACCAGAATATCACAAACCACAAATATTAAAACCAGCTTGGAAGGTTAAAATTAATATCACTATCTGCACTATCTGGACAAAAAAATATAGAAACAGGCTATAGATCTCCAACAACCGAGGGTAGATCATCATACTTGGGACAATGGGGACTTACAATACCTTTGCTACCTGCATGGACTCATCTTTTCAGCCGCTGGAAAGTGTATGAAATGCTAACCAAAATTAAAATAACATGAATACTACGATTAAAAACCTAGTAGACTTAAATTTACATCAAATGTTTCGGGACTTATGGACCCTCTCAGGAGTACAATACTTTTACAATGCTTCAACCCCCTTTCAGGGTACAGCCACTGACAGTTCTAGTTACTAATCTACACTACCAATTATTAAAATACATCTATCTACAGAAATATATTGCTCAAAATTCAACCATGGAATCGATTTCCTTCAAACAACCAATGATTAAATGAGAACTAACAGTGGTAAAAAGATCCTTGATAGTTTTTACATTGAAATTTTTATCCCCTGTGATGGAGAATTCAACACAGTCAAGCAAAATATGCTTGACCGTGACTCTCTCATCACAAGGGATACAAAACGGAGGATCCTCACCTTTTACCAGGTACTTATGGGTATATCGTGTATGGCCAATACCACACCGTTGCATGATTACCTCTTCAAATCTGGACTGACAACCAAAGTAGGTATTACTAATGTAGGGTTTTATTTCATGTAATTTATTGATACAAACTTGGGTGTCCCACTTCTTCTGCATCAGATCACGGATGTAAGTTCTAATGCTAGCTTTGTAATCAGAGTATGGAATAAGAAGCAGTGTCTCTGATTTGTTGAGTGCTGCCTTGGCAGCTAGATCGGCCATCGTGTTACCAGAAATGCCTACGTGGCTGGGTAACCAACAAAAGACGATGTCGTACTGGCAGAAGCAAAGATCATTATACAGTTCAATAATTTTTATTAAACGTGCATGTTTACAAGAAATATTTTTAATAGCCTGAAGGCAAGGAAGAGAGTCGGAATAGATCATATACTGTTATAATGCAGGGTTTCCTTTGACGACAGGTTTTATACAATGTACATATTCTTTGTAAATGTCAAATTTGAACTCATCAGGATATGGCTGAAACATTGCCGATCTGACGAATATTAACTTTAATATTACATATCTCCTCAAAACTCACCTATTTATGATACAATGGATACTGATGGGGTCACCCGCATTTTTGAATATCTTGAATCTATAAAAAGACAGCTATCATGATACTTGTGTAATTCTTGCTGGCGAATGTGATGTCAGAATGAGTGACTTTCTCGATTTTAGCCCTAACGATGACCTTACTCACATCCAGGATGACTGAGGTGGTTATCCTGATTATGTATTCCGTGTTCGTAGAATATAATAGAAGCAAATGCCATACCCTCCTACGGTATTAAACCAGCAAATCTGTGTTGTTGTTTTGGAATACACTCACTAAAAGGTAGATTATTGATGGCGCCGATGGAAATTTTACATGTTTACACATTAATATGGCACAAGCGTCGTTGATTATATTCTGGCATTCCCTGATTTATTCCAATATTGCACATTTAAAATGCTTGATGTGACTCTTGTCATTTTCCGCTTGCATGCTTCTTGAGATTGGAAATCTTTGTAATGTTTAATATCCAAGCCACCAAAATAGTTGTAGTAACAATAAGTCTATGCACACTGAATGTCATCATGGATAAAATATGTGACATGCAGTGACTCTGCGCAGCCATTCCTGAATAAGTTTCAGGATGTCCTTCTCTCTGCATCTGATACATGCTTGTTAGTATTGAGACACAATTTGTTTCATTTTTTTGATTGTCTGTATAAGAGGACATCTGGACAACTTTGTATAAAGCAATTTGGGGACTTGCAACCACCATGGTGGAACAAATATTTAGAATGTGCTAAATGAAGACATTATGCAGCATTGAGGTTGCAATTCCCTGGCAATTCCATTAACAGATCATTTTTCAGAGGAGGAAGTCCTCCTGGGATTAAACAATCTTAAACTCAATAAGTCAACAGGACCAGATGGTCTGCAAAGTGAATTACTAATTGTAACTGTAAACTATGTAATGCCTCTCTAAACAGAGTATTCAACACTTTGTTGAACAATGGAAGATTTCCCAAACAGTAGAGCACTAGCATAATCTGTTGGATCTAGCGGTATCCATGTGACTGAAAACTACATACGAATATCTCTGTAAGTGCTGTTCTTAAGAATAGATTTAATCATTGGTGTGACATAAACTCTGTCCTCTCTGAAACCCAGGTTTTAGGCCAACTTAATCTACGGTGGACCAAATATTTTGTTTACAAGCGATGATGCAAACATATTCATCAAAAAAGGTGGTAGGGTGTATTGTGTGTGTGTAGACTTTAACAAAGCCTTTGATAATATTGACCATAAAGTATTAAAAGTATTTAAAAGTCTAATTAACATGGGAATCAAAGGGAAATTTCTCAACCTATTTTTCTCTTTGTACTCAAATCTATCTGCTTGTGTTAAGACAGATCAGGGTATACCCAGGCGTTTTATGTGTGATATCGGTACCCTTCAGTACCCGTTGTTTTTTTGTAATCTTCATAAATCAGCTATCTCAGCTATATGTTTGATAGCAATGGTGGTAATGGTACTTTTGTTTCAAATTAATCCCCCAGTGCTGCAGCTCTTCTGTTTGCAGATGATGTGTCATGTAGATCAGACACAGCGTACAGTTACAGAGGAAGATAAATGTGACAGACAAATGGAAAGTTTGCCAATATATTTCTGTAAAAGGCTTTTGGTAAATATACCAGCAATGTTATAGCGTTAGGCGAATGTGGCAGAATGTTCCAATACAATATCAGTACATGTCCAGATATGTTAATTATTGGTGCAGAAGCCTCCAGTTTGATATTCACAGGTTATCACAGATGTTACCAAATGCTTATGTTACTGGACAAGGCTGGTAGAAATACTTTGGTCACATTTATTAAACACATTTTGTATCAGTTTGGTTTTGGCATTGTATTAACAAGATGTAGGTAATGTAAATGTATTTAAGCTCACTTTCAAACAGTAGTATAGGGAATAGGGGTTCTAAATCGCCTGCAATTTTGCAGGGAAAACCAGGGTACACCCACATCTAGTACCAATTATACGACTACTTTTCATCTACTAAACCCGTCCACATATAACTCTGATATAAATTTTTCTCACCCAGCAAAATAGTATATGGAATAACCAAAATGCTACATACTATACTGTACTGTACCAGGATTCCCAATAGGAACCATTGGGAATCCTAGTATAGTATAGTATAGTATTGGTATAGTATTGGGATCCCTGGTATAGTATTGGGATTTCTATATGGACATTTTTTTGTAAGTATAGAATAACCCTATAAAAACTATGCCACCCAAAAGAGAGTTGCCTTCAGAGGACATCCGAGAAATATGCTCCCTTCGCGGTGTGGTTACTCCAAGTGAAGTAAAAAAATGCTTTGGTATTGGATCCACAAGGCTGTACGAGATATGGCGAGATCCTAATGTCTTGTCCGCTGAAAATAAAACTCCAAATCCAACTGCACCCTCTAGTGCAGGAGTATTACCTGATGCAGAACCTTCGACCCTCTTGCCTGCTATTGAGACACCTCCAAATCCAACCATCCAGGACTTCTACGATTGTCTGTGGAAGACTGAGACTCGTCTGGAGCAAAACACAAAGATGGTGTCAGCTCTTGTGGAGCAAACCGCATCGATGTTGTCAGCTCGGGTAGATCAAACAACGAATATGTTGGTCGACATCTTGTCCAAGCTGGACAAAGACAAGGATGAACTCCAAGAGGATATTGAAGAAGTTGAGGAGAATATAGAAGAGTGTGAGTGAGTGAGTTTAGTTTTACGCCGCACCCAGCAATATTCCAGCTATATGGCGGCGGTCTGCAAATACTCGAGTCTGAACCAGAGAATGAAATGATCAACAACATGAACATCGATCTGTGCAATTGGGAACCGATGACATGTGTCAACCAAGTCAACGAGTCTGACCACCCAATCCCGACAGTCACCTCTTACGACAAACATAGTCGCCTTTTATGGCAAGCATGGGTTACTGAAGACCTATTCTACCCCGGGACCTTCACGGGTTAGAACATAGAAGACATCGACCAGGAACAAGAAGAGTAGTATAGGGAATGGGGGTTTTAAAACACTTTCAAGAAAAGTCTCTACAAAGCCTTATTTACTAAATAAGGCTTTGGTTGGGCCCTTAGCTCTTGCTATTATTACCCCTACTACTTAACGTGTGTTGGAGGTAACACTGTGCCTATATCACGTTTATATCGATGAAACAGTTTAACGTGAACCGCCTATGATCTCTTTGGTGTTCATAATAAAGGCTTGTTGGGCTTTTTGTATCCCCTGTTCTATGTACTTTTTTTTCTCGTCCTCGCTGATAGCAGACTTACGAGATTTGGACCGAATATCTTGTTTCATTCCGTTATATTTTGTGAGTTCAGAGAGGATTGAACGAAACTCCTCTTCTGAGATCTTACTATCACAGAGTGCCGTGGAAATACGCCCACTTACTGTGTTGAGCTTTGCTTCGGCCAGAACCCTGATCTCGTCGTGTTTCAATGCCTTACGATGCAGTCTGCGTGATACTAACTTAAGCGCCAACCCTAACACCCCTGCCACCCCAGCTGTTATTTCAATACCTAGCACTATAGGTGCAGCCACGATGGTAGCCAACAACCCAACGCCTGCCGCCCCTAGTCCCATGCTGGTTGCCATAAGGGTAGTGTCAGCCCCGTCCACGATATTAAAAGCTCTATGGTACTTTTTACATAGTGCTTTCCGCGTGTCACGGTCTTGTTCTAGTTGGCGTTTCACATCACATAACTGCCTCAAGCGGAACCCATCTACGGTTTCCAGCGTCTTCGCTACTTCCTCTACGACTGGGTACAGACCCATCCTATAATATATATTATGAAAGATATTTTAATTGGGTTTCAGTTAAAAGTCTATTAATGAATTTGAAGTCTACAAGATCTAGACTTCTACTCAGGGTAATAGGTGAGAGGCTAATAGAATTTCCTGTTGTAATAAAAACCCCACTGAGGCTTATTAAGCAGTTTATAGAACCCGTGGTATCCTGTTGTATAACAATACGACAATATTTGCGTAAGTGTTCGGTTTGCCAGTGTATTGACACCCCGGGTAAAATTTGGTGTCCTCTTGGGGTGTTTTCCTTGTCTAAATAAAAGAAGACTTCTATGATGAGTGTGAAAGGGGAGAATATTCTATCAAGATATATACTATAATCATTATTGCTAAATGTTAATTTATTTTTTGCTCTAGACTTTAACCTATTTTTTTCGATATTCATAATTATCATGTATAATTCCTTCTCCGGAATGAAATCCCCGGCCCAGATACCGTTGTTCCTAATCTTAGAGACCAACTCCTCTTTTAATGTGATATAAGGTGAGGTGGGTGTTAAGTTGATCAGCCATTTGGGCTCTTTAAAATCTGATAACGACACCCGTCTGTACACGTTGTCTTTGAAGTGCAGGATATATAAGGCGTCTTCCTCACCAGGCTGATCGAATCCCTCCGTATCTCCTAGGTCGTTAAGCGTAGTGTTGGGATGACTGGTCATTATTATACTATTACGATATAATTTCCAACTGGTTTTCTGATAATAATTCAGGGGTGAACTTCATACCCATGAAGTGTATGTTGTTAGGTAGGAAGATCTTGGTTAGTGATATCTTGTTTTCCACGATCACGTTGACCCCCTGCAGACTGGTGTTGGAGACGACACTCACCCGCACGTAAACGTTGCAAACTTGATACTGGTGTCGTTTCACCACCCGAGTTTGATCCCCTTCACGATCTCGACATCATTCACCGATGGTTCCCCTAGGTAGACTTTGATGATCAGTGTTGAGTTTGCCGGTAGACTCTCTAGTATCTTGACCACGCCTTCGAATTCAGACACCAACTGCAATGTCACGTTTGGTATGGTCGGTTTACTCGATAGCATGTGGGCTGCCATAGTGTTGAGTGGGCTGACGACTACGCTACGTCTCTGAGTTGGGACGTAAGCCACGAGCAGGGTTCCATTGTTCACGACTTTGTTTAGGTGGTTGTCTTTGTTATCCGTGAATACGTAGGGGGAGCCGAGCCTAATATTGAGAAACCAGTGGTTATCGGGTAACAACACCCACTTATCATCTTCGGTGAAGACGAGCATATATGGCTTGTTTCGGGCGATGGTAGTGCTCTCAACATCGTCTAAGTCGAACAGTTTACCCCCGAACGATGGGTATATTATCCAGTTATTACCGGTGTTGACAAGGGCATACTTAGTGTTGATTTTTGCTCTTGTGGTATCTACTATATCACTTAGGGTTCCACCGGAGGGGACTTCAACGCGTTTGTAAATGTTGTTTTTCAGTTGCAAGGCATACGATTTACCATCTACTCCGGGAGCGTCGAAACCGCGCGTGTCTCCGAGGTCGGAGATCCCGATATTGACGCATTTTCTCACTCCGGGACCTTGTGCGCTGGTCATTTTACATGAAGCGTTAAGCTGAGGTATCCTATATTTACAGGATTATGATTTATATCTAACACCGATATTATCAGCTCAGGTATGTTGCCCTGGGTTAATCTCTTATACTGCCGTGGTGAAAACGACTCGGTTCTACCGTCGTTGTATTTCTCAGTTTTCACCGGCACTGCTCTCAGTATAGTTGAAGGGTGGCCTCCTTGAATGTTGTACGTTGTGCTCACCTGACCGAGATGAATGTACAGCTCTCGGTACGGTACTAGGTCGGGTAACTTCGTGCCTGTGACGGTTGTTGTTGGTTTTATCTCGTCAGGAGACATACCGAGTATCCTCGCTAATGGTCGGCCGAGCCTCAAGGAGGTTCTTCCGTTGTTGATTAACACCACTGTGCCGTTTGAGTCGTTCATCTTGAGTTCGGCTCCCAGGGGTTTGAAGACCTCGTCGTTTAGAGAGCACACGCTGTAGTAGCCGTCAGTTATCTGACTGCGAGTTCCACTGACGAACAGCTTATTGTTGCTGGCGTTGATGTTAGTCCATTGCGGTAGGTAGGTGATATCGCAGAGTGCGACTTCGAGTTGACCTGACGTGTTATCGATCGCGTGCGTCAGCTGAACGGCCTCACCGCTCGTTATTCCTGGAAGCGTTATGTACATATTATAATATATAATTTATATATTATAATATGGACTTAGCACACTTGAAAATCGTGGTGGTAGGTAGTACGGGGTTTAAAGCAACCTTTATTAATATCTTTGAAAACTATATCGTGTCCGTTAATAACGCGCAGGCGGTGGTAAACTGGAATCAAAGCCCAATGCAGTTTTGGCAGAACCAACTCAACTTTGCTGTGTGGTGTGCGACGACAGGGTCGGGTGTGACACTAGACTACGGTATAGACGAACTGAGTAAGGCGGTTATTTTGTTTCATATTTATTATCAAACGAGACGAATATTGAAGGAAATAAGTGCTCCTCTTCCCCAAGATAAAGCGTGGAGTATGACGAATAACCCCTATGATAAACGCGCTTATGAACGTATTTGTGGGGAGTTTGAGATTCCAACGAATAAAGACTTTCGCCTTCCTGGTGTGAACCATGGTCTCGGTATAGTTCTCGTGTACTTCTACAGGTCCGGAACATATCAGGCCGGTTCTAAAGATGGTTCATACAACCCAAACCGTCATACATTTACAGGCCCCACAACGAATGAAAAGATCCATGTCAGCTGTATAAAGCAAACCAATCCTGATGCAGCCACAGCCTGGACTAAAATGATCTCAAAAACATCGAAAGAATTCACTCGTGCTGGTACAATATGCTTGAACGACTCGATTCGAACGTACGTGTGGGCGCTGTTGGGTGCGCAGTCGATGACGCGTTCCAACATCCTCGGTAAGGGAACTGCTTACGATGCTCAGAAACACTTCGTTGCCAACGTTGAGGATGCTATCAATTCTCCAGTTGATCTCCCGCGGGCCATCGACCGTTACCAAAACGTGTTAGAATACGCCAGATCGAAAGTCAATTACGTGTTTGGCGTGGGGCTGTACATGGCTCCGAGTGATATGCAACTGAGAGTAAAAAAAGTGGTGGGTTATAACAACAAAATAGTTATAGCCACGGCGGATCAAAAGTTGGGTATCAACCCCGATATTAACACCCCCTATATCCCACACATCCCACCACGTGAAACGGGTATAGTGGCGCCACCCCCGGAGTCTAAAGTTCATGTGGGGGTACCCCCCACACACCCCCATATTCAGGCCTCCAATCACATCGATAATAAAACGGCCCTGGTGGTTGGTGGGGTAGCTTTGGGACTTATTTGGTTAAAAATTTCTTAGCCGCTACGTACACCAGACCCGCCACGGCGACGATGGCTGCCCACAGGTTTTGACTGAGCCACGTGGCAGTTTTAGCCAGAGCGCCCAACAACCACGAGACGATGCTACCCAGGATGCCGGGAAGGGCTTCGGCGGCTTTACCAGCCAGTTTAGCTAGGCGTTCCCCGAGTTTTTTTATCCAGTCTTTAACACCACCGGCAGGTGTGGGGGGAACTCCGCCGCCGGCAGGCCCCACAGGGGTACCCCCTGTCAGTGACACCACCAGGGTTGATATGATGAAACCCAATGCAGTCAGAATGCTGGCGATGGTGATCCCTTGCTCCCGGAACAATATCCGAATCCTGTCTGCTAACGTGGTGTCTCGGTGGAGGACTTGATTGATGGTTTCCCGCACACGGTTGGTCTGGGATCTAAGCTTTTCTTTGTAGCCGGACGCTATCTCCAACCAGGTCTGCCTTTCATCTTCCAAATTACGTATTCGTTCCTCGATGGTGGCTTTCATAGACTCGTCCTCAGTTTCACCGAGTTTTTTCTTTTCATAGGCGATGTGGTCGTCTATCTCACTCATTTTGGCCGTGCTTTTCCAGAGCTGACCACGAATGGTTTGCATCAACAGGTCCAACCCCTTCAGTTCCCGAAAGGTAATTTCGAGACCCGGGAAGGGCTTGTTCTCGTAGTCGGCCAACACCTTTTTAATATCATAAGTCATGTTTTGATCCGATGGGGCGTCCCTGATGCCTTCCAGACTTTGAACTAACTTCGGAGGAATCTTAGGTCGCGCGCCACCGTAATCTTTGAAGCCTAGTTCATCGCGGACAAAGTTACTCTTATATTTACCGACCAATGTTGATAAGGCAAGCGGTTCTCTCTTGTGTTTATGCATGAGATCGATCTCCGGGTGAGCCTTCAAACGCAGCGTGCCATTGCTGAGGGTAAACTTGGAATAGTCCCTTCCCAACGGCTTGATGTTGTCTCTATTTTCAACTGCGTTGTAATAAGCGTCGACGGCGTCATTAATGATTTTGTCACTTAGCGAGAATGAGGTCTCCTGGTCATCATTGAATGCCTGGGCACTATCGTCCCACATATCATCCATAGGTATGTCTTCATCCATTAGTATTAAAAATATATTTCCTTTATATAACAATGTACGGCAGAAAATTAGATCCTTTCAGAAGATTGAGAGAGCCACTAGGCGCCAGAGCCGTGCGCCAGTCGGTGACCATCACCAACAATCCAAGCAAGATAGACCAGAATCAAACTCTGCTGGTTAGATTTCCAAACCTTGGTGAGAATGACCTTATTGTACCAGGCACTGTTCGACTGGCGTTCAATATCACGTTGACCTCCGACAACGACAAACGCGAGCTAGTGCGGAACGTGGGTCGAGCTATCATCAAGAAAACGACCGTCAAGATCAGCGGTAACGAGGTGCTGAGTATCGACGACAGCGACGTGTTTCACTGCTACGGGGATCTCTGGAAAAGCGAGGGAGAACGAGTCAATGATGTGTACCAGGGTATCAGCAAATCAACCCGGTCGCGCATAGGGTATGCCTTCACGACAGACCAGCTAGACAAGCTATCGGACGGTGAAAAGGCCATCGCTCGAGCATACGGGAATCGATTCTGCGTGCCGCTCGACTTCGAGTTGCTCACGGGACACGCGTCGTTTTACCAGGCCGCGCTGGGTGATAGGCTCGAATACGAGCTCACGTTTAACGACTATAGCAAAGTAGTGCGTACGCCGAACAGTGATGAGGCCAGTTATGCCATAGACAACATCTCTCTGGAGTTCGACATGGTCACTAGCCCGGAGCTGGCCAGGCAGGTTCGAAGCCAGTACTCTGGGAAGATGGCTATCCTGTACGATCGCGTACTGAGGCATAGATCAGTCGTGCGAGATAAGTGGAATATCAACCTGAACGTGCCGGCGCGATCGATGAAAGGTATCCTGGTCGTCCCCGTGGAGGATTACGAGCCATTCCGGAGGGACAGCGAGAAGTTTTTCAACCCCGAGATTGAAAAGGTGGAAGTGACCATCGAGGGCGTGCCCAACCAGCTGTTCAGTCATGGTATGAGACCACACCAGCTGTGGGATGAGATAAAAAAGCTACCAGTGGGGGATTACATAACAAAGGACCTGGACCTAGGCTCCGTGCAGATTGGTGAATACCTGACCACCAAGTACGCCCTATGGTTGGACATGCGATCCACGGATGATGATAAACTGCACGGTAGCGGGCGCCGTATAGATAACGGCAGCGAAGGGATAACCATCCAGATTACTAAGAAGGCTCAACCCGCTGGTAAGTTGAAATTATATCTGTACGTTATTATGGACGCGCAACTTAATATAGACAATGGGAGATTCGTGCAAGCCATCTACTGATGGGGGGTACCCCCCACTGCCCACTGACCCACACTGCGCCATAGTGTGCGGGCAGACTGGCTGTGGGAAGACCGTTTTCGTCTTGGATATGTTGGAGGGTTACTACAAGGATGTGTTCGATAACATCGTTATCATGTGCCCTACTCTGAGCATGAATAAAACGTACGCGCGACCTTGGGTGATGACGGACCCGGACGTACACAAAATCGACCCTGGAACACGCCTGCAGGACTGGTTGAAAGCTCTTCACGAGAAATTTAAAGGGGAACCGACGCTGTTCATACTGGACGACTGCAGCGCTAATCGCGAGATAACAAAAAAGAGAGACATGCTATCGTACCTGGCCTTCTCCGGCCGGCATGCAAATCACAGCGTCTGGGTGCTAACGCAGAAGTTCAACTCGGTGTTGAAAGACCTCAGGGAGCAGACGCGATGGGTGGCCTTATTTCACTGCAAGGACAGGGATTCGTTCGAGGAGTGTTTGAGAGAGAACGATGTGATGAGTAAATTAGAACGGGAACGGGTGAAGAAACAGCTCGCTGAAACTAAACACGCTAAGCTCGTGCTCAAGACCGACCAACCAGTAGCATATAGGGTGTGCTAAAGCTAAGCAAAGCTAAGCTAAAGCTAAGCAAATGCTAAGTATAGCTATGATATTTGAAGTGTTTGTCGTGTGCAACTTAACCTTCATTTCTCTGTGTTTTGTCTGCATCGGGTATTATATAGTTAAAACTAAATCTTACTTGTTATATTATAAGATGGAGTGTGAGGAATTGCTCGAACAATTGTTGGTACCTGGGGTAGTGGATGATGATAAGCGAGAGAAACTGGTGGCGTTGGCTGTTGGCGGCAAAGCCAAACATTACTTTGGAGACTACACTCCGGATAAAATTCACAAAATGTCAGCCGAAGAAATCGATAAGCTGTACGCTAGATACGAGTCCCGGCTCGGAGCAGAAATGACAAAGACAATAGGATCGGCTATGACCCAGATATACACCGGTATTGTATCATACTTCCTTCCCATTCCACCAGAGCGCCGACTTTACCTGTGGGAGGACCTCGAGAAAGACCCTTTTATCGAACACGCCGTGAGTTCTATCAGCTGCGGGCTGTACCACAAATATGGTATGTTGTTGGCTCCAGTGACGGCGGCGATTATCACGGCAAAGCATTGTCAATTTGAGAGAAAAAATAATAATAATAGTATAGATGGATGCTGCTCCCGAGGTGATACCCCCCACAGTGAGGGAAACCCCTCCCGAGGTGAGGGAAGTGACCCCTTCACAGGAACCCCCAACAGTAACCAGGCAGAATCCTAAGAGAGTAGCTGCCGGTAAAAAACGGTGGTGTAACCAACATAAAATTATTACAGTGACCAACCAAACCCGACTGTTGTTGGCTGTAGGCGTAACTGCTGCCTTGGCTATCTCGTGGTGAGGTAACCCCCACTGTCGACCCGCATATCATGTTATAATTTAAAATATTTTTATATATACATAATGTCTGAGGGGAAAACGTTCGTCAACGACGCATACCACGCCACAGTGGTCGCCAGTCTAGCAGTAGGGTACGCTCGGTTGACTAAAATGGTGCTTAAACAACCAACTATCAAGCTAGATTTCAACCTGCAGGATATGGGTATGCTCATAATGAACCTTGGTATGGCGATGGCCACAAAAGACATCCTAGTAAAACAAGGGATAATACCTGATAATATAATGAAATAAATATAGGATGGCCACGATAGCTATGATGGTCGGTGGGGCGTTAGTGAATGCCCTGGCATTTTCCGGGAGTAATTTCCTCTTCTCGAAACTACGAGATGATCACGCGGGTGAAATACAGGAAGAAAGGAAGCGGCACGATCTCGCTACTGAGAACTTACAAAAGGCACAGGCCGAGTACGCTAAAAAACGCCTCCAGAGGATCGATTTTATTAACGAACAACTCCAGCGTGAAAACCATGCCGTTCAAACATTCAACGATGTCGATGAAGCAATGAAAGAATACTACCTACTAACTGGTAAACGATTGGAACCGCTCAGTAAACCCACACTCGCTCAGTACTACACACCATCCAAGGGACAAATGAATCGTGAACTGGGCTTCATAGTGTTGGGTATAGCAGCTACTGCGTTGGTTGCGAAGCAATTAAATTAAATACCTATATAAGTAAACATGAGACCCGCTCCATACCGATGCGAATACATACTTATGGGGAAGACCGAGGCCTGTGGTAGGAAATGCAGGAATCAGGGGTTCTGTTGTTTCCATATGGGAAGTCCTAACTACACGTGTTCTGTGTGTGGTATCAGGGTTAAAGGACACTACTGTCTATGTAAAGCTCACGGAGCGAACGTAGTCAGACATCAACTCATCTACGAGAATAAAAAGGACTACATAAAAGAAAGTAGGCGACTGCTCAAGATAGACTCCAAATAAATGTTTTATCAAGGGTTACCTCCCTTTACTGTGACCCAATTAGACATTGGTTATGTTAGGTGTAAACACTATGACTACTGTACGCGAGCTAAAGCGGGTCGCAAAACAGAGAGGTGTGATCGGGTATTCTCGAATACGGAAGTCAGCATTGTTGAGATTACTAGGTTTAGAAGCCCCTCCTACGGTAAAACAAGCTCAAGCAAAACAGCTTGGATACACGGGTTATTCAAACCTGGGGAGAGCCGGGTTAGTCGAATTGTTATCACATACCCCCATAGCACGTCCCACTGTAAAACAACTGAAAGCCGAGGCACACGATTTTGGTTTAGGCGGGTATTCCCGTATGAGGAAACCACAACTTTTAGAACTATTACGACAGAATAGAACTATTGACCTACAGTTCGTGCGCACTGAGCGCACTGTAGGCAACTATTTGAGAGGTTGGCGCATGCACGTTGATAGAAACATAGACATTACAGATATCAAGCCTCTGATAGCTGATAAGGTCAACCAAGAACTAAATAATCTAGGAAGTATCAAGTTTCAGATCACAGTGAAAATGTCGCTCGATAAGCAGGTTGGGAGTACCACTGAATATGTTCAGCCTTACTTCCGAGGTAAACAAGAGGTCGTCACACATACAGAGACCATTGACGCATCAATCGATACCAGTTTTCAGCAGATACGAGAATACCTAGAACGCTACACACACTTGGGGTCCGGGTGGGCTGTAGATAAAATCGATAATGTCTATCTAGACATAGCTAACTACGTGCCATTCAGAGGCGGGTCATACCTAGCCTTGCCCCCCTACTATAGGAACAAACATGCCATAGTAAACGTTAAGAATAGAGGAAACGATTGCCTGAGGTTAGCTATCAGGTCAGCCTTATTTCCAGCTGACACTAATCCGAACAGGTCTTCTAATTATCCTCAGGAAGATGGGCTGAACTGGGATGGTATAGATGAACCCACCCCCATATCCCAGATCACTAAAGTAGAAAAACAGAATAATCTGGCTATAAATGTCTTTGGGCACGAAGGTAACACAACAATAGTACACAGATTGGGTGAACCCATGGGGGTACCCCCCGCTCGCGTTATCAATATATTCATGATCCAGCGAGGTGACAAGTATCACTACACATGGATAAAACACTTTAGCAGGCTGTTGTATGACCAATCAGCACACAGAGAAAAGACCCACTTCTGTGAACGATGCCTACATGGCTTCACACGAGCTGATTTATTAGAATCCCACCGGGATGATTGCCAAGGTGTGGGGCAGACGGCCATACGAGTCGACATGCCTAAGGAAGGTGATAATATCCTAAAATTCGGTAACCACAAGAACCAAATGTCTGTGCCTTATATCATATACGCCGACTTCGAAGCCTTGGTTGTGGTGGGGGATTCCCCCAGTGGTGCCGCCGGCGAGGTTCCCATCACCCACAAAACACAAGAGCATAAAGCCTGTGGGTTTGGATACATTGTCGTCCGTTGTGACGGGGAAACGAAAGCTCCGGTAGTGTATAGGGGCCCTGACGCGGCTGAAAGGTTTCTAAAGTGTTTGCAGGAGGAAGAAAAAATTATTAGGAATACATTGTATAGAATCGCTCCCATGCATATGACCCGAGTCGACAGGCTAGCTCACGCTAGTAGCACTAACTGTCACGTGTGTGACTCACCACTTAACGGTGATTCGGTGAGAGATCACTGCCACATAACTGGTAAGTATAGAGGCGCCGCTCACAGCGCGTGCAACCTCAAGCTTAAAATCAACCCTAAGACAATAAACATCCCAGTTGTCTTTCACAACTTGAGAGGGTACGACTCACACTTGATCATGCAGGCCATCGCGAAAATCGATGGTAATATAACGTGCATCCCCAACAACATGGAGAGATACATCTCCTTCAGCTTAAACGGACTTAGGTTCATTGACTCGTTTCAGTTCCTCCTGTCGTCACTCGACAGTCTGGTCAAGGCCAACAATACCTTCCCTATCACCGATCGATACACAGATGCCGAGACTAGACCCCTGCTTATGAGGAAGGGTGTGTACCCCTATGAGTACATGGATAGTTGGGCCAAGTTCACCGAGACCAGACTACCCCCTATTGACTGCTTTTATAGCAAGCTGAATGAGGCGTCCGTCTCACGAGATGATTACTCGCACGCGACTAACGTATGGAATAAACTGGGTTGTAAGAACCTGGGTGATTATCACGACCTGTACTTGAGGACAGATCTACTGCTGTTAGCCGACGTGTTTGAGACGTTTAGGCGGACGTGTTTCAAGCAGTATAAACTCGACCCCGCATGGTATTACACCAGCCCAGGTCTGTCGTGGGACGCCTTGCTTAAAAAGACCGGAGTTAATTTGGAATTGCTCACAGATTACGACATGCACCTATTCATTGAGAAAGGCTTGCAAGGTGGGATTTCCATGGCATCCAAACGATACGCGAAACCAAATAATCAATACGTGAAAGGTTACGATCCTAACAAGCCAACCAATCACATTCTCTACCTCGACGCAAACAACCTGTACGGCTGGGCCATGAGCCAGTATCTACCTACAGGGGGATTCGAATGGGTACCCCACGTTGATGTTATGGGGGTTGCACCAGATTCGAACAAAGGTTATATCCTCGAGGTTGACTTAGAGTATACCAAGGAATTACACACATCGCACAACAGCTACCCCCTGGCCCCCGAATGTATGAGGGTTAACCCAGACTGGATGTCTGAGTACCAACATAACTTGTTAGGTGGGCGTGTGACAGACGTTGAAAAACTCGTGCCTAACTTAATGAATAAGACCAAGTACATCGTTCACCTACAGCTGTACCTGTCGTTGGGTATGAGGCTGACCAAAATACACAGGGTGCTCATGTTCGACCAGAGCCCATGGATGGAGCCCTACATCAGAATGAACACAGACCTACGAAAAAAAGCCACCAGTGATTTTGAGAAAAATCTCTACAAGCTCATGAACAACTCGGTGTTTGGTAAGACTATGGAGAACCTGAGGAAACGCGTGACCGTGAAGCTGGTTCGGTCGAGTGAGGAAGACAAGCTCAGGAGATTGATAGCCAGTCCGGCATTCAACCGTAGTAAGATATTCACAGACAACCTGGTTGCCCTACACATGAAGAAAAGCCACATAAAATTCAACCGGCCTGTTTACGTGGGGATGAGCATCCTCGATTTATCCAAACACCTGATGTACGACTTTTACTACAACGAGCTCAAGAAACAGTACGGTGACAGGTGTGAAGTGCTGTACACTGACACGGATTCCCTGCTGATGGAGATTCGAACTGAGGACGTGTACGAGGACATGAAAAAACACCTCGATTTATACGACACCAGCGACTACCCTAAGACCCATACCATACACAGTAGGGTAAATAAAAAGGTCCTAGGTAAGATGAAGGACGAGTGTGTTGGCACGCCCATAGCCGAGTACATAGGTTTGAGACCTAAGATGTACTCCATACTGAAAGCCGACAATAGTGAGATCCGGAAGGCTAAGGGGGTTAAGAAGTATGTGGTGAAACAACACATCAAACACGCCAGATTCAAGGAAGCCCTGTTCAAGACCCGTACCTTTAGGCACAAAATGAACACACTTAGAAGTGATGGACATAAGATATACGGACTGACTATAAACAAGACGTCCCTGTCGCCTATGGACACGAAACGTTGGATAGCTATTGATGGGATAAACACATACGCGTATGGACATGAAAAAATTTGAGGCTATTTACTACAGCCAGCGTGGGTACTGGAAAGGAGCTAGCGCAGTAGATAAGCTAGCTAAAATAACGCGAGTACCCCCGGAGGAAGCCAAAGCGTGGCTTGAAAAACAAGCCCTGTGGCAGATCTATTTGCCGACACCACGCTACGTGCCTAGAAGGAGGTTCGGTATTAACATACCTAATAGCGTTCACCAGGCAGACCTACTGTTCCTACCCCACGACAAGAGGTACAAGTATGCCTTAACCGTAGTGGACGTAGCCAGTCGTTACAAGGAAGCCGAACCCTTGACCACGAAAGATTCGGCCCAGGTAGCCAGAGGATTCGAACGCATATACAAACGCAGCCCGCTGACGTGGCCAACAGAGCTGCAAGTTGACCCCAGACGGGAGTTCATGGGTGCCGTGTCACAACTGCTAGCCAAACACGATACAAAGGTCAGGCGTGGCACGGCCGGAGCCCATCGCAGCCAAGCCATAGTTGAGAGATTTAATAGGACTTTGGCTGAGCGCTTGTTTGGCCATCAGTATGCTAGGGAGATGGTCACCCCTGGAAAACGATCGACTGAATGGGTCACGAGGTTACCCAAGGTGGTGTCGGCAATCAACCATGAAGTCACCCGTCTCACCGGTAAGAAACCGGCAGACGCTATCAAACTAAAATCAATAGTTGCAGAGTCGGCCGCTCCATTGCGTGGGAAGGAGAAACAGATACCAGATAGGGCCCTAGTGAGGTATCTATACCAGCCGGGGGAACACGAGGGTGATAGCCGTAAGCGGGCCACCGATCCTATATGGTCAGTCAAAACTTACAACATAGATAAAGTGGATATAAAAGCCGACGAACCTAACTTGTACTACTTGAGGGATGGGCCGGGTAGGGGGTTTGTAAGAGAAGAATTATTGATCGTACCGTACGGCACAGTGTTACCTCCAACACACGTTAAGTAGTAGGGGTAATAGTAGCAAGAGCTAAGGACCCAACCAAAGCCTTATTTAGTAAATAAGGCTTTGTAGAGACTTTTCTTGAAAGTGTTTTAAAACCCCCATTGTATATACTACTAGAAGAGGTCCATTGTGATATACAGAAGGTTGGGTGGATGGTAGAATCAACCAAGAATTTTGTGTACATTTCGATGACTGTCTTTGCTCTGTGGAATGCCTTTTTGGAAGCACTGCACATCAGCGAAACAAGATGATTCACAGTTCATACACCCCATACACAAACAGGACGATGTGAAGAATAAGATACCTTCCAAGGACCCCTCCCACATGAACTAAAATCGAACTACAAACGATGTATATTTTTTGTTTGTGTGAAACTTGCACCTCGAAATACAATGATGAATATTTTTCGTCAGCAGGTACCTCGAACTACAAACGATGAATATTTTTCGTCTGCATGTACCTCGAACTACAAACGATGTATGCATTTGTTCAAAGTAGAAAAAATATCGTATATTTTCTGCAGAACCTATTCTCACCAAAGATCTGGAAGCATCAACTCATCTTTCATCATCTTTCCCTTTCGATGTGGTTGAGTGGCAGATTTCACCAAGTCTGCACAGAAATGGTCCCCCCCACACCCAACCGTAGGCGTTCTATCCCACCACAGTCTCAAAATGTTTCTTGTATCTTGCAGCCGTAGACTGGAATCGTTTCTCCACTTGGTGAATCGAGACACAGCATCAGTCTATTCTTCCCTTCGTATTTGGATATGGCAAACTTTTTGCCTTTTGTAGACGCCTTCCGGAACTTCAGAAGTTGTATATTTTGGATAAACACATGTATGATTAGGCATTCTAGAACCTCAAGTGGTAGACGTTCCTGAGGTGTGTAGTCTATGTCTTTATTTTTCCATTAAACACATTGTTTACTTCCAATGCTATAGTCAGTTGCACCACACTTACATGTTGAGTTGTCTCCATCAAAGAGTAGAGGATGGCCTTGGTTAAAAGTGCAGCATTTATGCTCAGGCTCCGAGCAGTTTGAGAGTACAACTCGCAGTTTTCCATTAACTGTGTGACATTGCCTTGGTTGGTATAGGTGAACAAAAGCAATTACTTCTCCATTTTCGACATAATGCACAAACAGAGTTCTAGAAACTGCTTTGGAATTTGGTATCGTTCGTAGAAGATGTACCCTGATCACTCCAGGAATTGTTTCCCTCAGTCAGAGAGAAACACATGTGAGGCACCTACATTTTGTCTACTTCAGAAGCGATCTGCGTAGGGGGTAGTGAAAGAAAGCCTCCATCATCTGAGGCTCATCATTTTCATATATTGATCTTGTTATACGTGATATTGTTTCTTCGCTTCGCAAACGGATAAATTACCTGACCTGATCTCAGCATAACCTTCCCACAATAGTTTGGTTCCAGGCATTTCATACCCTGTGCTTTTTATATTTTTAATTGGAGGTACACTCAGTGTGGTGAAACCCTCAGTGTGGTAGGTTACAGAGATGTGAGGTAAAGCCTCCCGTTTTACTCATTCTCTCTTATTTAGAGAAGGAACCATAAAGTAGTTTAGTTCGTAGCATTTTGGTTATTACATATACTATTTTTGCTGGGTGATAAAAATTCATATCAGAGTTATATGTGGACGGGTTTTGTAGAGATGAAAAGTAATCATATAGTTAGTACTAGATGTGGGTGTACCCTGGTTTTCCCTGCAACATCGCAGGCGATTTGGCTGTGCGATTTAGAACCCCTATTCCCTATACTACACAAACAAAGGTTGTATGATAGTCTATGTCAAGGTTGGCTTTCCTCAGTAGCTAATTCATACAAAAATGTGAAGCATATGGCAGATTTAAGTAGAAAGATACGTATGCATAGATTTCGCCCATATTACTACAAGCATGTCATTGCTCAGTTTAGCTGTGATATTTCCATTTAGCGGTTGAATTGGGTAGACACACAAACATCAGTTATGCTGACAGGATTTGCTTTTATTGTCATAGTATTTTGGTGGAGGATGAATTCCATGTTCTGCTAATATGTGAGAGATATGAAAATATTAGATAAGAATGCCTTCCTCCACATACACTTGTTAACCGCAGCTTTGATAATCTCTTGTAACAACATACAAACTTTTTGGCACCCCTGAACGGCCACCTCTTCGTGGTGGGTGCTGGGTAATGCTAAGAGGCATTCACCCCCGTTGTGGACCCAGGGGATATTTGGTCCACCAACCCGTTTGCCGTGGGTTGCGGCCCTATGTCGGTGGAGGAAGGGATACTGGTGGTTGAGGGCAATAGGGGGCTGCAACCTTGTTTCTGTTGCCTAATACACCACTTCGGCTCTGACTTCACCTAGACGAGTGGTCGAATGGGCTCAATCAATCGCATAGTCACGCCAAGCCCTGAGCGTTACATCATGTAATGTGTGAGTGAGTGAGTGAGTTAAGATTTAACGTCACATCGGCAACATTTCAGCCATATCGTGACGAGAGCATTTAATACTGAAATGGAATATATGTTGTTCATAAAAACCTGTCGTCAAAGGACAGTAAAACAACTAGAATATGACAGTTACAATTTAAAACTAGTGTGGAAAGTTAAAACCAATTTCACTATTTGGACAAAGCAATATGAAATACGGGCTATACATCACCAACAATTGAAGGTAGATCACCATGCTAAGGACCATGTGGACTTACTGTAATGTTTGAACTTTGAAAATTGTATCATTTTAAGTCTAGGCAAATTTTTGGACCTTCTTCATTTCAAATATACACTTTCGTGTATTTGCCTAGAGTCGTATGCCCAGAGGCGGCGGCTCGTGGGCCAATCTGGTGGAATGATTATACTTTTAATTTTTCTACTGGAGTATATCATCCGGGTATCCTTGTTTTTAGCATTGTCCTTGTGATACTCGGTGGTGGGTAGGTGGCTCGGATGATGAAACAATTATAAGCTGACTATGGGTCACCAAACTCCCTCGAAAAAGACTAAATGACAACTCAACAATGATAATGAAGAGTATGAATCCACTATAACAGAATAGTGGCCATGTTTCCTATTGACTGTGATAAACCTTGACTGACATTCCTCTTGAAGTCACTGCCCATAGCACCTTGTTAGCTGACATGTCAGAACTGGACATTGTGTCAGAAATGAAAGATGAAGGTGTGACATATGTCAGACGATTTATCATCCATAAAAACAATGAACTGATATACACAAACACCTTGTTTCATTCTCATCTCCAAGTCTCCCTCAGTCTGTTAAAGTGGGTTACTGTCATATCACAGGTGCAGTCTACATCTCAAATCCATTGAGGTGTTTTCGACGCCAAAAATATGGTCATGGACGTCTCATGTAAAGGAATACTGCACCAGCACATTCAAAAAATGTACAAATTGTTCAGGCAGTCATTCATCATTTTTTACAAAAAATGTAAAATATGGCAAAAGCAAATAGAAATAAACAAAGTAAAATTCACTCAAAACGTTAGCTTTGCTGATGCGAAAAAGACTGCAATCAACACTACCTAATGCAACTTATGCATCTGTCGTCAGATTACCTTCTGAAACCACTTCATCAATTGTGTGTCAAACAGACCTGACTTGGGTTAAAACTGATAATCCGAAACTTTTCACGACTTAACAATCTACTGAGGCCTCATGTGAACGCCTGTGTGCTATCTACAGTTCAGGGTGAAGAACAAAGATTGTCACAATCTACAGAACAGACTCATCTGGAACAAATTCAAAGTCTAAAACTACTGTCAAACCGAGAACAGATAATCGGAAAAAAGATTGGTAGACCACCCAAGGGTTCAGGGAATCGCATAAAAGTATTCAATAAATATGGTTCACTCGGGGATATGGATATGTCAGAAAACATCCATCGCAGGGCACATAGCTTGTCGCCCTCCAGAAAAGCGAGGGGTAGATCCTTAATCAATCCATCAAAAAGATAATGTCTTCCAAACATATAGTGCAATGGAACTGAGTGAGTTAAAAGTTAATGTCACATCAGCAATATTGCAGCCATATAATGACGAGAAATCCTGTAGATGCACAAAAATACAAGTAATTAGAGAACCAGCCATCGACGGACCGTAAAATAACTAGAGTATCACAAAAAGTGTTAAAACTAGCTAAAATGTATTTTAAAAGCAGAAAACTATGTTAGACAATGCCATCTAAAAATTGATCACCAACAACTGAAGGTAGATCACCATACTAGGGGCCATGGTGACTCACAGTGCTTCTGCTAGCTGCATTGACCCTAGCAGATTTACACCATCCCTTCAGCTGTTGGCGATTGTATGGAAGTTTAGCCACAACTTAAAATAACAATAATATTAGAGCTAAAAGTGAGGAAGATTAAATTAGACTTCGAATGTTTTGGGATTTACGTACCATCTCAGGAGGACAATATATATATATTCTATATATATATATATATATATCAACATTGCAAATAGATTCACTATCACCTCACTAACATACCCAACATTTTCGCCACCAAATGACCCACCACTACTCTGCTTACTCGACCCTTCATTTTGACAAGATTGGATTATAGCAACAGTCTGTTTACACGTTCCTTCCAAAACCCTGATGAAACACCTTCAAAGTAAATCCTTCAGTCTTTATATATATGATATCTATCTACCACAGTGTTGAGCAGGTTCCACAGTGTTGAGCGGGTTTCTGATATGTAATAACTAATCTTCACGGCAAAAGAATAATGTTTACCACGAACGTAATCGTTTTCATTTTGCCCGTCCAGGGACAGGTCATGAAATTAGAACTGTATTCTTCGCACGGTGTTCTTGCTCTTATGATGCTACTAAAGAAATGGAACATCTGCACTGCATTTTAGGCAACAGTGAACATGCCACGTTGAATTGCTAAAGAACGTCAGGAAGTAATAGGGAATACTGAGGCAGGTTGGAGCATCCAACGCGTTGCCATGTATTATGGAACACTTCAGTCCATTATCTACAGTCTGCTTGACCGCTATCAACAGACAAACCCCGTCGATAACCACCCTCGTAGCCGAATTCCACGTGGAACGTCATACCGGCAAGCTCTCTACATTGTCACCTCTTAATTGCGAAATCGCTGCATACCAGCTACCACAAGAGACCGTAAAGAAAACACAACAGACCCATCAGCCACAATATTGTTCGTTGATATCTCAGTCAGGCTGGTCTACGTTGCCGTCGACCATGCGTTGGTTCACGTTCGACACCACGACATAGACGTGCTCGGCCGACCTTGGCGGCAGTTCATCGTAACTGGCGTAATGGACAGTGGCAGAACATCGTCTTCTCAGATGAAAGTCACTTTTGTATCGATACTGCAGACAGCAGAGTGAGAATGTGGTGTCATCAAGGTAAAAGATTCTTAGAAATCTGTGTTTTGGAGAGAGATCGTTGAGGAGGGCCTTCCCTCACGTTTTAGGGTGCGATAAGCTGGGGAAATGTTCAACATGTAATCTTTCAGAACAATGGGCAAGGTCGTGGTAGGGGTGTTATTGCGCAGCGCTACATCGACAAGCTGTGGAGACCAGTAATTCGTTCAATTTTGGATCAAAGACATGATCTTGTTTTTAGCTATATAATGCGAAAACGCACACAGCAAGACTGACAGAAACATTTCGCCAGAACAACAACAGTCAGACCATGGATCGACCAGCTTCAAGCCCGGTTTTGAATTTCATCACCTCTGGGAGTTGAAAAGGCAAATTCATCAACAGCGAGTCGGTCCAGTTGACTTCCAACAACTGCAACGGGGTATTATTGACGCTTACAATAAACATTCGCAAGAGGATTACCCAATATGTGCAGTTGTTCCTGATGCCAATGGAGGTCACACCCGTTATTGACGTTAACGTTTCTTTCCCCTTTAAGGAGAGTTAGTAGAACGAAAATGCAATGTTTTCACTCACTGCCAATATCATCAGTTAACACTATTCGCGTTTCTTTTGGCTTTGAGTATATAACAAGTCGGGAGGATTTGCTTTGGAGAGATTGACGTTGCTATATGAGGGTTTTAGAAACACGGCTAAGCAGACTATATATACCGTTCCAAGACCTGAGGTGTAGATTTCTCTCTGAATTCCATGCACTGGATACGGATCCGTGAAAGAATTGATTTCAAGGTACTCACTCTCACTTGCCATTGTGATACCTCCACGGATTCCTCATACAACAAATACTCTCCTACTCCCCAGATCCAGTCACGAACATCTGCTGGATCTTCCATCATTCAGCGTCAAAACATCTGTTACCCTACTATGGAACTCATTTTCACAGCTCTTCAGGTGCTCAAGTTTAGCATATCTTTCCTGAATCTTGACAATCACGTTGCTGTCAAAAGTGACAGAAAATACTGAGACCGTATTTGGACTTATTCAAGAGAAGTATAAACCTATCATTTTCTATGACGCCCTGGAGATGTCAGGGATGGACCTCGGAGTCAAATCCATAGGCATGGCAAAGACGGTAGACAGACGAGGTATTGGACAGTCTCTATAAAAGAATCACATTTTAGTAATTGCGAGTGGGAACAAACTGATAGTGGGCAGCAACAAGAAATCCCTCTGTTTCACATTTACGCCAAACCGACTTCAAAATCAACATTTTTCAAAATGTTTCAAAATTAGGGACCTGGCGGTATTGTAGAGACATTGTTGATGGCATTGGTATCCTCTAAATGTCTGAATATTTTTGAACGATGGAGGAAAGGGTATATGTTTATGGCCACCGTACTTATTGTGTCTTATACGAAACTACATCGATCATAAGCAAGGCTGTTTCCATTATTAAATCTATACATCACGCACAAACAACACAATATCGACCAAGCACGTATCACATAATGCATTTATGTATATGAGTATGGCCCTAATGTATTCATATACATAACTGTTATGTTAATAATGACAATCGTATTGGTCACATGAATTACGGGATATTGCGTGTCGCCAATATGACGAAATGTGTGGGCTAAGGCAGACTCAACAAATCTGTTACACCACTTCTTATTCCATACACTGATTATAAAAATATCATCAGATCTTATATCCGTGATCTGATGCAGAAGAAGTGGGACTCCCAGGTAGGTATAAATAAATTACATGCGATAAACCTCATATTGGTTATACGTATGTGAGTTGTCAGTCCAGATTTGAAGAGGTCATCATGCGACGATGTCGCATTGGCCACACAAGATATACTCATAACTACCTATTGAAAGGTGAGGATCCTCCGGTTTGCATCCCTTGTGATAAAAGAATCACAGTCAAGCATGACTGTGTTGAATATTCCATAACAAGAAATAATTATTTTACATCAAGAGCTTTTTAACAATACCAGTCCTCATTTAATTATTTCATTTTTAAAAGAATTAGATTTGTTAAATGAGTTGTAAATAGATAACTAATTTATGATTTGAAGTTTGAATTTGTTACTAAGATTGTATCATCGAGGGGGTTAAAGTTCCGTACAAATATTGTCCTCCTTGGAGGGTACGTAAGTCCCAACACATTCGAAGTAAATTACAGCTTTCCAATGCTTTTAAGCGTAGAATATTTGTCTTTTTAATGTATGGCTAGATGTGCCTAAATTGCTAACAGCTGAAGGGATGATGTAAATTCAGCTATGGCCTGTGTAGGAAGCAAATGTATCGTCAGTCCCCATGGTCCCTAGTGTGGTGATCTACCTTCAGTTGCGGGCAATCTATAGTCTATTTTTATAATGTATTGTCGTCTATAGTTAAACTGTTTTAGACCTAATTACTAGTTTCACATTCTTCTCTGATGATCTAGGTATTTATACTGCCCTTCGTTTACAGGTTTTACAATGTGCCATTAATTAATCTGTATTTTTGTAATTAATCGTTCTCGTCACGATATGGCTGAAATGCTCTCTCAATAAATGTGAAGCTATATAACCACAGTTCAGGCACACACATATGCTTACAACACATTGTACATTGTCAGCATATTGTTACCCACACTGTGCCACTGTTTCACAATAACAACCCGCGGAGGGCGAATTATATAGTTATCCTTGCCGCGGTACAATACTTGATAATAAAATAAAGATTCAAAATCATTGTCCATGTGTATTAGAAATAGTTTCTAAAATCCGAGCCAATACTACAATCTCCTGTCCTTCATGAGCATGTATTCATGAAACACAACCAAATAGTGATGATAACAGGTGTGCGCAAATAGATGTTTGGCTGTGACACCAGATAAGCAGATACAAAGTCTTGCCAGTTGTTCTCCTGACGAAAAAGAACGAAGGCATGGTAGAACTCAAAATAGAGAAGATGCATCTGAAAGAATTATGGTCACTTTCCTCCACATGTCTCCCATAAAACCTTTCAGGACGAATTGAATGTTGTGATCGAACTAGTACCACACAAGAATGGAATGCCTAAATCCAAGCCAAAGAAATGGGGCCGGGCCAGCGGGCGCTAAAATTGGATTGCAGCCTAATGAAAGAAAAAGTCAGATACACCTCAAACGTTCTCATGTGTGTAGTTTTGTCCAAGGAAGAGAGACTGGAACAAAAATGCAAAATTAACAATGTAATAATGTGATAACCATGACTACATACCGTCTGAACCCGTTGGAGAGCCAGTGGCTCGATCCTGTTTGTTGAGCTTGTCATTGCTTTGTCATGATGTCGCCATGATCAACCAGCTATGTAGCAATCAAAACCATTGGTCCTTGACTTGAATAAAGTCACGCTGTGTGATTTTCATTTGGTTTAAAGTATTCTTGGTACAAAACCTATTGTGATAACAATGGTGGTATACAATGATACAATTTTAGAAAAAAGAAGATTGTACTTCTGCGAACCTGGACCAGTGTGGCGATGATATTCATGACGATTCAGCTTCAAAAAAGTGTTACTCGATATATTAACGTAGCTATGTAGGATGTTTACACAACCCTTGTTGACCTAGAAATAGGTCCATATAGTGAGTGAGTGAGTTAATATTTAACGTCACATCGGCAATATGTCAGCCATATCGTGACGAGAACGTTTTGATACTTAAAACGAAACATGCATACGTTATAAACACCTATTGTCAAAGGACAGTAAAACAACTAGAATATCACAGTTACAATTAAAACTAGTGTGGAGAGTTAAAACTAATACCACTATTTTGACAAAACAATATAAAACACGGACTGGGACTGTAGATCGCCAGCAACTGAAGGTAGATCACCAATAGGTCCATATAAAGTTGTATATGGGTAAAAATGAAACATTAATTTATGTGTGTTAAGATATTTCATAATACATATGTGATATCTTATCTGCTTTTTACTGAACCATGTGCTCTACTCAATTTAGACCATATGTATTTGACAATTCTTTAGTGTGACTTGTAATATGAGCCAGTAGTCTAATTTGCTGCTGTATAAGCATTAAGACAATTTCATAAAAGTGTTAAAGAAGGATGTAGATTAACCATAAAGTCATTTTTACTCGATGTTGCAGACTGTATGATAAAGCGAGTGACTGTTACTCAGAAAGCATTCACATTCTTACTGGGAAGAGTGTCATAAGGCAAGGAAAGATGCTGTATCTAGCTGGGGACAAATCTTGGCAAGGAACGATACCTCCTTATTTTGGATGAAGCTTAGAACAATTTCAATGATAAAATCCTTTATGAATAATGCAACAAAAGACAGAGATATAACTGAATCACATGTACAACTCAATCTGCCAAAATGAGTAAAGGTGATAAGGAGTCACATGATAACGGAGGAAGACAAGGATATACAAAAATGGTAAATCTCTAAGTACTGACAACGTTCTTAGAGAAATAATGTAAACAAGCAAATCAGAAACAAAGCCTTTTTTGTGGCAATGTTCAATAAAATATTTTAAGTATTCCCGATAGAAACTAGGCATACCTTTGCTCAGCTCACCTGAAAAATATATACTTGGTATGAAAAGATACGATAGCATTGAAAACAATCATTTACTAACATGTTCCTAAATATCAGTCCACGAAAACGAACACACAATTTCCAGTTTATATTTATTCTTACGTTCGACCAAGCGTGGTTGAAGTAGCGTCAAATTATTGTTCACTTGATGAAATAATTATGTAAGTCACATTTCGTTCAAAGTTGCGTTTGTTTGTTTGTTTTGTTTTTGTTTTTTGTGGGTTTTGTGGCATTTTCTTTTTCTTTTTCTTTTTGTTATATAACGTGTTTTAATCGTAGAATATGTATTTTTTTTAATGTAGGACAAATTGTGACTACAATGGCTCAAGTGAGGATGTAATGTTTTAGCAAAATTGGACATCTCTTTAAAACAGTTCACTTTGTGAAATATGTACACAATATACAAATCTTCTCGAGCTAGAGGGGTATCTGTCTTCCAGTGTGGAATATCAATTTCGTAATATATGGATCAAATTCAGAGCTGGTTTTTAAACAATAACGCAGGAAGGTGGCAAAATATATACACTTCTCTAAGTAATTGTCCTGAATGTAAAGTAGGTTTGAAATATCCTTAAACAAAAAAATGAAGACATTAACAACCTAGCTCCTGTTATCTATTATGCATACGAGAAACGTTTGAAATGTAGAAAATGGGTACAACGATATAAATATATGTTCCTGATATACATCACTTGGGACGTAACATAATCTGTGCAGGTAGACAGTGCTACGAATTCCGTAGTTCGTGCGTTCATACCTGTTTAGAATATGTGTATTGATATACATTCATGGTCAAACGGAAGTGAACAATTTTTATTCTGAATTTTTGGCAAAGTTGTTCAAGTTCCTGTTAGGCCTAAATGGTTCCCCCACACACTGACAACCACATGCAACATGATGGCTTTGTAGAGGCACGTGAATTTGCGAAAAATGGGAAAACGTGCATCTCGGAGAACTGGTAATACTATACAAAGGCAGTGAATCGGTGGCCATACATCTCAGGTCACAGAAAACTACCGAAAATTATGCCGCGGCTAACAGAGCAAGACAGAGCGAGATGGGACCCTGGGTATGAGGCAGATGTTCGCCATCAACAGCCCTATTGCAAGGGCCCGGAACAGTAAACGTGGTACCATCATTAGGCTGTTCCAGGGTTACGTGCAGACTGGCAGCCCCTAAGACTGGCAGACCACATGTGACGACCCCACGGGAAGACCGCCAGCGGCGTGCTCTTCAACTGCACTACAGGGCTATCACGGCAACGAAAAAGGAGTGAATCAGAGATGACATTCTTTAACCCGTGGCAGTACTATTTCTTCGCCAGCAAAAGTAAACACTTCTGCAGCACGACAACGCCAGGCCCACACAGCGCAAATTGTCAAGAACTTCTTGAACGCCCAGAATATCCAGGTTCTTCCATGGCCAGCGTGCTCATCGGACTTTAACTCCACAGAGCACTTGAACTGCCAGGTAGGACGACGACCACGACCCTCTGCGAACCGACAAAACTTTCAGATGTTTTCAGGAACTTGTGGAATTGGATTCCAAATGACGTCATTTGTCAGGTGATGACATTTAAGAGAGGGCGAGTCTGGACGTGTATTGCTGCTAGAGGTGGTCACACGTTACTAAGGTTGTGCATGTGTGACCAGAGACTTGAAGTGACTGAGACATCTCATGATTGACTCTTGTAGTATTTGCGAACTGTGCTATGCCTACCCCTCTGTCCATTACGTGTTACGTGCCCTTCTTGTATGATGCGTTTCTCATAGACATTGCAGGTGCATTTTCCCAAATGATGGCTTCATAAAATGTGCTATAACTGAAAAAAAACACTTTTTTTTTGCTTTAAGTTTAGCGATCATAACTAAGGGTGTTCACTTTCTTTTGTCCACAAGTTTATATATGAGGGCTTATGACCTTCATACGTAATAAAGAGTTTGATAGTGAACCGTCGTGGGAGATCAAACTGGACATTCACTCAGTTTCAAAGTTCCTGGCAAGGGTCTAACTTTGAATTATACATGCGGTGTTCCCGCCGAGACAGCAGGTTGTTGAACTCTGATCAGATCAAATCTTTCAAGTGTTTATGATATTAAGATGCAGTTGCAATGTTAATAGTTGTGTCATTGTTCATATAAAAGTAAAAAGACAAGATGTGCTTAAGATTGGTCGTTCGTATTCAATCAGCCAAAAACAAAACATTTGTTATGTTTGACTATGTTTTGGACTCTCAGGTTGCTTTAAAGTACATCGCACAGACATTGTTATGTGCAGAAATGGCACCGGATGGGTATACAGAAGGGGAGGAGGGAGGTGTCATTCACAGAGATGACTAACTAGTTACCAGTCCAGGTTGCTGATTCATCGTTATCTGTATATATTCTGCGGCACGGAACAGTGTCACCAAGTGTATCAAAAATATTACACCAGAGTATATACATCGCGAGATTGAAGCAAACTCCCCAAACCCTAAAAATTCTGTTTTCCACATTTTTACGCTGTTATGAAAACAAAAGATATGATTTCCCACAAAGTTACTATCATACCACCTCCGTGGGCTTCAACATGTTATTTATGGAGGAAATCTGAAATTTACGTCACTTTCTTGGAGCTGTCTGTGAGCAATTCAGCTTTTGATCCTGCCTTTTGATCCTGTGTGTGATGCTGATGCAAAAATGGTCATTACGTCCTACAAGACAACATATTGTCACCTGGACCCTGTACCAACTAAGTTTTCTTCGATACACTTATAACCAATACTTTCTCCAATGCTGAATCTGAACTAGTGCTTGCTCAAGGCACTGGTATTTGTTTCCTTCGATCATTTGATGTCATTTTTTAACGTCACACCGAATGTAGTGTAGCTCTCCCATCCTAACGAGGTACCCAATTTACAGTTGGTTAGACTGTGACGCAGAGTCACAATACCGTGTCCAATTTTACTGCACGTTACCGTACCCGCCACTAGGTGTATGCCCGTATTAATGTGGCCACTATCTGGTCATACACCAACGTGGGTTCTTTTAAGTGCACAGGGTAGTGTACAATAGCGGTTGTGACAACACGAAAGGTTGACTCCATGGTCTTTACACCCTGCCACAGGTGAACTCGATCCCGACACCTCAACCTCGATGGATCACTAGCCTGGCGTTTTTAGCCAGCTCGCCCAGCACGTTCCCACAGTACAGCTAAAATACTGCCGACCAAACTTTACATGTTAACTCACTCACTCACTCACTCCAGCGTTTTATGGGAATTATTGTTACACAGATACTGTACTGTTTCACATTAATAACCCGTGAATGGCAAACTATATAATTATCGTTACCGCAGTAAATACTTGAAAACAAATACTTGATTTAAAATCATTTTGCACATGCATTAGAAATAGTTTCTAAACTCCGAGCCAATTGTACAATCTTTAATCTTTCATGAGCATGTATTCATGAAACACAACCAAATAGTGATGATAACAGGTGTGCGCAAATAGATGTTTGGCTGTGACACCAGATAAGCAGATACAAAGTCTTGCCAGTTGTTCACCTGACGAAAAACAACGAAGGCATGGTAGAACTCAAAATAGAGGAGATGCATCTGAAAGAATTATGGTCACTAGTGCATCATGATTGGAATTTTCCTCCACATGTCTCCCATAAAACGTTTCAGGAGGCCTTGAATGTTGCGATCGAACTAGTACCAGAGTAGAGTCGAACGCCCAATGTAGTTAGTGAATGCCTAAAACCAGACCAATAAAACAGGACTTGGCCAACGGACGCTAAAACGAATTGCAGAATACTGAATTAAAAAGTCAGAAAGCCTCAAACGTGTTCAAAGATATAGTTTTTTTAAGGATTTGAGATTGAAAAAAAACCGTAAAGTCAACAAAAATGATGTACTAAAGTAATGTATTTGACTACTTACCGTCTGACCCCGTTAAAGTTCCAACTTAATCTGCTCCTGTCTGTTCAGTTTTTCATTGCTTTGTCACGGTGTCACTATGTCCAACCAGTCATGTCGCATTCAAAATCATTCGTCCTTGGCTTGAGTCACACCATGTGATTTTTATTTGATATAAACTATACTCGACAATGCACAGCGAGATCATTTCATAAACAGAAGCTTGCACTTTTGTGAACCGAGACCGATCATATTCCTGACGGTCCTGCATGATCACAAAAATTCGTTACTCGTGATTTAACATAGCTATGTCGAATGTTTAAAAAATATGCATTGATTGAGAAACAGGTCCATAAAGTTGTGTTTGGGCACAAATAAAGTTATCCTACATGCGAACATGTTTCATGATACATCTGGAACGTTTTATCCGCTTTAATCACACCAGACACATTTGAGAAACACTATTTCAGAAAGTAGAGGAGACTGAATTTCACTTTTATGTACCAGTTATCGTTCAGTGCAATGTACAGTAAGATAGCAAGTGATAGCTAGGTAGATGTGAGTGTATACCATGGACCAGTTATCATTCAATGCAATGTACAGTAAGATAGCAAGTGATAGTTATGTAGATGTGAATGTATACCATGGACCAGTTATCATTCAGTGCAATGTACAGTAAGATAGCAAGTGATAGTTAGCTAGATGTGAGTGTATATCATGGACCAGTTATCATTCAGTGCAATTACAGTAAGATAGCAAGTGATAGTTAGCTAGATGTGAGTGTATTCCATAGATGGAAACATCCATGCCATGGCCAAAATCGAACCGAAAAGTGATAAACAGAATATCCTGAGAAAGAACTTACACTGAGCAACGTGTTCGGATACCCCTCGTTTTGACAAGTTCAGGTAAACTGAACATGAACTGATAACATTTGGCGGGAGTTACTATTGGCGGGAGACATCAGAAACGGGCTTCACACATTGTACCCACATTGTACATTCACCCGTGGGGAATCGAACCCGAGTCTTCAGTGTGACGAGCTAACGCATTAACCTTTAGGCTACCCCACCGCCCCAGTTTCTGTTAAAACAATGTTGTCAGTAGGGAGAAATTAATCTGTCATAGCCACACAATAGCATTCCTGAACCAAACAAAAACATTCCTGAACCAAACAAAAGCATTTATTAGGAGCACAAAAGAAATTCCTTAAGGATCAAAAGCCACCTCCTCGTGGTGGGTACTGGGTAACGCTAAGAGCTCACGGGCACCCGCGTTGTGGACCCGGGGGATATTTGGTCCACCAACCCGTTTGCCATGGGTTACGGCCCTATGTCGGTGGAGGAGGGGATCCTGCTGGTTGAGGGCAATAGGTGCTTGCAACCATGTTCCTCTTGCTCAATACACCACTTTGGCCCTGACTTCGCCTAGACGGTTGGTTGAATGGGCCCGGTTCAACCAATCGGCTGGTCATGCCAAGCCCTGAGCATGGATTTTATGTTTAAATTTGAACAAACTGTGATTTGGAATTGTTTAAATATTGGTCCTGGCGCCCTTGGTTTAAATAATATTATTTAACTATAATTTTGTTTACATGAACTTTGTCTAGAGTCTTATGCGCAGAGGGCGGTGGCTCATGGGCCAATCTTGTGGTGCATATCTATAATGCTACTGCTTGAGTATATCCTCTTGGTATCCTTGGTGCCGCCTGTTGGAGGTACACAGGCATTAGGCATCGTCCTTGTTGACACTCCGTGGTGGGTGGGGAGCCAGGAGACTGAAACACAAATCTATTACCATGGCAAATCAAAACCCAAAAAAGCGAAAACGTTATCACATTGATGATACTGATGATGAGGATGATATCATTACCAGGCTCTGTTTCTCTGAACGTAACACATGGCCTCGATTCATTGTCGCTGAATCAAGTGAGAAAAAGTTAACATCTTGTTCTCCCTTTCTGCTAGAGAAAGCAATTCAAGGAATTGCTGGGACAGTCAAGGACTCGATCTGGTTCAATTCTCATAGAATGTCTAAAGAGAGAGCAAGCGGCCAATCTTCTGGAAGCAAACTCATTCGCAAATATCTCTGTAAAATGCTATGCTCACAAATCTTTAAATTTTAGCAAAGGAATCATCCGAGACAGAGATAAGAGTCTTGCTGATCTGTCAACCGATGACATTGTTAGTCAGTTGCGTATGCAAGGAATGGTCGAGGCTAAGCGATTCAGCTTTAAAAAGGATGGAATATATGTACCCACTAATACTTACTTGCTTACGTTTGTACCCAGTTTACCTCAATCAATTAAAGTAGGATGCTTCTCTGTGAAAATTGATATGTATGTTCCAAATCCACTGAGATGGTTTCACTGTCAGAAGTTTGGCCATGGGCAGAACACTTGTAACAATCATGCTTCTTGTTCACGCTGTGCTGGTAAAGATCACGACAGCAGCACATGTTCGTCTGAAATCAAATGTGTAAATTGTTCAGGATCTCACATGTCGTCTTCTAAAGAGTGTCCGGTATGGCAGTTTGAAATGAGTGTCCAACGTATTAAAACTGAAAAGAACATAAGCTTTTCAGAAGCAAGGAAGTTGGCAACTTCAGCTACACCATCTGGTAGCATTGTATTGAGGGTTAAGTCAACATATGCAGAGGTGATGAGACCTTCCACTAAATCTACTGACTGCCAAACAGACCTGACTTGGCTCACAGCTCAGATACCTATGAGTATTCAGGATCTTCCTTCTGTTTCTTCCTCACGAAAAACATCACAATCCTCTGACACTCAAACAGCACCTACACCGGTTATCAAAAAGAAGAATGTAAATGTAGATTACTCTAAAAAGCAAAATACAAGTGACCGTCTTCCTAAAGGACAAAGAGGCCCTGTGTCACTTTTAAACAGGTTTGATCTTTTAGATGACATGGAGGTGTCGGAGCCATTCTCCTAAGAAAAAGGGTCGTGAACGTTCACCGATAACACATCCGAAATGACGGATACACTAATACAATGGAATTGCAGAGGACTTATAATGAGATTCTTCTATTGTTACAGGACTTGAAACCTTCAGCATTGTGTCTCCAGGAGACGTATCTTAAGCATACTGATGTATAACTTTTAACTTACGACAATATAGTTGTTACCATTCATTTTCTCCCCATGGGGACAAAGCTACTGGAGGATCTAGTATCCTGGTCAGACAGGACATGATTCATAGTGCCGTTCCGTACTAATCTTCAAGCTGTTGCTATCCGGTTGACCTTGCACATTGCTCTTACTTTGTGCTCACTGTATGTACCACCTTCATCAGTTGTTCGTCAAACTGACCTTCAAAGTTTGTATGATCAACTCCCAAAGCCCTGCATCATCATGGGTGACTTAAATGGACACAACCCTCTATGGGGTAGTACAAATACAATCAATAAAGGGAAAGTTAGTGAAGATTTTACTTCCCATAATAATTTATGTGTTTTAATGATGATTCTAACACTTACTTGCATCCAGCCACTGGAACGTATTCTGCACTTGATCTAACCCTCACAGAGTCGAACATTCTCAATGGATTTGAATGGTCTGTACATGAAGACCTTTGCGGAAGCGATCACTTCCCTACTCTCCTCAAATCTATAACACCAGGTGACAATCCACCTTCATCCCGGTGGAATTCCACTAAGGCAAACTGGCCTGTATATGAACAATCATGCTTTGAAAAATTAACACCTAATCACTTCAGTAATGTACCAGATCCAATCTTGATGTTCTCTACACAACTGAATGAAATTGCTAATCAAACCATACCTAAGTCCTCTGCAACTCCTCATATTCGTAAACCATGGTTTACTGACGAATGCAAACAGGCAAGAAAACGTAGGAAGAAAGCAGAAAAGTATTTTCGCAGACATCCTTCTGTTCATAACTTCAACAACGTTAAAATTACAAGTGCTAAGGCACGACCTACGTATAAGCAAAACAAGCACCAATCGTGGAGGAACTATGTTTCAAAAATTAATTCACGTACACCCATGTCTAAGGTGTGGAACATGGTTCTGCGAATAAAAGGCAACGGTTCAAACACTGCAGTTCACCATCTTAAAGATGGTGACAAATTAGTAACTAACAAAGCAGACATTGCAAATAAAATTGGCGAAACTCTTGCCAAAAACTCATCATCAGCAAATTATGTTCCTGAGTTTCAGAGGTATCAGCAACACCAGGAAAAGACAAAGGTTAATTTCGATTCCAATAATGGTATAATGAAGTGTTTTCGTTACATGAGCTCCACACGGCTCTTGATCAAGCTCATGATACTGCAGCAGGTGATGACAATATTCATTACCAGCCATTGAAACACTTGCCTGAACCATGTCTGGTCACACTTTTAGATATATTTGACAAAATATGGACGTCTGGAATTTTTCCTCCTTCGTGGCGTAATGCCATTGTAGTGCCAATACCAAAATCTGGCCGGGATCACACGGATCCATCAAATTACAGACCGATATCTTTAACCAGCTGCGTCTGTAAAACCATGGAACGAATGGTAAAAAACAGATTAATTTGGTATCTGGAAACTAATAACCTCATTACAAATATTCAATTTGGTTTTCGGAAGAACAGAAGTACTATTGATCATTTAGATGTTATCACCAATCCAACACGCAGTATCTATATTTAAATCTTGAGAAAGCATACGATACTACGTGGAAGCATGGCATTTTAAAGGATTTACATCATTATGGTTTGCGAGGTCGTTTGCGTCTCTTTATATCATAGTTTTTAACCGACAGGCAATTTCAAGTCCGAGTGGGTTCAACCCTGTCTGCTCATTATAATCAGGATCAGGGTGTCCCACAAGGCAGTATTTTGTCGGTCACGCTATTTAGTATTAACATAAATAGTCTTTCAAAGGTTTTAAGTAATTCATTTGATGGATCATTATTTGTGGATGATTTTAATATGTCTTGCCGTGGTAAAAATATGCGAACTATTGAGGGACAGTTACAAATTTGTCGGGTTTAAATTTTCTAAAACTAAAACCAATTGTATACATTTTTGTAGGACATACAAACCCCATAAAGACCCCGAATAATCATTAAATGGCACACCCGTCAAAGTTGTGACGGAGGCTCGCATCTAACCTTTCTGCCCCATATTAAGTACCTCAAAGCCAAATGTCTGAAGGCACTCGATTTGTTAAAAGTTGTTTCTAATTCAAAGTGGGGAGGGGACCAAACTACCCTCCTTCGCTTATATAGATCTCTGGTTCGATCGAAACTTGATTACTGTTCCATTGTGTATGGTGGGGCCTGCAAAAGCAACCTAAAGCTATTAGATTCTGTACATGACCAAGGTCTGAGGCTATGTCTTGGATCTTTCAGAACATCTCCCATTGACAGTCTCTACGTTGAGGCCGATGAACCATCTTCAAAACTTCGCCGTATCAAATTGTCTTCACAATATATCACAAAGTTATATTCTAATGAATCCAATCCTGCTCATAACTGCGTTTTTAATCCTCGTTATGAGGATTTGTATAATAACTTGTAATAACTTGGGTTAAGAATCCAGCAATTCATTTCTGCTGCTGGCATTGAGCTGAAGAATATTTCTCCTTTCCAGCTTTTTTCTTCTCCCCCTTGGCAATTGGTGAGGCCACAAGTTGACATAACACTGACAAAGTTTAAAAAATCAGAAACTAATGAACTACAATATAAACAATAATTCATTCAATTAAAACATAAATATAATACATACAAATCCGTATTTACAGATGGGTCCAGGGACGGTGTTGCAGTAGCTTGTGCCACTGTCATTGGATCCAGAAGAATCTCTTCTAGAATACCTAATGATAGCTCTATTTTTACAGCTGAAGCAAACGCAATACTAACAGCTCTTAAATATATTCAAAGACATCCTAAATATAAACAGTATATAATCTTTTCTGACTCTCTTCCTTGCCTCCAGGCAATTAAAAACGTATCTTATAAACATCCACTTTTAATAGAAATTATGGAGTTATATAATGATCTTGCTACTGGCCAGTGCGACATCGTCTTCTGTTGGTTACCCAGCCACATGGGCATTTCTGGCAACACAGTGGCCGATCTTGCTGATGAGGCAGCAGTCAACAAATCTGTGACACCACTTCTGATTCCATACTCAGACTCTAAAGCTACAATTAGATCTTATATCCGTGATCTAATGCAGAAGAAGTGGGACACCCAAATGGGCATTAATAAATTACATGCAATAAAACCCTATATTGGTTACACCTACTTGGGTTGTCAGTCCAGATTTGAGGATGTTGTTATGCGACGATGTCGTATTGGCCATACTAGATACACTCACGAATATATCCTTAAAGGTGAGGATCCTCCGTTTTGTATTCCTTGTGATGAAGGAATCACAGTCAAGCATGTCGTGCTTGACTGTATTGATTTTGCCATCACAAGGGATAAACATTTTAATGTCAAAACAATGACGGCCAATGTTTATTATTAATGTTAATTATCATTTAATTTGAATTTTTATAGGAAAAAGAATGATTAGATAAATTTTGAATAATATGTTTTGTAAATAGAAAGCTGATATTTTAACTTTTGATATTCTTGGTGGTAAGAATTGTCAACTGCGATTGTTAGTGGCTGTATCCTCAAAGGGGGTTAAAGTAGCATAAAATTGTTGTTTCCCCTGAGAGGGTACGTAAGTCCAAAAACTTTCAAAGTGAAATTTAAACTGACCAATTTTGTTAAATGTAGTATTTTTGTCATTTTAAATTTCGGCTACATTTTCCTACAATCACCAACGTCGGAGGCGATGGTGTAAATCCAGCTAGGGTCCATGCAGGTAGCAAAAGTAATTTAAGTCCCCATGGTCCCTAGTATGGTGATCTACCTTCAGTTGTTGGCGATCTATAGCCCGTATTTTATATTGTTTTGTCAAAATAGTGGTATTTGTTTTAACTCTCCATACTAGTTTTAATTGTAACTGTGACATTCTAATTGTTTACTCTCCTTTGACGACAGGTATTTATAATGTATACATATTTCATTTCAGTATCAAAATGTTCTCGTCACGATATGGCTGAAATATTGCCGATGTGACGTTAAATATTAACTCACTCACTCACTCACTCACTTAAGGATCATAAGACATTCCTACAGCTGCTCCCAGGTGCATACAGGTTAGCTAACTCACATTCCATAGGTGCAAAATTTAGACAATACCCTTTCCTGCTATACAATACTAAATTGAAAAGATTCTATACAAAGCCAAATTCTTATCTTAACATATTTAAAATATTATCAAAGAATTGTTTATAACAGAATAATCACATAACTTTTTAAATTTGCATCTATTTCAATCACTTGAAGCAAAATTCTCATCATTTCATATCTCTCAGCCAATCAAACTAAATATGTATTACACATAAAGCAATCAGACAAATGATTCTATGCAATCCTATCTTACACTCAAACGTTTTAGCTATTTCAAATCAGTTTTATCACCAACTTGAAGCAAGAAGGTGCTGAAAATCGTCTATCTCCTACTTATTCGCTATGATGGCGCATAAGTGTGGATGTGAAACGTTTTGCTTTTTCGTTAGAGGAGAATTTGATGATACATTTCTGAATGTAAAGGATATTCTTGATGGTCAAGTTTATCTACATGAAGCTATGATGAGATCGATTGTGTTGCACAAAACCATTTATGCTGGAGAAGACCAAAGAACTAGAAGGGAAGCTTCAACCAATGTCACCTGCTTTCTTGAAATGGTTGACGGATTACACTGATCTCATAGGATCTTTCTCCTCTGCTGAGGACCAAACTTCAGAGAGAGGAACAACACAGAAAACAGTTGCTCCTACGAAGAAGAAGAGAAGGAGAAAAACAATGGAGGATGATCTGTTTCAGCCAGTGGTGAAGAAACCAAAGAAACAGCACGTTAAGAAAGCAAAGTAAGTATATATTTGTGTTACACGCGACTGTGTTCTATCTATTCAATTTGTAACATCAATTTTTGTTTTATATTCATATCTTTTTCCTTTCTTTTTGTTGGTAGGGTAATGGACAACAGCTCAACTCTACCATCGCTTGATATAGAACCTATTACACCTCCAGCTAAAGTTAACTTAGATGTCTCCAGTGAAGTCAACTTGCTACTGGACGAAGACACCCTCGTAGCTGACTGTCAACCTGTTGAATCTACTACCCTAAACGACCGGTGGCAGGATTACAATCAGCTCCTGGAAGATATTAACAAGAGTTAAATGCAGTAGAGGATGATCCTTATGAAGAACATAAACTGACTCCTCTTCAAAAGAATTGTACTGTGTGTCGACATAATATGCTACGATATATGAGTTGTCATTGTGGTCAAGTTCAGTGTCATGTGTGTTGTATGGATCTGATGAACTGTATGTGTTATCATGATCCAGAGGGGCTGGTGGATGACATGATATCTCAAGACTTTCACGGACATATCCTGTCAGTATAAGTTATTGCATTCCAACAGAAGACATACGACGGAGATGACTATCATTGGTGCTTATCTTGTTGTGTATGAAGATTGCTATGTTCAACTGTTATGTATAGAATGTTCTTTAGTAAAATAAAATTTTGTTCATTTCTTTTTGTTTTGTTGTATATATTTGAGTGTATGTCACCTGTCTTCAATTCATCATGTCTAACTGGTTTGTGTAAACTGTAAGCATCTTGCTCATTCACAAACCGTTTCACCCTCCTGAACCTGATATTGTGTTACTTGTTTTTCTTCAATTCATCTCGCAGTTTAGATGGACCATAGAAAACACCTGGTTTTTCGACAAAAATGTATGCAGTTAGTTTTTAATTTAGAGAATTTAAAGCTGTTTTCAAGACACCATTAATTAATCTTGTGTAAACACAACTGCAGTTGCCGTTCAATGGTATGCATATGTTTACCATGACAAGAAATATGGAAATCATCCACAAATAACGATCCATCAATTGAATCGGTTAAAACTTTCGATAAACTATTTATTTTTATACTAAAACGACCTCGCAAACCGAAATCATGTAAATCTCTTAAAATGCCATATTTCCAGATAGTGTCATATGCTTTCTCAAGATCGAAAACGATGGACACAGCGTGTTGTTTATCAATCAGTGCGTTTTTCACAAATGATTCCAAACGCCCTAAATGATCAACTGTACTTCTCTTTTTACGGAAACCACATTGTATATCTGTGATAAGGTTATTAGTTTGCAAGTACCAAGCAGGTCGATTATTTATCATGAGTTCCATGGTCTTGCAAACACAGCTAGTTAGTGAAATAAGTCGATAATTGGAAGGATCCCTATGATCACGTCCAGGTTTAGGTATTGGTACTATATGGCGTCACGCCATAAAGGAGGAAAGTTACCCGATGTTCAAATATCATCAAAAATATTTAGACAAGTTTCTAGGCAGGATTTTGGTAAATGCTTTAGAAGTTGATAATGTATGTTATCAGCTCCTGTAGTAGTATCATGAGCTTGATCAAGAGCAGTATGGAGTTCATGAATAGAAAAGAGTTTCATTATAATCTTCCCCATTATCAGAATTGAAATTAAGTTTTCTTTTCTTGTTGTTTTTGATAGTGCTGGGATTTAGGTACATTTTTAGAAGAGGAAGAATCTTTAGCGAGGGTTGACCCAGTTTATTCGCAATATCTGATTTATCCGTAACTAATTGATCTCCATGTTTAAGATGATGGAGTCTAGATTTAGTGCCTTTACCTTTAATTTTCTGGACCATGTTCCATACACTGGACATGGGTGTCCGAGAATTTATTTTGGATACATAATTTTGCCAAGATTGCCGTTTGTTCTGTTTAAACGTACGCCGCACTTTAGTATTTAAAATTTAAATTTATTTAAATTATGCACCATAAGATAGCGACGCAAAAAATGTTCTGCATTTTTTCCTTGCCTTCTTAGCTTGTTTGCAGTTATCGATGAACCATGGTTTTTCGAATATGTGGAACTGCCAAACAATTTGGTACACACTCATCAGCTATGGAGTTCAATTCATCAGAAAAACATTTAATAGCATCAGGTACGTCAATAAAACGTTCAGGTTTACGTTTTGCAGCACACAATGTTTCATATAAAGCCCACTTAGCCAGATTTTAGTATTGTAGGAAAATGGTCACTTCCACAAAGTCATCGTGGACTGACCATTCGAATTCATTGAGTAGTTCTGAAGTTGTGAGTGACAAGTCGAGAGCAGACCAGGGTATAAATATGTGTTTGAACCATCATTATAAATACATAAAGCATACATTTAGCGTTTGTAGTTATAAATATGTGTTTGAACCATCATTATAAATACATAAAGCATACATTTAGCGTTTGTAGTTACACTACCCTAGAATGGGTTGTGCCCATTTAAATCTCCCATTGTAATACAGGGCTTCGGGAGTTGGTCATATAAAGCTTGAAGATCGGTTTTGGCAAACGTCGAAGACGGCGAAATATAAAGAGAGCATAGTGTACACGCTACATGTAAAGTGATTCTCACTGCAACAGCTTGCATATTAGTAATAAGTGAAACAGGGCTTTGAATAACGTTTTGTTTCACTAGAATGGATGATCCACCAGTGGCCCTATCACCCGGAGGGCAAAAACAATGATATGCATTAAAATGACGAAGCTCTGCCACTTTGTTGTTTTGAAACATCAGACTTAGGCTCAGGTTTACTTTTAACAGTTTGTTGACTATCAGCTGTCGATTGAGACTTTGAGTGGGATTGAGATGATGATGATTTGTGATCAGAAGAAGACTTTGATGTACTAGGAAGTGATTCCTCAGTCTGAGATGATATAGTAGGGTACAAAAGCTGTGGAGAGTCGCAATTTACCCAAGTCAAGGTAGTTTGGCTGCCTGCGAATGATGTTGTTATTTTAGAGCTAGACTCAGATGATGGTTTTGCTACTGTAGCATAACTTTCTGGAAGATCAGATCTCTTTACCATTTTTATGCCTCAGAAAAAGAGATATTCTGAGTAAACTTTATTCTGTTTATCTCCATTTGCTCTTTCCAAACAGGACACTGTTTCGAAGAAGATGAATGGTCGCCTGAGCAGTTGGTGCATGTTTTTAAAATCAGTGTCACAATCTTCTGGTTTCGTTGTTTCTCCGAGTTGAAAAGCGCTTGACATAAAGCACACCTTGATCCTTCATTTCTGAGACTATATCAAGGTCCGACATAACATCAAACAATCGATCATGATCTCTGACGATACCTTTACTTGTGTTCAAGGTTTTGCGTGCAGAGACCGTGACCTGAATGCCCACGAAAGATTTAATGTTAATCAGGTTGGTTGATTGTTGCTTTTTCCCGCATTCAACTAGCAGCGCACCTGAACGTAAAGGTCTAATGTTCTTCATATCCCCAGCAATACCTTGAATACCCTTGGATACAGCAAAGGGGTTCAGCTTTAATGGTGTCTTGTCAGGAGTCTCAATCACAACGAAACACGGCCATTATTCAATCGATGCAGACGGTACTGTAGTCAATATCAACATGGTCATTTCAAAGAGGACGTTTTGGTTTTTGAGAGGTATTTCATAAGCCATGGTTAGTGTAACAGGGTTCATCAACCGAGTTCCTCACCCACCACAGAGTATCAGAAGGACAATGCTAAAGCAAGCGGGCCTCCAGCTTGCAGCACCAAGGATACCCGGATGATATACTCCAGCAGAAGAATTAAAAGATTAATTTAAACCGGGCCCATTCAACCACCCGTCTAGGTGAAGTCAGGGCCAAAGTGGTGTGTTGAGCAATAGGAAAAATTGTCCTGCTCCCATGCCCTCAACCACCAGGATCCCTTCCTCCACCGATACAGGGCCGCAACCCACGGCAAACTGGCTGGTGGACCAAATATCCCCCGGGTCCGTAACGGGGCTGAACTGCTCTTGGCGTTACCCATCACCCACCACGAGGTGGTGGTCGTTCACGGGTGTCTTAAAATTAGTAGTTGTACCAACCCAGAGTGGGTTGTGTCCATTTAAATCTCCAATGATAACACAAGGTTTTTGAGGGCTGGTGACATAAAGTTTGAAGGTACGTCTTCTGAAGAGTTGAAGACAGTGAGATATACAAAGAGCAAAAGTGTGAGCGTAGCATGTAAAGCGAGTCGCATGGCAACAGTAGTCCAGTAGTAACAGAATATAGAATTTGGTAGATATACAAAAACACAACAAAGCTTAAGATTGTGTGAAATGTGTTCCTGTAACTACGTGGAAAATGAGTATCATTTTTTGTTGATATGCACTGCTTACGATGACCTACGTAACCGTTTATTCCCGCTGATGTTTTCACTCATCCAGCCGTGTGTAAATTCAGCCGACTCATGTGTAATGCTACTCCTGTGGTCTTACAAAATCTTGCCATGTTTATATTTCACACTAGTGATTGGCGTCACCGCAGTTACAAGTGTGTGTAACAATGATAGTTACATATGTGTGTATCCAAGTCTGTTGCAGCTGTGTGTATGGGAGATAGTTGCATGTGTGTTTAACCACGATAGTTTTCAACTGTATGTGTGTGGTCACAATACTTGCAGCTGTGTGTCACCACGGTACATACAGTTAACTGTAGCCACGATAGTTGCGGCTGTATGTAACCAAAATAGTAGCTGCTCTGTGTAACCACGCTAGTAACAGCTGTGTATAACCATGATACTTGCAGCTGTGTGTAACTCCGATAGTTGCACCTGTGTGTAACAACGATAGATGCACCTGTGTGAAACCACGATACTTGCAGTTGTTTGTAACCACACCAATTGTAGCTGCGTGTAGCCACTATAGTTGCAGCTGTGTGTAGCCTCGATAGTTGCACATATGTGCAGCCATGATACTGCAGTTTTGCGTAACCACAATAGTTACACTTGTGTGTAGCCATGATTCCTCCAGGTGTGTATAAACACGATAGCTGCAATATGTGCCGTGATACTTCCAGTTGTGTGTAAACACGGTAGTAGCATCTGTCTGTATCTACGATAGTTTCACCTCTGTGTGATCACGATATTTGCAGCTTTGTGTGAGCAGCATAATTGCTGATGTGTATCAGCATGAAAATTTCATCTGCATCCAACCATATTATATCGCATCTGTGTGTGGCAATGATAGATGCATCTGTGTGTAATCAGGATTGTAACAGCTGTTCTGTGTGTACCCACGATAGTTGCAGATGTGTCAGACCACTGTAGCTCCTGCATGTGAACACGGTAGGTATATCTGTGTGTAATCGCCGTTGTAACATCTGTAAGTAACGAGGAGAGTTGCACCATGATAGCTGCACCTGTGTTTAACCACGACAGTTATTGTTGTGTGTAACCACGATAGCTGCATCTCTGTGTGTCCATGTTAGTTACATCTATGTGTGACCACGATAGTTGCATCTGTTAGTAACTAGGATAGTTGCATCTATGTGTAACCACAATAGTGGGACCTGTGTGTAGCCGAAATAGTTGCACCTGTGTAACCATGATAGTTGCAGTTGTCTGTAACCAGTGTAGTTGCACCTTTGTGTAACCATGATTCTTGCAGGTGTGCATAACCACGATAATTGCACCTGTGTGTAACCACAACCGTTGTCTTTATACTCGTGCATTGATCCGTGACTGCACAGACATTTCTTGCAGAATCCGAGGGAGGTTTCACACAATTGTTGGAGTTGCTCACTAAGTTTAGCAATAGGACACCTTCATTACGCGTTTCTTTGGCTGATATATCTTAGAACTCCAGAATATCGTCAAGGAGCATAGTAAATGCACAAACACCTCCGATCCATTAGACGCACGTGCATGTGACTGTGACGTGGCCAATGTTGACCACCGATTTGTATTATATGACCAGAATGTAGATGGTGTTTGCAATGCGGGTAACACCATGGTAAGGACAGAGCCATCATAAATGCATTTTTTGTGACTGAGCATCATTCGCTGAGTCTTTAACTTTAAAGCACCCGTAGTCTGGAGGCTTCTGATCGGTATTCGGTATTGGTACTTCTTCAGCCTCCGACAGCTTAAGTCTAAACAGTAGAGTGTATGTCTACGTGCACTATACCTGGGTTTTAGCACGTAGTCGCCGTAAATTGTCACATTTATCATTCATTTATTTCATACTTTCTGTGTCTTATTTTCACTGAAACTTCTTCAAATGTATTCCGAATCCTTTACTTCTAAATGCTAAACGCATCTTCTATCTCTATGGTTATGAAGTCATTCCCTCCCTCTGGCTGCACATCGTTGCTACTAGTATTCTCCTAATTTAGTATAGTGTTGAGTCTTCATCATTTCATACACCTGAAGGGGCCTTGTCACTTACATCTGCTTCAGAGCGTCACACTGACTGCGGCTGGCCTACACCGTCAGGTTGACTTTGAACATAATACTTTACAATGACAACAGTAGGGAGAAATAGCCACACAATAGCATTCCTGAACCAAACAAAAACATTTCTGAACCAAGCAAAAGAATTCCTTAGGAGCACAAAAGAAATCCCTTAAGGATCGTAGGAGCAACCTTAAGGATAAAAAGAAATTCCTATAGGATCAACCTGAAAAATGTATGAATGGTTCAAGAATGACAATACACATTCCTTCAGACATTCCTGCATGTGCACTCAGGTGCATACAGGTTCGCTAACTCACATTCCATAGATACGGCATTTGTCAATACACATTCCTTCTATACAATGTTAAAATTCTTATAGTTTTTCTTTGTTTTATGTAAAAATAAACTATTTAAGTTGTTTTACACTCCATTTAATCATGCTAACTTCAAAACAGTTTTACATGCGGATAAGAGACATGTAACTATGCCGTGAAAGGGTTAATCGCACTTATTCACCACATGCTGCAAACTCTCCCATGTTTACACAACCATGTTTACACAACCATAAAATGTAGGTCGCCTCATCTCGCTTCACGGTTCATGCACAGTATAGTTATAATCTACCTCTCAAGAAGTGCATAAAATTCAAACACAAAGTATACTACTAGGACAGTGAGTTGAATTCAAGTCATAATGTAGGATGTCTCGTCTTGCATACTCATACTTAGAATTGTTTACTAGAACAGTGAGGTAAATTCAGCTTTAATCATTCAGTTTGTTTTACACTCCTAGCCGTTCTTATTTAACACAGCCAAGTGCATTCACACCTCATTCTGTCATCACATGCTGTCATAACGTATATGATATAGCTCGCTTTGTCACTCATACAGAGTATAGTTATATAATGTTTGCTTGCTAGCAGTTCAAACATGCATTTTTAGAACTGATAAACTCGGTCAGCTGACTATGTACATATTTTTCAAAAGTAGACTGCAAAGCAAAGTAAATAGTGTCTATGCGATACAGTGAGTGAAATATCAAACACTTACTGAACCGAAAACTAGGCTTGCAAAGTCCTTAACATTGATAGAAAGTTCATCACTTTTAGTGAGTGAGTGAGTGAGTGAGTTAATATTTAACGTCACATTGGCAATATAATTATAAAAACCTGTCTTCAAAGGACAGTAAAACCACTAGAATATCACATTTACAATTAAAACTAGTGTGGAGAGTTAAAACAAATACCACTATGTGGACAATACAACATCAAATGCGGGCTGTAGATCGCCAACAACTGAAGGTAGATCACCATACTAGGGACCATGGGGACTTCCAGTACCTTTGCTACCTGCATGGACCCCAGATGGATTTATACCATCCCCTCAGCCATTGGCGATTGTTCTGAAAGTTTGCCATTATTAAAAACAACAAATATACTACGATTAAAAGTTTGGTCGTACTAAATTTACATAGAATGTTTTGGACTTACGTACCCTCTCAGGAGGACAATAATTTTACAATATTTCAACCCCCCTCGAGGGCACAGCCACTAACAATCTCAGTTATAAATCTAGACTACCAATGATAGAATTGTAAATAGATAAATATTTTGACAACAAATGTAATTCTCTTAAAAAAGCAATAATTAAATGAGAGCTGGTTTTAGTAAAAAGATCCTTCATAGTTCGTGAATTAAAATACTGATCCCTTGTGATGGAATACTCAACACAGTCAAGCAGAATATGCTTGACTGTGACTCTTTCATCACAAGGGATGCAGAACGGAGGATCCTCACCTTTCAAAAGGTATTCATGAGTATATCGTGTATGGCCAATACGACATCGTCGCAAAATGACCTCCTAAAATCTGGACTGACAATCCAGGTGGGTACACCCAATATATGGTTTCATTCCATGTAATTTATTTACACCCACTTGAGTGTCCTACTTCTTCTGCATCAGATCACGGATATACGATCTAATGGTAGCTTTGTAATCAGTGTAGGCAATAAGAAGTGGTGTCAGATTTGTTGAGTGCTGCGTTAGCAGCAAGATCGGCCATTGTGTTGCCAGAAATGCCTACGAGGCTGGGTAACCAACAAAAGACGATGTCGTATTGGCAAGTAGCAAGATTATTATACACTTCAATAATTTCAATTAAAAGTGGATGTTTACAAAAATATTTTTAATGGCCTGAAGGCAAGAAAGAGAGTCGGAATAAATTATATACTGTTTATGTTTAGGGTGTCTTTGAATATATTTAAGAGCCGTTAGTATAACGTTAGCTTCAGCTGTAAAAATAGAACTGTTGTCTGGTAATCTAGAAGATATTGTTCTGGATCCAATGACAGTGGCACAAGCCACTGCACCACCGTCCTTGGACCATCTGTAAATAAGGCTTTATAATTGCTATATTTATGTTTTAATTGATTATATTCTTGTTTATATTGTAGTTCATTAGTTTCTGATTTTTAAATGTGGCTAATGTGAGGTCCACTCGGGGCCTGACCAACTGCCAAGGAGGAGAAGAAAGGAGACGGGAGGGAGCTATGTTTTTCAGCTCAATGCCAGCCGAAGAAAGAAATGGTTTAATTCTGTGCCCAAGAGGCTAGGTGGAACAAGAGAAGACGTGTTGTCGTACAGATCCTCATAAAGTGGATTGAACACACAGTTATATGCAGTATATTTTAGTGATATATTGTAAGGACAATTTATACGGCGTTGTGTAAGAGAAGGTTCATCAGCCTCAACGTAGACACTGCCAACAGGTGAGGTTCTGAAGGACTCACGACAAAGTCTTAGACCTTGGTGATGGATGGAATCAAGAAGTTTCAGGTTGCTTTTACATGCTCCACCATATACGATGGAGCCATAATCAAGTTTAGATCGTACTAATGATCTGTATATGTGAAGGAGGGTAGCTTGATCCTCACTTTGAATTTGAAACAACTTTTAACAAGTCTAGTGCCTTCAGGCATTTAACTTTAAGGGATTTAATATGTGGTAAGAATGTTAAATGGGAGTCGAAAATTAAACCAAAGAACTTGGCCTCCTTTACAACTTTGATAGGGGTGCCATTTAAAGATACTTCTGGGTCCTTTTGAGGCTTATATTGTCTACAAAAATGTATACAATTCGTTTTGGATTTAGAAAATTTGAAGCTGTTTTCAAGACAACATTTATTTATTTTGTTTAAACATAGCTGCAGTTGCCGTTCAATTGTATGCATATTTTTACCACGACAGGAAATATTAAGATCATCCACAAATAATGATCCATCAATGGAATCATTTAAAACCTTTGATAAACTATTTATCTTGACGCTAAGAAGTGTGACGGACAAAATACTGCCTTGCGGAACACCTTGATGCTGATTGTAATGATCAGACAGGGCAGAACCCACTCGAACTTGAAATTGCCTGTCTTTTAAAAACTCTGATATAAAAAGAGGCAAACGGCCTCTCAAACCAAAATCATGCAAATTTTTCAAAATGCCATGCTTCCAGGTTGTATCATAAGCTTTCTCAAGATGAAAGAAAATTGATATATCGTAAACGATGGAGAATCAGATTGAGTAATTTCTGAGAGGATAGTTGGGAAGTGGTCACTTCCACAAAGGTCATTATGAACAGACCAATCAAATTCATTGAGGAGGTTAGAATCTGCAAGTGATAAATCTAGAGAAGAATAAGTGCCAGTTGCAGATAGGTGCTTGAATCATCATTAAATATACACAGATCATTATCTGAAATGAAATCTTCAAGCATTAGTGTTAGTACTGGCCCATAATGGGTTGTGACCGTTTAGGTCACCCATAATAACACATGGCTTCGGGAGTTGATCATAGAGTGACTGAAGATCAGTCTGTTGTAGTTTTGAAGAAGGCGGAATATACAGAGAGCATAGTGTAAATGCTACTCCCAGAGTCAGTCGCACAGCAACAGCTTGTAGATTAGTTTTAAGTGTAACAGGGCTGTGAATAACATCCCGTCGTTTAAGGATAGTGGAACCTCCACCTGGAGGGGAAAAATAATGATATGCTTCAAACTGACTAAAGTTATCTGGCTGTTTCTCTTGCAGTCAGAACGCTAATGGTGCTAAATCATGGATTAACAACTGTATTTCATTATAATTTGTTCGTAGTCCTCTACAGTTCCACTGTACGATATGCTGAGATGAACCTATCTTTTAGGTGGACTAATAGGGGATCTACCCCGTACCTTTTTCGAGGGCGACAAGCTATGTGCCCTAGAACGGATGTTTTCAGACACGTCCATGTCCTCAAGTGATCCGTATCTGTTACATAATCTGATTTTATCATCTGACCCCTTTGGGGCCCTGCCACTTTGCTTTTCGAAAGAATCTGGTTTCGGTTTGGTTTTGCTTTTGACAACTGGTTGAACGTTTCTGTTAGACTGAGTCATTTGAGATGCCTGAGAAGATGTATCACAAGCAGAAGATGGTTCTGATTGGATTTGGGGTGTGTTAGGAAGTGGTTCCACAGTCTGGGTGGATATTACAGGCGGTAACATCGTAGGAGATTCGGTTTTAAGCCAAGTCAAGTTCGTCTGACAGCTTGCGGATGACGTGGTTAATGTAGGGGTTTTATCAGACGGTGTTTTTGCAATGGAAGCATACGTTACCTTAATCACCTTTGAAAACGAATATAATATTCATGTGGTATTGAAAGAATCACCTGTCATAGAAATTCTTATAAAACGCAGTAATGAAGTGGCCTTGTCATTCTTGAGCGAGCAGACCAGTGCAACACTTCACTTACAGCGATATCCATTTGCAAGGTAAGATGGAAGACTATCCTCTCTATGTACCTCACTATGAGCACAAGTCACCAGCAATACCACAATGGAAAATTATCAGCTAAAGTAATACCATCTCATACATTGAAAAGAAAAGAAGAAGGACCTTCAGTTGAATTGCAAATGACATCAGAGACTCAGAACACACTAGAGAAAGCAGATGCCAAAGAGAGACGTCGCAAGTCTTTAAAAAGAGCTGCAGGAGAACAGCTTCCAAGAGGATACGTCAGACAGACAACACTACTCCTTCTAAGACAGCTAAAGTTTTAAAATGCACACCTGTTGCAGGAACCTATATTTTCAGTTGGCACTCTGACACAATGGCACTCTTATCCAGCAGTAACTTTGCGGAATATCTCCCAGATTCCTACTCAGTGTTTTCGCTTCAAAGTTACACAACAACCACAGATATGTTCTATTTCAGTGATGTACGTCCATTAAGATAAATCAATGACTCGTCAGCATTGGAATTTGCTATCCCTAATCAGGGTAGTGAGTATACTGATTTGAAGAGAACACAACTACATGTGAAACTTAAAGTGGTACATGATCATGCTACATCATCTTCACTGGCTGAGAATGAGAAGGTGGGAACTATCAACTTACAATCGCTGTTCTCCCAAGTTTCGGTTTCCCTGGGGAATCAATTGGTATCGAGTGCAAATATTCACTATAAAAGCACGTTCAAGACATGTTGAATTATGGAGCAGATGCCAAGAGTTCTCAGTTAACATCACAATTGTTCTATAAACATACTGGTGATGACAATGACGACATTGAATCAACTGATGCTGTTGGTAATCATGGATTGTTGAAACGTGGAGGCTACATTGCCAAAAGTCAAGAGTTGGCAATTTGTTTGAAGATGTTTTTAATATGGATTGACATTTGATTAACGGAGTAACATTGAATGTAACCTTGTACAGAACAGATCCTCAGTTTGTCTCATGAGTGGGGTTGCTAAAACTAAATACAAAATAAGCATTTTAGATGCGACACTTAAAGTGTGTTATTTGAAAGTGAACCCAGCTTTAATTCTGGCTCATAACACATTGTTTGAAGAAAAGACAAACGGGAACCAAAAAATGCACTGTATCCCTATGTGAAGACAGAAGTCAAATCTACCACTATTCCTGTGTCTACTGAATCATTTACTATTCAGAATATCTCAAATCCTGTTGGCACCCGTGAACAGCCACCTCCTCGTGGTGGGTGCTGGGTAACGCCAAGAGCCGTTCACCCCCGTTGTGGACCCGGTGGGATATTTGGTCCACCAACCCGAGTCGTGGGTTAAGGCCCTGTGTCGAAGGAGGAAGGGATCCTGGTGGTTGAGGGCAATGGGAGCAGGACCAGTGTTCCTATTGCTCAACATACCACTTTGGCCCTGACTTCACCTAGACGGGTGGTTGAATGGGCCCGCTTCGACCAATCGACTGGTCACGCCAAGCCCTGTGCATGGAGTTTAGGTAATTGCACAAAATGGGATTTGAAATTGTCTGTATTTTGGTCTTGGCGCCCTGGGATTATAGAATAATATATAACTTGAATTTTGTTAACATGAACTTTGCCTAGAGTCTTATGCCCAGAAGGCGGTGGCTCATGGGCCAATCTGGTGGAAGAATTAATCTTTTGGTTTTTCTGGTGGAGTATATCATCCGACTGTCCTTGGTGCTGAAAGTTGGAGACCCACATGTGTTTAGCATCGTCTTCATGATACTCCGTGGTGGATGGGGAGCTCGGATGATGAATCTTAAAACACTAAACATGGATTACGAAACTCCCCTAAAGAAAACAAAACGTCCCCTCGACACTGATCCTGATCATGATGACCACAGACAGCCAAAATCAATTGACTACTGGCCACGTTTTTTAGTAATGGAGACTAAAGATAACACACGATTCAAGTTGAATCCCTTTGCAGTGCAAAAAGGCATACAAGGCATAGCTGGTGATGTGAAAAATATTAGACTTTTGCGTTCAGGGTCACTGCCCATTGAGTGCAGCAAAAGGCAACAAGCACCTAATTTGATGTCAACTGAAACGTTCGTCGGGATTCCGGTATCAGTCTCTAACCACAGATCACTTAACGCCAGCAAAGGAGTTCTTAGAGACAGAGATCGATTGTTCACTTACATGTCCGAACTTTATATTGTTTCGGAAATGAAAGACCAAGGAGCCATTTACGTTTTACAACACGCTAAAACCACGAAACCGTTCAGACGAACACTTACGAACACTGTTTTCCTTTTCTTCTCCTAATGCTCCCAGATCAATAAAGGCAGGATATTCTAACATGACTGTTGACACCCACATACCAAATCCTTTTAGGTGCTTCAAATGCCAGAAATTTGGTCATGGTGTTAGTACTTGTACACTGTCCGTTGTATGAGCTCACTGCAGTGAGAAGACTGTGGAACCACTTCCTAACACGCCCCAAATCCAATCAGAACCATCTTCTGCTTGTGATACATCTTCTCAGGCATCTCAAATGACTCAGTCTAACAGAAACGTTCAACCAGTTGTCAAAAGCAAAACCAAACCGAAACCAGATTCTTTCGAAAAGCAAAGTGGCAGGACCCCAAAGAGGTCAGATGATAAAATCAGATTATGTAACAGATACGGATCACTTGAGGACATGGACGTGTCTGAAAACATCCGTTCTAGGGCACATAGCTTGTCGCCCTCGAAAAAGGTACGGGGTAGATCCCCTATTAGTCCACCTAAAAGATAGGTTCATCTCAGCATATCGTACAGTGGAACTGTAGAGGACTACGAACAAATTATAATGAAATACAGTTGTTAATCCATGATTTAGCACCATTAGCGTTCTGACTGCAAGAGAAACAGCCAGATAACTTTAGTCAGTTTGAAGCATATCATTATTTTTCCCCTCCAGGTGGAGGTTCCACTATCCTTAAACGACGGGATGTTATTCACAGCCCTGTTACACTTAAAACTAATCTACAAGCTGTTGCTGTGCGACTGACTCTGGGAGTAGCATTTACACTATGCTCTCTGTATATTCCGCCTTCTTCAAAACTACAACAGACTGATCTTCAGTCACTCTATGATCAACTCCCGAAGCCATGTGTTATTATGGGTGACCTAAACGGTCACAACCCATTATGGGCCAGTACTAACACTAATGCTTGAAGATTTCATTTCAGATAATGATCTGTGTATATTTAATGATGATTCAAGCACCTATCTGCACCCTGCAACTGGCACTTATTCTTCTCTAGATTTATCACTTGCAGATTCTAACCTCCTCAATGAATTTGATTGGTCTGTTCATAATGACCTTTGTGGAAGTGACCACTTCCCAACTATCCTCTCAGAAATTACTCAATCTGATTCTCCATCGTTTACGATATATCAATTTTCTTTCATCTTGAGAAAGCTTATGATACAACCTGGAAGCATGGCATTTTGAAAAATTTGCATGATTTTGGTTTGAGAGGCCGTTTGCCTCTTTTTATATCAGAGTTTTTAAAAGACAGGCAATTTCAAGTTCGAGTGGGTTCTGCCCTGTCTGATCATTACAATCAGCATCAAGGTGTTCCGCAAGGCAGTATTTTGTCCGTCACACTTCTTAGCGTCAAGATAAATAGTTTATCAAAGGTTTTAAATGATTCCATTGATGGATCATTATTTGTGGATGATCTTAATATTTCCTGTCGTGGTAAAAATATGCATACAATTGAACGGCAACTGCAGCTATGTTTAAACAAAATAAATAAATGTTGTCTTGAAAACGGCTTCAAATTTTCTAAATCCAAAACGAATTGTATACATTTTTGTAGACAATATAAGCCTCAAAAGGACCCAGAAGTATCTTTAAATGGCACCCCTATCAAAGTTGTAAAGGAGGCCAAGTTCTTTGGTTTAATTTTCGACTCCCATTTAACATTCTTACCACATATTAAATCCCTTAAAGTTAAATGCCTGAAGGCACTAGACTTGTTAAAAGTTGTTTCAAATTCAAAGTGAGGATCAAGCTACCCTCCTTCACATATACAGATCATTAGTACGATCTAAACTTGATTATGGCTCCATCGTATATGGTGGAGCATGTAAAAGCAACCTGAAACTTCTTGATTCCATCCATCACCAAGGTCTAAGACTTTGTCATGAGTCCTTCAGAACCTCACCTGTTGGCAGTGTCTACGTTGAGGCTGATGAACCTTCCCTTACACAACGCCGTATAAATTGTCCTTACAATATATCACTAAAATATACTGCATATAACTGTGTGTTCAATCCACTTTATGAGGATCTGTACGACAAGACGTCTTCTTTTGTTCCACCTAGCCTCTTGGGCACAGAATTAAACCATTTCTTTCTTCGGCTGGCATTGAGCTGAAAAACATAGCTCCCTCCCGTCTCCTTTCTTCTCCTCCTTGGCATTAGCCACATTTAAAAATCAGAAACTAATGAACTACAATATAAACAAGAATATAATCAATTAAAACATAAATATGGCAATCATAAATCCTTATTTACAGATGGGTCCAAGGACGGTTGTACAGTGGCTTGTGCCACGGTCATTGGATCGAGAACAATATCTTCTGGATTACCAGACAACAGTTCTATTTTTACAGCTGAAGCTAACGCCATATTAACGGCTCTTAAATATATTCAAAGACACCCTAAACATAAACAGTACATAATCTATTCCGACCTTCTTTCTTGCCTTCAGGCTATTAAAAATATTTCTTGTAAATATCCACTTTTAGTAGAAAATATCGAATTGTATAATAATCTTGCTTCTTGCCAATGTGAAATCGTCTTCTGTTGGTTACCCAGCCACGTAGGCATTTCTGGTAACATAATGGCAGATCTTGCTGCCAAGGTAGCACTCAACAAATCTGTGACACCACTTCTTATTCCATACTCAGATTACAAAGCTAGCATTAGAACTTACATCCGTGACTTGATGCAAAAGAAGCGGGTATAAATAAATTACAAATAAAACCATATATTGGTTTCACCTACTTGGGTTGTCAGTCCAGATTTTAAGAGGTCATTTTGCGCTGACGTCGTATTGGCCACACCAGATATACCCACAACTTCCTATTGAAAGGTGCGGATCCTCCGTTCTGCATCCCTTGTGATGAAATAATCACAGTCAAGCAAGAATATTCTATCACAAGGGATAACTATTTCAAATCAAGAACTAAGAAGGACCTTTTTAGTTACTAAGTGCTCCTTTATTTATTGCTTTTTTAAAAAGAATTGGATTTGTTGAGTGACTTGTAAATAAGTAAGTATTTTATGATTGGAGGGTGTTGAAGTACCGTAAAATTATTGTCCGCCTGAGAGGGTACGTAAGTCTCAAAACATTTGAAGTCAAATTTAATATTCCTTCCATAGTATTTCTGTCATTTTAATTTTTGGATAATCTTGCATACAGTCGCCAGCAGCTGAGAGGATGGTGTAAATCCAGGTAAGGACCATGCAGGTAGCGAGGTAGCAGAAGTACTGTAAATTCCCATGGCTTCTAGTATGGTCATCTACCTTCAGTTGTTGGTGATCTAGAGCCTGTTTTTGTATATTGTATTGTCCGAAATGTGATACTAGTTTTAACTTTCCACGCTAGTTTAAATTCAGATTGTGATATTCTAGTCGTTTTACTGTCCTTCGTTGACAGGTTTTACGATATACATATATTCCTTTTCATTGTTAAATGTTCTCGTCACGATAGGCACCCGTGGCGAGCCACCTCCTCGTGGTGGGTGCTGGGTAACGCTGAGAGATCGCCGACACCCCCGTAGTGGACCCGGGGGAATATTTGGTCCACCAACCCGTTTGCCGTGGGTTGCGGCCCTGTGTCGGCGGAGGAGGGGATCCTGGTGGTTGAGGGCAATACGGACCTGTAACCGTGTTCCTGCTGCTCAATACACCACTTTGGCCCTGACTTCGCCTAGACGGGTGGTCGAATGGGCCCGGTTCGACCAATCGGCTGGTCATGCCAAGCCCTGTGCGTGGATTATTTATGTAATTGCACAGATTTGATTTTGTACTGTTTCAATTTTGGCCTTGGCTTTTTCATTCATATAAAACTTTTAGATTTGAATACTGATGTTCTGAACTTTGCCTAGAGTCTTTTGCCCAGAAGGCGGTGGCTCATGGGCCAATCTGGTGGATCGATTAATTTTGAATTAATCTTCTGCTGGAGTATACCATTCCAGTATCCTTGGTGCTGCCAGTCGGAGAGCCACTGGTATATAGCATTGTCCATGTGATACTCGGTGGAGGGTGGGGAGCTGGGATGGTGAACTTTCTATTATTAACCATGGCTCAACCCAAAAAACATAAACGAGCACTAGATGAGTGTTTGTCCTCTGACGAAGACAGTGCTACAAACAGAATACCGGATACATAGAGTAGATTTTTGGTTGTATCTTCTACTGACGGTGAACCTCTAAAACTCAATCCATTTGCCACATCAAAAGCAATTTATGGGCTTGTTGGGGATGTCCAAGCTGTTACAAAAATTAGATCTGGGCTTCTCCTCATAGAGTGTAAAACAGCGAAACAATCAGCTACCCTCATAGGTATATAACAGCTTGCAAATACTGCAGTATCTGTTTCTCCACATAAGTCTTTAAACAGCAGCAAAGGCATTTTGAGAGACAGAGACCGGTGACTTGCCCACATGAGTGAAACAGAAATCGCCACTGAACTACAAAATCAAGGAGTCACTCATGTCAAACGATTCACTAAATGGAGAAACTTTCAATACAAATACTTATTTGATTTCTTTTTCACAACCGAAACACCCAAAGTATATCAAAGCTGGATATTGTAATATCGAAGTGGAGCAATATATTCCAAATCCACTTCGTTGTTACAAGTGTCAAAAGTTTGGTCACGGTGCCCAATCTTGCAGGAATCGTGCAACATACTACAGAAGTGGTGAAGAAGATCATGAAGGTTCTGACTGTTTGTCTTCTCCAAAATGTGTTAATTGCCTTGGAGACCATATGTCTTCATCAAAGTCATGTGAAATCTGGAAACGTGAATATGAAATTATCAAAATCAAAACTCAAAAGAATGTCACCTATCATGAGGCAAAACGTTATTAAATGCAGCCTCGCCTCAGTCATCAAGTATAACATACTCTGCTGTCGTTACTCGCCCTCATGCTAAATCTGTTCAGTCTGTTTCATGTCAGACAGATATCACCTGGGTTAAAGCTGACAAACATACTTTAAGTACATCAGATTCTGCTGGTGATAAGAATCATGCAACATCAGCTTGCCAGACTGAATCACAAACAGTATCTCCTGCAGTGAAAAATCCTTGTCATAAAGTAGATTATAGACAAAAATCTGATCGAGTACAAAAGGGATCACGTGATCCTGTACAAGTCTATAACAAGTTTCAACTTTTAGAAGACATGGACGTCTCTCCTCATCCCCGTGCGCGAAATAGAAGCAGTTCGCCTCGGAAGGGGAAAAGTCGGTCCCCAGTACTACCACCTGCTATTAAATGAACAGTAATTCCTTAATCCAATGGAATTGCAGAGGACTTAGGACCAATTGTAATGAAGTACAATTACTAGCACAGGATTATAAACCATCAGCATTTAGTTTTCAAGAAACATACTTGAAACAAACTGATAAATTCGAATTGCGTAAAACACCATTCTTATCATTCTTTTTCACCCCCTGGTGACAAAGCCACTGGTGGATCTTCCATATTGGTGAGACATGGTATTATTCATAGCCCTGTTCCACTTAAAACCAATCTTCAGGCTGTTGCTGTTCGTCTTACTTTACATATAACCCTTACTCTTTGTTCCTTGTATATCTCCCCGTCTTCCATTCTCCATCAGAATGATCTTCAAGATTTGTATGACCAATTACCGAAACCCTGTATCATAATGGGTGATCTCAATGGACATAACCCATTATGGGGAAGTCCTGATACCAACGGTAAAGGAAAAGTTCTTGAAGAGTTTATATCTGATAATAATTTATGTATATTCAATGATGGTTCTGACACGTATTTACATCCTGCAACGGGAACATATTCGTCTTTAGACCTGTCACTCACCGATTCAAACGTTTATAATGAGTTTGAATGGTCAGTCCATAATGATCTTTGTGGTAGTGACCATTTTCCAACAGTACTTACAGCAATTAACCCTTCCGATGATCCGCCTGTAATAAGATGGAATTTTTCAAAGGCCAATTGGCCATTATTTCAGGCCACCTGCCTTATAGAACTTAAACCAGACCTTTTCATGGATGTACCTGATCCAATTAAAATGTTCTCAGACAAACTAAAATCTATAGCTGATGAAACTATTCCTAAGTCCTCTGTAAATCCGCACATCCGTAAACCATGGTTTAATGATGAATGCAAACAGGCTAGGAAAAAGAGGAAGAAAGCAGAGAAATATTTTCGTCTTCATCCCACTGTTCATAACTTAAATAATGTAAAAATCAGTTACGCTAAAGCTCGACGAACGTTTAAACACATTAAACGTCATACTTGGAAAAATTTCGTTTCCAAAATACATTCCCGTACTCCTATGTCAAGGGTATGGAATATGATCCAAAAAATTAAAGGCAAGGGTTCCAAATCCAGTAGTATTCAGCATCTCAAAAATGATAATAACATACTAACTGAAAAATGTGATATTGCAAACAAGTTGGGTGAAACTTTGGCTAAACATTCGTCCTCCTCAAATTATCATCCAAAATTCCAGACTTATCAAACACACCAAGAGAAGAAACCAGTAAATTTTAAATCTGATAATGGTGAAGATTATAATGAGGAATTTTCATTACATGAACTTCATACTGCGTTATCACAGGCTCACGATACTGCAACAGGACCTGATGATATCCATTACCAACTCTTAAAACACTTGCCTGAATCATGTCTCGAAACGTTACTTGGCATTTTTTACCATATTTGGATAACACAACATTTTCCCCCTTCATGGCGAAAAGCCATAGTTGTTCCTATTCCAAATCCTGGGAGGGATCATACAGATCCATCAAACTACCGACCTATTTCCTTAACTAGCTGTGTTTGCAAAACCATGGAGCGAATGGTAAATAATCGCTTAGTTTGGTTTTTGGAAACCAGCAATCTGATTACTGATATACAATGTGGTTTTCGTAAAAACCGAAGCACAACTGACCACTTGGTTCGTTTGGAATCATTTGTAAAAAATTCTTTCATTAAAAAACAACATGCAGTATCAATCTTTTTTGATCTCGAAAAAGCATATGATACTACTTGGAAGCATGGTATTTTGAAAGATTTACATTCTTTTGGGTTGAGAGGTCGCTTGCCTCAGTTTATATCTATTTTTTTAAATGACAGACAGTTTCAAGTACGTGTGGGATCAACCCTCTCAGATTATTTTCATCAAGATCAGGGTGTTCCACAAGGCAGTATTTTGTCTGTGACTTTATTTAGTATTAAAATCAATAGTCTTTCTAAGGTTTTAAGTGATTCAGTAGATGGATCACTATTTGTGGATGATTTCAATGTTTCTTGTAGAGGTAGAAATATGCATACAATAGACAGGCAATTACAAATTTGTCTCAATAACATTGAAAAGTGGTCACTTGAAAACGGGTTTAAATTTTCTATAACAAAAACAAATTGTTTGCATTTCTGCAGAAAGTACAAACCGCATAAAGATCCAGAACTATTTCTGAATGGCACCCCCATCAAAGTAGTAAAGGAGGCCAAGTTCTTGGGTCTTATTTTCGACTCACATCTAACTTTTCTACCCCACATTAAATCCCTTAAAACTAAATGCCTGAAGGCACTTGATCTGTTAAAAGTTGTTTCCAATTCAAAGTGGGGAGGAGACCAAACTACCCTACTCCATTTATACAGATCTCTCATCCGTTCGAAACTTGATTACGGCTCCATCGTTTATGGTGGAGCCTGTAAAAGCAACCTCAAACTACTTGATTCTATCCACCATCAAGGTCTAAGACTATGTCTTGGGTCATTTAGAACTTCTCCTATTGACAGTCTTTACGTCGAGGCCGATGAGCCATCTCTTACTCAACGACGTATAAAACTCTCCTTACAGTGTATAACAAAACTATATTCTAATGAGGGCAATCCTGCATTTAATTGTGTTTTTAATCCTCTTTATGAGGATCTATACAATAAAAAGTCTTCTCTTGTTCCACCTCTGGGACTTAGAGTGAAACCTTTTCTGTCTGCTTGCGGCATTGAGCTAGCCAATATATCTCCTTCCCGTCTACTTTCGTCTCCACCTTGGCAGTTAGTTAGACCCGAAGTTGACCTAACACTGACGAGGTTTAAAAAATCAGAAACAAATGAATTACAATATAAACAAGAATATAATCAATTAAAAAGTAACTATAATGCATACAAATCTTTATTTACAGATGGGTCCAAGGATGGTGGTGCAGTGGCTTGTGCCACTGTCATTGGATCCAGAACAATCTTTCAGATTACCAGATAATAGTTCTATTTTCACAGCAGAAGCAAACGCCATATTAACGGCTCTTAAATATATTGAAAGACATCCTAGACATAAACAGTATATTATCTATTCTGATTCTCTTTCTTGCCTCCAGGCCATTAAAAACATGTCATGTAAACATCCACTTTTAATAGAAATAATTGAATTATATAATAATCTTGCTACTGGCCAATACGACATCGTCTTTTGTTGGTTACCCAGCCATGTTGGCATTTCTGGCAACACAATGGCCGATCTTTCTGCCAAAGCAGCACTCAACAAATCCGTGACTCCACTTCTTATCCCATACTCTGATTATAAAGCTACAATTAGATCGTATATCCGAGATCTGATGCAAAAGAGGTGGGACACCCAAGTGGGTATAAATAAATTACATGAGATAAAACCTTATATTGGTTATACCCACTTGGGTTGTCAGTCCAGGTGTGAAGAGGTTATTTTACGACGATGTAAATTTTCGTACAATCGCCAGCAGCTGAAGGGATGGTGTAAATCCAACTAGGGTCCATGTAGGAAGCAAAGGTACTGTAAGTCCCCATGGTCCCTAGTATGGTGATCTACCTTCTGTTGTTGGCGATCTATAGTCTGTTTTTATATTGTATTGTCTAAATAGTGCTATTAGTTTTAACTTTCCATGCTAGTTTTAATTGAAATTGTGATATTCTAGTTGTTTTACTGTCCTTCGTTGACAGATTTTACCACATGCATATATTTCATTTAAATGTTCTCGTCACGATATGGCTGAGATAATGCCGATGTGACGTTAAATATTAACTCACTCACTCACTCTCGTCACGATATGGCTGAAATATTGCCGATGTGACGTTAAATATTAACTCACTCACCCATTCTAATGTCATGTTATATATGTTTGCCTAGAGGCTCTTGCCAGAAGGTGGTGGCACATGGGTCAATCTGGGGATATCGACCTCTAAATTCTGAGCTTCTTAAGGTGAAAGGCATGGGCCGAACCAGCCTGACATTTCTTCTTTTAGACATAGTAGCTATTTATGTCTGTATCTCTGGAGTATAACATCCCTGTAGCTCTGATCATGCAGTTTGGTTTCCACTGTAGGATCGTCCTTGTTGACACTCGATAACGGGTGGAGAGCAGAGATGCGGAATATTATTAATCTACCATGGGTCTAAACCTACTCTCTGGTTCAAAGAAAAATAAACATAGACATATTTCAACATCATCTGATGACGAAGTGTCTTCTGCAGAAGAGGATACTTGGCCAAGAGTCTTGGTTATTGAAGCAATAGATGGAAGTCCATTGAAACTGAATCCCTTTGCCATTTCTAAGGGCATCAAATGTGTCTGTGGTGAGGTGACAAACGCAACAGGGCTTCGTTCGGGTTCACTCCTTATTGAATGTGCCCGAAGGCAACAGCCTATCAACCTGTTAGGATTAAAACAGTTTCTTAACACTCCAGTTGTTGTCTCTGCACACAGATGAATGAATACCTGCAAAGGCATTGTCCGTGACAGATCTCGTTGTCTGGCTTATATGTCGGAGGAAGACATTGTTACGGAATTGAAACATCAAGGAGTGACGGCTGTAAAGAGAAAAACAAGATGAAAATACCATTAACACAAATACCTATCTGTTTACGTTTGGACTATCAACCATACCAAAAGCCATTAAAGCTGGTTATTTTAACATCCCAGTGGACGTATACATACCTAATCCACTGAGATGCTTCAGATGCCAAAAATGTGGCCACGGTTCCAAGCCATGTACATTAACGACTGTATGCTCCCGTTGCAGTGGGGTTCATAATAACACTGAATGCACAGAGGCCATCAGATGTGCCAACTGTACCGGTGAGCACATGGCTTCGTCCAAATCCTGTCCAAATTTCGAGTATGAATCAAAACTTCTAAAAATAAAAATCACAAACAATCTCTACTACCAAGAAGCAAAAGAATTATTATCCTTGCTGTCTCAGAGTCGATCCACTGTTTCCTCTCCTGTTCATGGTCTTGTTGAAAAGGTTTCCACTTCATGTCAGACAACTATATCTTGGGTGCAGGACAAACAAATCACTGTCAATGAACAAAATAGAATTTCTCAAAATCAACCAGGTTTAATAACGTCGGCTTCACAGACTGAAGCAGACCTAGAGATTGATTCAAACAAACAGTCAGGACAAGGAAGAGCCACTTTGACGAATAGAGTAAAAAGACACCAGCGGAGGGCAAAAGCTACACAGCATTTACAGGTACCGTCTACCCCATCTACGTCTGTAACGGATTAATCCATTTGGACCTCTCGATATTAAGGTCACTCCTTCACAGCCAGTACACGGGAGGAGTCGTTCTTCTCTTTCACGATCCCCTGTTGAAACAATTTTAATAATCTACAGTTATTATCTCAAGATTTTAAACCATCAGCTTTTAGTCTACAAGGGACATACCTGAAAAATACTGATAGATTTGAATTGCCTCAGTTCAATTCATATCATTCATTCTCGCTTCCAGGGGACAAAGCCACTGCTGGTGCTTCTGTTCTGGTGAGGCAGGGTGTTATCCATAGCACTGTTCCTCTTAAAACCAATCTTCAGGCTGTTGCTGTCCGTCTTACTATACAGATAACCTTTACACTTTGTTCTTTGTATATTTCTCCTTCTTCAGTTATTCAGCAGTCCGATATTCAGGATCTATTTGATCAGCTCCCAAAGCCCTGTCTCATCATGGGTGATCTTAGTGGCCATAACCGTCTGTGGGGAAGCTCGGCAACTAATAATAAAGGTAAACTTCTTGAGGATTTCATTTCAAATAATACCTTATGCATGCAATGATTGATCAGCCGCATACTTGCATCCTGAAACAGGAACACATTCTGCACATGATCTTTTTATCGAATTTGAATGATCAGTCCACGATGACCTGGGTGGAAGTTTCCCACAATACTTTCTGCTAAAGACTCTAATGATGATCCTCCCCCAACAAGGCGGAATTTTAAAACGGCCAACTGGGCTTTATTTCCGACTTTTGTTTTGACCAATTGAAATATGATTGTTTTGACAATGTTATGGGTCTGATTCAGTTGTTCTCAGACAAGCTAAATGTAATAGCTGATGAAACTATTCCTAAGTCCTATGCGACACCACACATTCGTAAATCATTGTTTAATGACGATTGCAAACAGGCCAGGAAGTGTAGGGAGAAGGCATAGAAATACTCTCGCCGGCATCCTACAGTTCTCAATTTCAATAATGTGAAAATAAACAGTACCAAGACTCGACGTGTTTTTAAACAGAATAAGCGTTAGTCTTGGCGAAACTATGTTTCCCAAATAATTTCTCGTACACCTATTTCAAAGGTGTGAAACATGATTCAAAGAGTAAAAGGCAAAGGTTCCAAATCTATTGTCCATCATCTGAAAGATGGTGACAGTTTATTGACAGATAAAGTTGACATTGCCAGTAACCTTGGGGAAACTCTCGCCAAACATTCTTCTTCGTTAAATTACGGTCCAGAATTTCAAAAATATCAGAAACAACAAGAGAAAAAGAGATTGAATTTTACCTCGGACAATGGTGAAGACTATAATGAATTATTTTCATTACATGAACTCCATACTGCATTTGAGCAAGCTCATGATACAGCAACAGAGGTTGATGAAATGCACTATCGGCTCCTGAAGCATTTGTCCGAATCATGTTTGGGAACACTGCTACATACTTTTTATTCAATATGGGCTTCAGGGAATTTCCCACCTTCCTGGTGTAATGCCATTGTAGTACCTATTCCGAAACCTGGCCGGGATCATACTGATCCTTCTAATTACAGACCAATCTCTTTAATGAGCTGTGTCTGTAAAATCATGGAACGAATGGTAAACAGTAGATTAACCTGGTATCTTGAAACCAATAACCTTATAAGAAATATTCAATGCGGTTTCAGGAAAAATCGTAGTACCCTTGGTCATTTGGTACGACTTGAATCCATTGTTACAAATGCAATCGTACGGAATGCAATAGTAACAACACGCGGCATCAAAATTCGTTGATCTTGAGAAAGCGTAGCAAACCACCTGGAAGCATGGCATTTTGGCATTGGTTTAAGGGGTCGTTTACCTTTTTTTATATCACAGTACAATACAGGCAGTATTTTGTCTGTAACATTATTTAGCTTTAAGATAAACAGTTTATCCAAAGCTTTAAGTAATATCCATATTGTTTCAAGCCCGACTACATCCAAATCATTTATTAAAGAAGCACAAATACACCACATTTTTCACACACCTCAAATACACCCTAACATATTTTGTAAGTCATAAAACTATCACTATAACTTGCAAATACCTTTCAACTAAAGCTGTGTTTCCCTTCTAAAAATTAAACAAGTGTGTGAAAGACGTTATATCGACACAATTTAGTCTATCTTCGCTGTGAATCGAGAATGGAAACCGGTGAGCTATAACATACCAACTTGAAACGTTACTACATATTTACTGTCCTAATACTGACACTAATAACAAGTATTTGACTTAAACTGAATTGGCAAAACAGTTAACTTCTCTTCTACAGGTAAGTTTCCAGTTGTCACAACACTCAGCGAATTTAATCAGCTGTTGAAAATAAACCGGGTTCAATCTAAAAATACGTTGCCGCCATATTCGCTACACTGTTCAGGTAACGACCCACGGCATACGTTCAGCTTTTCGAGAAGTTTCCTCCCCCTCTATATATACTCTCCCTCTATATAGAGTTTAGCCTTGGTATTGTGTTAAATTCCACCTAGTGTGATGCCATACTCCATGTTCCATGTTAGCTGGATGTTGTCTGGAAGGATGGCCGGTAGTTGGATATTGTCTGGAAGGATGAAATAAAACGTTGTTGTTGCTACGTGTTGTGTGAGTGTTGTCTTTAATTTTCTTATTGCTTGATGGTGAACATAATTTTTCAATGTTTCGTGTTGTCTGGAAGGATGACTAAGACGTTTGTATTGCTGCATTTAGCCTTGGTATTGTCTTTATTTTATGTGGAGAGAAAGCGAAGACACTGGTTTTGCGATTCTTAGTGTTACTGAAGGTCACCCTCACACAGGACAAAAACAGTTACATTCCTTTACTAAATTGGCGTCTTACTCACTGCTTATCCCACAAATGTTCAATGGGGTTTCAATCTGGTAAAACAGGTGGCCAGGGAAGGACTGCTGTCTGTGCTTGCTGGAGAAAGTCTCTGGTAAGACGTGCAGTGTGGGGACGGGCGTTATCGTGCTGGAATGTCAAGGGCATTTGCTGATGTCCATGGGTGTTCAGAAGCGACTGTAGAACAGGCCTTAAAATCTGGTCGACATATCGCTGTATGTCAGTGTACCGATAATCACAATCAGACGGCTCCAAAATCTGGCATTGATTTCAGCCCAAACCATTACACTCTCCCCATTAAAGCGATTTCTCTCAATAACACATCCATCTTGATAACGTTCGTGTTGCTGTATACACGTTGACGTCCGTTGACAAAGGATAGACAGAACATTGACTCATCAGAGTAGACACACTGGTTGAAGAATCTGGGTGGCATAAGGCGATGTTGTTGAGCAAACTGCAGACTGGCAGGCCCGATGACGTGGTGTCATGATGTTCCCACGGTATAGCGTACGACATCTCATACCCACAGGTCGCAGACGTCTTATCGCCGTCATAGCGTTGACTTGCTGCCCGTTACGTCCTACTGTGGTACGAGCTGTGTTTGCTGCTGTCTGAAAGAGGTTCGGTTGATGTGCTCGTCGGATGTGTAGGTCTTGACGTGGTGTCGTTACCGGATGTCGGCCTGGTCGTGAACGGTCACGAACACTTCCTGTTTGCTGATGACGTTGCTGGAGTCTGTGGAAGGTGGAGGAGGCAAAGCGGTGCTTGAAGATCTTGCGACGCCGTTTGGATACCACCCCATGGGACGGGACCTGCACTACTAGCGAAGGATGGCTTCCACTTGACATCAAAAGCCAGTGCCAAGTTCTTGGTTACACACTTATGTAACTATAGTGGTTGCACACATAAGCAACTATCATGGGCATGTGTTTGCAACTATCGCGGTCACACCCACCTGTAACTACCGTGTTTACACAAAGCTGGAACTATCGTGCTTACACACAGCTGCAACTAACCAGCTGATCATGACACACAACTCCAACTATCGCGGTAACGCACAACTGCACACGTATGTAACTATATTGATTGCACACATAAGCAATTATTGTGGGCATGTATTTGCGTGGGCATTAAATCTGGTAAAACAGATATTTGTAAACACTCACAGCTCCAAATAACTTGGTTACACACATATGTAACTATAGTGGTTGCACACATAAGCAACTATCGTGGGCATGTGTTTGCAACTATCATGTAACCTTGTAACATGCAGCTGAAACTATTGTTTTTACACGCAAGTGGAACTATCCTGCTTACGCACAGCTGAAACTAACCGGCTAACACACAACTCCAACTATCGTGGTAACGCACAACTGCAACTACGGTGCGTACACACGACTCCAACAATCGTTACACGATTGATCGTTGATCAGCCATTGAAATCGTTGACACTACTGTGTTTCCACTACATGTGTAGTACATTCAGGTATGTATCAAGGAAGGTATAAGTAGTTACACATTGTACAGTTGCTTACAAAGATATTTGCTTGATACACATTTAATTACTTTCACAAATCCCAGTCATAAAATAGACAAACACTCCATACTTCAAATTGCAATGTTTATAGCAAATGCGCTTATAATATATTTTCTGGGTTATTGCACCTGAATGGATTATGAAAAGTGACCAGAAAGTGGAGAACTCGCTGTTGCTACATGTAGAATATGCATTGTATTTTGTGAGTTCATAGTATTTTGCTATCTCCCTTACTACATGGTTAAAATATGGAACTTGTTGTTTTGTTTTGTGTGCATATATTACCTGTTTCACTACAAGACACTGCATTTAAAGAGTTATTATTTTCCCCTTTACACCAGAATAGAATATCTTCTGGTGTAAAATCAATTCTGTCGTCGGTTCTAGTCTTAAGCCAGCTGGCTAGGTTCTTCCAAATCTTTTTAACATGACAACAATCGTAAAACAGATGGATATTTGTTTCTAGTTCTTTCGAACAAAATGTACACATAGGTGTCTCCTTTAGTCTAATTCTATTTTTAAAAATGCTAGCAGGTATAATATCATACAGTATCCTCATCTGTAGTCATTTCAAAGCACTACGTTTTGTACATCTATTTGTCATCATGTATATGTTTCGTAACATTGTGTTATCATACTGTGTTATCATATTGTGTTTCAAAGACTCTTTCCCACTTTTTATATTATATATATAATATTATATATTATTTTTATTATAGTCTGAATCTAATAATGACATATAGAACATTTTGGTGCCTTTAAACTTCAAATTTAGATTGGATATATTGAAAGGTAGTATTGGAGAAAATGGTATTGGTATGGAAAGGGAAATGTGTCTTTTCTTTAAACAGGCTGATTTGACACTATAATATCATAAGATATTTATTCTGACTGGATGTATTTTTTGTAGCTCTTGATGAGTGTAAGCTAAGATAAAGTGTATTCCTGTACTGTACCATTTTTTTTTATAAAAATGACATGTTGCCTACTTTTAACATGTAATTAAACCAAGTACTTTGACTTAATATATCCCTTGAATTTAGAGTCTTGTTTTGTTTTTGTAAATACAATCCTTATGCTTTTGATCTCGTCAAAAGGGGTTTCTTATGGAAGGTTTTATGTGTTTTTCCATATAATCTGAGTCTGTCAAACAAAGTCTAATAATTCCTCCGTACTCAGGTGGTATAGCGAATACATCCCTTCTAATTTTATCAGGTTCACTTTGCCACAGAAAGTTCAAACGTGTTTCTTGGAATTGCTTTATCGTTTCATCGGGGGGGGTGGGGGTGGGGGGTTGGAAATGCTTACACACAGTTGCAACTAACAGGGCAAATATCATTGTTAATGCTGAAACTACTGTGTTTCCACGCGGGTGGAACAACTCCTACTTACACACAGCTCGAACTATCTTGCTTACACACAGGTGCATCTGTCGTGGTTACACACAGGTAGGACCATCGTGGTCACGCGCAACTGCAACTATAGTGCCGGTTACAAAAGATCGGGAAGTACCATGGTTATACACACGTGCATCCATCCTGGTTACACAGCTGCAACTGTCGTTGTTACCCCACCTGCAACTATCGTGCTTACACACAACTGCAAGGATTATGGTTACACAACATCAAACTATTCTGGTTTCACACAGCTGCAACTAACGGGGTTACACGCAGATGCAAATATCCTTGTTACATACTGCTGAAAGTATTGTGTTTCCACGCAGGTGGAACAAGTCCTGCTTACACACACCTCAAACTATCCTCCTGACACACAGGTGCAACAACCCAAGCTCACATGTCTGCAAATATCACGGATGGACACAGGCGCAAATGCTATGGTTACGCTACAATTATCGGGGTTACACGCAGATGCAAATATCCTTGTTACATGCAGCTGGAAATATTGTGCTTACACGCAGGTGGGAAAATCCTGCTTACACACGCGCGGCTATCTTGGTTACACACAAGTGCAACTACCCTGCTTACACACCGTCGTGATTACACACAAACGCAAGGATTATGATTACATAACATTCAGCTTTCCTAGTTACACAGAGCTATAACTATCGTGGTTGCAGTTAACTACAAGATTCGTGGTTACAGACCGGTGAAACTATCGTGGTTACAGACCAGTACAACTATTGTGGCTACACCTCGGTGCAACTATTCTGTCACACAGATTCAACCATCCTCCCTACACGCAACGTGCACCCATCCTCCTTACACATAACTGCAACTATGGCGGTTACACACAGATGCAACTATCATTATTACACACAGGTGTAAATTTCGCGGCTACACTCGGGTTACACACAAGTGCAACTACCCTGGTCACGCACAATTGCAAGTACCATGGTTACACAGAGGCGCAGCTATCGTGGTTACGCACAGCCGCAAGTAGCAACTGTAATGGTTATAGAAACGTGCATTTATCCTTGTAACATACATGTATAAATGTCGTTACACTTGTCTTCAGCTATCGTGGTTATACACAGGTGCAACTATCGTGGTTACACACACCTGCAAGGATTATGGTTACACAACATCAAACTATTCTGGTTACATCGAGCTGCAGCTATCATGGTTACATATAAATGTAACTGTCGGGCACATAGGTGCAACTATCGTGGTTACACGCAACTGCAACTATCATGGTTACAAACAGCTGGAACTACTCTGGTTACACACAACTATGGTGGTTACATACAGGTGCAACTACGGTTATTACACACAGGTACACAGGTGTAACAACTCTGGCTACACACAACTACAAATATCATGGTTACACACAGGTACAAATGCCGTTATTACGCAGAGGTGCAACTATCGTGGCTACACTCGGGTACAAGTATCAAGGTTACACACAAGCGCAACTACCATCTGCAAGTATCACGGTTACAAAGAACTACAACTATGGTGGTTACACACAAGTGCATTTATCCTGGTTACACACATGTATACATGTCGTCGTTACACTTGTCTTCAGCTATCGTGGTTATAAACATGTTCAACTACCTTGGTTACATACAGCCGCAACTGCCTGGTGACACACAGGTGCAACTATCGTCGTGGGTACAGACAACTGCAAACTAGCTTGGTGAAACACCGGCGTAACGGTCGTGGTCACACATAGGTCACACACAGGGAAACCATCGTGGTCACACACACGGCAACTATCGTGGTCACACACAGGTGCAACAATCGTGGTCACACATAGGGCAACTATCGTGGTCACACACAGGGTCAGCTATCCTGGCTACACACAGTGCAACTAGTTTGGTCAAATACAGGTACAACTATCGTGGTTACACACAGCTGCAAGTATCATGGTTACACACAGGTGGAACTATCGCGGATACACATATGTGCAAGTACCCTGTTTACACACAACTCCAAGTATCATGGTTACACACAACTGCAACTATCATGGCTATACACAGGTGCAACTGCCGTGGTTACACGCCGGTGCAAGTATTGTGGCTACACACAGCTGCAACTATTGTGGTTACCCACAGGTGCAACTAGCCTGATGACACACAGCTGCAAGGATCATGGTTACACCATGCATCAGCCTGATTACACGCAGCTCCAAATAAGTTGGTTACACACAGACGTAACTATAATGGTTGCTTACACTTGCAACTATCGTGGTCACAGCTGCAACTATCGTGGTCACACGCACATGTAACTACCGAGTGTACACACAGCTCCATTATTGTGGTCACACACATGTAACTATCGTGGTCAAATACAAATGTAACTGTTGTGGTTGCACACAGACCATGACCTCAGCATGTTATGGTTATGTAAATCACACCACCAGACACGAATGTTGACTGAGTTGCCCAGGTGTGTCGATTTCAAATTTATGTTTTCTCATAAATCTGTACGCAAGATGATCCAATGTGACCCCAACAAATGTTACGCAATTGGATTATAGAATCAACCAACACAAATCTGTTGCAATTTGATTACAGTGAAGTGTTAGCAACAGATACATTGATAGTAGAATAACAAAATGCCCGTACTGGATATGCGGGATGAAACGTTTTTATCTTGGCACACCCGCTGACATGCCTGTAACACTAGACTGTAACGTTCAAATCGTCTTTACAATGCATTTCCACATTATATTCTAATGAATCAGGAAATACAGAATTACAATGTAACCAGTAACATAATCAATTAAAACATACAAGGGGATGTCAATAAGTTTTGAGCCTTGAGCATTTTTCATACCCAGGTGTCACAGCCTATGGTACGACATTGAACCTTGGTGTGTAGCTGATATGATATATAAGTTTTGGTATCCTACTCTCAGAAGTGATTGAACAGCTCACACTGACAGAAAGAGACACCCTCACGGCAGTGAAAATGAATAAAATTGAGTATAGAGCAGTAATTAATTTTTTTCTTGAAGGAAACTCAGCGAAGAACATTGAAGAAAGGCTTTCGGCAGTTTATGGGAAGTCTTCCCCTTCATCTGCTACACACATTTTAATTACAGTCAAGTGTTAGTAACAGACACTTTGATAGTAGAATAACAATTTCATTTTATAATAAATCAGCCGTCGTAATAGCTCCAGTCGATATGTAAGTTTACCCAGCATCTGCCGTGACCAAGCCTTCAAAATGACCAGATGCAGTCAAAGTTTTCAGACACTGAGGTTCGATATTTGTTTGTGTATTCTTTCTTACTAATTGATACACACACACACACACACACACACACACACACACACACACACACACACACACACACACACACACACACACACACACACACACACACACACACACACACACACACACACACACACACACACACACACACACACACATACACACACACATATTGTTTCAGCTCTGTCTAAGCCATGACATTACATTTTGAACAAAAAAATATCACGGTTATGACACAAGGTAGAACTCAATACCACAAATGATATCACATTTTATTAAGCATATATCAGTTCAATGACTTTTAATGAAAATGCACACTCATCTGAAACACATTGTTTGCTGTACACAGACCATTTACAAGCACGATCATCTCTGTGTAACTGAGACACTAAAGACGGACCCGTGAACATCCGGTTTAGAATGGATTTACAGTAAGCCACATGATGTGATGCCACAGTAATGACACATGTCATCGTGTCTCAGTTGAGCAGAACGATGTTGTTGATCACAGGATTGCCTGGACCACATTCACAGAGCGCCGCCATATAGCTAGAATATTGCTGCGTGAATTGTTGAGTGCGGCGTAAATATACACACACGCATGTCGAAACGGATTTTTGCCTGTGCCGGTTTTATCAGGAAGCTGGGAGGGGGGAGGCCCGAAGTGTGGAAAGTGTCTTAAACCGTTTTCTCTTTGTTTAGACCCAAGGGAAGATTGCTGACAAACCAAAGATCGTCAACTTTGGATTATAAACAACGATAGTGTATAGTGTATAGTAACACGCTTCAATCACATTCAGAAACAAATGCTGTTTACCCCTTACAAAAAAGACATCCAAGTATTTTCTGCTTCCGTAGGGACTGTCTTTGCAAAACATTCAAATGCGTAGTTCATACCACAATTGTTGTCCCAGAACACATTACAGATTGTGTAATAGGCGATGGCGAATTCCAACCTGAATCCTACGTCAAAGACTGCTGGTGCCACAATGCTGAAAGAGAATCTGTCCGTTGGTCCATCACAAGAGTTCAGGACATAAGATGCGTCTATGTCGTGAAAGGTGGTCCATCTGTCGGTGCTGTAGCGCACCTGTACCGTTTTGTCAAATGCAATGTTCGCCACCCTGATCACGCCTGTGATTGTCACCCCTTCGATCACAGCATTCTCCAAACACACCTTTTGAGCAAGAACCTTCTTCTTAAAGTCTACTCCAGCTCCGGGCTGGGAAAAGCAGGCAGTGAGAAAGCTGCTCCCTGTTGCACGTCTGTCCTCCTCTAGTCCTGCACGCAGGTCGGCCAGGGCAGACGCTGGTACTTTGGGTGGGATGTCAACGTTGGCAATGTTTCGCACAAAATTCAGATCTAAACCCATTGCGTCCGCAAAACGGACAACTTTCTTTCTGCTTCCAGGTGTTCCTGGGGGAGTCTTGTTTGTCTTAAGGGACGAGGATTTTCTTAACTCACTCCTATAAAATTTACGTTCTGTATCTCTGTACACAGGACCTTTTGAAGACATAAATTTGAGAAAAGCTTCTATCCTATTGTTATAGTCGTCCACTTCAGGCCCACATCCTGTAGCTGCCCTGGGAGCATTCGTCTCACACACACGTTTTGTTTCCTTCCGGCTCGCGGAAGACCCAATTTCCTCGATTTCCTTGTTATATATGGCTTCCCCTTCTTCAGCCATCGCTTCGAAAAGACGGATAAACTGGCTGCGATCTTTCCTTGGTTGACGGGATTCTCCAGGGTTCTGGACGAATGCCGAGCTGACACTATATTCGTCCACACAGCCATCCTGAACATACGACAAACTACGTGGAAGAAAGTAAGCCATATCTTCTTCCCTATGCCCGTTCATGGTGGCTGGTAGATGGTAACCTGTAAAAGAAAATTATAGATGAAGATACCAAGAAGTTTTTGTAGATGCATATGAAATTATCAAGTGGAAGATAAACAGTTTGATTTGTCATACGTTCGGGATTAACTGGCATTCGACATGGGCAAATTTAGTTTAAGACCGACGGTGTTAGCAGTAGGTTTCAAACACTAAATATTTGACTACGTTGGGTCAAGAAGAAGACAACCAGAAAAACAGCAGGACCAGCAGTGGACAGAAGACTTGAAGAAGAGACTGAACAAGAGTCAGAGACATGGAGAGGGATAGACACAGAGGTTGCCGAAGGGAATTGCTCCAGTTTCAGCGGACAGTAGCATTGGGAGGTCATCTTCTCCCAATGATATGGACACTCGTGTACATATCTTTAACTTAGTCCTACCGCTTTATTATGTACCTAAAATACACTCATTGCACGAAGGAATTGTGCGGCAATGCGGTGGCACAATTTGTCAGACTGGCACCAGACGTCTTCTGTACACTGCTGAATTCGGTGCAGTAAACGTTTCCGGCTTGGCATAGCAGAGTGACGACTGTTGCCAACGCATCGTGAGGTGTACTAAACAGAATCTCGGATATCGACGGCAGATTTTGAAAGAACGATTCATTATTGGTATTCATTTGGGATTTGTAAGGTTAGAAGGATGAAATCGGACAGACAATGATGTCAACATCTTTAATTGTTTTGATATGTTTCGGTTTCTGTCTGTGTCTTCCTAGACTGTATTAGTGCCATATCATGATTGCCGATCAGTGTGTATTTTTATTACATTTCAGTATGTCATAATATTATCAATCCGTGTTAGATCAGATGTATATCATTTTTAAAGTTATTTTTGAGAAATAATAGCTATATTTATATTTGTTCCTTTGATAATGGTGTTTAGAAGCCGAATGACAGTCAATAACGAAAGGAAGGTAACTAACATGTAACTTCCTTTTAGTTTGTTTAAAAATTCTTATGCCATTCTCTTCAACCTCAGCAAAACGGGACTGTGGAGGGATGCTCGGTGGACAAGATTTTCACGCCATCGTTTTCAGGCACCCGTGAAGAGCATCCTCCTTGTGGTTGGTGCTAGGTAACGCTAAGAGCTCTTCAAACCCCCGTTGTGGACCCGGGCAAATAATAGTCCACAGCATCCCATTGCTGGTCCTAAGACCGAATTGGGCAATCTGTTTGCCGTGGGTTACGCCTCTGTGTCGGTAGACGATGGGATCCCGGTAGTTTAGGGCAACTGGAGTCTGGAACAACGTTCCTTTGCCCAACACACCACTTCGGACCTTACTTCACAAGGTGGTTGAATGAGCCCGGTTCAGTCACTAGACTGGTCATGCCAAACCCTGTGCTTGAACTCTATGTGCTTGTGCATAAACTCTATGACTAAATTGACTGTTTACTTTAGGTGTTGACCCAGTTTGTTTATCAAACTGTTTTGCAAAATATGCTCATTATAAATTTTGCAAGAGTCTTCATTTTCCCAGATAGCAATGTTCAGGGGCCAATCTGGTAGTACATTATATTCAGTGCTACTGCTGGAGTATACTCTCTTGGTATCCGTGGTGCCGCTAATTGGCGGTCCACACACATATGACATTGTCCTTGTTGACACTCCATGGTGGGTGGGGAGCCACAAGTAGACCACAAACTGTACAATCGTGGTTCCATCGCCATCCAACTGTCCACATTTTGAATCAATTTTCAATTTCTGATGCCAAGGCTCGGCGCACTTTCAGCGACAAACGACAGTCATGGCAAAACTAATCAAAATCAAAACACCAATTCCTACGGTTTGGAATATGGTGCAGGTAAAGGATCGAAATACAGTGTTCACCATCTCAAGGAGGGTGATACTTTTCTCACTGAAACCTCAGATATTGCCAATACAATTGGTGAAACGTTTGCTAAACATTCCTCTTCGTCTAATTATTTAATAGCCTTTAAGAAATTCAGATAACGGAGTGGACTGTAATGAACTTTTCCCCTTCATGAGCTGCGTACAGCCCTTGGTCAAACTCACGGTGCTGAAAGTATAAGCTATATAAAGACCCAGATTTAGTACTGGATGGAGCTCCTTTCTAACGCAAACAGTTAAAGACGAAATGCCTGAAGGCACTGGATGTGCTAAAAGTGAATTTAGTTTCAAATTCCAAATAGGGTGGGGATCAGAAGACTCTCTTCTCTGACTCTCTATAAAAAAAACTCTCTATAAAACTCTATAAAAATCTTCACCTGAAAATATCCACTTTCACTAGAAATTATTGAAATATATAATGATCTTGCCACTGCCAATTCGACATCATCTTTTGTTAGTTTTGTTTGTTAGTTTGTTAGTTGTTAGTCCACGTTGGCATTTCTGGTAACACAATGGCTAATTTTGCTGCTATAGGGGTGGGTTAGGCAAAGTATTGTAAACGTGTTGTCCTCCTGAGAGGACAATCCCACGAAAGTCCCGAAACATTCAGGGACGGTGTAGATCCAAATAAAGTCCAAGCAGGTAGCAAAGATACCGTAAGTTTTCATGGTCCTAATTATGCTGATCAACCTTTTGTTGTTGGCGAACATCAATGCTAGTTTTAATTCTACTTGTGATATTCTAGTTGTTTTACTGTCCTTCATTGACAGGTTTTTACAACATATAATATCTTCTCGTCACGATATGGCTGAAATATTGCCGATCTGACGTTAACGTTAAATAGTAACTCACTCAGTCACTCACCCCAACGTTTTCAGGTATGTCGAGCACTATTCCACAAGGGCAGTTAACCAATCAGATTGCAAGAAACACTCACTGTTTTTTCAAAGGGCAGTAACTTGTCATATTGCCTGGTAATATCGGCAAAAATACGCTTCAGATGAAGTAAATCAGAATTTCTCCCTCTTTCTGTATTGTATCATGTATACACGCAGGCTACACCCTCACTCTCATTCTCTCTATCACTCTCTCACACACACATGCACGCATATATAACGAGAGCGAGAGAGAGAAATGGATGTGTGGATAGATAGATAGATAGATAGACAGTCACAAGGACACTTGGCTCGGGGGATGGTTTTCCTCTCATGTTAGATGTCGTGGCTGACTTTGCCTGTCGTGGTGTCCACTTTGTCACGTCATTCATCCGCACGATTCGAGGCACCCCAAACGATGGATGTCACACTGGATTCTCTCTGTCATGAGAGAGCGTGTTTCCTGCCTTAAAGTCACACAAGGTGAATCAACGACCTTGAGTATTGCAAAGATAATGTGACGTCACATGAACTCTGGTAGGTCAAAAGATCAAAGGGAACTACTTGTATATGTCAATGCATACGTGACGCACTGTCGTCTGTGGCCTTCGCTTTAGGGACCGAACAATCATACATACATACATGCATGCATGCATGCATAACATACAAGATTATATATCTTGTATGTTATGTGATTATATCATTGCTATGGAGCAGCATTGATATGCATGTTTATGCTTGCCAACCCAGTCACGATTACTTGAAGCAATTAGTTTAAACTGTTAATATGTATTAAAGTAATCTTTGTATTAGGCTGCGAGGAATACATAATATAGTCATAAAATAACTTCACATTCTTTCTTCAAGGCACAATAAAACAACATGAGATGGTAGGATGGTGTCAGTATTGGCCGAGAATGGAGATTGGCAGCCCGAAACCAAGTTCGAATGATCTATGAAGACAGTTGACCTCTAAACATCTCAGCTCTGGTAGCCGGCAGAAATCTGTCACACAGGTGAAGTAGGACCATTAGACAGTCTTCTGCGTGAACGACCCGACCTTGGGCGATCAGAAGTGGTGCCGGTTTTTTTGTAGACGACCTCGCAAGTCGGCTGCATCCCATTGCTCTTGCGACGTCAATAACTGATCTTCCCGCCAAAGGCACGTTCACGTTGCACATTTGGCAATCGTGGCATTTAAAGTACCGTTAGAACTGTGGTTTAAAAGTGTTGGTTTTTTTCAAATCTTAAGGCCAATGCAAATAAGTGCAAATGAACAAAACTTCGATGCGAAGATCACGCCATCGTGCACGTGCAAAACCTGATTTGGCACTAACGTCATTTGCACGACGAATGGATGGGTTTGAGTGGGTTTTGCCAACGTTTTTCTAGAGTCGAAAGATGGGGATCCCATTTCGGATACATAGATGTATCATCAAAGTAAAATTATTCATTGTTTTTTTTAAAACATATTATTTGTGAAGTTTCTTTTTTGACTCAGTATATACATTCAAGATTGATTTTACGTTTACCTTTCTATCTTTTTATAAACTATCCTTAAAACTGTCATTTCCAACATTCATGTTGCATGCAGTTTTATTAAGAAACTGAATAAGTCATTAACAGTGAAAGTCAGAGAGTGAACTCGTTAACATCGATTCACTCACATTCTGGTACACGTGTTTTATTTCGTTTCCAGGATGAACACATATATTTTGTAGAAAACCATTGTCTACTCACTTAAAACACCACCGTTGTCACTTCACCTAACGATTTTAACCTTGATCCAAAGCAAAGGTCTAACTTAGAGGAATACCCCGTAGACATCACTTGCTTGATACCGATTTCAACAGCTACACCAAAACGCCGTTTCAGTTGTAAGAAGTTGTATACCATAGAACTTTCTCCGCTTTTCACATCATCATGACTTGAACAGATATTACTTTAAAGACACAAGTTTTTTATGGATGACAACTTCTTCATTGTGAAGAGTCACGACGTTTCGAAGTATATTCTTACTTCTTCATCAGTGAGAAGATATTACTTTGCCATTCGAACTCATGAGAGATTTTCAAGCTATTGTGTTTTAATCCACATACCGAATTCCATCTCAGTTTGTTGAGTATTTCTGCATAACTTGCTAAGACAAGACTACGGTGCGGAACGATGGCGTTTTCTGTTTCTTCGCGTTCATTTACGTCATTTACGCAAAGCGCCGAAAAAGCCGTATCTCGGTCTTGTGTATTGGAGCATAACAGCCACCGCTTTCGAGAGTATTTGGGGGTGGCCAAGAAAGTCGGGCCAAGAAAAGTCTGGCCGGGCGTGCCACCGGGTACTCTTGAAAATGGATTGCAGAATATTCAAACGAAATCTGCGGATTTTGGGTAGCTAGAATTCCAAGTATGGTTTGGCTGAAAATGTATAGTTAACGATGAAAAACCAACACTGATAACATACCGAGAGTCCCAGGGAAAAGACATTGTCTTGTTGTTATGTGTTGTCCTTGATATGTCTGTGTGAGAAGGTTACTTACTTCTCTTAGCGAGTGAGGTGTAACATCCTAGGGTTCTGGGCAGGAAGTGACAGTGTTTTTACAGCATTTCTTTCCTTAATTAAAACAGTTGGGGTTTCCTAATTAACCATTATTGTCTCATGCTGAATCAGCAGAGGATGTGTATGTTAAAGAGGAGCGGGCATTGGCTAGAGCCAGTGGGCAACTGTGACATGATTAAATCGCAACATTTTGTAATATGTTATAAAGGATAAAAAAGAAAAATGCATTCGCAAGCGCAAAAATCGTATGTATTGCCACTGTATTCTAAAAAGCATAAATCCAGCAAAAATCAAATAGTCTGCCAATACGCAAATGCTTAAATTTACTACTACACATGACCGACAAAATCCAATAATACCTACCTAAATAACACTTAGCAGACCATGTGCAAACACGTTTCCTCAAAGCGCAGCACTCTTTTCTATATAGTCTCAACATACACACTGTATCACAAGCGTTCGGTCCGGCTTTCCATGCACGTTCCGTCAAAAGTGTCTTTCGTCTCTCAAATGTATCTTGAAGTGTATTCAAATCCACTGATTAGTATCATATCTACCTACACATCACATTGTAGTGTTACAAAATGCAACATGTAAAGATAACCGGTCCCTTAAAGTGAATTACCTGTCTTTCCAACATAGCCTCGACCAAAAGTGTTAAGTCTCTGTTCGGCCCGACTTGGCCCGACCTCTCAAAAGCACCTTACAGATGTATCTTAAATTCTACTTAAATCCATAGTTTAGTATCATATCTACCGAAATACGTCTTTACAGAGTTTCAAAGCGTTGTATTTGAAACACACACGTTGCTTGAAGTGAACCATATTTTCTATACATTCTCAATAAAGAAACAGTATCAGAAACTCGGGCCAAGTCGGACAGAGACCGAACAGAGACTTAAAGGACCACTAAACTCAATTGCTTGGTACTCTTTTTATCACTGCATATGAAAGACTTCTGGTTAGTCGTGAACGAAACACCATTTTTTAAAAAAAAAATAACCCTGTTGTTCAGGGCCCCCTAAGTAATTGAAGGAATCACAGCAAATTTGAAGGAATTGCATCTCAAATGTAAACAAACGCAGCCCACTCGCGAAACAATTGCAGCCATGTCGGCAAATTAGTGGTAATAACTGAAACACATCGGCCATATCGGAAGCAATGTCGGTAATACTTGAAACACACTCGGCCGTCTTCGGAGATTTTTCGGCGCACATCCGTGATTTGTCGGTGGCGAACGGAAACTCACGCAGCAAAACATGGCGTCGTTCGAAGAAGCACCCGTCTCGGTGAGTTTTGTTTTTAGTTCCTACTATTACATTTTTATACTTATCCATCTTTGTCCACCCTTGTTGAATGCGTTTAGGTATGAGGTGTTGTTGGAGCTATAGCTTATTTCTTTAGGAAAAGACTGTCACTGCAGAGGAGTGAGGAGTCATGCCCCTGGAGGTTGTTTACATCTGAACCTCCAGGGGCAACAACATGCTTCCAGGATAGAAAATGGAGTTCAAGTTTCATGACTTTATAAAATCAAGACTGCGTACTACACAGTGCTGACCAAAAGGATTTTGCATGGATATAACGCTTTCTTCCTCGGGAACGAGGTTGTGGTCGAAGTGACAATATTATCGTAAGTAATATTACATTGACCCCTTATATTGACCGCTTCCAAGAGTGAAATTGTTATGTTATAAGCAATGTCATGTAAAATCCTAATGTCCATCAATAAAATACATATTTTACTATAAGTAGAAAGTAATTTTGCTTTTGTAAGTCGGTCAAAACAAACTTAAATAGCATTCATCTTCAGACAGGGCGCCGCCATTTTTGAAAATCGAGAAGTTAAATCCATTTGAATTAATGAGATTATGGTTTGTTCTCATCAAGTTAGAAAATCAAAACTACATAAATATGTATTTGAATCATTACCAAACGGTGTTTGCATGACACAAGCTGTAACATAACCTAAGCGAGGTCGGGGTCGAAGTGAAAATACTGCGCGATAAATTTCTTCACTTGCTAAATTTACTTGGTTTGTAACGTTCACTCACCAGTATGTAGACACTTGTCAATATACGTCTTTATACTTGGTCTCATAATCCTAGTTTTGTTATAATAATACTTGTATGCATTTTGAAACTTAATAAGAAGAAGCGATCTGCGAATGTGTAACAGGAATGTAATATGTAGACATTTCATAGTTTGCCTATATAAATCATAATTCGCACGCACGCCCAAGTGTATGTCGTCTGCATCATTACACTTCACGACAAAAACAATGATTCTGTTGATAGCTACGACAACTTATTAAAAACAAATATGCAAATATTAAAATTAAAGTTATAGGAGCAGTGTCAGCCTATAACCTTCCTCGAGGAATGTATCCATCAATATCCACAAAAACAAGTGATATATAATTCATCTGCAGATTTCCCAAGTGGTGTGTCTTTTAACAGTCTAATACACGAAAACGTGATGTATCGTTTAAGGTTTTTCACATTGCTTTATAGTTTCATTGGTTATCCAAGATAGGACACCTGGCACCTAATTGTATAATGTGCATCTTTGTTTTTCAAAAGTAATTTAGTAAGCCAATAATGAGCAATCAATCAACGTATTGGCGGTTAATCTTTGAAAGAAAGATTAAATAAATTCATTAAATGAGCATCAAGTGAATGATGACAAATAACACCAAGTGATTTTGACAGAATCGTCTATTAAAACAAGGGTTGTAACTCGAAAACTAGGCAAAGCAAGAGACAAAACTAAATGACAGTAGATTGTGAGAACATATAGTATTTTCTCAACAGCTTTCGCGATTTCAGCTGCAGGTTTGTATAAACCTGGAAACGAGTGAGTGAGTGAGTGAGTTAATATTTAACGTCACATCGGCAATATTGCAGCCATATTGTGACGTGAACATGTTACATATTGAAATGAAGAGGAGCATATAGTAAAAACCTGTCAACGAAGGACAGTAAAATGACTAGATTATCACATTGAGAATATAACACTAGCGTCGAAATCTAAAAAATAATAGAACAATACAAAACAATTTGGACATCACAATGTAAAATTGGGCTATAGATTGCCAACAACTGAAGGTAGATCACCATACTAGGGACCATGGGGACTTACAGTACCTCAGCTTCCTGCATGGACCCTAGCTGGATTTACACCATCCCTTCAGCCATTAGCAATTTGGACAATGCTAGCCATACATTAAAATAACAAATATACTACGATTAAAAACTGTTGGTAAATTTAAATTGACAATGAAAGTATCGGGACTTACGTATCTTCTCCGGGGGACAATAATTTTACACTGCTTCAACCCCCTTTGAGGGTACAGCCACAAACAATCAAAGTTACTAACATAAACTACCAAGCATTAAAATACAACTATATGCAGAACATATTAATCAAAATTCAACAAGAAAATCTATTTCTTTTAAAAAACCAATGATTAAAGGATAATTAACTGTGCTAAAAAGATCATGAAGTGTGTTCACATTGAAATATTTATCCCTTGTGATGGATAGTTCAACACAGCCAAGCAGGATATGCTTGACTGTAACTCTCTCATCACAAGGGATACAAAACGGAGGATCTTCACCTTTCAACAGGTACGCATGGGTATACCTTGTGTGGCCAATACGACATCGTCGCATGATGACCTCTTCAAATCTCGACTGACAACCCAAGTGGGTATATCCAATATACGGTTTTATGGCGTGTAATTTATTTCTTCCCACTTGGGTGTCCCACTATTTCTGCATCAGATCACGGATGTAAGTTCTAATGCAAGCTTTGAAATCAGAGTAAGGGATAAGAAGTGGTGTAATAGATTTGTTGAGTGCTGCCTTGGCAGCAAGATCGGCCATTGTATTTCCAGAAATGTCCACGTGGCTGGGCAACCAACAAAAGACGATGTCGCATTGGCCAGTAGCAAGATCATTATACAATTGAATAATCTCAATTAAAAGTGGATGTTTACAAGACACATTTTTTATAGCCTGAAGGCAAGAAAGAGAATCAGAATAGATTACACACTGTTTATGTTTAGGATGTCGTTGAATATGCTTAAGAGCCGTTAATATCGCGTTTGCTTCTGCAGTAAAAATAGAGCTTTTATCTGGTATTCTAGAAGATATTGTCCTGGATCCAATGACAGTGGCACAATCCACTGTACCACCGTCCTTGGATCCATCTGTAAATATGAATTTGTAATTGGTATATTTGTTTTTAAGTTGATAATATTCTTGTTTATATTGTAAGCCATTGGTTTCTGATTTCTTAAATGAGGTCAATGCTAGGTCGACTTGTGGTTTCACCAACTGCCATGGAGGAGAAGAAAGAAGTCTGGAAGGAGCTATATTGTCCAGCTCAATACCAGCAGCAGCAACAAATGGCTTAATTCTGAGCCCAAGAGGCGGGACAAGAGAAGACTTTCTGTTATACAAATCCTCATAAAGGGTTAAAGACACAGTTAAATGCAGGATTTGACTCAGTAGAACATAATTTGGTAATATATTGTAAAGAGAGCTTTATACGGCGGTGGTTAAGAGACGGTTCATCGGCCTCAACGTACAGACTGTCAACAGGAGAAGTTCGAAAAGACCCAAGACAAAGTCTTAGGCCCTGGTGGTGGACGGAATCAAGTAATTTTAGGTTGCTCTGACAGGCTCCACCATAGACGATGGAGCCATAATCAAGTTTCGATCGTACCAACGATCTATATAAGTGAAGGAGGGTAGTTTGATCCCCTCCCCATTTTGAATTAGAAACAACCTTTAATAAATCTAGTGCCTTCAGGCATTTTGCTTTTAGATATTTAATATGAGGCAAAAACGTCAAATGTGAATCGAAAATGAGACCTAAGAACTTAGCTTCCTTGACAACTTTGATGGGGGTGCCACTTAAAAACAGTTCTGGATCTTTATGGGGTTTGTATTGACGGCAAAAGTGTATACAATTGGTTTTTGATTTAGAACATTTAAAGCCGTTTTCAAGACACCACTTATCTATTTTATTTAAACACATCTGCAGTTGCCGCTCAATAGTATGCATATTTTTTCCGCGACAAGAAATATGCAAATCATCCACAAAGAGTGATCCATCTATTGAATCATTTAAAACCTTGGATAAACTATTGATCTTTATACTAAACAATGTGACAGACAAAATACTACCTTGCGGGACACCCTGATCCTGACTGTAATAATCAGACAGGGTAGAGCCCACGCGGACTTGAAATTGCCTGTCATTTAAAAAGTTGGAGATAAATTGAGGCCTCTTAAACCAAAATCGTGTAAATCCTTGAGAATGCCATGCTTCCAAGTTGTATCGTAGGCTTTTTCGAGATCAAAGAATATCGATACTGCATGTTGTTTATTTATGAGAGCATTCTTAACAAAGGATTCTAATCGTACCAAATGATCAATGGTACTACGATGTTTCCTAAAGCCACATTGAATATCTGTGATAAGTTGATTGGTTTCAAGATACCAAGTTAATCGATTATTTACCATTCGCTCCATGGTTTTACACACACAACTCGTTAAAGAGATTGGTCTGTAATTAGATGGATCAGTATGATCTCGGCCAGGTTTTGGAATCGGGACGACAATGACATTACGCCAGGAAGATGGGAAATTCCCTGAAGTCCATATTGAATCACAAATATTTAAAAGTGTTTCCAAACATGATTCCGGTAAATGTTTCAAGAGTTGATAGTGTATGTTATCGGCTCCTGCTGCTGTATCATGAGCTTGCTCAAGGGCGGTGTGGAGCTCATGTAATGAGAATAATTCATTATAGTCCTCACCATTGTCTGAGGTAAAATTTATTTTCTTCTTCTCCTGTTGTTTCAGATATTTTTGGAATTCCGGTACGTAATTAGACGAGGAAGAATGTTTGGAGAGTGTCACCAAGCTTGTTGGCAATGTCCTGTTTATCAGTTAAGTAACTGTCACCATCCCGCAGATGATGGACAGTAGATTTGGAACTTTTGCCTTTTTTTCGTTGAATCATGTTCCACACCTTTGAAATAGGTGTACGTGAATTAATGTTAGAAATATAGTTCCTCCAAGACTGACGCTTATTTAGTTTAAACGTGCGTCGAGCCTTGGCATTTACAATTTTTACTTTATCTAAATTATGAACTGTAGGATGGCGGCGAAAATACTTTTCTGCTTTCTTCCTACTCTTCCTGGCCTGTTTACAGTCATTAGTAAACCATGGTTTACGAATATGTGGAATTACAGAGGATTGGGGTATCGTTTGGTCAGCAATGGCATTGATTATATCGGAAAACAATTGTATAGGATCTTCGCTGTTCACAAATGCGTCATGTTTTAAGTTTTCAATACACATGGCCTCAAATGATAACCAGTCAGCCCTGGCAAAGTTTCTTCTTGACGAAGGTGGATCATCACGAGGGTTAATTGTTTTAAGAATGGTGGGGAAGTGGTCACTCCCACAGAGGTCATCATGAACCATCCATTCAAATTCATTATACAAGTTGGAATCAGAGAATGACAGATCCAGGGAAGAATATGCTCCCGTAGCTGGATGTAAATAAGTGGCTGAATCATCGTTAAATATACACAGGTTATTATCTGAAATAAAGTCTTCAAGAATTTTACCTTTGCTATTAGTATGGACACTTCCCCATAGCGGGTTGTGTCCGTTAAGATCACCCATGATGAGACATGGCTTCGGAAGCTGATCGTACAGATTTTGAAGATCTCTTAGTTGAATATTGGAAGAGGGAGGAATATACAAGCTGCACAGTGTCAGAGCAATGTGCAGTGTCAGACGAATAGCAACAGCTTGAAGATCCGTATTTAGGGTAACGGGGTTGTGAATGACACTCTGACGTACCAAAATAGAAGCACCTCCAGTAGCTTTAGTGCCAGGAGGAGAGAAGGAATGGTAATCACTAAATCGTCTTATGGTGAAGGTATCAGTATTTTTAAGATATGTCTCTTGAAGACATAATGCTGACGGTTTAAGATCTTGAATGAGTAATTGTATTTCGTTGAAGTTACTCTTTAATCCTCTGCAATTCCATTGAATTATATCAGACAAGTGAGTCATGGTGGCTCAATTGGAGATCTCGCTCGTGAATGGGAGGAAGAACTATTCCTCCGCTTGTCCTCTGTTTGTGAGGACAATGTGACCTCCATGTCGAGAGGTCCAAAGGGGTTCTCCAGAGGAAGCTCTGAAGGTAAAGGGACGGAAGGCGTTTCTTTTCTGTTTAATTTTTTTCCTTTCGTTTTTGATGAATTAACCGAAGCTTGCTGTTTGGTGACAGTTTTAGACTGTGCCTCAGGCTGTTTCTCAGTCTGAGAATCAGACGTAGTCTGAACGACTGGGCTAGAAGGTTTCACTACTGAGACTGAAACATGAGGTTGCCCAGACTTGACCCACGTCAAATCTGTCTGACAGGCAACAGAGGACGTTGACACAGAGCGAGTGACAGCTGCAGAATAAGAAACATTTAACGTGCTTGAGGTGTGAGTTTGGAAAAGTTTCTTTGCTTCCAGGTAAGAAACGTTTTTTTCACATTTCAGTCTCATTATAGAATTTTCCTTCTGCCACACAGGACAGGATTTTGATGAAGCGCCATGTGGACCATGACAGTTCGCACATTTCAACTCCTTGTCACAATCTCTGTTGTCGTGGCTCTCACTACAACGATGACATATCACAGAACCACGACAAGAGTTTGATCCATGACCGAACTTCTGGCACTTATAGCACCGGAGTGGACTGGGGACATACACGTCCTCTGCGATATTTAAGTATCCTGCTTTAATGGATTGAGGTATGGATGAGCGAGAAAATGTCAAGAGATATGTGTTAGTTTTTACGATGATGCCTTCTTTCTTGACGGTGAAACGTTTTACACCTGTCACACCTTGATCTACGAGCTCTGCTGCAATGTCCTCTTCTGACATGTCCGACAGACAACGCGACCTGTCACGTATGACGCCTTGACAAGAATTCAAAGTTCTGTGTGCGGACACAGTCACCTCAATATTGGCAAATGTTTTGACAGATAACAAATTAATAGATTGCTGTCTCCGAGCACATTCAACCAGAAGTGAACCACTGCGGAGACGGGTGACATTCTTAACTTCACCACAGATCCCGGATACGGCCTTAGAAATGGCGAAAGGGTTTAATTTTATCGGGAGAAAGTCAACAGCCTCAACTACAAGGAAACGAGGCCAGGCGTCATCATTTGGAGTAATAGTTTTTGAAGATTCGTCAACTGTGTCATAACGCCTCTTCTTTTCATTTCTAGATGAACCAGATAGTTGTTGTGACATGGTGAAAGGAAAAGTATTCAGCACCCGTGCTCCCCACCCACCACGGAGTGTCTACAAGGACGATGTCCATATGCACCGGATCTCCAAGATGCTGACACCAGGGATACACGGGTGTTATACTCCAGAGAATATGACATGAATAGCTGTATTCATCTACCAATTTAATGTCAGACTGGTTCGGCCCTAGACAAGAAATCGGAGACATGCATTATTCAGAGGTCAGCATCTCCAGATTGGCCCATGAGCCACCGCCTTCTGGCGTAGGACTCGAGGCAAATTGATATATAAATACTCTGTACACTGAAAATCAGAAAGTCCAAGACCCAACAATACAATATGTGCAAATGCAAAAACTACGCACAGGGCTTGGCGTGACCAGCCGATTGATAGAACCGGGCCAGTTCTACCACCCGTCTAGGTGAAGTCGGGGCCAAAGTGGTGTGTTGAGCAACAGGAACACAGTCCAACGCTCCTGTTACCCTCAACCACCAGGATCCCTTCCTCCACCGACACTGGGCCGCAACCCACGGCAAACAAGTTGGTGGACCAAATATGCCTCCGGATCCACACGGAGGTGATGGCGAGCTCTTAGCATTACCCAGCACCCACCACGAGGAGGTGGCTCGCCACCTGGAAACGAAATAGTTTAACCCCTGAAATGGAGATGAATACTGCACAGAACCCCATTTCTATACCTACTATTACGTCACGGAGACGCGCCGCTCTGATTGGTCGAAATTTCGTTTGCGGCTGAGAATTGTGCACTGTTGACAAAAAGGTCGATTTAAGGTAATTAAAGATCGAAATGAGCAGTTTTAATGACGGGGTTTGATCTATAACGATGTCAGCAAGTGATTTTGCATTTGTACCCTATTAGAGTATATGTGACCTTTAACACTTTTGATTGAGGCTATGTTGAGAATGAAGTGAGAACAGGGCTTCACTTTAAGGGGCCAGTTTTCTTTACATGTTGCACTTGATAACATTATGAAGTGATATTTAGCTAGATATGATGCCAATCTATGGATTTAATTACAACTGAAGATGCATGTTCTAAGGTTTAAGCTCGTTTTGAGAGCTCGGGCCAAGCCGGGCCGAACTATTGTGGTCGAGATGATGTTTAGAGTGTGGGGAAGAGATCATATCATGCATGTTTTAAATACTATGAATAGTGAATTTATGGGGTGTTATTTATTGGATGTAGACGTAGGAAACATTTGCGTGCCCTGTATCCGAATGAAGTCAAATACATGTATATTAAATCATGTTTCGTTTATCGATTCCACTTTTAAACGTAACCTCGGTCAGCCAGCTCGTAGGAAACTCGTCTTCATGAGTTTTAGCCGATTTATTCGTAGTGAACTATATATGGTATGCGTTTGTGGCTTAAAATTGATTATCATTATTATCAAGGATGTATGCTGCATTAATCATTTGTAGGCATGGTGCTCATTAATTGGTTTATTGTCCAATAATATATTTGGCCCACCGTGGCGCGGCCCGACTTGTAGGCCATCCCGTGTATTTGTCATGTATACAATCCATCCATAGATCACGCTTGGTCGTTCTCAAAGAATCTGGGTCGGTAAGGAAACAAAATATTGCTTTCATTAATACTTCACCAGTACTATACAATATTACAGAATACGCAAAGTCGGATACACAAAACCGATAAATTACATCTAGTTAGTTAATTATTCAGTTGAATGTCGGACGCTTTTGCAATAGATGCAGTCCATTACAAACATATATTAAACATAAAAAGCTTTGGCCTACGAGACACTAAAATCACAAACATTATGGCAATAGTACAATAAATTAAGAGAATGCATTATTACATACATTCCAGATTACTAACATATTTTACTCACACAAATGTTATTGACACCATATTGACGCAAGCACCTACTCATGCAATCATGCATATTCGAACACATCGTACAATCACGCACTCACACACACACACACACACACATCACACACATCACACACATCACACATACATCACACACACACAAATCACACACAATCACACAGTACAGGCTTACGCTATTACGCTCTCACGCTATGACGGCCTGTTGGGGTGGACTGAGGGGAGGGAATGACGGAGGACATGACCAAGCCAAGGAAGACACAAATACTCCATACTCTATTATGGTCTTCCTTCCTTCTTGAAGATGGACCTTTTGTCACTGTAGTCTATGATGATCTCGGTGAACGGAAAGAAAGAACTTACTGTGAAAATCACTAAACAGTCGAATCCGTCCACGATTTTATGATCAAGACACAACGCTTGACTTTTCCACAGAAAACTAATTAACTTAACAATAACCTTCTCACAATTGATCTATGTTTCTACAAATTGCTAGTTAGACACAACAAATCGTGACTCTCTATTTGTGTTCACATAGATGTCAGTTGTACTTGTATTTGATGTAAAATGTATTGGTATATGTTATTTGTACGACAGTTCCTATCGACGACGACACATTCTTTATATTTTGTATTATGTGTTGTATGGGTATGTGGATATAAACTGTAAAGCTTGTTCGCCAGTTCCATTCGGTGTTTAAGAAACACAAAAGTAAACTATAAAACCTGGAGATATGTGGAGAACAGCAGTGTCGTAACTGAACAAAAATCATTCTCTCAACTGGTGACGGCCGTTTCGTATCAGTTAAACAAAGAAGCCGGTTAAATCGTAACTCACTCACTCACCCCATCATTTTCAGGTATGTCAAATTTTTGTTCAAGGGAAATTAACCAATCAGATAGCAGGAAACACTCATTATTTTACCTATCAGCTGCAACGAGTCACATTGTCCGGTAATACATGTATTGGCAAACTACGCTCTAGATACATTTTAAGTCAGATGTTTCCCACTTTCTGTATTGTATCATGTACACATGCCTCACATGACTACACTCTCACTCTCATTCTCTCTATCACACAAAGTCTCTCTCTCTCATACACGGATATATGAGAGTGAGAGAGAGAATGGGTGGATGGGTGGATAGATAAAATGATACATAATATAGATGAATAGATAGATAGGTAGGTAGGTGGTTAGATAGTATACATCACGACATAGCCATATATATAATAAAGATAGACAGATATGTTATAAGGCCCAATGTGTGTATGAATATTCTTACATAAAATAATAATTATCAGACAGAGCTAGTCTAAATATGTGTTAGCAAATCTATTATCCCGTTTCAGTTATATATTTTGTAAAGTTCACTTCAATCAAGCACATACCTGCCTGTCGTATGATCAAATAGGAAGTCGCAGTGTGTATCACATCGAGCAGTCAAGGACGGGATGTAATATCACGACAAACCAGGCACGCCGAATGAACCATTTATAGATTCCCAGCTGACCGTCACAAGGACACATGGCTCGGGGTAGGGTTTTCCTCTCATGTTAGATGTCGACGCTCGCTTCGCCTGTCATAGTGTCCGCTTTGTCAAGTCATTCATCCGCACGATTCGAGGCACCCCAAACGATGGATGTCACACTGGATTCCCTCTGTCATGAGAGAGCGTGTTTCCTGCCTTAAAGTCACACAAGGTGAATCAACGACCTTGAGTATTGCAAAGGTAATGTGACGTCACATGAACTCTAGTAGGTCAAAAGATCAAAGGGAACTACTTCTACATTTCAGTGTATGTGTGACGAACTGCCGTGTAACATTGTGCCGCCTGTGGCCTACGCTTGAGGGACCGAACAATCATACTATTTATCAGGGATAGTCTACAACAGGGACAGATCACTCGTTTGCTTTCTTTACCAATTGAACTAACTAACGTGTGCCTCGTCATGCTCACAGTGACTTGGCTCGTTCCCAGCGCAACACCAACTGTGTTTAACAGAACTTCAGCCAGTTTATTGTATCAGCAGGAAATTTACAATGTATGTATGAATGAATGAATGAATTATAGTAAGAATTAAGAGCACGAACTATATGTGAATGAATGAAAGAAAGAAAGATAAAGAATGAAAAGAAATAAGTACATGAATGAAAAGAAATATGTACATATGTGAATGAATGAAAGAATAAATGATACACCACGGCCATCCCCACAAAACATGTTAAAGAGCGTATATTGGTCACTACACTGGTCACATACATTCAGGTTTTTTTCGAGGAGTACCCCTCTCCCCCATCTGTATATAGTCTCCCTGAATATATACAGGTAGTATATATGGTGCGACGTGTCTGTGTAGCGTGCTTTGAAAATGTGTGTGTATGTATGTATGTATGTATGTATGTATGTATGTATGTATGTATGTATGTATGTATGTATGTATGTATGTGTGTGTATGTATGTATGTATGTATTTATGTATGTATGTATGTATGTATGTATGTATATGTGTGTGTGTATGTATGTATGTGTGTGTGTGTGAGAGAGAGAGCGCGTGTGTGTGAGTGAGAGAGAGAGAGTGCGTGTGAGTGAGTGAGTTAAGATTTATCGTCAACTGCACAAGAGGGCGCATTTACCGGGTTTGTACTTCACTACTGTAACGCAAAACGACAGTACGCAAGAGGTAGACTGTCAGGTGGCATGTGTGTGGTGATCCGCCAAAGCATTGAAAATGCTTTAGAAAGGGTATATGCACACTGTGATAATATCATTATACTGAAGGTAGTTAATCACCGGTTTCCCCTGACTAGTGAAAATATATTTGTTGTGTTCATATATATTCATGCTGAAAAGTCTTCTGAGTATTAAATATCTGAAGACAATGGTATTGACCGTCTGCAAAACAGACTGTTGCATATTAAGCGTGATTATGGGGATTCCAATAAATTTGTTTAGTGCGGTGACCTAAATGCGAGAACTGGGTCAGATCTTGAATTTATTACTGACGATGGCAGTCAATACCTTCCAGTTGATGACACATATAACACGGACAGTTTTGAAAAACCTCGAAACTCAGAAGATGATATTACAAATAAATATGGGAGATGCTTGCTCGAATTGTGTAAACTGTTTGGTACACACAATGGGCGTTGTAACCCAGCTGCTTCTCGTTTGTATACATACATTTCCAATATGGGTACAAGTGTTGTGAACTATTGTATTTTGTCCACTGAGATGTTCGGTTACTTTCAAGATTTCCAAATACCTGAGTGCACTGAGTCGGACCATATGCCAATTGTTATCGTCTTATCCAGCCTATTTTCGGGTCTAGATTCCGATGATTCTGCGTGTACAGATCCCCCTGTTCTACCCCGTGTACCGAGATACGGACTTCCTGACGCCTTTGTCACAGAATATAATAACTGCCACATGCAAACCATCTAGTCAAGTATATTTGAAAATTTTGGTACATTACTACATGTCGATATTAACCAGGCTGCTAAGAAAATAGGTGATATTTTGATATATTGTTCCCCAACTAGGTCATTGTTTGATACCAGCCCAAATAAACACAGAGAACAGCCGCCATGGTTTGATCAAGACTGTCGTATTTATTAAAAGAATTATAAGCTGAAAGCATAATCTAAGTGTCAGTTAAATTTAAATAAATACTTGTCAGCAAAGCGTGAATTTAAGAGGTGTTGTCAACTTAAAAATGATAATTACGATAAGGAAAATGTAGATGATGTATGCATTGCAGCAAGGTATAGAAACTGTAAATCGTTTTGGAAGTCTTTGAAATCCCTGATGTGGTAGGAGAATACAAAGTGGCATTTCTCCAGATATCTGGTTATCGTGCTTCACATCGTTACTTTGTCCTGAGCCAGACAGTGGGATTTCTTACATTCTCATTCATGTGACCATTGTAATAACCAGACCCTTAATGATGAACTATTATCGGGTCAAATCACAGTAAAAGAAATTGAAGATAGTATTGCTATGGTGAAACGTAACAAGGCTCCGGGCGAAGATAGTATTCCAATACAATATCTTAAGTTAGCCGACACTACAACTGTTACTAAATACTGCACTTACTGTTTAATAAGATATTAGATGCAGGTCATTTTCCCGAAGTGTGGAATATTGGAATGATTGTCCCTCTATTTAAGTCTGGAAGCAGATCAAATCCGAACAATTATAGAGGGATCTCGTTGCTAAATGTTATTGGTAAAGTGTTTACGTCTGTTTTAGAAAAGCGAATAAGAATTTGGTTGGATGTTAATAATTTGATTTCGGAGTCTCAAGCAGGTTTCCGTCCTGATTAATCTACGGTAGACACTATTTGTATCCTACAGTCGTTGTGCAGCAAATATCTTTGTGAAAAAGGTGTCAGATTGTACGTGGCATTCGTTGATTTTAGAGGAGCCTTTGATTACATTAACAGGAAAAAATGTTACATATGTTAGTTACAAAAGGTTGCCACGGCAAATGTTTAACATATTGAAGAGTGTGTATTCAGCAGTTAAAGCTTGTATAAAACTGGAAGAGGGCATCACGCAACAATCTGAGACTTCATGTGGTGTTCGCCAAGGTTGTGTTTTCAGCCTTGTGCTATTCACATTTTTTATCAATCAACTTGTAATTGAAATGTATAATAAATGCAATCATGGAATATTCATAAGCCAAGATATTGAAGACATAATGATGCTACTGTTTGCAGATGATGTTACAATGTTTTCATTTACAGTAGCAGGTTTGCAAAGACAATTGAATGTATTAGATGATTTTTGTATTATTCTTGAAGTGAATACAGAAAAAACAAATATAGCAGTATTTAGAAATGGTGGTACATTACGGAGAAACGAGAAATGGTACATTGGGGACAAACAACTAAAAAGTGCTACATACTTTAAGTACTTAGGGTTGATATTCTCCTCAAAGCTCTCTTGGTCAAACCCTTGTAATACTCTTGCAGCACAGGCATCTAAAGCAATGACTTCTGTATTTCATTTATTTCGTAAGAACAGATATATCTCATTCACTGCAGCCTGTGAAATATTTGATAAGAAAATTGCTCATGTTTTATTATACGCAAGTGAAATTGGGGCCACTAATTGTAACAGAGGAAGTGCAAATTACATATTTTAAACGATACTTAAGGATGTGAAAGTTTGCATCTAACAAGGCTACACTTGGTGGGTGAGTAGGTGAGTGAGTGAGTGAGTTCACATCTGCAATATTGCAGCCATATAGCGGTGACGAGAAATGTGGTAGATGCACACAAAAAATACAAGTAATTAAAGAACCAGTCATCGACGGACTGTAAAATAACTAGAGTATCACTCAAACAGTTAAAACTAGTTAGAATGTATTTCTAAAGGCAGAAAACTATGTTAGACAATACCACGTAAAACTTCGCTATTGATAACCAACAACTGAAGGCAGATCACCATACTAGGGGCCATGGGGACTTTCAGTACCTTAGCTACCTGCATGATCCCTAGTTAGATTTACACCATCCCCTCAGCTATTGCAAGTTTAGCCACGAATTAAAATCACAATACTATCACATCTAAAAGCGTGGAAGATTAAATTTTACTTCAAATGTTTTGGGACTTACGTACCCTCGCAGGAGGACAATAATTTTACGGTACTTCAACCTCCCTTGAGGGTACTGCCACTAACCCCGAGTTATTAACTTAAAGTTCCAATCATAAAATATTTATCTATTTACAAATCAGTCAACAAACCCAGTTCTTTTAAAAATCCAAAACTTAAATGAGAACTTATATTGTTAAAAATATCCTTCATAGTTCGTGATTTAAAATAGGCATCACTTGTGATGGGGTATTCAACACAGTCAAGCAGGACGTGCTTGACTGTGATTATTTCATCACAAGGGATGCTGAACGGAGGATCCTCACCTTTCAATAGGTAGTTGTGGGTATATCTGATGTGGCCAATACAACATCGTCGCATGATGTCCTCTTCAAATCTGGACTGACAACCCAAGTAGGCATAACCGATATAGGGTTTTATTTCATGTAATTTATTGATACCAACTTGGGTGTCCCACTTTTTCTGCATCAGATCACGGATGTAAGTTCTAATGGCAGCTTTATAAGAAGTAGTGGTGTCACAGATTTGTTGAGTGCTGCCTTGGCAGCAAAATCGGCAATTGCGTTCCCAGAAATGCCTACGTGGCCGGGTAACCAACAAAGGACAATGTCGAATTGGCCAGTAGCCAGATCATTACATAATTCAATAATTTCTATTAAAAGTTGATGTTTACATGATACATTTTTAATCGCCTGAAGACAAGATAGAGAGTCAGAGAGGATGATATTTTGTTTATGTGTGGGATGTTTTTGAATATATTTAAGAGCTGTTAATATAGCGTTTGCTTGTGCTGTAAAAATAGAACTGCTATCAGGTAATCTAGAAGTTACTGTTCTGGATCCACTGACCGTGGCACAAACTACTACGCCACGGTCCTTGGACCCATGTGTAAATAAGGATTTTTAATTGCTATATTTACTTTTTAATTGGTGATATTCTTGCTCATATCGTAAGTCATTTGTTTCTGATTTTTTTAATGTAGTTAATGTCAGATCGACCTGTGGTCTAACCAGTTGCCTAGGATTGGAAGAAAGAAAATGGAAAGGAGCTATATTTTCCAGCACAATGCCGGCAGCAGTCATAAACGGCTTAATTCTTAATTAATTCCAAGAGGCGGAAAAAGAGAAGACTTCTTGTTGTAAAAGTCCTCATAGAGGGAATTGAAGACACAGTTTGACTGTGGGGTTTGGGTTTGACTCATTGGAATACAGTTTTGTGATGTACTGTAAGGCTAATTTTATGCGACATTGGTCAAGAGATGGTTCATCAGCCTCGACGTAGAGGCTGTCAATAGGTGAAGTTGTAAAGGAACCTGAACGGGAGCGTCTAACATTTTTTGACATCACCTGCAATGCCTTGAACAGCCTTCGATACTGCAAACGTTTTCAACTTTAGTGGTCTCTTATCATGAGTCTCGATCACTATAAAGCGTGGCCAGTAGTCAGTTGATAGGGTCTTTCTTCTGTTTTTAGTATCATCTTCATCAATGTCTAGTGGACGTTTTGCGTTTTTATTGGGGTTTCGTAAGCCATAGCTGGTTTCAATTGGTTCATCATCCGAGCTCCCCACCCACCACGGAGTATCATGAGGTCAATGCTAAAAACAAGCGGATCTACAGCTTGCAGCATCACGGATACCCGGATGACATACTCCGGCAGGAAAATAAAAAGATTAATAGTTTCACCAGATTGATCCATGAGCCACCACCTTCTGGGCATACAACTCTCGGCAAAAACATACATAACATGATACATTTGAAACTACAGAACAGTTTGGCTAAGCATGAAAATCAAATTATCAGTTTCATAAAGTTTTGAGCATTTCATAGTTGCAGCTTAGGGCTTGACGTGACCAGCCTATTGATAGAACTGGGCCAGTCCTACCACCCGTCAAGGTGAAGTAAGAGCCGAAGTGGTGTGTTGAGCAAAAGCAGCAAAATGATTCAGTCTCCTGCTGCCATCAACCACCAGACTACTGTCCTCCACCGACACGGGCGCAACCCACGGCAAACAGGTTGCCCAATTTGGTCGCCTCTTACGACCAGCAATCGGGTGCTGTGGACACATTCCACACGGGAGAATAGCACTTAGCGTTACCCAGCACTTACCACGAGGAGGTGGTTCTTCACGGCTCTCTCTCTTTCTCTCTCTCTCTCTGTGTGTGTGTGTATGTATGGACGCACGCACGGACGGATGGATGCATGCATGCACGCATGTATGTAACCCTTAAGATACATTTGTCGAATTCTGATTGGTTAATAGCCAAAGCATACAAAACAATGTAGCCGGATTTGCCTGGGTGTACAACCCGTACACCCCGTCCAAACACACTACACGGGTTGTACGAATGACCTTGACCTTAGATGGAATGTGGCTGCTAAACAGCTGATCGCTTGTTTAAAATTTGACGTACGCAATTATCAGTATAAACAGAAAAATATATAATATAATTGCTATATTTCTTATTTGTTTGTTTAAAAAATATATTCAAAAAAGAAAATTTTCTGTTTTTCACTTGTCGTTTAACAAAACCTCAAATTCGATCATTTTTATCGTAAACCATGGAGACTATCTACTAATTATCCCTGGTTAAACACAGCTGAAGTTGCGCTGAAGGTGCGCTGAAGTACGCTAATTCGTACAAATGTTAAAGAAAGCAAGCGAGTGACCTATTCCAGTTGTAGATTATCCCTGCATAAACTAAGCCACTCCCTTCAAGACGTTTCAGGAAATAACATGGCGAAACCTTTTGCGTCTCATTCTGCCGAAGGTTGAATGCTGTTGTTTAAAGATAAGCTTTATTTAAAGACCGTAAGGGTAATAAATTCGTCACACAGTGTTCCGAAACAGTGTACGGTACTCTAAGACCCCAGTAAATTCACAAAGTTCATAAAGAAACCTTGCAAATTTGCAATCCGTTCCTCTACTAGCGCCCTACAGAGTCCTAGGAGATGCGCTGGTGCTGGGTGGCATGTATATACATGCCGAGCTGGTCACTCCATCCGCTCTATGCCATACTGCAAAAGGGATTGCCTGACTGGCTTCAAATCTCTGCCACCTTCTATCAATAGTACTCCGTTCTCGCATCAAAGCGGGCAACTGAATTTGACCAGATTCCAGAAAGGAAGTGTCAAAACGCTTCATTTTTAAGCTGCCATTTCAAACAGGCACCTAACAGTGAACGACAGTGAATGATACTGCTAGAACTCGATCCTTAGATCAGTGAAGTAAACTCATTTTGTTTGTATCTTGTTTTAACAGACAAAGGATTGTGGGGAACAAAAGCATACCACACGTGTTATATTGTACATGTATCTTTTTCAACAGACAAAAGGCTATTGTGGATAAACGCATACCATAATACCATAATCTGTTAAATTGTATCTTGGTGACATGTTAAATAGTCTCTTTGCCTCGATGAATGTCCACGAAATGCTAACGCTTTAATACAGAAATAGAATTTTACTATCTCAACTGTGTATCCCTGAAATCATATTGCTGTAGCGACGCGCATTTCTGGCATTTACGTATGGAGCACCAAGAACCTTCAATATATAAGGGAGATACTATACATGTACCAACTGTTTAGTATTCCATCTATGAATGAATGTGTCTAAGGATGATGCACCACGGTGCCGTGTTATAACCTGCAGCTGTAAGCTAAAATTCCTGAACCACCATCAAATCCCTTGTCCTTGTGTAAGATGCGGCTCCCAACAATATCATAGTTCTATCATCTGGTCTTTCGTCCTGTTGCACTCAGTTTGGTACAAAGCGATCGTTTTTGGTTTCCAGAGGCATGCTGTCATCATTTTGACTTTAGAGAAGTAATTCATATACATACTCACCGCGAGTATCCCATGTCCATGCATGGGCGGTGTTGCTCCATATACTGTTGCTAGCATTAACGCCTACATTCAGGCACCGACTAGTTGGAAAAAACGAACAGAATTCTGATAAAGCCACCTTCCAGGAATGTGATGATGCATGTATCTTATAAATGACTATTTCAAGCTATTAAAACCAGGCTTAGAGAAACACTTTCAAATACCTGTAATGATTAACTGTGTTTTACACATTTATACACATAACTCGAAGGCCCTTGTATTATTGGCAGGTGATTAGTCCAGTGGTTATAAAATACTGGACCCTGCAAGTACAGCTTCATTGTAACTGATGGGACGTGTAGCATCTTCACCATCCACGGGGTCATCCTGTCTGACTGGGCTCTGAAAGTACAGACGCATGCATCTTCCTCAACCAACTTGAAGTAGAACCTGCTCCATGAGCATAGTATTTACATACAGCTTGTGCTCGAGCATTCTCAGTGCAAATGTGTCCCATTGTTGGGCAGGATGGCCAACTTACGACGTCTGTCCTCCTAAATACACCCTTTAAAGTCAATATTTCCGTTATAGTAGAACACCTACCAGTTCGTAATTCCCTGAACATGTGGTAGAAGGTTTGCGCATGGTTCTCATTGTGTCCGGAACACACCAGCACTGGATGTCCTTCAGGTGGATAAGACAGTCGTTGTCAGCTGGCGTCTGGTTGCCCCCTGCAATAAGTTGTGTAGGCTTTGTAGTAAATTGAGATTACAACGCGTTGTTTCAAAACGTATTCGGTATTTAACAAGCGAAAACGAGTGAATGAGTGACGTCACATGGCTTCCTAAACACTACTCATCCCCAAGGTGACCCTACACCTAAATGTTTCTGGCACGTCTTCGCGCCAAGGCAGTTTTGATAATGCAAATAGATAAGATCATAGACACTCAAAAACGATGGTGTCAAGATGTAAATGTGGATGATTTTAAATTTTGCAAGCTGGAAATATTTGAGTGTGTGATCGTTATTGTTTGGTGTTTGTCGTCATCGGAAGATTGTTTTGGATATCTCTGCACATTGTGAATCTCTGCTTGTGTGCCAGTTAGCGTTCAATGTTATCCCATCTGCCGAAGCCAAACATATTCAGTAAAGTGCAACCCGCGTGTTTGAGTTTGACATTAGTTACGTTCACTATTAATCGGGGACTACTCTTCTATGGCGAGGTGCAGCCTTCTTGTGTTCCCGAACCAGAAATTGGAAAGTTACTGAATTGTCAATATGAAATGTGAGTTGATTACATCCTGCATGTTATGGAGACATGAACTTCGCATTACCATGCATCAGAGGAATATCTTAAAACGCAATGAGTGTGTGTAGGATAACCGTTCCTTTATATTTCCGATTGACTAGAAGAACGTGTGTCACCATATACACTCCCGAACCCTTGCAAACGTACTCCGCTGTATACTGTTTCAACGAGTGTGTTTTGCTTCTGATTGTTATGAGTGAATTCGATAACAATGGAAGCAAATAGTAGCTCGGAGCGGGTTGTGGATGTTTATCGAAAGAATCATCATGTTTATCAGTGAAAAATGTCACCTCAATCAATCGGCAAATCGATCCCCCAATGGACAGGCACTGACGTTAACGTGTCAGGTATTTTTGTAAAACGATAAATATGACATTTGACGCACGTGTCATCAGTAAAAGTACCAATGTTGTATATTTTAATATTCGAAGAATCCTAGGCTTTGTCCCTAACGGCGATTTTCACAGAATTGTTTATACAAGTATCACTGATTGTTCGAGGCATTTAGAATTCACGATTAGAATCAAAAGTGTAAAAGAATAAGAAATAGAAAAGAACTAGATTCGTGTTATATTTATTCTATAATGTGTTTCATTTAATAAAGATCTGTTAATGTTGCAATCGCGAAAGTAGCAGGTGTAAAGTTTTCCCTAATCAATGAGAAGAAATACAAATTTAACCACCTTCACAACCACGCAGAAAATCACCCCAAACTGAAATAAAGCAAACCCTATCCAATCTAACCAACAGAACTTAACAAAGATCACCATACTTTTTAAACTACAAAAGAAACAAAACCTAAACGGCACCAATACCCTGTATCAATGTAACGCACAATAATAAATACATTATAGAACAAATATGAATTTCAAAATTCCTAAATCAATATATATTAAACGACGTCTGAAGGGTGCAGGACGCAGGACCAACCTGTCAGGAGACTGGTAACCGACCCGACCAGGAGGACTGTCGCAATAGCTATCGACGTGAACAACGTGTAGGAAAGGCTGTACATGGTATCCAGGCCAGATCTGAAGCCATATGTTTATATTACAACACGGCAACACGAATCTAAATATGTACTCGGCGCCACTAATAAAGGTCAAGATATTGGTAACACTGTCAAAAATCTTCGTTTATGTTTGTAGAATAACTTTATAAAACACATCATATGGAAATGTCATCATTAATAATTATGAATAATTAATAATTATTTTTATTCAAACTGTCAGTATTGAGGTCCACCTACTACTTAATGTCAATGATTTGGACGTCCACGTCGCTTTTTCTATGAAAAGTGGAAGCAAATACACTGTTCCGGTACCTGTTTGAAATTACGGCTAAAATTAAGACGTTTTATTGACACTTGCTGAAAGGGGTCAGTATTTTGGAATTTTGTCAAACAGCAGGTTGCTGTCCGTTTTAATGTGAGTCAGAGTCAGAATACTATATGTAGACTATGGCAGAGATTTCAAGCCAATGGGTCCTTGAAATATTCACGACGACCATGTCACCCCAGAGTAGCAACAGTTCCAAATGGTAGGCACATGATTATTACTGCGTTACGCAACAGATTCCTTAACAAAGCGAATCTGCAGACAGAACACTTATATCTAAACAATGTGAGGACATAAGCAAGCATAGCTATACACAGACATCACAACACCAGTGGATCTCTCAGGACTCCACCGAGCTCTAGCAGAGGCATGGAATGCGATTTCGCAAGTTTCTTCATGACCTTGATGAAGAGCATGAGAACAAGGTGCACCTGTGTCTTGAACACAGGAGGGTGTTACGATAATGTAGCGTCTGCTGTCTGCGCACGGAAGTGGTACTACTGGGTAAAGCACGTGATGAAACTCTCGTGTGTGAAAGGAGGCGAGCGGGCATGTAAGAATGTTGACAGAGGTAGAATGGTGTCATGTATAAGAAGAAGAATAAAGATGCTAATGAGAATCATCAAATGGTAGCAAAGCGTGGTTGCTGATAAAGAAGAAGAGTCTCTTGACACACCTCAGGCGTACATATTATTTTATAGTATTTTCACTTGTTCAAGAGAAAACAGTTCCTGAATTACCGAGTATGTATATAACAACAATGTACCATATTTATCTCGAAGGTGACTAAATGTCACAAAACAAGAAGGATTCTTCAACTGAAATACACAACGGGGCGATAATGAACTCTCATCAGAGACGGTGATCCCAACATGTTACAACATTACAATGTACCCGTTCCTGTCGACCTCTTCCTGTTTCGGGACAATGGTGCTATTGACGAAGGATGAAGTTGTCACGTTGAAGCCTGGGCAGTTGTCTGTAGGGGCTGGAGCAAGGTACTTGCTGGCTGACCCAGCAGAGGAGAACATGGACCCTAAGGACAACCACAGCATGAAGCTGACCCCCGCCAGAAGACCTGTGATGGCACCCTGTCCATTCAAGGAACATTCTTGTGACGAAGTTATACTTTGTGCCATAACTTGTGACTTAGGAAACCCCCATAACAGTCGAAATAGGACGTGACATTACTATCGTTTTACTCATATATTTGCGTTTTGTGCGTGCGTGTGTGAGCTTGTGTATGTGTGCGTATCTGTGTCTGGAACGATTGACGTCTTTTGGTATGACGCAACCAGGAATCGACACCCTGAACGGTACTCTGACTATTTATTTTACCTTTATATATGAGTGAGTTAATATTTATCGGCAATATTTCAGCTATATCATGACGAATAGATATTTGACATTGAAATGGAACATGTGGATATTATATAAACCTGTCGTCAAAACACAGTAAAACAAACAGAAACGCACAGTTACAAGTACAATTAGCGTGGAAGGTTAAAACTAAAAGTAATGTTGAGACAAGACAATATAAAAACAGACTACTGAAGGAAGATCACCTGTAAGGTAAGGAAGTACCCGCATGGACCCTAGTTGGATTTACACCATCGCTTCAGCTGCTGACTATTGTAAGAAGTGTTACCAAAAATAGATATAACAAAAATACGATGTTTAAAAATCCTGGAAAGTTAAACTGACATTGAAAATTTTGGGATTTATGAACCCCAAGAAGTTTGTTTTTACCTTGGCATTGGCAAATGGAAACAGAGCTCCAAGGTAAAACAATGCATTCAAAGGACTTTTAGCGGTGGACAGTAGTGTGTACATGATCTGAAACATGAATATGTACGTGAACCAAATTACCCAACTGGCACCCTTGGATGACATGAGAAAGAAACTAACCTCTTTGATATTGAAGTCTTGAAGTGTGGAGCGCAAACGGTATCAAGGGAAACATTTTCCTTCCCATTTTGCGCACATAGGGAATCGAACCCAATTGCTGCATGTCTGTCCCAAGACTATATCTCAGTTTAGATGATGTGGTCAGTTAAACCGTTGGTAATGGTTGTAGACCTCAGGAATAAATAGAATCTGTTCTAGTGATTTGTCATGAGGACTAAGAAACCATTCTTTACTGAGGTGGATTAATGTGGACAGTGTACCAACCTGGTGCAGGGATTTTGATCCAGCTGAAGACACGATAACGGCCAGTGCACAACTGAGGACACCGGCTATCACCACTGGGTATGAAATATATATTAAAAAGGTTATTTTGTGTCATAGACTTTATTTGGTCGCACATTTAAATACTCTATGGTTTCAATTTTGAAATCGACAGAGGACAATATTACCTGTTACTTTGGCGACTAGTACACCTTTGAACTCTGATATAGTTGGCCTGCGGGGTTTGACGATGTCATACCACGTTATGTGGGCAACAGCTGACAGACAGGACGATATGGTGCTGCAACAACAACGAGCCCTAAACAATCTGTATGCAACACTTGAACATGAAGCACGTTGAAACTGGACACGAAGTTTTGAATACCACGGAAACAGGACGTTCATACACATTTAAGTGTTTGAGTAAGGGTGTGATTAATAAGGTTTCATGGAACAATCAGGCACAACAGGATTTATACATACTGGACGAATTTGAGCAATCCAACCTTCGTCATCGGAGTTACGTTAGTTCCCTACTGTGTGTGTCATTTCTTTGTTTTGCGAATGAAACAGTTGAATGTGAGATGACTAATGCCTAATAAACGGATGTATTTACCTGAGTGAAGCACTGGAAAGGGCTGCTAGGAAAAATCCTGACATTCCTTGTATATTGTGGAACAGGTCCATGATGAAAAAGGGCAGAACCTGCAACAATTTACAGCAGAAGTTCAATTTTGTTTTTAAAAAGCCACTTGCCAAAGGGCATGTGACATGAAGAAAGTAACTTGTCCTAAGTTTCGACTTGCCCTGATTTTTATGACATATTCATAATAATTATGAAAGCATAAATCACCATGGTACTTGATGTTATTTTTTAGTGGACTGGTTTTTGAGAAGTGATAAGTAGTAAAGAAAGATAACTCTGTCATATTGTGAAATTCAGGCCCTACATTTTGAGAGGATATGAAATGAAATCCAAGTTTATTTGCAGTTTGACACCACTGGCAGAAATTATCCAGTAGCTCACGGACAAGTAAGATACAATTATTTGATTGCCCGAAAGGAAAACTGACATATCCCGGGCGTTGGAATTTTTTAACCTCTGATTTACAGATAACTTTATAGTCAGTGCCAAACGAAATCATGATACATATCACCAGGTAATTAAATGTTCTCTCAAAAAGGGAACGTAAGTTGAATGAAGACATACCTGATTGAGAGAGTTGACTTGCTTTGACGCCACCACGTCACACCGTATATGAGAATAGTACCCGTATGCAACAATCCCCTGTGAGAGGCCAATCAGCAGGAGGATAGGAAAGGCAGGAATAGTGACAAGAAGTGCCCTGAATGTTAAAACGTTACTTTAAATTCTGTAACAATTGTTGTATCTACTGATATATATAATAACCTCTGTGTATTGCCTGTGGTAAAATCTGACATCTGTGCACAACTGGAGCTTTATCCACTGACGTCCTTGTACAACTAGGGCTTTATCCTCTGACGTGTGTGTACAACTTGAAGTATATCCGCGTACACCTAGCTATGTCCGGTTATATTCATGTAGAGTACTTTTTTCCACTGACATCCGTGTACATCCAGAGCTACATCCGGTTATGTTTATGTACACCAAGTGGCATATCCACTGACATCTGTAAACAACTACGGCTATATTCACAGACAACTGTGTACAACTAGTGTTATATCCGGTTATGTTCATATACAACCGGAGCTTTATCCATTGATATCTGGGTACAAATAGAGATATATTCACAGACATGTGTGTACAACTAGAGCTACATCTACTGATGTGTGTGTACAATTAGTACTATATCCACTGATGGGTGTCTACAATTAGAGCTATAAAAACTGACGTCTGTGTACAAGTGGAGCTAACACCTACTGACGTGTTTGTATAACTAGAGCTATATCCACTGACGTGTGTGTACAACTAGAGCTATAAAAACTGACGTGTGTGTACAAGTAGAACTATATCCACTGACGTGTGTGTACAACTAGAAGTATATCCACTGACGTGTGTGTACAACTAGAGCTATAAAAACTGACGTCTGTGTACAACTGGAGCTAACACCTACTGACGTGTGTGTATAACTAGAGCTATAAAAACGAACGTGTGTGTACAACTAGAGCTATAAAAACTGACGTGGGTGTTCAACTAGAACTATATCCACTAACGTGTGTGTACAACTAGAAGTATATCTACTGGCGTGTGTGTTCAACTTGAGCCATATCTACTGGCGTGTATGTACAATTAGAGCTATAAAAACTGACGTGGGTGTTCAACTAGAACTATATCCACTGACGTGTGTGTATAACTAGAGTTATATCTACTGGTGTGTGTGTACAACTAGAGCTATAAAAACTGACGTGTGTGTACAACTAGAGCTAGTACAATTGTATTGCTTTTAAACAGAACTAATTGTCCTATGTCCGTTAATCAGTTAAGCCAATAAAACATTTACCAGAACAATGCACATAACCTTTCTTTGTGGTTTAGTTACAGTTACTGAGCTTCCAGGATGAAAAAAGACTAAGGTACATACGAGTAAACCCTTTTTCCTCAAGTACAGATGAATGGTTCAGTGCTACCTGTACCCACCTCCTGGTTTCCCCGAGTGACATGGCTGACGAGATACGCTGGAGCGAAGACGGCATATACAGATAACCAAACCCCGCCAATATTCGACCGAAGAAGAGATTCCACACCGTATGGCGCACTGTCGGGTCATGGTCAAGGCTTCGTTGTCAAACAAAAATTAACATATAGTTCACTGTTTATTTCATACTGTTTCAAAGATTGTAAACTGATGGGTCAGACGAAAACATACAGTTTAACTACTCATCTGTAAAGATGTCTAACGTATAACACTAAATGTCACCTGAAGGTCAACCTCCCAGTGTCTGATGCTCGGCCCCAAACTTCCGCAATCCCGCCTGCGTCCAGTGTACCCTGCAGATGAGAGTAAAGAATCGAGATAACACTCAAGAATCCACGCGCCATCTATTTCTTCAGAAATATTTTCAACAATATTTTAAACAAGTCAGTTCTGGTATGTAGACCCATGACATCAGCGAATGTCAATAGTTTTCGCTTGGTCACAGTATTAATATTGGTTGTTTTCAGTATATATTCTCATATTAGATCGATTAGCAAACCGCAAAATTGGTTTTAATTTGTCACGCTCCCCGTGAATCATTAATTTGATTGGCAATATTATGACAATTTCGGGAACAAAGGGCGAAAGAAGTTGACGAAAAACGCCTTTTCTGATGTAACACGAAATGCATAATGCAATGATGGTATAAAACAGTCTACGCTACGAAGGAGCAACAAAGTAGTAAATGGAATGCAAACATATGCCACGTTTGCGGCAAATCCAAATAGAATGGACCAACATGGAGCCAACCACACCGTTATTGTCAGAACCTTCGACTGCACCCGAGCAGTTGTCATCAGACTGAATAAATGCAACGAATAAGACAAGGAGACAATACGTCGGACAGGACAAGCGTGACAACGCCCGATGATGATCGGTACATGTGGACAATACATCTGACAGATCGTTTTATTACGACATACAGTGTACCGGCGACTAACAGAACATGGTACTTGAGCAAGTGGAGTGCATCTGACTCTCAATAGCAGACGTCGTCAATTGACATGGGCCAGGCGAGTTCAACGTTGACAGATGCGTGATTGACGACGTGTGATGTTCACCGACGAGTGTAGGTTTTGCCTGCACAGTAATGACGGCCGCCATCTCAAAACCTGTGATTTTTCACGGCAACTGAATGCTTGAATATACATTTTTTGCGACCCTTGTTTCATTTATGCAGTAAGGTCCACGTGCATTGTCTACCATAACGATAAGGCATGACCTCATACACCAAGACTGACAAGCAACTTTGAGCAATAAGGGTAACTTCCTTGTTTTGCCGTGGCCAGCATGTTCCTATGGAGATATCTGGATCGACACATCATAAGACTCTCAGCATCACCCGTCAACTGGAACAATGTTGCCTACAGGAATGGCAACGTCTTACTCTATTGATATTTAACAGGTGTTTTTAATATATGCTATAAATTGGTTTCTTTTCAAATTTGGTCAAACACGCTGTATACTTTGTGTGGTGCACACGTTTATGTTTAGTGTCTTACATGGTCTCTCTGTAATTTCAACGATATTCACAATCTCTTTGCTCCTGAAATAAAGTAACACCATTTCCCAAAGACCCCGAAACAAAATATAAACATTAGGACACCTTTATAATAACCGTCAGCATCCCTGCCACCATGAGCGTGAGTTGCATCACGTCAGTCCAAATGACAGCTTTCAGCCCGCCCTGGAAGGACAGATCAAGCTGTGAGGAACGGTCCAGCCATTTACAATCATGAAATTATTTGAAAATTGAAAAATTACAAAACCTTAGTCGCAAGTACGCAATATATCACATGGTAAACAAAAGTTAAAAAGTTTGAGCAAAGAAAGGACAGGGCTTGTCAGGGTATGATGACCAGCTGTGAGTCAGTCATTCATTTTGGATTTAGGATCTGTGTATATCAAAGGTCATTGAAATGGTAACTTGTAGTTATAAACGAATATCCCAACGCTCATTTACAGAGGTGCGTATAATATCTTGTCACACTTACAATGGATGTGTAGATGACAGTAATTGACGTGGTCACCGTCATTGCAGCAAACATGGACAACCCAGTCACTGACATTGAAAAAAAGGGATTTTCTTTTATGACATGAATGTTATACCACATTGATTATACAATTGCAAAATGTAAAGTTTTAGAATTTTCTTTTCTTAAATATAGTTCACATTTATTTTCGATTTATATGTAACATTAATAAATTGCATTTATTTACATAGAGGTTAATCCGTGTGGCTTCCTTGTATCATCTGAGGTAAGAGATATGACGCATTGTGCCGTGTGCTAGAGAAACCTCTGAACATTCAAAGTAGCAGCTACTTCCCCCAGGTGAAGACAGAACAATCAACACCAGTCTCACAATTATTTCGTATTGATTTCATAAAGATGAAGAGCAGGACCTGGACTGTATGTTTCTTGTTTTAGTCGAGCACCGTTACGTTACGTACCTTGTTCTATAGCGATGGCCTGACCGTATATGACAACACTCATGTACTGCAACTGTGTTAAGAAAGGAATGTGTGAAAAGAGACATCTGTGGTCGTATTCTTCGCTGTCAACTCGACTGGTATAGGGTACAGCTTATACCTTGAATCAACAACGTGATTGTTATAGGGTACAGCTTATTTTTAAAAGGCGGTGCTAAATGTGTTGGGCACATAATACTTTAATACATGTAAATTACGAGAAATATGAAATATATATAGTTTAACATAAAGAGGAGGACATCATTATATCATTATAGGGTGCTCATTGCACTCAAAGTATCAAATTCAGTTTCCGTATCAGAATAGATATATACATTACATGATGTAGCCAGGTCACAGCATGAGTTATCAGTCTGAGGCGCCTCGAACGAAATCGTCTTTCGAAGTACTGTTAAAGAAGCAATGGCCAGAATATTTTCCTTGATTTCGTGAAGGAATATATCGAAATAACAACGTTCTAATTGGTTCTATGCCTAGGACACAGGAATGAATAATATATCTGAAATTCATTATTTCTGGCCTAATTGAAACCGTCTTTCTGAGAACTGCAGAGGAAGCAATATATTTTTCTTAACGGGATTATATAGGTATCATGAAACACTAAACAAGTTCTGGTTGGTCCCGTGCATATTTTGGGAATGTATAACTGATGAAACATGAGTATTTAATCTTTCCACAATAGGGCACTTAAAGCCTTACCTCAAATGGTGTTGACAGATTCAGTCTCTTGAGGAAAGTCAAAGTCACAATGACTTCAGTGATAGTTCCAACTGCACTTCCAATCTCACCGAGGATAAGTTCGATTCCAAAGGCATACGACTCGGCTGGCGATCCTAACATCATCACAGACGACTGTGATGTCGCTATTAAGGACAACGCCAAGGGAAGGAATGTCATGGAATTGCTTGCGACAAGATATTCGTTTGTACTGCGCCCTTTGCGAGCTTTCACGGCGTAGTAAATCCCAATGATGGTGGACCCAGCAAGCATCAGCCCGAACACCACGTAGTCCCATGGTCCGAATGTCATAACTGCAATTGAAACCTTTTCATGGGATTTCATTTGTGAATACATATCGATATTTCAACTGCAATACGTTGAACAACTGACTGTTAGGTCCACAGCATCTGGGAAATAACGGGTTGGAGCTGACATGTGACTTTAGAACTTTTAAAATATAATATTATTTAAAATTTATTATTTAACGACACTTCAAACGTATCTATGATAATAAACTGTTGCTTATTCAGTTTCCTATTGGAAATGCAGCTTGATTAAGAAAATGGTTTATTCCCGTTCTAGGTAAGTGTTGGAGATTTCGGAAACCTGTGTACATGATGGAAGCAATGCCTAACATTCATTAAGCAGACTTTGTCACATGAGGGATGGTTCTTTTGCACAACTCAAATTCAAAACATACGCTACTCAAAGCGAAATCCCACATTTAAGTGTACGGTACGTTCAAACATATGCACTCAAACATATCCTGTCCAACATGGTATGGCATGGCCTCTAGTATATATATCTACCTTTAGCTGTTGGTGATCTATAGCCTGTTTTTATATTGTATTGTCTGAATAGTGATATTAGTCTTAACATTTCACGCTAATGTTATTTCTTTTTGTGATATTCTAGTTGTTTTACTGATCTTTGTCGACAGGCTTTTACCATGTACATAGATACCTTTTTTTCAAAACTGTTCTCGTCGCAATATGGCTGCAATACTGCCGATGTGACGTTAAATATTATCTCACTCACCCAACAAGGGATTGTAATTGAGCTTGAGCATAAATTAAAGGATAAATTAAACTCTTTGAACACCAGTCAACCGGAGGATATTACGCTCATGACACAGATCCCAAAGTGTAGTGTCCCTAGTGTGGTGATCTACCTTCAGGTGCTGGCGATCAATAGCCTGTTTTTATATTGTATTGTCCACATAGTGATATTAGTTTTATCTTTCCTCGCTAGCTTTAATGATAATTGTGATATTCTAGTTGTTTAACTGTCCTTCGTCGACAGGTTTTTATAGTAGACATATATTTCATATCAGTATTAAATGTTCTCGTCACAATATGGCTGAAATATTGCCGATGTGACGATAAATCTTAACTCACTCACTCACTCACCCAAAGAGTCGTTCATAGATGAAACCTGTGTTTATCAATGAAAATATCCCCTTGTGAAACATCATTGCTACTACATGTCACACACCATTTGGAAGATCTAATAGCAATTAATCTTAATGCTAATAAATGTGTAAGTTATGTTTTATCATGTTTAACTTACTTTTAGGCGAGGGTTTGGGGCAAGATCATACTATTCTTAGCTTGTTTCGCAAAGACGTGCCCTACACGTAAATTACGGAACTTTGGACGAAACTGTTTAACGCATGTACAAGCGTGAGGTACATTCCAATGAGAGCCAACATGTCACCCGACTAACTTTACCCGATCGAACATCAAAGATGGAAATAGTACCCTGTAGTGTACGTTTGATAATTTTAGTGTGTTTTGTTGTTGATTTTATTCTTTGAAGTATTTAATTTATTTAATGATTTCCATTACTTTGCTCTTTGTGGAAGCATGTTATGAGGAACATTTGTATTAGATAGTTATTTGATGCGAGACAATAATTAATTTAACGGAGACAGTAGTAATAAACAGATTGTGTGGTTATGGATAACTACAATTATCAGTTTTGCACGCTTTTTTCTTCCTAAGTCCAACAGAGTAGGACCACTAAATTTGAATTTCATGCTGTTGTTTTGTTTGTCTTTAGTTAGTGATCTCGCGACGGACGGGGTCTAACATAAACGTATTGAAGTAGTTTAAGGAGTAGCTCTGTCTTGGCAGGGCATTTGTCTAAGTACTTGTCATGGTACTGATTAAATATTGAGCCCTTTGACGTCCACCCATGGAGGTTGAACAAATGTTCCGCGATCAGTCTCTACATTATGTAAGTTTTTACGAGAGTGTATTTTCCGTGATTTGAGTTGTTATTAATTATTATTGCTGTAGTTGTAATTGGGTCACAATAATTAAGGTTTTAGTGTTAGTTATTATGGGTCAGATTTCCTTCAGAGAATTATTTAAGCGGCACGCCTCTATGGCAGTACTTTAGAGTTAAGTCCCTTTGAAAAACATATAAACACGAGTTCAGAAGCATTCCACGACAATGGCGATGGTCGTATGTGCTCGAACTTTCAAGAAATGACTGAATGTATATATAAAGGCTAGTTGCTGTGTCAGACACGGTGTTACGAGTGTGTATTTTCTGTATATGGTCAACACTTTTAGGATTCTGGTTTTCCGGAATTTATCTGCTCTTTGTTTTCTGTGTGTTTACTTCCGGGAGACTTGTTCGAGGGCATTCCACAGTGTTGACGATGTTCGTAAAGTGCCCGAACTTTCGGGAAATGACTTAGTATATATAAAAAGGCTGGTTGCCGTGTTGAGGGCGACACTCATTCACATAACTAGAGGATATACATTACTGCCAACGCTTGATCATCAAAAAACAAACCCGTCAACGCCTGAACCTACATCATCCGCTGTCAGAACGATCGCCGTGTTTACATTCTGCGTAGTTGATTCTCTCTCACACCAAGACTTTTGGGAGTTTGCGACTAAATATATCTTGTGACCCATTGCGTTCGAATTTTGTCTCATTTGTATTGTATTTGAAATCGGTATTGTGAAATTGACTTGTGTGACTTTGTATAACTTGCTCTTTGCTTAATAATACAATATTTGAATGTTTTAGACTTGTCTTTGTTCTGTTTTGCTGCTTCACAGGCGATTTCTTACACCTATTGTCACGGCAAATTCTTAACCGTAACAAAGTTTTTTAAGGTTCAAACACTTAGGGTGATAACACCATGTCATGAGATACAATTAGCAATTCCTCTCGCACGAATCTCTGCCAGGTCCATTTTTTGAGAAAATACAAATAGGGTTAGTCTTTTTTGATATCCACCTGGTCAATACATGTATAGATGGACCACACCAAATCAGTGGCATATCACTGATGATCGATCTCCCTTGAGTTTGCCGGCCTGGTATAAATAGCTCATGGTGCATCAGAAGGCTTCATACGGATTAATCACTCTGGTACTGATCGCCAACACCATTTCGGTTTTACGTGTTACCCATTCTATCAGGCGTGGCTATCGGGCAAGCCCCTACTTAAAGCGTCCTGGATCGACTTTTATCCTGTAAAGGCCTGCGTATACAGACACGCTTCAGTGTATCGGCCACTTCAGTCAAACCATTCTTTTTATCCACCAGCAACACCCACAGCGGGCAGGACACAGGATATTTTACACTGTGATTTAATCTGTGATTCAAACACGGTGCTGGCGTGTTTCAGCACCTTTGTTTTCGCTGTTTTTACAATTTCTATTTCACTCTAACAAATATCGATTCAAATACTTCACTGCAATTTCGGACATGTTTAAAGAGCCCATTAAAAACACATAAAGTTGCATTTACCTTAGAGTATAAATGAACACACCACTTAACCCCCTGGATGCCGAGGGTTTTTTTCAGGCGCACATTTTCGTAAGGTTTGAAAAGTGAACGTTGTGCGAGATTAGCCCTCCCGTGGTCCTGGATCTGCGTACGGCTATAAAATTGCACAGAAATGTAGAATATTTAATTTCATATCCCTTGGTATAAATATAACAGCGGCTACCTCAGGGGTTTGAGAAATAGACACTGCTAAAAGTTGTCCAAAACTTTTGTGTGTGTTCAAAAACAGTAAATATCTCAGTTTTTTATCGTGCACCAATAAAGGCACTCTGTTACGATTTGTTTTAATTTGGCATCTTTACGGAAAGTGTGAGCGAAAAAAATACAGCTTGATATCTGAACGACATAAGTGTATATGAAATGGATGTATGTGCTAATGCATAACGCCATACGCACAAAATAAAAACTGACCCGCAATAAATGTCAAAAATCGATTTTCTTCTATGACGTCAAACGTTGACAGAGAGGTCATGCACGTATAAAGATAAGGGGGCATAACTCCGCTGTGGTTTAGATTAGGTAAATACAATTCAGATCACATGGAGAGAATTTGCCGTGGATACGGACAGTATATTTTCGTGATGTTTTGTTCACACTGAACCAAACGATTCCAATACAAAGTTCCCCAGTGTGAGAGGATACCTTTTGGTAATTTCAAAATTTGTAATAAAAGATGCCAATGTACTACATCAAAAAGCAGGTAATAGCGATTTGGATGTCCCTCTCCGACACAGTATTTAGTTCTTAGATTCCCATATTCTCCTGTTTGTGTGGATGTATTTTTATTAATTTTGCATCATTATTTACGGAGTAGCAGTGAGTGAGTGAGTTGAGGTTTACGCCACACTCAGCAATATTACAGCTATATGGCGGCGGTCTGTAAATAATCGAGTCTGGACCAGACAATCCAGTGATCAACAACATGAGCATCGATCTGCGCAATTGGGAACCGATGACATGCGTCAACCAAGTCAGCGAGCCTGACCACCCGATCCCGTTAGTCGCCTCTTACGACAAGCATAGTAGCCTTCTATGGCAAGCATGGGTTGCTGAAGGCCTATTCTCCCCCGGGACCTTCACGGGTTAACGCAGTAGCAGCAACATTTTCAAATGTAATGAAATAACCGAAAATAATGCGACATTTTAGTTGACGTCACGGCATGTTTTGTGCACTTTGTGACGTCGGAAAAAGATGACTCTGGTTGCTGATTAGTATATATATCCAACCTAATTTCCACTCAATGTGTAAACGATCTCGGCTTCTGTGTCAGAATTCAACACTTTTTAGCGAAAAAATATAAAATGAGTGGTTTTACCACTGAAATAGTGTCCTGAATATATCAACAATTACACGGTTTTACTACATATCTGATTGTAAGCAACACGCGCACCTGTCTAGCATCAATTTAGCGTAAATGAAAATTTCACAACACCTGAATATTCACTGAATGTTCATTTGGAAACTATACTTTTCTTCTTATGATTATGAAATTATTACACTTCATAAGTATGCAAAGAAAGGTACGAAGAGATTGCTTTTTCAGTACAGAAGTATTAGAATATGGACGCAAGGCTTGTCCAAATTAAGACACGACCTGGTTTATACATTTTTAACAATTTGCGTATAAATATTGTTTGAGTTAGATATTCTGCCATCAGATATATTTTAATCGAATTAGAATTGACTTTATTATCGAAAAAAATCATAATGAATCATAAAACGTTTTTGACAAACCCTCACCTGGTCAATCAATATTCATAATTGTTTTGTCTATAAAAACGACACAAACTAATACAATGAACAAGACAATTCCTTTAAATATGTGTACCTCTATATTTCATGAAATGTACAAATCATTTTCATTAATATTATCAGTTTTACATATAAGTTGGAATTAAATCGCTGTTTATTAACCTGTTCATATGAAACTGCAATATTTGTCCCAACGTATTGAATATCACCGGAACTAAAGTACATGTTGCAGTAATGGCTACGTGTGATCTTCCAACACTTGTGTAGAGGCTTGAAATGTGGTATAGTAGACTTACTGCGTCAATTTCCCATGTAAATATTATTCAAACAATCAGAAGCTTTCAAAGAATAAAAACGCATACCTTATATCCACATACGATATGTTGTTGAACATGGATATATGTAGATACTGAAATCAGTTTCATGAAAAAATATCTGAACGATACGCAAAATATACATGACAATGCTGAAAGTGAAATCGGAATGGTATGGGCATTGTGTTTACTCTTGTTCAACCGACCTTCACCCCAAAGAAATTGCCTAATATGTGCAACAATGTTGACGTGACATCACTAACGATGACCGATTTCTTTCAAAATGGCGGCTTCCCTGACAAGGGTACACAGGATTTTGCGAGGACTTTTTCCTTCATTCAGGAATGTTTTGTACATAAATGTGAGATGTACGTAATCAGAATTATCCTGACTATCTGTGTATTGTTATATGTTTTTATCGTTTACATTGTAAATGACGGAAGAAGCCAGAAATGCCGATAAGTACCGTTGTCGTTCTGCGTGATTTTGCGTCAGTCATGGCGTCACGCTGCACTAAAAGTTTGACAGTTTCTTATGAATTATCAAATGATTGCATTGTATCTCTATTTAATTTCCTATTTCTTGCTACGATGCTAATCCCCTGAGTATTCTAAGCGTATTGAGCCTTTGTAAGCAATCATTAAACGGCTGGATGTTGGAAATTTTCCTGAAATGCTACGCAGTGTAAGATCGGAACTTTTCTTTGTTTACATTTCAAACAAGCGCTGTGTTTCGAGCACAGCGTTCGTTTTCATACCATGTATCTTTCGTTTCGTTTTATCAAGACAGTTGGTATTGGTGACAAAGACCATTTGTAATTTGATTCTAAGATGTGTGGGGAATGCAATGATGCACTTGTCACAGCCGAGTATGAAACATACGTCATGTAATTGGCGTTTCAATACCGGCCTTCTCGAAACGTGATTTTGTAAACACTATTCAATATGGCGTTCGTGTAAGTGTATTTTCGTAAACATCCCAACCGATTCTGGGTTCATCGGTGACGTTTCAGAATTATCATTACTGGTTACATGAAAACTTGATATCAGTGATCATTACTATTGTATTTTTGAAATTCAATACTCCCAGCAATTGTCCGATTTTCACATTTCAAAACATACAGCAAATAACGCTTTGAATCGCGATTTTGTATAGTGTGAAAAATGGCGACATTTACGATGAAAGAAAGGCAATTTTAAGCACTTTAGCTTGGTCTGAGCGCTTTCCATGAATGGTGATAGTTTCAATTTTGGATAGCTTTGGATGGATGGCTTGCGGTTGACTTGTCAGTGATAGGAGTAATTTTAACTTTGGAAGCAACCTGGGACAATCTATGGACAATTCCATCATCTTGCTGAACTAGTTCTGGGTTGGCCAAATGGGAGGAATCGTCAGTGTTTCGTCCACTTCTTCTGTTTGGAGTTTCTGCACCACTTTCCCAATGACACTGAATGGACAGAAAATGTAATTGTAATTCTCTCTCCATGACATATAAAAGGCATTCACAGCTTTTGCACCTGGATCAGAAAACCAGGAAACATCTGTAGTCAATTGATGATTTAGTCGTGAGGCTAATAAATCTATATTGACAAACACTTCAGTGACTTTGCGAAATACCCCAGGATCTAACATCCATTCTTTATAATCAGTGCGTATTGCGAGAATACCGGTCTGTTTCACTATTTTCTACTCCTGGCAAATGAACTGCTGTTAACCAAATGTTCCTCTCCTGGCAACATAACCGTGCGATTTCGTTACTCCCAGGCTTTGTGCCTCCCATATGGTTTACATATGACACTGCTGTGGTATTATCCAATTCAAATCTAATATGAATGCCGTACTTAGCATTGCATTACGACTGCATTGTCAGAAAAGCTGCACAAATTTCCAGATAGTTTATTTGCTTTGCACCTTCCTCTGCTGACCACAGACCCCCCAGTCTTTTCTGTTCCACACACTCCCACCCAACCTCTTTTTAATGCGTCTGATTGCACACATAAATCAAGGTCACCTATTTCAATGGGTTGAGGATGCTTGCCTGAAATGTTAATGTAGCAGTGTAATTCACTTCTACATTCTGCAGAAATTTTCACCATAGCAGCATAATTCCCCCTTTCAATCTTCAAACAACTATTCTTTAAGATCTCCAGCCTTTTGTAAAACAAAGGTGCATATTGCATTCCATACCCACATGCAATCAGTTTTCATATCACAGCTGCCATTCCTCTTATTGATACTCGTGTTGCCTTCAACATATTTTGACAATCCTGAGTAAGGTTCACTGCCTTTTCATGAGTTAAATCTACTGTCATTCTCTCACTGTTAATGACGAAACCGACATAAATTATCTCCCTTGTAGGACCTAACACTGACTTTGATGGATGCATAGTAAATCCCTGGTTGTCAAGCACGTTCACAGTTTCAAACACATTTTCAACACAATGCTGGCCATCTTCCCCTATGACCAATGCACGGTCAAACATATCCGTCACAAGGGTTAAATATTTCAATGTCAAAACTATCAAGGGCCTTTCTACCACTGTTAGTTGTCATTTAATCATTGGTTTCTTAAAGGAAATCGATTTCATTGTTGAATTTTGAGCAATATGTTTCTGTAGATATATTTTAATGATTGATAGTTTAGATTAGTAACGAGATTGTTAGTGGCTGTACCCTCAAAGGGGGGGGGGGGCTGACTCATTGTAAAATTATTGTCCTCCTGAGAGGGTACGTACGTCCAAAAACATTTGATGTAAGTCTACCAGGTTTTTAATCATAGTATTCATGTTATTTTAATTTTGGCTAGCATTTCATACACTCCAGCGGCTGAAGGGATGGTGTAAATCTAACTAGGGTCCATGCAGGTAGCAAAGGCACTGTAAGTGCCCATGGTCCCTAGTATGGTGATCTACCTTCAGTTGTTGGAGATCTATAGCCTGTTTTTATAATGTTTTGTCCAGATAGTGATATTAGTTTTAATTTTCCACACTAGTTGTAAATTGTAACTGCGATATTCTAGCTGTTTTACTGTCCTTTGACGACAGTTTTATTTATGAAATACATATCTTCATTGCAGTATTAACTGTTTTCGTCACGATATGGCTGAAATATTGCCGATGTGACGTTAAATATTAACTCACTCACTCACTCACAATTAACAATACATCATCAAGATATGGGGAATTTTTAAAGCCACACTGTCTCAATGATGAAAACACTGGCTTTAAGAGTTTAGTAAATTCAGAGGAGCAGATGTAAGCCCATTAGGCAAGTATGTAAACTGAAAAAGTTCTTTATCCCAAATGAATCGAAGATGGTATTTTAATGGTAGAGAAAAGTATGCATCCTTCAAATCAGTTGAAGCGAAATAACAGCTTTTGTGAACCAAACACTAAGTTTATCTAAATGTCTCCATTTTGAAATGGTGGGCCTCAACCAGGTTATCAGATTAAGGATAACCCTAAAGCTATTATCTTTCTTAACCCTGGTGAACATATTAGAGATAAACTCTGCTTCTGAATACTCACAGCGTTCTATTATTCTTTTGTGAAGCATATTTGGTATTTCACTGCTGATATGTACCTTTTCAGCATCATTGAATGAAATGGGTTTGGGTAAAAACTTTTGGACAGGAAGTTCAATCAAATGAAGGGCCACACCCACTATACTTGACAATATCCATTTATCTGCAGTAACTACATACCAGTTCTCTGAAAATAGACTGGTTTTTCCCGCAATATAGTTATCAGGGGTATTTTTGCAGGCTAGTTTGCCATAATGTCTCACCTCCGTTGTGACCTCTCTCCTGGAGATTTCACTTCACATTTCCGAGCAGTCTCCTCTTTCTGTCGCTTGGCTAAAAAGAGTTCCCGTTGTTGACACGACCTCGCCCGTAAGACTTTCCTCTGTTAGCATGGCTGGAGAAAGTTGACCCCTTACTATGACCATGATAAGGGCGTGATTTGTGACCATGTCTCACATATGGTTCGTACCGGTTGGCACCTTTGCTGAACTTTGGTCAATGCAATGGTGATATATCTTCTTGCCCAGCTGGGCAGATTCATGAATCTCTTTTATCCTTTCCGGCAAATCATCACCAAATAGGTACTTTGTGGAATGCTCGGTGGGATTGAAACGTAAGTGTTTATATGGGCGATTTAAATCTTGTTTGAAGTTATCCCTTCGTTTGACGTTGATGTCAGCATTAACCCCTGCAAGCAGTCTGATGCCGTTTTCACTGTACCAATAAAATCCAATTCTGTTTTTTTATTTTTTTCTCCTGTTTTTTTCTTTGCCTTCATGAGTGCATCCGTAATCTGTAGCAAGGGTATCATTGCCTTCATAACTAGCCCCTGTACGTTTTGATAGTTTAGGTCTTTTGATCTGGTGAACGATTTTGCCTGTTTCCATATCTCCTCGTTCACACGAAGAACCGAGATACTTCCACATTTCCGTGGTCGTTTATACATTTCCATGACCTCCTTCATGTTTGGTCGTTTGCGCAAACCAGTATTTAGTGTCTTCGCCTAGTCATCTCTCACCACATCAGTTGTTTCTTCGTCATCACCGAAGAAATCTTGCAGCTGAATTCATTTGGTTGACCGCACTCATGTCATCCTCTTGTGCAGTGTCTCCTACCGAGCAATTGTTAACCAAAAATTCAAAACAATTTTCGTCAACCGTATCGTCGCCATGTTGGATTGTTTCACTTTCTTTACTTGTATTCGGGAAACTCCGTGCCTCTTCAGAACGCCCGGAGCTCGATCACTGGCCGCTAAATTTAGCCAGGGTCGAGCTCAGTTGCTGCATAATGCTGTCAGCATGCGATTGCATAAATGACCTCATTAAAGCTTCCAGCGGGGCTGGAATTGACCCACTGTCCCAGGGGGTGTTGCCATGTCAGCAGAATTATCACTTAATATGTCATCCAAGGGTATTTCAGAATTATCATAAGCCCTTGTAGGCAAAGGTGTCTTGATCTCTCACAGTCTCTGTCAGACTTTCAAAGACATTTTGGCGACGCAAAGCGTTGGCGGTGTCAGTCTCACTTCTGTTTTCAATTCCCCGTGGGTCAGATTCTCGATAGGTAGGCATTTTGCTCACCACGACCAGTGGCTGTATAGGTGGCAGTCCGCTGACTGTCTGAATTCGTCAGTTTGATTGTTGATCTTTTGCACAAGTGTTGAACAAAACGCTGAATCTAAAATAGCTCTTGAAATAGAGCGAGTTTTCTTAACAGTTGTCACACGTCTTACCGATTCCAAAACGCTAGCGTACTGATTCGTCTGAGCGTCGCGCGCATCTCATGTGGTTCGGAACAGGGAGGTGGAATTTACTGTTCACCAACGAGATATGGTTAAGTGCAGAAATGACCCCCCATGGCTATAAAATCAAACATATTCCTCGAACTGGCAGTTGGGGAGGCGGTGTAGCTGTCATGCACAGAGATGATTTACTATTTACCTTCCCATTACAGGCAAGTATTTTATATGCTGTGTATATATATATACACATAGGGAAAACAAACAAAATCTCTCTTGACAGGAGATTTCAACGTGCATTTTGAAAAGCAGAATGGCTCTCTGACCACCAAAGTGTGCAAGATGCTTGGTGACTGTGATCTGAAACAACGTGTGCGTGAACCAATACATCGGCCAGGGTATACTTTTGATTGAGTAATTACACACGATCTGCATGTTATCCAAAACTTACAAGTCCAGGAATCCATATTCTCAGATCATTCCATGGTGATGCTCATTTGAAACCTTGAGCGACCCAGTAAGAAACAACGTGAAGTACAAGTCAGAACATGAAAAGGATCGACCTTTAGCAATTTAAGAAGAGCACTTCCTGTTTCTGATCCTCCTAATGATGAAGAGGAGCTGAGAGATTTATTTAACGTCATGATCACAACTCACAAGCATGCGGTAAAACTGAAAACGGTGCTGCCTAAAGGAGCCGCACCAACATACAACCTGACATGGTGAATGTCAAGAGGGCGACGCGAATAGTTGAACGTTGCTGGCACAAGTCCAGGCTGATGAGTCAAATGGACGGAACAATGACACCATATCTGTTTTCCCCATTGATTGTTTAGGCTCTTAAGAAAAACAAATGACGTGACTTTATCATAGTGTTACGGGTAATAATTTGGCGTGACAAAACGTGTAAGAAATCCCCTATGAACGACCAAAGTATAACACTGACAAGTCTAAAATACTCAATAATATGTATTGAGCAGACAAATAGGAAGATACGATTCACAATACGATTCTACTACTATGCAACTGAGTCAAATCTAAAGTAATGGGTCAAAAATATAACATCAACTCACCACAGTCTTTCAGTGAGAACCTCTGCTTAAAAAATGATAAAAATAATGACACACACATTTCCGATATCCTGGGAAAGCCAAACATAATTACATCCATGCTCATTTAAAAGGTAATGTATTTTGAAAATCAGGTAATCCTAACAGCATAATCTAATCTAAGTATATAATTTTAGCATTGTTTAAGAAAAAGGATCATTCGACATTCTTAATTGTTTACACCAAAATGTAGCAAATTTAAGACGAAAATCTACATTCATATGTAGATCTTCCACTTTCAGCTAATGCTGTATCACCTGATGTATGTTTACCTATCACCTAAAACAAATTTACAAAAATTATTATGTAATTTGTCAACAATACTTCGTTCCTCAAATCCCCGCACCTAACGCACATTATTGTAATTTAATCGTATAGAATGAATCTGAATGATTCATGTACAATGAATCTACATTATATCATTAATGTCGAGGTTTCTTTTTATAATGAAACCTGACACGAAGTATCCGCCTGGCTGTAAAGAACACATGATCTGCGATGTCAAGAACGTTATATAGAATATGGTAAGTTTATAATTTGTCGTTTCCATGAAAACAGGAAAATGATAAATCACAAAAACCTGCCAATAGCAAAAGGCACCACTTTAGGGTCTGCCTCACATATTTGCCAAGTTTTGCACACAGACATTCAGAATTTTGTTTAGTTGTGCTCTGGAAACGAAACACACTTTTGAGAGGTCCGAAACGTTTCCATGGAAACCGACGGAATAATAAAACCAGTAAATAGCAAAAGGCACCACTTTAGGTTCTGATTGATATAGCTACCAAGTTAAGTTTTTCAGAAAACTTTGGACGGTTTTTGAGTTCTGCTCCGAAAACTAAGTCCACCCCGCCATCAGGCTAACAAAAAAAAATGTTCCATGGAGAAAGAAAAAAATAAATAAAAATGCCCCAAATCTGTAAATGGCCAAATTCTCAACCACAGGTTTAGATTATTACATGTATCAATTTTGGTGCGACTGTTTCACACCGATACCCCTTTGCAGGACAAATTATATAATTAACCGTGAAATAAATCTAAGGTACGAAATCATTTCCCACATGTATAAGAAATAGTTTTTATACAGGTATACAAAGACAGGGAAAGCACATTTCCGTATTAAAACAATTTCCAAATTATATAAAGTTTACATAAACAGAGTCTACCAGCAGACTACATGGGTTACTGGCAAACTTTAAAGCTTGTTGTGCAATTACAACAAAGAGTTACTGATGATTTCCAAAAGAAAGAAATTGATATTCAAAGTCAGTGGGTGCACAGCCGCAGCGACAAACACGCATGTTTGAACTGGTTATACAACAGCAGTAAAGAATGATTTCCGAGTTTGAGAACATGGTCATACAAAGTCAAGATGTGCACCACTCCAGCTACAAACACTATGGGTTACATTCAAGTTCAAGCTGACTATACATCAGCGACCAAGCGTAAATTATAAAAGGTGGAAGCATAGGTGTATGTCAGGGAGTGCACCACTCCAGCTACAAACACTATGGGTTACATTCAAGTTCAAGCTGACTATACATCAGCGACCAAGCGTAAATTATAAAAGGTGGAAGCATAGGTGTATGTCAGGGAGTGCACCACTCCAGCTACAAACACTATGGGTTACATTCAAGTTCAAGCTGACTATACATCAGCGACCAAGCGTTAATTATAAAAGGTGGAAGCATAGGTGTATGTCAGGGAGTGCACCACTCCAGCTACAAACACTATGGGTTACATTCAAGTTCAAGCTGACTATACATCAGCGACCAAGCGTTAATTATAAAAGGTGGAAGCATAGGTGTATGTCAGGGAGTGCACCACTCCAGCTACAAACACTATGGGTTACATTCAAGTTCAAGCTGACTATACATCAGCGACCAAGCGTTAATTATAAAAGGTGGAAGCATAGGTGTATGTCAGGGAGTGCACCACTCCAGCTACAAACACTATGGGTTACATTCAAGTTCAAGCTGACTATACATCAGCGACCAAGCGTTAATTATAAAAGGTGGAAGCATAGGTGTATGTCAGGGAGTGCACCACTCCAGCTACAAACACTATGGGTTACATTCAAGTTCAAGCTGACTATACATCAGCGACCAAGCGTTAATTATAAAAGGTGGAAGCATAGGTGTATGTCAGGGAGTGCACCACTCAAGCAACAAACACTATGGGTTACATTCAAGTTCAAGCTGACTATACATCAGCGACCAAGCGTTAATTATAAAAGGTGGAAGCATAGGTGTATGTCAGGGAGTGCACCACTCCAGCTACAAACACTATGGGTTACATTCAAGTTCAAGCTGACTATACATCAGCGACCAAGCGTTAATTATAAAAGGTGGAAGCATAGGTGTATGTCAGGGAGTGCACCACTCAAGCAACAAACACTATGGGTTACATTCAAGTTCAAGCTGACTATACATCAGCGACCAAGCGTAAATTATAAAAGGTGGAAGCATAGGTGTATGTCAGGGAGTGCACCACTCCAGCTACAAACACTATGGGTTACATTCAAGTTCAAGCTGACTATACATCAGCGACCAAGCGTAAATTATAAAAGGTGGAAGCATAGGTGTATGTCAGGGAGTGCACCACTCAAGCAACAAACACTATGGGTTACATTCAAGTTCAAGCTGACTATACATCAGCGACCAAGCGTAAATTATAAAAGGTGGAAGCATAGGTGTATGTCAGGGAGTGCACCACTCCAGCTACAAACACTATGGGTTACATTCAAGTTCAAGCTGACTATACATCAGCGACCAAGCGTAAATTATAAAAGGTGGAAGCATAGGTGTATGTCAGGGAGTGCACCACTCCAGCAACAAACACTATGGGTTACATTCAAGTTCAAGCTGACTATACATCAGCGACCAAGCGTAAATTATAAAAGGTGGAAGCATAGGTGTATGTCAGGGAGTGCACCACTCCAGCTACAAACACTATGGGTTACATTCAAGTTCAAGCTGACTATACATCAGCGACCAAGCGTAAATTATAAAAGGTGGAAGCATAGGTGTATGTCAGGGAGTGCACCACTCAAGCAACAAACACTATGGGTTACATTCAAGTTCAAGCTGACTATACATCAGCGACCAAGCGTAAATTATAAAAGGTGGAAGCATAGGTGTATGTCAGGGAGTGCACCACTCCAGCTACAAACACTATGGGTTACATTCAAGTTCAAGCTGACTATACATCAGCGACCAAGCGTTAATTATAAAAGGTGGAAGCATAGGTGTATGTCAGGGAGTGCACCACTCCAGCTACAAACACTATGGGTTACATTCAAGTTCAAGCTGACTATACATCAGCGACCAAGCGTAAATTATAAAAGGTGGAAGCATAGGTGTATGTCAGGGAGTGCACCACTCCAGCTACAAACACTATGGGTTACATTCAAGTTCAAGCTGACTATACATCAGCGACCAAGCGTAAATTATAAAAGGTGGAAGCATAGGTGTATGTCAGGGAGTGCACCACTCCAGCTACAAACACTATGGGTTACATTCAAGTTCAAGCTGACTATACATCAGCGACCAAGCGTAAATTATAAAAGGTGGAAGCATAGGTGTATGTCAGGGAGTGCACCACTCCAGCAACAAACACTATGGGTTACATTCAAGTTCAAGCTGACTATACATCAGCGACCAAGCGTAAATTATAAAAGGTGGAAGCATAGGTGTATGTCAGGGAGTGCACCACTCCAGCTACAAACACTATGGGTTACATTCAAGTTCAAGCTGACTATACATCAGCGACCAAGCGTAAATTATAAAAGGTGGAAGCATAGGTGTATGTCAGGGAGTGCACCACTCCAGCAACAAACACTATGGGTTACATTCAAGTTCAAGCTGACTATACATCAGCGACCAAGCGTAAATTATAAAAGGTGGAAGCATAGGTGTATGTCAGGGAGTGCACCACTCCAGCTACAAACACTATGGGTTACATTCAAGTTCAAGCTGACTATACATCAGCGACCAAGCGTTAATTATAAAAGGTGGAAGCATAGGTGTATGTCAGGGAGTGCACCACTCCAGCTACAAACACTATGGGTTACATTCAAGTTCAAGCTGACTATACATCAGCGACCAAGCGTTAATTATAAAAGGTGGAAGCATAGGTGTATGTCAGGGAGTGCACCACTCCAGCTACAAACACTATGGGTTACATTCAAGCTGACTATACATCAGCGACCAAGCGTAAATTATAAAAGGTGGAAGCATAGGTGTATGTCAGGGAGTGCACCACTCCAGCTACAAACACTATGGGTTACATTCAAGTTGACTATACATCAGCGACCAAGCGTTAATTATAAAAGGTGGAAGCATAGGTGTATGTCAGGGAGTGCACCACTCCAGCTACAAACACTATAGGTTACATTCAAGCTGACTATACATCAGCGACCAAACGTTAATTATAAAAGGTGGAAGCATAGGTGTATGTCAGGGAGTGCACCACTCCAGCTACAAACACTATGGGTTACATTCAAGTTGACTATACATCAGCGACCAAGCGTTAATTATAAAAGGTGGAAGCATAGGTGTATGTCAGGGAGTGCACCACTCCAGCTACAAACACTATGGGTTACATTCAAGTTCAAGCTGACTATACATCAGCGACCAAGCGTTAATTATAAAAGGTGGAAGCATAGGTGTATGTCAGGGAGTGCACCACTCCAGCTACAAACACTATGGGTTACATTCAAGTTCAAGCTGACTATACATCAGCGACCAAGCGTTAATTATAAAAGGTGGAAGCATAGGTGTATGTCAGGGAGTGCACCACTCCAGCTACAAACACTATGGGTTACATTCAAGCTGACTATACATCAGCGACCAAGCGTAAATTATAAAAGGTGGAAGCATAGGTGTATGTCAGGGAGTGCACCACTCCAGCTACAAACACTATGGGTTACATTCAAGCTGACTATACATCAGCGACCAAGCGTTAATTATAAAAGGTGGAAGCATAGGTGTATGTCAGGGAGTGCACCACTCCAGCTACAAACACTATGGGTTACATTCAAGCTGACTATACATCAGCGACCAAGCGTTAATTATAAAAGGTGGAAGCATAGGTGTATGTCAGGGAGTGCACCACTCCAGCTACAAACACTATGGGTTACATTCAAGCTGACTATACATCAGCGACCAAGCGTTAATTATAAAAGGTGGAAGCATAGGTGTATGGCAGGGAGTGCACCACTCCAGCTACAAACACTATGGGTTACATTCAAGCTGACTATACATCAGCGACCAAGCGTTAATTATAAAAGGTGGAAGCATAGGTGTATGTCAGGGAGTGCACCACTCCAGCTACAAACACTATGGGTTACATTCAAGCTGACTATACATCAGCGACCAAGCGTTAATTATAAAAGGTGGAAGCATAGGTGTATGTCAGGGAGTGCACCACTCCAGCTACAAACACTATGGGTTACATTCAAGTTCAAGCTGACTATACATCAGCGACCAAGCGTTAATTATAAAAGGTGGAAGCATAGGTGTATGTCAGGGAGTGCACCACTCAAGCAACAAACACTATGGATTTCACACATGATCAAGCTAAAAATACAGCTACACAAAGTAGGGAAGTGCACCATGCCAGCAACATACGCCAGGTGTTACGCACAAGTTCAAGTTGGTTATGCATCAATAACAGCAAAATTTCCAAGTGTCAAAACAGGTATACAAAGTCAGGGAGTACACCACTCTAACCACAAACTCCATGGGTTACCCGCGTGATGAGGCAGGCTTGTACGTCAAGCTGATTAATAATATTAAAGCGAATACTATATGTATGAAAAACACCAATCTCCATGATTAAGGTTCTTGGGTTATGGTTACATAATGAAGATACGAATTTTCAATGTGTGAAAGTATAGGAACAAAAGTTCAAGGAGTATGTACCAGTAACAAGTTCATTGAATTACTGACAAACTCATTTGGTTACTGAATTTTGTGACAAATAAATATTTATTTTTGGTTTGAGGAAACCTGACATTTGCAACTGTCTGCTGCACATGCATGAAAATATATACATATACACACACATATCGTTTAGGAGTATCGTTATCGTTTACACACACAAATATATACACATACATATATACATATACACACATATACATATAAATGTGTGTGTGTGTGTGTGTAAACGATAACGATACTCCTAAACGATGTGTGTGTATGTTTAGGTCTCTCTCTCTCTCATATATATATATATATATAATTATATATAATTACGAGGGGATGTCAATAAGTTTTGAGCCTCGAGCATTTTTCATACCCAGGTGTCAGAGCCTATGGTACGACATTGAACCTTGGTGATATATAACTTTTGGTATCCTACTCTCAGAAGTTATTGACCAGCTCACATTGACAGAAAGAGACCCCCTCACGGCAGTGAAAATGAGTAAAATTGAGTATAGAGTTTTAAGTATTAAGTTTTTAGTTCTTGAAGGAAACTCGGCGAAGAACATTGAAGAAAATCTTTCAGCAGTTTATGGGAAGTTTTCCGCTTTATCTGCTACCATGAAACGATGGGTCAATGAATTTAAGCATGGTAGAGAGAGTCTTGAAGATGACACCCATCCAGGTCGCCCAACAACAAGCACTAGTCAGGAAAACACCGACAGAGTGCATAGACTTGTGCTGGAAAATCGTCGAATCACACTCCACGAGTTAGAGGAGACCACAGGCATTTCACACGGATCCATCGAGACAATTCTTCATGAACATCTCGTCATGTCTAAAGTGTGCGCAAGATGGGTGCCAAGAATGCTTACAGATGAAATGAAGCAAACAAGGGTCACCATAAGCAACTCCATGCTAACCAGATACAACAAGAATCCAGAAGATTTTCACTTTAGGCTAGTAACCTGTGATGAAACCTGGATCCACCACTATGATCCTGAGAGCAAACAAGAATCCATGGAATGGAAACATGTCACTTCTCCCAGGACCAAAAAGTCTCCAGATCAGTTCAGAAGGTAATGGCGACAGTCTTCCAGGATAGCAAAGGCGTCATCCACATAGATTACTTACCAAAAGGAAGAACAATGAATGGGGAATATTACGCTAACTTGTTGAGGCAAGTGCGACAGTCAATCAAGGAGAAGCGCCGGGGCAAGATCAGACGTGATATTCTTCTACATCCAGTACACACCTCTCGCGTTGCAGCCGCTGCTGTCCAGGAATGCGGGTACGAAATCATGCCGCATCCCCCCTACTCTCCAGACCTGGCACCAGGTGATTACCATCTGTTTCCAAATCTCAAGAAACACTTGCGTGGTAGTAGATTTCAGGATGGTAATGAGCTTATTGCTGCTACTGAGGCTTGGTTTGAGGACCAAATATATACGGCAAAGTTACAAAGGTCCTTAACTACAGTGTAAGAAATAGTTTCGAAAATCTGAGAAGACTGTAGATCTGAGTAGATCTCCAGTCTTTCACGAGCATGTATGTGTCCATAAAACACAACCAAATAGTGGTGATAACAGGAGTTCGAGAAAAGGTGTTGGCAACAGACATAATACAAATTTTTGTCAGATGTTCACCTGGCGTAAATCACGGAACGCATGGTAGAACTCGAAATAGAAGATACATCGGCATTCATGTTGGCCACCAATGCATCAAATTTGGAATTTTTCTCCACGTGTCCATCATAACATGTTTTTAATCCTTTCATGGTGCCTTGCATGTTGTAAACATGATGGAGCTACTGTCGTAGTGGAATCGTATGATGCTCTTTGAAATCTTGATAAAAAAGAGCATGTTCGACTGCATCATAAATGATGATTGCCTAAACCCAGGCCAAGGAAATCGGGCCAGGTCAGCGGCTAATACAAAAAGATGGATTGCAGAAAAAGTCATATACACCTAGAAAGTTCTCAAATATATAGCTTTGATCAAGGAATTGAGATTGGATGAAGTACAAAATCAACAATGTAATAACGTAATAAATATAATTGCATACCGACAGTCCCCTTTGAAGTGCCAGTGGTTTGATCCTGTCTGTTGAGCTTTCATTGCCTTGTCATGATGTTACCATGCCCAGCCAGTCATATAGCAATCAAAATCCTTAATCCTTGACTTGAATAGTCATACCATGTAATTTCTATTTGGTTTAAAGGTCACATGCAACAAAAAATCAAACATAATTAAAACACAATTATCACTTATTCATGATATACAATATACACTGCTGCTTGTGAAAAACAAATGAACAAAATTGTAAGCGTGCAATCGCGATTCAAAAGTGCAATATTTTGTACTTGGGCTTACTTCCCCCGAAACGAAGCCCTCGGGAGACCGAGCCCAGTCATAGCGGGTTGATCTGCACTCAAGTGTAACGACGGTTTCCGATTGGCTGGCTCATTTGCTGATACGTCTAGGGTTCATTGTGTGTACAGAAAGATGATCTGTTTGATGGGCATTTTAGAAGTATGGCGAGTCACAAAAAAGTAAAATTCTTTATGGATAACAACTTTGATTGTACTTGATGCGTCGTTTCAGTATGGATTCATATACCGTTGGAAACAAAATCATTTACACGAGAAGTAGTTGGTATCCATAAAGAATGTATATAGAGATTTTGGGTTTTGTAAATACATGTTCTCTGATTTTGCGTTCGATCCAGTCAAACATCATCTCAGTAGAGATGGTAAAGATTTGTTTTTGGGGTTTTTTTATTTAACGAGTAGATTATTTACTTGTTTGTGTACACAACGAAGATTAGACTACTGCTCACGACCTCATACTCTGGAAATGTATACCGTTTCAAGCTCCGCGAACCTATTCACTGCGCATGCGTTATGGGCGCAGCGCAGCACAACTAGTGAAACCACTTTTTTCCCCCAGCGCTGGGGGAAATTTAGTGAATCGTATAAACTCCAACTTTATAGGTTGAATTGGCATTTTTGGTGATTTGTTCCGGTAAGTGCATACCGAAAGGTATCGGAATCTGTAAAGTTGTGTTTTACGTTGCATGCGACCTTTAAGATCGCCCTGGCAATAACAACAGAGTCTGGATATGATGATTTCAATTTGGAGACGTCAATCTAAAACTGATTCTAAATCTAAAACGCCAGTCATACCACATTTCGAGAAACTCTTTTTTATGATCATAAGCTGAACCGTTAGGGACGGCATCTGCACAACTGGCCTGGGTTCACAGAAGCACAGTCTTCTTTTTCCAAAATGACTTCTTTGATCATTGTTTACCGCTTTGGTTAGAATACTGTGTTTTTGCTACCAATTGTAATTTAAAGGTCACATGCAAAGTGAAACACAACTTTGCAGATTCTGGTACCTTTCGGTATGCACTTACCGAAAAAATGCCAATTCAACCTATAAAGTTGAAAAAAACGCGATGAAAAAAAGCCAGCGAAATCGGAGTTCAAACGTTTCACTAAATTCCCCCCAGCGCTGGGGGGAAAACTAGTTTCAACAGCTGTGTTGCGCTGCGCCCATAACGCATGCGCAATGAATAGGTTCGCGGAGCTTGAAACAGTATGCATGCCCAGCGTCTGAGGTCGTGAGCAGCAGTTTATTCTTCGTTGTGTACACAAACAAGTAAATAATCTACTCGTTACGTAAAAAAAACTTGTTGATTGTGGTAAGCAGTCTCTGTCACAGAGAAAGCTCAGTGTCTGGTTTATTCACACCTATATGTCTGTCTGCCTGTCTGCTGAGGACAACATGCAATACACAGCTGCAATCATTGACCACATGCAATTTGAACTTAACACCTATCAGACTATACGACATAAAGAAAATAAGTTGATTTATGACTCGTGCACCCGAGTCCCGTGTCTGCCACATTATGTAATTATTCAGATGTGATACACATGTCATGTTTTTATGTCTGTGGGTTGCAAACTACATTCATTTTTTTGGGATGACTGGATCTGACGGAAACTGGTGCAAACTCTTGTCAGTTTCAAGTCCTCCTTTGTACTTGGACGAATGACAGATTCCAGCCACGCAGTAGTTTACCATCTCTACTGACATGATTTTTTATTGGATCGGGCGCAAATTCAGAGAACATGTATCTTCCAAGCCCAACAGCTCTATATACATTCTTAATGGATAACGACTTCTTTTCGTGTATATGATTTTGTTTGACAACAGTATATCAATCCATACTGAAACGACGCATCAAGTACACAAAAAGAAGTTGTTACCCTTAAAGAATCTTACTTTCTTGTGACTGGCTATACTTCTAGAATGCCCATCAAACAGATCATCTTTCTGTACACACAATGAACCCTCAGCATATCAGCAAACGAAACAGCCAATCGGAAGCCGTCGTTACACCTGAGTGAATATCCCCTTGAGTGCATATGACTGGTTCGGTCTCCCGAGGTCTTCGTTTCGGGGGAAGTAAGCCCAAGTACAAAATATTGCACTTTTGAATCGCGATTATACGCTTATAATTTTGTTTACTTGTGTTTTTAAAAGCAGCAGTGTATATTATATGCCATGAATAAGTGATAAATGTGTTTATGTTATGTATGTTTGTTATTTATGTTTGATTTTTTTGTTGCATGTGACCTTTAATTTTTACATACAACACGACGTTTGTGGGCTACTTCTTGTCCCTTCATCAGGTGAATCCGCATGCCAAGATAATCAGTTGTTTGGCTCAGATTAGTATACCAACCGGATAATTCTAATATACGGTGGCAGAAAATGGAGTTAACTGTTGGACTCATGTATTCACGACAACTATATGTATTCATCACAACTTGTGCTCCCTAAAGTATCGTTATTGCTATATTGCCTGTATATGTATCTCATTTACTTATGAATAAACAATTTTCTTGATTCACATTACATTAAATGCACTGTTAATTTTTGATACCGAAAATTGCATTGTCCATCACATGCCAAGACAGCATGGGTCGGCTTTATCAAAGTGTCGATGTGATGTTGTTCCCATAGGAGTGGAAACTGAACGTTATGAAAATATTGCATACGAAAATAGAGAATGTGTATTTGTAATTACTGATGTTGGAGACGTATAACATGTTACGTTTCACTGTGTATTATATGATCTAAGGGAGACTTTTTTAACAAGTGCACTACCTTATAATCAGTCTTTTTTAAATAAATCTGATGTTGGCAAAATGTGTTTTAATTTCGTGGTCCTTTTTATGTGTTTTAACACAGCAAAACACTGCTTTCAAAGTATAAAATGTAGAAAAGAATTCTTATATGCCAATGGCAACTCATTATACGCGAAATTTACTGATGTTTTGCGAATAAAGGAACATAAACAAACATCGAGGGTACATTAGGCCATGTGCCCCGAAGGACTAGTTCCACAAAATGTGGCACCCGTGGCGAGCCACCTCCTCGTGGTGGGTGCTGGGTCACGCTAAGAGCTCGCCGACACCCCCGTAGTGGACCCGGGGGGATATTTGGTCCACCAACCCGTTTGCCGTGGGTTGCGGCCTGTGTCGGCGGAGGAGGGGATCCTGGTGGTTGAGGGCAATAGGGGCCTGCAATCGTGTTCCTGTTGCTCAATACACCACTTTGGCCCTGACTTCGCCTAGACGGGTGGTCGAATAGGCCCGGTTCGACCAATCGGCTGGTCACGCCAAGCCCTGTGCTACATTTGTTTACTGTTGTGAGAAAATTACGAAATTATAACATGTCTAAAGACTTGGCGAATGTTTTGATCTTAATGTTGTTTGTTTTTGCCTAGAGTCGTATGCCAGAAGGCGGTGGCTCATGGGCCAATCTGGTGGAACTATTAATCTTTTAATTTTTCTGCTGGAGTATATCATCCGGGTATCCTTGGTGCTGCAAGCTGGAGATCCGCTTGTTTTTAGCATTGTCCTTGTGATACTCCGTGGTGGGTGGGGAGCTCGGATGATGAAATCTCAACCCTAAATATGGCTTATGAAATCCCCACAAAAAAATCCAAACGTCCTCTTGAAAATGATGTTGATGATAATGACCTTCGACCGTCGAGATCAATTGAGTTTTGGCCACGCTTTCTTGTGATCGAATCTGCTGATAAAACGCCTCTAAAATTGAACCCGTTCGCAGTTGCCAAAGGTATTCAAGGTATTGCCGGGGAAGTTAAGAACATTAAACGGCTACGTTCAGGTGCACTGCAGGTTGAGTGTGGGAAACGGCAGCAGTCAGTCAATTTGATGAGCATAGAATCGTTTGTTGGAATTCCGGTTACTGTATCTGCTCATAAGACGTTAAACACGAGCAAAGGAATCATCAGAGACCGTGATCGGTTGTTTTCTGACATGACAGAACTTGACATCATGACTGAAATGAAAGATCAAGGTGTGCTCGATGTCAAACGCTTTTCAGTCCGCAAAAACAATGAAAGTGTTCCAACCAATACTTATCTGTTCTCCTTTTCATCTCCGACAGCTCCAAAATCACTGAAGGCTGGTTACTGCAACATCAAGGTTGACGTGTACATTCCGAACCCGCTCAGGTGTTTTAAATGTCAGAAGTACGGCCATGGTGTAAATACTTGTACATTGTCCGTTGTGTGTGCCCACTGTGGTGAGAAGACACACACAACAGATGATTGTACCAGTGATTTTAAAAAATGCACCAACTGCTCAGGCGACCATTCCTCATTTTCTAAACAATGTCCTGTTTGGAAAGAACAAATGGAAATAAATAGAATCAAATTCACTCAAAATATCTCTTTTTCCGAGGCCAAAAATATAGTAAAAAAGATCTGATCTTCCAGAAAGCTATGCTGCAGTAGCAAAAACAACATTGGAGTCACGCTCTAAAATAACAAAATCATCCACAGGCTGCCAAACTACCTTGACTTGGGTAAATTGCGATTCTCCACAGCTTTTGTACCCTGCTATATCATCACAGACTGAGGAACCACTCCCTAGTAGCTCAAAGTCGTCTTCTGATCACAAATCATCATCATCTCAGTCACATTCAAGGTCTCAATCAACATCTGATAGTCAGCAAACGGTGAAAAGTAAACCAAAGCCAAAGCCTGATGCTTTAAAACAACACAGTAGCAGAGCTCCTAAGGGGTCACAAAATAAAATTCAATTGTACAATAAATATGGGTCTCTTGAAGATATGGACGTTTCTGAAAACGTCCATTCTAGGGCACATAGCTTGTCGCCCTCCAAAAGAGTGCGGGGTAGATCCCCAATAAATCCCCCTAAAAGATAGTTTATTCCAATAATATTGTACAGTGGAACTGCAGAGGATTGAGGACTAATTTACATGAATTACAGCTATTAGTCCAAGATTTTATACCTTCAGCGATATGTCTCCAAGAGACATATTTAAAACAAACAGATACATTTAATTTTCGTCAGTTTAATGCATATCATTGTTTTGCACCTCCGGGTGATCGGGACACTGGCGGATCATCCATTCTAGTCAAACAAAACGTTATTCAAAGCCCTGTTTCACTTAATACTAATATGCAGGCTGTTGCAGTGAGAATTACGTTACATGTAGCGTTTACGCTATGCTCTCTTTATATTTCTCCGTCTTCGACTGATATTCAAGCTCTATATGATCAGCTCCCGAAGCCCTGTATTATAATGGGAGATTTAAATGGGCACAACCCACTCTGGGGTAGTGTAAATATAAACACTAAAGGGAAATTGTTGGAGGACTTTTGTTCTGACAATGATTTATGTATTTATAATGATGGTTCCAGCACATATTTACATCCTGGTACAGGGACCTACTCTGCTCTCGACTTGTCATTGACAAATTCTGAACTATTAAATGAATTCGAATGGTCAGTCCACGATGACCTCTGTGGAAGTGACCATTTTCCTACTATATTAAAAGCTGTAACTCCATCTGATGTTCCTCCATCATCAAGACGAAATTTTAAAAAGGCTAACTGGGCTTTATATGAAACACTGTGTGCTGAAAAACTTACAGCTGAAAGTTTTATTGACGTTCCCGATGCTATTAAATGCTTTTCTGATGATCTGAATTTCATAGCTGATGAGTGTATACCAAAGTCCTCTGTAGTTCCACACATAAGAAAACCATGGTTCAACGATGAGTGCAAACAAGCTAGGAAGGCAAGGAAAAAAGCAGAACATTATTTCCGTCGCCATCCTATGGTGCATAATTTCAATAAATTTAAGATTTTAAATGCTAAAGCACGGCGTACATTTAAACAGAACAAACGCCAATCTTGGCAAAATTATGTATCCAAAATAAATTCTCGGACACCTATGTCCAAGGTATGGAACATGGTCCAGAAAATCAAAGGTAAAGGTACTAAATCTAGTGTCCATCATCTTAAACAGGGACATCAGCTGCTTACTGATAAATCAGATATTGCTAATAAACTGGGTGAAACCCTTGCTAAACATTCTTCCTCTTCAAATTATGTACCAAAATTCCAGCAATATCAAAAACAACAAGAAAAGAAAACTATTAATTCCAATTCTGATAATGGGGAAGATTATAATGAAAGGTTTTCTATTCATGAACTCCATACTGCTCTTGATCAAGCTCATGACACTGCTACTGGAGCTGATAACATACATTATCAACTCCTGAAGCACTTACCAGAATCCTGCCTCGAAACTCTCCTAAATATTTTTGATGATATTTGGACATCGGGTAACTTTCCTCCATCATGGCGTGACGCCATAGTAGTACCAATACCTAAACCTGGACGTGATCATACCGATCCATCCAATTATCGGCCGATTTCGTTAACTAGCTGTGTTTGCAAGACCATGGAACGCATGATAAATAATCGACTTGTTTGGTACTTGGAAACAAATAACCTTATAACTGATATACAGTGTGGTTTCCGTAAAAACAGAAGTACTGTCGATCATTTAGTGCGTTTAGAATCATTTGTTAAAAATGCACTAATTAATAAACAACGTGCTGTGTCTATCTTTTTTGATCTCGAAAAAGCATATGACACAACCTGGAAATATGGCATTTTAAGAGACTTACATGACTTCGGCTTGCGAGGTCGTTTACCTCAATTTATAGCCAACTTTTTAAATGACAGACAGTTTCAAGTTCGAGTGGGTTCTACCCTGTCTGATCATTACAATCAGGATCAGGGTGTTCCACAAGGCAGTATTTTGTCTGTCACACTTTTTAGCATAAAGATAAATAGTTTATCAAAAGTTTTAAACGATTCAATAGATGGATCGCTTTTCGTGGATGATTTTAATATTTCTTGCCGAGGTAAAAATATGCATACTATTGAACGGCAACTGCAGTTGTGTTTAAACAAAATAAATAAATGGTGTCTTGAAAACGGCTTCAAATATTCGAAGTCCAAAACTAATTGTATACATTTTTGCAGAACATATAAGCCACATGAGGACCCAGAACTATCTCTAGATGGCACTCCCATCAAAGTTGTAAAGGAGGCCAAGTTCCTGGGAGTAATTTTTGACTCACATTTGACCTTTCTACCACATATCAAATCCCTCAAAACTAAATGCCTGAAGGCACTTGACTTGTTGAAAGTCGTTTCAAATTCTAAATGGGGAGGGGACCAAGCTACCCTCCTGCAACTTTATCGATCACTGATCCGGTCAAAACTTGATTATGGCTCCATTGTCTATGGTGGAGCCTGTAAAAGCAACCTGAAACTTTTAGATTCCGTTCACCATCAAGGTCTAAGACTTTGTCTTGGCTCCTTTCGAACTTCACCTGTTGACAGCCTGTACGTTGAGGCCAACGAGCCATCTCTTGAGCAGCGACGTATCAAATTAGCTTTACAGTATGTAACAAAATTATATTCCAGTGAGTCAAACCCTGCATATAACTGTGTTTTCAGTCCTCTGTGTGAGGATTTATACAATATGAAATCTTCACTTGTACCGCCTCTTGGTTTAAGAATTAAACCATTCCTTGCTGCTGCGGGCATTGAGCTGGAAAATATAGCTCCTTCCCGTCTTCTTTCTCCTCCTCCTTGGCAGTTGGTTAGGCCCCAAGTGGACCTAACATTGACCACATTTAAAAAATCAGAAACTAATGAATTACAGTATAAACAAGAATATAATGAATTTAAACATAAATATAGCAGTTATAAATCCTTATTTACAGATGGGCCCAAGGACGGTGGTGCAGTAGCTTGTGCCACTGTCATTGGATCCAGAACAATATCTTCTAGATTACCAGATAACAGTTCTATTTTTACAGCAGAAGCTAACGCCATATTAACAGCTCTTAAATATATTCAAAGACGCCATAAACATAAACAATATATTATCTATTCCGACTCTCTTTCTTGCCTTCAGGCGATTAAAAATCTTTCTTGTAAACATCCACTTTTAATTGAAATATTTGAATTATATAATGATCTTGCTACTGGCCAGTACGACATCGTCTTCTGTTGGTTACCCAGCCACGTAGGCATTTCCGGTAACGCAATGGCCGATCTTGCTGCTAAGGCAGCACACAACAAATCTGTGACACCACTTCTTATTCCTTATTCTGACTACAAAGCTAGCATTAGGGCTTACACTCGTAATCTGATGCAGAAGAAGTGGGACACTCAAGTAGGTATAAATAAACTACATGAAGTAAAACCCTACATTGGTTATACATACTTGGGTTGTCAGTCCAGATTTGAGGAAGTCATTTTGCGACGATGTCGTATTGGCCATACACGATACACTCATGCATACCTTTTAAAAGGTGAGGATCCTCCATTTTGTATCCCTTGTGATGAGAGAGTCACGGTCAAACATATTCTGCTTGACTGTGTTGAATTCTCCATCACAAGGGATAAGTATTTTACAGTAAAAACAATGAAGGATCTTTTTACAAACATTAATTCTCATTTAATTATAGGTTTTTTAAAAGAACTTGATTTTTTGGTTGAATTTTGAATAACATGTTCTGTAAATAGATGTATTTTAATTATTGGTTGTTTAGATTTGTAACTAGAATTGTTAGTGGCTGTACCCTCAAAGGGGGTTGAAGTATTGTAAAATTATTGTCCTCCTGAGAGGGTACGTAAGTCCACAAACAGTGAAAGTAAATTCTAAATTTCCAGGTTTTTAATCGTAGAATAAATGTATTTTTATTGTATGGCTAGATTTCACAAATTGCTGATGGCTGAGGGAATGATGTAAATCCAGCTAGGGTCCATGCAGGTAGCAAAAGTACTGTAAGTCCCCATGGTCCCTAGTATGGTGATCTACCTTGAGCTGTTAGCAATATATAGCCCATTTTTACATTGTATTGTCCTGTATAGATAAATTGTTTTAGGTATAGTTACTAGTTTTATATTCTAATCTGTGATACCCTAGTTGTTTTACTGTCCTTCGCTGACAGATTTTATATATATATATATTTCATTTTAGGATTAAATGTTCTCGTCGCGATATGGCTGAGATATTGCCGATGTGATGTTAAATATTAACTCACTCACTCACTCACTCCACAAAATGTCATTCATGTATCTTTGTTTTCCACTGATCTACACGTTCTTGAATAAGACAAAATGTTCATTGATATTTGGGTTTTTCGTTTCTTTTTTTTGAAGAGTGTAACATTGCATTGCTATCTGGTCCATATTTCATGAGAAGAACAGTCATCACAGTCATTACTGCTGTCCACCAGGTGGTGTTGAAGTCTCTACCTCGTATGACCACCTCCAGCTGCAACCACTCTGAGACACCTCCTGGGTACAGATCGAATCAGTCGTTGTATATTTTGATGTGGAATCATTCTCCATTCCTCATGCAGCATGTGGAACAACTGTTGAAGATTCTATGGTTGATTACGACGTCGACGTACCCGTCTATCGATCTGACCTTAAAGGTGTTTGACTGAGTTTACATCGGGGATATGAAAAACCAAGGGAGGGTACTGATATTGTTTTTGGCCATGTAGTCCACGTTGGCACGTGCTGTGGGGAGCCTGGCGTTGTCCTGTTGGAAGAGCTGCCGTTCACGGTCAACAAGGTGAATGACGTGTCGAAGGAGAATCTGGTCGATGTATCGATTGGCCGTCAGATTGCCTTGACAGGTACAAGTTCCGATCTGCGGGTGTATGAGATCGCTCCACACTCCATAACACTCCTACCACCGAATCTGTCCACCTGTCTGATGCATTTAGGAGCAAAACGTTCATGACGTCGTCTGTAGACACGGTCTCTACCATCACGATCTTGGACGGTCATTTGTGGACTTTGTTTGACGAAATCGATCCCACAATCGAGTTTTTGTGCTGTGATGAACGTTGAAGACCATTGACACCTCACTCTTTGATTCGCCAGCTAGCCATTGTCCAACTGCCCGATTCCGATCGGCACCGTTGAGACGTCCCATTTTCGTGTAAAGTACTTGTAAGGATCGTGGATGAAATTGTGAGATTCATTTGGGTCTTTTATAGTCACATGCTGCACTCATGCTTTGCACGTGAGAAACAATCATTGTGCCTAATATTCGTGCTGCATGACATCCACGCACATCATGACAATCCTGATTGATAAATCAAAATCCTTTTTGGGGCGTTTGGTCAAGCATGATCTTCTAAATCATTCCAGAAACAATGTGCAACCCTAAAAAATGTTTGAGTTTAGATATGTGTACAAAATTGTAAGTATCATTTTCGAATATCATTTTGTGTTTCTTCTTGTTAAGAGTGTATTTTTGAACTATTTGAAGCGGGGATATCGGATCTTACACGTCATCCAACCTATGTGAATAACACGATTCGAATCCTGCAATTCTTAGTAAATTCCCCTTCTTAGTATTCACACGGACGACATTTGAACGTTTTGTCAAAATTTATTCATTGGCAAGCGAAGCAAACTTCTTCGTAGTCACCGCTAGATTTTGCAGACGACATGACAAAAACAGGTTTGGGAGATATGTCCCTTCCATCGATTTGCAGTTCGGAAAACATCTGTAATGTCCATAATCACACATGATTTAATGCTATTCAAGATAAAGAAGTACTACCACGAAGTGGTACATTGTAACCGGGGTACATTGAAAATAATAGAAGAGCGCGCAGCTAATCAGGTAATGACATGTATGTGTCAGGTAAGATAAATGTCATGATACATCTGTGACATTTTGTCCTCTTGTAATCAGACATACCTCCCACTTTTGGCAGACGGTCTTCTGAAAGTGTAAAGGAATGAAGAATTTCACACAATGAACAAGTCATCATTCGGTGCAGTGTACGGTAAGATGGCAAAGTAATATTTATTTAAATGTGAAGGTATCGCATAGATGGAAATACGTTTCAGGAAACGCCCATGCCGTTCCTGTTATTATTAAGAACCCCTGCCAAATTGGACGAAGCACTGATAAAGAAAATTTAGTGAGAAAGGACTTTACATCTAGCAACGTGTTCGGAATATCCATCTTCTTGACAAGGACTGAACCAGGTAAACTGAACATTATCTTGATGAACTGATCACATTAGGATATACGGATAAGACAGTGCAGTTACTATCGGAGACATTGTACATGAAATGCGGTATGTTTGACAGGCAGGTTCTATGTCCACCTCATGGTGTAGACCAGCCACTCAAAAATGGTACAATCAATATATATAATTTGGAACAAGATTGGGTTGGGAACAGATTTTAAGAACTTCCTGTGAAATAAAGAACAAGAAACATTTGTGGTTCAAGGGCGAATAGTATGAATATATTTAAACAGCGTTATAGCAAGTATGAAGTAAATAAATGACAAATATGACAATTTACAACGACTTATTGCTGAAAGCCAAGCGAAGTGGACATACATTAAACTGTTTACAGTTATCCTGTCGGATGTTGCTGAAGTGCTAATATCGAATACAGTTCAGGGTCTCCAGACTGCGGCTTGTTTAATGTGAAAGGCTCAGCGAAGGATATTCATTTACCAAACATACCTTCACACTTGTGTTGTCCTAGCCATAGCCTTAACCGACATCCTACCATGACTTCCGTAAACACTGTATTGTGATTGGTTAATCAAAGTTATTCAGAGGCATATAATCACGTTATATACCTCTGATTTTCCAAAGCATTATGTATGTGTTTAAGATCTGAATGACGAGTTTATGGTGGAATAGCGACAAACGTACGCGTTCGGTTTTAAATCAAATCTAGAGCTATTAAAATTTTGTTATATACATCTGATTTTCCAACACAGTAGGTTTAATTTCTAATAGTAAACCAATAGCCATCTTTTATTTGCCAATTTACGGGTGTTAATGAGTATTTGAAGGACAGGAATTCATTTGGAACGGGAGGTTTTAGCCGGAGATCTCAAATGAAAATTAAATATTCACGTGCTTCATATTACTCAGTAACATTAGCCAACACATGATGTTTAACCCCTTATTTCTTTTGATGTAATAGAAATCGATGGTCAAAATCGGCCTCATCACGATCACATGGACGTGCGTCTCATGGATCGGAGATGTTGGTGTATTTATTAAGCCTCTGAATGATAGTACTGAGTTCCAAAATATATCCGTCAAGGAAAAGCATAACGAAGATGTTTTATTGTACAACGTAGTAAACAAAGGTAATGATTGTGTAAGACCTACAAGAAATACTTGTGCAGAGTACAGTGCTCGACTATAAAGCAAAGACTTCAGGACAAACCAGCATCAAAAGGTATATCTGACCTCTTATTTTGGTGCACATGGTTTTATTCTCAAATGTCGAAAAACCAGTGTTTTATCTATATCGGACTATCTGTTATAGATTAATGTGTTGTAGCACATGGACAGTTGCACAGCAGTTGTCAAACACAGCTTCACCTATCGTGGCCATAGCCTCAGAGCAAAGCTCACAATACACGTGGTACATAGCAAAGCTATCCGATTAACAAACCTAGGCATTAATAGGGAGTCTGCATCGTCTCCGCATGTTATTGCTATGTGTGTCATACCAACAGACAACATTGTTTACTGGAGTCTAGTGTGGTGGAATAACAAAGGGAAGGGGAGGCGGAGAGACATATATGTACTAAGTGTGTTGATTTCAAATTTGAAAGAAGTTATCTCATGAATTTGTATCCCTTTCTTACAATGACTATTAAGTTGACATTCTAAACACATATGTTGGTGTAACGAATAACATATTGACGTTAACAATCCCTTTTCTACCATTAATGTATTTTAGGTACCATAATTCATTCAACATTCGTGGACAAAAAATACAGGTTCGCACAGAATGTAGTTCGATTGTAGTTTCCATCATTCAGTGTCTCGATTGCACACTTGGGGGATGAGTTTGTGGGGCAGACAAGGCGACGGCTTTCGCCACTGACACCTCAGCCCGTGTGTACGTATTTAAGTTTAGATAGTATATGTGGCTAAACCTTTTCGGGGAGAGGGATACCTTAGTAATGAAACCTTGTGCTAAATCCGTGTCCTTACGTAGTGAATCCTTGTTCTAAATCCTGGTCCTTGTGAACAAAATATGTTCATATTATATCATTTGGAGACACAGTATCCTTCATATATGCTTAAATCTTACATAAATGGATAATACTTAAGTGTTGCATACTTGTGCTTCACCGCTACTTATGATTTTACCTGTGATACAAATTCTGTAGTGTCTTATAGGTTATAAGGTCGGGTGAATACTGTTTTACTGTTTTTTCTGCCTGTCCAAATAGTGCTTTTAGTTTTAACTGTCGACACTAGTTTTATTTCTAATTGCGATTTTCTTGTTGTTTTACTGTCCTTTGTCGACAGCTTTTTATAACATATACATCTTCTATTTTAATGTAGAATTTGTTCACGTGACGATATGGCTGAAATCTTGCTGCTGTGACGTTAAGTATTAACTCACTCACTGCAGTATACACTGAGGCACAAGATGTCCACATGGACCTTGTCAGTCTCTAGACAGGGACTTACATAAGTATAAGACAAAATATCTATAATTTTATGATGGAATGATTATGTGAGTGCGTTAATATTTAGCGTCGGCAATATTTCAGCCATGTCGTGAGAGATCAATTACTTCTCTTATAATATATGAATAAGATCAGAAATCAAAATGCTGTTGACGAAGAACAGTAAAGCTACTGGTGTGTCATGGATATTAAAGTAAAACTAGCATGTTATCATAAAACAATATTATGAATCGGAACAATACAAGAGCTAAACAGGTTATAAATTTACAACAACTAAAGGTAGATCACCATACAAGAGACCATGGGGACTTACAGTACATTTTGCGTCTTGCAAATTTACACCTTCCTTTACACTTTCCTGTTAGCACTTAAGACAAATCTAAAATTGTACTTTGAAGGACAACAATTTCACAATAATTTATCTCCTTTCAAGATACAGCCACGAACAGTAGCGGTTACTAATTGAATTTACAAAATTGAAATTTCCACTAATTTATTTGGAGCCTCCACGTGTTTACATTTTAACTCATTTATTCATTTAACGTGAATGCAAACTCAAACAGGTTTGTTATAGAGTACAAACAGGTTTGTAATAGAGTTGGTATCGAGTGTTTTAATCTGAACAGATCTCATGTTTCCCACAACACATAACTTTCCATGTGCATGTTGTCTGGGTGTTATGTAGTATATGTGAGCCTACATGTCTCTGTGCGCACACGTATGTTTCCCTGCCCATAGCAATTCTACATTGGTTTCCATCAGGATACATGTGCTCATCTTGTCATATGCTTCCCTGCCCGCATGCATGCTACATTGGTTTCCATCGGGATATATGTGCTCATCTTGCCATGTGTTTCGTGTGTTGGCTTCATCTGGAAACTATGATGATATCAGCTGTCCGCTGCTGGTTAGCATGTTCTACCTCATTAGTGGCACCGCCAGAAAATATGCAACTGAAGTATATAATCATCCAATAAATATTTCATCTCAGGTAATTCATTGCTTAGCTTACAGTAACTATAATTCATAGAGGCACAGCGAATACTGAACAATTACCACGTCTCATATTTATCGAGGGCTCTTGGTAGTCAATGCATGGAAGTCATGATAAAATATGCGGGCAAGGGACATTGACTGCATCCCTCACCACTAACATCACATGTTTTCTTTTCCTGGAGCAAGATAAGTATGCATTTTTTAACTCATAGTTTACTTCAACAGAATTTAAAATGATAACATCGCTTTTCATGATATGGTCACGGACGTCCAGGCAATACCAGGCAAAACCTTTGTTTGTGTTTTACCTAAATACAATATAGTATACCTCCATAGAACTTTCAAATCGAGGTTTAACTGATGTCTGTCCAGTGCAAAATACTGATGTAAAGACCGAGTTGTCTCCATTTTCTGACACCTCTGATACTTTAGTAAATTTATATTGCATTTGTTCGAGTGATAGTCAGTGCTTGATACAATCATCAGTTTTTATTGTCTGCTCAATGGCGTAACGAGTAATCATGTCGATAGGTACCATCCGCCACTGACACAAATTGGAGACAAAGTAAGAATTTGTTTCTTTCCTAAAGCTGCACAGCAGTATTCCTGTAATAGGATGAGTGGCCTGTAAACATCCAGAGCGCCGAAAGCATTATTGCATTAGTCGCATTAGTGTCGTCCACCAGTTGATGGCGACAAAGGGGTTCGGTTGCCATTTTTCCCAGAACAAGCTTCCAGGCGTTACGTTGTTCTGTGCTGGAAGAGGCAGCAATCTTACTTTACAGCATGTATGATCCAACAAGCGTTCGACCTAAGCCTGCTGAGGGGGATAAAACAGATAAAGTCTGGACAACAGATAAATTATGGATAAAACAGAAGGGTGAAACCATGGGTGAACACTGCAGGGTGCGGCCCAGTGTTTTTGTATAGAACGTTTCCTTGTTTCTGTTGGCGAATAAATAGTGACACCCCAGTCATTCCCGTAGAAAGTTCCGCTGGATGTCATCACTGTTGATGTACGAGTGCGTGAGTGAGTGGAGTTAATTACCGTGGTTGGGAGGGTAACTGAACTAAACGCGACAAGCAGACGCCTTAGTGTATGTGAATTGACTCATCGCCTGCCACTGTTGCTAACGCAGCAGTTGGTATGTATGTCGTAGAGCACACCATTTCAGTAAGTTTCTCTCAGACTTCATATCTTCAAATGACGAATTTGTATCAACATATGATTCAACAAGTGCACCGACATTCTGTCCTATGTCTAATGTATTCAACCAACATTCAACTTCCTCTCATCCATCCATCATCCCATCCATCATCACCTCTTCCCCCCACCCTCATGATTTAAAATTGTGGAGACTGTAACTATACTCTAGACAATATAACAAAAAGCTCCTAATGTATAATTCTATCATTCCATGTGTGTTTCGTTACTCATCAAAGAAAATGAGTCAGCCATGTCATCATAACGCAAGCAACATTTCCTTCGTGTCATCACGTATTTATTGTTCTTAATTGGTATAGTGTATTCCCAGTTGACATTTGTCAATGTCAACAATGCCAAGATCACGGGAACATGTTTCAAGTCCACATCCAAATTTCGAAACACTCACCAGTTTGTCAATCAGGCTGCATTGCAAGCAAAAATACCGCTTTTAAGTGCGTTCAAGCATTTGATATTCTTGGGAAATATACCAATCATTCTTCAAAATGTTTGATGTTAAAATCACCCCAGTTCAATTATACCATTCAGAAGTGTGGGGCTTTGTATACAACAGTTTCATCTGTTAGAAAAAAGTCACTTGTATGCTTATAAAAAGTTCTTAGGTGTGAAAATACGTTCATTTAGCCTGATGGTATATGGCGAGTGTGGCCTGTCTCTACATTTTTGTATATTCAAATATTAAGGTCATTAACTACTGGTTAAGATTTCTAGATAAACCTTCATACAGACTTCCCAAAAATGTGATAATGTTCTAGATAAGCCTTCATACAGACTCCCCCAAAATGTTATAATGTGATGTTGCTCGTAACTGTATGTACCTACATGTACAAGTACTGCAACTTCTACAAGGTGGTAAGGCACATCGAAGAAAAGGGCGTGTGCTTGATTAGACACGGTCAACAACTTCAGACCGGCTTGTACAAATACCACATTTGCTGCGAAGGCTTCTGTTTCTGCTGCATGTGTGCATATACACCTCCTCATTCACTAACAGGCATTCTGCAAGCTGAAAATAATGTTGAGATTATATTAAATATCAAATCATAAAATCCAAAGCAGCGATGAGACGGTTGTAAATAAAACAAAATATAATAATGTCATATGTGTGAACAAATTGGGGGCACCCGTGGCGAGCCACCTCCTCGTGGTGGGTGCTGGGTAACGCCAAGAGCTCGCCAACACCCCCGTTGTGGACCCGGGGGCATATTGGTCCACCAACCCGTTTGCCGTGGGTTGCGGCCCTGTGTCGGTGGAGGAGGGGATCCTGGTGGTTGGGGGCACTAGGTTCCTGGAACCGTGTTCCTGTTGCTCAACACACCACTTTGGCCCTGACTTAGACGGGTGGTAGAATGGGCCCGGTTCTACCAATCGGCTGGTCATGCCAGGCCCTGTGCATAGTGAGTAGTATTGCACAATTTTAATATATTTTTGGTCTTGGCTTTTTGAAATTACAATTATTCCTGATGTTAAATTGCCTAGAGTCCTGTGCCAGAAGGCGGTGGCTCATGGGCCAATCTGGTGATGTTGACCACTGTGTTCTATACGTTTCTAAGTTATTGTTATGGACAGAACCAGCCTGACGATAAACTTAGTAAACAGGTATAGCTATTCATGTCATATTCGCTGGAGTATAGCATTCCTGTATCCCTGGTGTTTGCATGCTGGAGATCCGATGCGGTTAGACACTGTCCTTGTTGACACTCCATGGTGGGTGGGGAGCAGGGCTGCCGAATCTCTTTCACATAATCATGGCTCACAATTATTCTGGTTCTAACCGAAATGAGAAAAAGAGACGTTTGGAGGCTGCGATATTGTCTTCTGATGATGATATTTCTCTTCCAAAGACTTCAAATTCTTGGGCAAGATTTCTTGTTGTAGAATCTAAAAGTGGACTCCCCTTGAAAATAAACCCTTTTGCAATATCCAAAGCAATTGAAGGTATTTGTGGCGAGGTATCAAATGTTTCACGCCTCCGGAGTGGTGCTCTTTTAGTGGAGTGCGCACGACAGCAGCAAGCAACCAATCTTTTGAAATGTTCACTTTTTGCAAACACTGAAGTTACTGTCTCTGTGCATAGAACGTTAAATTCCAGTCGGGGGATCATTCGTGATAGAGCACGTTGCTTAGCAGAAATGACAGAGGATGAAATACTAACAGAACTTAAAGGACAGCACGTCACATCAGTTAAACGATTTTCGAGAAGAGATGGAGAAGTAACTGTCCCAACAAATACCTATCTGCTTACATTTTCTTTGTCATCTGTCCCTAGATCCATAAAAGCAGGCTATTTTAACATCGGGGTGGAGGTGTATATCCCAAATCCACTCCTGTGTTACAACTGTCAGAAATTTGGACATGGTTCCAAATCATGCAATCGTCCGGCTGTGTGTTATCGTTGTGGAGGGAGTCATGACAGCTCTGGTTGTACAGCAGACCTCCACTGTGTAAACTGTAAGGGTCAACATGAAGCATCATCCAAAATTTGCCCTTCCTGGATATATGAAAAGGATGTATTGACAGTTAAATGTCAAAACAACATTTCATTTCAAGAAGCGAAAAAGGTAGTTGCTGGCCGATTACCTCACTCAACGCAAACATATGCAGCAGCCGTGTCCCGCTCTATCTCCACTAACTCGATTGCATGTCAGACTGATCTGACTTGGGCCAAATCGGAAAACCCAAAGCTTTCAATTCAATCATCTATCAGCCAGACGAGTGTTTCAGACTGTGAAGAATGTGCATCTCACTCTACACCTGTTCCTGAAACAAAAGCTTCAACAAAATCATCGGTTGAAGTGTCCAAACAAAAGAAAAAACAACTCAAGAAAATTAAAACCAAGATTCCTAGTCCTAATGAATCATCATCAGTAGATCTACACAACTTTTTTTACCCTCTTGAGATGGATTTTGCTCCTTCTTCAGAACGGAGTAGTAGTTCTAGTAACTACTCCTCGCGGTCACGTGAGCGTTCACCGATAGAACCACCATGAGCCATTCCAATCTTCTTCAATGGAACTGCAGAGGCCTTAAACATAATTTCCATGAACTGCAATTATTAACAGCAGATCTAAGTCCATCAGCTATTTGTTTACAGGAGACATACCTAAACATACAGATAAATGTGATCTAAGACGTTATAATTCTTTTCATTCATTTTCCCCACCAGGTGATAGAGCTACTGGTGGAGCTTCAATTCTGGTACGACAGGGTGTTCTTCACAGTCCTATTCCCCTGACAACAAACCTGCAAGTTGTAGCAGTTCGTCTTACACTGCAAATTGCCTTCACACTTTGTACTCTATACCTTCCTCCCTCTTCAAATATTCAGAAACTTGAACTTCAACAGTTATACGACCAGTTTCCTAAACCGTTTATCATAATGGGTGACCTAAATGGACATAATCCGTTATGGGGTAGTTCAAATATTAATCAAAAAGGAAAAGTGATTGAAGAATCCATATCTGATAACGACTTGTGCATCTTTAATGATGAATCAGAAACTTACCTACATCCTGGTACAGGTACATATTCATGTTTAGACCTGTCTCTCACAGATTCAACTTTGTTGAATGAATTCACATGGTCAGTCCACGGTGACCTCTGTGGAAGTGACCACTTCCCAACTATATTGCAACCTGTGTCCCCAACTGATGTCCCTCCGTCATCACGATGGAATTTCCAAAAAGCTGACTGGCATTTATATGAAACTCTTTGCACTAATAAATTGAAACCCGAACTTTTCATTGGCATTCCTGATCCCATCAAATGTTTTTCGGATGAACTAAATATAATTGCTGATGTATGTATACCTAAGTCCTCTGCTGTTCCTCACATACGAAAACCATGGTTTGATAACAACTGCAAACAAGCAAGAAAGGCACGGAAAAAGGCTGAACACTATTTCCGTCGCCATCCCATGGTCCATAATCTCAATAAATTTAAGATCTTAAATGCGAAAGCTCGGCGTACTTTTAAACAAAGTAAACGTCAATCTTGGCAGAATTATGTGTCAAAAATCAATTCACGCACGCCCATGTCCAAGGTGTGGAATATGGTACAAAAAATCAAAGGTAAAGGCTCTAAACCTGGCATCCACCACCTTAAAAATGGAAATGAAATATTAACAGATACTTCAGATATTGCCAATAAATTAGGCGAAACTTTAGCTAAACACTCTTCCTCCTCTAACTATGAACCCCAATTTCAAAAATATCAACTGCAACAAGAAAAGAAACCTCTTAATTTCGACACGGATAATGGGGAAGACTATAATGAATTGTTTTCTATTTACGAGCTTCATAAGGCTCTTGACCAGGCTCACGATACTGCTACAGGTGCTGATAACGTACATTATCAGCTCCTGAAGCACTTACCAGAATCGTGTTTGGAGACACTTTTAATTATCTTTGATAGTATTTGGACATCCGGGGAATTTCCTTTTTCATGGCGTGATGCTATAATTGTTCCAATTGCTAAACCTGGACGTGATCTTACCGATCCTTCTAATTATCGACCTATTTCTTTAACTAGCTGTGTTTGCAAAACCATGGAACGCATGATAAATAATCGACTAGTTTGGTACTTGGAAACTAATAACCTTATAACAGATGTACAATGTGGTTTCCGTAAAAACAGAAGTACTGTCGATCACTTAGTGCGTTTAGAATCATTTGTTAAAAACGCACTTATTAATAAACAACATGCTGTGTCTATCTTTTTTTATCTCGAAAAAGCGTATGACACTACTTGGAAATATGGTATTTTAAGAGATTTATATGACTTTGGATTGCGAGGCCGTTTGCCTCAATTTATATGCAACTTTTTAAAAGACAGACAATTTCAAATCAGAGTGGGTTCAACCCTGTCTGATCATTATAATCAGGATCAGGGTGTTCCACAAGGCAGTATTTTGTCTGTTACACTCTTCAGCATTAAGATCAACAGTTTATCCAAGGTTTTAAATGATTCCATAGATGGATAACATTTTGTGGATGATTTTAATATTTCATGTCGCGGTAAAAATATGTATACTATTGAACGCCAAATGCAGTTGTGTTTAAACAAAATAAATAAATGGTGTCTCGGAAATGGATTTAAATTTTCTCCATCCAAAACTAATTGTCTGCACTTCTGTAGAAAGTATAAGCAACATAAGGACCCAAAACTGTTTTTAAATGGCACTCCCATCAAAGTTGTCAAGGTGGTCAAGTTCTTGGGTATAATATTCGATTCCCATTTAAATTTTCTTCCACACATTAAGTACCTCAGGAATAAATGCTGGAAGGCACTGGATCTATTAAAAGTTGTTTCCAATTCTAAGTGGGGAGGGGATCAAGCTACCCTCCTACACCTCTATCGATCACTGGTTCGTTCATGAAATGATTCAGTCCATCACCAGGGTCTAAGACTTTGTCTTGGGTCCTTCAGAACTTCTCCTGTTGACAGTCTATATGTTGAGGCCGATGAACCATCACTTTCACAACGACGTTTAAAGTTGTCTTTACAATACATTACCAAATTATATTCTAATGACTCTAACCCTGCATATAACTGTGTTTTCGATCCCCCTTATGAGGATTTGTTTAACAAAAAGTCTTCACTTGTTCCACCTCTTGGGCTCAGAATAAAGCCGTTTATTGCTGCTGCTGGTATTGAGCTGGACAACGTAGCTCCTTTCCGTCTTCTTTCCTCTCCCCCTTGGCAGTTGGTTAGGCCACAGGTTGACCTAACTTTAACATCATTTAAAAAATCAGAAACGAATGAATTACAATATAAACAAGAATATAATCAATTGAAACATAAATATAGCAATTACAAACCCTTATTTACAGATGGATCCAAGGACGGTGGCGCAGTTGCTTGTGCCACTGTCATTGGATCCAGAACAATATCTTCTAGATTACAGCTCTATTTTTACAGCAGAAGCTAACGCCATATTAACAGCTCTTAAATATATTGAAAGACACCCGAAACGTAAACAGTATATAATATATTCCGACTCTCTTTCTTGCCTTCAGGCTATTGAAAATATTTCTTGTAAACATCCACTTTTAATTGAAATTATTGAACTGTATAATAATCTTGCCACTGGCCAATACGACATCGTCTTCTGTTGGTTACCCAGCCATGTAGGCATTTCTGGGAATGTGATGGCCGATCTTGCTGCCAAGGCGGCACTCAACAAGTCTGTGACACCACTTCGTATTCCGTACTCAGATTTTAAACCTACTATTAGATCTTATATACGTGATCTGATGCAAAAGAAGTGGGACACCCAAGTGGGTATAAATAAATTACATGCAATAAAACCCTACATTGGTTACACCTACTTGGGTTGTCAGTCCAGATTTGAAGAGGTCATTATGCGGCGATGTCGTATTGGCCACACCAGATATACACATGAATACCTTTTGAAAGGTGAGGAACCTCCGTTCTGCATCCCTTGTGATGAAAGAATCACAGTCAAGCTTATCTTGCTTGACTGTGTTGAGTATTCCATCACAAGGGGTCAGTATTTTAATTCACAAACTATGAAGGATCTTTTTAACAGTGTTAGTCCTCATTTAATTATTGCATTTTTAAAGGAATTAAATTTGTTAACTGAACTGTAAATAGATAAATATTTTAAAATTGGAAGATTATATTTGTAACTCAAATCGTTAGTGGCTGTACCCTCAAAGGGGGTTGAAGTACCGTAAAACAATTGTCCTCCTGAGAGGGTACGTAAGTCCAGAAACATTTGAAGTAAATTTAAGTTTTCCAGCCTTTTAATCGTAGAATAAGTGTGTTTTTACTTTATGGCTAGATTTGTCTAAATTGCTAACAGCTGAAGGGATGATGTAAATCCAGCTAGGGTCCATGCAGGAAGCAAATGTACTGTAAGTCCCCATGGTCCTTAGTATGGTGATCTACCTTCAGTTGTTGGCAACCTATAGCTCATTTTTATATTGTACTGTCCTCTTTGATATATTGTTTTAGGTCTATTCACTAGTTTTATATTCTATTCTGTGATATTCTAGTCATTTTTACTGTCCTTCGCTGACAGGGTTTTACAATGTCCGTGCTCGTAATTCATTTGTATTTTTATAATTAATCGTTCTCGTCACGATATGGCTGCAATATTGCCGATGTGACGTTAAATTTTAACTCACTCACCCACTCACAAATTGGGTACTTTTTAAGAAAAGGAAAGACAATTAAGTTGATTCACATACAAAACGGGTCAGATAGAAAGAATTAACCATATGGTACAATGTTTACGTTTAAAGCGAGTTTGTGACATGTTCTGCTGTCAGCAGTGAACATATATCACGACTTTCTTATCATTTGACTATAATTTGACCTTCACATTAACTCAGACACTCACATTTTGACCTACATAGTTGTCAAACTCATCACTTCCAACAAATTTAGAAGCGGGTAACCATTAATTAAGGGTAGAGCTCAGCATGAGGGTCTATGACCACTGTTGGGTCACAAAACGAAGCAATGTTCATATTCAGGACACTAAAACAATCTGTTCCACTCAAAACAGCCTTATTGTTACTCCCATTACCTTTTGCCTCTATATTAATTCTGACCTGTTTCCATGGTGAAATAAACACAGGAAAGCACGTTAGGTATGAATTACTGAAATGTGCTCGAACACTACAGGTTACACTACACCAAATGTTTTCCAATAGACTTCTATAGTAACCTTATATTTTTTTTCAAATATCCAGGCTACCAACTGTCCATCCACGTACTTAGGGGTACAGTCTGACCTTTAAACTACAATAAAACACAAATTCTGTCCAACTTGTCCGGCGATTTTGTCCCAGCACAGGAAGCGGAACACATCAACCCTCCATCCCGCACCAAGTGTCACCTACTTGAAAATATCGGTGCACACATAAGCATAATTCATGGTGATAGGAAATGACAGCACTGAATGCTTAAAATTGTGGCCAGTTATTATTACTCGATAGATGTGCTTTTAAAAGACTTAAACATCGTACACTATTTTATCCAATCACAGCAGTGCGTCTGTCCGTTTGAGCTGTTACGGTCCTCGCTTGGGGAGTATATGATTCTGATTTATCGTAGTAGAACCACTACGCCCGATCCAGAAGAAAGTACAGCCGCCGCCAGTTTCTGTCAGTTGACCCTTACCTGTCGAGAGCAGCGATATCGACGTTGTAGCGAGCCAGATCTCTGGCCACCAGTGCAGTCTGTCTCTCTGGTCTGTCCGCTTTTGCCTTATCGAGGAGGGTTCTCAAGTTCCATGAAGCTAAGGTGAGCACATTTGTTTTCTTCTTTCTTGTGTTTGTGTTTCGACCGCTAAGGGGGATCCCAGCCAACCGTGTTAAGCTGGCCAGGGTGAAATGAGGCAGACTATGTTTAGGTCACCCCATCTAGACCCGTCCTCTTGCTAAGGAGGCGAGCAGGGCAATACTGAAAAGGGCTGCTCGGACACTCAGAAGACTACCGAACTTCACTGTTGCCTCGGTCCAGTGAAGAGCGACCACATATCCTGTGAGCCGCCTGTGTGTGGGTTTGCGACTACAGCTCCCAGTGTATCCGCACGTGGTGCTTCGCCGCTCCCCCATCGCCACAGGACTTGCAGGTTGACCTGCCGTTTACAGATACAGTAACAACAAAAGAGTTACGCATAACATGGTGAAAACACTGTGAACATCGATCTTTGCAAATGGGACATGGTGGCATAAATAAACCAAGTAAGTGAAAACGACCACCTGATCATTTTAGTTTCCTCTTACAACATGAGTTGCTGAAGATCAATTTTGACCCAACACATTTATGAAACTGTGGCAATGATATGCATTGTAGATCATTCAAAATGCTCTTATTAACACAATGTATATTGCCAACATCAACTGGTCTCTGCATAAGTCGTACTTCAGAGAGTCAATTGTTAAGTTTCATTTAATTACCATCAGCCAGTCAGTATACGCACAGAAGCTGGTATACACGTTTGACAGGCTCTTTAGAATTTTTGCAGTATGTCGCATGTCTACGTTGTCATTCAAGCAGAGTTTATAAATTGACAATATTTATCGCATAATGGAATTTGCTCACGTGAATCACTATATTCAACAGTTTATAAACATCGACAATACAATGATATTATGAAGCCACCAGCTGTGATCAGCAGAGCGTGTATGTCCGATCAATAAAAACAGCGAATATATTTTCCAAAATATGAATGTTATAATTACTAGGAGAATTATTTTTCTGAATGCGATTACCTCATTTGTAAGAACCATATTCGCTCTGTATGGCTGGATCCTTACACGTGCCAGTTGTCGGTCTCGGTAGTAGTATCAACACCTTCGTCATGTCTTCATAAATTTTAGTCAGTACCCTGCTAACCTTGTCAACGGAAAATAAAGAGCATCCTGAACCCAAAGGAAAAAACACCTCGTCAGCAATCAGCCCCGTACATCATCAGTATACCATATGTCAATACTATCAGCCACCATACCCACAGACTCCATAACAAGATGTTGTGTTCCAGAGTGGCACACATATTCATCATATCCTACAAGCCAACGGTAAACCAGCTACAAGTAACAAAGACCCTTAAAGCGTTCTCTACCACATTCCGTGCGAATGTTGTGTCTCGTACACAGGAGGAACATCCTGGCCCCTCAACCAGCGAATCAAGGAGCATCAGACATCATTATAGAAAAACAAGACTCAAAATCAGCCATATCCGACCACATCCCAAACCATACCATACTTAGGAACGACATCAGCATCCTAGAAACCAACCTGTCATGTTACAAGGCTAAGAAACTTTTAGAGGCAATCAACAACAAACGACTCGGCCCGACAGTCAACAGGGATCTAGGTTATTACATCCCTACGGCTTACGACGATCTAATCAAACGTAATCAAGAACAACCCACCCTTGCTCACTGGCCTGATCATCTCTTATCACAACAAGCCTCATGTCAACACACTGCACATCAACCTCCTCTATTGTATAAACTCACATCCCCGGCATGTATGTGTTTCTCCGTGTGCATATGTTGCGCATCGTTTGCTTGATAACGGTGTTAGAATCTACACCGAAACGTCGCATCCACTGCAAGAAAGACGTTATATATCCATAAAAGTCATAGCTATATCATAGCTACACCGGCAACCCTTCTTTTGTAGTGTTCAACGGAAATAGCTCAGATACATTTGAAGTAAAACAAGGTGTAGGGCAAGGTAGAATCCTGTCTGAATGGTTCTTTCTCGTCTTTATTAACGATTTATTAACTGAATTAAGCCTAAGTAATAATGGTATATGTGTATATCGCATTGACGTGCCATCAAGTACCACCCCTTCTGGGCTGCAGGATTCTCTACATTTTGACTCAGAATATGCTTCCCGATGGCGCTTAACATACAATGCATCTAAAAGCACTGCTGTAGGTTTTCGGAAAGAGAAACAATCTTGCCCTGAGGTTTCATTCTTGTTCACTAACATCGCAATTAATATAAGTTCATCAGTAAAATATGGTGGTATTCTACTCATCAGATCAATAGAGGAGGCCAACTATAAATTCTTTACGCTCATTAGGTCTTCACAAAACTGATTTACATCCAGTTGCATGTGTTCATACATGAGAAAGAATGATTTTACCTACAACTTTCTGTGGATGTGAGGCTATGCCTCTGCTATGTGGCAAAAACATTGATTTGTTGAAATGTATTCAAGGGTTCAACAGTCGTATGTCAATAGATTTTGTGAGTGCCAACCTTGGTCTCTGAACAATGGTTTGATACATTGATAAGTGTAGATTGTTATTCCTAGATAAGGACAAAACTTTGTGGATGAGCAACGTCTTTAATCAGATGGAGCGACGTTTCAATACAGCTTGAGGAACTAACTGGGCAGCACAGTATTTACATGTAGAAGCTATAACAATAGACTGCATACAGAAGCTAATAGGGATGTACAAGCCAGGAGAGTGTGGACATGTTTATACAAGTTCTCAGAGTGATTGATAGGTAGTATGGAAGTACAGGAGCAATGTGATGACAAGGGATTACATGTACAGGACAGTGACAATAGGTGGCATACAGAGGCCAGTGCGTGATCCAAGCGCTTAGCGTTTGTTGTTGAGTTCGTCATATGCTGACGGGATGAAGAAACCTTGACCTCTGTTGATCCGGGGTCGGGGTCGTTTGATGTGGATGGCCTCTGTTAAGTTCTGTTTGGTGAAGTCAGGTTGGTTGGTGGACAGTAGTGTGTATTCTGTCCAGATGATTTGTTGGTTAGGGCTGAACTGAATGTGTTCTGATATAGCTGACTTGTTGTCTGATTTTTTTGTTGATGCCTGGTGCTCTTTCACTCTGGCCTGGATGTTTCTCCGATATAGGATTGTCCACAGTTACAGTCGAATTTGTAGACAAGACCCTTGGGATTGGGTGTTCTGCTTTTGACGTGGTTACGCTCGCTGGCCTGTAGAAGGTTATTTAGAGTTCGTGAAGTGGAGAATGTGGTCTCTATCCCGGCTTGTTGGAGGAGTCTGCTATCTGGTGTGAAGCTTGCCACCCTATCCACAACATCTAAGTCACCAAGAACAAGAACAGAGCTAGCGCCGATAAAAATCCCCACCCCCCACCACCTCAAGGAATGTTATTCAAGGGAAGATTATGTAACAACGCTTGTAATTCATCAATGGAAACGATGTTCTGTGCATTCTTATCACTTACTGTTCATTAAATATTAACTCACGCAGTATTTGCAACACTTTGTTATGTACTGTACGAAAGTATAATCTACTGAAATATATAGTAACTTATGTGCAAACTGGTATTTTTCCGTCAAAGAGAGCTTGGAGCAGAATACTTGTAAGTTCTATCTTTTCTTATGAAGCTTAATGAAAATCGAGACTCTCCATAAGAGAAGATATGTCTAGGAATGTATGCTTTGTAATAAGTACTGCCATGACCACGATAGAAAGAAATTATTTTTATGTGACACAACCTGACGTACTAGATATAGCTGTATACAGATGTATTAATTGAAATGCTGAAGATACCCTTGTACTTTTTTGTGGTGCCAAACTTCAGATCCCTAGCCTTGGCGAAACAACCCCTCATATTACACTTTTCGAACTATATCTATTCTTTAAAGGATTCTAAACTACCACTGATCCACGTGTTGTAAATATTCGTGCTTTGTTAATATCATATGAATATACGTAACTGACTGATATTATAAATGTTTTAATTTCGAAAACATTCATTCCTCGTGAGATGTAGACATTAAAACCCTGATCATTAGGCCTCCTATCCAGTCTACAGCAGCCATCAACAAACTAAGTGAGCCTCACACCCACTCGTCCAAGAAAGGAAGAGGCGCGTGTGTGTGTAAACTGCCCGAGACGTAACGAGTACGCGAGACGGTGCGCTCCGCGGTACTAACTGAAGCGCTTCCCCAAAAATCACCGTGGAACCAACTCGATGGGGTGCGAACAAGATGAAGGGTAGTTAAAGCGTCCCGTAAAATCCCCAAGGATGGTAGGGTACTTGACAGTCGTGGATGAACACGTTTTTCAATCTCGGATGCCTTGCTTTCGTCTTTTGTACTGAACAGATTACAACTTGCAGAATACTAGTTGTTTGTCCGACAAAATATTCACAATCATCCTAGGTTGATACATACTGGGCCCCTCTATTTATCTATTTTTTGGCACCTGAAAACACTGGGAAAACAGAAATACCACGCCCTGGGTAGGCTGTTTACGTATGGCAATTACACAAAAAGCAATGCATCGCTCATGAAAAGGTGATTTATTTCATTTGAATGTATTGCTGGTTGAAATATTAACGTATTAATCTTGGCAGAAAGTTACGGAATATTTTGAAAAAAGTACGATCCCTACCGCATCTTGCATCTTTCATGAATCAAAACTTAGCCACCTTCGTCAAAAGTAATCCTGCGAAAACCATTAAGCCATTTGCATGTTTTGCGGAAGTGACGTACGTCCATTGGGAAACTTCACACAGCACACTGAAATAAAAGAACTCAGTGTCAGCCTTAGCTGACGTCTCGTGCTAATCTAGATTAGTGTTAAATGAGAATGCTTGCTTCGATATTTCATTACACCTCATGTTGATGACATGTCGACATCGTATCTTCCAAAATACATATCAGTTTATGTCCGTATTAGACGTGAATGCTGTTTTACAGAATATACAGTCCCTGTAAACGTGCACGACAGTTTCAGACAAGCAAATGATGTGTGAACCCCTCGTATATGAGGTGTTATCGGAAGTGAGCATGCGGTTTCATCTGTACACACACTGATTTTGTAAACACATCTCACAATGTTTTCGGTGTATGAATTTTAGGCTATGATTCATATCTTTGTGAATATATCCACGGGTATAAATCTTCCTTGTCAAGACGATTATAGCAAACAGACTTGTAGTCCTAGCCTGTCTTCACCATTGGAACCGAACCAAATGCAAACGTTTCTGAACCTCTTAAAAGGAAAATGGATGCTTCTTTTAAGACCATCGTAAATAGATATGCATCGGTATGCTTATGTAACACTTTTTCTACAACATTTCGTAAAATGACACAAGTTGGGAAGAAAACAAACTAATTAGACGCTGACGAAACTACAAATTTAAATAAGCAACCTTAACGCCTCCTGCAGGTTGTAATATCTTTCGCCCCCCTCTTTCGATCAAACTCCAAATGACCTGGCGGACACATTACGCATGATATCGGTAAGCTCGTGTTAACTCTACAAATAATCACTCTCTGAAGAATTGTGTATCCTGTCGGCGATTTGCTTAACATCCCTCACCCTCGAAGACACCATTCCTTTAGTGTGCACAGTATAGTAAGGTAAAAAAGATCGTGTTGTTTCACTTACCCTGTACCTATACAGGTAACCTCGATTACATCGAATGAATATGCATACATACCTTTCTACAACAAAACTAACAACACACATTACCAGATCTACTTCAGGTTGTTTACATATATTCTATGTATATGCTGAAAACAAATGGTTTTCGTTCCTGAAGACAGCATGGACAGTGGAAGACTACCAGCCCCGTGTATAGTCCTGTATGCTGCCCGTTTCCACCTGGAGTCAGCAGAATGGAGGAACACGCATATTCCAGGGAGCATTGCATTATTTGTTATAAAAACGAAGATGCATGAACCTTTCACTGAATGTTTTATATGTATGTAGTACAGCTATGATTATGAAACACAGGTACATAATTAAAAGCTAATTATTCCGTTTCCTGTTTTGCTTTATAAGCTGTGAAAGGCCATAGAAATGTTTATTTAGTGGTGACAAATATTCAAATCACAAGGAGGTGGGCTAAATAGCGTTTTCTTACTTCATTCCGATTGAAGTGATAACGATCTCTCACATGATAAGGAAATGACATAGTCATGAGGAAGACAGGAGTAAAATTGTTCCAGATGATTACAAACTCAAAATACTTATAAACAGATTTTAACGCATAATGTTATAGTGTTTTTCAATGTTTTATATTTAGGTATGAAGGAGTTATTCTTGTACTGGTTATCTTCGAAGAGTATTTGAAGGTGCTGTGCGTCGTTGTCAACGCTATCATCGGCTTTCCTCTCTTTTACTTTGGTAGATGGTTTAAACAGTATTCATCAATAAAAAACAATAGATTAAATGGTAAATGGTGTCTATTGGGCACAGTCGTATGTAGGGAACCTGTCCACGTCAAATGTGTTCGGCGCTGTGCTGTGATAAAAGGACCAAGACTGTATCTACACGGACATAAACAAACGGACCCCACCATAACGGAAAGTCACAACAGGAAAGTCCATTACTAATCAGTACTTTGTGCAGACGCATCTTTCGTACTGGAGAGAGTTACGCCGAGACCGCATGCTCTTTATCATGTTCTTGACGAATACCTGTTGAACAGCCTCCCTTTCTTGAACAAGAGGTCTCTGAAGACCCTGCAGCTCTTGTGGAGCAGCTTGTTATGTATCGTTATTTCCAGTATTGCGAGGCCACATGTTTAGGAGTACAAAGACACCTCATCGAAGCATACATGAAATATAATGATAATGACAGCATGTACTGAATATACAATCTTAATGACAAGATTGATTTCCGTTTTGGCAATTCATAAAAAATATTTAGCAGACTTCAAGATAATCTCTACATTTTTGGATGATAACAAGGAATTACATTTTTAGTAGATTGGGAAAACACATAGAAGAATTGCATCAACGGATATTTACTTCTAAGTTCAATGTAGGCTGGACAAATAAGTAAGAAGTGGTATTCATTTTCGATTACGTTTAAGTTACACATTGTGCATTTTCCTTGTTCAAGGGGAATATTATTGTAGTGACCTCTTTCAATTTCTAAGGTATGGGAACTTAACCCAAATCATCATAAAGAAGATCTATATTTGGATACAGTAACATAACTGAAATATATTTCACAAGAAATCGTTAATTTATCTCAGAAAAAACTTTAGCACAAGCGTTTTCCTTTCCGTAAGTATGTGATATCCAAACATCAGTACAATCTAATTTAAATATGATATTTCTAACTTTGGCAACCCAGTTCTCATAGCCTTATTCGCCATACATACGCATCATATTGTAACAGTATCTATGTTGATAGATTCATCCAATGTTTAATACATGTTATAACAGCATATAACTGAATGGGATATCTACCATACCCGGCTAATACTTGTTCGGCGTTGATAGCTTAACGTTTAAAGATCACATACACTCTAGGGGGTGCAAATGTATAAATCACTCATTGACATCGCTATAAATGCAACCCCGTCATTAAAACTGCTCATTTCGATCTTTAATTACCTTAAATCGACCTTTGTGGCAACAGTGCACAATTCTCAACCGCAAACGAAATTTCAACCAATCAGAGCGGCGCGTCTCCGTGATGTAATGTGGTATAGATATAAGGATCTATGCAGAATTCATCTACATTTCAGGAGGTAAACTACTTCGTTTACAGGTTACTACAAACCTGAAATCGCGAAAGCTGTTGTGAAAAATGAAAGTTATATGTTCTCACAATCTACTATCATTTAGTTTTGTTTCCTGCTCTGACTAGTTTCCGAGTTACAACCCTTGTTTTCATAGACGATCCTGTCAAAATCACTTTGGTGTCGTTAGGTTGTAATCTGTGTTAGGTGGTATAAACATACACGTTATTTGTCGTCATTCACTAGGTGCTCAGTTAATGAATTTATAACAGGTATAATTAGAGGTAACGTCACTTAGACTTCCCGACAAAGGTCCCCATTTGGCATTTCATGTGTCTGGATCGATTAAAGGATTAAACGATAACACACTGATTGATTAATTACTTTTATGCGGATTTAAATGGTGGATTTTCTCAAATGGTAGTGTTTATGTATGTACATTTAGTAATCTGTACTGAATACACTCTGTCGTGTCTGTGTCTATGTAAAAACAACACCCTTCTTTCAAAGGATTAACCGCCAATACATTGATTGATTGCTCAATATTGACTAACTAAATTACTTTTTTAAAAGAATGACGCACGTTATGCAATTAGTTGCCAGGTGTGCTATCTTGGGTGACCAATGAGACTATAGAGCAATGTGAAAAACCTGAAACGATACATGACGTTTTCGTATATTAGACTGTTAAAAGACAAATCACTTGGGAAATCTGCAGACGAATTATATATCACTCGTTTTTGTGGATATTGATGGATACATTGCTCGAAGAAGGTAATAGCTTGACATTGCTCCTATAACTTTAATTTTAATATTTGCATTTTGTTTTTATTACGTTGTCGTAGCTTTCAACAGAATCATTGTTTTCGTCGTGAAGTGTAATGATACAGACGACAAACACTAGGGCGTGCGTGCGAATTATGATTCATACAGGCAAATCATAAAATGTCTGCATTAAAAACTGCATACAAATATGATATAAAGTAATTAGGATTATGAGACCAAATATATAGACGTATATTGACAAGTGTCTACGTACTGGTGAGTGAACATTACAAACCAAATAAATTAAATTAGCAAGTGAAGAAATGTATCGCGCAGAATTTTCACTTCGACCCCGACCTCGTTTATGTTGCTACAGGTTGTGTCATGCAAAGTCCTTGTAGTTATGATTCAAATGCATATTTAACTACTAGTAGAAAGTAGTTTTGATTTTCTTGGTTGGTGAAAACAAACCATAATCTCATTAATTCAAATGAACTTTAGTCCGTGACTTCACGATTTTCAAAAATGGCGGCACCCTATCTGAGGATGAATGCTATTTAAGTCAGTTTGCAAAATGAAAATTACTTTCTACTGGTAGTAAAATATGCATTTTATTGATGGACAATATGATTTTGCATGACACTGCTTATAACATACCAATTTCACTCTTGGAAGTAGGGTGGAGGTCAATATAATATTGCTTGTAATGTTAATTTAATGTCACTTCGACTCCCACCTTGCTTCCGTGGAAGAAGTTGTTATGTTACAAATAGTGTCATGCAAAATCCTTTTGTCCATGATTCAAATGCATATATAACTACTAGTAAATTGTATATGCACCTTTCCGGTATTTCCATATTATGAATACTCCAAATTTCAGAGGAGAATTTGAGGTATCTTTGTATCGAATAATTTGAAGTGCAGACGACGCAAGTGTGGTTTTAAAGGATGTATACTACGAAGAAGTAATGACAGCATTTTTCTTGAATAGAAGTATTGTCAAACGCTTTCTATCACTGTAACCTATTACTTAAATACAATCCAAGATAATAATATCTTGTAACAACTTCAATAACACTACCATTATTAAACCATTTTTTTTCAAACCGGGATAAACCGCCTCCATTCTCAAAAGCCACAATCTTAGTTTTATGCGTATCAGACAATTTCCATTCTGTACCTGCTACATACAGTGAATGCTAAGAATATCTATTTTAAATCACAGACTTCTCACACAGACTTTTCCCACCATGCCTATTGGTACATGTATTTGATATTTTTGTAACGACAACTTTAGTATCTCTAAGTGTATTTAGCTTTTTCACGCAGTCATCTCCTGGGAGGTATTCTGTAGTAACAATCTTCCCAGAACATATAATAAATAATAATAATAATAGTGGGTATTTGTAACTGCGCCTGTATCCGTGCATTCGATGCTCGCTCAAGGCGCTACAAAGAAAGGTGAAATGTATATTTAACATATATATTACGTTACTAAAAGTTAGAATTAAAAAAGGAAGAAAGATCTAAAAGAAGGCTATGGAGAAGTAATGGGTTTTCAGAAGGGACTTGAAAGAGTTCAGTGATTCGGCACATTTGATGTCAGCAGTCAGTGAATTCCAAATCAATGCAGCGGCGTAGGTAAAGGTCCTCTGACCATAGGAGACAAGTTTGACTTTGGGGACTGTAAGTAAATGCTGATTCTGGGATCTGAAACATCTTGCAGGGGTGTATAGTGTAAGAAGTTCGAATAGGTAATCTGGAGCTTGACCGTGGAGACATTCATATACAAGACACAATATTTTGATGTTCACACGGTACTTAAGAGGAAGCCAGTGTAGGAAAATGAGTGATGTGATCTCGCTTGGATTTTAGACATACAGTGCGGGCAGCAGCATTTTGAATTGTTTGGAGTTTGTGTAATTGCACAGAATTCAATCCAGCATGGAGGCTATTACAATAGTCAAGTCTAGAAAGGACAAGAGATCTCACTAAGGCATGGGCACAGTCTGTGGTGATGTATCGGCGGATTGAGCTTATGATTCTGAGGTGGTGATGGCAGACATTACGTAGATGGTTGATGTGTTCCTCTAGTGAGAGGTTAGAGTCTATGTACACTCCAAGGTCCTTGGCAACAGAGCAGGGTTGAATGACAGAGGAGGCTACCTTGACACCAGTGACTGATACTCCACGCAGTTGCCCATGGCTGCCTGCTATCAATAGTTCTGTCTTACTGGCATTGAGTTGAAGCATCCTAGATGTCATCCATCTCTATGTCAGACACACAGTCGTCCACAATCTGCAGGTCTGTCAAAAGTGAGCTCCGTCTCAAGATGGTAGTGAGCTGGGTGTCAACTGCATATCCATAGTGGCTGCAACCGTGCTTGTTTATAACTGCTAGTAGCGAGTTAACATAAAGCAGGAATAGAATCGGCCCAAGGACAGACATATCTGTTTGTATTCACCAAACAGATCTGCTTTCAGTGACTCTCTACTCTTTTCGTTGATGTCTGTATGTGCCCCAGCAAGCCTTTCTGCGGCATCCATAGCTAGTATTAATAGCTGCCCTGCATCCACTAGTTGTTCCACTATTCTCAGAACAGGGACAATACTCTGAGCCAGTATGTGTTGGGAAAATTGCAGTCTAAAGTCTCTGTGCCTGGTTGGGGGTTTTACGAGTTTCCATTTTTCAACAGGCACTCTAGGGGCCATGAGCAGAGCAACATTCTCTGGTTTGGGATATTTTGCTAGTAGTTTGTCAAGCTTGTTCATATGTGGAACCCCTGCCAACCCATCTTCAATGGATTTGGCTAGATCGTACCTAACAGGCGGTCCAGACACCTGCTTATTCCCCCAAACTTGTCAAATTCTGAAATTATAACGTCTTCATTATCTTCATGGTGTATTTCTTCCTGCATCTGACTGCTTTCCACGCATTGTTTGACAAGTGCGTCGAGAGGATCTTCCGAAATCCCCTCTTCCTGTGTTTCGCTATGGGCGCGGACATCTTTGCTTAGATTGACCGAACTCGGCTCGTCTAGACTATATCCGCCGTGACCCAGACTTATCGCTTGGCTGAGCTTTTCCAACACTGATCCACTTATCTGCACTGACCCGGCCTGTTTTGCCTGCTCAGCTAAAATGGCCTGCATTGTCATGTCTGAGGGTGATTCCTCGTCACTCACCCCTTCATAATAAACGTCACTGGGCGACGTATTAACAGATTTGCCAGTGTTTGTTTCAACGGAACCACTGTGCATAGTTTGTGATACCTCAGCAAGGTTTTCAAATAAAGTTGCCGCTACAGTGTTTCCAAGATATATCCAAGATACACACTCCTGGTCACTTTCCAATCCTTCTGACAAATCTCCAGCTCACTTTTCTTCTTGAACACAACGTATCTTGAAAAACAAAACTCTCAATTTTAAAACAACTGATGAAACGACTCACACGAACTGATGACTTAGCGCATGCGCACATCTCACGTGAGCATGATAGTACGGAATATGGAGGTGGAATTTATGTAAAATCTGAAAAAATGGGCTGAGCATACACCTATGTCTCCTATGGGACAATCAAATTCACTAGATAAAGCACCATTTGAACGAACCAAGGATTTTGCACTATTATACATAGACTGTAACATTTACGACTAAGACAATGTTCATATAATAACTTCCAAGGTAAATGTCTATGAACAGAATAGAACTCTTTCGAGAAATCAATAAAAGCTACATAGAATTTATCACCTTTGCGAGAAAAATAACGCTGGTTAATAGAATTCAAAACAAAACAATTGTCAGCCACTGGATATCCTTTTCGAAAACCTGACTAACACTTTTACTCAGAAATTTTACTCGGCACATCAACCCAGCATAATTGCTGATTTAGAGTGTACGTAAATATTTTGCTGGGAATGCTCAGAAGGCTTATTGCTGTAACCGGGAGTTACACTCTCGGTTTATAATGATGTTTTATTGTTAATTTAAATGTTAATTAAAATAATTTTGTACATTATAATTTACATGAGTTAGGAAGTGTATATGAATTTTGTTTTATAAATATAAAAGTAATTGTACATGAGGACAGGGAGCGCAGATAGTGAGGGATTTAGGTAATTAATTGATTGTCCGAACTCAGTTGACATCGGGCAGTATTACAGGCTTTGGGGTTATGTCTATATCAGTAAAGACAGAGTACGTTATCATGGGAAGGGCGGATACAAGCGGAAAATTGTTAAAATGGACAAGGGGTGATGTAGTTGGGTATTGGTAGGGCCAACTGACATGGGCAATGAGATTCAAATTGTGGTTCGTTTCATTTCTATAAGTAAATGACTTAAGAAGTAGGTGTAGAGGTGGACAAATAAACGGACAGTCCTGCGATGTGTCATGGTTTTACAATTGTAGGTTGATAGATTATAGACTTTCATGTTAGGGGGACTGGGATAAAACTAAGGGGAAAAGTTACATTCGGGGAGACGGTTTGCGGGGCTAAGTTAGACGGTCAGAGGTCGCTGCGCTCCCGAAGATTCAGGATTGCTTACAGTAGGTTTGTGAAGCACCTGAATAGTCTTCAATATAACCGTTGATGAAAACTATAATAAACCACTAGACGATCTACGAGAGACTTGGCTGTTTGTTCCTGTTTCGAAACCACTTGAACACGAAGCCCACACAAAGAACCGGGTTACATTGCTCCGTACGTGTCGACGGGTAGAAGTGTAACCTATCTTGTGAAAAGGGATTATTAGTTGTTAGACCATGTTTCTGGGAATATACCCTTTTCATACATAGTACTGAATATTATCTCTAGCTATGGAACGATTACTTGAGGGGAACGTTTAAGATATTCACTCAATATGTCATCAAGTCCCTGAAATTTGTTGTTCTTCAGAGCCTCGAGGCAGCGAATGGAACAGATTGACGCATATATACATGTCTGGCATGGTCATTCCATGCATGTTCTACAGGATTGGGTCTAGTGAACATTCCGGCCGGTTCCACACCCTGTTACTGAACATAAACAGTGACTCTGTGAGGTCTGGCATTATTGTCCATTAGAAGAGAATCATAACCATAATATCCATGCATGGCTTGCAAAAAAACGGATTAGCAATGGGGATCAACATTTCATCTCGATACTGCTTACCAGTCAAATTTTCATCAATAATGTGAAGCTGGGTTCATCCTGCAGCCATGATACCTACTCAGACCATGACTGACCCGCCACCAAACCTGTTGTGAAAGACAACAGCAGCACCTCTTCAGCAGAATATTCTCCTACGACCATCAGTTAAAACAAATTAAACAGATTTTCACCTGTCAAGAGCACGCTCGATCATTGACTGACCAACGATCATTCCAACGTCCATGACGACGTCAGCTCCACGTTAATTTAGCATGTCTGTGACGTTGCAGAAGTGGTGGACAGGCTGTTGGTCACCCTGAACGGACCCCATTGGCACGCAGTCGGCGTCGAGTAGTGTTCCTGTTTATCCCGGAACCATGAATATCGTAATATTCATCCTATATTCGAATCGTCACGAATCGGTTACGTAAACCGACGTTAACCATGTGCCTTTCGTTTCTTGCAATAGTTACTCTAGGTCGACTTGATCTTATTCCATATGTCCAAATGACACTTTGCTTCACATTCAAGTGATTTGCAGCTTATCGTTCACTGTGACCAGCTTGCATGAGACCAATTGCTTGACCCCTCTCCGCTGCCGTCAGGAAACGTCTCATTTTGTATCAGAAGTCATGATGTCAGACTGAGCCTAGAGTTGACATTTGTAGCCTAAACATATACATGGGAAGTCGCACTTTCACGGGCAATACAAGGTATTGACACTGTTCATGGAAGCAAATAATGTATCATAATGTCATTGATTTTAATGTATCATAGACGGTGTACACGTGTACCCGTTTCCAGCAACAAGGATGGAGAGTGACGCCAGGTGAATTGCATGTCATATCCTTTCATTGCATCTAGGATCGCCTGATGAAGGAATCGAATATACTCCGAAACGTCATATTACAGAATATGACATATGCACTATTTGTCATCAATGGACCTCGAAATCACCTCTGGAAATAGTGTCCTGAATGAACAGTGGAATTATTCAAATCTGGACTGAAGACATACCTGTTAGATAGATAGAAAGATAGATAGATTGTGCGCTATTTATATAGCGCACATATCCACGCACTAGTGCATGCTCAAGGCGTTGGTATGTTTTCCCTCGATCACCGGATGTCAATCTCAACAGCACATCGCATTTCAATCTCAACTCCCTGGGGAGTATACAACTCTTGCTACCACTAGGCGCACCTGTTCAAGAAAACATACAGTGGCTAGCACTTCATTCTCGATTTGTTCTGAGTGGGCTACTGTGCAGTACTTTTTTTACAGGAACTGGCGCTAAATCTGTCTGTGATAATGATGGAATGCCTTGCTCTGTGTAGCCTAGTAATGTGATGTGTACTAAATCAAACTGCAGGTATATTCAGCATTCAGCTAAAGGTTGTCATCTCCTCATACAATTGTGTTCTCAAGTGTGTGTTAATCACCTAAATGCGCGGGTTTGGGATATCATACGATTACTTTCTGAGAAAATATTCAAATTTCGTGGTACTGTAGTCATGCGACCTACTTACGAGCCACTTACGAGTGCACCATCCTTAGCTTCATCATCAGTTACCTTACTTGTCTGTAGAATGTATGTGGATGAATTACCATTGTGTCTGTTGACCCTTTTCACACACGATCGCGCTGCAAATACACTTTGTTATTTTCGGAGTGAATACATATCTGTTTCCGTTCTCTTGTTACGTCTGTACCACATATCTGTTCGCAGAGTCAATGGAGTCGCACAGATTTGGAAAATGGGACTACGCAGTGTTTGGAGTCATGGTGGCTGCCTCGGTGAGCATTGGTATATACCATGCCTTAGTCGGGAGACACGGGAGCCTGGACGAATACCTGCTGGCTGGAAGAAAACTGACCTACTTCCCCGTTGCGATGTCTTTATTGGCGAGTCTGACATCGACCATTACCATGCTTGGAGCATCGGCAGAAGCATATAACAATGGCATCATGTGGATTCTCAATGACATAGCACTTTGCTTGGGAAAACTTCTAGAAATGTACCTCCTGCTGGATCTACTGAAGAGACTGAACATATCAAGCCCATTCCAGGTGTCCACATTTTTACTGACGTTGAACACTCAGTCGATAGTTAACATCACAGTGTGTACTGTATTCAGTTTGATACGTTATATTTCCATCTCGTATTCCCGTATATACTCTCTTGAACCATGTGGATGTTATTTGGGTCAACGATTACCTAATCGTATTATGATCTAGGAGTAAATGGCGTCTACCTTGAGCATGGAAATAGATGTAATGACCCGAGTTTCTGCCTGGTTAATCTCTGTCTTTTCCACAGTTACGTTGGAAGTAGTGATCCCATCCCTGACTATCTTCGAAACGCAGTAATTCAAAACGATTCGCTTGGACTACCAGTAATGAGGTCAAATGTCGAAGACCCGGATTCTATTCCCCTCATGGATACAATGTTTGAAGCCCATTTATGGTGATATTACTTAAACACTTGTAAAAGCGTCGTAAAACCATACTCACAAACTCAATCTTTGCTGAATTTCACTTTCATTATCTTTAACACGAACAAGTGGCATGTCTTATAGTATAAAACAGGGATAATCTTTGATTGATGTTATGAAACTACGATGTCAGCGATATTAGTTAATATAATATAAATTTTACTATTCCGCATTCCATTCATAGGTAGATTCTGAGGTGGAATCCAATAGAAATGCGTCCTTAAATTCTCACTGAATCCAAACGGAATCTTTCATTGCACCCTGTCATATAAGAGGGCTAAAACACTGATATATTATTTGTAATAGTTAAAGGCATGACATGTGGTCAACAGTGTCTGTAAAATACGCTTCGAAGTATCATCACTAAAGTACCCATAGTACTTTATTTTGGTAACAGTCGAAAACAGATATTGTGACGTTAGTAATCTTTTCACTACTTTTGTAGATGCACACTTATACTGTCGGAATCCCATTGTTTGCAGTATATACAGGGTCGCTTCAAGTCCAGAGTACTTAGTCTCATCATGACGGGAGCGTCCTGCTTGGAGAATGTAAGATTCATGTGGACATAAAACGCTCGACGTCTAAGTGAAATATATTTACTGAATGTAACACGAACTCCCTGTAGAAGGGTAACCATTATTCGTAATACTATCATGGAATGGCATTCAAGATGTTTACCTAAACTTTCTGAGACCAGCGGAGTTTGTGAATTCACAACAAAACATCAAAGGATTTGCTGACATGTTTACAATGTCAGAAACAATGTCAGAGTTCCGTTCTGTCAACGCTGTGTGCCACTACCCTGTATGAAAAACTGGGGGGTAAAGCATTTCGCTAAGAATGAGGCTTCTGATGTAATTCCCTGTTTTGATTTATACCATGCGTTCCCGAACTATTTCAGGTGAATAAATGACTAGATTTAGCATATGTTAATGACGAGTGGCACCAGTGAGGCAGGATGCGCTCACCTTTCCGCGAACACCTGGCCCCATCACTATTTCATAGTGATTCACATGCTCTGTCTGGTTCCAACCCTATTGGTCTACAAACAACAACACACATATACGACAAAATGTTATGGATGTCAACTTCTTCTTTATTGCATACAGCATACAGCTGTAGAACTGATGAAACAATATCTGATGAGATAGTCAGAATTGTACAAAGCCCTTTAGCTTCACTGCCAAAGATATGGGACAGCCACATGTATAACTTGAAAAAATAATATACTCGCTTATAGCCATTCAATCCCTACAAAAGAGCTGTTGCTTTTCTTCTCTTTATGTATTTAACTTTTTTGCTTACATTTCAGGTCTTTTACATGAGCATCATCTTGTTTGGGCAAGCAATAGCACTGCAGGCTGGTAAAACGACTGAACACTACTCGTTCTGACATCGTTAATATTGAAAGCTGAAACACTGTATTCTTAACATCACACTTGTACCACTAACTACGCCAAACATATATTATGCTTCACCTTGCTCAAAACCATCGATATGCTATAAGTACACTCATACTATGTTATACCGCATTGTTTCGGTGGCTTGGTCCGGTTTGTACATTTTTATACACGGATCTGTGATGCTATTCATTTTCCTGACAGTAAGCTTAATACTTCGGCTAAAACCGTGTTAGGTTATATCTTCCTTGAATCAGTACTATGACCCAATACAAGCCCCTGCTGCATTTCTAGCATCTGAACCTTAGGCATCGATCTTAATATCTGCCTGTGCCACTCATGAATTCCTCTTTAAGACACATAGAAACTGCGTGACTTGTAAATAGTCATGCCTGAACCGTGATCTTTTTAAATAAAAAGGATTTCCAAGAACCGGATTATGGAGCCTGATTAAAGGAGAATATTAACGTAAAACAATTTTTGTTATATGGAAAAGCGCACCGTAAAGACCACTTTCCGTGTCAAAAATCGCAATAAAAACGTGAAAAACGACCTCGGATTTCCGCTCATAGCGGAAACACCCGACGGGTAATGAACAGAGACGGTATGACATGACATGACGTCAAATGTGACTATTGCCGGTGGCTTCCTCTTTGGTTATATTTGACAACTTGACAGTGACCATGGATTATGAAGCTATTATATATGTACCCGACGTTATGTTTTACCTGGAAGTTAGACCGTATCAGTACTAACTGATTTTACATCGATCAGGAGAAACTTCCAGTGAGAATGAAGAAGAAGAATCAATCGAAATGGAGGAGTCTTTTGACTAATACTAGTTCTCATTTAATTATTGTTTTTTAAAAAGAATTAGATTTGCTATCAGAATTGTGAAAACATGTATAATCAGTATAATCGCCAATGGCTGAGGAAATGGTGTAAATCCATCTGGGGTCCATGCAGGTAGCAAAGGTATTGTCATGGTCCCTAGTATGGTGATGTACCTTCAGTTGTTGGCGATCTACAGCCCGTATTTTGTTTTAACTCTCCACATGATTGTTGATTGTAACTGTGATATTCTAGTTGTTTTACAGTCCTTTGACGACAGGTTTTTATAATGTATACATATTTTATTTCAGTATCACAATTTTCTCGTCACGATATGGCTGAAATGTAGCCTATGTGACGTTGAATTTTAACTCACTCACTCGAAATGGTGGCACCAATTTGATTCCATTCAATGGTACGATGATTTTTTCCAGTTACCTGTGGATGCATGGAATCATCGAACAATGAAATGAGCCACCATTTCACCCGTCCTCCTAGTATAAAGACAGATATAGACAAGTTCATTCCGAGTCAGGAGCGCATTTCAACACCAGTCACACCTAAGACTATATTAAAGTACAGTGAAAACATATGTGTGTGTGAACTATAATACCATCATCTATGCAATTCATCAGTTAAAATTGTCTGACTGTTTTCGAATGGGTGGGTAAATGGGGTGAGACTGACGGGCAAGGGTCAGGGTGTGGATGGGGTCAATGTGTGTGAGTGTGTGTGTGTGTCTTTGTGTAATACCATTAACCTTTATTTCTGTATTATATTTGTTTAAGCAGTTTCAATGTTGAAGGAATGGAGGAGTGTTATGCAATATGGTATTATGTTCAGATGCGTAACTAGAAATAGTTTTATTTCTTTGGTAGTTTGGCCATGGCGACTTGACACGTGACAGGAAGAAAATATGTACATCTTCATGAAAAGGAAAACACATGTTTTATGAAAATTGCGACAGAATTTATCGTTTGGGTATTTTTTTGTACCGAGGACAGACAGACTTTTCTAATTATTTTGTTCCGACATGCGCGTACCTTTCACATACAAATAATAAATGGTACCTATCTTCGAGAACTCCTAGATTACAACAATCATACATAGTGCATATAGGAATGTTTCATTAGTACAATGTTTTTTCTCAGTAAATTAACTTTAAACTAATGCAATGCAATACGTAATTTACGGAATGTCACGAATCAAGGTGTTATCACTTAGTGCTGTAAGGCTGTAATAATGATTTGAAACTCGAGTAATTCCTCAAGGTTGTGGATGTACAAAGATACTCATGCCAAATCTGGGAATATAATTCACGGATTCTTTGTGCAAAAGTGCTGTTCAACATTTGTATTTTTCCTGCACATTGCTCTATTCAAACATATGAAAGACCAGTTGTGAAAAATAAGTGACGGACATCTAAAACCCATGTATGCTTACCATGTCTTTTATAGGAATAGATAACATTGGTGATCCACCCATTATTTGATGCACACTTGCAAACATTTCGAAATGATTTTAAGTATGTAGTTTGTGCCATTTCTATGCATCCATAATACATAGCACCCCCTTTATTCATGAAGTACCAATTGTTGTCTAGCTGTTGGCATTTTTTCACATCTTACAATCCATGCAATAAGTACCATTTTATTCTTACGTTCATTGGAATTCGTTTTGCTGTACCAAATCGTCTTTTAAAATACACGGCTTATGAGGTGTTAGTTTATGATAACATTCGAAGCAATAGCCCGTTTTATGTTTGATGGGTAAATTTGATTGATTTTCATTCTGATAAATAGGAAATTGTGTATTACGCTTTGTCAGACTCTGATAATGAGTACGGCCTCTTTAGGCATATGAGACACAATAACACAAGGATGATATTAAAATGGCACACCTGTAGTCAACACACATAGTATAACAACCATCAGACAGTGGCACGAACAACCGTCAAACACGCGCAGTTACGCATCTGAACATAATACCATATTGCATAACACTCCTCCATTCCTTCAACATTGAAACTGCTTAAACAAATATAATACAGAAATAAAGGTTAATGGTATTACACAAAGACACAGACACACACTTTGTGTGGTGGCTCTTTTCATTGTTCGATGATTCCATGCATCCGCAGGTAACTGAAAAAAGCATCGTACCATTTGCAAAAACGTCAGAAACAACACGACTTGTATTAATGGAGCGCTTGGTCTTTAGACGCTAGTCACATTTGACGTCACGAGCGGAAAGGTCGCGTGATTTCCAGCGGAATATGCATAACAGCCGAAGCTGAGATAACAGAAACTGTTTTCGCGATTAAGACGTAAATATTCATAATTTGTAAATGAAACTTTGGGTATATGTTTCTGATGACTTTATCTTTCACACGGGAAATTACTGAAATTCCCTCATATTCCCCTTTAATCGGCTTCTGACAAGAGATAAATGTAACCTTGAACCTATAATGCCAGCATGTGGCGACGACAAACTACATCTTTCACGATATTTTCCAGTGACAGGATTCTCCACATTGGGGTCAATCTTAGCGACGTCAGCGGCAGTTATTCTCTACACAACTATTGTAAGTTATTTTTGATCATTATCACAATCAAGCAATGCAATTCCCACTTTGTTTAGCGGAGTTGTAATCCTCTGAATTTCAAATGATCGGTTTGGATGTATAACTGACTGCATATTAGTTTTGCAGTTCTACTTAAGTTCTTGTGTTACTTCCTATTTGTACTTACATCTCAGAATCTGTTATAATCTGCACTTGTCAAGCTGTATCTGAGCGACTTTTGAATAATTAAGAAAATATAGGGCATGTATAATGTCACAGATAACTTGACCACTCACTCACTATTGTTCATCTCATCATACCTCATCAGGATTATTCGTTTCTTCGCAAAAATATTGACAGTTATGTGACATTGATTCATTTTTTAGCCACGCATATAATTTCGATAATACATCGACATCTCAGCTAGCCACTGATATAAATTAGCAAATGATGCTGAAATACATAATTGCTGAGATGTATTCAACAGACAGCCCCAAATCTCTCAGGCAAATTCTCTATCCTATTAGGTACCCGTGAACGGCCACCTCCTCGTGGTGGGTGTTGGGTAACGCCACCCCAGTTGTGGACCCGGGGGGATATTTGGTCCACCAACCGTTTGCCGTGGGTTGCGGCCCTGTGTCGGTGGAGGAAGGGATCCTGGTGGTTGAGGGCTTAGGAGCAGGACCATTGTTCCTATTGCTCATTGTTCCCGGTTCAACCAATTGGCTGGTCATGCCAAGCCCTGTGCATGGATTTTATGTAACTGCACAAAATTCTATTTGAAAATGTTTAAATTTTTGGTCTTGGCGCCCATGGTTCATAGAATATAGTTTGACTTGAATTTTGTTTACATGAACTTGGCCTAGAGTCTTATGCCCAGAAGGGAGTGGCTCATGGGCCAATCTGGTGGAAGTGTTAATCTTTATAATATTTCTGCTGGAGTGTATCATACGGGTGTCCTTGGTGCTGCAAGTTGGAGGCCCGCTTGTGTTTGGCATTGTCCTTGTGATGCTCCGTGGTGGGTGGGGAACTCGGATGATGAACCATGTAACCAACAAACATGGAATACCAAACCCCTTCCAAGAAAACAAAACGTCCACTGGATAATGAAGATGAGCAAAGACCTTTAATATCTGTAGAACATTGGCTACGATTTTAGTGCTTGAGACAAAACACCTCTCAAACTTAACCCTTTTGCAATATCTAAGGGTATTCAAGGCATAGTCGGTGCGGTTAAAAACGTCAGACGATTCCGATCAGGTTCTTTGCTGATAGAATGGAACAGGAAACAGCAATCTACCAACCTTATGCCAACAGTTTCGTTTGTCGGCATTCCTGTTTCAGTTAAAGCATATAGAACGCTCAATACCAGTAAAGGCATTGTACGAGATAGGGATCAGTTGTTTGCTGATATGACTGAAGCTGACATAGTGTTTGAGATGAGAGATCAAGACGTTATGTTTGTTAAATGGTTCTCGACACGAAGGAACTCACAAACATAACCAACGCCGTAACGTGGACTGCCCTAACATCAATCAAATCTGGTTACAGCAATATCAAAGTTGACAACTTTGTTCCAAGCCCATTAAAGTGTTTCAAATGTCAACGATTTGGCCATGGCGTCAATACGTGCACAAGATCTGTCACATGTGCTCACTGCGGTGAGCAAACTCATACAACGGAAGATTGTGACAATGAGGCTAAAAATGCACCAACTGTGCAGGGAGTCACCAATCATACTCCAAAGACTGTCCTGTCTTGAAACACCAAGCAGAAATAAATAAAATTAAATTTTCCAGAAACATCTGTTTTTCTGAAGCAAAGAAACTTGTTCAATCTAAGGAAGGCACGGAAACTTATGCGTCTGTAATCCTGAAAACCCCTGAAATAACCAACAAAGTCACAAACGTTATCTGTTGACTGCCAGACAGACTTGACCTGGTTGAACTTTGAAGCGCCTCAAATATATGCAAATGAACAATCAACTCAAACATCTGATTCACGCTCTGACATACAGACTCTTTCTGAAGGTCAATCATCATCTCTCACTCAGAAGAAGCCTCAAGCACAAAACCACAAATACCTCAAAGAAATGTGAGACAAAACAAATCAAGAAGTGAATCTTCGAACGGACATCAAAGTGATAGGATTTTTTCAAAGGGGTCAGATAATCCGATCCAACTATTTAATAGGTTTGGATCTCTTGAAAGAATGGATGTGGCTGAAAAGATCCCGCCACGGGCGCAAAGCGTACGCCCTGTAAAAATGTACGGGGTAGATCCCCAATCATACCTCCCAAAAGATAGCTTCTCAAAACAATATTATACAGTGGATTTGCCGAGGACTGAAGACCAACTTTAACGACTTACTACTATTGGTCCAGGGCATTAGTCCATCAGCTTTCTGTCTGCAAGAAACATATGTAAAGCAGACAGACAATTTCAGTTTGCGTCAGTTCAATGCATATCATTCTTTTTCTCCTCAGGGTGATAGGGCCACGGGAGGATCATCCATCCTTGTGAGGCATAGTGTACTCCAAAACCCTGATGTCCTTAAAACTAATCTTCAAGCCGTTGCAGTACAACTTACTTTCCATGTTACTTTTACTCTCCGCTCGCTATACATTCCACCATCTTCTGCTTTTCAGCAGGCTTATATCCAGACCCTTTACAATCAACTACCGAAACCCTGTATTATTATCGGTGATTTTAATGGCTACAACCCACTCTGGGGAGGTGCAACTATTAATGCTACAGGGAAAGTACTGGAGGGGTTTATTACAAATAAATGATTTATGCATATATAATGATTGTTCAAATACATATTTACACCCTGGCACAGGATATATGAAACTCCTTGCATTGACAAACTTAAACCTAATTTTTTCATTAATGTTCCTGATGCTATTAAATGTTTTTCTTATAAACTGAATGACATATCGGATCGGTGCATTCCAAAGTCCTCAGTAATTCTTCACATGGTTAGAGTGGAATGCAAACAGGCTCGCAAGGCACGGAAAAAGGCTGAACACTATTTCCGTCGTCATCCTATGGTTCATAACTTGAGCAAATGTAAAATCTTAAATGCTAAAACGCGGCGTACTTTTAAACAAAATAAACGTCAGTCTTGGCAAAACCATGTATCTAAAATCAATTCACGTACGCCAATTTCTAAGGTATGGAATATGATCCAGAAAATCAAAGGTAAGGGCTGTAGATCTACCATTAACCATCTCAAAGACGGAGACCAGTTATTAACTAATAAATCTGATATTGCTAATAAACTTGGTGAAACACTGGCACAACATTCTTCTTCCCCAAATTATGTACCTCAGTTCCAAAGGTATCAACAAAAGCAAGAAAATAAATCTATTAATTTCACTTCACATAACGGGAAAGATTATAACGAGGTATTTTCAATTCATGAGCTCCATACAGCTCTTGACCAGGCCCACGATACTGCTACAGGAGCTGATAACATACATTATCAACTTCTGAAGCACTTACCAGAATCTTGTTTAGAAACTCTTCTAAATATTTTTGATGATATTTGGACGTCGGGGAAATTTCCGTCATCATGGCGAGATGCTATAGTAGTCCCAATACCTAAACCTGGACGTGACCATACCGATCCTTCAAATTATCGCCCAATTTCTCTCACAAGCTGCGTTTGTAAAACCATGGAACGCATGGTAAACAATAGACTAGTTTGGTACTTAGAAACCAATAACCTCATAACAGATATTCAGTGTGGCTTTCGTAAAAACAGAAGTACCATTGATCACTTGGTGCGTTTGGAGTCTTTTGTCAAAAACGCTATGATTGATAAACAACATGCAGTGTCTATCTTTTTTCGATTTACAAAAGGCATATGACACTACATGGAAATACGTCATTTTAAAAGATTTACATGACTATGGATTGCGAGACCGATTGCCTCAATTTATATCAGAGTTTGTAAATGACAAGCAGTTTCAAGTCCGAGTGGGTTCTACCAAGTCTGATCATTATAATCAGGATCAGGGTGTTCCACAAGGGAGTATTTTCTGTTACTTTATTTAGCATTAAAATCACAAGTTTATCCAAAGTTTTAAATGATTCGATTGACGGATCACTTTTTGTGGATGATTTTAATATTTCTTGTCGTAGTAATAATACTATTGAGAGGCAACTGCAGATGTGTTTAAACAAAATTAATAAATTGTGTCTTGAGAACGGTTCCAGATTTTCTAAATCGAAAACTAATTGTATACATTTCTGTAGACGATATAAACGACAGAAAGATCCTGAACTGTTTCTAAATGGCACCGCTATTAAAGTGTAAAAGAGGCCAAGTTCTTGGGATTGATGTTTGACTCGCATTTTACGTTTCTCCCCATATCAAATGCCTGAAGGCACTTGACTTGTTGAAAGTCATTTCTTAATGTAAGTGGGGAGGGGGCTACCCTCCTACAACTTTAACGATCATTGGTCCGTTCGAAACTTGATTACGACTGCATCGTATATGGTGGAGCCTGCAAAAGCAACCTTAAACTTCTTGATTCTGTCCCCCACCAAGGCCTAAGACTTTGTCTTGGGTCTTTCTGGACTTCCCCTATTGACAGTCATTACGTTGAGGTCGATGAACCATCTCTAATACAACGTCGTATCAAATTATCCTTACAGTACATTACCAAATTATACTCTAACGAATCTAACCCTGAATATAACTGTGTGTTCAATCAACTTTATGGGGATTTGTACAAGACATCTTTTCTTCTTCCACCTCTAGGACACAGAATTAAACCCTTTCTTTCTTCGGCCGGCATTGAGCTGGAAAACATAGCTCCCTCTCGTCTTCTTTCTTCTCCTCCACAAGTCGACCTAACGTTAACTTCATTTAAAAAAATCAGAAACTAATGAATTACAATATAAACAAGAATATAATCAATTACAAAGTAAATATTGCAATTACAAACCCTTATTTACAGATGGTTCGAAGGACGGTGGTGCAGTAGCTTATGGATCGAGAACAATATCTTCTAGAATTCCAGATAACGCTCCATTTTTACTGCAGACGCAAATGCCATATTAACAGCTCTTAAATATATTCAAAGACACCTTAAGCGTAAACATTATATTATCTATTAAGACTCTTTTTCTTGCCTTCAGGCGATTAAAAATATTTCTTGTAAACATCCACTTTTAATAGAAATTATTGAACTGTATAATGATCTTGCTACTGGCCAATACGACATCGTATTTTGTTTGTTGGTTACCCAGCCACGTGGGCATTTCTGGGAACACACTGGCTGACCTTGCTGCTAAAGCAGCACTCAACAAATCTGTGACACCACTTCTTATTCCATACAGTGATTAAAAAGCTACCGTTAGGTCTTACATCTGTGATATGATGCAGAAGAGGTGGGACACTCAAGTAGGTATAAATAAACTACATGAAATAAAACCGTATATTGGTTACACCTACTTGGGCTGTCAGTCCAGATTTGAAGAAGTTATTTTAAGGCGATGTCGTATTGGCCATACTAGATATACTCATTCAACAAAATACATGAAATAAAACCCTACATTGGTTACACCTACTTGGCTTGTTAGTCCAGATTTGAAGAGGTCATCATGCGATGTCGTATTGACCACACACGATATACACATGAATATTTGCTTGAAGGTGAAGATCCTCCATTGTGTATCCTTGGTGATGAAAGAATCACAGTCAAGCATATTTTGCTTGACTGTGTTGAATACTCCATCACAAGGGAGAACAATAAATCAAGAACTATGAAGGATCTTTTAGTAATGTTAGTTATCATTTAATCATTGCGTTCTTAAAGGAATTAGACCTGTTACATGACTTTTTTATGATTGAAAGTTGGATTAGCACCTAAGATTGTAAGTGGCTGTATTTTCGAAAGGGATTGAAGTACCGTAAAATTATTGTCCTCCTGAGAGGGTACGTAAGTATCCAAACAGTTGAAGTCAGATTTAATTTTCCACTTTTTAGCCGTAGAATATGTGTCATTTTAAATTGTGCCTAATTTTGCATACAGTCGCCAGCAGCCGAGGGGATGGTGTAAAGCCAGGTAGGGACCATGCAGGTAGCAAAGGCACTCAAGTCCCCATGGTCCCTAGTATGGTTATCTACCTTCGGCTGTTGGCGATCTATGGCCTGTTTTTATATTGTACTGTCCAAATAGTGATACTATTATTTTTTCAGTTTCCACGCTAGTTTTAAATACTAACTGTGATAATCTAGTGGTTTTACTGTCCTTCGTCAACAGGTTCTCCATAATATGCACATATATATGGTTTTTAATGTCACGTATGTTCTCGTCACGATATATTGATGCAATATTGCCGATGTGACGTTAAATATTAACTCACTCACTCACTCTATCCTATTATACAGAGGAAACGATTGATACGAAGTTCAATATTTATTGCCAGTGACAAAAAAAACAAGGTTTTGGATAATTAATTATTTCCTAAAGAGGAGGACGCCGCGTTAAACAACAAAGAAACAAATCACAAAGAGTATCTCTTACGGGCGTATGTTGTTAAGGGTGCTTAGCGTTAACGCATTTACGTCACATCGGCAATTTTTCAACCATATCGTCTAGATTATGAAAGGATGTTTCGTTTACATTGTTATCTATTATATACATATTATGTCGGAAGGGTGGCCTGAAAGCGGTGATATGGACAGATGTTCTACAGTACATCATTATGGTTGCTGGGATACTTGCGGTAATGATAAAGGTGAGAAGCATTGCACACACTTTCACATTATGCAGTAACATGTAATAACATCAAGCATTCATAGAACATACATTTTTAAGTCCCGTGTACATCCAGTAGTCCTTTCTTACATTGTTTATGAGGATAGCTTAGTGTCATTTAGTGTGTGGCATCAAAGGCCCGGATTTCTAACCCCAAATGTTTATAAAGTATGAAACCCATTTCAGATGCTCCTCTTCCTATTGTGACGTTGCTTTACTGGAATATTGTCACCTACGTGTGTTATTAGATTGTAATGAATACTTGAATTCAATGCAACAGGGAACCATCGAGGTAGGAGGAGTGCAGGAGATATGGAACAGGGTACTTTCTGGAGGAAGACTTGTGTTCATGTGCGTATTGGTTGTAATGAAGGGAGACTTTGTGCTGAGCAATATTCCTCCACAAATGTTGGGTATACATTCGGGCATGCGATCTCCATCACAGTTTATAGAACACTGTGCGAACATTTATGAGAAGATATTAATTACAAGGTTGCAACATAGCCTTATGGAGCTCAGAACATATTTAATGGACGACTTGCATGGGGCATTTCTGAATTGGAAGTTTCAGTGACAAAATGTGGCCAATTCCATACATGTAGCGCAGTACTGTGTTCCCGTGTCGTTGTCTTTTTGTCCGAGGAACAACGTGATTATTTTTACATGTATTTGAGATTTGTCCATTTTTATGGAGCGTCAAAACACCACCACACTGCATAATCTTTCAAGCATAGTTTTGAAATGAAAATAATGAAAACAATTGCTGACCCTTCCCCCTCCACCTACTTCATGTGTACAAGATTGCTAAGCTCCGACCTCTCCAGAACAAACTGGGTGACAACCTAAGCTCGTGTTTTCAGATTTGACCCTGACCCCACGATCAGACATACCGTGTGGAACTTGGGTGTTGCCAGAGTATTTACTGGACTGGGGTTAGTTTTCAAACCCGCCTATCTACAGCGCGTTGCCGCCTCGAAGTCACTCACTGAAGCAAGGAGGTATCTGCACGTCTTTTCAAAAGCAAAATTTTCATGACAAAATTCACAGTATATCATCGTAAGTTGAGTCGGTGGTTAAAAATGCACAAGGGTTCCGTACAGTTCATTTTCCATCCACTCAGATCATTTTCAAGACCATTTTTCCTTTTGCAACTTTACGAAATCTGTTTCAGTGGAAAGTCGACACTGATGGTGACGTTTTGTGTGTACCAACTGAAACTAATAAATATTGTAGGGTCAGTAAAAAGGTATCACATCATAGTTTTAAGTTTCATCAAATCGTCAACTGCATTAGATCAGAACACAAAGGCGTCCACTGATGCGTACATATAGTGTATGTTATGCTTGAAATCTGTTTTGAATGATGATCATGTTGGATAACATGACTGATCTGTATATCTTCTTTCAACTGAATTAGGTACCACAACAACTAAGTTTTTCTGTTTAAGAGCGATGGTGTTTGGGATAATCTGCACCCCTATATTTGGAGCCCTTTGCATCATAAGTGGTCTTGTGGCATATGGTTACTATGACTACAAGAGATGCGACCCTATAGCGTCCAATCAGATCGACAATATGAATCAGGTACGACAACGATTTGTAATAACTCGTAAACGGGTACCATTTGATTCATGTATATATGCCTTGTAAATATATAAAGTAAAGCAGATACGTTCTTGAAAGCTTGTGAAACGTAACAAATTGTTGAAGTGTTACAATCGGTTCTGTTGAGATTCAGAAGAGACCAGTGGTGAGGATGTTGCACTTAGATGCTCTTTAGGATCAGATGGCCCCTTGAGGACCATTTAAATAACTACAGTTAAAAATTGATAGGTGTTGTCAGTCATCAAACAAAAACTTCAAGAAGTTACACGAGTTCAAGAAAACTGTGCTGAGCAACACATTTTACCTTTACCCTCCTTTGCCTGAATTTACTCTCTTTCACAGGTATTACCTTTCTTGACAATAGACATTTTCCGGAACCTGCCAGGAATGTCGGGACTATTTCTGGCAGCGCTGTACAGTGGGTCACTCAGGTCAGTTTATTCACATAAATTTGAAGATTAATTAGTTATTTGCACAATGTCTCCATAGGCATATCAAACTATGGCGTACACATGTTGAATCTATCTTTCCACAAAGCTCATCGCTTGACACAAATTAACAGCAACTAGATATTGAGAAGCCATAAACTTTGTTTGTTTGCAAGTATTTACAAGTTAGGAAAGATAATCAATTGTGGAATGTGTGTTCACATATCATAAATATCTATAGATAACAGAATGTGCAAAGTGTACAGCCACATTTATGTGTATTTAACTTGACAGTGATAAAGTTCACTATTTATATTTTTCAGTTCTTTATCATCAGGACTCTCTGCCCTTGCGAATATAACATGGGAGGAGTTTGTAAGACTGCGTTTTCCTGATATGTTAGAGTCTAAACAAATCACAGTCGCCAAAGTTTCAGGTATGACAGAGGACAACGGTTTCTTTATTCAATAGCTTGCACTGGTCCGTGAAGATACGGGTTAGAACTGGTCTTCAGCAACCCAAAGGCGACTAATGAATAGGATCGGGTGCTCAGCATCGGTGTCCTGTTTGACACGCCATCGTATCCCATTTGCGTGGATCGATGCTAATCGTATACGATGTCATCATACCGTATGGTAACAATCAAATGGATAGTTTGGTTCACACTCGACTGGTTTACGAACATCATCATACCGCTGTGATATACGCCCCTGATAAAGTCCAAATTGAACAATCAGGGCCAACTTGCACAAAGCAATCTTAGCGCTACAATGATTGTAACTCCCATTCTCCAACACAGGCTTAAGATAATTGTAGCACTAAGATCGCTTTGTGCAAGTGGACCCTGGTCTGCTTCTTATGAATGTGGAAAGGGTGTTCTCGCTCCGGTATACAGTACCAGGTAGACTGACAGACAGACATTCATTCTATTCCCATTTTATCCGACAGCGCCTCAGTTGTATATATGCAGACATCAATGCCAGGATATGGTGTTTGTTTTATCAAAATAATGGAGACCTGAATCTCTTTGGAAGTTTGTAATAACTGTCAATTGTATTCACAGATACTTATCAGAAATATTCATATCCAAATATTATGACACTCACTTTAACATCGTGATAAATTTGGATTACACCCATATGTTTATATGTATATTAGTGACTAGGTGTTTGTCCTGGAACTGTTTCCACGAAGATGAATCACTCTGTGGGGTTGTCTTTTCAGTGATCGCGTGGGGGATCGTGACGTGTTGTGTTGCGATATGTATGTCATCACTGAAATCCATCGGCCTAATCCAGGTGATAACAAACAATTGGAATAAGTTTTGCATTAACATTTGTCAGTAAATAATTCAGTCGCCTTTCTCGTCAGTGCATTAGTTGGATGATCCATCCAGTTCATGCCTTTACACTATGTGATACGAGCGTCTGGCCATTATATGTGTCTGGACACAATCGGTTATACTTGAATTTCTCATCTACAGACCCCTGAAGGTCCCGGGGTAGAATAGGCCTTCAGCAACCTGTGCTTGCTCAAAAAGGCGACTATGCTTGTCGTAACAGGCGACTAACGGGATCGGGTGGTCAGGCTCGCTGACTTGTTGACACGTCATCGGTTCCCAGTTGCGCAGTTCGATGCCCATGTTGTTGATCACTGGACTGTCTGGTCCAGACTCGATTATTTCCAGACCGCCGCCATATAGCTGGAATATTGCTGAGTGCGGCGTAAAACTGAACTCACTACATGGTTGTCTTTTATGTATTTGGCTCCATCTTTGTTTCAGCTGTACTACTGTGCCACCGGAATCATAGGGGGGCCCATGTTCAGCCTGTACTACCTCGGGGCCCTGTTCCCCTTTGTCAACACACGAGTATGTATACATTGCACATACCTCAAACTTTAGGGACATTATTTTGAACAGTGCCTATTTTAGTCAGTGATAATCGATTACTCCGCTTTTAGACACATGGCGACGGACACCGGAAATGGGCTTCACACATTGTAACCGTGTGGAGAAATCGAACCCATGTTTCGTCGTGCCGAGCGAACTCCTTAACCTTCAGGCTACCTACCGCACCACTGTGAAGAGAGAAAAGTTCAAATATGACATCTTAAGGAGCATGTTGGGGAATTCCTTTCCTATTTTAAAATTTCTCAAGTTCAATGTGTGTTACATTAGACATCCAGTATTTACTTAGCTTGTAAATCAAACCATACAAACATCATTCGTGTTAACATAAACACAAGAAATATTTTATTTTCTCTTTCTTGGACACATATCTGTTCCCACAGTATGTTTGGTGTATCAACGAAGTTAACACTCGGGTCGTAACGTTTAGAAATTACAAAGCGTTCCACTGTTCATTTTTCGGCCATATGCTGTCAATATCGTACAACAGAGGTTTGGTAAATGGCAGTGGTGAATTTGGATAAAGAGCAAGATCACTGTAAGAATGATTAGATATAAACATGCTGGACGCAGGATGCTTCATCACACTTGCCTGCATATACATTACATACACACACACACACACTCACACACACGCACGAACACACAATTATGGCATCGATTCTGCCTAAGCAACTACACTCGTCATAAAGTAGGGGAACCTGAAATTTGAAGTACGATAGAAAGAAAACCCAATGAGGAACGTTCCAGTGAGATTCATTATGCATTATGCAGCATCATTTCACGTCATCGCCACACGCGAATACAATGCATGGGGAGCACATGCACAACGTGGGAGCCTCATTATGAATCTTGACGTTTTTCAGGCAGGTCTATAAATCACCGTAGACCATTTTTTTCCGATAATTTTCTTGTATCTGTGCATGGTCAGGGTTTTCACCTTCAAATCACTCGCTATTGACTGAAAATTGTAAACCTGAAATTGTCATACTCCAGTCGCCTAACAAAGGGGATAACTGAACGAACTGCTTTGCTTTGACTGAAATTCATGTGGTGATACCTTCTCAAAACAACCATTATTATTGTATCAAAATTGATTCAATCCCATATATCTCCCAATTGAAAGTACAGTTCCCCTACTATTGTTAAGGGTATGTCATGCAGTGCATTGAGGTATCAGTTTCCCTTTACCCAAATTTACATTTTGCAACGGGTTTTCCATGAGTAGTATGAAGAGAATATTGGCGTGTTGAAGGAAGGTCTGGTGTCAAGAGATAAACAATATAACACTCGAAAGTTTTCATTTTTATCAGAACGTATAAGAAGCTTTTACCATACACTTGGTAAATATGAATTTTTTCAAAGGCATTTAGAAGTTGGTGAGGTAATACTTCTTGCCCCTTCGTCACTTTCAGTGTCCGATTGTCAGGTGACGAAGGGGCAAAAATCAGTGAGTGAGTGAGTGAGTTTAGTTTTACGCCGCACTCAGCAATATTACAACTATATGGCGGCGGTCTGTAAATAATCGAGTCTGGACCAGACAATCCAGTGATCAACAACATGAGCATCGATCTGCGCAATTGGGAACCGATGACATGAGTCAACCAAGTCAGCGAGCCTGACCACCCGATCCCGTTAGTCGCCTGTTACGACAAGCATAGTCGCCGTTTATGGCAAGCATGGGTTGCTGAAGGCCTATTCTACCCAGGGACCTTCACGGGTCGGCAAGAATCAGCCTTGAAACGTCGTGTTAAAAGAATTAAAGAAGTTGTCATCCATAATAGCGTCTTGTATTACTTGGTAAATATGTTTATTGGGTCGGGACACAATGTTTAGTAACCAGTCTCTCCATCTCTCTTTCGTTAGAGCGCCATTGCTGCGCTCCTGGTTGGGATCAGCTGCCTGGCATGGCTGGTGGTGGGTGCCACTGTTTCCCCGGGAGTGAGGCAGACACCTCCTCTGCCCCCTGCCCCTACAGATCACTGCCCGAGAGTCAACCTCACTCTGCAATACACCATGACAACACCAAACTCAACTCTATATACTGGGTAACATTTGGAACACCTTCCTATCTTAATGCTATGATGTTAAATGTCTTCTAGATTTTATATCTGAAAGGCTTTCAACTTGCATCAAAAGAACATATTAATATTAATCGATGTATTTATATATTTATTATGAACTATGATTATTAGGGTTTTTTAAAATATAAATATCATATTTGTTGTGTAGAAAAGAGGTCCCCACTTTGAATGTTTACATCCCATGCGATTTGTCCATAACCATCCTCATTCAAAGGTTTTCTTCTTTCTACCAGTTCAGGTCTCAGCTCCTTCTACAGTCTCTCCTACACACTTTACTATATGTTTGGGTTCCTCATCGTGCTGGTGGTTGGCGTTGCCCTAAGTCTGGCCACAGGTAAATGTAGTGATCATTTGTTCATAGAACATATTGGATTTATCGTAAATCTGCTACCACGTGCGTCAGTATGGACACATGATTTTCTACAGACGTTGATGTTTCAGGTGGAAACAAGGATGGAGTTAACCCTATCTACGTGAGAAGGGTCTGCTGGAGGCGCGAGCAGGAAGTGGAACATGTGATGGTCAGTATCATGGACCAGCGCACAAGGAGGTTCTTTAGCACGGAATTATCGTTTCGTGAAATGGCTAGCATATACTCTAAGTACACATACAACAACACTAAGTGAATGATTCACTGATTCAATATGACAATGAACGTACACAGCTCATAAGAAAGGTTTGGTTTTGACTTGTGGGCTGCCGTGGATCATAATTCATGTAGACAAGAAGTTTACATGATCTCCATGACACGATATTGGTGACGTTCAGATGTATAAATTCGCTTTAAAGCGTTTTTTACTGACACTATTTCAATGTCAAATGTGTTCTCGTCACAAGGTATGGCTGAAATATTCACACTCACTCACTCACGCACTCACGCACGCACTCACGTACTCACTCAAGCATTTTTTCATCATCAGGCTTGGGTATTGCCTTAGAGTTTATGGTACAGTAATCAGTCAAAACATACATTTACTGAAAGTGTGGCCCTTTTGCGCTGTGACGGTACATTGCAATGGCCACTTGTTCTGACATGAGCCACAAATTTGACTTAAGTCATGTTGTTGTTGCTTTATTTTTGTGCAAATGTTTGTGTTTTCTGTTATGTGGAGGTTCACTCATGTTCGATGGAATCGAGTTTGGAAAGTTCATAATAGGCGTTGTGGCTAAACCTCGTACAGCACCACTCACTCTGACACGTGGAGTGGTGGCGTGACCTAGTGGTGAAAAAGGTTGCTCGTCACGCTGAATGCCTGGTTCGATTCCCAATGTGTGAAGTCCATTTCTGGCCTCACTCGCTTTGATATTTTTGGAATAATTTTGCTAAAGGCGACATGAAACTAAACTCACTCAGCCATTTTTGCATGTTGGGATCAGTGTAAAGTAGTCATTCATCTTTCCCACTGATAATGAACATGATGATAATCATGCCGAGAAATAGGTAATTCATCCAATATCGAAACATCTAGCTCGTGTCCTAGCCTGCTCTGTCCTGACCTTTCCACCAGTAAGCACGTCTGGGATACTACTGGCAGGCGTAAATATCCAAACAATCTCAACTTATAAAAAAGAAATTTAAGCACGCATACACACAAAGAGGGAGGTCCTCTTCAACCTATGTCTAATTGTAAGATTCGAGAAATTCATTGATTGATCATGTTGTGTCTGTGAAATCTGTGCAAGGCGTGGAGCTTTGCACGTACTTTTCGGAACTGGTTCATCTTGTCCAAAATGATTTAAAAGTTTTATGTATGAATGACATGTTGCCAGTATACACTGTCCTGCTATCAAATCCTTAAAGATACAAAGATAAATGTGATGTTACATTTTGTTGCAGACTGAAGAAAGGCTAACCCACACAGATATCCCAAACGATGACAGGCAACAAACAGAAGTCTTCATTAGGAATTAAGTAATACTATAATGATTCCGGAGACTAACCACGTACACTAGAATAATGATATTTTAATACACAAGAAAACGATACTTTCAGTTTTTGCAGGTGAGGTTAACTGACTTCTTTGATGAGTATTTTAGGAGTTGGGTTCATGAGGAATTATGCCAGTTTTATAAATATACAACCTCTTTTATTCTATAAAGGCAACCATTCGACATAGAGTCTAATGTCGTTATCATGCGAGTGATACATGAGACACATGAATGCTATTGAAAGTAATTTGGAATGAATTTTCACATGAGTTAATACTAGTTTACTATTTTGTACTCATAATTCACCTACGACCAATCAAAATGAAGACAATATTTAGTTTTCACTTTTGTAAGCTGTATTTATGAATAAACTAATATTTGATTTAACAAACACGAGCCATTCACATGTTCCATTCTTCAAGCAAAGTTTCTCTGCTATAAATAGCTATCAGCAAAGAGAAAGAGTGTAATGTAATATATTTAGTGAATTGCTAGTGAATATGCTTATAGTTTCGTTTAAAGAAAGGACTTTCCCCTAACTGTATACTGAAAAAGATGTCGTAAGGATGGATTTGAATTCAAGGTAGACACTCAGCTGGCTAGAGACAAATATGGACAGCGTTGAAGGTGTACAGAGACCGGACAGGACACTTTACATTTGGTATAGACATATGAACACAAAGTGCTACCATCTGGCATACAGTTCTATTCAAAATCACCCGACGAGAGATCATTTAGCCTGAACAGCTAGTCTTTTCATCCAGATGTTGATCACTAGCTTGGAGAAACAGAACATGTACCCTGCAAAAGGAACTGATTTTCTAGCACATGATTTGGTGAGAGCAGGTATGCATGGATTTTCTTACCTCTGAAACATCAAAACAGTACATGCTATTACTTACAGATCATGCATGAACACCGCGGCCAATCAGTCACTACAGATTGCCAAAGAGGATCCATTTGAACAAAGATGCTAAGTTTGATAATCTGGTGATAAAACTTTGTAAGCTATTTAGAACTGGCAAGTCCCCCGATGCACCATAATCACTCAATGGGTAATGTGTCAAAGATTTAACTGAACTGCTGTGAACTCTGGATCCAGAAAGATTGGAAGACACACAGTAGCTCTCTCGGTTCATGCCTGTAACTGTACAAGACTACAAAGCAATCTTTATATATTCTTGTGTGTGGACGATACCCAAGACTTCCTATAGATTCAGTATTTGGTCCTGACATATAACCAGTAAAGACACGATCTGTGCTCAAGTGTACAGTCATTAAGGTATACAAACTGGTTGCCTGAAAGGCGAAGACATCACAGAACAGAAGGAGACTTATGATGACGTCGGAGATAACTGTTGAAAACTGTAGTCATAAATGGCAATCTGGAAAAGATTCAGACTTTTCAGAAATGTTCAGGTTGTGATCAATTGCATTTGTGCCCTCTTACCTCACACCGTCCATTGAGCTTCGGCACTTTGGGGTTGGTAACAGATATTCCGGACTGGTAAAACTCCAACATGGTGGCCACGTCGCGCTTCGAGCCTTTGAATGGGCAAAAGAGGTAACACATATTTATTCTGTTGTATAGTACTATGGTTTTGGAGGCACTGAATGAAGTTTTCCATGATATTGGCTGTCGTAGTATATTCGATCGATGATAAACTTACTCAAGATGATCGAGTATACTCCTGGCATCAGACATATCCATACTTAAGAAAAATGGAAAACTATCTGGCAACTTCAGAGATTTAGATTTGAATCGAGTGATTTCTGCCCATGCATGACGCAAAGTGAGAGCATGAATGTTTCACTATATGTCATGAAGGAGTTATGCGACATGCTTTGCAATTAGTTTCCATTAGAGTAACTGAGATAACTTTAGGTTTATGCAATACCACAAATGTGTTTTGGAATTAGCACCTTCTATGGCCAAATGCAGTAGATGCCCACTTTGAATATTTCGCTGATTCGATGATGCCTTCGTTCTTCATTCTGTCTATTTCCTACTCGACTTTTTCTCACAGTACTAGTTGTACTGTGCATGCCTATCAGAATACATTCCTTAAAAAGGACTAATCCATTGTCATATACGTATGGAAATTCTACTATCAGATCATGGGGTGTATCCGAGGATGGTTCGGCTGAAATGATGCTGTTGTGGACCCGGGGGCATATTTGGTCCACCAACCCGTTTGCCGTGGATTGCGGCCCTGTGTCGGTGGAGGAAGGAAGTCTGGTGGTTGAGGGCACTGAGAGGCTGTAACCGCGTTCCCTTTGCTCAGCACACCTCTTCGACCCTTATTTCACCTAAACGGGAGGTTCAATGGGCCCGGTTCAACCAATCGGCTGGTCATGCCAAGCCCTGTGCATGGTGATTATATTTGCACAGTCAGTTATCATTTTGGGTCTTGGGCATTTTGCTTTGTACTGTTTAAATTATTGATGTTTTGTATGTTCTACCATGTAATATAATTATATTGCCTAGAGTCCTGTGGCTCATGGGTCAATCAGGTGATATTGACCTCCAAATTCAACATGTGTCCAATATCTTGTTATGGGCAGAACCGCCCTGGCATTTAATTTGGTATACAAATGTTGCTATTTGTGTCATACTCACTGGGGCATAACGTCCTTGTATCCCTTTTGGCGGCATCTAGGATATCCGATGCTATTTCCTTGTTTAGACTCCATGGTGGGTGGGGAGCAATGATGCTGAGTTATTTTCTTTCCATCATGGCACAACAACAAGCTAGTTCATCTGGTCATGAAAAGAAAAGACGTCTTGACGAAATAGATCTCCCCACAGAGCAAATTCAGAAAAAATATTGACTCATGGGCTTGGTTTCTTGTGATAGCAGCTGCGGATTTTCTTCCTCTCAAACTCAATCCTTTTGCCATTATATGTGGTATTTGCGGAGAGGTAAAAAATGTTACTCATCTCCGTAGTGGCTCACTTTTGGTGGAATGTATATGGAAACAAATTTCTAAATCTGTTATCAATGAAAACATTTGCAAATGTAGAGGTTCGTGTTTCTATAGATAAAACATTAAATTCTTGCCGTGGCATTATCTGTGACAGGGCATGTTGCCTTGCTCATATGTCTGAGGAGGACATTGCTTTAGAGTTACAGGATCAGGTAGTTTCAGCAATGAAACAGTTCACCTTTCAGAAAGACGGCACTGCTACAAAAACAATACCTATCCCTTGACCTTTTCTCGCTCTTCACTTCCAACATCTATCAAAGCAGGTTATTTCAATATCGTGGTGGATGTGTATATCCCAAATCCACTCCGATGTTACAAATGTCAGCATTTTCGACAGGGCTTACAGTCTTGCCGGAACTCTGTCGTATGTTATCGTTGTGGCGATAGTCTGACTGCAAGAAAGATTACAAGTGCGCAAACTGTAATGGTGCACATCAGTGAGTGAGTGAGTTTAGTTTTACGTCGCACTTAGCAATATTCCAGCTATATGGCGACGGTCTGTAAATAATCGAGTCTGGACCAGACAATCCAGTGATCAACAACATGAGCATCGATCTGCGCAATGGGGAACCGATGACATGTGTCAACCAAGTCAGCTAGTCTGACCACCCGATCCCGTTAGTCGCCTCTTACGACAAGCATAGTCACCTTTTATGGCAAGTATGGGTTGCTGAAGGCCTGTTCTACCCCGGGACCTTCACGGGTCTGGTGCACATCATGCTTCTTCAAAATCCTGCCCTGTGTTCCAGCGTTAATCGCAGATTATGAAACGTAAATGTGCGAAAAATGTCTCGTACATGGATGCAAAAAAATGCTAAATAATACCTCTACTCCTTCAAATGTTACCTACGCTACGGCAGTTAACCGCTCTGTGGTAGAGACCTCTACCGCATCTCAGACTGACCTGTCTTGGGTCACGTCAGCAACACCTCTCCAATTTCAGCCACCATACCTACTGCCACCGTTATTCAATCTACATCTGGGGCTCAGACTGATGAAACGGAATGCGAGACATCATCACAAACGACTGTTTTGCAACCAGCCATTGAGAAATCTAAAAAGAAGAAAGGAAAAAGGACTAATAGGGATAAACTATCTGTTGTCCCCCCAGCTTCAGAGGTTCCTCTTGAAAACTTATTTGGGCCTTTAGCTATGTAGATAACGCCATCCTCACAGGATAGGCTGAGAGTGCTTCTATCTTAGTACGGCAGGGTATAATATACAGCCCTATTCCACTCAGTACCAATCTTCAGACTGTAGCTGTTCGAGTGACCCTGCATATTGCATTGACTCTGTGCAGCGTGTATATCCCTCCGTCTTCTAACATCAGACAGTCGGATCTTCAAAATCTATATGATCAACTTCCAAAGCCATTTAGCATCATGGGCGACCTTAAAGGACATAGTCCACGTTGGGCAAGTGCCCACACTAATACTAAAGGTAAACTCTTTGAGGAATATATTTCTGATAATAATTTATGCATTTTCAACAACGATTCAGCCACCTATCTACATCCAGCTACGGGAACATATTCTTCCTGGATCTGTCACTTACCGATTCAAACTCATATACTGAATTTGAATGGACGGTCCATGATGGCCTCAAAGGTGTGGAACATGATCCAAAGGAAAAAAGGTAAATTAAAGGATCAAAATCTACTGTTCAACATCGAAAGGATGGTGATAATGTATTAACAAATAAAGATGACATAGCAAATGAAATTGGCGAAACACTTGCCAAACATTCTTCATCATCTAATTACGTTCCTGAGTTTCAGAAGCATCAGAAACAACGAGAGCAGAAAAGAGCCAGTTTTAACTCAGACAACGGTGAAGATTATAACGAATCATTTTCGCTACACGAGTTCCATACCGCCCTTGAGGAAGCTCATGATACAGCAATGGGCTGATAACATATATTATCACCTCTTGAAGCATTTGTCGAAATATTGTTTTAAAAAAAGTTTAAAGTGTTTGAAATATTTTATCAAATTTTGGACTTCAGGTAATTTCTCACCTTCCTGGCGTAATGCAGTTGTGGTCCCTATTCTGAAGCCTGGTCGGAATCATACTGATCCGTCTAACTACAGACCAATCTCCTTAACAAGTTGTGTCCGTAAAACCATGGAGCAAATGCTAAACAATAGATTAACATGGTATCTTGAAACCAATAATCTTATAACAAAAATTCAATGTGGTTTCAGAAAAAAATCGTTGTACCATTGACCATCTGGTACGATTAGAATCCGTTGTCAAAAATGACCTGGTAAATAAACAACATTCAATATGTATCGATCTGCCTTGATCTCGGTTTAAGGTTTAAGGGGTCGTTTACCTCTTTTTATATCACAGTTTTTACAAGGCAGGCACTTTCAAGTCCGAGTGGGTTCATCCCTGTCTGACCTTTATAATCACGATCAAGGTGTTCCACAGGGCAGTATTTTGTCTATAACACTTTTGAGTATCAAGATAAACAGTATCCAAGGTTTTAAATGATTCAATTGATGGATCACTTTTTGTGGATGATTTCAATATTTCTTATCGAGGTTAATTGCTGTAAGTACTGTTGGAAAATGGTCACTACCACAAAGATCATTATGGACTGACCATTCAAATTCATTATAAACGTTTTAATCAGTGAGTGACAGATCTAAGGAAGAATATGTTCCCGTTGCAGGATGTAAATATTTGTCAGAGCCATCATTGAATATACATAAAGTTTTATCAGATATAATATATATATATGTTGGTATCAGAACGTCCCCATAATGGGTTGTGGCCATTTAGATCACCCACGATGATACAGGGTTTTGGTAATTGGTCAAATAAATCTTGAAGGTCAGTCTGGTGAAGAATGGAAGATGGCAAGATATACAAGGAACAAAGAGTAAGGTTATATGTAAACTACACCACGAACAGCAACAGCCTGAAGATTGGTTTTAAGAGGAACAGGGCTATGGATAATGCCATGCCTCACTAATATGCAAGATCCACCGGTGGCTTTGTCACCTGGAGGTGAAACAGAATTACAAGAATAGTATTTACGCAATTCGAACTTATCACTTTGTTTCAAATAGGTTTAAAAAAACAAAATGCTGATGGAAAGCAAAGTCCTGTGCTAGTAATTGTACTCCATTAAAATTAGTCCTGAGTCCTCTGCAGTTCCATTGGATTAAGGAGTTATTGTTCATTTTATAGCAGGTGGTAGTACTGGGGTCCGACTTTTCCTCTTCCGAGGCGAGTTGAAATTTATTATAGATTTGTACAGGGTCACGCGATCCCCTTTCTACTCTAGATTTTTGTCTATAATCTACTTTATGGCAAGGCTTTTTTACTGCAGGAGATACTGTTTGTGAGTCAGTCTGGCATGCTGATGTTGCATGATTCTCATCAACAGCAGAATCTGGTGTACTTAAAGTGCGTTTGTCAGCTTTAACCCAGGTGATATCTGTCTGACATGAAACAGACAGAACAGATTTAGCATGGGGGCGAGCAACAACAGCAGTGTATGTTATACGTGATGATTGAGGCGAGGCTGCATTTACTAAACGTTTTGCCTCATGATAGGTGACATTCTTTTGAGATTTGATTGTGATAATTTCAAATTCAAGTTTCCAGATTTCACATGAATGTGACAAAGACATATGGTCTCCAAGACAATTGATACATTTTGGAGAAGACAAACAGTCAGAACCTTCATGATCTTCTTCACCACATCTGTAGCATGTTGCACGATTCCTGAAAGATTGGGCACCGTGACCACACTTTTGACACTTGTAACAACGAAGTGGATTTGGAATAGTGAGTGAGTTTAGTTTTACGCTGCACTCAGCAATATTCCAGCTATATGGGTTTTTCGGGTTCATCCATGGTTAATAATAGAAAGTTCACCATCCCAGCTCCCCACCCTCCACCGAGTATCACATGGACAATGCTATATACCAGTGACTCTCCGACTGGCAGCACCAAGGATCCTGAAATGGTATACTCCAGCAGAAGATTAATTCAAAATTAAGCGATCCACCAGATTGGCCCATGAGCCACCACCTTCTGGGCATAAGACTCTAGGCAAAGTTCATAACATCAGATTTCAAATCTAAAAGTGTTATGTGAATGAAAAAGTCAAGACCAAAATTGAAACAATACAAAATCAAATTTGTGCAATTACATGAATAATCCACGCACAGGGCTTGGCTTGACCAGCCGATTGGTTGAACCGGGCCCATTCAACCACCCGTCTAGGTGACGTCAGGGCCAAAGTGGTGTATTGAGCAACAGGAACACGGTCACAGGCCCCTATTGCCCTCAACCACTAGGATCCCTTTCTCCGCGGACACAGAGCCACAAGCCACGGCAAACGGGTTGGTGGACCACATATCCCTCGGGGTGAGCGGCTCTCAGCGTTACCCAGCACCCACCACGAGGAGGTGGCCGTTCACGGGTGCCGACTTCATAAGAGGATGATATGGGAATGAAGCAATGCAAAGCGAATGGTATGTGTATGACTTCAGGGAACGGAAAGCCACTGATATCGGGCAATGAAAATTTAAATGACCATACATATTACTGGATGTATTTTTTCACGGCAATATTCTGATAACGTTGAAATGAAAATATAAAAGAAAAACGGTTAGGGGATATGGTACAAGGTACAATTCGAAGAAAATCGCCGAATGTTTTGCTCCATTCGTGATTTATCTAGGCATTATAAATGTGTAAGCTTGCGTCTTCGTTAAATGTTACCCTATTTACGCTGTAGTTGTATTATTAAAAATCACATCTATAAACAGTAGGATTAGACTTAAAAGAGTTAGGTCTTGGCAGTCTGTGCAGGTCTCCACTTTGTTTCGGGATGTAATTTTTGGCTGTTCAAGCAGAGACGATTCGAGTACCATAACTACCCATCAATACAGAATCGATATGCTGACGTGTCTATGTGCAGGTACTGTAAATCCCCATGGCCCCTAGTGTGGTCATCTACCTTCAGTTGTTGGCAATTTATAGCCTGTATTTATATTGTATTGTCCGAATAGTGATATTAGTGTTAACTTTCCACGCTAGTTTTAATTCTAACTGCGATATTCAAGTGCTTTCACTGTCTTTCGTTGACCAGTTTTGCAATATACATATAATCCTTTTCATTGTTAAATGTTCTCGTCACGATGTGGCTGAAATATTGCCTATGTGACGTTAAATATTAACTCACTCACTCAAACCACTTATTCATTAGAATTGCCTATAGTACCTTACTACATTCATAAACTGTTACATTCTGATAAGGTTAGAAAGCTGTTCTATATCATTCTTCTCCCAGCAAAATTCAAGAAATCAGCTTCAAATTTAAAATAGGAAACCATACTTGCATCTGAGGAATCAGATTGGAGAACTTACAATATTAACTTACAACATTAATACACCGAGTACAGATTTAAGATGGTTCCAAATGAAAAATATCTAAGGTCCAAACTAATATCAAAATAAAAAATGTCAAATGTGTGACTACCTCGGGCGTTGAACAACCTCCATTGACGGTGCAGGACTTGAGTCTTGCTTTGTAATGAGAATGGCGCCAGATCCCTATTCATGAGATTAGGCGACATACAACCTAATGTTGCCTTACGAGGTGGGCACACCCGATATTAGGTGAGTGAGTTAATATTTAACGTCACATCTGCAGTATTGCAGCAATATCGTGACGAGAACATTCTTGAAAAAAGGAATTTATGTATATGATAAAACCTGTCGACGAAGGACAGTAAAACAACTAGAATATCACAATAAGAAATAAAACTAGCGTGAAAAGTTAAAAGTAATATCACTATCATGACAATACCATAATAAAAACAGGCTATAGATCGCCAACAACTGAAGGTAGATCACCATACTAGGGGCCATGGGGACTTACAGTACTTCTGCTACCTGTATGGTCCCTAGCTGTACTTACACCTTCCCCTCAGCTGCTGGTGACTGTATATGCAAGATTAGTCACAAAATGACAGAAATAATACGGCTACAAAAAATGGAGGAATAAATTTGACTTCAAACGTTTTGGGACTTACGTACCCTCTCAGGAGGACAATAATTTTACGGTACTTTAGTACCCCTCGATAAAGCCACTAACAATCTCAGTTTCTAATTCCACTTCCAACCATAAAGCACGTATTTATTTACAAGTCAGACAACATATCTAATTCGTTTAAAAATGCAACAATTAAATGAGAACTTACGTTACTAAAAGGTCCTTCATAGTTCTTGATTTGAGATAATTGTCCCTTGTGATGGAATATTCAACACAAGAAAAGACATGCTCGACCATGATTATTTCATCACAAGGGATGCAGAACGGAGGACCCTCGCCTTTCAAGAGATATTCATGCGTATACCTGGTGTGGCCAATACGACACCGTCGTATAATGACCTCTTCATATCTGGACCGATAACCCAAGTAGGTGTAACCGACATATGGTCTTATTGCATGTGATTTATTAATACCTACCTGGGTGCCCCACTTCTTCTGCATCAGATCACGGATGTAAGATCTAATGGTAACTTTATAATTAGTGTAGGGAATAAGAAGTGGTGTCACAGATTTGTTGAGTGCTGCTTTAGCAGCAAGGTCAGCCAAAGTGTTACCAGAGATACCAACATGGCTGGGTAACCAACAGAAGACGATGTCGTATTGGCCAGTAGTAAGATCATTATAAAACTCAATAATTTCTATTAAAAGCGGATGTTTACACGATAAGGTTTTAATTGCCTGAAGGCAAGAAAGAGAATCAGAAAAGATTATGTAAGGGTTTATGTTTAGGGTGTCTTTGAATATATTTAAGTGCTGTTAATATGGGGTTTGCTGTTAAAATAGAGCTGTCATCTGGTATTCTGCAAGATATTGTTCTCGATCCAGTGACTGTCCCACAAGCTATTTTCCAGCTCAAAGCTAGAAGCAGTAAGACATGGCTTCATTCTGAGTCCAAGAGGCGGAACAAGTGAAGACCTTTTTGTTATACAAATCCTCATAGAGAGGATTGAAGACACACTTATAGGCAGGATTAGACTCGTTAGAATATAACTTTGTAATATATTGTAAGGATAATTTTATACGGTGTTGGGTAAGAGATGGCTCATCTGCCTCTACGTAGAGACTGTCAACAGGAGATGTTCTGAAGGACCCTAGACAAAGTCTCAGGCCTTCGTGGCGGACAGAATCTAGTAGTTTCAGGTTGCTTCACATACGATGGAGCCATAATCAAGTTTGGAACGGACCAGGGATCTGTATAGGTGAAGGATGGTAATCTCATCCCCACTTTGAATTAGAAACAACTTTTAATAAATCCAACGCCTTCAGGCATTTAGTTTTTAGGGATTTGATATGGGGGAGAAAAGTTAAATGAGATTTGAACATCAGACCCAAGAACTTGGCCTCCTTAACAACTTGGATGGGAGCGCCATTTAAAAACAATTCTGGATCTTTATGCGGTTTGTATTTTCGACTTTTAAAATTTAAAAAATTTAAAACCGTTTTTAAGACGCCATTTATTTTGTTTAAGCATAATTGCAGTTGCCTTTCAATAGTATGCATATTTTTACCTCGACAAGAAATATTAAAATCATCCACAAAAAGTGATCCATCGATTGAATCATTTGAAACCTTGGATAAACTGTTTATCTTGATACTAAAAAGTGTTTTGTGGAACACCTTGATCCTGATTATACTGGTCAGGCAGGGTTGAACCCACCCGGACTTGAAACTGCCTGTCTTAAAAATATTGCGATATAAAAAGAGGTAAACGACCCCTTAAACCGAAGTCATGTAAATCCTTCAAAATGCCAGGCTTCCAGGTGGTATCGTAGGCTTCCTCGAGATGCAAGAAAATCGATTCTGCACGTTGTTTATTTACTAGACCATTTTTAACAAAGGGTTCTAGGCGTACCAGATGATCAATGGTACTACGATTTTTCCTGAAACCACACTGAACATTTGTGATAAGGTTATTGTTTTCAAGATACCAAACTAATCTATTATTCACCATACATTCCATGGTTTTACACACACAGCTAGTGAGAGTTATTGGTCTGTAATTCGACGGATCTGTATGATCCCGACCAGGTTTTGGGACTGGGACTACAATGGCATTACGCCAGGAAGGTGGGAAATTCCCTCATGTCCATGTTGAATCAAAAATATTTAGCAACGTTTCCAGACACGATTCGGGCAAATACTTGAGGAGCTGATAGTGGATATCATCAGCCCCTGTTGCTGTATCATGAGCTTGCTCAAGGGCAGTATGTAGCTCATGTATTGAGAATAATTCACTATAATCCTGACCGTTGTCTGAGTTAAAATTTAATCTTTTCTTCTGTTGTTTCTGAAACTTTTGAAACTCAGGGACATAATTGGATGAAGATGAATGCTTGGCGAGAGTTTCACCAAGTTTATTTGCAATGTCAGTTTTGTTACATAATAAATTATCACCATCCTTTAGATGCTGAACAGTAGATTTAGAACCTTTGCCCTTTATTCTATGAATCATGTTCCACACCTTTGTCATTGGCGTGCGTGAATTTATTTTACTAACGTAATTTCTCCACGACTGACGCTCATTTTGTTTGAAAGCCCGTCTTGCCTTGGCATTTAAAATGTTTACTTTATCTGGATTAAGTACGGTGAGGCGTCGGCGGAAACTCTTTTCAGCTGTCCTTCTACACTTTCTTGCCTGTTTACATTCGTTGTTGAACCACGGTTTACGAATGTGAGGAACTGCAGAGGACTTAGGAACAGACTGGTCAACAATTTCATTTAACTGAGCACAGAACTACTCTACTCTATATATTTATACATCTTTCCGGTATTAATTTTTCCATACACAATGTTTCATACAAAGACCAATTTGCTTTATTTTTATTCAGGTGAACAGCGCTATGAATGATATCCTGTCTAACTAATATAGTTGAACCTCCAGTTGCTTTATCCCCTGGAGGAGAAAATGAATGATACGAACAATACTGCCTTAAATCAAATACATCGGTATGTTTGAGATACGTCTCTTGGAGACATAGTGCTAGTGCTTTAAAGTCTTGAACCAACAACTGCACTTCATTTAAGTTATTTTTAAGTCCTCTGCAATTCCATTGTAATAGATTAGGCGAATAACCCATGGTGGTTTAAATATCTAAGGAGCAGTGAAAGACCACTTGAATGGCCACCAGCGCTCACACGGGTGGATACTTCAGTATCCATATCTTCAAGCAATCCATATTTATTGTGAAGTAGCTTCTTTTAGTGTCTTTTAGTGCCTTCGGCAATCTATCTGACTGCCTCTGCTTTTTCTTAATATCTACGTTGGTACACTTTGACAATTTAATTTGATGGGATTCTGTTTGTGTAGAAGATGTTGTTCCTGTTGGTTTTAACTCATTAAGCCCGAGAGCCACTTCACTGCTCAACACCTGGAACCCCGTGCTGATTGCCTGGCCGGCTGTGGCGAGACTAATTAGGGCTAATCACGCCTGATATCCCTGGCTGGTTTCGTAGATTACAGGAAACTGTCTCGTCATACGAGCAAGTCCTGATTGTTTAATTGTTTAATTGCGTTGTAAAGGAATATGTTGAAAGAAAGCAGGAGTGAATACATGTCATATATGTAACGTTTTACGTAATTTTATTACACTTTCTCTTGTAGACTTTTGGTGGCGTGTGTGTTTTCTTAACACGTTTGTAGTCTTTGTATGTAAGACACACTTAAACAAATAGTCCCTCTCATATCATTGTGTGAGGTTAAATTGTTCAAAGCATCTATGTCAGTGACAGTAAAGAAACATTTACGCTCGTGCCTAATAATCTTGGTGCATGTGTATTTTCTTAACACATGTTTGTATGTAAGACACACTTAAACAAATTGTCCCTCTCATATCATTGTGTGAGGTTAAATTGTTCAAAACATCTATGTCAATGGCAGTAAAGAAGAATTTACGCACATGCCTAATAATCTTCTATGACAGAAGCATTTTCCCTGCTGCGTTGCTAGTATATACTGAATATTTTAAGGTAAGTACTTATAAGCTAATGTGTGACTTACATGGAACAGATTCACAGTTTGTCACTTTGGTTCATCTAGATTTAACACAGAAAATATACGTTATCACACAAACATACATGTATGCATATTGTATAATGCTATTCCTTGCACATACATAAGACAAAGGGTCACGGGATGGGCGTCATCAAAGTTCCCGAATAGGACGTTTTGTATCTCAACTGTTCAATATAGTGGCTGATTTCTTTTCTATGAACAACCATATCATGAGATACCTGTCACAGAGGAAATGACAGGTGATGGGGCGTGGGCTAAATTTCTGAAGAGCACGTTCGGTCACTAGACAGCTTGGATACAGATTGACTATTGGTTTGATCGTTGACCAATCGATATGCTGGATTTCGGTTTTATCAACTCTAGCTATCATAAAAAAGTTTGTGTATCGTGAACATACACAATCGTAAGGATGCCTGAAATGTACACGTAGGACTAAGAAGCACTTTGACGAGCTTATTTTTCTTTAAAGCGCTCAAATCGCTACAATCCAATTGTTTTTACCCCGGATAACCCAATCCAACCATTGAGTAGGGATAGTTTTTATTTGCATATGCATTTTGCGCACACTACTTGTACATCAAACGTAATGGCTTGCTGAACATTTCAATATAATCTGCAAATTGTTACGAATAAATATCACAATTCAAGTACATGTATTATAGAATTAAAATAAGTTACACGATACTGATTTATTGTGATGTATACACTTGCAGTTGAATCTCCCCGAATATTTATGAAGATGGGCATACTTATATTTGCTTTGAAAGCAAACGAATTTCAGAAGATTGACAAAGGACTCCTCAAAATGAATGAATGAATGATTTAATTTAGAGGAAGGTTTTGTAACTTTGTCACCGTAAATTCAAATTCAGTCAATGTGCAAACAGAGTATCTTAGTATTCACTCGAGTGACGAGTAACAAACACTTACCTCCTGTAACAACATCTCATAATCCCTTTTCTTGCAGACGTGTTCATTTGCCTGTATAAGCCCCCGACATTGCAAGCAATTGTTATCAAAACACATTAATAGTTCTTCTGATTAACACAGAAAGTAACCTCTCTCGTAAGAAACGCTAATCTTTGACCATTACTGCTAAATTGAATGAAATAATAGGTACAATACGAATTTAAAATTTACAACCCCCAACATGCGGCTCTCGCTGAATGAGGGTTGCTTTTTATCACCCCCAATATGCGGCTCTCGCTGAATAAGAGGTGCTATTTGTAACCCCCAATAAGCGGCTCTCCCTGTGAGAAGCTATTTAATTTGCCCCACATATGCGTCTCTCGGCCTTAAGGAGTTAATGATGGCTGTTCTGAATTTGGGGCTGCTTTTTGAATCATTACTGTTTCAGAAAGGGATGTTGGATGTTCCGGTGTGACCCAAGTCAAATCAGTTTGAGAAGGAACAGACGTGGTCACCGTTTTGGCTGCTGAAGCATAAGATGGACGTTCAGCATTTTCAGGTATAAGTAATTGGGCTTGTTGTCTGGCATCAGAGTAACTGATTCGTTTCTCATATTTCATATCTTCCCATCATGATCAGATTCTCCACATCTGAAACAAGTCAATTTATTCTTACAAGAATGCTGCCCATGACCAAACATCTTGCAATTGAAACAACGGGTAGGGCGTGGAATAAAAAGATCCACAGGCATAGAAAAAACATCCAACCTTAGTAGAACTCGGCAGTACTGGCGTGTCAAAAGTCAAAAGGTATGTATTTGAAGGAAAAACACGGTCATCCTCAGCGAGGCTTCGGTCTCTATCACTGATGAGACCCTTACAGAAATTAAGGGGTTTTTTTGCAGAACAGATAACTGGAATGTCTGCTAATTTGGTTGAAGTCATAAGATCAATGGCCTGTGATTTCCTGGCACATTCACACCAAAGACCTCCGGAGCGTAATTTTGTAACGTCTTGAAATCAAGACACTGGCTTTACCTTGTAGACCCTTTTCAAAAAGAAATGGTGAATAGGAAGAAAGGGCACGCCCACCCTTTGCTGCCAGCACAAGAAAACGTGGCCAAGTATCTCTTTCGGAATACAATAATTTGGTAACGGTTTCATCTTTATCAGAATGAAGTTCAGAATCAGATTATGAAAGTTGACGTTTTGGGTTTTTGGGGATTGTGTTTACCCATGTTGAAATGAATATTGGTTTAGCAAACCTGTTCCCTGCCCGCCATGGAACGCCAACACGGGCGATCCCATGCGTAAGCAAACTGACAAAGGGTTACAGGAATGTTATACTCCAGTTAATCCAGATGAATAACCAGATTGGCTCATGAGCCACCGCCTCCTGGGCACAAGACTGGGCAGAGTTCATGTAAACAAAATTCAAGTCAAATTATTTGCTGTGAACCAAGGGCGCCAAGACCAAATCTAAACAATTCCAAATCAAATTCATGCACAGGGCTTGGTATGACCAGCCGATTGGTTGAACCGGGTCCATTCAACCACCGGTCTAGGTGAAGTCAGGGCCAAAGTGGTGTGTTGAGCAATAGGAACACTGGTCCTACTCCTATGCCCTCAACCACCAGGATCCCCTCCTCCACCGTCACAGGGCCGTAACCCACGGCAAACGGATTGGCGAGCACTTAGCGTTACCCAGCACCCACCACGAGGAGGTGGTTCGCCACGGGTGCCCCCGATATTTTATTCATTCACCAATGTTTTGACGGGTGATCGAATACCGGACATTACACCTCTACTCCACAAATCATCTTGTAAAACTGTCCAATAGTGTATTTGTGTTTTACAAATTCTTTCATCATGTTAAATATACAATCTGATCCTAATATGAAACTTTGGCTTTGGAAAGTGGACGTTTCTTTTGCATGTGAGTTTACCAGCTGTCCGACTTCCATTTTTGTGTAAGTCGCAGTGGCTGAGCGGGTTAGGCGACCGACTATGTAAGCTGGCGATTAGGTGCCTGACTCATCAGGTTCGGGTTCGAATCCCAAACGGGACCCAACTCAAAAAAGTACTATAATTTGTACTTTATTAAGAAAGTGTTATCCTAAATAGCACATGTGTTGCCTGAGAAAGAGTGTTAATGATGCTGTTTAGATCAACACCACACAAATGGACTGGTCTGCAAGGTCACTTGATCTTAATTCCATGCTTAGAGCATTACTGGAAGTCGTGTTTACAGTCTCCACGTTCACCCCCAGACTCTGGATGACTTTGAGCAGGCGCTACAGAGAGAATGGCAGAATATTCTAAAACAGCAACATGATCATTTGGTCAATGCCAAGACGTGTATAAGTTTGCATTTGTGCTTATGGTGGGACACGTTACTGGACACTGCTTCACTGTTCAAAACTGACTTGACCCCATGGTCCCTACTATGGTGATCTACCTTCAGTTGTTGGCAATCTAAAGCCTATTTTTATATTGTATTGTCCTCTATGGTTGATCTGTTTTAGATCTAATTACTAGTTAGTATTCTCTGTGATATTCTAGTTGGTTTTACTGTCCTTCGTTGACAGGATTTTTATAACGTGCCATTAATTAATATGTAGTTTTGTCATTAATCACTCTCGTCACGACATGGCTGGAATATTGCCGATGTGACGATAAATCTTAACTCACTCACTCAAACCACGGACTATTAAGGCTATTTTTAGTAATTGCTGGTGAGTTTCAGGAAAGTTGTCGCTGTTTTTAACAATGTTTTATTTCACTCAAACCTAACGAAAATTGAATAACTTGCTTCACTGCATGTTTCAACATGTCGCATAAAATACCCATTAAGTACACAAACGTTGCGTGTCTATATAGTGTCTCTCTGTCTGTGTGTGTGTGTGTGTGTGTGTGTGTGTGTGTGTGTGTGTGTGTCGTCCATCAGAGGACAGAAATTACCCTCCACTTCCACTAATCCACACCTCTAGTCATATAACTTCCTGTGCCCTCCAGACATATATTACGTGCACTGAATATACTGCAGGGCTATAATTGCACCTCATTTACATTATAGCATGTCACAACTACTTATATATATTCCTGCTACGTGCGTGGTATGGCAGTGTAATCTGTTTTATTGTGCGCATACAGATCTGTTTCAGAATTTACACGTTCAGCAACTGGAACCACCCTTGTACAAGCAGAAAGGTAAGCTGGTATACCAGTATTGTTTCAGCCCAACTGGAGTAGGGTGAGGTGAGACAAATGACAAATCATATCTTTGTTCCTTACCTCTTGGGCCACCTGATGAAACGTAGAATATACCCCGAAACCTTATATCACAGAAGTTGACATCCATAAATTCTCACCTTATTGTGAATCACGTCTACATGTAAGTGAAACACTTTGTTCCTTGGTTTGCCTGGAATTTCATTTGCACTAAGTCATCATTTTCCCTCTGAACTTCCAAATCATTTCTGGAGACAGAACAGTGGTAATGACAGGGTCTCTAGTCTAGAAATGCCATTATTTATTGCTCCAGGTATATTAGGAAAGAGTAAACGAGTTCGTATCTCGTGTTACATGTTAGAAATAATGCACAAATGCCGTTTGTTTTCACATCTACGCACTGTTATGTTTTAGATTACACACAATGTTGTATTTAATGTCTTCTATAGGAATGATACTCAGTATTGTCGTTAGCCAATGTTGTTAATTTTGTTATATTAGAAAACAGACACAGCAGCACTCCGAATAAGGTAAGCGTCATTACTTTAAAGTCACCTCTTCTTTGGACATTGTCTTTAATTTCTCATTCCTCTCCATTTCTCTAATGTACTTCTGGGTAATGCAAGTACACAAAGGGTACCTTCTTTAAAGCAGTGTTTTCACTTTCATCACTGAGAGACAGTGAAACCACCTACCCAGTGGTGAATTCTGTTTTCTGTTTCAACCATGAAGATCTTTTTAGCTTAAATTCTCCTTAATTATAGGTTGTTAAAATATTCATGGTTACACAAACTGCATCAATTTGTTTGGTTTATACACACACTGCATACAAGTACCACACCATTTCGTAGCTTAGCGTTTTATGCTCAAAGAAAAGAATACGGTTCTTTTTATTTTCAAGTGTGCCACAGAAAAGTCAAGATTCTGGATTATCATGTCAAAGGTCTTTCATTTTCACTCTGATTGATTTCTGGATCAATATTCAAATTCTTGGTACTGTAGGCATATGACCTACTTATCAGCTCCCTTGGTTTGTGTGTAGAGTATGTATATATATATATGAGTATATAAACATTACATATATTGACGTGTCTTCATAGACGATCGTGCTGTACAAGACATTAATACGAGGGTGTTTTCATCCTATTGCTGCCTCTGTACGAATAATTTGTTCACAGCGTGGATGGAGTCTCACACGTTTGGGAAATGGGACTACGCAGTGTTTGGAGTCATGGTGGGAGTCACAGTGAGCATTGGTATATACCATGCTATAGTCGGCAGACATGGTAGGCTGGACGAGTACCTTCTGGCTGGAAGAAAAATGAGCTACTTCCCCGTCGCGATGTCTTTACTGGCGACACTGACATCGACCCTTACCATAATAGGAGCATCAGCAGAAGCATATAACAATGGCATCATGTATATTCTCAGTTTCATAGCGATCTCCACTGGAAAGCTTCTGGAAATGTACCTGCTCCTCGATCTTCTGAAGAGGCTGAACATATCGAGCCCATTTCAGGTATTGATTCACATTATAAATGGCCTTGAAGAATCAATAGACACTTAATACTGTAGTGTGTACACCAATAATTTTCATTATATTTCCAACTCATTTCCCTACTGTATACTGGCTTCAACTATTTGAATGTTGTTTTGATCAAAGATTAGCTGGACGTATTATGATGAGAATGTCAAACAGGCTCTGAGCATATAGCCCTTTATCTTCAAAGCAGATATAAATGTAATGACCGAGTGTCTGGCTGGTTATTCTCTACCCTATCCACAATTACGTTTGCTTTAGGCCTTGTCTGGGGTCCTGCTTTCTTCGAAATTCAGTAATTCAACGCGATTCTTTAGGGGTAACACTAAATATGTCACACGACATTTTCACGACACATAGAACTGTGTGAAACTGCTTATGAAACAATTAGTGTTTCCGGGTCAAATAGCTTAATGAGGAAGGAAAATACTCCAGGCCGTGTCCGTTGAAGCGTCATACTTACAAAAAAGTTCCACTGGAATATTCCGTCAGGATATTACTTCTCTTGCAAAGAATCTCCTGGGGGCAATGAACTGTCTTTTACCATTAAATAAAGGGTTTATTTGTATCACTTAAACCTTCATCAAAAAAACTGAAAAACGTATGGTTGTTACCTTCAATTCATTAGGGCACCGTGTCTCTAGCCTATTGTAATCGTTCCGAGTATTATTCTGATTCACCGATTAAGATAGATATGTAGCAGAGAGTTTTGGGGTGATCACAGTCAGGCCACAAGAGAGTTAAAACAGTGAAGTAATGGTGTTTGGACACAAGGGAACAGTTTCCAATACTGGTTTCGAATGCCATCATGCCCTGGAGCTGTATTAGATTTGGATTTTTTAATGACACTTTTCAGGCAATCTGGTGAGATGTAACAGACAAACGGCCTAGTTACTTTTTCATGCATTGCATGGTCATAATCACTGACCCATGGTGCCTCCAGGTTATCGTTGCTGGGTACAGACCACAGCTGTTTCCAGAACCTTTCACTGCATCCATGAGAGGAAGTTTATGATGCTCACCATCACCACTCGTTTTAAGTTGCCTATAGAATTGTTTTTCATTGCTTCTAAAAAGTTTATTTTGTTTAATGAATTTGATTTTCTTTTCCCATTTTTCTTTCTTTTAGTTCAAACTTTTAGTTTTTTCTTAAGGGAATCGACAATTTGGAGAAGTACCTTTTCTTTTGTTGTCTTGTTCTGTAATTTTCTTTTTCTTCAAATTGCCTTTTGTCGTTAAGACATGGAATTCCGTGATGATCTTAATTTCAGGCACAGCTCTATCCAGGAAATTAGTTCTCTTGTTTCTGTTAGGGTTACTTGAAACCAGGTTTTCTTTGTTTTATTGTTAGTAATAAAGTGTTAGTGATTTTTCTTTGGAAACTGTGTGAAGTTCCTCCAAGGTTCGAGTGGCAGCATAGACACAACAATTAACTTCATGTAATGAACATTCCACAGAAATTTTCATAGAAATAATGTCATTGAATCAATCAATTTCATTTTTGGGAAAAGATATATTTGTTTGTTTGATTGGCCTCCGTTTCTCCAAAAGTAGAGCAGATAAATAGAGTGAAACAAAATATACACAGGGTTTTCGGAGAGATCACCAAATGAGGAAGAGGAAGAATGAGGGTCCAAAAGTTCGGGGCCAGTTGACTCTACTTTGTTTAAGGAAGAGGAAAGAGGTTCACGCTGACGTCCACAAGTTTTTGGTCTGCTGCCACTTGAGCATTTTGATGGGCACCAGTTGAGGGTTGAACTGGCTCACGGGGCATAAGATGTTTAAGCCGCCGGAGTTGGTCGTCACGTAAGCATACGTGGGTATGGCATTGTCTCAATGAAGCTTCAGCGGCATGCCATTGGTGCGTGGATTATCAGGCCATCCAGCCGCCATCGCACACTCTAGTAGTGTAGATTTGAGATGTTTTGACCAAGATATTCTTGGTTGGGCTCTGTGCCTTCCCCTGGGGCAAGTCCCATCTCCAGTATGGTTGGGCTGTGGAGTTGAAAGATGGTTTACTACTTGTCTGTGTGTAACCCAGTGAAAACCAGCTTCATGAGATCAGCCCTAACCGGGTGATGTACGTTTGGTTCAGGGAATATAATTCCCCTATCTAGTCCAACCGTGAAGAGGCGTACATCATCAGGCTGTTATTATTATTATGTTTTACAGATTTTTATAGATATGCAGCAGAGAGGGTTTGGGTGATTCTGGCACAGTCAGGCTGGTAAGGCTCATCATCAGCTCAGGGCCCTTGCCCCCTCTACATGCAGCCTAGACAGCAAATGGGACTCCCAGCAAACACTGCCTAATCGAACCTACAAGAACAAGAGAATATGAAGGCTACCCAACACTGCAGCCCTCTGCATTACCCTGATTGTCAGAATGGCTGTGCTCCCAGTGGAGAACCTGGGCACTCTTGGCACAGATCAGGAGGTACCAAACCAAGGGCACCAAGAACAATGGGGAGCCTGATGACAGTGTACTTGTGATGCAAGTGTGACATTTCAAAGGCAAGGTCTGCATATTTATCATGCTTTTCCTGAATCCTGCCAATCACGTTGCTGTCAAAAGGGACAGAAAATTCAATGATGTCAATGGACAGTCTCTGTGAATACATTGCATAGTCGACATTTCATGTTCATGTTACGGTTAAGAATGTGCCTTGACAAAAGTTGTAAGAAAACCCCCGTGAACCAGCAAAACATAACAAAGACAAGTCTAAAACATTCAAATTTTGTATTAAGGCAAAGAGAGCAAGTTATACAAAGTCACAAGTCAGTTTCACAATATCGATTTCACATACAATTTAAGTGAGACAAAATCTAAGGCAATGGGTCACAAAATATAATATAGCAAACTCACTGAAGTCTTAGTGCGAGAGAAAAACAGTTATGCAAAATGTAACACAGCAAGCAGTCTGACAGTAGCTAATATCGATTCAGGCATTGACGGATTTGTTGGCGATGTAAACTCCAGTAAATGTCCGTCTCTCAACACAGCAACCTGCCTATTTATATATATTCACTCATTTCCCGAAAGTTTGAGAAAATGCGACCATCGCCACTCACATGGACTGGTTCCAGAACAGTCTCCCAGAAGTAAACAAATAAAAAGTCAAGGACAGATAATTTCTCGAAAATCTGTTGCCAGAATCCTAGGATAATTTCTTTGGTGCTTGTCCAATTTCTTTAAAAATTAACAAACTGTATGTTCAATTCCTCAATCATCCTCTTGCACCTGCACCTCAGGACAGCACCTGCAACAACATCACTTGTATGACTTTGACTTTTTCAAATGCAGTCTGACAACTGCTATCCCCCTGAAATTTAACCTTTTTCCCGAAAAGGTTAGTAAGTGGAAATACAACATCTGAGAAGTTTTCACAAAACTTTCTGTAATAGCCAGCCATACCCAAGCATCTCATGAGTTCTTTCTTAGATTGAGGTACTGGAAAATGTACAATCGCTTCAACTTTAGCATGAACTGGTTGTAGATGGCCGTGCCCTACAACATGCCCTAAAAATTCAACTTGTGCCTTCCCGAAATCATACTTGGGGAGATTCACAGTTAACTGTGCCTCAGACAGTCTTTTGAAGAAAGCACAAGAAGTTTTCAGATGGTCATCCCACTTCATGTCATAATCGATGACATCATTCATGTAAGCCTTGACACGATCAAGGCCTGAAGTGACATTGTTGACGAGTCTCTGGAACGTCACTAGTGCGTTCTTCAGACCAAACGGCATCACCTTGTATTGATACAGTCCATCTGGTGTAGGGAATGCCAATATTTCCTTTGCACGGTCTGTGAGTGGAATCTGCCAGAAGCCCTTCGGTAACTCAAACTTACTTATATATTTAGCTTGACCAATACGATCAATGCAATCGTCCACTCTTGGAATAGGATACAAATCTGTTCATGAGAGCGCATTGACAGCTTTCATGTCAGCACAGCAGCACCAACCACCTCCACCCCTCGGCACAAGACCACATGGTGAACTCCACGGAGTGTTACTAGGTTCAATAATGACATTGTACAGCATGTATTTAACCTCTTTCTGCAGAATTTCACGTTCCATGGGATTCATCCGATATGGATGTTATTTTACAGGCATCTATATCATGGCTAACAACATCAATTCGGCAAGGCACTTCAGGAAATAAATGAGAGAACTCATGAATCAAATCTGACATTTGAACTTTCTGCTCAGTGGATAAATGTGATACTTTCTCATCAAGGTGAGCTAACAGAATTTCTCAACTTCGGTGAAACATTGTCACAAAGATCTTCAAACTTCATATTGCTAACACAATCATCAATGTTGTCAACATTTTCACAGTTGTCTTTAGTACAATCAATAACTGGGGACAATTGACCTGTTTGGTTTCTAACCTGTCATGATATTTCTTTATCATGTTCACATGACACAATCTCTTTTGTTTACAACACCCTCAACCTAATCTTTCTCTGTCTCAAAACAATAAGTCTTGATCACATTCTTCAACGTTTGATGAAACCTTTCTAAAGCTCCCTGTGACTCTGGATGGTAGGCACTAGACTTAACTTGCTTAATACCTAACTGGTACATAGCTTGTTGAAACACCACAGACATAAACTTCTGAGCCCTGATCAGACTGAACAACATCTGGCAAACCAACTAGGGTGAAAAACTTGATCAAAGCCTTGGCAATCACAGGAGCAACAATCCTACGAAGCACACATGATTGTGAGTAAATACTGATTACCAGACATAGTCTCAGGTAGTGGACTAACACAATCAATAATAACTCTACGGAAACGGTCCTCAAAAGCCAGTATTTGTTTTAAGGGAGCAGAAGGAATTTTCTCATTTGGTTTTGCAACAATTTGGCTTGTATGACAGGTCAAACAAAATTCAGCCACATCTTGTCTCAAACTGGGCCAAAAGAAATGTGCTAAAATTTTCTCACAAGTTTTGTTTATACCCAAATGACGTGCCATGGGACTTTTCATGTGCCAATGAAAGTCCATGTTTTTGAAATAATTAGTACCACAATTTGATGGAACAATTTCCATTCATCCTCCGCAGGTACATCCGGCGACCTATATTTCCTCATCAGAACACCATCCTTGTAGTAATAACAAACTGGGACCTTGCTAAACTCCTCAAAAGAAACAGCCTTACTAGCCAACTTCTGCACTTCAACATCCTCAGCCTGTGCACTAATAAGCTGCTCTCTGGAAAGACTGTGTTCACCACCTCACAACCTATCTAACTTATCAAGAAGTCCTGAAGAGCTACTACTCTTGAAGATAAGTCATCCGTCTCTACCTCACACAAAAAATGATCCATGAATGTACCTGACAAATCATAAATGGTATCATACTGCAAAGAAGTCTTGGAAGAAATGCCTTTCAACATTGAACAAGTCACTGCACAAAAAGGAAAAATACCCGGAAATTCATCCTCTAACTTTTCTGTTCTAACTGAATCTCCGGTGAAACAGTGACATTTGGATCAGCACCAATTTTGGCCCCTATATGATCATTACCAATCAACAAATTGACACCGGGAACTGGGAGAGAGTCAAGGACAAACTTTCACCTCACCTGAAATCATATCTGAAGTCAAATTCACAAAATGGAGAGGAGCAGAAGAATTGTTACCTATACCCGGAAGCAAAACATCAAAGTTAGGTGACGACTCAGCTGAAAAAGGCAAAACATCATTCAAAATCAGAGATTGAAGAGCTCCAGTATCCCTCAAGATAATAACGGGCCATGGGGTAGAATTATCTCCCATGAGTGACACAGAACCCTTAGAAACAACGGTAAAATCTCCTTCCAAACTACAGAATCTGGAGACTTACTCTCACAAGCAAAACTCTTCTCAGAACCACCTGAAAACTGAGCAAAGACAAGTCAAACATTCAAATGTTTTATTAAGGGATAGAGAGCAAGTTATTCATAGTCACAAGTCAGTTTCATAATATCGATTTCACATACAATTTAAGTGAGACAAAATCTAAGGCAATGAGTCACAAAATATAATACAGCAAACTCACTGAAGTCTTAGTGCGAGAGAAGTCTCACTCACCGAAGTCTTAGTTATGCAGAATGTAACACAGCAAGCAGTCTGACAGGGGCTAATGTTGATTCAGGCGTTGACGGATTTGTTGGCAATGTAAACTCCAGTGAATGTCCATCTCTGAACACGGCAAGCAGCCTTTTTGTATATATTCACTCATTTCCCGAAAGTTCGACCAAATGCAAATGTCACGTGGACAGCTCCCAGAACAGTGTCCTGGAAAATAAAATAAGTAAAAAGCCAAGGGCAGATAATTTCCGGAAAACCTGTTGCCAAAATCCTAAAAATGCTGACCATCTATTATACGAAGTAGTTTAAACTATGGTGGTGCTGGACCAGGTCAAGCAAATAAGTAATTAATATCAATAATATAGATCTGAACCCCCATTACAAACACCAAAACCAAAATGACACAACCCGTCTTCCTTTCACACAGAGGAAGCAACTGTGAGCCTCTATTCCCTTTACTACACACATGTCTAAATGGGAAATCGATCGATAACTGGGTCACAGCACTGTGCTGTGTCGTGTCGGCTGAGAGGAAAAACATAAAGGGTGTGTGTCTGTGTAACCATATCAGTAAACATGTGCTTTGTTATTCGAAATCTGCCTGCACTTCCTTTAATGTTTCCTTCTTTGTCTACAGCAGGATACAGCCCCCTTCTGTTTGTCTATAACATAGTTTTAAATTAGTTTTTAATTATATGTCATTTAATTTTTAATTGATAAATTTAAGCTTATGAGGTTTACTTTATCAGATATGTATATATGTTTTAAATTTAAAGATCGGGAACATTCAACGTTAAAACCATGGAGGCTCGTTGATAGTGGGTGTAGCCTTTTCTTATTATGATTCAGCAAGTTATATTCTCATGTCTTTTTTCCAAAGATATTAAACTACCATTTAAAAAATCCATTGGATTGGTGGGACTCTTTGTGACATTACATCTATAATGAATGGTGTGTCAGGTTTTATACCATAATCTTTATCTAGAAAATAATCTGGTTGGTAATCGTATAATTTAATATCTAACCTAGTTACAAAGTTGAATGGTGCTAACGTTGTATGGCATTGTTTATGTGATACTTTAGAAAAGAGTTTCCAATAGTTTTTCTGGTAATGCCTCATGTATGAACTTCATACCAATAAAATTGACGTGCTCAGTCAGGAAAATCTTGTTTAGAGATATAGTGTCTTCCACTGTCACTGTGACACCTTGCAGACTGGTGTGTGTGTCACCTCCAACCGGCATGTAAATTGAGCAAATGTTATCCTTGTGTCTTTCAGCCCACCAGAGTTTGATTCCTTTAACGATCTCAATATTGGTCTGCTGTGGTTCCCTTTGGAAGACTTGCATGGCCTACGTGGTACCATCCACTAGGTTTTCTAGGAGGGTAGTCACACCATCGAATTCAGACACCAACTGTAAGACTGCGTTATCCCCAGGTTTACACAACAGCATATAGGCTGGTCGATTCGAGATTGGTGTGATGATTACACTGCGTCTTTATGATGGGACGTAATCCACGTGAACGATTCCATTGTTTACGAATTTATTTATGTAGTTGTCTTTGTTTTCTATGAAAACGTATGGTGAAAATAGTGCTGTGTTGAGAAGCCAGTTGATTTGAGCTGGTAGCATCGTCCACTTGTCATCGTCAGTGCGTATTAGATGATATGGTTTGTTTTGTTGAAGGATTGTAGGCCTATCAAAGTCTTCTAAATAAAACAATTTACCACCGAATGATGGGTGTATTAACCATTCATCAGCATCACGAACTATATCATATGTGTTGATGTCAGATCCTAATGTATCTAGGTTAAAGTTACCAACAGAAGCGGCGGCAACTTCAACGCGTCTGTAAATGTTGTTTACAAGCTTAAAAGCGTATATTTCACAATCTATTCCTGTGTCATCAAACCCTCTAGCATCACCTAAATCTGACAAACTTGTATTAACCCATCTTTCTATTCGCATTCCTGGTCCTTGATTACTAGCCATTTTGTAAGTGTAATGTTTGATTAGGTACCCTATATTTTCAGTATTATTTCTTGTATCTAGAATTGATACTTTTATTTCGGGAATATTACCACTTGTTAATTTTTTATACTGACGAGATGAAAAAGACCCTCGTTGCATTCTCTCCTAACTGGGACGGCCCTCAACAACGTGAAAGGACGCCCACTTTGTATGTTATCCATTGTGCTAAGCTGGTCGAGATGAACCCATAACTCGTGGTATGGAATTAGATCTGGTAATTTCAAACCAATGATTTTTGTGCCAGGGGTTATTTCCTGTGAGTAGTCAGTCGATGTAAATCCTATCATTCTTGTCAACGGTTCACTGAGTCTCAGGTTGTGTGATCCATTGGAGTTGTCTAACACCAATGATCCTTTTGAGTCACTTATTATATGTTTTGCTCCCAATTCTTTAAAAAAAATTCGTCTTTGAGAGAGCACACACTGTAGTAACCATTGGGTATGTAGAACCTTTTTTGAAGACCAGATGATTTTTTCTGGTTTTGATGTTTGTCCATTGCGGGTAGTAGGTGATATCGTATAGTGCTATTTCGAGTTTCCCAGACGTGTTATCATTGGCATGCATAAGTTGAATGGGCTCACCATTCGTTACATCCGGAAGCGTAATGTACATATTATAATATAAATCATATATAATAATAATGTGTATAAACAAGAAGTACACAATACAAAAAACGACAGCATAAATGCCTCTGACTTCACACACATGAAAATTGTGGTGTCTTGTGGGGACTTGAAGTCAGCCGTCCGCAGGACCAACCCACAACCAGTTGTCCGCAGGACCTCCCATTTTATAGCCAGATTCATAGATGTGTTTGAACATTATGGGTTTTCTGTCACGAATGTGAATACGGTACACACATGGTTTAACAACGCGATGCAGTTCTGGCACAATCAATTCGACGACTGGATGCAGCTTGACGTTGACAGACACTAGGCGGGATGAACTAAGTAAATTTGTGTTTACGTTTCACGTGTACTATCATATCAGACGTATTATCAAAGAAATAAGCGCACCAATACCACAAGATAGGGCATGGAATGCAATAAACAATCCGTACCATACACGGGCATACGAACGAGTTTGGTGTTGTAATGAGTCCTAATATGGACTGGCATTTGCAGGGGCCAAATCATGGATTAGGAATTCCTATTGTTCACAATCAGTCTCTGGCTGAAGCCATCTACGACGTGGTTAAAAAATGGGGTTACAAGTCGTATCACTACTTTAACTTATTAAGGCCGAGAGACGCATATGTACGGCAAATAAATTAGCTTCTCACAGCGAGAACCGCGTATTGGGGGTGATAAAAAGCACCTCTTATTCAGTGAGAGACTCGCGCTTTCTGTTTTAAATACGTACTGTACCTACTATTTCAATCAATTCAGCAGTAATGATCAAAGATTAGCGTTTCTTATGAGAGGTTACTTTCTGTGTTAATCAGGAGAACTATTAATGTGTTTTGATAACAATTGCATGGAATGTCAGGGGCTTATACAGGCAAATGAACACATGTCTGCGAGAAAGGGGATTATGAGATGTTGTTACAGGAGGTAAGTGTTTGTTATTCATCATTGGGAGTGAATACTAAGATACTATTGTTACAAAACCTTCTTCTAAATTAAATCATTCATTCATTCGTTGTAATAGTTCATATAATGAATCATAGACATCAATAGCAATACTGTATTACACCCATGTTCGTGTAGATTTGAAATAGACCGAGTTACTACTTTAGACCAAACTCATTTGCGACTATTAATTTTTAAAGTTGACAATAATACATAATCGAATATGAAGTGATAACTCTTGCATCTACTCATAATATGCATATATAGTGCACAAAAACCATACATAGGTAACTGGGGCATTTTGTTCAAGCTGTTTCATGTTGATTTGAAATGTGATTTTCCAATGCAATTTACATAAGCATCGTGTAAGAAACGTTTGTATTTGATCTCTGTAATTATCTTATCCAGCCTAATGATCACGTGTATAAGATCCATCGTCAATAAAAGCAGGATAGGATATCAGTTACGGAATTGATGCGTATAATCATTCAATCAGACAACACTAAATGAGATATATGAACACCTCTTTCAACCTCAAAATAACAGCCTCTGGCCGAATGCATGTCCAGGTAAAGTTTTGTCCCGTGACAAGTGTAAAACAAACTAATGTGCTGTGACATCATTGGACAACCTGTTTTGTGGAGTCACGCCCATTGTCAATCTACTGAACCTCATTTGCTTTCAAAACAAATATAAGTATGCCCATCTTCATAAATATTTGGGGAGATTCAACTACAAGTGTATACATCAGAATAAATCGGTATCGTGTAACTTTTTTAAATTCTATAATACATGTATTTGAATTATGATAGTTATTCGTAGCAATGTGCAGATTATATTGAAATGTTCAGCAAGCCATTATGTTTGATGTACGAGTAGTCCATGTAGTTCCGTGATGCGACGCTTCATATCATCGTCTTCCGTTTCGCCGAATTTGGTTTTGTCATGAGCGATGTGCTCGTCGAATTCGTTCAGTTTTCCCATGTTGTTCACGAGTTCACTGTGTACACGTTTCACGGCTTCGTCTGGACCGTACAGTTTCCTTACTGGAAATTCAAACACAGGCAATGGTTTATCCCAGTATTTACTCATTAGTTTCTCAGAGCTGTGTGGGGGATACGCCACATCCCCATACTGCAGTATCTGGTAGTTTGCAGATCTTGAACGACCTCTGTGGGAATTTTGGGTTTTGCACCACCATAATTATGCATGTTTAGTTTGTCACGGATAAAATCAGTACCATAACGACTGGCTAGAGTTGACAAGGCGAGTGGTTTTCTAGTGCACTTTTTCATGATGTCAACTTCAGGGTTATCCTCAAGATGCAGAGTGCCATAATCATCTAGAGTAAACTTTGAATAGTCTTGGTATGATGGCTCGATGTAGTTTTTATCTATTTTTAGTTCTTCCTAATAATCGTCTACTACTGTATTCAAAAGTTGCTCGCTCAATGGTGAACTAGTGAACGAATTTTCATCATCGTAATCAGTGTCGACTTCTAGTCAGCTGTCCGCAGAACAGCCCAAGCATGATAGACCAGAACCAAATATTGCCAGTTAGATTCCCAAACTTCGGTGAAAACGACGTCATAGTAGCAGGGACGTCACTGTTGGTGTTTAACATCAAGTTGACCTCAGACAACGACAAACGAGAGCTTGTGAATAATGTGGCTCGTGCTAAAATCAAGAAGACCACCATAAAAATTAGTGGCAACGATGTGCTTAGCATAGACGGCAGCGATATATATTACTGTTACACAGACCTGTGGGAAAGTGAGGGAGAAGGAGAAAACAATGCATACCATGAAATCGGCAGCAGAAAATCGAATAGGTTACATACAGGTACACCTTCACACCAGAAGAGACATCCAAACTATCACATAGCAAAAAAGCAATCGCTGAAGCGTATGGGAACAGGTTTTGTATCCCGCTTGACATCGAGTTGTTAACGCACGCACCATTTTACCAAGCTGCATTGGGTGACAGGCTGGAATACGAACTCTCGTTCAATGATTACAGCAAAGTTGTGCATACGCCAAACGGTGATGAAGGTGGTTACAAGATCGAAAACATCTCCTTGGAGTTCGACATGGTGACTAATCGCGATCTTGCCAGGCAGATTTGAAATTCCTACTCAGGAAAAATGACCATCCTCTACAATAGGATACTGCGGCACAGAATGATTCAATGTGACAAGAGCATTACAATTTAGAATATCAATTTGAACATACCTGCACGATCGATGTAAGGAATATTAATCATACCTGTGGAGGAATATAGTGCATTCGAAAGAGACAGTGAGAAATTGTACAATCCATAGAGGGAGTGCCTAATCAGTTACTTAGCCATGGAATGAGAGCCCACCAGCAGTGGCAAGAAATTCGGAAACTACCAGCAATAAAACGAAACTCAGTAGTCGACAACGTGGTCAGTGAATTGGATCTATACTCTGTGAATATTGGTGATTACCTAACCAGAAAGTACACATTGTTGTTGGATATGAGATCAACGGTTGATAACAGTCTACACGGTAGTGGGCGTCGCATTGAAAATGGAAGCGAGGGGATAACCATTCAAATAACGTAGAAGGCTCAAAGAGCTGGGAAATTGAAATTGTATTTATATGTAATTATGGATGCGCAACTTAATATAGACAATGGGAGATTTGTGCAAGCCATCTACTAGTGGGGGGGTGGGGCCCGTTGGACAAAGCCCCACACCCCATACAAAAAATAAGTACACTGCGCTATTATATGCGGGCAGACGGGTTGTGGTAAGACCGTTTTTGTATTGGATTTGTTGGAAGGATATTATAGGGAAGTATTTGATAAAATCGTTATATTGTGCCCTACTATAAACATGAAAAAACGTATAAGGAAAGAGATTGGGTTATGACTGACCTGGACGTACACAGAGTCGACCCAGTGACATGCCTACAAGAGTATTTAACACGGTTTCACAACAAATTTAAAGGAATATTGAATGTTGTTCATCTTTGATGATTTCAGCGCTAACAGAGAAATAGCAAAAACGAGAGACATGCTTTTCGCCTTCTCTGGCCGGCACGCGAAACAGAGCATATGGGTGCTGACGCAGAAATTCAACTTGGTGTTGAAAGACTTGAGAGAGCAGACGTGTTGGGTGACATTATTTCACTGCAAGGACAGAGATTCATTCGAAGAGTGTTTGAGTGAGAACGATGTGATGAGTAAACCTGAGCGGGAATGGGTTAAAGAACAGCTCACTGAAACTAAACATGCCAAGCTCGTGTTGAAAGCCAACCAACCAGTGGAGTGGGATGCATGGGGGAGTCCTGTGGACAGCCGACTACAAGTCCCCCCACACACCAGATGTCTTAGTAATTTTTAGTAAATGTTAGTAATGACCTGCAGTCGGCTTAGTTATTTTTAGTATGTTTTAGTAATTAATTCGTAGTAGATTAGCAATGGCCTGCGGTCCCATTGTTTTTTGAAGTTCTAGTCGTGTGTAAGCTAACCTTTATCTCTATGTGTTTAGCGTATGTTGCATATAATTTTTTAAAAATAAAAACTATAGTATTATATTATAAAATGGAGGCAGATGAATTACTAGAGCAGTTGTTGGTTCCAGAGGATAACAAGCATGATAGACTGATAACGCTAGTAGTGGGTGGTAATGAAAAGCAATATTTAGGTTACAACATAACTGCTGATAAGATTCAGAAAATGTCGGACAAAGAAATCAATAAATTATATGCTAGGTACCAGGCACAACTAGGGGCTGAGATGACAAAAGTCATAGGTTCTACTATTACCCAGATTTACACTGGCATAGCGTCGCACTTTTTACCGATCCCACCTGAACGTCATCTCTGTTTGTGGGAGGACCTAGAGAAGGACCCGTTTATTGATAATGCCTTGAGCTATATAAGTTGTGCTCTATACCACAAATACGGCATGTATCTGGACCCGATGACGACAGCGATTATCATGGCAAAGCATTGTAAATTTAATAAAGCAAATAATAACAATAATAATATACAAGATGGATGCTGTGGACAGCTTAGTGGTGGGGACACCCCACACCCCAGTGGAGTGCCAGACGGACAGCTCAGTTGACAGCCAACTGGTGGGGACAACGGAGGACAGACGGGTGGGGAAACCCCACAACCGAGCCGACTGCAGGTCCATGTGACACAAGTTACCAAGAAGAAGAATCCAAAAAGAGCTGGTAGAAAAAATGCCTTGCTAAACAAAATAATTACATGTGGGGTCCTGCGGACAAGCGACTGCAAGTCCCCACATGGATAGCCGTTGGTGGTGTAATAGCCACTGCTGTTTCATTATATACCCCCAGTAGGCAGCAGACAGCAAGTCACCCATATAGACAGCGGAGAGACGACAGCAAGTCTCCCTATTGGGGATATGGGGTCCTATGGACAGCCGACTGCAAGTGAGCCCATTGATCCTCATATTATGTTATAATTAAAATTATATCTCATATTATATATTATGTCTGAGGGTAAAACGTTTGTTAATGACACGCACCACACATTGGTGGTTTCTGGGTTGGCAGTAGGGTACGCTCGGTTGACTAAAATGATTATTAAACAACCGACTATAAAGCTCGACTTTGACATGCAAGACATGTTTATGCTTACTATGAACATTGGTATGGCGATGGCCACCAAGGACGTACTGGTAAAGCAAGGTATTATACCTAAAATATTTTGAAGCAATATAAAACATCGCCTCTGTAGCAATGATGGTTGGTGGGGCTGTCATGAATACAGTGGCATTTTCCAGGAGTAATTTCCTGTTTTCACAATTGAGAGAGTCAAACGAGGTGGATAGAAAGCAACACAATATAGCAACAGGGAAACTACATGCTGCACAGGCTGAATACGCTAAGAGGTGTTTGAATATATTAGATTTTATCAATAATCAGCTCCAGCGCGAAAATCATGCCGGTAGATTGTTCACAGACGTCGAGGAAGCTAAGAAAGAATACTACATATTAACAGGTAAGAAACTGGAACCATTAAATGAACCAACCATGACACAGTATTACACTCCTTCAGAGGGTCACAAAGATAGTGAATTGATCTTCATCATACTTGGTTTAGCGGTGACAGTGTTAATAATTGTGAAACAATTAGACTAATCACACATATTAGTATATCACAAAATGAGACACGTTTGCGACTGGGTACTTTTGGGGAAAACGGACATTTGTGGTAAAATGAGCCACAGCCAGGGTTACTGTTCTTATCACCGTAAAGATAGTATCAATTACACATTTTCCGTGTGTGGTATAGGGTGGGAAGGTCATTATCATTTATTCCAAGAGCATGGTGCAGATAGAAAGCGGTTTCAGCTTATTTACAAGGAAAAAAAGGACTACATCAAAGAATGTAAACGCCTTTTTAAGATCAGAGGTATGTACGTGAGGTAATTCCTCACGTACGAATCCTCTACTCGGCCCATTTACAAGGAAGTACAGGTTAGGCTCCCCATCTCTAACATCCACTCGATCGATATTATATGTTTTCATAGACCAGATAGGATGAGTAGCACAATTACGAGTGTCTCCCTCGTATTCACCAGGTTGATATAAATATCTAACGAGTGCGCGATCTGGAATCTTTTTTCGTCCCGTGGTGGGTCCTGCAGACGGCCTAGTGGGTGCTCCAGACAGAGATACAACAGATTTCATACGTATTGCTTCAAATGGTTTCTTATCGAGTGGCCTAGTTACTTCACGATTCACTGAGTCAACCACACGAGGAAGTCACACTACCCATCGCTATTAAGTTTTCGGCTTCCTTGTAGCGGCTGGCTACATCTACAATGGTTAGTGCATACTTGTAGGTTTTACCTCAAACCCTATCATGTGGAAGAAACAACAGGTTGGCCTGGTGAACCTGATTAGGGATATGAATACCGAATTTTCTCCTGGGTATATATCTAGATGGTGGTAAGTATACTTGTCATATAGTTTGTTTTTTAACCAGGCTTTGGCCTTTTCTTCTGAAACACATGCGCCTTTAGCTAATTTTTTAATGGCATCTGCCCCTTTCCAATATCCCCGCGGGCTGTAGTAAACTTTCTCCATTATGTATATGTATTTTTAAATATCTTTATGACCGTAAGCGTAGGTATTGACACGATCCGGGGCTATCCAGGGGTTTGTGTCCCGCGGTGATAGAGATGTTTTGTTTAATGTGAATCCGAATATCTTATGCCCGTCACTACAGAGTATGTTCATCTGGTGTTTCATAGTTTTCTTCTCAAATAGGGTCTGTTTGTATAGGGTGTGCTTAATATGTCTTCTCACCATATTCTTTTGCACACCCTTAGCCTTTCTTATTTCAGCGTTGTCTGCTTTCTTGATAGAATATATCTTAGGTCTCAACCCCACGTATTCAGCAATTGGTGTGCCAGCACGTATTCAGCAATTGGTGTGCCAGCACATTCATCTTTCATCCTGCCCCAAACTTTCTTATTGGTTTGACTGTGCATGGGGTGGCCTCTTGGTTAATCACTGGTATTGTATAGGTGGATATTGTTTTTCATATCCTCGTACACATCCTCTGTTTGAATCTCCATCAGTAGTGAATCAGTATCTGTATACAGTATCTGTATACACACAGACCTGCCGGTCGGGCAATTTCTTATCTGGAGGATCATACTGTTTCTTTAACTCGTTGTAGTAGAAGTCATACATCAGGTGTTTAGACAGGTCTAGAATACTCATGCCGACATAGACCGGTCGATTAAGTTTAATGTGGCTCTTTTTCATATGTATGGCCGCCAAATCATCATCAAATATAGCACTTCTATTGTATGCAGGATTCGCTATCAGTTTCCTGAGCTTGTTTTCCTCATTCGACCTGACTAGCTTCACACTGACACGTTTTCATAAATTCTTCATAGTTTTACCAAATTGTTGTAAATAGTTGTTCATGAGTTTGTACAGGTTTTTCTCAAAGTTGTTAGTGGCCAGCTTTCTCAAGTCCGTGTTCTCAAGTCCATGTTCCATCCATGGGCTTTGATTGAACTTAAGTATTCTGTGTATTTTAGTCAGCTTCATAGAGATTGATACAGTTGTAAGTTACGACAGTGAACTATATACTTTGTTTTATTCATCAAATTTGGTACCAGTTTTTCAATGGGGAATACTCTCATACCCCCAAGTAGGTTATGTTGGTACTCAGACATCCAGTCGGGATTAACCCTCAAACCTTCAGGTGCCAGGGGGTAACTTTTGTATGTTGTGTGCAATTCCTTTGGATATTCTAAGTCCACTTCAAGTATATAACCCTTATCAGAAATGGGGGATACCCCCACACCCCCAGTGTTTATCACAGATGGAAAATTACTCTCAGACACCCATTCAAACCCACCCATGGGTAGATATTGACTCATAGCCCAGCCGTACAGGTTGTTCGCATCGAGATAGAGTAGATGAGTTGAAGGTTTATTTGGGTTATAGCCTTTCACATACTTGTTGTTAGTTTCAGCAAAACGTTTAGATACCATAGAAATACCCCACGAAACCCTTTCTCAACAACAGCTGCATATCATAATCAGTGAATAATTCTAACTCCACACCTGTTTTCTTCAGTAAGGCATCCCACGACAGCCCAGGTGATGATTAATACCATGCCAGGTCCAACCCATATTGCTTTGAACACGTTTTTCTGAATATCTCAAACACATCTGCCAGCAACAACACATCTGTTTTCAAATATAAATCATGATAATCACCTAGCGTCTTACAGCCTAGTTGTTCCCATACATTTTTAGCATGTGCGTAATCGTCTTGTGAGACAGACGCGTCTGCCAACTTGCTGTAGAAGCGGTCAATGGGAGGTAACTCTGTCTCATTAACCCTAGACCAGTCATCCATGTATTCATACGGGTAAATACCCTTACGTAGCAGCAAGGCTCTAGTTTTCTCTTCTGTGTATCAATTAGTTATAGCCAAATTGTCTGGGTTATTAGCCTTTACCAAGCTGTCTTTAGACGACAACAGAAACTGAACACTATCAATGAATCTCAACCCATTTAGCGAAAAAGATATATATATCTCTCCTGTTGTTTAGGATACAGGATATCTTGCCTTCTACCTTTGAAATAGCCTTCATAATCAAGTGTGAATCATACCCTCGTAAATTGTGAAACACCACAGGAATATTAATAAGATTTGGGTTAATCTGTAGCTTCAGATTACACTCACTGTGAGCCGCAACTCTGTATTTCCGTGTCACGTGACAGTGGTCTCTCACTGAATCTCCAGTCAGAGGTTTACATCATACATTACAATGCATGCTTTTGTTATGGGCCTCCCTATCTGCTAGGGTCATATGCATTGGTGTTATGTTACACAATTTGTTCCTGATCTCTACTTTCTCATGCTGTAAATATTGGAGAAATTTCTCAGCCGCGTCTGGGCCTCTGTAAATGGCTGGAGGGTTAGTTTTACCATCACAACGAACAACCACATAACCAAAACCACATGCCTGGTGCTGTTGAACTTTCTGAGTATAACTTTTATCACGGGATTGGGCTACTGTATCAATTAGTTTAAAAATGGCTTCAAAGTCTACATAGCTAATGTATGGTACTGGCATCTGATTTTTGTGGTTGAAAAATTTCAAGATATTGTTTTCAGTCGGAGTATCTACACATATAACTGTGTCCCCAACACCTGGACAATCATCCCTGTGTGAATCAAATATATCCGCCCTAGAAAACCCATGAAGGCACCTTCCACAAAAGTGTTTCTTTCCCCCATGTTATGTTTGATCAAACACCAATCGACTGAAATGTTGTATAGTTGTGTAATGATATTTTTTACCCTTCTGCACTAGAAATAGATTAATCATTTGAAGGCCCTCCTGATTCAATAAAGGACTTACCCTGCGGATTATTAAGGTGTTACCCTCATTCCCATATATATTTATAGCTCAGTCTCGATTCTGTTTTTCTACTTTTGACCACTGAGAGATAGGGGTTGGTTCATCTATACCACTACAAAAATGACTTGGTTTCCAGAAACCTGGAAACCATCCGTAATGTGGGTAATTGCGGAATCCAGTTGGTTTCCATTCCTTGAAACTCACTAACTGAGTTTCCAACTAGATTCCATTTTGGAAATATGATTTTGGTATTTCTGTAAATGGAAACCAAAATGAAACTAAGTTCGGGGGTTTCTTGTTGGTTTCCATACCTGGAATTTGCAACTCTCAGATCTCACTAAATGGAAACCAACATAAAAGTAGAAAATGTGGTTTCATGTTGGTTTCCATTGCGCTGTTTTGAACTAAGTAACATAAAATGTTTAATTGTTTACCATCCTGACATCCAGTTGGTATCCATTCAGTAAAACTGGGTGACCTAGTTTCCAAATAGAATCCATAATGGATACTCTAAGCTCCGGTGATGGAAACTGACACGAAGCTATGGTCATGTGTTGGTTTCCATTCCTGACTGAAACTTAGCTTTCACGAGGTGTTATAATTCAATCTGAATGTGCCTGGGGAAGGAATAGTAGATTTGTATCATTGCTTAGTAAATTGTTGACGCATTATTCTGTGGATATCACAATATTAAATGTGGCTTCAAACTGATGATACAAGAACAAACTATACACATTTTCCTTCACATTCTTGTTTATTCGTAATGTAATGAAGCATCATATTCCAAGTACCATGCACACAATAACCGTACTAAACATGCAACTGGTGAAAGGACGAATGGCTATAAATGGCCTTTGCCCAGCTATGTGCGCGAGGCACACTTAGTTCCGTTTCTCCAGATTGGGATGAATGTGGCAAGTCCAGGTTTCGGTTGTCTGCTTTGTCCAATTGAGGATCAGACGCTTTCTTTATCTGAAAAGAAATAATAAAACAGTGATATCTATATACAAGACAAAAAATGAGTTGACTCTGCATAGAAACATTGCTCAAACTTTTATTATATATTAATTATAACTTATTGGATCATTGAGTTGTGTACGGGCTTGTATTCCTTTCAGTAAATATATTGTATAAAAATAAATAAAATTAAAGCCACTTTAGCAATAGCAATAGTTCAGATATATATTTATGCAGAATATACGTGAATTATACAATAAACTGAGGCAGTGCATAAAGTTTAGCGTTAAAAGCATTTATAGTTGGCATACTTTGACACTGAGTTCAAATACTTGACAACTAATCAGTGTCAGGTCATTAGTGTGTCGATGTTCGTGTGTCGGCTTCATTGGGGCAGTCCCCACTTAACAGGCTCCTATTATCAAAATTAGCTAGCTGTAAAAACAATAGAACTTACCTGAGTCAGGTGTTGACAGACAAAACCCGAAGTAATGAACCGGTAATCCATGGGCACGCGAACTCGTGACATTTTATAAAAGCAACAGTTTTAGGTACTGAAGTGGTCGTTTTCAGTCTTTGTCTTAAAATCACATCCAAATTGGGTCAGAGAAGGATTTCCTGCCTGCCAATCGAAAAAGGATCAGGTATGTCTTATTACCCACAATGCCCCGACGCACAGTTACCGCCATTTTGTCACTTGATCCCAAGTTGTTTTGAGACGACTATTTTGAAAGCAGTTCTCACCCGGTATGTCCAGTAACGACGACAAGGAAGTCAACACAGTGCAGTATTCCTACGTTTGCCCGTGTTATCTGATTCAAGAGACTGACAATGAGATTTACAATAGAAGCTTTGGAGATTCGGATACGTGAAAAATTGAGAACAGCAGCAGTCGTCGATCGCAGCGGGAGAAAAGGAACATTCCACGATCTGGTCAGGTACAGTGTTATTTTCTTGAAATAAGCAATAGCACATGTTATTCGTAATAGCACATGTTATCAGTAATGTTTAACGTAACTACTACAATACATATGAAATTTTAGACTTGGACCTCGGTAAACAAAGGCGTGTCGAATTCTTAGCAAGAGAGATGTATGGCTTCCTTCACTCCGCTCTCGGTTATTTCAAGAACTCAATATTACTGTGATTTGGATCAGCTCACACACGATCAAAATGGTTCAATGTGTTAATGAATGAAAAATTATCTTTGCAAGAAAAAAATAAATCACAAATATCTCTAGTTTGTTATTGCTAATGTGCTTGTTACGACTCAAAATAACTTCAAACGTATTTATATATACAAATATTTATTTAAGAAACCTTTGCATATTGCTTTTGATATTTGTACGTTTGAAAACAATGTAGTCGGGAATAGTGTGTCATTTTGCATTTTTAGGTTAGGGATTCTCTGACCAGCTTAGGTGCATTGTTTGAGTGAAATTTCAAAATTGAATATTTTTATATTATTGATTTATGAGATAATTTAGATTTGCCATCTGATGTAAGTAGTGTTATGCTTATCATATCAAGATTTAACGAACTCTGAATGAAGAAATGTGGATTGTGTTAGTCACACAGAAAAGGTTACAATGAGTTTTTGATATAAAGAATATATGGGTATACAATGATGGATTGCCAACCCAAAATAGTATATGAATTTGCTGACCTGGATTCTTTTCATCTAGCATATTCTACACTTTGCAAATTGATATTTATTCTTTTTATTCGAGACTTTATTGTTATCAAGAGTGCAATATGACAAGTTCCTGACTTTTTTTAATCGATGCATTTCTACGTTTCCAGCATAAAGGAGGGCAGTGTTGGAAAAACTGAAGAAGGCAGCCAGGACCAACTCATTTTGACATACAAAAGGTATGTATAACCTGAACGTCCAGTACATAATGTACATACAACATAAACCAAATAATGTAAATCCTAGGAATCAGTAAAAATGCATGACGCATGTCATTATTCTTGTAACCTCCAACTGGAAACATGTTTCACTTATAGTTATGCATCATGCACATGTCTCCTTTCAGAAGCTTTTTGATGGGTTTTGATGAACAAGATGGATCACTTAAGAAGGTGTGGGGAAAGCAGCCACGGCTTGTACGCAAAGAACGTCAAAAAGTTCAGAGTAAGTAAACATATTCTAGTCATTTTACATCTTGCAGAGATGAAAAATCTTAAGGAAACCTTTAAAATATGAAGTTAATTTGGATTCTTTCTATGTACATTCAAGGAATTTCAAAATGAACACTGTTTAAAAAGTGCAATTTATCCTTTGAAAAATACAGCTTAAAAAGTTTTAAATATTATGCAGCACATTATGCTGCAGCGTATGCTTGTGACCCAATGTTCATAGCTTGTCTGCCTGAATGACTCCACATTATTGGTTAAGTAAACATGTCTTTTCACAATAACGGATAAATCGTAGTTCTGTACTCATAATGTGCATTGTAAGTAACATTCAGAAAATAAATTATGACTTTCAAAGGCGAATGTCTTTATGTCCCTGCACTCTATCATATATCAATAAGCTGTTCTGCGATTGAAACTTTTGATGTCAAATGCTCAGTTTATACTTTTTGATCTCTTCGCTTATTGGACATGGGGTTCAGTGTATTTCACCTCAAGCAATGTTTGACCTTTTTCTTTTCTCTAGCCATGGATATCGTAGACGAATGCTTGTTTGTACTTATAGTTTGTTTTCTAAATTTCAGAAGCTGGAAAGCAGGAAGGCTGTGAAACGATTGACTGGCCGGAGAAGAAGCACACAGTTCTTCCTCTCTTGGGGAAAGAGCTAACATTTTTCAAACTAGGAAGTCAAGTGATATGGGCTGGTCTACAGTGTGTTTAAGAAAAATATTCTGTACTCGCTGCTAATTATTTCCTTGCTTTTGTTTTATGTACTACCTTGAATATTCCGAATATTATTTGTTTACAAACATATTGTTGAATATAAATAAACTTTTAATGAATTTGTGTTTTATTCTGTTGTTTGTCATCCTGAAGCCTTTTACCATTTTGCAATTGTATGAAATACCTGATTTGCTACATGTGAGACATGAAACAACATCTTTTCCG